>NC_064825.1:108851569-110126263 GCF_024166365.1 Elephas maximus indicus
ATCCTTATCTCTTTAGAAAACAACCCTGGTGGCATAGTGGTTAAGTGCTACGACTGCCAACCAAAGGGTCGGCAGTTCAAATCCTCCAGGCGCTCCTTGGAAACTCTATGGGGCAGCTCTACTCTGTCCTATAGGGTCGCTATGAGTCGGAATCGACTCGACAGCACTGGGTTTTTTTGTCTGGGACTCTTGTTTAAAGAGTATTTTCTAATTGTTTAAGCATCCTTGCATAAGAAGTTTATTTTATGATGAGATGGGTTCCTTGTCTTGTTTTTGTTTGGCCGAATTTCCTCAAATTTGGTTAATATGAGTGGGCACTATATTTTGATCAGGATCTATTGTTTGAATTCATCATTTTGATTATTCCGTTTGGAAGAAGCAAAAGGAGATAATCCCAAGGTTTGGACTATGCTGTGTTTCTGGTGAGTGAGGTGCGATATGTAGCTTTTTACATATTTGCCAGGGTTTCCGGACATAGTTACTCTATATTCCCTATGAATTTTCCATCCACATTTTCTTATCTTTATTCTTTAAACCTTCCAAAATTTCTTAATCAGAAAAAATTAAGTAGATTTTAGATACATTAAGATTGTCTATTAAAAAAAAAGGAAACCCTGGTGGCTTAGTGGTTAAGTGCTATAGCTGCTAACCAAAGGGTAGGCAGTTTGAATCCACCAGGTGCTCCTTGGAAACCCTATGGGGCAGTTCTACTCTGTCCTATAGGGTCGCTATGAGTAGGAATAGACTCGACGGCACTGGGTTTTGGTTTTATTATTAAAAAAAATTCAATCTGAGTTTTAGGTTAGGACCATATGAGGAGGGCATATGATAAATTTCCACCTATGTAGAGACTAGATAAATTACATGAGAAAAAAAAAAAATCCCTGCTAAAGAGGATAAAAAATGGAAATTTAAAATAGTCTCCATCCATCCCAAGATCAATTCCAAGTAGCTTGATTGAGTAATTCTATTAAACATTTAGGGAAAACAAAAAATCCAATACTATAGAAATTCTTCCAGAAAACTGAAGAGGAGGGTAGGGTATATTGCCATTTTCTATATGAGGATAGCTTTACCCTGATATCAAATACAGTTGAAAACATTAAAAGAAAAGAAAATAACAGAGCATATATGTGAAAAACCTAAAGAATAAAATGGAGAAATTGAGTCTTGCAATAGGTAAAGACACTAATATACCCAATTAGGTGTTACCCAAGACTGTATGATTGTTTTTTAAATAGCAGTAACTGGCATTCACCATAATAACAAATTAGAATGGAAAAGCAATGCCACATAAATACATGTAGAAAAAAATGTAAAGCCCCGTATTGTGATAAAATTTTGACCAAACTAACACTAAAGATAATATTTACAGAAAGTGGAAATTATCATACAATATCACTATTTTCACACACAAGGAAGACTTTGCAGATCATTCAAAAGCAGTTGCTACAGTACATTGACAGGAAACTGCCAGAAATTCAAGCCATATTCAGAAGAGGACATGGAAAAAGGGATATCATTGCTGATATTAGATGGATCATGGCTGAAAGCAGAGAATACCAGAAAGATGTTTACCTGCATTTTATTGACTATGCAAAGGCATTCGATTGTGTGGATCATAATGAATTATGGATAACACTGCAAAAAGTGGGAATTCTAGACACTTAATTATTGTGCTCATGAGGAACTTTTACTTAGACCAAGAGGCAGTCATTTAAACAGAACAAGGGGATACTGCGTGGTTTAAAGTCAAGCAAGGCGTGTGCTAGGGTTGTATCTTTTCACCATATTTATTCAATCTGTATGCCGAGAAATATTCTAAGAAGCTGGACTACATGAAAAAGAACAAGGCATCAAGATTGCAGGAAGACTCATTAACAAATGCAAAATGCAGATGACACAATTTTGTTTGCTGAAAGTAAAGAGGACTTGAAGTACTTACTGATGAAGATCAAAGACCACAGAGTTCAGTATGCATTAAACTTCAACATAAAGGAAACAAAAAGGTTGAAGCCATCAAGGATTTCATTTTACTTGAATCCAAAATGAAAGCCCATGGAAACAGTAGTAAAGGAATCAAATGACAGATTCCAATGGGAAAATCCGCTGCAAAAGATCTTTTTAAAGTGTTAAAAAGCAAATAGGTCACTTTAAGGACTAAGGTGTGCCTGGCCCAAGCCATAGTGTTTTCGCTTGGCCCATATGAATGCTAAAGGTGGACAGTGAATAAAGAAGGCCCTCAAACATGTATTGGACTGGACAATGGGTTGGAGAGGGATGCTGGTAAGGAGTGAGCTTCTTGGATCAGGTGGACACTTAAGACTAGGTTGGCATCTCCTGTCTGGAGGGGAGATGAGAGGGTAGAGGGAGTTAGAAGCTGGTGAAATGGACACGAAAAGAGAGAGTGGAGGGAGAGAGCGGGCTGTCTCATTAGGGGGAGAGTAGTTGGGAGTATGTAGCAAAGTGTATATAAGTTTTTGTGTGAGAGACTGACTTGATTGGTAAACTTTCACTTAAAAATTGTGACACAATAAAAATTATATATAAAAAAAAAGAAGGCCCAAGAAGAGCTGATGCCTTTGAATAATGGTGTTGATGAAGAATACTGAATATGCAATGGACTGCCAGAAGAAAGGAAAAAAATCTATCTTGGAAGAGGTACAACCAAAATGCTTACTAGAAGCAACAATGGCAAGACTTTTAACTCACAAATTTGGACATTGTATCAGGAGGGAGCAGTCCCTGGAGAAGGACATCATGCTTGGTAAAGAAGAGGGTCAGTGAAAAAGAGGAAGACCCTCAACGAAAGGGATTGACACAGTGGCTGGAACAATGGGCTCAAACATAGCAACAATTGTGAGGATGGCACAGGAGCTGGCAGTGTTTACTTCTGTTGTACACAGGGTTGCTATGAGTCAGAACCGCATCCATGGCACCTAACAACAACAACAGTTATTATTGCATATCAGCTGTTAATTTGATGAGATTCAGACTTCATAAGTTGGTGAAATCTTCAATTTCCTCATCTTTGAATTAGTATTGGGTGTGTAAATTTTAATAATAGTAGTATTAACTTGTATTCCCTGTAGGCATATGGATATTACCCTATCATTGACATCATTATACTTCAGGATAGATCTTGAAATTTTTTCTTTTTTTTTTTTGACGATGACTGCAAAGCCATTCCTCTTCAACTTGTCATTCCTGGCATAGTATGCCATATGATTGTCCAGTTCAAAACAGACAATATCAGTCCAGTTCAGCTCACTTAGACCATTTCATTTTTTAAGATTTCTGGTTTCTAATGTTCAAACTTTGTACATTGCATGTTCTGATTATTATTAGATGTTTGCAGTTGTTACTTCTCTTTGTGAGTCGTGCCAATAAAATAGAACATATTAATCTAATAAAATAAAATAAAGAGAAGTCTTAAAGAGACAATTTCCAAAAAAAGGAGGACTTGGATTGACTAATATCTGTCCCTGAAATAAATACATATAGAGAGAGAGAGAATAAAACACAAAGAAACAGTATATCATATATATGAAATGTATTAATTTTATTCCATGTAAAAACATTACTGAAATGGGGGAATATCAAGTGGTCTGTCCTAAAAGTAAAATATTTTAATCCAGATCCCTTGATGGGACAAATTGAAAGCTGACTGAGAATAAATGAATAAACATGTCTAAAAGAAACTAACTCCCTGGTGAATTCAAATTGTTTAGAAAATTAACAGACACTGTAGATGTTTTGTTAAGCTTTCAAGTGCTTCAGACATGATTAAAACATTGCTTGGTATCTCCTCAGGGAGAGGCTTAAAGGCCGAGAGAATGCTATAAATCCTTCCCACTATGCCATGTTAAGAAGTGCATGGGGTGTTAAAACAGATTCTTTACAGGAAAAAGGTAGATTTTTTTTTTTTGTAGTGCCATGTTTTACTAATAACTGGAATGCTTTAGTGACATTTTTGAGGCTCCACTTTTCATACCCAGTAACCCAGTGCCGTTGAGTCGATTCCATAGGTGGGAAAATATTAAGAAATTTGATTGAGTTCTTGATACGTTTTGTGTGAGATGAATGTGGATTTCATGTACTCACTTTTATGATATAATTTAAAGCTATGAAATTTAATTTCTGCATTTGTCTGCTAATAGCCTACACAGAGACTGTTCTGCTCATGGTATTGGTAATAGATATAGGATGGATAGATAAATAGATATGTAGATCGATAAATAGAAAAGTAGATCGATAGATGATGTATAGATTGATTGATTGATTGGTAGGTAGGCAGATGCACATACATACTTATGAAGTAGTGATGATCATGATGTTTTAAAGCTACAGTTCTGTTATATCAATCAGTAAGGCTATTCTTGTATTTTAAAACATCTCTGGTATACTCAGATACATTTTTTAAAGATTATACGGAAATTTTCCTGTGATATCACATGGCACATAGGAATTCCAATGTTTAATGGGACATAGTTCATGTTCAGAAAGATCCTAAGTACCTTGCAATAATTCACATATATGTCATAACCAGTATATTTCCTTTTTCTCCTATGCTATTGTGTTATATAGTGATTTTTTAAACTTTTTTTCATAAAAAGTAAAGGATTCTTTTTTTATAAGAGGGAGTTTATGACATCAATTTTTCATTATTTGTTCAGATTTCCTCATATAGCCTAGGTTTCCTTGTGAGAAAAAAATATATATCTGATTTGTTAGAAAAAGCTTAGAATGTGTCAGTTACAATACAAATGCCCAATTACAGGAGAAAGCATTTTAAGTAGACCAAAAAAGAAACTAAAGAATGACGCTGTTAGACACTTTAGTCATAGAACGGGTATTATGGACTATGGAGCTGGGGTCAGTTACAAGGATAACATCTTAATGAACCTATTTGTCATGAATATGGTAACAAAAAACTTAAAGCACAGTTCAGAAGAATTTACATATAAATACCTTAAAAATCAAAACAATTAACAACAATAAAAAATTTTCAACTAATTACTGTCTACATCCAAAAAAGATAGATGATGATGATAGATAGATAGATAGACAGAAAGACAGACAGATAGACAAATAGTCCCCGGCACACACTATTTTATTTTCAAGTATCGTAGATACATTGAAGAACTTAATTCTCATTCATCCTTCCTAACAACCCTGCAAGAAAGTGTTGGAATATGATTTTTTCAGGTGGGAATAAATAGGTTCATATAACACGTGTTATTAGCCCAAAGTATCTCTTTGTATATACTACAAATGGAGGTATAGCAGAGGTTGCATCTATATACATAAATCTCTGCGAATGTTTTCATGTATAAAGACAAATAATCCCAATTGTCATCAATCATATATATGTGTGCATATATACATGTATATACATATATATATCCAAAATCTGTCTAGTACATTGACTGTTCCAACCTGGACCATCTATAGTCATGAGTTTTCATAATGTAATGTTTTGAAATAGAGAATGCAAAATGTTTAGATGCATTTTTTTAGGTATACAAAAAAGACAAAAGTTTTAAGAAGAGTACAGTAAATATCCATGTACCTTACATGTAAGTATTTAACATATTATTCATTTTTGTTTCATCTATCAATGTATCAACCAATCTATTTAACACATATATGTGTATACGTGTGTGCAAAATTTGTGAAAGTTGTGTATGTATTCAAATATCCTAAAATGAAAACTTTGAATTTACAGTAGACATACTGGCTTTGTATACTAAAAACCTACCGGATGATACTACATAAAAGCTATTGATGATGCTCAAGTTTCTTTTTACAGTAGGTTTCTAGATGGACAAGCATAATCTAACAGTGCTGAATGAATTCATTCTGAAGGGAATCGCAGACCGTTCCGAGTTGCAAGCTCCATTGTTCGGGCTGTTCCTCATCATCTACATGATCTCAGTGGTGGGCAACTTGGGCATCATCATCCTCACCAAGATGGACTCCAAGCTACAAAGCCCCATGTACTTTTTTCTCAGACACCTGGCTATCACTGATCTTCGTGATTCAACAACTGTGGGACCCAAAATGCTAGTCAATTTTGTGGTCAATGAAAACACAATCTCCTATTATTTTTGTGCTATACAGCTAGCTTTCTTTATTGTGTTTATAATTAGTGAATTTTTTATCCTGTCAGCAATGTCCTATGACCGCTATGTGGCCATCTGTAACCCTCTGCTCTACACAGTCATCATGTCACAGAGGAGGTGTTGGGTGTTGGTTTCAATCACCTATCTCTACAGCACATTTGTTTCTCTTCTGATCACCATGAAGATTTTTAATTTATCCTTCTGTGGCTACAGTGTCATCAGGCATTTCTACTGTGACGGTCTCCCCTTGGTATCTTTGCTCTGCTCAAACACAGTTGAAATCAAGTTGATCATTCTTGCCTTAGCAGCTTTTGATTTGATTTCATCCCTCCTAGTAGTTCTTGTTTCTTACATACTGATCATTATAGCCATTCTCAGGATGAACTCAGCTGAGGGCAGACACAAGGCTTTCTCCACCTGTGGATCCCACCTGACTGTGGTGGTAATGTTCTATGGGACTTTAATCTTCATGTACGTGCAGCCCAAATCCAGTCATTCCTTTGACACTGATAAAGTGGCTTCCATATTTTACACCTTGGTTATTCCCATGTTGAATCCCTTGATCTATAGTTTGAGGAATAAAGATGTAAAATATTCCTTACATAGGACTTTAGGACAATTATGTAATTTATTTTCTCAAAGGTTACTATACTATGATTCATAATTTATGTCATGGGCTTTAAACGTTTTTCTGTGTGCCTCCAAAGGGAATAGCAAGCACAAATGCACAGATTAGCTAAACATATATTTCTACCTTGCCTTCTACCACTCTACTAAGTGCTATAAGTAGATTAATAAACAGAACAGCAAAAAGTATTGCCTTCCTTGAGCAGGAATGATGCAGTATAAGTGTAATAATTAAGAAATTTTATAGCATCTTAGAATGTGCTAGGGGGTGATAGATTTTTAAAAAATAAAAGAAGATTAGTGAATATATTGTGTAGGACAGTGAAATTGTAGTAGATACAGGAAGAGTTTCAAGTATCTGGTGTTTTCCCCATCTAGTAGGAAAAAAAAACGTATAAAGTATGTGTTTGCGTGTTTGTGTATATGACTGCGCATGCACACCTTCTGTTTTATTTCTCATTCTCTGCCCTGGGGAGGCTAATTCTGATTGGAAGAAAGCTCAGGGCAGTGGGATGATATGAACTACTCAGCCATCTGAATTTGCTCAAATGTCTGTTCTCTCAACCTTGAAATTCCTCTCTTTCATCATCGGTGCCTTTACTTTCATATGTGAACCCTTAGAACATGATTACTTTGTTACTATTTGTTATTATTATATTGTAATATTAATATAAAGAGTAACAAAATAAAGTTATTATGTTCAAGAGGATCATCTCAGTACAAAGCAGCCCATTTTTTCTCTGTCAGTGGCTATATCAGTTAAGATAAATTTACTGAGGCCAGCCATAGAAACTTCCAGATGTTTTCATTTTTTTATTGTCTTGGAATTGATATTGCTTCCTGATTGTGTGTTTTGTCTCAAATATTGCTAGCCTTATCTCTCCAGAAAACAATAATTACCCTTGTTTAGAAGTCATTTTCTAATTATATATCCTTGCATAAGAGGTCCATACAAGGAGGGATATGATATATTTCCATGTACGTAGAGACTAGAAAACACACAGGAAAAATATATTTTATGAAGAGGTCACAAAATGGAAATTTAAATTTAAAATTCACCCCCTTCCCAACCAGTCCAAGTGGTTTGATTGAGAAATTCTTTTAAGTGTTTAGGGGAAAAAAAATTAGCTATTTCTACACAAACTTTCCACAAAACCTAAGAGAAGGGTATATCTGCATTTTTATATGAGAATAGCTTTACCCTGATTTCTAACTCAGACAAAGGCATTAAAAGAAAACAACAGAACACGAGCAAAAAATCTAAGGGAAAATTTAAGAAATTGAGCCTGGCCATATGTAAAGGTAATAGTGCACCAAATTAGGTGTGCCCCAGGAATGCATTGTTAGTTTTACATTAAAATATCAATTAATAACATTCACCATAATTACAAATTAGAAATGGCAAACAATGTCATATAAATAGATGTAGAGAAAATAGTTTTAAAAATCCCAATAATTGTGATAAAACTTTGACCAAATTAGTATTAAAATGGAGCTTCCTCAGACTGTGAGGGGGCACCCATGAACAACCTACAGCTACGATCATACATGGTTTGAAAGACTGAATACATTCTTAGTAAAACCAGGACCAAAACAAGTAAATTTAGTCTTTCCAAATCTATTCCACATTTTAGTGGAAGTTCTAGGAAATACAGTATGTCAATAAAAACATAAATAAATAAATAGAAAGGATCTAGGTTGAAAAAGGAGAAACTTTATTAATAGATGACTTTTTTAATGTAAAAAAATCTAATAGACTCTACAATACAGTTACAGGACTAAAACGTTAACATTTATTGATAAATTTACTTTCAGCTTATTAGTTTTTTTTTTTTTTTAAAGGCTGTTTGGATTTTAAGTGGGTTTTCAATGACTCTATAGATACATTTAAGAATTTCATCAATATAATACCGAATGCAAAATCCGTAAGAAGTTTGACCACATGAAATATTAAAACTCCTCTTTAAAAGACATTAGTATAAAAACAAGTTATAGTCTGGGATATAACATTTTCAGATAATACAACTCATAAAAGGCCTGTGTCCATAATATATACTCTCTCCCCCGCCCCCACCGGCCCGTTGCCATCAAGTTGATTCCTACTCATAGCAACCCAGTTTCAAAGAGAAGAACTGCCCCACAGGGTTTTTAAGGAGCAGCTGGTGGACTTGAACTGCCAACCATTTGGTTAGCCACCAGTTCTTTAACCACTATGTACCAGGACTCCATAATATATACAGAGAGACGTCTCACAACTCAAAAACAAAAAGAAAAGAAACAGCCCACAAAAATTACCATAAAAATGAACATTCACTTATCCAAAGGACACATACAGTTGGTAAATTAAGCACCTAAAAATGTTCAGTTCATTATTCTTCAGTGAATTTCAAGTTAAAACCCTAATGACATGTCTCTATACATCTATTAGAATATCAGCTGTTTGGTAAATGTGTGGAGGAAATGGAGCATTCCTAAACTGTTAGTGGAAAATTAAAACGGTGCAAATACTTTAACAAATAATTTGAAGCATCAGCGTCTTAAAAAGATGAATACAGTATTACCATAAAATTTAGCCAGTTTACTCATATCTACCCAAGAGAAATGACACACTTTTCCTTATAAGGAAATGTACACAAATGTCCCTAACAACTGTATCTGTAATAATCAAAAACTGGAACCAAACCGAATGCCCGTCTCCCTGAGGACGGATAAACCGTGGTCTATTCCCGCGAGTTAACACCACTCGGTAATAAACCGCTGAAATATTGTTACATGCAAACATATGTATGAAAAGCACAAATTGATAGATTGGACTTTGTCAAAATTAAAACAACCTACACTTAGACGTTTATCCCAGAGGAACGAAAACTTATGTTCATGCAAAAACCCTTACACAAATGTTCCCAGAAACATTATTCATAATAGCTAAAAACTGGTAACAACTCAAAATGTCCTTCTGTGGGTGAATGAATGAATCCAGCTTTACTAAATCCATTCATGAAATAACACTCAGCAGTAAAAAAGAACAAATTATTGATGTACACAACAGCGCGGATGGACCTCAATGGAATCACGTGAAGTTAAAAAAGTCCATCACAAAAGGTTGGTGTTGTTAACTGCCACTGAGTGACCCCAACTCATGGCGACCTCATGTAAAGCAGAACAAAACGTTGCCTGGATCTGTGCTGTCCTCACCCTATAGGACAGAGTAGAACTGCCCCACAGAGTTTCACTATCATGGGAATGTGTGAATCATTGTTGCAGCCACTATGTCAATCCGTCTCATGAAGTGCTTCCCTTATTCTCACTGGCCCTCTGCTTCACCGAATATGATGTTCTCCTCCAGCAACTGGTCTTTCCTGATGACATGTCTGAAGAAAGAAAGTCAGACAATGTTCTGTTGGAGGCAACAAAATATATACCACTAAAGAATTTTTGTTCTGTTAGGTGTCTTCGAGTCGTCTGTGACTCATTGCGGCCTATAGTACAAAGTATAAATGCCCCATAGAGTTGCCCAGGCTGTAATCTTTATGAGTACAGATGGCCAGGTCTTTTCTCCGCGGAATGGCTTGTGGGTTCAAACAGGCACCCTTTTAGTTAGCAGTGAGTGTTTGAACATTCCACCCCAGGAGAGCCTTCCATTAAAGAATAACAACAACAACAAAAAAGACCGCTGCTGTAGTGGAGTCCAACTCATAGCGACCCTATAGTGCAGGGTAGAACTGCCCCATAGAGTTTCCAAGGAGTGCCTGGTAGATTTGAACTGTCAACCCTTCAGTTAGCAGCTGTAATACTTACCCACTATGCCCCCAGTTTTCTCTATTAAAGAACATGCAAAAAAAAGAAAAGGTTACGCTACAAATATTTACAATGACAAAATGGAGCAAAAAGATTTATAGCTCAGTAAATACGTATTCATAGTGACACATTACACACAAAATATCCCACTTGAGGAGGGTGTGTTGATATGGTAGAGCATTATGTCAACCACAGCAGAACATGTATCAAGGTGAGAAAGATGTTTTGGAATGAGGATTGGAAACAATGAGAAACATAAAATAGTGAAATATGATGGGAAATAAAACAAACAGGCAAAAAACCTCAATAGACAGATAATTATGAAATGAGAAGCAAGGCTAACATTTCTGTTACTGAGGTCAAAAAAAAAAAAAAAACCCTGAACAAATTAGCAATAACAGCAACAATAGCAACAGCAAACAAGTAAGTGACACCTCACATATGCACAATGCATTAATTTTATTGAATTTAGATCTTTTAAATAACGCAGTAAGGAAGTGTTCAAGCCCTACTTCACATTGTCATGCATTTGAAGAGACCACTGCAGAAATGGGGAATATTGATAGTTTTGTTATATGGATACAGTGTGTTAATCCTGATCCTTTGGTGGTAAAAATGGAAAGTTAGCAAGGAATAAAATGTAAGAATAGATGAAACAGATAAACACAGGTGTGCATACACACTTCATGAAGAAAAACTTGCTCACTGGTGAATACAAATTTTCCTGGACAATTAACAGACAACCCCCAGGTATTTTGTCAAGCTTTCAAATGCTTCAGGAACCAACAACAAATTGCTTGCCATCTCCTCAGGGAGAATCTCCAAGGCTGAAAAAAAGGCTTTAAATTGTTCTCACCATGCCATGTTAAGAAGCACATGGGTGAGTCAAGCCAGAGCATTCATTACAGGTAAAAAGATAGACTGTTTCCATATTTTACCAAAATCCAGAAGGTTTCAGTGATACTTGCAGGGTCCTACCTTTATTCAATGGCAAATTCATTGCAAAATATCAGGATTTCAGATTCAGTTCTATGTGCATTCTCCCCTCCTTTTTTCTTCATATTATTTTTTCAAATATTCTCACTTTGTTTCAGAGACTAAGTGCTCGTAAGCATCTTTGAAACATTGTCATTATATGGCTCAACAAAACACTATATACTTGATATTTGAGAGCTATTTCCCAGCAACATAAACACATTGAAATATTTATTTCTAATTTATGCATTCAACAATCCTGAAAGGACGTGGTCATTTTGAAGATGTGGATAAAGAGATTAAATATCTTATTTGATAACCTACAGTGGAGGTTTAACAGAGCCTGTAGAATTAGTATACGTTCAAACATTTCAGGAGGTAGCATATAATCAGGAACTGATGGTACTGAAGAAAGAAGTCTAAGCTGCACTCAAGGCATTGGAAAAAACAAGGCTCCAGGAATTGACGAATAGCAATTGAGATGTTTCAACAAACGGAGGCAGCCCCAGAAGTGCTCACTTGACTATGCCAAGAAATTTGGAAGACAGCTACCTCACCAACTGACTAGAAGAGATCTGTATTTATGGCTATTCCCAAGAAAGGTGATCCAACCGAATGTGGAAATTATAAAACAATATCATTACTATCATATGCGAGCAAAATTTTGCTGAAGATCATTCAAAAAGGGCTGTAATGGTATATCAATAGGAAACTGCCAGAAATTCAGGCTGGATTCAGAAGAGGATGTGGAACCAAGGATATCATTGCTGATGTCTGGTTGAAAGCAGAGAATACCAGAAGGATGTTTACCTGTGTTTTATTGACAATGCAAAGGCATTCGACTGTGTGGAACATATTAAATTATGGATAACATTGAGAAGAATGGGAATCCCAGAACACTTAATTGTGCTCATGAGAAACCTGTACATAGATTAAGAGGCAGTTGTTCAGACAGAACAAGGGGATACTGAGTGGTTTAAAGTCAGGAAAGTGTGTGTCAGGGTTGTATCCTTTCACCATACCTATTCAAACTGTATGCTGAGCAAATAATCTGAGAAGCCGAACTATATGAAAAAGAACAGGGCATCAGGTTCGGAGGAAGACTCATTAACAACCTGCATTATGCAGATGATACAACCTTGCTGGCTGAAAATGAAGAGGACTTGAAGCACTTATGAATGAAGATCAAAGACCACAGCCTTCAGTATGGATTGCACCTCAACATAAAGAAAACAAAAATCTTCACAACTGGACCAATAAGCCACATCATGATAAACAGAGAAAAGATTGAAGTTGTCAAGGATTTCACATTACTTGGATCCACAATCAACACCCACAGAAGCAGCAGTCAAGAAATCAAAAGATGCATTGCATTGTGTAAATCTGCTGCAAAGGAACTCTTTAAAGTATGGAAGAGGAAAGATGTCACCTTGAAGACTACAGTCTGCCTGACGCAAGCCATGGTATTTTCAGTTGCACGATATGCATGTGAAAGCTGGACAATAATTGACACCTATGAATCGTGGTGTTCGTAAAGAATATTGAATATACCATGGTCTGTCAAAAGAATGAACAAATCTGTCTTAGAAGAAGTACAACCAGAATGCTCCTTAGAAGCAAGGATGGTGAGACTGCATCTTACATACTTTGGACATGTTGTCAGAAGGGATCAGTCCCTGGCGAAGGACATCATGCTTGCTAAAGTAAAGGGTCAGCGGAAAAGAGGAAGACCCTCAATGAGATGGATTGACAAAGTGACTGTAACAATGGGCTCAAGCATAACAAGAATTGTAAGGATGGCTCAGGACCAGGCAGTGCTTCGTTCTGTGGTACACAGGGTCTCTATGAGTCCGAACCGACTTGACGACACCTAACAACAACAACAACATACCTGCATGTGTCTATCACTGGGGATATTTCCCTGTATAAAGGCAAATAATCCCCACCAGGATCTAGTAGATTTTCCTTGTGTTCAATACCCGTCAAGTGTACAGTTTCACTCTATCTCCTGTGGTGCAAGGGCTTTCATAGGACTATGTTTTGAAGTAAGGCATATTAAACATTTCCATATATTTTGGGAATTTTCACTTTAGAATTTTTATAATGTAATTAACATGTGTATTATAATTTTTTAATGTCATTATGTATTTGTCATTATATAAATGACATTAGTAACCATTCATATATGGAACACCTAAAATTTTTAAATTTCTTTATTTTTAATTCATCTATGTACTTGTATATGTGTGTGTGTGTGTGTGTATACATACATATCTTTACGCATATCTAAATTTGGAGCCCTGGCTGCACAGTGGTTAAGAGCTCTATGGCTGCTAACCAAAAGGTTGGCAGTTTGAATCTAACAGTTGCTCCTTGGAAGCCCTGTGGTGCAGTTCTACTCCGTTCTGTAGGGTCGCTATAAGTTGGAATCCACTCAATGGCAACAGGTTTTTATATTTAAATGTTTATGTATAAGTATGTATGTATCTATATCAGAGTTTCTCAACTTCAGCCCTATCGACATTTGGACTGGAAATTTTGTCATTGTGGGGAGTTGCCCAGCACACACTAGAATGTTTAGCAACATCCCAGGCCTCTATGAGATAGTAATAGTACCCTTCTCCTAGTTGTGACATCCAAAATGTCCCAGACATTGACAAATGTTCTTTGGGAGCAAATTTTTCCCAATTTCTCTCCCTCTTTCATCTCTCCCTATCCCTTTCCCTCCATCTCTATCTCTCTGTGTTGTTGTTGTTAGGTTCCGTGGAGTCAGTTGTGGGAAACTGGTTTATCTTCAAATACTTACATTGGAAATTTGGATTTACCTTATTCAGTATATTGGCTTTGTATAATGAAAATCTACCAGATAATACTGCAAAAGAATATTTGACTATGCTGATGTCTCTATCCAGAATAGGTTCCCTGATGGACCAAGATGGACAAAGACAATCTAACTCTGCTGAATGAATTCATTCTGACGGGAATCACAGACCGCCCTGAGCTCCAGGTGCCATTGTTCGGGCTGTTCCTCATCATCTATGTGATCTCAGTGGGGGGCAACTTGGGCATCATCATCCTCACCAAGATAGACTTCAAACTGCAAACACCCATGTATTTTTTCTCAGACACCTTGCTATCACTGATCTTGGTTATTCAACAGCTGTGGGACCCAAAATGTTGGCAAATTTTGTTGTGGATGAGAACACAACCTCCTTTTATTTTTGTGCTACACAGCTAGCTTTCTTTATTGTGTTCATAACTAGTGAACTATTCATTCTGTCAGCAATGTCCTATGACTGCTATGTGGCCATTTGTAACCCTCTGCTCTACACAGTCATCATGTCACAAAGGTTGTGTCAGGTGCTGGTTGCAATCACCTATCTCTATAGCACCTTTGTTTCTCTTCTCATCACCATAAAGATTTTTAATTTATCCTTCTGTGGTTATAATGTCATCTGTCATTTCTACTGTGACATTCCCCCCTTGTTCTTTTTGCTCTGCTCAAAAAAAAAAAAAAAACACATATGAAATTGAATTAATCCTTCTGGTCTTAGTAGCTTTTGATTTGATTTCATCTCTCCTAATAGTTGTTGTTCCTTACCTGCTGGTTCTTGTAGCCATTATCAGAATGAACTCAGCTGAGGGCAGGTACAAGGGCTTTGCCACCTGTGGCTCCCACCTGACAGTGCTGGTAGTGTTCTATGGGACTTTATCCTTTATGTACATTCAGCCCAAGTCCAGTCACTCTTTTGACACTGATACAGTGACTTCCATATTTTATACTCTGCTTATTCCCATGTTGAATCCCTTGATTTATAGCTTGAGGAACAAAGATGTAAAAGATGCCATACTTAAGACATGGGAAAAAATAACTAATGTACTTTCTAAAGTTTGATGTAACATATGGTTCCTACAAATTACATTATAGACTTCAAACCTTGTCTGTGTTTTTTCCAATGGAAATAGCGAGCACAAATATATTCAACATATATTTATAAATTGCCTTCTATGTGCCGGTTACTCTTCTAAGTGCTGTAAATACATTGATTAACAAAACAGAATTTTTGTCTTCCTTGAAGGGGACAGATGTTTCACAAACATAAAAATTAGGTAAAATTTATAGCATAGAAGGATGTGTTGGGGTCCTATGGAACAGTGGTTAAAGTATTTGGATGCTAACCAAAAGGTCAATGATTTAAAACCACAGTTCACTCCATGGGAGAAAGAAGTGGCAGTTGGCTTCCATAAAAATTTACATCCTTGGAAACCCTATGAGACAATTCTACTCTGTCCTATAGGGTTGCTATGAGATGGAATCTACTTGATGGCAGTAGGTTTAGCTTTATCAGAATGTGTTAGAAACCATGAAATCAGGCAAAGAGAGTGGATATGCTGAGTGGGAGTGGGAAAAATTACTAAGAACAAAAGTGAAGTTACAAAGATTCTGGTATTTTTTTTTCAACTCTTTAATAAACTTTGCAATGTCAGCATGTGTTTTTGTGTTTGTGTATGTTTGTGTAAGCCCTTGCCTTCCTTTTTAGCCTTCCTATTCTTCTGAGGGGTGTATTAGATTTGGACCAAGTTGCAAGGAGTCTTAGTGTATGTGATGATTTAAAGTACTCAATTATCCAAATTTACTCAAATGTTCCATTCCAGACCTTGGAGCTCCACTCTTTACTGGTTAAAGCCTTTACTTTTACATGGACATCTGTTAACTCAACATACCTTGCAATTTAGCAATTCACAGGTTCAGCTCTGCACCTGACTTTGTTTTAATCAACCCGTTTTGCCTAAAGCAGAATATGTATCAATTAAGATAAATTTCTAGACAGCCACCCTAGAGTTTCCTGGTTTTACAATTCTTTCTTCACAGGTTGTTCTTATTAAATAATCATATTTTTTGTTTCATGAGTTGTTATAGTTCCTTATCTATATGGAAAAAAAATTAAATGTTCAATTATTTTTTGCTATTTCCGTGGGCAACAGGATATTCTATGATGAATTAAGTTTGCTGCCTTCTTTCACAGGTTTGGTATTCCTAAACTTTGGTCAATGTTGATTATGCACTATATTTTTATTCACCCTGTTGTGAGAAGAAAACAGAGAGTTAATCCCATAGTTTGCAACATGCTGCATTTTCAATTTAAGTAAGGTCTGTTAAGTAGCAAGGATATAGTTATCTTGCCTTATGGACAGTAGCTGCATGTTATTCCTCAAATTTTTCCATGTATTTTTTTTTCCTTTAAAATTTCTAGGATTTTATTGAAGCTACTAGAGTCTAAATTATTTTCTTGATTCACAGTCATGAAATAAAATCCACTTTGAAGCCAATGAAATTTGAATAAAAACAGTTAATTAGAATCTGAGAAAAAGATGCATGTTATATTGTGAAGTGAAGATAAAAATTTTTAAAGGGTTGAAGTAATTTAAAGGTTAAGATGGTCATGAGCAGTACCAGGTAATAATATTTTACACTTATTGAATGCTATATTATAGTCATTCCTCAGGTTTTAATTAATTTAATCATCACAACAGCTCTGTGAGGTGAGTTCTATTAATATTTACCTTTTTAGAAGATAAAATGGGGTTTCAGAAAGGGTACATAAATCATTCAAGTTCAACTCATCAAGGATAAATAAGTGTCCATGTTCACAGAGGACTTAAGTGTGACAGTCAAGTTTCAACCATGCACTAGCTCCAGTTTCCATGCTCATAACCCACCCCCCCCCCAAAAAAAAACAAGCCTACTGCAGTCGAGTCTATTCTGAGTCATAGTGACCCTATTGGACAGAGTAGAACTGCCTGATACAGTTTCCAAGGAGTGCCGGGTGGATTTGAACCCCTGACCTCTTGGTTAGCAGCTGTAGCACTTAACCACTGTGCCACCAGGGTTTCCATGCTCATAACAGCTACTCTAAATTATCTCTTAATGTCAGTTTTCTGCTTCAGTGATGTCATCCCTGAGATGAAAGATAATAAAACTTCACTGTGACAGGTATCAGATTAAAAGAAGAGAAATAGTAGTGGAGTTTATAAAATAGTGAGTACCTAGGACAGTAACTGGGAGAGAAAATAATTCAGTAAAGACAATGAATTAATAAATTGATTCAGCAAGCTAATCCATTCATTTTGGATGTGTGACTTGCTAAAACCAAATAATGGAAAGCCATCATGAAATGGATCCAGGACATAGTCTGGGCAGGTTTATAATAAATATGCAATGGGGAATGTCAGGAATTATTATTAATTAGTAAGGAACATGATTAAAATAAGTAAACAAGGAAGTTCCCATTTTAAGAAATGATTTCTGGATTTTTGCCTTGAGAAGTTCAGCCACTTTTTAAAAAGTAAAGATAGAAGTAGAATTAAAAAAAATAATAACAAAAAGTTAAAACACTATTGCTAATGACTTACAGAAGTTTCCAGAGGCTTGTCAAGATCGATGTTACTTCCTTATAAAGGGAGGTCTGTGAGATTTATTCCCCATCATCTTCTGCTTTTTGGACTTTGTTGCTGTGTAAACTCAATTTTGGGGGAATTTAATTTAAGGACAAAAGATTGGCAAATATATTGACTTTGATTTTGCTGAGCTACTGAACCAGTGAGAGCCATCAGGCCCCACTGCTGAACTTGTTCTTTTTTTTTTTTTTAATAGAAATTAAAGTCTCTTCTTTGAGATAGTGTTTGAGTGATCCATTTGTTTATTGACTGTTTTGTTGTATGCATGGGTAAAACATTACTAGATGATACAATGGGGAGAAGCAGAAGCACCACATTCAATTGCAAAGGTTGGGGACCATGGAATTTTATGTTGTGCCATTCATATAGATTAAGGTGGGAAAACATGCAATATATTGGGCAATGCAATGATTAATGAAAACGTCAAGAGCTCTCCACCATAGAAATTTTACAGATCAAAAGGAGCAACATACCACACAAAGGTATTCAGCAAACCAAAAATAAAATATATATATATTTATATATATTATGTGTGTAATATATATTATATATTATGTATGTATGTGTCTAATATATAATTTAAACTAGAGAAAGTTAGCAAGGAGCAGTCCACAAAAGCCAAAATATGGTCTTCATTATATCCACCTTTGGAGACCATCTCAAGAATAAATTTGATGTATAGAGCACTAATAATCAAAGACCAGATGAGTTGTGGGAAGATATCAAGGACATCATACATGAAGAAAGCAAAAGGTCATTAAAAAACAGGAAAGAAAGAAAAGACTAAAATGAAAGTCTTTTCAATCACCTCATGTATATGAGAAAGATGGACAATAAAAAAAGGAAGAGAAGAATTGATACATAAGAATTGTGGTACTGGCAATGACCATTGTATCTCCCACGGACTGCCAGAAGAACAAACTAACCAGTCTTTGAAAAAATGCAACCAGAACACTCTTTAGAAGTGAAGATGGCAAGATTGAGCTCACTTAATTTGGACACATTATCAGGAAAGATCAATGGCTAGAAAAGGACATGATGCTTGGTAAAGTGGAGGGTCAGCAAAAATAAGGGAAATTCTCAGTAAGATAGATTGATACAATAACTGAATGATGCACTCTAACATACCAATGATCATAAAGATGGTACAGGACCAGGCAACATTTCCTTCTGTTATACATAAGGTCACAGCGAGTCAGAGCAGAATCGATGGCAATTAACAACAGCAACTACTTTTCCCTAGAAGCCAAGTGCCTCTTGTTAATCCAACCCTTCACCTCCTGAGAAGAGGATCTCCCATTCCCAAGTCCTTTTTCTTGACTTCCTCAGCTCCAGCTTTTTACTATGACTTCTCATTCTGCATCTCTGACCATGACCATCACAATTACCCCTTCCACTTGGTTACAAACAAATAACACTAAGTTTTTGACACAAGAAATACACCAAGGTATTATAAACATTAAAAAAAAAAAAAAAAAAAACTTTTTTTGTTTAACTCCACCAAGATATTATTGTGTTGTTGCTAGGTACTATCAAGTTGCTTCTGACTCATAACGACCCTGTGCACAACAGGACGAAACACTGCCCAATCCTACGCCATCCTCACAACCGTTGCCACGCCTGATCTTGCTCTTGCAGCCACTGTGTCAATACCCCTCACTGAGGGTCTTCCTTTTTTCCACTGAACCTGTACTTTGCTAAGTATGATGTCCTTCTCCAGGAACTGATCCTTCCTGACCAATTGTCCAAAGTATGTAAGATGCAGTCTCACCATCCTTGCTTCCAAGGAGCATTCTGTTTGCACTTCTTCCACGACAGGTTTGTTTCTTCTTTTGGCAGTCCATGTAAGATGTTCCAAAAACTTCAGATTTGTTTGCTTTGCTAATACAATACAAAGGAGAAAATTAATTATGGACCAGCCCACAAATTTTTCTTTTTTTATAATTTTACTTGTTTCCCTCCTTTTCATTGCCATACTAACTATTTTCTACAATGTTTAAGGCAATTTATGCCTTATTCCCTGAAAAAAGTTAACAAAATTAATTCTACACACATAATAAGGATTATGCATCATGACCAAAGGAGATTTATTTTGAGAATGCAAGGCAAGTTCAACATTTAAAAATCAATAAGTCCAATTTGCTATATCAAAAAAATAAAGAAGGAAAAAATAAATGATCATCTACTTCTTGCACAATATATTTGACAAAACATCCTATCCATTCATGAAATAAAAATAAATGCTCAGGAAACTGAGAATATAAAGGAATTTCATTAAAAAATGATAACAGGTATCTATGAAAACCTAGAGCTGACATCATACTTAATCTTGAAAATATTAAATATATTACCCCACAGGAAAAAAAACAAGGCTAGGATGTTTGCTCTTACCACATCTATTTGACACCGTAATGGAGGTCCCACTCTGGGCAATAAGGTAAGAAAAATAAATAAAAAACTTATTTGAAACAAAGGAATACAATCACGTCTATTTGAAAGTGACATGATTGTTTCTGTAAGAAAAGAATCTGTGAAAGTTATTAGAACTAATAATTTATTACACCAGAGTCATAATATGTAAAGCCAACATTCATAATCAAATTGTATTCTGCATCCTAGCAATCAACAATTGGAAGCTTAAATAAAAGTATAATTTACAATAAACCAAAAAACATGCAATATTTAGACATTAATTAAACAAACATTCAAGATTGGCATGATAGAAGTTGCAAAATACTGATGAAAAAATCAATGATAAATGTATGGGGAGATATATCCTGCTTATGAAATGGAATGCACGATATTTTTAAGAGGTGAAACTCATCTAGAGATTGAACAAAATTTTGAACAAATCCCAGCAGAAGAAATAAATAACTGATGCTAAAACTTAACTGAACGGCAAAGAAACTAGAATATCTCAAACAATTTGCAAAAAAAAAAAAGTTGGAAGACTTAAAGACATACACATTATCTTTCTTATTTATTATTATTGGGTAAAACACAGAAGCTAACTATTAAAAACATAACAAATAATTACCAAAGGTAAAATAGTCACAGAAGTAGAAATATAATCCAAGACTTCAAAAGGGATTGAGAAAATTGATATATTATTGACTGAGTGTTCAGTTTCATACATTAATCTTGCCATACCTAAGAACATAATACTTGTGAGGGTCACAGAAAATAATGTATTTTATTGTCTGTATCAAAGTCTGAAGTTCTTTATTCTGTATGTGCGTTTCCATTATGAATTACTAATACACACCAACAAATAAGGACAAAAATGAAAATTTTTACCAACTTCTGCTGTCTGAAATTGATTAAACATGCAGTCTAGATGTAATGATAGCTACTAGAGATTGGAATGTGGTAGTTGGAAGCAAAGAGAAAGGAACAGTAGTTGGAAAATATATCCTTGGTGATAGAAACTATTTGGCAGATTGTATGATAAAATTTTCTGAGACCAGCAACTTATTTATTCATTGCAAATAACATTTGTTTCACAACATAAACGGTGACTACACGTGTAGATATTGACTGATGGAAAATACAGGAATCAAATAAAATTCATCTGTGGAAAGAGACAAAGAAGAAGCTTAATATCATAAATCAAAACCAGGTTGGAGGCCGACTTTGGGACAGATCATCAATTGCTCTTAGGTGGGATCAAGTGAAAGCTGAAGAAAATTAGAACAATCCACGAAAGCCAAAGTATGACCTTGAGTATATCCCACCTGAATTGAGGGACTACCTTAAGAACAGATTTGACTAACTGAACGCTAAAGACCAAGACCAGGCAAGATTTGGAATGACATCAAGGACATTATACTTGAGGAAAACAAAAGGTCATTAAAAAGATGAGAAAGAAAGAAAAGACCAAAATGGATGTTAAGAGAGACTGAAAGTTACTCTTGAAGGTCAGGTAGCTAAAGCAGATGGAAGAAATGATGAAGTACAAGACATGAACAAAAGATTTCAAAGGGCAACTCAAGAGGACAAAGTAAAGTATTAAAATGAAATGTGCAAAGACTTGGAGTTCAAAAACCAAAAAGGAAGATCATGCTCTGCATTTCTCAAGCTTAAAAAAAATCAAGCATCAAGTTGCAATTTTGAAGGTTTCTATGAGCAAAATATTGAACTACACAGAAAGCATCAAAAAAAGGAAAAAATACAGAGTCACTGTCCTAAAAAGAATCTATCAGCATTCAAACATTTCAAGAGGTAGCACATGATCAAGAATAGATGGTATTGAAGGAAGAAGTCAAAGTTGCACTAAAGACACTGGCCAAAAACAAGGCTCCAGGAATTGAAGAAATACCGGTTGAAATGTTTCAACAAAGTAATGTCACTTTTTTATGCCAAGAATATTGGAAGAAAGCTGCCTAGCCAACTGACGGGAAGAGATCCATATTTTTGCACGTTTCAAAGAAAGGTGATCCAACAGAATGCAGAAATTATCAAACAATATCATTAATATCACACACAAGCAAAATTTTGCTGAAGAGCATTCAAAAACTGTTGCAGCATATACAACAGCGAACTGACAGAAATTCAAGTTGGATTCACAAGAGGACATGGAAGGCGGGATATCATTGCTGATGTTACATGGATCTTGGCTGAAAACAGAGAATACTAGAAAGATGTTCACATGTGTTTTATTGACTGTGTAAAGTCATTTGACTGTGTGGATCACAACAAACTATGGATAACACTGAGAAGAAAGAGGGTTCCAGAGCATTTACTTGCGCTTATTTGGAACCTGTACATAGACCAAGAGACAACTGTTCAAACACAGCAAGGGAATAGTGCCAGGAGTAAAGTCAAGAAAATTGTGCTTTAGGGTAAGTAACGAGGATTTGAGTCACTTACTGATGAAGATCAAAGACCGTAGCCTTCTGTTTGGGTTGAACATGTTAAAAAGCAAAGATGTCACTTTAAGGACTAAGGTGAGCCTTACTCAAGCCATGGTATTTCCAACTGTGTATGAAAGCTGGAAAATGAATAAGGAAGACCAAAGAAGAATTGGTACCTTTGAAATATGGTTTTGGTGAAGAATATTGAGTACGCCATGGTCTACCAGAAGAATGAACAAGTCCGTCTTGGAAGAAGTACAGTCAGAATGTTCATTAGGAACAAAGATGGTGAGACTGGGCCCTACATACTTTGGACATGATGTCAGGAGGGATCAGACCCTGGAGAAGGACATCATGTTTGGTAAAGTAGAGGGTCAGTGGAAAAGAGGAAGACCCTCAAACAGATGGGTTCACACAGTGGCTGCAACAATGGGCTTACGCATAACGAGGATTGTAAAGATGGCACAGGACTGGGCAGTGTTTCGTTCTGTGGTCGCTATGAGTTGGAACCGACTCGACAGCACCTAACAACAACAATACCTTTACATGTATATATCTAGGGATGTTTTCATGTATAAAGACAAATAATTCTCGTTGTGATCAATTATATATCTATCCAGTTCTTGTCAAGTATGTTGGCTTATGAGTTTTCATAAGATAATATTTTGAAGTAGAAGAATCAAAATGAATCCACATATTATTTTAGGAATATTAAAAAGACAAAAGTTTTAAGAAGAGTACAGTAATCACCCATGTACCTAACACCTAAAGGTTTAATATTTTATTAATTTTTGTTTCTTCTATCAATTTATCCATGAATCTGTCTAATATGTGTATGTGCATATGTGTGTAAAATTTGTGGGAGGGGAGTATATATTCAATACTCTAAATTGGAAGGTTTGGATTTGTATTATTCATACTGGCTTTATATACTAAAAATGTACCACATGATACTACATCAAAACTGTTGGTGATGTTGATGTCTCTATCCTGAATAGGTTTCTTGATAGACCTCGAAGGACAAACACAATCTATCTAACAGTGCTGAATGAATTCATTCTGTTGGGAATCACACACCACCCTGAGCTGCAAGCTCCAGTGTTTGGGCTGTTCCTTACCATCTACATGATCTCCATGGTCGGCAACTTGGGCATCCTCATCCTCACCAAGATAAATTCTAGTCTACAAATGCCCATGCACTATTTTTACAGACACCTAGCTATCACTGATCTTGACTGTTCAACAGCTGTGGAACCAAAATGTTAGTAACTTTTGTTGCGGATGAAAATACAATCTCCCATTTTTTTTCTGCTCCACAGCTAGTTCTCTATATCATGTTCATAATTATTGAAGTTTTCATTGCATCAGCAATGTCCTATGATCAGTATGTGGCCATCTGTAACCCTCTGCTCTATATAGTCATCATGTCATGAAGTCCAAATTGGGTCCTGGTGGCAATCTCCTACCTCAGCTGCACATTTGTTTCTCTTCTGATCAACATAAAAAATTTTAATTTATCTGTCTGTGGCTACAATGTCACTAGTCATTTCTATTGTGATGGTCTGCTTTTGTTGTCTTTGTTCTGCTTGAACACACATGAAATCAAATTGATCATTCTCATCTTAGCAGCTTTTGATTTGATTTCATCCCACCTGATAGTTCTTCTTTCTTATTTACTCATTATTGTAGCCATTCTCAGGAACTAGTCAGGTGAAGGCAGGCACAAGTCCAGTCATTCCTTTGACACTGATAAAGTGGCTTCCATATTTTACACCCTGGTTATCCCCCTAGTGAATCCCTTGGACTATAGTTTGGGGGTTAAAGAGGTGAAATATGCAGTACATAGGAATTTGGGCCAATTATGCAATATATTTCCTCAAAGTTCACTATACCATATCATTCATACAAATTACATTATGGGCTTTAAACTTTTTTTCTGTATGCCTCCAAAGAAGATAGCAAGCACAAAAGCACTGATAAGTTCAATATGTGTTTCTATATTGCCTGCTACCAGTCACTCTACTAAGAGCTGTAAATAGATTAGTAAATAAAACAGTAAAAAATATTATCTTTCTCCAGCAGGAAAGACGCATTAAAGCGTAATAATTAAGAAATTATATAGGATATTAGAAGGTGTTAGGTAGTGACAGATTAAAAAAGAAAAGAAGAGTAAATATGCTGATTGGGATATGGAAACAGTAGTACGTACAGGAAGAATTCCAATTATCTGGTATTTTCCTCACCCAGTGGGAATAAAAAAATTATAAAAAAGTATGTGCGTGTGTGTGAGTATGTGTGTGCATTTCCCTGTGTGTGTGCATATGAGTGTATGTGTGCGTGTGTGTACGTGTGTGTGCAAGTCCATATACCTTCTGTTTCCTGCTCCTTCTCTGCCCTGTGGTGGCTAATTCTGACTGGAAGAAGGCTCAGTGCAGTGAAATGATTTGAAGTACTCAGTATCTGAATTTGCTCTAACGTTCACTTTCTGAACCTGGAAATGCCTGTCTTCGTCATCAGTGCTTTTACTTTCATACATGGGCCCTTAGAGACTGTTTACTTTGTTATTTACTATTATTATTATATTGTAACAGTAATAGAAACAGTAAAAAAAATAAAGTTATTATATTCAACAGGACCAGCTCTGTATCTGGTTTTGTCTAAATCAGACCATTTTGTCTGTATTAGTGGATATGCCAGTTAAGATAAATATATTGAGGTCAGTCATGGAAGTTTCCAGGTTTTTTCTTTCTTTCTCTACTGGAATGATATTACTTATTAATTGCACACTTTTATCTCATAGGTCCTTTTCCTTATCTCTCTATAAAACAGTATTTACTCTTTAGAAGTGATTTTCTAATTGTTTATATGTCCTTGCATAAGAGATTTATTGTATGATAGATTGTTTGCCTTGTACTTTATTTAGCTAAATTTTCTCAAAATTGGGTAATATGAGTGTGCACTATACTTTGACTAGGATCTATTGCTTGAATTTTGATTATTCTACTTGGAGAAAGAAAAGGAGTTCATCCCATAGTTTGGACTATGCTGTGATTCTGGTGAACGAGGTGCAATATATGTCATTTTATATATTTACCATGATTTCTGGACTTAGATTTTCTATTTTCCCTCCTAATTTTCCATGCATATTTTCTTATTTTTAGTCTTTTCAAAAAATTAGCAATGATAAAAAATAAAGTAATTTTTTATGTACACTAAGGTTGTCTATAAAGAAGAAATGCAATCTGAGTTTTAGAGTAGGACCATACAAGGAGGGGTATGATATAGTTCCATGTATATAGAGACTAGAAAACACATAAGAAAAAAAAAAAAAGATTGATAAAGACAATAACAAATGGAAATTTAAGTTTAAAGTACTCTCCATTCCCAGTTAGGTCCATTGACTTGATTGGGATATCGTATTAAGTGTTTAGGGAAAAGGAATTAGCCTATTCTACACAAACCCTTCCACAAAACTGAAGAGGAGCATATATTCCCATTTTCAACACGAGAATAGTTTTACACTGATATCAAACACAGACAAAGAAATTAAAAGAAAACAACAGGAACATATGTGAAAAATCTAAATAAAAATTTAAGAAACTGAGCCTGGCAATATGTAAAGACAATAGTCCACCAAATTTGGTGTACTCCAGGAATTCATGAATAGTTTTATATTAAAAAATCAATTAATGACATACACCATAGTAAGAAATTAGGAATGACAAACAATGCCATATAAATGTAGAGAAACATTTTAAAAGTCCCAATAATTGTGATAAAACTTTGAGCAAACTAGTATTAAGATGGAACTTCCTCCAAGTGATAGAGGGCACCCATGAACAACCTACAGTTACCATCACACTGATATGAAAGACTGCATACGTTCTCAGTAAGACCAGGAACAGAACAAGTAAATCTACTCTTACAAAATCTACTTGACATTTTAGTGGATATTCTAGCCAACACAATGAGGCAATAAATAAATAAATGGAATGTATCCAGACTGGAAAGGCAGAAGGGAAACTTTTTTTTTTAATGTTAGTTGACCTGATTTTTATTTAATAAATCTAATAGAAAATATGATAAAACTATAGAATTAAAAAGTTAACAGTGTTTATTTGTAAATTTACTTTCAGCTTGTTTATTTAAAAAGAGAAAAAAAGAAGCCTGTTTGTATTTTAAGTGGGCTTGCGTTGACTGTATAGGTACATTTGGAAATTTTAAAGCTTCTACTCATTACAAGACACTTGTATAAAAACAAGTTATCTTCTGGGAGACAATATTTTCAAACAACATATCTCATAAATGACATGTGGTCATAATACATATAAAAATATATATAGAGGTCTCAAAACTCAAAACAAAAAAGAAAAGAAAAGAAACAGTCCACAAGTATGGTCAAAACAAACAAACAAACAAAAAACCCCCAAAATTACGTTTCCAGTGAACATATTCAGCTGGCAAATAAGCACATAAAAATGCTCAGCATCATTATTACTGAATTTCAAGTTAAAACATTAATGATATAACTCTGTACATCTATTAGAATACCAGGTATTTGGTAACTATGTGGAAGAACCAGAGCCTTCATAAAATGCTGAGTGGAAAATTAAAAAGGTGTAAATACTTAAAAAAATAATTTGTTTTAAGCATCAGGGTCCTAAAAAGCTGAACACAACTTAAACATAAAATTTAGCCAATTTGCTCTTATTTATGCAAGAGAAATGACAGCATTTTTCCTTATAAATCTATGTATACAAGTTTCCATAACAACTTTATTTGTAATATTAAAAAAAAAAAAATCAACCCCAATGTTTGTTTACTTCAGAATAAATCAATAAACTGTAGTATATCTAAGCAAGTGAATATTACTCAATAATAAAAACTACTAAATTATTGGTACATGCAAATATATGGATGAAAACAATAAACTGATAGATTGGACTTTGTTAAAATTAAAACAACCCACACTTAGACATTTATACCAGAGAAATGAAAACTTATGTTCATACAATAACCCTTACACAAATGTTCATAGAGACATTATTTACGATGGCTAGAAACTGGTAACAAGCCACAATGTCCTTTTATTCATGAATGGTTAATCAAACTGTAGTAAACCCATACGTAAAAAAATACTCAGCAGTAAAAAGGAACAGGTTATTGATGCACACAACAGTGTGAATGGATCTCAATAGAATTCTGTGAAGTGAAAAAAGTTTATCTGACAAGGTTGTTGTTGTTGTAGCTGTCTTTGAGTGACTCCAACTCATGATGACATTATGCAAACCAGAAAAAAACATTGCCTGGCCTTGTGCTATCCTCTCAATCATTAGTGTGTTTGAGTCCATTGCTGCAGCAACTGTGTTAATCCACCTCATAGAGGGCTTTCTTTATTCTCATTGGCCTTCTATTTTATCAAATATGTTGTTCTCCTCCAGCAACTAGTCTCTCCTGATGACTTGCCCAAAGCATGAAATTTGAACAGTGTTCTGTCGGAGACAACAAAAGATCTCTCATTATATTTTTTGGTTTGTCAAGCCTTAACAGAATACAAAAATTGAAATATTACAAAGCATCTTCTTTATGGACCATAAGGCCATAAAAGTAGAAATCAATAACAGGAAAGGCAGAGAAAAGAAATCAAACACTTGGAAACTGAACAACACCATGCTCAAAAATGAATGGTTTATACAAGAAATTAAGGATGGAATAAAGAAATCCACAGAATTCAAAGAAAACAAAACATTTCCTATCAAAACCTTTGGGACACAGCTAAAACAGCTCTCAGAGGTCAATTTATGGCAATAAATGCACACATCCAAAAAGAAGAAAGGGCCAAAATCAAAGAATTATCCCTACAACTTGAACAAATAGAAAGAGAGCAACAAAAGAAACCCTCAGAAACCAGAAGAAAGCAAATAATAAAAATGAGAACAAAATTAAATAAAATAGAGAAGAGAAAACAATTGAGAGTTAACAAGACTAAAAGCTGATTTTTTGAAAAATTTAACAAAATTGATAAACCACTGGCCAAACTGACAAAAGAAAAACAGGAGCAGAAACAAATAACCTGACTAAGAAATTAGATGGCTGATATCACAACAGACCCAAATGAAATTAAAAGAATCATATCAGATACTAAGAAAAATTGTACTCTAACAAATTTGAAAACCAAGAAGAAATGGATGAATTTCTAGAAACACACTACCTACTTAAGTAACACAAACAGAGGTAGAACAACTGAATAAAACCATGACAAAAGAAGAGATTGAAAGGTAATTAAAAAAAAAAACTCACAACAAAAAAAAGGCTTGGCCCTAATGGCTTCACTGGAGAGTTTTACCAAAGTTTCAGTGAAGAGTTAACACCACTACAGCTAGCATAGAAGTGGATGGAATACTCCCAAACTCATTCTATGAAGCCAGCATATCCCTGATACGAAAACCAGGTAAAGACGCCACAGAAAAAGAAAATTACAGACCTGTATCCGTCATGAACTTAGATGCAAAAATCCTTAACAAAATTCTACCCAAAAGAATTTAACGACATATCAAAAAACAAAAAAAAACTTCATCTTGATGAAGTGGGATTCATACCAGAATTGCAGGGATGGTTTTACATTAGAAAAACAATCAATGTAATCCATCACATAAATAAAACAAAAGACAAAAACTACATGATCTTCTCAATTGAAGCAGAAAAGGCATTTAACAAAGTCCAACACCCATTCATGTTAAAAACTCTCAGCAAAATTAGAAAGGGAATTCCTCAACTTAACAAAGGGGATTTATACAAAGCCAACAGTCAACATTATCCTAAATAGAGTCTGAAAGCGTTCCCCTTGATACTGGGAACCAGACAAGCATGTCCTTTATCACCACTCTTATTCAACGTTGTGCTGGAGGACTTAGCCAGAGCAATTAGGCTAGATAAAGAAATAAAGAACATCCAAATTAGCAATGAAGAAGTCAAAGTATCTCTCTTTGCTGATGACATGATCTTATACACAGAAAACCCTAAACAGTCCTTAAGAAAAATAGTGAAACTAATAGAAGAGTTCAGCAGAGTATCAGGATACAAAATAAACATACAAAAATCAGTTGGATTCCTCTACACCAACCAAAAGAACATCAAAGAGGAAATCACCAAATCAATACCATTTACGGTAACCCCCAAGAAGATAAAATACTTAGCAAAAAAATCTAACCAGAGCCATAAAACACTTATACTAAGAAAACTACAAGACACTACTGCAAGAAACCAAAAGAGACCTACATAAGTGGAAAAACACACTTTGCTAGTGGATAGGAAGACACAACATTGTAAAATTGTCTATTCTACCAAAAGTGATCTATAGATACAGTGCAATTCTGATCCAAATCCCAATGACATTTTTTAAAGAGATGGAGAAACAAATCACCAACTTCATATGGAAGGGAAAGAGGTCCTAGATAAATAAGGCATTACTGAAAAAGAAGAACAAAGTGGGAGGCCTTACTTTACCTGATTTTAGAAGCTATTATACGGCTACAGTAGTCAAAACAGCCTGGTACTGGTACCAGGACCAATGGAACAGAATGGAGAATGCAGACATAAATCCATCCACATAAGAGCAGTTGATATTTGATAAAGAACCCAAAACCGTTAAATGGGGGAAAAGACAGTATTTTTAACAAATGGTGCTGGCATAACTGGATATGCATCTGCAAAAAATGAAACAAGACCCATAGCTCACACCATGCACAAAAACTAACTCAAAATGGGTCAAAGACCTAAATATAAAATCTAAAACTATAAAGATCATGGAAGAAAAAATAGGGACAATGCTAGAAACCTTAATACATGGCATAAACAGTATACAAAACATTACTAACAATGCAGAAGAAAAACCAGTTAACTGGGAGCTCCTAAAAATCAAACACCTGTGCTCACCCAAAGATTTCACCAAAAGAGTAAATGATTGCCTACAGACTGGGAAAACATTTTTAGCTATGACATTTCCAATCAGCATCTGATCTCTAAAATCTACATGACACTGCTAAAACTCAACTACAAATAGACAAATAACCCGATTAAAAACTGGGAAAAGGATATGAATGGGCAATTCACTAAAGAAGATATTCAGGCAGCTAACAGATACTTGAGGAAATGCTCTCCAACTTTAGCCTTAGACAAATGCAAATACAAATTACAATGAGATACCATCTCACCCAAACAAGGCTGGCATTAATCCAAAAAATACAAAATAATAAATGCTGGAGAGGCTGTGGAGAGACTGGGACACTTATACACTGCTGGTGGGAATGAAAATGGTACAACCACTTTGGAAATCGATTTGGCGCTTCCTTAAAAAGCTAGAAATAGAACTACCATACGATCCAGCAATTCCACTCCTTGGAAGATATCCTAGAGAAATAAGAACCTTTACACAAACAGATACATGTACACCCATGTTCATTGCAACACTGCTTACAATAGCAAAAACATGGAAGCAACCAAGGTGCCCATTAACAGATGAATGGATAAATAAATTATGGTATATTCACACAATGGAATACTACACATCAATAAAGAACAGTGAGCAATCTGTGAAACATCTCATAGCATGGAGGAACCTGGAAGGCATTATGCTGAGTGAAATTAATTGCAAAAGGACAAATATGGTATGAGATCACTGTTATAAATATTCATATAGTCTGAACACAGAGGAAAATATTCTTCGATTGTTACGAGTGTGAGGAGCGAGGAAGGGGAAGTGGTATTCATTAATCAGATAGTAGACAAGAACTATTTTAGGTGAAGGGAAAAAAAAAAAAAGGGAAAAACAACACAAAATACAGGGGAGGTCATCACAACTGGACTAAATGAAAAGCAAAGAAGTTTCCTGAATAAACCGAATGCTCTGAAGGCCAGAGTAGCAGGGACGGGGCCTGGAGACCATGGTTTCAGGGGACATCTTGGTCAGCTGCAATAATAAAATCTTTTAAGAAAACATTCTGCATCCCACTTTGGTGAGTGGAGTTTGGGGTCTTAAATGCTAGCAAGTGGCCGTATAATATGCATCAATTGGCCTGAACCCACCTGAAGCAAAGGAAAATGAAGATCACCAAAGACACAAGGTAATTATGAGCCCAAGAGACATAAAGGGCCACATAAATCAGAGGCTCCATCAACCTGAGACCAGAAGAACTAAATGGTGCCCAGCTACAACTGATGACTGCCCTGACAGGGACATCAGCAGGGAATCCCTGATGGAGCAGGAGAGCAGTGGGATGCAGGCCTTAAATTCTCATAAAAAGACCAGACTTAATGGTCTGACTGAGACTAGAAGGACCTCAGAGGTCATGGTCTCCAGACCTTCTGTTAGCCCAAGACTGGAGCCGTTCCCAAAGCCAACTCTTCAGACAAGGATTGATCTGGACTAGAAGATAGAAAATAATACTGGTGAGGAGTGAGCTTCTTGGCTCAAACAGATACATGAGATTATGTGGTCAGCTCCTGTCTGGAAGGCAGATGAGAAGGCAGAGGGGGACAGAAGCTGGCTGAATGGACTTGGGGAATGCAGGACGGAGAGAAAGAGTGTGTTGTTTCATCAGTGGGAGAGCAACTAGGAGTATATAGCAAGGTGTATATAATTTTTTGCCTGAGAGACTGGTTTCATTTGTAAACTTTCAGTTAAGCCACAATAAAATTAAAATAAATAACCACCATTTTTGCTCTTTTAGGTACTGTCGCTTCAATTCCAACTTACAGTTACCTATACAATAGAGTAAAAATCTCCCATATGGTTGTCTATGTTGTAATCTTTGTGAGTGTTGATGGCCAGTTCTTTTCATCCCAGAATGGCTTGGGGACTCAAACTGCCAACTTTTCAGTTAGCAGAGAGTGTTTTGAACATTGCACCAACAGGGCTCCTTCCATTAAAGAAAAGACATGTGAAAAATAAATATATATATATATATACACACACATACCATTACATAGGCAAATAGGAAAAAAATCACAAATGGATACATTGGAAATATTTACAGTGGCAAATAGCAGCAAAATATTTTATAGCACAATAAATATATAATCATGGTAAAATATTACACATTACAAGGATATATTTATATAGTAGAGCTTGTGTCAAGAAGAGGAGAATATTTATAAAGGTGAGAAAGATGTTTTGGAATGAGGATTGGACAGAATGGAAAAACATACAATATTGAAATATAATAAAGGAAAATAAAATAAACAAGCAAAAAACCTAAACAGATGATGTGATCGAGTGTGAAATGAGAAGCAAGGGTAACATTTCTGTTCCTGAGGTCAACAAGAAAGCAAAACAAAATAAAAACAGAAACAAAAACTGGAACAATAGCAATAACGGCAACAACAGCAACAGCAAGCAAGGAAGTGATACCTCATATACGCGCAATGCATTATTTTTATTCCACTTAAGTTTTTAAATAATGTAATAAGTAAGTGTTTAATCACTGCTTCATTTTGTCAACCATTTGAAGATACCACTATAAAACTGGGAAATATTGATATTTCTTGTTTACAGATACAGCACTTTAATCCAGACCCCTGAGTGATAAAAATGGAAACTTCACAAAGAGTAAAACGCAGAATATATGAAAGCGGTAAATACAGACGAGTATACACACTATATGAAGAAAAACTCATTCACAGGCAAATGCAAATGGTCCTGGACGATTGACAGACAACCCCCAGATATTTTGTTAAGCTTTCAAATGCTTCGGGGACAGTCATCAAATTGCTTGGCATCTCCTCAGGGAGAATCTCCAAGGGTGAAAAAAATCTTTAAATTGTTCTCATCATGCCATGTTAAGAAACACATTGAGAAGTCAATACAGAGGCTTCATTACAGGCAAAAATATAGACAATTTCCATATTTGATCAATATCCAGAAGGTTTCAGTGACACTTGCATGGTCCCACCTTTATTCAATGGCAAAGTCATTGCAAAATATCAGGATTTCAGACTCAGTTCTGTGTGCATTCTACTTTTCAGTAGTGCCTGAGACTAGGATCTCTCCCCCTTTTTTCTTCATATTGTTTTTTTCAAATATTCTCACTTTGTTTCAGAAGCTAAATGCTCACAAGCATCTTTGAAACATCACTGTATAACTAAATAATTTTTTTTTCTTTTTATAATTAGGTAAATAAAAAATAAAATGAAACAAAACAAAAACCAAACCAGTTGTCTTGGTGTTAGTTCTGACTCCACGCATGTCAGAGAACTGTGTTCCGTAGGGTGTTCAATGGCTGTGACCTTTCAGAATTAGATTTTCTTTCTTCCAAGGTGCCTCTGAGTGGGCTTGACCCACCAACCTTTCAGGTAGTAGCTGAGTGCTTCGTTGTTTGCACCACCCTGCTGGCCTAATTATGTGAATAATAGAGCTGAAATATGCAAGTAAAGGAAGGATATACAGTATTAAAAAATACTGTAGCAGAATTACACAGCTGCAGATATTCAGTCTCCAACATTAATGTCTTTTAAAATCCTTAGTTATGTAGCGACTCTAGGCACTCTTATGTCCCTCTCAGATATGATTGAATGTTTAATGCATATTAAAATAACTGTATAAATGTGCATTTTTACTAATCTCTTGATGAGGAAGCAAATACATTTCCACCTCACACATCATGTTCTTCATACCAAGTTCTTCAATATCCAGTGGAATCTGGCAGAAAGAAGATATAAGTTTTTTCAGAGAGTATGGCTTTGTATAACGAGAAGCAGATACTCAACAAAAATAATAACCTATGAACAATAATCTGGTGCTCTCCAGAGAACTCCAAAACTGATGAGAAGTCCTTTTATCTTCCCTGACCTCATAGGAAAATCAGTATGTATCAAAGTGAGTACTTATTTTCTTCCAGCTTTCATTATTGCAAATAAACAAGATTTATATCACATTCATTGAAGAGAGTTGATTTCCTAATTGTAATATCTACTGATACCCAATTCAGTATTTTCAGACATAGGCAATGTGTGTATATAGGGACAAGGCAGGGTATCAGAAGGCCACAGCATCATACGCAATGTCTTATATGAGATAATGTATTTCCCCTAGAGCCATTTTATAATTTGATATGATATGATTGTATTTTTCTGTTTGTTTGATTATTCCTGGCTCAGTGAATGCTGGTACTGCTATTTTCATTGTCTGTAGTATCATGTCAAACCACTAATTCTTTTACATTATACTGCCATTCTCATTATGAGCTGTATAGTAGTACATAGAAGTACCTCAGGTCCTTAATGTACGGAAGGATATAAAAGAAAATCCAAGAATCCGTGTATATCTCATCAGTGTAATTTGTCTCTATTCTCTTGAGTAATACAGAGATTTTTACTGATTTTCCTTTAAACTATAGGATCTCTTTATCCAAACAGAATTTTTAAATGAAACTTCATTATATCAAACCAATGACAGTGACCTCACTTTCTCCCAATTTGCTCAAATTTCATCTCACTGTTTTAGGTATTTTCATGAGAAAATAAATCTGATTTGTTACAGACAACTTAATTAACATGCCCCTAGGGATGGACATATTTTAAGTGAACTTAAATTAAAGATATATTAACGTGTTTTAAGAAAATTAGTAGATAGATAATCTAAAAGACTGACACGCTGATGGTCCAATTTTTGTCATGGAGTCAAAGATGGGGCAGGAAGGGCTGGGGTCAGTTAAATGAATAACACGCTACTCAACATAGTCATCATCATATCCCTGTCATATAAAGTAAGTCACACGAGAAGAATTTACATATACATGTGTAAAGAAAATTTCTTTTATGTAACTTACTGTCATCATAATTGAAAAGTTTGGATTCATATTATTCATAGTGGCTTTGATTACTTAAAATCTACCAGATGATACTACATAAAAGCTATTGACAATGCTGATGTCTCTATCCAGAACAGGTCTTTTGGTAGACCAAGATGGACAAACACAATCTAACAGTGCTGAATGAATTCATTCTGATGGGAATCACAGACCGCCCTGAGCTGCAGGCTCCATTGTTCGGGCTGTTCCTCATCATCTACATGATCTCAGTGGTGGGCAACTTGGGCATCATCATCCTCACTAAGATGGACTCCAGGGTACAAACTCCCATGTACTTTTTTCTCAGACACCTGGCTATCACTGATCTTGGTTATTCAACAGCCGTGGGACCCAAAATGTTGGTAAATTTTGTTGTGGATGAAACCATAATCTCTTATTATTTTTGTGCTACACAGCTAGCTTTTTTTATTTTGTTCATAAATGGTGAAATTTTTATTCTGTCAGTAATGTCTTATGACCGCTATGTGGCCATCTGTAACCCTCTGCTCTACACAGTTATCATGTCACAAAGGACATGTTGGGTGCTGATGGCAATCGTCTACCTCCACAGCACATTTGTTTCTCTTCTGGTCACCATAAAAATTTTTAATTTATCCTTCTGTGGCCACAATGTCATCAGGCATTTCTACTGTGACATTCTCCCCTTGTTATCTTTGCTCTGCTCAGACACACATGAGATCAAATTGGTTATTTTCATCTTATCTGTTTTTGATCTGATATCATCCCTCCTAATAGTTCTTGTTTCTTACATACTCATAATTGTATCCATTCTCAGACTGAACTCAGCTGAGGGCAGGCACAAGGCCTTCTCCACCTGTGGATCCCACCTGACTGTGGTGGTAGTGTTCTATGGGACTTTAATCTTTATGTATGTGCAGCCCAAGTCCAGCCATTCCTTTGACGGTGATAAAGTGGCTTCCATATTTTACACCCTGGTGGTCCCCATGTTGAATCCCTTGATCTATGGTTTGAGGAATAATGATGTGAAACATGCCTTACATAGGACTTTGGGACAATTATGCAATATATTTTCTCAAAGTTCACTATAACGTATCATTCATACAAATTACATTATGGGCTTTAAACTTTTTTCTGTCTGCCTCCAGAGGGGATAGCAAGCACAAAAGCACAGATAACATATATTTCTATATTGCCTTCTATCACTCACTCTACTAAGGCTGTAAGAAGATTAATAAATGAAACTGTCCAAGGTGTTGCCTTCCTTGAGCAGGAGTGATGCATTATAAGCATAATAATTAAGAAATTTTATAGTATATTAGAACGTGTAGGAGGTAATAGATTTAAAAAGAATTAAAGATGAAGAGTGAATAAGCTGATTGGGATAGGGAAAGAGTAGTAGATACAAGAAGGGTTTGAAGTTTCAGGTATTTTCTTCATGCAGTAGAAAAAAAATGTGCAGAAAGTGTGTGTGTGTCCGTGCAAGTGTGTCTGTATGCATGCACATGGCCTGTTTGCACACGCGTGTGCATACCTTCTGTTTTAGTGATCATACCATGCCCTGGTGTGTCTAATTCTAACTGCAAGAAAGCTCAGTGCTGTAGGATGATGCGAAGTACTCAGTCATCTGAATTTGCTCAAATGTCTGCCCTCTAAACCTTGAAATCCCTCTTTCATCATCAGTGTTTCATCATCAGTGCCTTTACTTTCATATTTGAGTACTCAGAGTCTGTTTACTTTGTTAGTATTATTATTATATTGTAATAGTAATAGAACAGTAACAAAATACAGTTAGTGTATTCAATAAGATCAGCTCAGTATCTGGGTTTATTTGAATCAACTCATTTTGTCTCTGTCAGTGGATACACCAGTTAAGATAAATTCATTGACCTCAACCATAGGTGTTCCCAGATGTTTACATTTTTTCCCCTACTGGATTGATGTTGCTTCCTAATTGCTGATTTTGTCTCACAGACTCTTTTTGTCTACAAAAAATCTACTATGCTCTACATAGGGCATGGAAAAAAATGTGCAGTATCTTTTGTACAGCCGTGTATAACATATGGTTCCTATAAACTACATCGTGAACTTCAAGCCTTGTCTGTGTGCCTCCATATCATTCATATAAATTACATTATGGGCTTTCAACTTTATTCTGAGTGCCTCCAGATGGGACAGCCAGCACAAAAGCAAAGCTAAGTTCAACGTATATTTCTATGTCACTTTACTAAGAGCTCTAAATAGATAATACATGAAACAATAAGAAATGCTGCCTTTCTTGAGCAAAGAGATGAATTATAAGCATAATAGCTAAGAAATTTTATAGTATGTTAGAATGTGCTGGGGGTGATAGATTTTAAGAAAATGAAAAGTGAGTATGCTGAGTGAGATAGGGAAACCAGTAGATACAGGTAGAGTTCCAACCACCTGGTGTTTTCCTAGCCCAGTAGGAAAAAAAAAAAAAATTGTAGAAAGTGTGTATGTGTGTGTGTGTGTGTGCCAGCACATCTGTTTTGAGCTCATTCTCTGCCCTGGGGTGGGTAATTCTGATTGGAAGAAGGCTTAGTGGGGTGCGATGATTTGAAGTACTCAGTCATCTGAATTTGCTTAAATGTCCACTTTCTAAACCTTGAAATCCCTCTCTCTCTTTTTTTATCAATGCCTTTACTTTCATATATGAGCCCTTAGAGTCTGTTTACTTTGTTATTATTTTTATTATTATTTTATTGTAATAGGAATATAAACAATTACAAAATAAAGTTATTATATTCAACAGGAGCTGCTCGGTATCCATTTTATCCAAATCAGTCATTTCTGTCTGTATCAGTGTATATACAAGTTAAGATAAAGTTATTGAGGTCAGCCACAGAAGTTTCCAGGTTTTTACGTTTTTTTTCTCTACCACATTGATATTGGTTCCTAATTTCATGTTTTTGTCACATAGATTGTTATCCTTCTCTCTCTAGAAAACAATAATTATTTTTGGATAGAATACATTTTCTAATTGTTTATGAATCCTTCCTTATATAAGAGTTCTAATAAAATTGTAGTAAATCCATACATGAAACAATACTCAGCAATAAAAAAGAACACATTATTGATTCACACAAAAGTGTGAATGGGCCTCAGTAGAATGATCTGAGGTGAAAAAAGCCCATCACAAAAGATTGTTGCTAGCTGCCACCGAGTAGACTCCAACACATGGCAACCTCATGGAAAACAAAACAAAATGTTGCCTAGCCCTATGCTATCCTCACGATCATTGGTATGTTTGAGTCCATTTCTGCGGCAACTATGTCAGTCCATCTCATGGAGGGCTTCCCTCATTCTCATTGGCCATTTTTGTCACCAAATATGATGTTCTCTTCCAGCAACTGATGTTTCTGGATAACATGTTCAAAGCAAGAAAGTGGACAATGTTCTCTGGAGACAACAAAATATCTACCATTAAAGAATTTTTTTGGGGGGGGTGCCTTTGAGTCAATTGCAACACATTGCAACCTATAAGACAGAGAAGAACTACCCTATAGCGTTGTCTAGCCTGTAATCTTTATGGGTGCAGATGGCCAGGTCTTTTTTGCTCATAATGGCTTGATGGTTCACACTGCCAACATTTCAGTTAACGATGGGTGTTTGTACCTTGCACGAAAAGAGTGCCTTCCATTAAAGAAAAGACAAGTGAAATATATACGTAGATATAAACCTTAACCAAACTTGTTGCCAACCAGTTGATGCTGACTCATAGTGACCCTATAGGAGAGAGTAGAACTGCCCTATAGAGTTTCCAAGGAGCACCTGGTGGATTTGAACTCCCGACCTTTTGGTTAGCAGCCATAGCACTTAACCACTACGCCACCAGGGTTTCCATATATGTATAGAGAGAGAGAGAAAGAGAAATATAATAAAGGAAAATAAAACAAACAAGCAAAAAACCTAAACTGACAGGTGATGTCAATTGAATATAAAATGAGAAGCAAGGGTAACATTTCTGTTCCTGAGGTCAACAAGAAAGCAAAACAAAACAAAGAAACAAAAAAACCCTGAACAATAGCAGTAGCAGCAACAATAACAACAGCAAACAGGGAAGTGATACTCACATATGCACAATGCATTATTTTATTCTATCTAAGTATTTTAAATAATGTAATAAAAAAGCATACAAGCACTTCATTTTGTCATCCATTTGAAGAGACCACTGTAGAAATGGGAAATATTGATAGCCCTGACTTATAGATACAATATTTTATTCCAAATCCCTGTGTGGTTAAAATGGTACATTAGCAAAAAGTAAAATGTAAGGATGTATGAAATAGATAAATACAAATATGCATAAACACTATAGGAAAAAAAACTTGCTCACTGGTGAAAACAAGTCATCCTGGACATTTAACAGACAACTCCCAGGTATTTTGTTAAGCTTTCAAATGCTTTAGGGACAATCAACAAATTGCTTGGCATATCCTAAGGGAATATCGCCAAGGATGAAAAACAATCCATAAATGTTTCTCACTATGCCATGTTAAGCAACACATGTGGGAGTCAAGACAGAGGCTTCATTGCAGGTAAGAAGATAAGACAGTTTCCAAGTTTTACCAATAACCAGAATGTTTCAGTGACATTTGCAGGATCCCACCCTTATTCAATGGCAACCAAAACCAAAGCCACCGAATTGATACAGACTTATAGTGACCCTGTAGGACAGAGTAGAGCTGTCTCATAGGGTTTCCAAGGAGCACTTCGTGGATTTGAACAGCTGACCTTTTAGCAGCCATAGCTTTTACCTACTATGCCACCAGGCTTTCCATTCAATGGCCAAGTCATTGCAAAATTATAGGATTTCTGATTCAGTTCTGTGTGCATTCTACTCTTCAATAGTTCTTGAAACTAGGGTCTCTCCCTCCTCTTTTTCTTCATATTATTTTTTCAAATATTCTCAATTTGTTTCGGAGGTTATATGCTTATAAGCATCTTTGAAACATTATTATTATGTGGCTAAATAATATTTTCACTTTATATAAATAATTAAATGAATAAAACACAACAGACAAGGAAACCAGTTGGAATCAGTTCTGGCACATACCGGCCCATGTGTGTCAGAGAACTGGGCCCCACAGAGTTGTCAATGGCCACGACCTTTCAGAACTAGATCTTTCTTTCTTCCAAGGCATCTCTGAGTGAACCCTGTTTTCTTCTGTTGTTGGTGGAGTTTCTGTGATCAGTACTGACTCCATGGCACCTAACAACAACAGCTATTAAGATTACTGGGGATCATTAAATATTGTAATGAATCACAGATTATTTTAAATAACTGCAATAATATTTAACTTGCATATCAACCTGTTCAGTTAGTATTCTCTCTCTCTCTTTCTCAATCTGTCTGTCATTTTCAGGAGCCCCTTCAAGGAAAACCGATTTAAGTGGATTTGACAAATTTATTTTCTTTGGAATAGATAGGTATCACTGAGTTGTGTGGTGTTCCTTTTGGTGTGTATGATTACTATAGTGGGAAGCTCTTGGATGTTTACATTAACCAGAACCATACCTAATCTATCGCATATTTTCAACTGATTCTTTCACATCTTAGTCTGTGTGAATGCCACAACCTACAATTCCATGGTGTTCAACCTTTGCAACTGCATGTGGTACTTCTGCCTCTCTCCATAGTATCATCTGGGAATGTTTTTCCCAGGCATGTAATGAAGCACTCAATAAATAAATGCATCACTCAAATGTTAGCTTAAGAAAGAGGTTTTAATTTATTTTAAAAAAAGAAGGGGGGGAAAAAAAAAAAAGAAAAAGTCCAGTAGTGGGGCCTGATGGCTCTCATCAATTCAGTAGCTCAGCAAAATCAAAGTTAATATATTTACCAATTCCTTGACCTTAAATTAAATTCCCCCAGAATTGAAGCACACACGTCAACAAAGTTCAGGAAGCAGAAGACAATGGGGAATAAATTTTATCCTCACTGCCCTCCTTTTTTAAGGAAGTAACATCAATCCTATATTTATTTTTTTTAAAAGGTGGCTGAGCTTCTCAAGGCAGGAGCTCACAAATCCTGTGGACCTGCCCCTTTGTCCAGTCACTGGCCTAAAGCGTTCACTGACTTGCAGTGCCCTTCATCCTGCCTAGACCTGTGTGGGCCAATTCAATACCACATGCCCTTATTAGCATAAAAAGCAGGGCATATTCCTGAAGCCAGATTTCAACTGCAGGAGCCAAAGGGGAGCTGCAGATTTGTGATATTTGACACCATTCTGCCTCTTAAGCAGGGACCTCATCCACCCACACAAGGGGTCTGAGGGCTGGCTGCTCCACCCACTCCATCTAGCCACCCATGACAGGCATATGAAAACAAGTGGTGCCTCCTAGTCCCTCCAGCCAACAGCACTGAATTCCCAAGAACAGGCTGCAATACCCCTGCCCCCCCCCGCCACTGCCCACATTGACATATGCCTATACCTACACCTACGTCTTTTTCTATATCTATACCTACATCTACATTTACATCTATATCTATATCAGTTCTCAACTTCTTCCTTAGTGATATTTTGGGCTAGAAATTTTATCATCATGTGGAGTTACCCTGTATATAGTAGAATGTTTAGTAACATCCCAGGTTTCCATTAGATACCAGTAGTACTCATCTCCTACTTGTGACATCCAAAGTGTCCCAGGCATTGATAAATGTTCTTTCAGGAGCAGATATTCCCCAAATGATACCTAGTTAGCTTTCTCTTTCTCTCCCTATTCTCTCCCTTTCTGTCTCCCTGTGCCTCTGTCTTTACGTACCTGTGCTTTATTTGTGGGAGGTGGGTTTGCTTTCAAATATCTACATTGGAAAGTTTGTATTTACCTTATTCATTTAGCATATTGCCTTTGTACACTAAAAATCTACCAGATGATACCACATAAAGCCTAATGACTATGCTGATGTCTCTCCAGAATAGGTTTCCTGATAGACCTAGATGGGCAAACACAATCTAACAGTGCTGAATGAATTCATTCTGACGGGAACCACAGACCGCCCTGAGCTGCAGGTGCCATTGTTCGGGCTGTTCCTCATCATCTACATGATCTCAGTGGTGGGTAACTTGGGCATCATCATCCTCACTAAGATGGACTCAGAGCTACAAACTCCCATGTACTTTTTTCTCAGACACCTGGCTATCACTGATCTTGGTTATTCAACAGCCGTGGGACCCAAAATGCTAGTAGATTTTGTTGTGGATGAAAATAAAATCTCCTATTATTTTTGTGCTATACAGCTAGCTTTCTTTCTCATGTGCATCATTAGTGAATTTTTCATTCTGTCAACAATGTCTTATGATCGCTATGTGGCCATCTGTCACCCTCTGCTCTACACAGTCATCATGTCACAAAGGGTGCGTTGGGTGCTGGTGGCAATTCCCTATCTGTACAGCACATTTGTTTCTCTTCTGGTCACCATAAAGATTTTTAATTTATCCTTCTGTGGCTACAATATCATCAGTCTTTTCTACTGTGACTGTCTCCCCTTAGTATCTTTGCTCTGCTCAAACACACATGAAATTGAATTGATCATTCTCATCACAGCATCTATTGATTTGATTTCATCCCTTCTAATAGTTCTTGTTTCTTATCTGCTTCTTTTTGTAGCCATTCTGAGGATAAACTCAGCTGAGGGCAGGCACAAGGCCTTCTCCACTTGTGGATCCCACCTGACTGTGGTGGTAGTGTTCTATGGGACTTTAATCTTTATGTATGTGCAGCCCAAGTCCAGTCATTCCTTTGACGGTGATAAAGTGGCTTCCATATTTTACGTCCTGGTTATTCCCATGTTGAATCCCTTGATTTATAGTTTGAGGAACAAAGATGTGAAATATGCCCTATGTAACACATGGAAAATATATGCAATATCTTTTCTACAGTTTGACACATCATATGGTTCATATAAATTAAGTCATGGGCTTCAAGTCTCGTCTGTATGCCTCCATAAGTTACAATGAGCACAGATACATCCCACATGTATTGATAAATTTCCTTCTATGTGTCCGTCACTCTTCTAAATGCATTGATGAAGAAAAGAGTAAACAAAAGACTAAAAATGTTTTCCTTCCTTGAAGGGAAGAAGTGGACCACAAACAATAATTAGGTAAATTTTATAGTACAGAAGAATGTGTTGGGGTCCTGTTGGCACAGTGGTTAAAGCGTTTGGCTGCTAACTGAAAGGTCACCAGTTCGAACCCACCAGCCCTTCTATGGGAGAAAGCTGTGGCAGTTGGCTTCCACAAGGATTTACAGCCTTGAAAACCTTATGGGGCAATTCTAGGGTTTTTTTTTTTTTAGGAGTCAGAATCTACTGGACAGCAGTGATTTTTTTTTTTTTTCTTTAAAGAATGTGTTATATATTTGGCTATAAACAAAAGCCTTTGTCATTGAGTAGATTCTGAGTCATAGCAACCTTATAGGACAGGGTAGAGCTGTTGCATAGGGTTTCCAAGGAACAGCTGGTGGATTTGAACTGCTGACCTTTTGGTCAACAGCCAAGCTCTTAACCAGTACACCACCAGGGCTCCAGGAGAATGTGTTGGGAACTACGAAATCAGGCAAAGAGGTTAGGTATGCTGAGTGGGAGTGGAAAAAAGTACCAGGTACAAAAGAGGAATTACAATGATTCTGGTAATATTTTCCCTATTAGAATAAACTTTGCAGAGCCAGTTCTTGCGTTTTTGTATCTGTGGTTGTGTAAGCCCTTGCCTTTTCATAGTTCCTGAGGGGGTACTGGATTCAGGCCAGGGTGTGAGGAATCTCAGTACAGTGTGATAATTTGAAGTACTTAATTATTTGAATTTGCTCAAATGTCCCCATTCCAGACCTTGGGTAAGTTCCTATTCTTTTCCTATTAAGGCCTTTACTTTCACACGCCAATCTGTCAGCATACCTTGCAATTTAGCAATCCACAGGTTCAGCTCTGCATCTGACTTTGTTTTAATCGACCCATTTTGCCTAGATCTAAGTGGGAAAGAAATTCCAAACCTGGGAGCAACTCCGGATCATCACAAGAAATTGATATTAATTGGTGTATAGATCAGAATGTATACCAATTACGATAAATTTCTTGAGGTCATCCAGAGTTGCTCCCATATTTTAAATGCCTTCCCCACTTGCCCTTCTTATTTAATAATTATCTTTTCTGTTTCACGGGTTGTTTTCTTATCTATATGAACAATTTTTAAAGGTTTCTTCAATTATTTTTTCTGTATTTCTTTGGGTAACAAGATATTCTCTGATGAGTTAAGTTTGCTACTTACTGAAGAAGAACAAAGACCACAGCCTCAGTGTGGATTACACTTCAAAATAAAGAAAACAAAAATCCTCATAACTGGACCAATAAGCAACATCACGATGAATGGAGAAAAGATTGACGTTGTCAAGGATCTCGTTTTACTTAGATCCATAATCAACACCCATGGAAGCAGCAGTCAAGAAATCAAAAGTTGCTTTGTACTGGGCAAATATGCTGCAAAAGACCTCTTTAAAGTATTAAAAAGTGCAGATGTCACTTTAAGGACTAAGGTGTGCCTGATCCAAGCCCTGGTGTTCCAATTGTCTCATATGCACATGAAAGGTGGAGAATGGATAAGTAAGACCTAAGAAGAATTTGAATTGTGGTGTTGAGGAAGAATATTGACTGTACCATGGACTGTCAAAAGAACCAACAAATCTGTCTTGGGAAAAGTACTTCCAGAATGCTCCTTAGAAACAAGGATAGAGAGACTTCGTCTCATGTACTTTGAACACGTTAATAGGAAGGACCAGTCCCTGGAGAAGGATACGAGGCTTGGGAAAGTATAGGGTCAACACAAAAGAGGAAGGTCATCAAAAAGATGGACTGACACAGTGGCTGCAACAATGGACTCAAGCATAACAATGATTGTGAGGAATATGCAAGACCTGGTAGTATTTTGTTTTGTTGTACATAGGGGTCACTACGAGTCAGAACAAACTCAGCAGTACCTAACTCCAACTAACAAAAATATCAAAATGGTACTTGCTCAAACTGATGAAGGACACCCTTGAACAACCTACAGCTAAAATCGCACATGCAATGAATTACTGAAAAAATTCTCAGTAAGACGAGGAATAAAATATATAAATCTACCCTAATCAAATCTGCCATTTTAGTGGGTGTAGCCTACACAAAAAGACAATGGAAATAAATAAATAGAATGCATCCAGATTGAAAAGGAATAAGTGAAACTCTTTTTATTGATAGATGACGTGAACGTTTATGTATAAAAATCTAACAGAGTCTGTGATGAAAAAACAAAAACGTGATAGGGTTATACAATTAAAAAGTTAACTTATCATTTCTTTGTGAATTTACTTTCTGCTTATTGGTTTATTAAAAAAATAAAATAAAAAGCCTACTTGGATTTTAAGTGGGGTTGCATTGACTCTATAAATACATTTGGGGGTTTCTTAGATATAACACTGGTAATGGATTCAATTGTGTCCCCTAAAATATGTTTCAATTTGGCTAGGCCACAATTCCCGATATCAGGTCTTTGTCCCACATTTTGTGACCTGATGTTATTATTCTATGTGTTGTAAATCCTGACCTCTAGTATGTTGATGAGGCAGGATTACAGTCAGTTATGTTAATGAAGAAGGACTCCACCTACAGGGTTAGGTTGTATTTTGAGTGAATTTCTTTTGAGATATAGAAGAGAAGTGGGCAGAGAGGAATGGGACCTCATGCCACCAAGAAAGAAACACTGGGAGTGGAGCATGTTCTTTGGACCCTGGGTCCAGGAGCTAAGAAGTTAATAGATCAGAGGAGGATTGATGACAAGGACTTTTCCCCAGAGGCAACAGAAAAAGAAAGCCTACCCCTGAAGCTGGAGCCCTGAGTTCAGATTTCTAGCCTCCTAAACTTTGAGATGAGTCAGAATCTGCTCAACAGCAAAAGATAAATGGTGAGAGAATAAACTTCTGTTTGTTAAAGACATCCACTTGTATTTCTGCTACAGTAGCACTAGATAATAAAGTCAAACGCTGAGAACAAAATCCACAAAAAAGTTTGGCCACATCAAATTTTAAAACTTCTGCTCTTCAAAAGAAACTTATATAAAAAATAAAGGGTGGGGATGGAAAACCCAAATTGACAATGGATAAGCGGTAACTTTGGTGAAGGGTAAGACAGTATACAATATTGGGGAAGCCAGCACAACTTGTACAAAGCAAGATCATGGAAGCTCCACAGACACAATCAAACTCCCAGAGGGACTGAGTTACTGGGATGAGAGCTGTGGGGCCCATGGTCTTGGAGAACATCTAGCTCAACAGGCATAATATAGTTTATAAAGAAAATGTCCTACATTCTACTTTGGTGAGTAGTGTCTGGGGTCTTAAAAGCTTGTACGCGGCCATCTAAGACTCTCCACTGGTCTCACCCTGTCAGGAAAAAGGGAGGATGAAGAAAACTAAAGACACAAGGGAAAGATTAGTCCAAAGGACTAATGGGCCACAACTACCACAGCCTCCACCAGAGTCCAGTAAAACCAAATGGTGCCTGGGTACTACCACAGACTGCACTGACAGGAATCACAATAGAAGGTCCCAGACAGAGCTGGAGAAAAAGGTAGAACAAAATTTTAATTCACAAAAATAGACCAAACTTACTGGCCTGACAGAGATTAGAGAACTCCTGAGAGTATGGCCCCAGGACACCCTTTCAGCTCAGTAATGAAATCACTCCTGAGGTTTACATTTCAGCCAAGAATTGTATATATTCATAAAACAAAATGAGACTAAGGGGTCACACCAGCCCAGGGGCAGCTACTGGAAGGCTAGAGGGGACAGGAAAGCTGGTAATAGGGAATGAAACTTTGAGAAGGGAGAGTGTTGACATGTCGTCTGGTTGGTAACCAATGTCACAAAACAGTATGTGTACTAACTGTTTAATGAGAAGCTAGTTTGTTCTGTAAACCTTCATTTAAACATAATTTAAAAAATCAGTTATATTTTGGAGATAATATTTTTAAATGATATATTTTATAAATGACTTGTGCCCATAGTATATACAGAGGTCTCAAAAAAGAAAGAAACTGAAAAAAATAGTCATAAAAATGAGGAATAACTTATCCAAAGAAAATATGCTGCTGGCAAATAAGCATGTAAAAATGCTCAGCACCATTATTAATTAATGAATTCAAGTTAAAATATTAATGACATACCTCTTGGCATCTATTAGGATATCAGGTGTTTAGTATGTGGAGAAACCAGAACATTCATAAACTGCTAGTGGAAAATTAACCAACCCAAATCCAAACCCAGTCCTGTCGAGTCGATTCCGACACATAGCGACCCTACAGGACTGAGTAGAACTGCCCCATAGAGTTTCCAAGGAGCACCTGGAGGATTTGAACTGCCAACCCTTTGCTTAGCAGCTGTAGCGCTTAAGCACTTATGCCACCAGGGTTTCCTAGTGGAAAATTAAAATGGTATAAATACTTTAAAAAATAATTTGTTGTAAGCTTCAAGGTCTTAAAAAGCTAACCATAGTTTTACCATAAAATTTAGCCATTTTATTCACGTATATCTACCCAAGAGAAATGACACCATTCTTCCTTTAAAGTCTTGTGTACAAATGTCCATAGCAACTTTATTTGTAATAGTCAATAAGTACAATCAACCCAACTGTACATCTACTTGAGAATGAATAAATAAATTTTAGTATAACCAAGGAAATGAATACCGCTCAACAATAAAAAATGCTGAATTACTGGTACATGCAAATATACCGAAACCAAAAACCCTGGTGGCGTAGAGGTTAAGTGCTAAGGCTGCTAACCAAACGGTGGGCAGTTCAAATCCACCAGGTGCTCCTTGGAAACTATGGGGCAGTTCTACTCTGTCCTATAGGGTCACTACGAGTTGGAATCGACTCGATGGCTGTGGATGTGTGTGGTGTGCAATTATATCAATGACAAGTACAAACCAATTAATTGGACTCTGTCAAAATTAAAACAACCTGCTCTGAGACAGAGAAATCAAAACTTATGTTCATACAACCACCCTTACACAAATTAATAGATAAGTGGTAACTTTGGAGAAGGGTAAAACAGTACACAATAATGGGGAAGTCATCACAACTTGACTAGGACAAAGTCATAGAAGCTTCACAGACACATTCAAATGCCATCAGAGACTGAACTACTGGGCTGAGGGCTGAGGACGATGGTCTCGGGGGACATCTAGCTCAACTGGCATAACATAGTCTATATAGAGAATGCTCTACATTCAACTGTGGTGTGTAGAGACTAGGGTCTTAAAAGTCTGTGAGAGGCCATCTAAGATAAATCTACTGGTCCCATCCTGGCTGGAGCAAAGGAGAATGAAGAAGACCAAACACACAAGGGAAAGATCAGTCCAAAGGACTAATGGACCACAACTACCACAACTTCCATCAGGCTGAGCCCAGAACAACTAGACAGAGCCCGGGTTCCCAGTATAGAGTGCTCTGGCAGGGATCACAGTAGAGGGTCCCAGACAGAGCGGGAGAAAAATGTAGAACCAAACTCGAATTCACACACACGCAGACTAGGCTTGCTGGTCTGACAGAGGCTGGAGAAACTCCAAAAGCGTGGTCCTGGACATCCGTTTAACTCAGCACTGAAGTCAGTCCTGTGGTTCACCTTTCAGTCAAAGATTCATCAGCCCTATAAGAAAGAACAACACACTTAAGGGACACACTTCATAGTTTAATCATGTATTCGAAACTAATGAGCACACCACCCCAAATGCAAAGTAGAGAAAGCAGGAAGTGATAGGAAAACTGGACAAACGGAAGCAGAGAACCTAGGTGAAGGAGGGGAGAGTGTTGACAGATCACAGATTTGGCAACCAATGTCACAAAACAATTTGTGTATTACCTGTTCAATACGAAACTAATTTGCTCTTTAAACTTTCACCAAATCACACACACACACAAAAAGAAAACCCATCAGTGAATGGTTAAGCAAATTGAAGTAAATTCATACATGAAATAAAACTCAGTAATAAAAGGAACCAATTATTGATGCTTTCACAGTGTTGATGGACTTCAAGAGAATCATGTGAATGAAAAAAGTCCATCACAAAAGGTTGGTGTTGTTACCTGCCATTGAGTTGACTCCAACTTACGGCAACCTTATGGAAAACAGAACAAAACTTTGCCTGGCTCTGTGCTATCCTCACAATGATTGGTATGTTTGAGTCAATTGCTGCAGCCACTGTGTCAGTCCATCTCATGAAGGGCCTCCCTCATCCTTTTTGGCCCTCTACTTCACCAAATATGATGTCCTACTCCAGAAAATGATCTTTCCTGATGACATACCCAAAGCAAGAAAGTTGGACAAAGTTCTGTTGGAGGGAACAGAATATCTACCATCAAAGAATTTTTGTTTTGTTAGGCACAGTTGAGTCAATTGTGACTCATAGTGACCTATAGGGCAGAGTAGAAATGCCCAGTAGGGCTGCTTAGGTTGTAACCTTTATGGGTGCAGATGGATAGGTCTTTTTTTCTCGGAACGGCTTGTGGGTTCAAACTGCCAACTTTTCGTTTAGCAGTGAGTGTTTAAACATTGCACTACCAAAAAAAATTAAAAAGCCCCTTCAATTAAACAATGTTGTTGTTGCTGTTAGGTGCCATCAAGTCCATTCCTACTCATACAGACCTTATGTACAACAGAAAGAAACACTGCCCAGTCCTGTACCATCCTTACAATAGTTGTTATGTTTGAGCTCATTGTTGCAGCCACTGTGTCAATCCATCTCGTTGAGGGTCTTCCTCTTTTTCACTGACCCTCTATTTTACCAAGCCTGACATCCTTTTCTAGGGACTGATCCTTCCTAATAACATGTCCAGAGTATGTGAGACATAGTCTCACCATCCTTGCTTCTAAGGAGCATTCTCCAAGACAGATTTATCCATTCTTTTGGCAGTCCATTGTATATTCAATATCTTTGCCAACACCATATTAAAGAACAGGTGAAAAAAGTATGTGTGTGTGTATATATATATATACCATCATACATTATGAATAAGAAAAAAAGTTGTGAATGAATACATGACTAATATTTAAAATGACAAAATGCATCAAAAGGATTTATAGTATAATAATTACATATTCATAATAAAACACACACAAAATATCACACTGCACAAGGTGTGATGGTTAAGGTTGTGTGTCAACTTGGCTGGGCCATGATTCTCAGTGATTTGGCAGGTCTGTGATATTGTTATCACTTCCATGATGAGATTTGATATAATCTGGTCACCTCCATGATGGAATCTGCTGTGAGTGGTCAATCAGTTGAAAGGAAGTTTCCTTGAACTTGTGGCGTGCATTGAATATAAGTACATTCTTGATTCTTGCAAGGCTTGTGGGCCTTTGCTTGCTCTGGATCCTGCAGCTGTCTCCCATTCATCTGACCTCTGGTTTTGGAAACTTTAGCTAGCAACTTGCCTGCAGTCTTGCCTGCTGATCTTGGGATTTGTTGATCTTCCCAGACTGTGTGCAAGGGCCCTGCTCTGTGACCTGTAGGTCTTGGCCTAGCCAGCTCCTGGACGTCATTGCTCCATATTCCCTCCTAAGATTCTATTTTTATATTCAAAAAGTTTGTAATAAGGAAAAAAATTAAATTTTAGACACGCTAAGATTGTCTTTAAAAAAAAAAAATACAAATGGGTTTTAGGTTAGGACCCTACAAGGTGGGTTATAATGCATTTCCATGGAAAACATATGAAAAAATATCCTTTATAAAGAGGATATCAAAATGGAAACTGAAAACACACCCCATTTCCAATCAGTCCAAGTGGTTTGATTGGGAAATTCTATCCAGGGTTTAGGGACAAAGAATTAGCCAATTCTACACAAACTCTTCTACAAGACTGAAGAGAGGGCATATTTGCATTTTCTATATGAGGATACCAAGCACAGGCAAAGGCATTAAAAGTAAAGAAAACCAAAGAGTGCATACATGAAAATCTAAAGAAAAATTTTAGAAATTGACTCTGGTAATATGTAAAGATAATAGTACACCAAATTAGGTGTGCCCCAGGTATGCATGATAGTTTTACATTTAAAAAAAATCATATTCACCATAATTACAAATAAAAATAGGTGTAGAGAAACATTTTAAAAGTCCTAGTAATTATGATCAAACTTTGATCAAATTAGTATTAAAATGGAGCTTCCTCAAATGAAAAAGGGTGCCTTTGAATAAATAACCTACATTTACCATCACACACAGTGTGAAATATTAAATACATTCTCACTAAGACCAGGAACAAAACAAGCAAATCTACTCTTCCCAATATGTTCCATGTTTTAGTGGACATTCTAGGCAATATAATAAGGCAATAAAAAATTAAATCAATAAGTAGAAAGCATCCAGATTGGAAAAGAAGGCGGGAAATTTTATTTATTGATAGATGACATGATTATTTGTGTAAAAAATATCTAATACAGCCTACAACACAGTTATAGAACTAAAAAAGTTAACTTGACATTTGTGACTTTACACTCAGCTTATTGGTTAATTAAAAAAAAAATCCTTTTGGATTTTAAGTGGCCTTTCATTGACGGTATAAATACATCTCAAGATTTCATAGATCTATAACACCAAAAGCAATATCCATAAAATGTCTGACCACATGAAATATTAAAACTAATTTAAAATTTAAAAGGCTGTAAAGACTTAAAAAAATATTTGTTTTAAGCTTCAGCGTCTTAAAAAGCTGAACATATTTTTACCATAAAACTTAACCAGGCTGGGGGCCAAGATGGCTGACTAGGTAGACGCTACCTCGGATCCCTCTTGCAACAAAGACTTGGAAAAACAAGTAAATCGATCACATACATGACAATCTATGAACCCTGAAAAACAAACAAAGATTTAAAGAGTTGACCTGAGTGACAGAGACGGAGAACGAACAACTACGGGGAAGCAGTGACTGTTTTCGGAGCCTGGAGCCAGCGTCCCAGTCAGGTAACCTTGGCGCCGATCTTCGGACTGGGCGCAGGGGAGCTGAACACTGCATCCTGTGACAGCGCAAACACGGGGTGCAGCCCTACCCCCCTGAAGTGACCTCGGGAGGGGGCCCAGCCAGTCAGCGCGGGTGGCGCTGGGTGCGGCTGGTGGGAGGAGAAGTCGCCAGGAGGCAGTGACTGGTTTTGGAGCCGGGAGTGAAGCGTCCCAGCCAGGGAACCTTGGCGCGGGGCTTTGGACTGGGCACAGGGGAGCTGAGCAGGACATCCTGTGAAGGTGCAAACACGGGGCGCAATCCTACCCCCCTGAACTGATCCCGGGAGGGGGCCCAGCCAGTCCGCGCGGGTAGCGCAGCAACACGGCTGGCAGGAGGAGAAGTCCCTGGGAGGCAGCAACTGGTTTTGGAGCCAGGAGTGCAGCGTCCCAGCTGGGGAACCTTGACGCTGGGCTTTGGACTGGCAGTGGAGGAACTGACCACGGCTTCTGCGAGCCTGACCCTTGGGGGCAATCCCTACCCAGCCAGCACATATAGGCGACACGCCCCTCGGGAATCTCAGATAAAATAGTCATCCCAAGCAAGATAAGTAACTTTGTCTATATTCCGGGGTGCTACTCTCTCTTCTTTTTTTTTACTCTCTCCTGTTTTTCTGAAGCCTCCCCTCCCCTTCCAGGCAGCTTCATTAACATTGGAATTTCCTGAGCCAGAGGGAGAACTGCTCCGCGGCTTTTCTTTCCCCCTTTTTTTTTGGTCTTTTCCTAACCCATTCTTCCGGCCTGAAAGAAGCAATCACAAAAAACCCAGGGCCCAAAAATCCTTCCCTAATTGGACTGAAAACACAGAACCAGCTCCAGCCAAGCATATGTGATCCATATTTCTAGCTTTCATCCCTACAGGGAACAAGGTGGCTATTATAATGCAAAGGCATTTCTGATAGGGATCTGACTACATTTTTTTTTTTTTTAGCAGATTTACTGTAAAAACAAGTTTCCCAGATCTGATATCTCTGTGTATTCAACAGAGCCCTCACTGACTCACAACAGGGAACTGAGGGCTGAAGCTCCCCCCAGACCACTTAGCCTCCTGCCTTAAGGGTCTAAGGAGGGTGACACCTACCAATCTGTAGAGGTACTTGCATTGGGGGCCTAAGGTACAGCTGCAGTGCCCTCCCACCAAGGTGCTTTAGGAATAGAGACACACCCACTACACTGATACTTGGGGGAAGCCTGTCAGCATCCTGCCCCCCCCCGGAGTGTGAACCCCAGCTGCTAATAGAATCTGGTGCACACAACTATCACCACTATTTCTCAAGGCGGATAGGTGACAGGGTGCATCACACACTTGATGATCCAAAATCAGATTCTACTCAAGAAGAGTGAATGGACTCAGGCATATATATCTGGTAACAGCCCAAACCACCTGGTAATAGGTCATAAGTAAGTCAAGGGCTGCAACAATCAAGACAGCACAATCTAGTAGCCCATCCATGTATATTGAAAGAAAACAAAACAAGATAAGACTCAGTGAGCAAATATAGAATAAATCACTACAATATCTTAGTGATGGCTCGGAGACAGCAGTCGATATCAAACCACATAAAGAAGCAGACCATGACAGCTTCTACAACCCCCAAACAAAAGAATCAAAATATTTCCCAAATGAAGACACAATCCTGGAATTATCAGATGCAGAATATAAAAAACTAATTTACAGAATGCTTCAAGGTTTTTTTTTTTCAAGACATCAGGGATGACCTAAGAAATGAAATAAGGCAAACTGCAGAAAAAGCCAAGGAACACACTGATAAAACTGTTGAAGAACTCAAAAAGATTATTCAAGAACATACTGGAAAAATTAATAAGTTGCAAGAATCCATAGAGAGACAGCATGTAGAAATCCAAAAGATTCACAATAAAATTACAGAATTAGACAATGCAATAGGAAGTCAGAGGAGCAGACTCGAGCAATTAGAATGCAGACTGGGAAATTTGGAGGACCAGGGAATTAACACCAACATAGCTGAAAAAAAATCAGATAAAAGATTTAAAAAAATGAAGAAACCCTAAGAATCATGTGGGACTCTATCAAGAAGGATAACTTGTGTGTGATTGGAGTCCCAGAACAGGGAGGGAGGACAGAAAACACAGAGAGAATAGTTGAAGATCTGCTGGCAGAAAACTTCCCTGACATCATGAAAGACGAAAGGATATCTATCCAAGACGCTCATTGAACCCCATTTAAGAATGATCCAAAAAGTAAAACACCAAGACATATTATCATCAAACTTGCCAAAACCAAAGATAAAGAGAAAATTTGAAAAGCAGCCAGGGATAAAAGAAAGCTTTCCTTCAAGGGAGAATCAATAAGAATAAGTTCAGACTACTCAGCAGAAACCATGCAGACAAGAAGGCAGTGGGGTGACATATACAGAGCACTGAAGGAGAAAAACTGTCAGCCAAGGATCATATATCCAGCAAAACTCTCTCTGAAATATGAAGGTGAAATTAAGATATTTACAGATAAACACAAGCTTAAAGAATTTGCAAAAACCAAACCAAAGCTACAAGAAATACTAAAAGAAATTGTTTGGTCAGAAAACCAATAATATCAGATACCAGCACAACACAAGGTCACAGAACAGAACATCCTGATATCAACTCAAATAGGAAAATCACAAAAACAAATTAATATTAATTAAAAAAAAATGCTCAAAACAGGGAATCATTGAAGTCAATACGTAAAAAATCACAATAATCAAAAAGAGGGACTAAATACAGGTGGCATAGAACTGCCATATGGAGAGGGATACAAGGCGATATAGGACAGTACAAGTTAGGTTTTTACTTAGAAAAATAAGGGTAAATATTAAGGTAACCACAAAGAGGTATAACAACTCCATAACTCAAAATAAAAACCAAGGAAAACATAACAACTCAGCAAAAATAAAGTCAAATACTACGAAAATGAGGATCACACAATTTACAAAGAAAATCGTCTCAGCACAAAAAAGTAAGTGGATAATTGAAATTGTCAACAACACACATAAAAAGGCATCAAAATGAAAACACTAAACACTTATCTATAATTACTCTGAATGTAAATAGACTAAATGCACCAGTAAAGAGACAGAGAGTCTCAGACTGGATAAAGAAACACTATCCGTCTATATGCTGCCTACAAGAGACACACCTTAGACTTAGAGACACAAACAAACTAAAACTCAAAGGATGGAAAAAAATATATCAAGCAAACAATAAGCAAAAAAGAAGAGGTGTAGCAATATTAATTTCTGACAAAATAGACTTTAGACTTAAATCCACCACAAAGGATAAAGAAGGACACTACATAATGATAAAAGGGACAATTGACCAGGAAGATATAACCATATTAAATATTTATGCACCCAATGACAGGGCTAAAAGGTACATAAATCAAATTTTCACAGAACTGAAAAGTGAGATAGACACCTCCACAATTATAGTAGGAGACTTCAACACACCACTTTCGGGGAAGGACAGGACATCTAGTAAGAAGCTCAATAGAGACACGGAAGACCTAATTACAAAAATCAACCAACTTGACCTCATTGACTTGTACAGAACTCTCCACACAACTGCTGCAAAGTATACTTTTTTTTCTAACGCACATGGAACATTCTCTAGAATAGACCACATATTAGGTCATAAAACAACCTTTGCAGAATCCAAAACATCGAAATATTACAAAGCATCTTCCCAGACCACAAGGCCATAAAAGTGGAAATCAATAACAGAAAAATTAGGGAAAAGAAATCAAATACTTGGAAACTGAACAATACCCTTCTGAAAAAAGACTGGGTTATAGAAGACATTAAGGAGGGAATAAGGAAATTCATAGAATGCAACGAGAATGAAAATACTTCCTATCAAAACCTCTGAGATACAGCAAAAGCAGTGCTCAGAGGTCAATTTATATCAATAAATGCACACATACAAAAAGAAGAAAGAGCGAAAATCAGAGAACTGTCCCTACAACTTGAACAAGTAGAAAGTGAGCAACAAAAGAATCCATCAGGCACCAGAAGAAAACCAATAATAAAAATTAGAGCTGAACTAAATAAATTAGAGAACAGAAAAACAATTGAAAGAATTAACAAAGCCAAAAGCTGATTCTTTGAAAAAATTAACATAATTGATACACCATTGGCCAGACTGACTAAAGAAAAACAGGAAAGGAAACAAATAACCTGAATAAGAAACTAGAAGAACCACATCACAACAGACCCAACTGAAATTAAAACAATCATATCAGATTATTACGAAAAATTGTACTCTAACAAATTTGCAAACCTAGAAGAAATGCATGAATTCTTGGAAAAACACTACCTCCCTAAACTAACACAAATCAGAAGTAGAACAACTAAATAGACCCAAAACAAAAAAACAGATTGAAAGAGTAATCAAAAAACTCGCAACAAAAAAAACCCTGGCCCGGATGGCTTTACTGCAGAGTTCTACCAAACTTCCAGAGAAGAGTTAACACCACTACTACTAAAGGTATTTCAAAGCATAGAAAATGACGGACTACTACCTAACTCATTCTATGAAGCCACTATCTTCCTGATACCAAAACCAGGTAAAGACATCACAAAAAAAGAAAATTACAGACCTATATCCCTCATGAACATAGATGCAAAAATCCTCAACAAATTTCTAGCCAATAGAATTCAACAATATATCAAAAAAACAATCCACCACGACCAAGTGGGATTTATACCAGGTATGCAAGGCTCGTTTAATATTAGAAAAACCATTAATGTAATGCACCATATAAATAAAACAAATGACAAAAACCACATGATCTTATCAATTGATGCAGAAAAGGCATTTGACAAAGTCCAACACCCATTTATGATACAAACTCTCACCAAAATAGGAATTGAAGGAAAATTCCTCAACCTACTAAAGGGCATCTATACAAAGCCAACAGCCAACATCACTCTAAATGGACAGAACCTGAAAGCATTTCCCTTGAGAACGGAAACCAGACAAGGATGCCCTTTATCACTTCTCTTATTCAACATTGTGCTAGAGGTCCTAGCCAGAGCAATTAGGCTAGACAAAGAAATAAAGGGCATCCGGATTGGCAAGGAGGAAGTAAAATTATCTCTATTTGCAGATGACATGATCTTATACACAGAAAACCCTAAGGAATCCTCCAGAAAACTACTGAAACTAATAGAAGAGTTTGGCAGAGTCTCAGGTTATAAGGTAAACATACAAAAATCACTTGGATTCCTCTACATCAACAAAAAGAACATTGAAGAGGAAATCACCAAATCAATACCATTCACAGTAGCCCCCAAGAAGATAAAATACTTAGGAATAAATTTAACCAAAGATGTAAAAGACCTATGCAAAGAAAACTACAAAGCTCTACTACAAGAAATTAAAAAGGACATACTTAAGTGGAAAAACATAACTTTCTCATGGATAGGAAGGCTTAACATAGTAAAAATGTCTATTCTACCAAAAGCCATCTATACATACAATGCACTTCCAATCCAAATTGCAATGTCATTTTTTAATGTGATAGAGAAACAAATCACCAACTTCATGTGGAAGGGAAAGAAACCTCGGATAAGTAAAGCATTACTGAAAAAGAAGAAAGTGGGAGGCCTCAGTCTATCTGATTTCAGAAGCTATTATACAGCTACAGTAGTTAAAACAGCCTGCTACTGGTACAACAACAGGCACATAGACCAATGGAACAGAATTGAGAACCCAGACATAGATCCATCCGCATATGAGCAGCTGATATTTGACAAAGGCCCAGTGTCAGTTAATTGGGGAAAAGATAGTCTTTTTAACAAATGGTGCTGGCATAACTGGATATCCATCTTCAAAAAATTGAAACAGGACCCATACCTCACACCATGCACAAAAACTAACTCCAAGTGGATCAAAGACCTAAACATAAAGACTAAAATGATAAAGATCATGGAAGAAAAAATAGGGACAACCTTAGGAGCCCTAATACAAGGCATAAACAGAATACAAAACATTACCAAAAATGATGAAGAGAAACCAGATAACTGGGAGCTCCTAAAAATCAAACACCTACGCTCATCTAAAGACTTCACCAAAAGAGTAAAAAGATTACCTACAGACTGGGAAAGAATTTTCAGCTATGACATCTCAGACCAGCGCCTGATCTCTAAAATCTATATGATTCTGTCAAAACTCAACCACAAAAAGACAAACAACCCAATCAAGAAGTGGGCAAAGGATATGAACATGCACTTCACTAAAGAAGATATTCGGGCAGCTGACAGATACATGAGAAAATGCTCTCGATCATTAGCCATTAGAGAAACGCAAATTAAAACTACGATGAGATTCCATCTCACTCCAACAAGTCTGGCATTAATCCAAAAAACAGAAAATAATAAATGTTAGAGAGGCTGCGGAGAGATTGGAACTCTTATACACTGCTGGTGGGAATGTAAAATGGTACAACCACTTTGGAAATCTATCTAACGTTATCTTAAACAGTTAGAAATAGAACTACCATACAACCCAGAAATCCCACTCCTCGGAATATACCCTAGAGAAATAAGAGCCTTCACACAAACAGATATATGCACACCCATGTTTATTGCAGCTCTGTTTACAATAGCAAAAAGCTGGAAGCAACCAAGGTGTCCATCAACGGATGAATGGGTAAATAAATTGTGGTATATTCACACAATGGAATACTATGCATCGATAAAGAACAGTGAGGAATCTGTGAAACATTTCATAACGTGGAGGAACCTGGAAGGCATTATGCTGAGCGAAATGAGTCAGAGGCAAAAGGACAAATATTGTATAAGACCACTATTATAAGATCTTGAAAAATAGTATAAACAGAGAAGAACACATACTTGTGTGGTTACAAGGGGAGGAGGGAGGGAAGGAGGGAGAGAGTTTTTTACTGATTAATTAGTAGATAAGAACTGCTTTAGGTGAAGGGAAGGACAATACTCAATACATGGAAGGTCAGCTCAACTGGACTGGACCTAAAGCAAAGAAGTTTCTGGGATAAACTGAATGCTTCAAAGGTCAGTGGAGCAAGGGCGGGGGTTTGGGGACCATGGTTAAATGAGACTTCTAAGTCAATTGGCAAAATAATTCTATTACGAAAGCATTCTGCATCCCACTTTGAAATGTGGCATCTGGGGTCTTAAATGCTAACAATCGGCCATCTAAGATGCATCAATTGGTCTCAACCCACCTGGAGCAAAGGAGAATGAAGAACACCAAGGTCACAGGATAACTAAGAGCCCAAGAGACGGAAAGGGCCACGTGAACCAGAGACCTACATCATCCTGAGACCAGAAGAACTAGATGGTGCCCAGCCACAACCGATGACTGCCCTGACAGGGAGCACAACAGAGAACCCCTGAGGGAGCAGGAGATCAGTGCGATGCAGACCCCAAATTCTCACGAAAAGACCATACTTAATGGTCTGACTGTGACTAGAGGAATCCCGGCGGTCATGGTCCCCAAACCTTCTGTAGGCCCAGGACAGGAACCATTCCCGAAGATGCTGATGAAGAGTGAGCTATTTGTATCAGGTGGACACTTGAGACTGTGTTGGCATCTCCTGTCTGGAGGGGGGATGGGAGGATAGAGGGAGTTGGAAGCTGGCAAAATTGTCACGAAAGGAGAGACTGGAAGGGCTGACTCATTAGGAGGAGAGAAATTGGGAGTAGGGTGTAAGGTGTATATAAACTTATATGTGACAGTTTGACATGATTTGTAAACGTTCACTTGAAGCTCAATAAAAGTTAATTAAAAAAAAAAAAGCTTAACCAGTTTTCTCATATCTACCCAAGACAAATACAGAATTTTTTCTTATAAATACATGTATATGAATGTCGATAAAACTTTATCTGGAATACTCAAAAACTAGAATCAGACCAAATGTTCCCCTGCTTGAGAATGGATAAATACATTGTGATATATTCAAGCAAGGTAATAATAGCACTCAATAATAAAAACTAATGAATTAGTGGTACATATAGTTTTTTTTTTAAAGTTTGTTATGCAAATATATAGATGAAAAGTAGAAATTGATACATTGGACTTTGTCAAAATGAAAACTACCCTCGCTTAAACATTTATCCCACAGAAATGAAAAATTATGTTCATTACAAAAACCCTTACACAAATGTTCACAGAAACATTATTTATAATAGCTAAAATGTATAACGACCCCTTCTGAGTGAATAGGTAATCAAACTATACTAAATTCATACATGAAATAATACTCAGCAGTAAAAAAGAACAAATTACTGATGTATACAACAGCGCGGATGGACCTCAACAGCATCACGTGAAGTGAAAAAAGTCCATCACAAAAGCCTGCTGTTGTTACCTGCCATTGAGTGACTCCAACTCATGACGACTTTATGTAAAACAGAACAAAACGTTGCCTGGCCCTGTGCTGTCCTCACAATCATTGGTATGTATGAATCCATTGTTGCAGCCGCTGTGTCAATCCATATCTCATAGAGGCCTTCCTTCTTTGTTGTTGGCCCTCTACTTCACCAAATATGATATTCTCCTCCAGAAACTTATCTTTCCTGATGACATGCCAGAAGCAAGAAAGTCAGACAATGTTATTTTGGAGGCGACAAAATATCTACCTTTAAAGAATTTTTGTTTTGTTAGGTGTTGTTGAGTTGATTGTGACTCATAGCAACCTATAGTACAGGGTAGAAATGCCCCATAGAGTTGACTAGGCTGTAATCTTTATGGGTGCAAATGGCCAGGTTTTTCCTCTCCGGAGTGGCTAGTGGGTTCAAACAGCCAATCTTTCAGTTAGCAGTAGGTGTTTGAACATTCCACCACCAGGGCTCCTTCCATTAAACAATAGGCAAGTGAAAAAAAAATTATATATATATATGTAAATTATATATATAAAATATAAATAAATATACATATAAATAGAACAAACCCATTGCTGTCAATTTGATTCTGGCCCATAGCAACCCTATAGGACTGAGTAGAACTGCCCCACAGGGTTTCCAAGGAGTGCCTGGTGGATTTGAACTGCTGACCTTTTGGTTAACAGCTGAACTCTTAACTACTATGTCATACACATACCATTACATAGGGCAAAAAAAAAAAAAAAACAAAACTCACAAATGGATACATTACAAATATTTACAATGACAAAATGCGGCAAAAGATTTATAGCACAGTAAATATATATTCATAGTGAAATGTTACACACAAAATATCACACGTTACAAGGGTGTGTTGACATGGTAGAGCATTATGTCAAGCACAGCAGAAAATGTATGAAGGTGAGAAAGAAGTTTTGGAATGAGGAGTGGACAGAGGGAAAAAAACAAAAAAGATTGAAATCTAATGATGGAAAATAAAATAAACAAGCAAAAAACCTAAACAGAGGGATGATGGCAATTGACTATGAAATGAGAAGCAAGTATAACATTTCTGTTTCTGGGTCAAAAAGAAAAAAAATAAATAAGAAAACTTTGACAATAGCAATAAGAGCAACAATGACAATTGCAAACGAAGAAATACCATCTGAAGAGACCACCACCGTAGAAGAGGCAATATTGATAGCTCTATTTTATAGATACAATATTTTAACGCAGATCCCTGGGTGGTAAATATGGAAAGTTAGCAAAGAGTAGAATGTAAGAATACATGAAAGAGATAAATACAAACATACATACACACTATCTGAAGAAAGACTTGCTCTCAGAAGAATACAAATTATCCCGGACAATTAACAGAGAAACACCACATATTTTTGTTAAGCTATCAAATGCTTCAGGAAAATCAACTAATTGCTTGGCATCTCCTCAGGGAGAATCTCCAAGAGTGAAAAGAAAACCTTTAAATTGTTCTCATCATTCCATGTTAAGAAGCATGTGAGAGAGTCAAGACAGAGGCTTCATTACAGGTAAAAAGTAAGACAATTTCCATATTTTACCAATATCCAGAAAGTTTCAGTGACACTTGCTAGTCCCACCTTTATTCAATGGTGAATTCATTGCAGAATATTAGGATTTCTGATTCAGTTCTATGTGCATTCTACTTTTCAATCGTGCCTTAGACCAGCATCTCTCCCCCTTTTTTCTTCGTATTATTTTTTTCAAATATTCTCAATTTGTTTCAGAGGCTAAATGCTCATAAGCATCTTTGAAACATGATCATTGTATGGCTAAATAATATTTTTACTTTATAAAAATAATTACATGAATAAAAAAGCAAACAAAAAACCAAAGCAGTTGTTCCAGAGTCAGTTCTGACTCACAGCCACCACATGTGTGTAGAGAGCTGTGCTCCATAGGGGTTTCAACGGCTGTGACCTTTCACAAGTAGATCTTTCTTCCTTCCAAGGCACTTCTAAGTGGACTAGACCTGCCAATCTTTCAGTTCGTAGCTGAGCTCCTCGTCGTTGGCACCTCGCAGGTGGCCTAATTATGTAAATAATAGAGCTCAAATATGAAAGTAAAGGAAGACTATGCAGTATTAAAAAATCCTGTGGCAGAATTATGAAGTTGTGTGTATTCAGTCTCCAGTGTTGATGTCTTTCCAAATCGTTAGTTATATACTGGCTCTAGGCTCTTTTTATACCCTTCCAAAATAGAGTTTAACATTTAATGCCTATTTAAATTACTATATAAGTGTGCATTTTTACTAATCTCTTGATGGGGAATAAATAAATTTCCATCTTATGCCTCATGTTGAGGTGTGGAAAACAATTTTTTGGAGTTTAGGAAAATTTTAAGTGCCCAGTTTTATGACAAGAGTATAATATATACAATGTTCTTCAATTTCCGGTGGGATCTGGCATAAAGAAGATGTAATTTTCTCAAAGAACATAGCTTTTTGAGGTAAGAAGTAGATACTCAACAAAGACAGTAAACTATGAAATTTAATTTGGTGCTCTCCATAGAGCTCCAAACCTGTTGACAGTCCTTTTAGCTTCTCTGACTTAACAGAAAAATCATTATTTACCAATGTAAGTGCTTTTTTCCTTCAGCCTTTCATCATTGCAACTAAGCAAGATTTGTATTGAGTTTACTGCATTCACTGTAGTTGTTTTCTTAATTGCAATATCTACTGATACCCAATTCTGTGTTTTTTTTTATAACATTTATTGTGCTTTAGGTAATAGTTTGTATAGCAAATTAATTTTCCAATCAATGATTCTTATCACTAGTTGTTTCATGACCATGGTTTCAATGCCTGCTATGTGTTACCACTCTCCATTTCCTCTCTTTGTTCCCTGTTTTCCTTAGGCTTGCTTGGTTGTCCGTCCCTGTCTTCTCATCTCTGGTTTTAGGCGAGTGTCGCCGTTTTGGTCTCATATAGTTGGTTGTTCTAAGAAGCACTTTCTTCAAGGATGTTATTGTTTACTTTATAGCCCCATCTATTTTTGACTGAATGGTGGCACCCAGAAGAGACTATAGTTTCATGTTACAAGATTGTCTTATGAAAATTGTCTTGGAGATTCCCGCAATCTCTTTCAGACCATTAAATCTGGTCTAGTTTTTTTTTGTTGTTGTTGTTCTACAATTTTTACCCATTCCACCAGAGTCCTTCTATTATGACACTGGTCAGAGCTTGTCTGTAGTGGAAGCCAGGCACCACCTACTCCTTCTGGTCTCAGTTTAAAGCAGTTAGTGGTTCATGTGGGGCCCTTCTTCCTTTGGAGTAACTGCTTCCTCTAGTCTTTGGCTTTCTTTGTTCTCCTTTGCTCCAGGCAGGAAAAGATCAACAGTTGCTTTTCTGACATAAGCACTGTGTGTGCATAAGAAGGAATTAGGGTATTAGAAGGCTCAAACTCATACACAATGTTTTATATGAGGTAGTGTCTTTCCCCTGTAATCATTCGGTAATTAAGCATGATAATATTATATTTGCCTCTATGCTGGATTTTTCCTGACTCAGAGGCTGCTGGTACTGCTATTTTCACGGTAAGTAGCATCATTTCGAATGATTCATTCTTTTACCTTAAACTGCCATCCTCATCCTTCTCTGGTATTTGTTTGTTTAACCTGTGGCTTTTTAGGGATTGGGTTTAGTTATTATGTATATCTTAATTTCAATATACTTATATTTATATACACTGTGTGCTGTATGGAAACCCTGGTTGCATAGTGGTTACATGCTACGGCTGCTAACCAAAGGGTCGGCAGTTCGAATCTGCCAGGCACTCCTTGGAAACTCTGTGGGGCAGTTCTACTCTGTCCTATAGTGCTGCTATGAGTTGTAATAGACTCGATGGTACTGGGTTTGGTTTTTACTGGGTTTATGTGCTATATAATAATACAGAGAATTACCTGCATCCTTAATGTATCGAAGGAGTTAAAATAAAAACCAGGAATCCGTGTATATCTTTTCAGTGCATTTGGTCTTATGCTCTTGAGTAATATTTTTCCTTTAAACTAAAGAATCTCTCTCCAAAAGGAATTTTTTAATGACACTTCATTATTTAAAATCAATGACAATGACCTCACATTTTCCCAATTTGCTGAAATTTCCTCTCATTTTCTTAGGATCTTCCATGAGCAAATACATCTGATTTGATAAAAACAACGTAGCATGTGTTAGTTATAAAGAAAATGCCCCTAAGGGGAAGACATGTTGTTGTTCTTATGTGCCATTGAGTAGATTCCAATTCATAGTGACCCTACGTACAACAGAACAAAACACTGCCAGGTCCTACACCACTCTCACAATCATTGTTATGCTTGACCCCATTGTTGCAGCCAATATGTCAATCCATCTCATCGAAGGTTTTACTCTTTTTCCCCGACCCTCTGCTTTAGCAAGCGTGATGTTCTTCTCTAGGGACTGATCCCTCCTGACAACATTTCCAATAAATATGAGAGTGATTCTTGTCACCCTTGCTTCTAAGGAGCACTCTGGCTGTATTTCTTCCAAGAAAGATTTGTTTGTTCTTTTGCCAGTACATGATGTATTCAATATTCTTCTTCAACACCGTAATTCAAAGGTGTCAATTCTTTTTCAGCCTTCCTTATTCATCATTCAGCCTTCGCATGCTTATGAGGCTATTGAAAATACCATGGCTAGGGTCAGGAGCACCTTCGTCTTCAAGGTGACATCTTCACTTTTCAGCACTTTAAATATTTTGCTGCAGTTTTGCCCAATGCAATGCATCTGTTGATTTCTTGACTGCTGCTTCCATGGGTGTTGATTGTGGATCCAAATAAGATGAAATCCTTGCAACCTCAAACTTTTCTCCACTGATCATAATACTGCTTATTGGTTCAGTTGTGAGAGTTTTTGCTTGCTTTATGTTGAGGTATAATCCATACTGAAGGCCATAGTCTTTGATTTTCATCGGTAAGTGGTTCAAGTCCTCTTCAGTTTCAGCAAGAAAGATTGTGTCATCTGCATATCACCAGTTGTAAATTAGTCTCCTTCAAATCCTGATGCCCTGTTCTTCTTCCTATAGTCCAGCTTCTCTGACTATTTGCTCAGCAGACAGATTGAATTAGTATGGTGAAAGGACACAATCCTGACACACACTTTTCCTGAGGGGAGGATGTATTTTAAGTAAATTTACATTAGGGTAAACTCATATTAAAATATTTTAACTTAAGTAGACGATATGTTATCCAAAAGACTGTCACACTGATGGTCCACTTTTCCTCATGGAGTCGAAGATAGATAGTGTAGGGAATGGCCAGAGCCAGTTATATGGATAACACACTAGTCAATCTACTCCTCATAGCCCTGACATACAAGTCAAGTCAAACAAAAAGAATTTACATATGCCTATGTAAAGAAAACTCCTTTCAGGCACCTCACCGTCATCATTAAAAAAGAAAAACACTATCTAATTGATATTTGAGAGCTATTTCCCAACACTGTAAGCACACTGAAAAAATAAATCTTCATTTATCTATCCAACAACACTGAAAGGACATGGTCATGTTGAAGATCTCGATAAAGAGATTTAATATCTTATTAGATAACACACAAGTCGAGGTATAACAGAGACTACAACTGTATGTGTCTATTACCAGGGATATTTTCCGGTATAAAGACAAATAATCCCCACCAGGATCTATTAGATTTTCCTTGTGTTCAATACCTGTCAAGTAAGTTTTTTCAGTCTGTACCACCTGTGGCACAAGGGCTTTCATAGGACTACGTTTCAAGGTAAGGCATATTAAATATTTCCACACGTTTTGGCAATTTGTACTTTAAAATTTTTATAATGTAATTAAAATGTGTATCATAATTTTGTAAATGACATTATGTAATTGTCATTATATAAATGCCAAACAGAAAACTTAGTAACCATCCATATACCTAAAACTTTTAATTTATTTTTTTAATTCATGTATGTATATGTGTATGTATATATGTATATTTTTATGTATGTGTGTATGTTTATACGTTTGCCTATATGTATTTCTACATCTATATGAGAGTTTCTCAATTTCAGCCCTATTGACATTTTGTTGCCCTGTATATATGAGAATGTTTGGTAACATCCCAAGACTCTGTTAGATATCAATAGTATCCTTCTCCTAGGTGTGACTTCTAAAATATCCTAGACATTGACGAATGTTCCTTGGGGAACATATTCATCCCAACTAATAACCAGTTATCTCTCTCTTTCTCTCCTTTTTTCCTCTCTCCCTATCCCTCTATCTCTATGTGTTGTTATTGTTGTTGTTAGGTGCCATGGAGTGAGTTGTGGAAGATAGGTTTACATTCAACTACCTGTTTTGGAAAGTTTGGCTTTATCTTATTGATTTTGCATACAAAAACTCTACCAGATGATACTGAATAAAAAATATTAACTATGCTGATGTCTGTATTCAGAATAGGTTTCCTGATAGACCAAGATGGACGAACACAATCTAACAGTGCTGAATGAATTCATTCTGACGGGAATCACAGACCGTCCAGAGCTGCAGATGCCATTGTTCGGGCTGTTCCTCATCATCTACATGATCTCAGTGGTGGGCAACTTGGGCATCATCATCCTCACCAAGGTAGACTCCAAGCTGCAAACACCCATGTACTTTTTTCTCAGACACCTGGCTATCACTGATCTTGGTTATTCAACAGCTGTGGGACCCAAAATGTTGGTAAATTTTGTTGTGGATGAAAACACAATCTCTTATTATTTTTGTGCTACACAGCTAGCTTTTTTTACTATGTTCATAACTACCGAACTGTTTATTCTGTCAGCAATGTCCTGTGACTGCTATGTGGCCATTTGTAACCCTCTGCTCTACACAGTCATCATGTCACAGAGGGTGTGTCAGGTGCTGGTTGCAATCATCTATCTCTACAGCACATTTGTTTCTCTTCTCATCACCATAAAGATTTTTAATTTACCCTTCTGTGGCTACAATGTCATCAGGCATTTCTACTGTGATGTTCTCTCCTTGTTCTCTTTGCTCTGCTCAAACACACGTGAAATCGAGTTGATCCTGCTGGTCTTAGCAACTTTTGATTTGATTTCATCCCTCCTAATAGTTGTTGTTTCTTACCTGCTTGTTCTTGCAGCCATTCTCAGGATGAACTCAGCTGAGGGCAGGTACAAGGCCTTCTCCACCTGTGGATCCCACCTGACAGTGGTGGTAGTGTTCTATGGGACTTTAATATTTATGTACATGCAGCCCAAGACCAGTCACTCCTTTGACACTGATAAATTGACTTCTGTATTTTACACCCTGGTTATCCCCATGTTGAATCCCTTGATTTATAGCTTAAGGAACAAAGATGTAAAATATGCCCTGCTTAAGACCTGGAGAAAAAAAAGCAATGTATTTTCTAAAGTTTGAAGTACCATATGATTCTTATAAATTTACATTATGGACTTTAAACCTTTTCTGTGTGCCTCCAATGAGAATAGCAACCACAAATATATTCAACATATATTTATAAATTGCCTTCTATGTGCCAGTTACTCTTCTAAGTGCTCTAAACATATTGAGGAACAAAGGCGTAAAAACCTTTGCCTTCCTTGAAAGGGAGAGATGGATCACAAACAAAATAATTAAGTCAGTTTTATAGTACAGGAGAATGTGTTGGGGCCCTGTGGTAGAGTGGTTAAAGTGCTTGAACACTAACTGAAAAGTCCATGATTTGAAGCCACCATCCACTCAATGGGAGGAAGATGTGGTAATCGGCTCCCGTAAAGATTTACAGCCTTGGAAGCCCTATGGGGCAGTCCTACCCTTTCCTATAGGGTCACTATGAGTTGCAATAGTCTCGAAGGCAGTGGGTTTGGGTTTTTGGAGAATGTGTTGGCAACTACGAAATCAGGCAAGGAGAGTGGATATGCGAAGTGGGGGTGGGAAAAAAGTACTAGGTACAAAATTGGAATCACAGTGATTCTGGTGTTTTTTTTTTCAACTATTAGAATAAGCTTTGCAGGGCCATTATGTGTTTTTGTCTGTTTGTGTCAGCCCTTGCCTTCTGTTTTAACCTTTGTAGTCTTCTGAGGGGTGTATTAGATTCAGACCAGGCTGAAAGGAGTCTCAGTGTATGTGATGATTTGAATTACTCTGTTATCTGAATTTGCTCAAATGCCCTCTTTCCAGACCTTGGAGCTCCATTCTTTCCTCGTTAATGCCTTTACTTTCACATGAAAATCTGTTAACTGAACATACCTTGCAGTTTAGCCATCCACAAGTTCAGCTCTGCATCTGACTTGGTTTTAATCTGCCGATTTTGTCTATATCAGAATATATACCAATTAAGATAAGCTTCTTGAAGACAACCATAGAGCCTCTCAGTTCTGAAATCCTTTTCCCACAGGTTATTCTTCTTTAACAATTATCTTTGTTATTGTATATGTTGTTGCCTTTTTGTATCTATATGAAGAACTTTAAAAAAAAATTTTCCTTTAATTATTTTTTTATTTCCTTGAGTAACAGGATATTCTATTATGAGCTAAGTTGACTTTCACCGGTTTGGTATTCCTAAACTTTGCTCTATATTTATAATGCACTATATTTTTATTGATTTTTATTCACCCTATTATGAGAAGAAAAATGAGTTAATCCCATAGTTTTGCCCATGCTGTATTTCTAAATCAAGTAAGGTCTGTTATGTGGCAAGGATATAGTTATCTTGCCTTGTGGACATAGTAGCTCCATGTTACTCCTCAAATTTTTCCGTACATTTTTCTTTCTTTCTTTTTTTTAATTTCTAGGATTTTATTGAAGCTACTAGGGCCTAGGAGCCCTGGAACTTGTGCTTAAGAGCTCAGCTGCTAACCAAAAGGTTGACAGTTCAAATACAACAGCTGCTCCTGGGAAAACCTATAGAGCAGTTCTACTCTGTACTATAGGGTCGTGATGTTTTGGAACCAACTCAGTGGCACCTAACAACGACAACTAGAGTCTAAATTATTTTCTTGGTTCACAATCATAAAATAATATCCCCTGTGTAGCCAATGAAATTTGAATAAGTCAGTTAATTGGAATATGAGAAAAAAGATGCATGCTTTATTGTCATGTGAGCATAAATATTTTGAAAAGTTTGAAGTAATTAGAAGATTAAGATAGTCATGAACACTACCAGGTAATAATATTTCACATTGATTGAATGCTACATTATCATCATTCTTCAGGTTTTAATTAATCATCATAACAACTCTATGAGGTAGGTTCTGTTAATATTTAGATTTTTAGGAGATGAAATGGAGGCTCAGAGAGGGCTAATAAATTATCCAAGTTCAACTCACGAAAGATAAATTAATTGTCCAAGTTCACAGATGTTTTATGCATTAGAGTCAAGTTTCAAGCATGGTCTAGCTCCAGTTTCCATGCTCACAACAACTACTCCAAATTATCTCTTAATATCAATATTTTGCTTCAATGATGTCATCCTCAAGATGACAGAGAATAAAACTTCACTCTGGCAGGTATCAGACTAAAAGAAGAGAAATAGCAGTGGGGTTTATAAAATAGTGAATACCTAGGACAATGTCTGAGAGAGAAAGTAAATTCCATAAAGACGATGAATTAATCAATTGACTGAAAAAGCTAATCAGTTGATTTTGGACACATGACTTGCTCAAACCAAATAATGGAAAACCATCACAAAGTGGATGCAGGACATAGTCTGAGCAGGTTTATAATAAATGTGCAGTGAGGGATACCAGGAATTATTATTAAATAGTAAGAAATATGATCAAAATAAGTGAACAAAGAAGCTCCTATTTTAATAAATGATTTCTGGATTTTTGCCTTGAGAAGTTCAGTCTCCTTTTAAAAAATAGAAGTAGAATTTAAAAAAGAAGAAGAAGAAAGGTAAAACACTGTTGCTAATGACTTGTAGAAGTCGCCAGGGGCTTGTCAAGGTCAATGTTACTTCCGTATAGAAGGAGGTCTGTGAGGAGAAGATTTATTCCCACCTTCTGCTTCCTGGGCTTTGTTGCTGTGTGAGCTCAATTTTTTGGGTATTTAATGACAAAAGATTGGGAAATACATTGGTTTGGATTTTGCTGAGCTACTGGACCAGTGAAAGCCATCAGGCTGAACTACTGGACTTTGTTTTTTTGTTTTGCTTTGATTATATAGAAATTAAACCCTCTTCCATGAGCTAATGTTTAAGTGATCCATTTATTTATTTAGTGTTTCATTACATGCACTGGAAAAGCTTTCTTAGGTGATACAATTGGAAGAGACAAAACCACCACATTCAATTGGCAAGTTTGGGGACTATGGGGTTCTATGTTGCGCCATTTACAGATAAAAATGTGAAAGAACAAGCTGAAAATATGCAATATGTTAGACATTGCAATGTTAACGTAAACATACAGAGCTCCCCACTACAAGACTCATACAGATCAAAAGGAGCAACATACCACTCAAGGATATCCATCAACCCAAAAATATGTATTTGTCTAATAGGCCTATGTAGTTTTTCACTGAAGAGGCATCTGAAAATAAGAGAGACAGAGAAACAGAGAGAGAATGAAAAGAAAATACTAACTGAGGAGGTTGAGTATACAAGTTAAATACTATTATAGTTAGAATAAGAAACAATCAGTGATTCATTAAATATTTCCTAGCCCTCAATAATCTTAATACTTAATATTATTGATAGGTGCAGGCCAGTCGGTTCTGACTCAGTGACCCCATGTACAGCAAAAAAGAATCGCTGCCCCATCCTGGGTTATCCTCATAATCTTTGCTATTCTTGAGCTCATTGTTTCAGGCACTGTGCCAATCCATCTCATTGAGGGTTTTCCTCTTTTTCACCCACTCTGTCATTACCAATCACAATGTCCTTCTCCAGGAACTGGTCCCTTCCACCAAGTGTCAAATAGTAATGGCATATAATTTCTAAATTAGAGAAAGTTACTAATAAGCAGTCCATGAGGGCCAAAATATGGCCTTGAGTATATCCCACCTGAATTTGGAGACCATCTCAAGATTAGACTGTACTCACTGAGCACTAATGATAGAAGACCAGATGAGTTATGGGAAGACATCAAGGACATCATACATGAAGAAAGCAAAAGGTCATTAAAAAGACAGGAAAGAAAGAAAAGACCAAAATGTCAAGAGAGACTTTGAAACTTGGTCTTGATCATAGTGTAGCTAAAGAGAATGAAAGAAATGAAGTAAAGGAGCTGAACAGAAGATTTCAAAAGGCAGCTCTAGAAGAAAGAGTAAAATATTCTAATGAGATGTGCAAAGCCCTAGAGTTAGAAAACCAAAGGGAAAAACACTCGGAATTTCAAAAGCTGAAAGAACTGAAGAAAAATTTCAAACCTTGAACTGCAAATTTGGAGCAAAGTATTGAATGATGCAGGAAGCATCAAAAGAAGGTGGAATGCACAAACCCACTGAATCAAAAAGCATTTGTGAATGTTCAACCATACCAGGAGGTAGCGTATAATTGAGAACCAATGTTGTTAAAGGAAGAAGTCCAAGCAGACACTGGTGAAAAAAAAAGCTCCAGGAATAGCAGAAATACCAACTGAGATGTTGCAACAAAAGGATGCAGTGCTGGAAGTAGTCACTTCTCTATGCCAAGATATTTGGAAGACAGCTACCTGGCCAACTGACTGGAAGAGATCCATATCTGTGCCCATTCCAAAGAAAGGTGAGCCAACAGAATGCAGAAATTATCAAACAATACCATTAATAACACAAGCAAGTAAAATTTTTCTGTTGATCATTTGAAAGTGGTTGTAGCAGTACATTGATAGGGAACTTCCAGAAATTTAAACTAGAATCAGAAGAGGACATAGAATGAGGGATATCATTGCTGAGGTTATGTGGATCTTGTCTGAAAGCAGAGAGTGCCAGAAAGATGTTTACCTGTGTTTTATTGACTATGCAAAGGCAATCGACCGTGTGAATCATAACAAACTATAGATAACATTTCAGGAAGAATGAGAATTTCAAAATAGTTAATTGTGCTTATGGGGACCTGTACGTAGACCAAGTGGCAGTTGTTTGAACAGAGCAAGGGGATACTGCATAGCTTAAATCAAGAAAGCTGTGTGTCAGAGTTGCATTCTTTCACCATACTTAGTCTGTATACTGAACAAATAATCTGAGAAGCTGGACTATATGAAGAAGAATGTGGCATCAGATTGGGTGGAAGAGTCTTTAGCAGCCTACAATATGTAGATGACACATTCTTGCTTAATGAAAGTGAAGAGAACTTGAAGCCCTTACTGATGAATATCAAAGAATACAGCCTTCAGTATGTATTACCCATCAACATACAGAAAACGAAAATTCTCTCAACTGGATCAATAAGCAACATCATGATAAATGAAGAAAAGACTGAAGTTGTCAAGGATTTCATTTTACTTGGATACATAATCAATGCCTGTAGAAGCAGCAGTCAAGAAATCAAAAGTTGCATTATGTTGGGCAAATTTGCTGCCAAAGACCTCTTTAAACTGTCAAAAAGCACAGATGTCCCTTTGAGGACTAAGTTACCCCGACCTAAGCCACATTACTAATTACCTCATAAACTTGCAAAAATTGGACAATGAGTAAGGAAGGACAAGGAAGAATTGATGCTTTTGAATTATGGTGTTGGAAAAGAATATCGAATATACCACTCATTGCCAGAAGAATGAACAAGTCTGTCTTGGAAAAAATATAGCCAGAGTGCTCCTTGGAAGACTTCATCTCAGGAACTTTGGAAGTATTATCAGGAGTGATCAGGCCCTGGGGAAGTATACCATGCTTGGTCAAGTAGAGGGTCAAACGAAAAAAAGGAAGACCCTTGACAAGATTCATTGACACAGTGGCTGCAATAATAGGCTCAAACATAACAATGATTGTGAGGATGGTGCAGGACAAGGCAATGTTTCATTCTGCTGTACAGAGAGTCACATTGAGTGGGACCAACACCTTATAACAACAACTACCTGGCAGAGGGGGCTGAGGGAACTTACAAAATAGTACTACACACATTGCTGGGCTCCCTGGAGAAAGAGTAGATGAGTGGAGATCTGAACACAAATGTTATGAGGTAGGAAAATCTCAGAAGTCAAGTTACAGGAGGAGTGCTAGTCTAGTTTCCAGCACACTTGAATGGTACATCCTAGAAGTGTGAGGTGCATGCCCTTCCTTGTCACTTTTATTTTTTAAACCTTTTATTGAGATATAAATCACATACCATATAATTCACTTACATGGAATTTTACAAACATCACAGCAATCACGTTTAGAATATTGTCATCATCCTGAAAAGAAATCTTGTGACCGTCACCAGTCTCTCCATATTCCCCCTCAGCCCCCTCATTCCTAGGCAATTACCTACTTATTTTCAGTGTTTATAGACTTGCCTATTGTGGACATTTCGTAAAAACGGAAACTTAAAATACTTGGTCTTTGTGACTGTTTTTTTCACTTACCGTAAAAGTTTTCAAGTTTCGAGCCCATTGCAGTACAACATATTTTATTGACAAATATTACATTGTAATGAAATACCACATTTTATTTATCCATTCTTCCATTGATGGAAATTTGGATTGTTTCCACTTTCTGGCTACTATGAACAATGCTGCTATGAACAGTTATGTATCAGTTTTTGTGGGGATGTAAGTTTGAATTCCCTTGGGTTCATACCTACGCTCGCATGTAAAGGAAATAAAATCCTCACAAATGGATGAAAAACAACATCATTATAAATGGAGAAAGAAAAAGAAGTTAATGATTTCCTTCTATTTGGATCAATAATCAATGCCCAGTGGATCAGAAGTCATAAAATTAAATGATACATTGCATTGTGCAAATCTCCTGCAAAGACCTACTGAAATTTTAAGAACAAAGTTTTCACATTGGTAACTTAGGAGTTCGTGACCCAGGCCTTGGTCTTTTCAATCACCTCATATGCATGAGAAACTTGGACAATAAAAAAGGAAGAGAGAAAAATTGATACATTTGAATTGTGGTATTGGCAAAGACTATTGTTATCTCCCATGGACTGCCAGAAGAACAAACTAATCAGTCTTAGAAAAACCAGAATACTCCTTAGAAGTGGGAAGGCAAAATTGGGCTCACTTACTTTGGACACATAATCAGGAAAGACCAATCACTAGAAAAGGATATCATGCTTGGTAGAGGGTCAACAAAAATAAGGGAAACCCTCGATGAGATAGATTGATACAATAGCTGAAGGATGGACTCAAACATACCAATGATCACGAAGATGGCACAGGACCACACAACATCTTGGTCTGTTATACATAAGGTCACTATGAGTTGAAGCAGAGTCAGTGGCAACTAACAACAACGATTACTTTTCCCTCATGTTAATCCAACCTTTCACCTCCTGAGAAGAGGACCTCCCACTCTCAAGTGCTTTCTTTGACTTCCTGAGCTCCAGGTTTTCGCTGTGACTTCTCATCCCGCTTTTCTCACCAGGACCACCACAATTACCCTTTCCATTGGTTACAAACAAGTACTGCTAAGCATTTTCACCCAAGAAATACACCAAGTTATTATCATAAAAAAATAAATATAACTCATTCTTTAACTGCACCAAGATAATATTAACCCACATCTAGACATCCCAAAAACTTCAGATTTGTTTGCTTGGCTAATACCTTATAAATGGAGATATTAATTAGGGATGAGTCTACAAAAACATTTTACAATTCTACTTATTTTTCTACTTTTTATTGTCATGATAAGTATTTTCTACAATGTTTCGGGCAATTGATGCCCTATTCCCTGAAAGCCTTCTCAACCATTCAGGCTACCCAAATAATCGAGCTCAAAATTGATGTCAAAATATCAAGTGGTCAATTGCAATACCATTTTTTAAAAATGCTGTGTTGTCAGTTTTGAGTCCTGGCTGCATGTCAGTGTGTTCTGTCTGCTTCTTGAGCAGCTGATTATGTCCACTCCCCTTATTAAGTCCTCACTCCCCTGAGGCACTATGTACCCATCCTAATCGCCTCAGCAACGTGTACCCAATAAATAGGCACAGTCCCTATACTCCCTGAGCCCACAGAATTATTCTAAATGCCAAATACCAACGAAAGATGAGAAACCTAGTTAACCCAACTCTGCTTCCCATACATAAGCCATCTCCTTCAATTCCAGTTTGCTACTACCTCGTCCCCAGGTGAAATTCCATGTGTGGTCTGAGTCGAGACTTGCTGTGCCTATTTGTCTCTGGGGACTATTACTATAATAAACATAGTTACTTTTCATGGCCTCCCTGACTCCTCCCTGTGTCTCACATGACTTACCATCTCATAAAATCTTTAGAACAATAAATGTTTTCTAGTTACTCTTCTGGACAATTGATAGCACAGTAGTTAAGAGCAGGGCTGCTAACAAAAAGGTTGGCAGTTTGAATCCTCCAGCTGCTCATTGGAAACACTATGGGCCAGTTCTACTATGTCCTATAGGGTCACTATGAATCAGAATGGACTCTTCTGGTTTCAGGAAATGTATGATACAAGGAAAGAGAACATTTTTGTTTGGAATGTGTGGTTAGCATGTGTGGTTTGCTGAGCATTGTTTTAATCTCTCTGCCCTCATCTAGCTACATGGTGTAATGAAGGATTCATAACTTCACTTGTCAAGCTGAATGAAAATAAAACTTATGAATATGTTGATCTCAAGGAAGACTTTTCTTCATTTATCATAAGGTTGTTTATTGATCCAGCTTAAAGGAAACTTCTTTTAGGTAACATACTGTCATCATAATTGAAAAGTTTGGATTCATATTATTCATACTGGCTTTGATTACTTAAAATTTACCAGATGATACAACATAAAAGCTATTGACAACGCTGATGTCTCTATCCAGACTAGGTTTCCTGATAGATCAAGATGGACAAACACAGTCTAACAGTGCTAAATGAATTCATTCTGACGGGAATCACAGACCACCCAGAGCTGCAGGCGCCATTCTTCTGGCTGTTCCTCATCATCTACATGATCTCAGTGGTGGGCAACTTGGGCATCATCATCCTCACCAAGATGGACTCCAAGCTACAAACTCCCATGTACTTTTTTCTCAGACACCTGGCTATCACTGATCTTGGTTATTCAACAGCTGTGGGACCCAAAATGTTGGCAAATTTTGTTGTGGATGAAAACACAATCTCCTATTATTTTTGTGCTATACAACTAGCTTTCTTTATTTTGTTCATAAATGGTTAAATTTTTATTCTGTCTGCAATGTCGTATGACTGCTATGTGGCCATCTGTAGCCCTCTGCTCTACAAGTCATCATATCACAAAGAACATGTTGGGTGCTGATGGAAATCCTCTAACTCTACAGAACATTTGTTTCTCTTCTAGTTGTCATAAAGGTTTTTAATTTATCCTTCTGTGGCTGCAACGTCATCAGGCGTTTCTACTGTGATGGTCTCTACTTGTTAACTTTGCTCTGCTCAAACATGCATAAAATTGAATTGATCATTCTCATCTTAAAAGCTTTTGATTTGATTTTATCCCTCCTAATAGTTCTTATTTCTTACTTACTTACTCTTGTAGCCATTCTCAGGATGAAAAGATCTGAGACCAGGCACAAGACTTTCTCCACCTGTAGATCCCACCTGACAGTGGTGGTAGTGTTCTATGGGACTTTAACTTTCAAGTATGTGCAGCCCAAGTCCAGTCATTCCTTTGCAACTTATAAATTGGCTTCCGTATTTTACACACTGGTCATCCCCATGTTGAATCCCTTGTTTTATGGTTTGAGGGATCATGACGTGAATATATGCCTTACATAGGACTTTGGGACAATTATGCAATATATTTTCTCAAAGTTCACTATACCATATCATTCATATAAATTACATTACCAGCTTTAAACTTTGTTCTGTGTGCTTCTGGAGGGGATAGCAAGCACAAAAAGCACAGAATAACATATGTTTCTGTATTGCTTTCTACCACTCACTCTACTAAGAGCTGTAAGTAGATTAATAAAAGAAACTGTACAAAGTGTTGCCTTTCTTGAGAAGGAGTGATGCATTATAAATGTAACAATTAATAAATTTTGTAGAATATTAGAACATGTAGGAGGTGATAGATTTTAAAAAAAGATGGAGAGTGAATAAGCTGATTGGGATAAGGGAAGACTAGTAGATACAGAAAGAGTTTGAAGTATCAGGTATTTTCTTCATGAAGTAGAAAAAAAATTGTAGAAAGTGTGTGTGTGTCTGTGCGTGTGTGTATGCGTGCATGCCCATGGCCCACTTGCACAAAAGCATGCAAACCTTCTGTTTTAGTGGTCATATTCTGCCCTCGTGTGTCTAATTCTAATTGCAAGAAGGCTCAATGCTGTAGGATGATTCGAAGTACTCAGTCATCTGAATTTGCTCAAATGTCCACTTTCTAAACCATGAAATCCTGGCTTTCATCATCAGTGCCTTTTCTTCATATCTGAGTTCTCAGAGCCTGTTTACTTTGTTAGTATTATTATTATATTGTAATAGTAATAGAACAGTAACAAAATAAAGTTATTATAGTCAACAGGATCAGCTCAGTATCTGGTTTTATATAAATCAGCCCATTTTGTCTGTATCAGTGGATACACCAGTTAAGATAAATTTATTGACCCCAGCCATAGAAGTTTCAAGATTTTTACATTTTTTCCCCTACCAGATTGATATTGCTTCCTAATTGTGTGATTTTCTCTCATAGATTGTTACTGTCTCCAAAAAATCTACCATGTTCTATATAGACATGGAAAAAATAAAGGCATTATCTTTTCTACAGCTGCATATGTCATATGGTTCCTATAAACTACATCATTAATTTCAAACCTTATCTCTGTGCCTCCATGTCATTCATATAAATTACATTATGGGCTTTAAACTTTATTCTGGGTGCTTCCAGAGGGCATAGCCAGCACAAGAGCACAAATAAGTTCAACCTATATTTCTATACTTCCTTCTACCAGTCACTCTACTAAGAGCAGTAAATAGATTAATACGTAAAATAGTAAAAAAAAAAAAAAAAAAAAAAGTTGCCTTTCTTGAGCAGGAGAGATTACATATAACCATAAAAATTAAGAAATTTTATAGTATATTAGAATGTTCCAGGGGGTGAAAAATTTTAAGAAAACGAGAGAAGAAAAGTGAATATGCTGAGTGGGATAGGGAAACTAGTAGATACAGGTAGAGTTCCAAATCTCTGGTGATTTCCCAGTCTGGTAGAAAAAAAAAAAAAAATTGTAGAAAGTGTGTGTGTGTGTGTGTGCACGCGCACGTGTGTACACGTGGGCAAGTGTCAGTGCACCATCTGCTTTGAGCTCATTCTCTGCTCCAGGGTGGCTAATTCTGATTGGAAGAAGGCTCCATCTTGTGGCATGATTTGAAGTACTCAGTCACCTGAATTTGTTCAAATATTCACTTTCAAAACATTGAAATCCCTCTATTTTTTCATCAATGCGTTTACTTTCATATATGAGCCCTTAGAGTCTGTTTACTTTGTTATTGTTTTATATTATAATAGGAATAGAAACAATAATAAAATAAACTTATTATATTCAACAGGATCAGCTCTGTATCCAGTTTTGTCCAAATCAGCCATTTTTGTCTGTATCAGTGTATATACCAGTTAAGATAAATTTACTGAGGTCACCCACAGAAGCTTCCAGGTTTTTGCATTTTTTTCCATACCGCATTGATATTGGCTCCTAATTTCATGTTTTTGTCTCATAGGTTGTTATCCTTATCTCTCTAGAAAACAATAATTCTTTTTGCATTGAAGACATTTTCTAATTGTTTATGTGCCCTTCCTTACGTAAGAGTTCTAATGAAACTATGGAAAATCTGTACGTGAAATAATATCAACAATAAAAAGGAACACATTATTGGTTCATACAAAAGCACGAATGGGCCTTGGTAGAATGCCCTGAGGTGAAAAAAGTCCATCATAAAAGGTTGCTGTTAGTTGCCACTGAGTTGACTCCAACACATGACGACCTCATGGAAAACAAAAGAAAACATTGTCTGACCCTATGCTATCCGCACAATCATTGGTATGTTTGAGTCCATTGCTGTGGCGACTGTGTCAACCCATCTCATGGAGGACTTCCCTCATTTTCGCTGGCCGTTTACGTCAACAAATATGATGTTCTCCTCCAGCGACTGATCTTTCCGGATAACATGTTCAAAGCAAGAAAGTAGGACAATGTTCTGTTGGAAACAAGAAAATATCTACCATTAAGGAATTTTTATTTTGTTAGGTGCCTTCAACTCGATTGCAACACCTTGCAACCTATAGGACAGAAAAGAACTGCCCTGTAGGGTTGCCTAGTCTGTAATCTTTATGGGTGCAGATGGCCAGGTCTTTTCTGCTCGTAATGGCTTGATGGTTCACACTGCCAACCTTTCAGTTAACAGTGGGTGTTTCTACATTGCACTGAAAGAATGCCTCCCATTAAAGAAAAGACAAGTGAATGAAAATATATGTATATATACATACCATTATATATGACATATAATAAAATTAAAAAATCACATGTTCACAAAAAGTAAAATGTAATAATGTATGAAATAGATACATACAGACATGCACAAACACTATATGAAGAAAAACTTGCCCACTGGTGAATACAAATTGTCCTGGACATTTAACTGACAACCCCAGGGTATTTTGTTAAGTTTTCAAATGCTTCAGGGATAATCAACAAATTGCTTGGCATCTCCTCAGGGAGTAACTCCAAAGGTGAAAAAAAATCTACAAATGTGTCTCATTATGCCATGTTAAGCAACAATGGGGGAGTCAAGACAGAGGCTTCATTACAGGTAAAACAGTAAGACTGTTTTGATATTTTACCAACATCCAGAATGTTTCAGTGACATTTGCAAGGTCCAACCTTTATTCAATGGCAACCAAACCCATTGCCATCTACTTGATTCCGATTCATAGCGACCTTATAGGACACAGTAGAACTGCCCCATAGGGTTTCCAAGGAGCAGCTGGTGAATTCAAACTGCTGTTCTTTTGATTAACAGCCATAGCTTTTAACCACTAAGCCACCAGGGTTTCAGTTCAATGGCAAAGTCTTTGCAAAATACTAGGATGTCTGATTCAGTTCTGTGTGCATTCTACTTTTCAATAGTGCCTGAAACTAGAGTCTCTCTCTCCTCTTTTTCTTCATATTATTTTTTTCAAATATTCTCAACTTGTTTCAGAGGTTATGTGGTTGTAAATATCTTTGAAACATTATCATGATATGGCTAAGTAATATTTTTACTTTATGTAAATAATTATAAGAATAAACAACAAACAAGAAAACCAGCAGTGCTGGAAGCAGTTCTGACTCATACCCACTCCATGTGTGTTAGAGAACTGTGCTCCAAAGAGTTTTCAATGGCTATGACCTCTCAGAAGTAGACGTTTCTTTCTTCCAAGGCATCTTTGCATGGACTCTGTTTTGTTCTGTTGTTCATGGGGTTTCTGTGATCAGTACTAACTCCATGGCACCTCACAACAACAACTATTAAGATTACTGGGGACCATTAAGTACTTTAATGAATCACAGATTATTTCTTGTTATAACTGTAATAATATTTAACTTGGATATCAACCTCCTCGATTAGTATTATCACTGTCTCTCTCTCTCAATCTCTTTCTCTTTCTTTGTCTCTCTCATTTTCAGGGGCCCCTTCAATGAAAAACAATATAAGTGGATTTGACAAATTTATTTTCTTTGGGATAGATAGATATCACTGAGTTGTGTGTTTTTCCGTTTGATCTGTATGATTACTCTAGTGGGAAGCTCTTCAATATTTATGTTAATCATAGCCATACCCAATATGTTGCATATCTTCAACTGGTTCTTTCACATCTTGTTAGGTGCGTTGAGTTGGTCCCGACTCATAGTGACCCTATGCACAACAGAACGAAACACTGCCCGGTCCTGAGCCATCCTTACAATCGTTGTTATTGAGCTTATTGTTGCAGCCACTGTGTCAATCCACCTTGTTGAAGGTCTTCCTCTTTTCCACTGACCCTGTACTCTGCCAAGCATGATGCCCTTCTTCAGGGACTGATCCCTCCTGAAAACATGTCCAAAGTATGTAAGACACAGTCTCGCCATCATTGCCTCTAAGGTGCATTCTGGCCGCACTTCAAGTCTTAGTGTATATGAATGGCACAACCTACAATTCCATGGTGTCCAAACTTCACAATTGCATGTGTTACTTCTGCCTCTTCCCACTGTATCCTCTAGGAATGTTTTTCCCAGGCATGTAATGAAACACTCAATAAATAAATGGATCACTCAAACATTAGCTTAAAAAAGATGTTTTAATTTATTAAAAAAAAAAAAAAATGTCTAGTAGTGAGGCCCAGCATCTCTCATTGATTCAGAAACTCAGCAAAATCATAGTTAATATATTTGCCAATCCCTTGTCCTGAAACTAAATTCCCCAAAATTGAAGTTTACACAGCAACAAAGTCCAGGAGCAAAGGATAATGGGGAATAAATTTTCCCCTCACATCCCTCCTTTTCTAAGGAAGCAATATCAATCCTATCTTTATTTTTAAAAAGGTGGCTGAACTTCTCAAGGCAGGAATCCGCAAACCCTGTGGACCTGTCCCTTTGTCCAGCCACTGGCATAAGGGGTCCACTGACTTGCAATGCCCTTCATCCTGCCGAGGCCTGTGGGGGCCAACTCAACACTGCATGCCCTTATTAGCATAAAAAAGCAGGGCATATACCTGAAGCCCATTTTCAACTGCAGCAGCCAAAGGGGAGCTGCAGATCTGTGATATTTGACACCACTGTGCCTCTTAAGCAGGGCCCTCACCCAACCACACCAGGTGCCTGAGGGCTGGCAGCATCATCCACTCCGTCTAGGCACCCAGGACCAAAAAAAAAACCAAACCAAAACCCATTGCTATCGAGTGGATTCCGACTCAGAGTGACCCTATAGGACAGGGTATACCTGCCCCACAGAGTTTCCAAGGAGCACCTGGTGGATTTGAACTGCCAGCCTTTGGGTTAGCAGCTGAAGCACTTAACCACTATGCCACCAGGGTTTCTACCGCCCAGGACAGGCACCTGAAATTAAGTGGTGCCTCCTAATCCCTCCAGCCAACAACACCGGATTCCCAAGGGCGGTCTGCAATACCAACCACCCCCGCCCCCACCCACATACACTTACTCCTCCAGCTACATCTTTACCTGCATCTTATATCTATATTTACGTCTTTATCTATGTGTATATCTATATCAGGGGTTCTCATCTTTTGCCCTAGTGACATTTTGTGCTGGAAATTTTGTCATTGTGAGGAGTTACCCTGTATATAATAGGAGGTTTAGTAACATCCCTGGCTTCCATTAGATACCAGTAGTGCCCTTCCCCTAGTTGTGACATCCAAAATATCCCAGGCATTAAGAAATGTTCTTTGGGAAGCAAATCTTCCTCAGTTGATAACAAGTTAGTTCTCTCTTTCTCTCCCTATTTCTTCCTTTCTCTCTCTCTCTCTTTATGGACCTATGCTTTATTTGTGGGAGGTGGGTTTACTTTCAAATATCTATATTGGAAAGTTTGGACTTATCTTATTCATTTAGCATATTGCCTTTGTACACTAAAAATCTACCAGATGATACTACATAAAAGTCATTGACTATGTGGACGTCTCTATCCAGAACAGGTTTCCTGATAGAATAAGATGGACAAACACAATCTAACAGTGCTGAATGAATTCATTCTGACGGGAATCACAGACCGCCCTGAGCTGCAGGCTCCATTGTTCGGGCTGTTCCTCATCATCTACATGATCTCAGTGGTGGGCAACTTGGGCATCATCATCCTCACCAAGACGGACTCCAAGCTACAAACTCCCATGTACTTTTTTCTTAGACACCTGGCTATCATTGATCTTGGTTAATCAACAACTGTGGGACCGAAAATGTTAGACAATTTTGTTGTAGGTGAAAATACAATCTCCTATTATTTTTGTGTTATACAACTAGCATTCCTTCTCATGTTCATCATTAGTGAATTTTTCATTTTGTCAGCAATGTCTTATGATCGCTATGTGGCCTTCTGTCACCCTCTGCTCTACACAGTCATCATGTCACAAAGGGTGTGTTGGGTGCTGGTGGCAATCCCCTATCTCTACAGCACGATTGTTTCTCTTCTCATCACCATAAAGATTTTTAATTTATCCTTCTGTGGCTACAATGTCATCAGGCATTTCTACTGTGACAGTCTCCCCTTGTTATCTTTGCTCTGCTCAGACACACGTGAAATTGAATTGATCATTTTCATTTTAGCAGCTTTTGATTTGATTTCATCCCTTCTAATAGTTCTTGTTTCTTACCTGCTCATTTTTGTAGCCATTTTCAGGATGAACTCAGCTGAGGGCAAGAACAAGGCCTTCTCCACCAGTGGATCCCACCTGACAGTGGTGGTAGTGTTCTATGGGACTTTAATCTTTATGTACATGAACCACAAGTCCAGTCATTCCTTTGAAACTGATACAGTGGCTTCCATATTTTACACCCTGGTTATTCCAGTGTTGAATCCTTTGATTTATAGCTTTCGGAACAAAGATGTAAACTAAGCCCTACATAGGTCATGGAAAAAAATAAGCAATATCTTTTCTACCATTCAATGCATCGTAAGGTTCCTATGAATTATTTCATGGGCTTCAGACTTTACCTGTGTGTCTCCATAGAGAATGAAAATACATTCCACATGTATTTATAAACTTCCTATGTGTTAGTAATGCTTCTAAATGCATTGAGGAACAAAAGAGTAAGCAAAAGAGTAAAAACCTTTGCCTTCCTGGAGGGGAAGAGATGGATCACAAACATAAAAATTAAGTAAATTTTATTGTGCAGAAGAATGTGTTGGGCTGGTGGCACAGCGCTTAGTGTTTGGCTGCTAACTGAAAGGTCAGCAGTTCAAACCCACCAGGCACTGCCTGGGAGAAAGACGTGGCAGTAGGCTTCCACCAAGATTTACAGCCTTGTAAACCCTATGGGGCAGTTCTACTGTGTCCTATAGAGTCCTTAGGAGTCAGAATCTACTTCACCACAGTGCATTTGGTTTTTTTGAGAATGTGCTCTAAAACAAAACCCTTTGCCACTGAGTCTATTCTGAGTCATAGTGACCTTAGATGACACGGTAGAACTGCTCCATAGGGTTTTTAAGGAGTGGCTGGTAGATTTGAACTGTTGGCTGACCTTTTGGTTAGCAGCCAAGTTCTTAACCAATGCACCACCGGGGCTCCAGGAGAATGTTTTGGGAACCATGAAATCAGGCAAGGAGAGTGGATATGCTGAGTGGGAATAGGAAGAAGTAGTAGGCACACAAGTGGAGTTACAATGATTCTGGTGTTTCTTTTATTTCAACTATTAGAAAAAATTTTACTGCATCAGGTCTTATGTTTTTGTAACCGTGTTTGTGTCAGCTGTTGCCTTTTGTCAAAGTCCCTGAGGGGGATATTGGGTTCAGGCCAGATTGCAAGAATTTTCAGGGTAGTATGATGATTTGAAGTTCTCAGTTATCTAAATTTGCTCAAATGTCTGCGTTCTAGGCCTTGAAGTTCCATTCTTTTCTTATTAATGCCTTTACTTTCACATGTAAATTTGTTAAATCAACAGACCTTACAATCTAGCAATCTACAGGTTCAGATCTGCATCTGACTTTTTTTTTAATCAACCCATTTTGCCTAGGTCCAGGAGTGGGGAAAGGATTCCAAACCTGGGAGCAACTCTGGATGATCTCAAGAAATTTATCTTAATTTTTTGTTTTAATGTATATTCTGACCTATACATCAATTAAGATAAATTTCTTGAGGTCATCCAGAGTTTCTCCCAGTTTTGGAATCCCTTCCCCACTCATTGTTTTTATTTAATAATTATCTTTTTTTGTTTCATGAGTTGTTTTCTTATCTATATGAAAAACTTTTTTAAGTGTTCATTGAATTATTTTTTGTGTATTTTTTTGGGTAACAAGATATTCTATGATGAGTTAAGTTTGCTACCTCTGTTTCATTGGTTTGGCTTCCCTAAATTTGGTCAATATTTATTGTGCACTATATTTTCATTGCCTTTTGTTCACCCTACTTATGAGAGGCAAAAGGAGATAATCCCATGGTTTGCACCGTGCTGTATTTCTAATGCAAGTGAGGTCTGTTATGTAGCAAGGATACAGTTACCTTTATGCACATAGTTGCTCCATGTTACTCCTCAAAATTTTTCATGAATATTCTACTCTGTTGAGTAGTGTCTGGGGTCTTAAAAGCCTGTGAGCAGCAATCTAGGATACTCCACTGGTCTCACCCCTTTGGGAGCAAGGAAGAATGAAGAAAACTGAATTCATAAGGGAAAGATTAGTACAAAGGACTAACGGACCACATCTACCACGGCCTCCACCAGACTGTGTCCAGCACAACTAGATGATGCCTAGATACCACCACTGACTGTTCTGACAGAGATCACAGTAGAAGGTCCCAGACAGAGCTGGAGAAAAATGTAGACCAAAATTCCAATTGAAAAAGAAAGACTAGACTTACTGGCCTGACAGAGACTGAAGAAACCCTTAGATTATGGCCTCCAAACATGCTTTTAGCTCAGTAATGAGGCCACTCCTGAGGCTCAACCTTCAGCCAAAGATTGAACAGTCCCATGGAACAAAACAAGATTAAAGGGGTGCACCAGCCTTGGGGCAGGAACTGGAAGGAAGGAGGGAACAGGACAGCTGCTAATAGGGAATCCAGGGTTAAGAAGTATAAGGGTTGACATGTCCTGGGTTTGTTAACCTATGGCATACAACAATGTGTATACCAACTGTTTGATGAGAAACTAGTTTGTTCTGTAAACCTTCATCTAAAGTCAATAAAAATAAATAAATAAAAATTTCCATGAATTTTTTTTTTTTTTCTTTTCAAAATTTCTAGGCTTCTGTTGAAGCTATTGAGTCAATCATTTTCTTGGTTCAAGTTAGTGAAATAAAATTCCCTGTGTAGCCAATTACATTTCAATGAAAATAGTTCATTGGAATATAAGAAAAAGGTGCATGTAATATTGTCATGTGAGCATCAATATTTTTAAAAGTTTAAAGCAGTTAGAAGGTGAAGATTGTCATGATAAACAGAGCTCCCCAGGCTCGGGAAAATTCCACTGCCTCACATAGCTTGCTTGGCGTGCCCCGCAGTTTTACATTAAAATCCTGGTTCCTTTGCTTGGTGTGCCCTATAGCTTTGTGTTAAAATCCTGGTTCCCCTCTCCTTAACTGCTTCCCAAAACTAGATGAAATTGACGGAAACAAGTTCAGATGCCATGTTGACATTCAGGACAGCCTTTTAGTTTTCATATATAGTAATACTGTGCCTCTGGGTAGAGTTTAACCACGATATTCTGAACACATGATGCATAAAGTTATACGAAAACCCCATTGCAGCTGCATAGTATGATTAATAATGTTGCTGACATAACTTGTATGAATTTCCTACTGGTAAACCCCTTATAAGCAACCTTTCCCATTGTCCTCTCTGAGCAGTCTTGGCAGCAGCTTCAACTGTTTCCTTCCCTTGCACAAGAAAATAAACATGCTTTTCTACCCTCCCACCTCAGTCTATTGATTATTGTCTGAGTCAAGGTGCACCAAGCAGAGCCTGGAGTTTCTGCCCTGCAATATTTCTGATGAGCCAGGCAGGAGTCATCTGCTCGGTTCCAGAAGTGGATTGCACAACAGACTGGCCCTGACATCTGGTGCCACCAGGAGATTTCCTCCAGAGTCCTTCTAGCAGCTCTGGAAGCCAATCTGCCTAGGACCCTATGGTGACCTCATGGGAGACATGAAATGCACCTGGGTTATTTGGTAAGTACATATATAAGGCCTTAGAAGAGCCCCAAGAAGCAGGAGGGATTAACTGTTGAGGGCATTACAGGCTCTAGGTATTTGGGGTTATTTGGTAAACAACAGGGTAGTTCCTAGGTAAGGCCTTAAGAGTCCCTAGAAGCATGAGGAATTGACTCTTGAGGTACTAAAAGGCTCTAGGTATCTGTTAATAGGTTGGTGCAATGAATTAGGTCACATGAGTGTGTAAAGTGTGTGTATGAGGCATTTAGACAGTTCACAGGCACAGACTCTGAAAGTCTTGAAAAGGCTTGCATTGCAAATATGATTTTTATCAGGCAGAGTGCCAAGGAAATACAGAGAAAACTCCAAAAACTTTAGGGAGGTGTGGAGTTGGGGATCTCATGGTTTGTTGAACTTGCTAATCAGGTATATTCCAAACAAGACCGAGAAGAGGAAAATAGAAAAAAACACCGATCAGAAGAGACAGGGTGCATTCCTGGACACCAACTTGTGGGGAAATGACCTGTCTTCTAGCAACCCAAGAAAAGGGGGCCCCTGAGGAGAGAGGGTTGTGGGAGGCCCTGACCCCAATTAAGCTGAGACCAGCATGCCTAGTGCAAACAGAGAGGATATTAGAAGAGAGAGTGACCTAAATTCTTACCCAACAGTAAGAAAGAGCATGGGGTTGCCCAGCGGCCCATGATGCCAATGGGGAAAGACTCAGATTGAGGAATAAAGGCAAGTCTACAACCTGAGCCTCTGGTTATAATGAAGAGATTACAGCTGTACCATTTCTAGTGGATTCCAGAACAATCCACTCTTTCCTGACCCAGAAAAACCATAGCCCCAATGAAACAAACTGTGTTGGTCTGGGAATCTCAGGTGAAAGAGAGAAGATGTCCTTCTTCCAAACTCTAATTTGCTCTATACAAGGAAAGTCATTAACACAGTCTTTTCTCTACATACCTGACTGTTCCATTCCCTTGCTAGAAAGAGCCTTCTTGTGAAAACTGCAAGCACAATTTTTTTTTTTTTTTTATAAAGAGACCATGCAGATGCAGGTAACAACAGAGAATGGATGGCGACTGCAGATGGCCCTTACCACAGAGTCACCTACCAATTTTAGCATCATGGAAGTACACTACCAAGTATCAGTAAGGCCAGACATCAAAAAGGCAGTGGTCCTGTGGGTATCAGTATGGGCCAACAAGGTGCCGGGATATACCTAAAATGTTCCCCTGGTGGCAATCAAGCTCCAACCTGGCATAGCTCTTCCCCCTTTCCCCGATTTAAGCAATACCCCATCTGGGGAGAGGCCTGATAGGCACAGGTAAAAAACATGGACTGCTCAGACCATGTCAGTCACAGTTCAACACCCCCATACTGCTGGTATAGGAGAAAGATGGATCTGTGAGCCATCAATCAGATAAGAGTCAGATGACCCTGTAGTTTCCAACCCATATACCCCCCTATTGACCTTGTTGCCCAGTTTTTTCAGATTCACTGTGCTGGAAATAAAAGATGCATTCTTCTGCATTTGAGTGGGGAAAAAAAAATCAAGAAATATTTGTCTTTGAATAAAAAGTCCCAGACAGTGGACTAAAGCAACAACTCTGCTGGCAGATCCTTCCCCAGGGGTTTAAAAAGAGCCCAGCTCCTTTCAGAACTGAGACAATTGACCCTGGTTTTAACAATATACTCCTCCACTATGTTTACGCATCACTAGGCACAGTGAGTATGCTTGCCTCCAGAATAGAGCTTTGAATTTTCTAAGAAATGCAGGCCATCAGGTCTCAATAGTAAAAAGCTCAGGTCTACCAAAAGGAGATGATTTTTCTGAAATTTCAAATCAGAAAGGGAGAGTGAGAAATCCTCCTTCCCCCAAAAGAGGCTATCTGCATATTGGCGGCCCCTACCAACCGGAAATAGCACCAAGGTTTTTTGGCTATTTTTTGCCTCATCTGGATCCCATATTTCAGACTTATTGTCAAGCCTTTATACCAAGCCTTAAAGGTAAATGACACAGACCCCTTAGAATGTATGATGACGGAGCAATAGTCTTTCGAAACCTTTATAGGGTCGCTAAGAGTTGGAGTCAACTCAGTGGCAACAGGTTGTTTGTTTGTTTTAATATGACTGGGTTAAGAGACATTTAACTGGATCAAAGGCCCACGCCACAATTTTGGAAGTGATAAAGAGATGCCCCACTTGTGCAAAAAATAATACCAAAAACACTGCTGAAGTGCCCGCAGGGCTCCAGTGAACTGGGGCAATGCCTGGAGGCGATTGGCAGGTGGATTTCAGAGAGACGCCTTGAGCTCCTGGGAATTACAAATATCTGCTAATCTTTATTGACACCTTCACTAACTGGGTTGAAGCTTTTTCTTGCAGGACTAAAAGGCAACTGAGTTTGGGAAGCACCTCATGAATGAAATCATCCCTTGATTTGGGTTTCCCATCTCCATTGGCAGTGACAGTGGGCCCTGTTTTGTGGTCTTGATGGTACAATTGGTGGCAACAGTCCTGAACATTAATTGGAACTTACACACAACCTGGAGACCCAAGTCCAGCCATAAAGTAGAGCAAGCTAACCAGACTCTGAAGAGACACCTAGCAAAGCTGTGCCAAAAGACCAAGTTGATATGGACAAAGGCAATGCATTTGGCCCTCTTGAGAGTTTAAACCATCTCTAGAAGGAGATTAAAACTTAGTCCATTTGACCATTATACAGGCACTCTTTATTAGAGAACCTCTATACGACCAACTTGGATTGCCTTAATTATGACCAACCTCATTCACTCCACAAATTTGGAGATGTTCAAATAACTAAGTATTTGGCTTCCCTTTGGGCAACTCTGTCTTCTCTCCACAGATACCCTCACCTGAAGAACCCACCTGAGCCAAAGGTGCCCCTCCATGCATTCCAGTTTGGTGACTAGATGCTTCTCAAGACATGGAAAGTCAATGCCCTTCAGCAGCAGTGGCCCAGGCCCTCTGAAATCCTCTTAGCTACCTAAAAGGCTGTCAAACTCGATGGGCTCAAACTTGGATCCACCATACTGAAATAAAGAAAACCACCCTGCCGGACTCCAAGGGACAAACTCATCAGAACTGTGAGAACTGGACTTGTGAGCCATTTGAGGACCTTAAGTACTTTGTTTCCTGAAACCTTCCTGCACGGGTGAGATTCCCCAAGTATGGAAGTTCAGAGAGGGCAGATAAATTAATCGAGCTCAACTCATGAACAATAAATAAATTGTTTAAGTTTACAGTGGTCTTAAGCATTAGAACTAAGTTTCAAACATTGTCTAGCTCCAGACTCCAGGCTTGTAACATCTACTGTAAATTACCTGTTAATGTCAATTTTCTGCTTTAGTGATGTCATCCCTGAGAAGACAGAAAGTAGTAGATTAAAAGAAGAGAAGTAACAGTGGGGTTCATATAACCCCCACTGAACCCATTGCCATCGAGTAGATTCCGACTCACAGCGACCCTACAGGACTGAGTAGAACTGCCCTGTATAAAAAAAAAAAAAAAAAATTTTTTTTTTAGTAGTGAATAAATAGGACAATGTCTGGGAGAGAAAATAAATCCAGTAGACAATAAATTAATAAATTTACTCAGCAAGCTAATTGGTTCATTTTGGGTAGTGGTGGCAATCCCCTATCTCTACAGCACATTTTTTTCTCTTCTAGTTACCACAAAGGTTTTTAATTTATCCTGCTGTGGCACAATGTCATCATTCATTTTTACTGTGACAGCCTCACCTTGTTATACTTGCTGTCTTCAAACACCCATGAAATGGAATTGATCATTCTCATCTTAGCAGCTTTTGATTTGATTTCATCCCTCCTAGTAGTTCTCGACAGCACTGGGGGTTTTTAATAGTTCTTATTTCTTATCTACTCATTCTTGTTGCCATTCGCAGGATAAACTCAGCTGAGGGAAGGCTCAAGGACTTCTCAATCTGTGGATCCCACCTGATGGCAGTGGTAGTATTCTATGGGACTTTGATCTTCATGTACCTGCAGCAGAAGTCCAGGCCATCCTTTGATACTGATAAAATGGCTTCCATATTTTACACCCTGGTTATTCCCATGATGAATCCTTTGATCTATGGTTTGAGGAATAATGACATGAAATATGCCTTACATAGGACTTTGGGACAATTATGCAATATATTTTGTCAAAGTTCACTATGCCATGTCATTCATATAATTTACATTATTTGCTTTAAACTTTTTTTCTGTGTGTCTCCAGAGGGGACAGCAAGTACAATAGCACAGATAAGTTCCACATATATTTCTACATTGCCTTCTGCCAATCTGTCTACTATGAGCTCTAAATAAATAAAACTGCAAAAAAATGTTGCCTTCCTTGACAGAAGAGATACATAAGCATAATAATTAAGAAATTGTATAGTATATTAGAATGTATTGGGGGTGACAAATTAAAATAAAAAAAGAAGAGTCAATATGGTGACTGAGATAGGGGAACTGTAGAGATACAGGAAGAGTTTGATGTCTCTGGTGTTTTCCTCACCTAGTAGAAACAAATTTGTAGAGTGTGTTCATGCATGTGTGCATATGTATGTGTTTGTGTGTGCGTGTTTGCGTATGTTTGTGGGCTAGCACACACCTTCTTTAGTGCTCATTCTATGCCTCGATGTGGCTAATTGTAATTGCAGGAAGGTTCAGTGCTCTGGGATGATTTGAAGTACTCATTTGAATTTGCTCAAAAGTCCACTTTCTAAACCTTGAAACCCCTTTCCTTCATCATCAGTGCATTTAGTGTCATATGTGAGCCCTTAGAGTCTTTTTACTTTGTTATTATTATTATATTATAATAGTAATGTAAACAGTAACAAAATTAATTTATTATATTCAGAAGGATTAGCCCAGTATTTGGTTTGTCTAAATCATCCCATTTTTTCTTTATCAGTGGATATTCCAGTTAAGATAAATTTATTGAGATCAGCCATAGAAGTTTCCAGGCTTTTCCATTTTTTTCTCTTCCAAATTAATATTGGTTCCTAATTGCATGTTTTTGTCTAAGATATTGTTATCCTCATCTCTCCAGAAAATAATTATAACAATTTTTTAGAACACATTTTCTAATTGTTTCTGTATCCTTGCATAAGAAGTCTATTGTATAATGAGTAGGCCATTGCTTTGTTTTTGTCTGGGTGAATTTTCTCAAATTTGGTTAATATGAGTGTGCACTATATTTTAATCAGGACCTATTGTTTGAATTCATCATTTTGATTATTCTACTATTAAGAACCAAAAGGAAGTAATCCCATGGTTTGGACTATACTGTGTTTCTAGTGAGTGAAATACAGTTTGAAGCATTTTAGATATTTGCCAAGATTTCTGAACATAATTTCTTCATATTCCCTCCTAACTTTTTATGCATACTTTCTTATTTTTATTCGTTTAATATTCAAAAATTTGTAGTGAGAAAGAATAAATTTTAGATTCACTGAAGATGTCTTTAAAAAAAAAAAAAATCCAACCTGAGTTTTAGTGTAGGAGCGTTCAAGGAGGAGTGTGATATATTTCCATGTATATAAAAAAAAAAAAAAATTTTTTTTTTTAGAGGGTAGAAAACATGTGAGCAAAAATAAAAATAAACACCGATAAAGAGGTTATTAAAAAAGAAATATAAATTTAAGATACTCCCCATCCCCAATCAGGTCCGAGTGGCTTGACTGGAAAATTCTATTCAAAGTTTAGGGAAAAAGAATTAGCCAATTCTCCATAAACTCTTCCGGAAAACTGAAAAAGAGGATGTATTTCCATTTTCTGTATGAGAGTAGACTCACTCTGATATCAAATGCACACAAAAGCATTAAAACAAAACAACAGAATATAAACGTGAAAAACATATACAAAAATTTAAGAATTTGAGTCTTAAACAAGTAAAGGCAATAATACAAGAAATTAGGCGTGCCCCAAGAATTCATGGTTGGTTTTTAAAAATCAGTTAATGACATTCACCATTATAACTAATTAGACATGAAAAACAAAGCCACATAAATAGATGTAGAAAAACATTTTAAAAGTCTCAATATTGTGATAAATTTTGACTAAACTAATATAAAGGTGATCCAACAGAATGCGGAAATTATTGAATAATATCAATAATATCACACAAAAGTAAAATTTTGCTGAAGATCATTCAAAAGGGGTGCAGCAGTACATCAAGAGGGAAATGCCAGAAAATCAAGCTCATCAAAAGAGAACATGTAACAAGATGAATCATGACTGAAAGCAGAGAATACCAGAAAGACGTTTGCCTGTGTGTTATTGACTATGCAAAAACATTCGACTGTGTAGATAAATAGAATTTCCAGAAAAATAGAATTTCCAGAACGCTTAATTGTGCTCATGAAGTACATGTACTTAGACCAAGGGGCAGTGGTATACTGCGTGGTTTAAAGTCAAGTATGGTGTTTGTCAGGGTAGTATCTTTCCACTGTAATTATTCAATCTGTATGCTGAGCTAATAATCAGAGAAGTTGGACTATATGAAGAAGAACAGGGCATCAGAATTGGAGGAAGTCTCATTAACAACCTCCAATATGCAGATCACACAACCTTGCTTGCTGAATTTGAAGAGAAGTTGAAGCACTTATTGATGAAGAACAAAGGTGACAGCCTTCAGTGTGGATTACACCTCAACATAAGGAAACAAAAATCCTCATAACTGGACCAATAACCAACACCATGATGAATGGAGAAAAGATTGACGTTGTCAAGAATTTCATTTTACTTGGATCTACAATCAACGACCATGGAAGCAGCAGTCAAGAAAGGAAAATATGATTTGCATTGGGCAAATATGCTGCAAAAGACCTCTTTAAAGTGTTAAAAAGTGCAGATGTCTCTTTAAGAGCTAAGGTGTGCCTGATCCAAGCTATGGTGTTTTCAGTTCACCTCATATGCGTATGAAAGCTGGACAAAGAATAAGGAAGACCTAAGAAGAATTGATACCTTTGAATTGTGGTGTTGAAGAAGAATATTGACTAATTCCACGGACTGTCAAAATAACCAACAAATCTGTCTTAGAAGAAGTACAGCCAGAATGCTCCTTAGAAAACAGGATTGAGAGACATTGTCTCACATACTTTGGACATGTTAATAGGAGGGACCAGTCCCTGGGGAAGAACAACACGATTGGTAAAGTAGAAGATCAGTGAAAAACAGGAAGACCATCAAAAAGATGGACTGACACAGTAGCTGTAACAATAAGCTCAAGCATAATAACAATTGTGAAGGATGTGCTGGACTGTTTTGTTCTGTTGTACATAAGGTCACTATGAGTCAGAACCAACTCGATGGCACCTAACTCCAACTAACAACAATATTAAAATGGAACTTCTTCAAACTGATGGTGGACACCCTTGAACAACCTGCAGCTACCATCACACAAATTCTCAGTAAAACTAGGAATAAAACATGTAAGTCTACCCTAATCAAATCTGCCATTTTAGCGGATGTAGCCAACACAATGAGGCAATAAAAATAAATAAATAAAACACATCCAGATTGAAAAGGAAGAAATGAAACCCTTTTTATTGATAGATGACATGATCGTTTATGTATAAAATCTAAGATAGTCTACAACAAGATTATACAATTAAGAAGTTAACTTAGCATTTCTTTGTGAATTTTCTTTCCCTTTATTGGTTTATCAAAGAAAAATAAAATAAAAAGCGTGTTTGGATTTTAAGTGGGGTTGCTCTATAAATACGTTTGGGGATTTCTTAGATATAACACTGGTAAAGGATTCAAATGTGTCCCCCAAAATATGTTTCAATTTGGTTAGGCCATGATTTCCAATATTGTCTGGTAGTCCACCATTCTGTGATCTGATGTGATTATGCTATGTGTTGTAAACCCTGATCTCTAAGATGTTAATGAGGCAGGATTAGAGGCAGTTATGTTAATGAAGAAAGACTTAACCTACAGGATTAGGTTGTATATTGAGTGAATTTCTTTTGAGATTTAAAAGAGGGAAATGAGCAGAGAGGAATGGGACATGATGCTACCAAGAAAGAAGCACCAGAAGTGGAACACATCATTTGGACTCAGGGTACAGGAGATGAGAAGTTCCTAGATCAGAGGAAGATTGATGAGAAGGACCTTCCCCCAGAGCCAACAGAGAAAGAAAGCTTTCCTCTGGAGCTGGAGCCTTGAATTTGGATTTCTAGCATCCTAAACTGTGAGATGAGTCAGAATCAGCTCAAAAACAACAGGTAAAATGTGAGAGAACAAACTCCTGTTTGTTAAAGACATCCGCTTGTGATACCTCTGTTATAGCAGCGCTAGATAAGACAAACACTAAAAGCAAAATCCATAAAAACTTTGAACACATCAAATTTTAAAACACCTGCTCTTCAAAAGACACATATATATATATATATATATAAAAAAGGGGGTGGGATGGAAAACCATAAATTGACAACAGATAAGTGGTAACTTTGGTGAAGGGTAAGACAGTACACAACATTGGGGAAGCCAGTAAAACTTGTACAAAGCAAGATCACCTAAACTTCATAGACACAACCAAACTCCCTGAGGTACTGAACTACTGGGCTGAGGGCTATGGGGACCGTGGTCTTGGGGGAACATCTAGCTCAGTTGGCATAACACAGTTTATAAAGAAAATGTTCTACATTCTACTTTGGTGAGTAGCGTCTGGAGTCTTAAAACTTATAAGCAGCAATCTTAGATATTCCACTGGTCTCGCCCTGTTAGGAACAAGGGAAGATGAAGAAGACTTAAAGACACAAGGAAAAAATTAGTCCAAAGGACTAATGGACCACAACTACCACAGACTCCACCAGACTGAGTCCAGTACAACTAGGTGGTACCCAGCTATTACCACAGACTGCACTGACAGGAATCACAATGAAGTGTCCCAGACAGAGCTGAAGAAAAATGTAGAATAAAATTTCAACTCACACAAAAAAAGATCAGGCTTACTGGCCTGATAACGATTGGAGAAGCCTCAAGAGTACGGCCCCAGGACACCCTTTCAGCTCAGTAAGGAAATCATTCCTGAGGTTCACTCTTCAGCCAGGAATTGGATATATCCATGAAACAAAATGAGACCAAGGGGGCATACCAGCCCAGGGGCAGGGAATGAAAGTCTAAAGGGGACAGGAAACCTGGTAATAGGTAACCAAACCTTGAGAAGGAAGGGTGTTGACATGTCGTGGGGTTTGTAACCAATGTCACAAAACAATATGTATACTGTTTAAAGAAAAGCTAGTTTCTTTCATAAACCTTCAAATAAAGTACAATAATAAAAAAAAGTTATATTTTGAAGATAAAATTTTCAAATAATATATTTCATAAATGACTAGTGCCCGTAACATATACACAGGACTCAAAATTAAAGCAAAAAAAAAAATATATATATGAAAAAATGGTCATAAAAATGAGCAATAACTTATTCAAAGAAAATATGCAGCTGGCACATAAGCAGAAAAAATACTCAACATCACTATTAATTAATGAATTTCAAGTTAAAATATTAATGACATACCTCTTCACATCTATTAGAACATCAGAGAGTTGGAAAGCATGTGGAGGAACTGGAACATTCGTAGACTGCTAGTGGAAAATTAAAATGGTGTAAATATTTTTTAAAAAATAATCTGTTTTAAGCATTAGGGTCTTAAAAAGCTAACCATAGATTTACCATAAAATTTAGCCATTTTTTTCATAGATATCTATAGGAATGACAGCATTTTTTCCCTATAAAGACATATGTCCAAATCTCCATAGCAACTTTATTTGTCAACCTAACAGTTCATCTACTTTAGAATGAATAAATAACCAAGAAAATGAATACCAGTCAACAATAAAAAGTCCTGAATCATTAGTACATGAAAATATATCAATGAAAAGTGCAAATTGATTAATTGGACTGTCTTAGATGTTTTTTTAGTCATCTAGTGCTGCCATAACAGAAATACTACAAGTGGATGGCTTTAACAAAGAGAAATTTATTTTCTCACAGTCTAGTAGGTAACAAGTCCAAATTAATGGAAGGCTTTCTCTCTCTTTTGGCTGTAGAGGATGGTCTTTGTCTTTAATCTTCCCATGGTAGAGGAGGCACAGGGACCCCATAGCCAAAGGACACGCACTGCTCCTCATGATGCTTTCTTGGTGGTATGAGGTCCCCAACTCTCCTTGCTCACCTTCCCTTTTACCTCTTGAGAGAAAAAAGATGTTCAGGCCACAGCGCAGAGAAACTCCCTTTTCCTTGGCTCAGGGAGGTAACCTGAGTGAGGCTGGTGTTACAATCCCACCTTAACACTTTTAACATAAAATTACAATCACAAAATGGAGGAAACCACTCAACACTAGGAAGCACGGCCTAACCAACTTCATACACATGTTTTTTGAGGGGATGTAATTCAATTCATGACATGAACTATGTCAAAATTAAAACAACCTACAATTAGACATTTAGTCCAGAGAACTGAAAACTTCTGTTCATACAATCACCCTTACACAAATTAGTAGATAAGTGGTAACTTTGGAGAACTGTAAGACAGTATACAATACTAATGAAGTCATCACAACTTGACTAGGGCAAAGTCGTAGAAGCTTCACAGACACATTCAAATGCCCTGAGATACTGAACTACTAAGCTGAGGGCTGAGGACCACAGTCTTGGGGGTCATCTAGCTCAATTGGCATAACATAGACTATAAAGTTGTTCTTTTTTGATGATGAATGAAACACCATTCCTACAAGAAAGACCAGTTAATACGACTATTATTCAAATTTATGCACTAACCACTAAGGCCAAAGATGAAAAAATTGAAGATTTTTATCTTCTTTGGCAGCCTGAAATTGATCAAACGTGCAATCAGGATGCATTGATAATTACTGGTGATTGGAATGAGAAAGTTGGAAAAAAAGAAGGATCAGTAGTTGGAAAATATGGCCTTGGTGATAGAAACAATGCTGGAGATTGAATGATAGAATTTTGCAAGACCAACGACTTCTTTTTCACCAACATAAATGGCTACTATACACATGGACCTCTCCAGGTGGAACACACAGGAATCGATTCGACTACATCTGTGGAAAGATGATGGAAAAGCTCAATATCATCAGTCAGAACAAGACCAGGGGCCAACTGCGGAACAGACAACCAAATGCTCAGATCGAAGTTCAAGTTGAAACTGAAGAAAATCAGAGCAAGTCCATGAGAGCCAAATTAACAACCTTGAGTATATCCAACCTGAATTTAGAGACCATCTCAAGAATAGGTTTGACACATTGAACGCTAATGACCGAAGACCAGAAGAATTGTGGAATGACATAAGGACATCATACTTGAAGAAAACAAGAGGTCACTGAAAAAACAGGAAAGAAAGAAAAGACCAAGATGGATGTCAGAGGAGACTCTGAAACTTGCTCTTGAAAGTCGAGTAGCTAAAGCAAAAGGAAGAAAAGATGAAGTAAAGGAACTGAATAGAAGATTTCAAAGGGTGACTTGAGAAGGCAAAATAAAGTATTATAATGGCATGTGCAGAGAGCTAGACATAGAAAACCAAAGGCAAGAACATGTTTGTTGTTTCTCAAGCTGAAAGAACTAAAGAAAAATTCAAGCCTCAAGTTGCAATAGTGAAGGATTCTATGGGGAAAATAAAATGATGCAGGAAGCATCAAAAGGAGGTGGAAGGAATACACAGAGTCATTACAGCAAAAAGAATTAGTCAACATTCGACCATTTCAAGGGGTAGTATATGATCAGGAACCAATGGTACTGAAAGAAGATGTCCAAGCTGCTCCGAAGGCATGGGCAAAAACAAGGCTTCAGGTATCGATGGAATATCAACTGAGATGTTTCAATAAACACATGAAGCCCTGGAGATGCTCACTCATCCATGTCAAGAAATATGGAAGACAGCTTCCTGGACAACTGACTGGAAGAGATCCATATTTATGCCTATTCCCAAGAAAGGGGACCCAATTGAATGCAGAAATTATCGAACAGTACCGTTAATATCACACACAAGCAAAATTTAGCTGAAGATCATTCAAAAGTGGCTGCAGCAGTGTATCGACAGGAAACTGCCAGAAATTCAGGCCAGATTCAGAAGAGGACACGGAACTAGGGATATCATTGCTGATGTCAAATGGATCCTGGCTGAAAGCAGAGAAAATCTGTGTTTTATTGACTATGCAAAGGCGTTTGACTGTGTGGATCATAACCAATTATTGATAACTTTGAGAAATGGGAATTTTAGAGCAATTAATTTTACTCATGAAGAACCTGTACATAGATTAAGAGGCAATTGTTCAGAAAGAACAAGGGGATACTGAGTGGTTTAAAGTCAGGAAAAGTGCATCAGGGTTATATCCTTTCACCATACCTAGTCAATCTCTGTGCTGAGCAAATAATCTGAGAAGTTGTACTATATGAAGAAGCACAGGGCATTAGGATTGAAGGAAGACTCATGAACAACTTGCATTATACAGATGACACAACCTTGCTTGCTGAAAGTGAAGAGGACTTGAAGCACTTACTGATGAAGGTCAAAGACTACAGCATTCACTACGGATTAAACTTCAACATAAAGGAAAAAAAAAATCCTCACAACTGGACCAATAAGCCACATCACAATAAATGGAGAAGAGATTGAATTTGTCAAGGATTTCATTTTACCTGAATCCACCATCAACACCTATGGAAGCAGCAGTCTAGAAATCAAATGACACATTGTACTGGGCAAATCTGCTGCAAAAAAAAAACCTCTTTAAAGTGTTGAAAGCAAAGATGTCATCTTGAAGACTAAGGTGCGCCTGACCCAATCTATGGCATTTTCAGTCGCATGATATGCATGTGAAAGTTAGACAATGAATAAGGAAGAGAAAAGAAGAATTAATGCCTTTGAATTGTGGTGCTGGCAAAGAATATTGAATGTACCATGGACTGCCAAAAAAATGAACAAATCTGTCTTGGGAGAAGTACAGCCAGAATACTCCTTAGAAGTAAGGATGGCCAGGTTGTATCTTACATACTTTGAACAAATTGTCAGGAGGGATCAGTCCGTGGAGAAGGACATCATGCTTGGTAAGGTACGGGGTAAACAGAAAAGAGGAAGACCCTCAAGGAGATGCATTGACGCACTGGCTGCAACAATGGGCTCAAGCGTAATAACGAATGTAAGGATGGCACAACACTGGGAAGTGTTTTGTTCTGTGTTACATAGTGTAGCTATGAGTCAGAACTGCCTTGATGGCACCTAACAACAACAACAAGTCTATAAAGAAAATATTCTACATTCAACTGTGGTGAGTAGAAAGTAGGGTCTTAAAAGCCTGGGAGTGGCCATCTAATATACCTGTACTGGTCCCACCCTGGCTGGAGCAAAGGAGAATGAAGAAGACCAAAGACACAAGGCAAAGATTAGTCCAAAGGACTAAGGAACCACAACTACCACAACCCCCACCAGACTGAGCCCAGAACAACTAGAGAGAGCCTGGGTTCTCACTACAGAGTGTTCTGGCAGGGATCACAATAGAGGGTCCCAGACAGAATGGGAGAAAAATGTAGAACCAAATTCAAATTCACACACACACAAAAAGACCAGGCTTACTGGTCTGATAGAGACTGGAGAAACCCCAAAGGTATTGCCCCTGGACACCCTCTTAACGCAGCACTGAAATTGCTCCGTAGGTTCACCTTCAGCCAAGGATTCACCAGGTCTATGGGGCAGAACAACACACTTGAAGGACATACTTCATAGTTCAATCACGTATTCGAGACTAATAAGCACACCAGCCCAAATGCAAAGTCAAGAAGGCAGGAAGTGACAGGAAAACTGGACAAATGGAAACAGATAACCTAGAGTGAAGAAGGTGAGAGTGTTGACACATCACAGCTTTGGCAACCAATGTCACAAAACAGTTAGTGTATTACCCGTTCAATGTGAAACTAAATTGCTTTGTAAACTTTCACAGAATCACAGTTAAAGGAAAAAAAAAGTTCTTCTATCGATGAATCATTAAGCAAATTGAAGTAAATTCACACAAGAAATAAAACTCAGCAATAGAAGGAACAAATTTTTGATGCACACGACAGTGTGGATGGACTTCGATAGAATCGTGAAGGGAACATAGTCCATCACAAAACCTTGGTGCTGTTAACTGCCACTGAGTTGACTCCAATTTATGGAGGCCTCATAAAAACAGAACAAAATGTTGTGTTGCCCTCTGCCATCCTCAAAATCCTTGGTATGTTTGAGTCAATTGCTGCAACCACTGAGTCAATCCATCTTACGAGGGGCTTCCCTCACCCTCTTTGGCCCTCTACTTCACCAAATATAATGTCCTACTCCAGAAAATGGTCTTTCCTGATGACATGTCCAAAGTAAGAAAGTTGGACAATGTTCTGTTGAAGGGAACAAAATATCTATCATTAAAGAATTTTTGTTTTGTAGACGCTGTTGAGTCAGCTGTGACTCATAGTGACCTATAGGGCAGAGTAGAAATGCCCATGAAGGCTGCCTATGTTGTAATCTTTATGGGTGCAGACAACCAGGTCTTTTCTCCCAGAACTGCTTGTGGGTTCAAACTGCCAAATTTTGCATAGCAGTGGGCATTTAAACATTGCACCACCATGGCTCCTTCCATTAAACAATGTTGTTGTTGTTGTTGTTATTAGGTGCCATCAGGTCAGTTTCTACTCATTGCAACCCTATGTACAACACAACAAAACACTGCCTGGTCCTGTGCCTTCCTCACAATAGTTGTTAGGTTTGAGCTCACTGTTACAGCCACTGTATCAATCCATCTCGTGGAGGGTCTTCCTTTTTTTCACTGACCCTCTACTTTACCAAGGCTGACATCCTTCTCTAGGGACTGATTCTTCCTAATAACATGTCCAAAGTACGTGAGACATAGTCTCACCATTCTTGCTTCTAAATAGCATTCTCCAAGACAGATTTGTTCTTTCTTTTGGCAGTCCATGGTATATCAATATCCTTCCCCAAAACCACATTAAAGGATAAACAGGTGAAAAATGTATATATATACACACATATACATATAAATACACCATTATATATCACAAATAAGAAAAAAGTCACAAACACATCTTTAATATTTAAAATTACAAAATACACCAAAAAGATTTATAGTGCAATAATTATATATTCATAATAAAACATTACATGCAAAATATCACACTGTACAAGGTGTGATGGTTAGGGTTGTGTGTCAACTTGCCTGGGCCAGGATTCTCAGTGGTTTGGCAGTCCTACGATTTTGTTATCACTTCCATGATGAGATTTGATATAATCTGGTCACCTCCATGATGGAATCTGCTGTCAATAGCCAATCAGTTGAAAGGAAGTTTCCTTGAACTTGTGGCCTGCATTGAATATAAGTGTACATTCTTGCAAGGCTGGTGGGCCTTTGCTTGCTCTGGATCCTGAAGCTGGTTCCTGTATATCTGACCTTTGGTTTTTGGGACTTGAGCTAGCAGCTTTCCTGCAGTCTTGCCTGGTGATCTTGGGATTTGTTGATCTTCCCAGACTGTGAGCAAGTGCCCTGCTTTATGACCTGTGAGTCTTGGGATAGCCAGCCCCTGGATGTCATTGCTCCATATTCCCTCCAAATTGCCCATGAGTATTTTCTTATTTTTATTCTTTTAATATTGAAAATCAGATATGCTGAGGTTGTCTTTAAAAAATCCTATCTAGATTTTAGGTTAGGGCCCTACAAGGTGGGTTATGATGTATTTCCACATATGTAGAGACCAGAAAACACATGAGAAAAATATCACTTATAAAAGGACATCAAAACAGAAGTTTAAAACACATCCCATTCCCAATCAGTCCAAGTGGCTTGACTGGGAAATTCTATTAAGCATTTAGGTAAAAAGAGTTAGCCAATTCTACACAAACTCTTCTATGAAACTGAAAGGAGGGATATTTTCATTTTCAATGTGAGAATAGCTTCACCCTGATATCAAGCACAGACAAAGGCATTAAAAGAAAATAACAGAGCATGTATGTGAGAAAACTAAAGAAAAATTTAAAAACTTGAGTCTGGCAAGAGATAATAGTACACCAAATAGGCATGCCCGAGGTATGCATGAATAGCTTTACATTAAAAAATCAATTAACGACATTCACCATAATTACAAATAAAAATGAAAAATGATGCCCTATAATAGATGTAGAGAAACATTTTAAAAGTCCTAGTAATTGTGATAAAACTTTGACTAAATTAGGATTAAAATGGAGCTTCTTCAAACTGATAGAGGGCAGCCATGAACAACTGACAGTTACAATGACACATGGTATGAAATATTAAATACATTTTCCCTAAGACCAGGAAAAAAACAAGTAAATCCACTCTTTCCAAATCTATTCCATATTTTAGTGGATGTTCTAGGCAACACAATAAGGCAATAAAAAAATTAAATCAATAAATAGAAAGCATCCAGGTTGGAAAAGAAGGAGGGAAACTGTATTTATTGATAGATGACGTGATTTTTTATGTAAAAATCTAATATAGCCTACAATGCAGTTATAGAACTAAAAAGTTAACAGCATTTATTTGTGAATTTACACTCAGCTTATTAGTTTATTAAAAAAAAAAAAAGGCTTTTGGATTTTAAGTGGCCTTTCTTTGACTATAAATACATTTGGAGATTTCATAGAGCACCAAAAGCAAAATCTATAAATACTTTGACAACATAAAATATTAAAACTTCTGATCTTCAAAAGACACTTGTATAAAAACAAGTCATCTTCTGGGAGGTAATATTTTCCAAATAATATATCTCATTAAGCAGCCTGTATCCATAATACGTACCCTCTCCCCACCCCACCCCATTGCTGTCAACTAGATTCTGACTCATAGTGACCCTATAGGACAGAAGAGAACTGCCCCATAGAGTTTCCAAGGAGCCCCTGGTGAATTCAAACTGCTGACCTTTGGTTAGCAGCATAGCACTCAACCACTATGCCACCAGTTTTTCCTTATTTATAATAGCTAAAAATTAGTAACAACCCCAAATGTCCTTCTATGGGTGAGTGGGTAATGAAACTGTACTAAATTCATACATGAAATAATACTCAGCAGTAAAAAAGAACAAATTATTGATGCACACAACAGATTGGATGGACCTCAATAGAATCATAGAAAGTGAAAATAGTTGATCACAAAAGGTTGTGGTGGTTGTTACCTAGCAATGAGTGACTCCAACTCATGGTGACCTTATGTAAAACAGAGCAAAACATTGCCTGGCCCTGTGCTGAGCTCACAATCATTGGTATGTATGAATCCATTGTTGGAGCCACTGTGTCAATCCATATCTCACAGACGGTTTCCTTCGTTGTTGTTGGCCCTCTACTTCACCAACTATGATGTCCTCCTCCAGAAACTGATCTTTCCTGATGACATGCCAGAAGCAAGAAAGTCAATGTTTTGTTGGAGGCAACAAAATACCTACCATTAAAAAAATTTTGTTTTGTTAGGGGCTGTCAAGTAAATTGTGACTCATAGCAGCATATAGGACAGAGTAGAAATGCCCCATACGGTTGCCTAGGCTGTAATCTTTATAGGTCCAAATGGCCAAGTCTTTTCTCTACGGAAAGGCAAGTGGGTTTAAACAACTAATGTTTCAGTTAGCAATGAGTGTTGAACATTCTACCACCAGGGCTTCCACAGGGCTTCTTCAGTGAAGAATAGACAAGTGGAAAAAAAAAAAAAAAAAAAAATATATATATATATATATATATATATATATATATATAAACCAAACCCATTGCCACTGATTTGATACCAACTAAAAGCCACTCTATAGGACAGAGTAGAACTGCCTCATAGGGTTTCCAAGGAGTGCCTGGTGGATTAGAACTGTTGACCTTTTGGTTAACAGACTTACTCTTAAATACTACACTGTATACATACCATTACACAGGGCAAAAAAAAAAAAAAAACTTCATGAATGGATACTTTACAAATATTTAAAAGACAAAATGCAGCAAAAGATTTATAGCACTGTAACTACATATTCATAGTGAAACATTACATACAAAATATCACACTTTACAAGGGTGTACTAACATGGTAGAGCATTATGCCAAGCACAGCAGAAAATGTACGAACCTGAGATAAAGTTTTGGAATGAGGGGTTGACAGAATGAAAAAACATAAAAGATTGAAATCTAATGATGGAAAAGAAAACAAACAAGCAAAAAACCTAAACAGACAGATGATGGCAATTGACTATGAAATGAGAAGCAAGTGTAGCATTTTTGTTCCTGAGGTCAAAAAGAAAAAAATGAAAATAAAAACCCCTGACAATAGCAATAACAGCAACAATAACAATAGCAAACAAAGAAATGATACCATCTGAAGAGACCACTGTAGAAATGGGGAAAATTGACAGCTTTGTTTTATAGCTACAGTATTTTTCTGGATCCCTGGGTGGTAAAAATGAATAGTTAACAAACAGTAAAATGTAAGAATGTATGATATAGTTAAATACAGATGAGCATACACACTATATGAAGAAAAACTTGCTCACAGGTGAATACAAATTGTCCTGGACAATTAGCAGACAACCCCAGATATGCTGCTAAGCTATCAAATGCTTCAGGGTCAATCAACAAATTGCTTGGCATCTCCTCAGGGAGAATCTCCAAGGGTGAAAAAAAAGCCTTTAAATTGTTCTCACCATGCCATGTTAAGAATTGCATGAGAGAGTCAAGACAGAGGCTTCATTACAGGTAAAAAGTAAGACAATTTCCATATTTTACCAATATCCAGAAAGTTGCAGTGACACTTGCCAGTCCCATCTTTATTCAGTAGCAAATTTTTTGCAAAATATTAGGATTTCTGATTCAGTTCTTTGTGCATCTACTTTTCAATCGTGCCTGAGACCAGGATCTCTCCCCCTTTTTTCTTCATATTATTTTTTTCAAATAGTCTCAATTTGTTTCAGAGGCTAAATGCTCATAAGCATCTTTGAAACATGATCATTATATGGCTAAATAATATTTTTACTTTATAGAAATAATTACATGAATAAAAAAGCAAACAAAAAACCAAACCAGTTGTCCCGGAGTCAGTTCTGACTCATAGCCACCGAAGGTGTGTCAGAGCTGTGCTCCGTAGGGGTTTCAATGGCTGTGACCTTTCAGAAGTAGATCTTTCTTCCTTCCAAGGCACTTCTAAGTGGACTAGACCTGCCAATCTTTCAGTTAGTAGCTGAGCTCTTAGTCGTTCGCACCTCACGGGTGGCCTAATTATGTAAATGATAGAACTCCAATGTGAAAGTAAAGGGCACATATACGGTATTAAAAAATACTGTAGCAGGATTATGAAGTTGTATGTATTGAGTCTCCAGTGTTGATGTCTTTCCAAATCGTTAGTAATATACCTGCCCTAGGCTCTTTTTATATCCATTAAAATACAATTTAATATTTAATGCTTATTTAAATAACAGTATAAATGTGCATTTTTACTAATCTCTTAATGAGGAATAAATAAATTTCCATCTTAAACCTCATGATGAGGTGTGGAAAGCAATTTTTGGAGTTTAGGAAATTTTTAAGTACCCAGTTTTATGACGATAGTTTAATATATAAAATGCTCTTCAATTTCCAATGGAATCTGGCAGAAAGAAGATGTAATTTTTTCAGAGTATACCTTTATGAAGTAAGAATTAGATACTCAACAAAGATAGTAAACTATGAAATTTACTTTGGCGCTCTCCATAGAACTCCAAAGCTCTTGAGAGAAAATTCTTTTATTTTCCCTGACTTAATAAAAAATCATTATTTACTGAAGTGTTTTTTTTTTTCCTTCAGCCTTTCATCACTGCAACTAAACAAGAGATATATTGCTTTTGTCGTATTCACTGAAGACAATGAATTTCTTAATTGTAATACCTACTGATAGCCAATTCAGTTTTATTTTTTTACATTTATTGTGCTTTAGATGAAAGCTTACATAGCAAATTAACTTTCTAATCAATGATTCTTTACACAAATTGTTCCATGACCTTGGTTTCAATTCCTGCAATATGTTAGCACTCTCCACGTTTCCTCTCCTGGTTCCCCATTTTCATTAGACCTGTTTCCCTGTTCCTCCGTGTCTTGGTTTTAGGCAAGTGTTGCCCTTTTGGTCTCACATACTTGGATGTTCTAAGAAGCACATTCTTCAGGGATGTTACTGTTTATTTTATAGCCCCGTTTATTATTTCACTGAATGACGGCCTCCAGGGGAGACTATACTTTCATGTTGCAAGATTGTCTTATGACAATAGTTTTGAAGATTCTTCTAATCTCTTTCAGACCAGGAAATCTGGTCTTTTTTTCTTTTGTAATTTTGTTCTACAATTTTTACCCATTCTACCTGGGTCTTTCTATTGTGATCGTGGTCAGAGTTGTCTGTACTGGTAGCCAGACACCAACTAGTTCTTCTGGTCTCAGGCTAGAGGAAGCTGTGGTTCATGTGCGTCATTAGTCCTTTGGTCTAATTGCTTCCTTTAGTCTTTGGCTGTCTTTGTTCTCCTTTGCTCCAGGAGCAAAGAGACCAATGGTTGCTTTTCTGACATAAGCAATGTGTGTGCTATGCATAAGGAGGAGGTAGGTTATCAGAAGGCCACAACATTATACACAATGTTTTATATGAGGTAGTGTATTTCCCCTGTAACCGTTTTATAATTTAGTGTGATAGTATTGTATTTTCTTATTTGCTTGATTATTCCTGACTCAGAGGCTGCTGGTACTGCTATTTTCATGGTAAGTAGTATCATTTCAAATCATTCATTCTTTTACCTGAAACTGTCATCCTCATCCGTCTCTGGTATTTGTTTGTTTAACCTGTGGCTTATTAAAAAAAAAAAAAAAACCCAGTGCCATTGAGTCGATTCCGACTCATAGTGACCCTATAGGACAGAGTAGAACTGCCCCATAGAGATTCCAAGGAGCGCCTGGTGGATTTGAACTGCTGACCCTTTGGTTCGCAGCCATAGGTGGCTTATTAGGGATATGTACATACATTTTAATTTCAATATATTTATGTTTATATACATTAAAAAATACATTATGTGCTATATAATATTACAAAGAATTACCCAGATCCTTAATGTACAAAAAGAGTTAAAATAAAAATCAGGAACCCATGTACATCTTTTCAGTGCATTTGGTCCTTTTTTTTTCTTGAGTAACATGGATTTTAACCTATTTTTCCTATAAACTAGAGAATATCTATCCAAAAGGAATGTTTTAATGAAACTTCATTATTTAATATCAATGACAATGACCTTACATTTTCCCAGTTTGCTCAAATTTACTCTCATACTCTTAGGATCTTCCATGAGCAAATATATGTGATTTGATAAAAACAACTTAGCATATGTTAGTTATAATGAAAATGCCCCTAGGGGGAAGACATGTTGTTAAGTGCCATGAAGTAAATTCCAACTCATAGTGACCCTATGCACAACAGAACGAAACACTGCCCAGCTCTGCACCACCCTCACAATCCTTGTTATGCTTGAGCTCATTCTTGCAGCCACAACGTCAATACATCTCACTGAAGGTCTTCCTCTGTTTCCCTGACCCTGTACTTTACCTAGCATAATGTCCTTCTCTAACGACCGATCCCTCCTGACGTGTCCAAAGAATGTGAGAAAAAGTTTTGTCATCCGTGCTTCTGAGGGGCATTCTGGCTGTATCTCATCCAAGACAGATTGGTTCATTTGGCGGGTAGTACATGATATATTCAATATTCTTCTCCAACACCACAATTCAAAGGCATCAATTCTTCTTCAGTCTTCCTTATTCATCATTCAGCTTTCACATGCCTGAGATGACTAAAAATACCATGGCTTGTATTAGGTGCACCTTAGTCTTTTAGCTGACATCGTCACTTTTTAACACTTTAAATATGCCTTTTCCAGCCAGTTTTCCCAGTGCAATGCGTCTTTTGATTTCTTGACTGCTGCTTCCATGGGTGTTGAATGTGGACCCAAGTAAAATGAAATCCTTGACAACTTCAATCTTTTCTCTGCTTACCATGATATTGCTTATTGGCCCAGTTGTGAGGATTTTTGTTATCTTTATGTTGAGGTGTAATCCATACTGAAGGCTGTGGTCTTTGATCTTCATCAGTAAGTGCTTCAAGTCCTGTTCACTTTCAGCAAGCAAGGTTGTGTCATCTGCATAACACAGGTTGTAGTCTCCCTTCAATCTTGATCCCCTATTCTTTTTCATATAGTCCAGCTTCTCTGATTATTTGTTCAGCATACATATTGACTAAGTGTGGTGAGAAGATACAACCCTGACACATACCTTTCCTGAGGGGAGGACATATTTTAAGTAAACTTATATTAAAATGGTTTCAGTAAAGTAGAAGGTACATAATCCAAAAGACTGGCACACTAATGGTTCAATTTTCATCATGCAGTTGAGGATGCTGTAGGGTCAGTTACATGGATAGCACACTACTCAACCTAATCGTCATCATAACCCTGACATAAAAGCTAAGTCACACGAGAAGAACTAACAACTACATAAGTAAAGAAAACTCCTTTCAGGCAACTCACTGTCATCATTTTAAAAATAACAAAAAAGCTACGTACTTGAAATTTGGGAGCTATTTTCCAATACCATAAACATATTGAACATTTAATCTTCATTTATCTATCCAACAATCCTGAAAGGACATGGTCATTTAGGAGATGCAGAAAAAGAAATTAAATATTTTATCAGATAACCAACAAGTGGGGGGTGTAACAGAGACTATAACTACATGTGTCTATCACTGGGAATATTTCCATATATAAAGGCAAATAGTCCCCACCACAATCTATCAGATTTTCCTTGTGTTCAACACCTGTCAAGTGTATTGTTTCAGTCTGTACCACCTGTGGCACAATGGCTTTCAAAGGACTATGTTTCAAATTAAGGCATACTAAATTTTTCCATACATTTTGGGAATTTGCACTTTAAAATTTTTATAATGTAATTAAAAAATGTATCATAATTTTGTAACTGTCATTATGTAATTGTCATTATATAAATGACAAACAGAAAGTTTAATAACCATCCATATACCTAACACCTAAAACTTTTAAATTTATTTATTTTTTAATTCATTTATGTATATATGTATGTGCATGTTTATATATATATTTACCTATATGTATATATAAATGTATATGTATATATTTAAGAATACCTATGTCTAGGTCAGAGTTTCTCAGTTACAGCCTTATTGACATTCTGGGCTGGAAATTTTGTTATTGTGGGGAGATGCTCTGTATGTACTAGAATGTTTGGTAATAGCCCAACCTTCTACTAGTTAGCAATAGTACCCTTCTCCTAGGTGTGACATCCAAAATGTCCCAGACATTGACAAATGTTCCTTGGGGAGAAAATTTTCCTCAATTGGTAACTAGTTATCTCTCTCTTTCTCTTCTTCTTTCCTTTCTCCCTATCCCTCTCGCTCTATCTCTATGGGTTGTTATTGTTGTTGTTAGGTGCCATGGCATCAGTTGTGGGAGATGCATTTACTTTCAACTATCTATATTGGAAAGTTTGAATTTATCTTATTTATTTAGTATACTAGCTCCGTATACAAAAACTCTACCAGATGATTCTACAAAAAAAGTATTGACTATGCTGATGTCTCTATTCAGAACAGGTTTCCTGACAGACCAAGATGGACAAACACAATCTAACAGAGCAGAATTCATTCATTCTGTTGGGAATCACAGACCGCCCAGAGCTGCAGGCTCCACTGTTCGGGCTGTTGCTCATCATCTATGTGATCTCAGTGGTGGGCAACTTGGGCATCATCATCCTCACCAAGATGGACTCCAAGCTACAAACTCCCATGTACTTTTTTCTCAGACACCTGGCTATCACTGATCTTGGTTATTCAACAGCTGTGGGACCCAAAATGTTGGTAAATTTCATTGTGTATGAAAACAGAATTTCCTATTACTTTTGTGGTATTCAACTAGATTTCTTTATTGTGTTCATAACTAACGAATTATTTATTCTGTCGGCAATGTCCTGTGACCGCTATGTGGCCATCTGTAACCCTCTCCTCTACACAGTCATCATGTCACAAAGGGTGTGTCAGGTACTGGTGGCAATCCCCTATCTCTACGGCACATTTGTGTCTCTTCTCATCACCATAAAGATTTTTAATTTATCCTTCTGTAGCTACAAGGTCATCAGTCACTTCTACTGTGACATTCTCCCAGTGTTATCTTTGCTCTGCTCAAACACACATGACATTGAACTGATCCTTCTTGTCTTAGCAACTTTTAATTTGATTTCATCCCTTCTAATAGTTCTTGTTTCTTTCCTTCTGGCTCTTGTAGCCATTCTCAGGATGAGCTCAGCTGAGGGCAGGTACAAGGCCTTTTCCACCTGTGGATCCCACCTGACTGTGGTAGTAGTGTTGTATGGGACTTTAAACTTTATATACATGCAGCCCAAGACCAGTCACTCCTCTGACACTGATACAGTGGCTTCTATATTTTATACCCTGGTTATCCCCATGTTGAATCCCTTGATTTATAGCTTGAGGAACAGAGATGTAAAATTTGCCCTACACAGGACATGGAAAAAAATAAGCAATATCTTTTCTAAAGTTTGATGTACCATATGGTTCCTATACGCTTATATCACGGACTTCAAACCTTGCCTGTGTGCCTCCAATGAGAATAGCATGCACAAATTTATTCAACATACATTTATAAATTGCCTTCTATGTGCCGGTTACTATTCTAAGTGCTGTAAATGCATTGATGAACAAAAGAATGAAAACCCTTGCCTTCCTTGAAAGAGAAAGATGGATAGTAAACATAATAATTAAGTCAATTTTATAGTACAGAAGAAAGTGTGGGGCCATGTGGCACAGAGGTTAGAGTGCTAGGCTGCTAGCTGAAAAGTTGGTGATTTGAAACCACCAACCTCTCAATGGGAGAAAGATGTGACAGTCTGCTTCCATAAAGATTTACAGCCTTGGGAACTCTATGGAGCAATTCCACTCTTTACTATAGAGTCATTACGAGTTGGAATGGGCTCAATGGCAGTGCATTTGGCTTTTTGGAGAATGTGTTGGCAACCATGAAATCAGGCAAGGAGAGTGCATACGCTGAGTGGGAGGGGGAAAAAGTACTAGGTACGAAAGCAGTGTTACTGTGATTCCGGTGTTTTTTTTTTTTTTTCAATTAGTAGAATAAACTTTGCAATGTCTGCATGTGTTTTTGTCAGTGTAAGCCCTTGCCTTCTGTTTTAACATTCATATACTTCTGAGGGGTGTATTAGATTCAGGCCAGGTTACAAGGAGTCTCAGTGATTGTGACGATTTGAAGTACTCAGTTATCTGAATTTGCTCAAATGCCCCCTTTCCAGACTTGGAGCGCCACCTTTTCTCTTTACTACCTTTACTTTCACACGTAAATTTGTTAACATACCTTGCAACTTAGCAATTCACAGGTTCAGCTCTGCATCTGACTTTGTTTTAATCTACAAATTTTACCTGTATCAAGAATATATACCAATTAAGGTAAATTTCTTGAAGCCAACCGTAGAGACTCTTGGGTTTGGAATCCTTTCCCCACTGGTTATTCTCATTTTAGTAATTATCTTGTTGTTACATGTGTTGTTATCTTTTTGTATCTATATAAAAAGCTTTTTAAAAATGTCTGTTTAATTATTTTTGTTGTTGTTGTTATTTCCTTGGGTAACAGGATATTCTATGATGAGCTAATTTGACTGACTTTCACTGGTTTGGTATTCCTAAACTTTGGTCAATAGTTATCCTGCACTGTATTTTTATAGATTTTTGTTCACCCTATTGTGAGAAGTAAAATCAGTTAATCCCATAGTTTGCCCCATGCTGTATTTCTAATTCAAGTAAGTTCTGTTATGTGACAAGGATGCAGTTATCTTGCCTTGTGGACACAGTAGCTCCATGTTACTCCTCAAATTTTTCCACAAATTTTTCTTTCTTTTTTTAATTTCTGGGATTTTATTGAAGCTACTAGAGCCTAGGAGCCCTGGAGCTTGTGCTTAAGAGCTCAGCTGCTAACCAAAAGGTTGACAGTTCAAATACAACAGCTGCTCCTTGGAAACCCTATACAGCAGTTCTGCTTCGTACTATAAGGTCGCTATGTGTCAGAACCAACTCCATGGCACCTAACAACAACAATAACTAGTGTTCAATTTTTTTTCTTTGTTCACAATCGTGAAATAAAATCCCCTGTGTAGCCAATAAAATTTGGATAAGTTAGTTAATTGGAATACGAGAAAAAGATACATGTTATATTGTCATGTGAGTATAAATATTTTGAAAGGCTTGAAGCAGATAGAAGGTTAAGATGTGCATGAGCACTAGCAGGTAATAATATTTCACATTCATTGAATGTTATATCATAATCATTCTTTAAGTTTGAATTAATTTAATCACCATAACAACTCTGTGAGGTAGATTCTATTAATATTTACATTTTTTTAAATAAAATGGAGGTTCAGAGAGGGTAAATAAATCATCCAAGTTCAACACATTAAGGAAAATTAATTATCCAAGTTCACAAATGTATTAAGCATTGGAACCAAGTTTCAAACATGGTGTCTAGCGCCAGTTTCCATGCTCATAACAACTACTCTAAATTATCTCTTAATGTCAGGTTTCTGCTTTAGTGATGTCATCCCCAAGATAACAGAGAATAAAACTTCACTCTGGCAGGTATCAGATTAAAAGAAGAAAAATAGAAGTAGGGTTTTTAAAATAGTGAGTACCTAGGACAATGTCTGGGAGGGAAAATAAATTCCATAAAGACAATGAATTAATCAATTGACTCAGCAAACAAATCTGTTCATTTTGGATGCATGACTTGCTCAAACCAAATAATGGAAAACCATGACAAAGTGGATGCGGGACATAGTCTGAGCAGGTTTATAATAAATTTGCAATGAGGGATATCAGGAATTATCAATAAGTAGTAAGGAACATGATCAAAATAAGTAAGGAAGCTCCTATCTTAAGAAATGATTTCTGGATTTTGGCCTTGAGAAGTTCAGCCTCCTTTTAAAAATATAGAAGTAGACTAAAAAGAAGAAGAATAAGAAAGCTAAAACACTATTGCTAATGACTTGTTGAAGTTTCCAGGGGCTTGTCAAAGTCAACGTTACTTCATTATAGATGGAGTCTGTGAGGAGAAGGTTTATTCCCCACCATCTTTTGCTTCCTGGGCTTTGTTGCTGCCTGAGCTCAATTTTTGGGGAATTTAATTTAATTATAAAAGATTGGGAAATATATTGATTTTGATTTTGCTGAGCTCCTGGACCAGTGAAAGCCATCAGGCTCCACTAATGGACTTTGTTTTTTTTGTTTTAATTATATAGAAATTAAACCCTCTTCCCTGAGCTAATGTTTGCGTGATCTATTTATTTGTTTAGTGTTTCATTACATGCATGGGAAAAGCATTCTTAGATGATACAATCAGAAGAGGCAAAAGCAGCACATTCAATTTCAAAAGTTGGAAATTATGGGATTCTATGTTGTACCATTTGTACAGATTAGGATGTAAATGAGCCAGCTGAAATATGCGATATATTGGACATTGCAATGGCTAATGTAAACATCAAAAGCTCTCCACCACAGGAATCATACAAATCAAAAGGAACAACATACCGCTCAAGATATCCATCAACCCCAAAATATATATTTGTCTAATACATGTATATAGTTTTTCACTGAAGGGGCTTCTGAAAAGAAGAGAGAAAGAGAAAGAGAGAGAGAATGGTAAGAAAATACCAACTGAGGAGATTGAGTATAGGAGTTATTATTATAGTTACAATAAGAAATAATCAGTGATTCATTAAAATATTTCATAGTCCTCAATAATCTTAATACTTATTGTTACTGATAGATGTTGTCCCGTCTGTTCTGACTTGGTGACTCCATGTACAACAAAAGAAACACTGCCCTACCCTGGGTTACCCTCATAATCTTTGCTATTCTTGAACCCATTGTTTCAGCCACTGGGTCAATTCGTCTTATTGAGGGCTTTCCTCTTTTTCGCTTACCTTGTCATTACCAATCACAATGTCCTTCTCCAGGAACTGGTCCTGTCCACTAAGTGTCAAATAGTATCTGCATATAATTTCTAAATTAGAGAAAGTTACTAACAAGCAGTCCACAAGGGCCAAAATATGGCCTTGGGTATATCCCACCTGAATTTGGAGACCATCTCAAGAATAGATTTGACTCATTGAGCACTAATGATTGTAGACCAGATGATTTATGGGAAGACATCAAGGACATCATACATGAAGAAAGCAAAAGGTCATTAAAAAGACAGGAAAGAAAGAAAAGACCAAAATGTCCAGAGAGACTTTGAAACTTGGTCTTGAACACAGTATAAAAAAAAAAAGAATGAAAGAAATGAAGTAATGGAGCTGAACAGAAGATTTCAAATGGCAGCTCTAGAAGACAAAGTAAAATATTCTAATGAGATGTGCAAAGCCCTAGAGTTAGAAAACCAAAGGGAAAAACTCACTCAGAATTTCAAAAGCTGAAAGAACTGAAGAAAAATTTCAAACCTTGAACTGCGAATTTGAAGGATTCTACGGGCAAAGTATTGAATGACACAGGAAGCATCAAATGAAGATGGAACACGCAAAATCACTGAATCAAAAAGCATTTGTGAATGTTCAACCATACCAGGAGGTAGCATATAATCGAGGACCAATATTATTAACAGAAGTTGGAGCTGCACAGAAGACACTGTTGAAAAACAAAGCTCCAGGAATTGAAGGAATACCAGTTGAGATGTTTCAAAAAAAGGATGCCGTGCTGGGGGAGTTCATTTCTCTATGCCAAGAAATTTGGAAGACAGCTACCTGGTCAACTGACTGGAAGAGATCCATATCTGTGCTCATTCCAAAGAAAGGTGAGCCAAGAAAATGCAGAAATTAAAGAACAATATCATTAATATCACAAGCAAGTAAATTTTTTCTGATGATCATTTAAAAGCAGTTACAGCAATACATTGACAGCGAACTTCCAAAAATTCAAGCCAGAATCAGAAGAGGACATGAAACAAAGGATGTCATTGCTGAGGTTATGTGGATCTTGTCCGAAAGCAGAGAGTGCCAGAAAGATGTTTACCTATGTTTTATTGACTCTGTGAGTCATAACAAATTATATATAACATTTTGAAGAATGAGAATTTCAAAATACTTAATTGTGTTTATGTGGAACCTGTATGTAGACCAAGTGGCAGTCATTTGAACAGAGCAAGGGGATACTGCATGGTTTAAATCAAGAAAGCTGTGTGTCAGAGTTGCATTCTTTCACCATACTTATTCAATCTGTATACTGAACAAATAATCTGAGAAGCCGGACTATATGACGAAGAATGTGGCATCAGGTTGGGTGGAAGACTCATTAACAACCTAGGATATACAGATGACACATTCTTGCTTAATGAAAGTGAAGAGAACTTGAAGCCCTTACTGATGAATATCAAAGAATACAGCCTTCAGTAGGTATTACCCATCAACATACAGAAAAAGAAAATTCTCACAACTGGATCAATAAGCAACATCATGATAAATGAAGAAAAGACTGAAGTTGTCAAGGATTTCATTTTACTTGGATACATAATCAAGGCCTGTGGAAGCAGCAGTCAAGAAATCTGAAGATGTATTTCTTTGGGCAAATTTGCTGCCCAAGTCCTCTTTAAAGTGTTAAAAAGCAAAGATGTCACTTTGAGGACTAAGTTGCCCCTGACCCTGACCTAAGCCACATTGCTAATCACCTCATAAACATGCAAGAGTTGGACAATGAATAAGGAACGACAAGGAAGAATTGATGCTTTTGAATTATGGTATTGGAAAAGAATATCGAATATACCATGCATTGTCACAAGAATGACAAGTCTGTCTTGGAAAAAATATAGCCAGAGTGCTCCTTGGAAAACTTCATCTCACGATCTTTGGACATATTATCAGGAGGGATCAGGCCCTGGGGAAGTATATTACGCTTGGTCAATTAGAGGGTCAAATGAAAAAGAGGAAGACCCTTGACAAGATTTCATTGACACAGTGGCTGCAATAATAGGCTCAAACATAACAATGATTGTGAGGATGGTGCAGGACCGGGCAATATTTCATTCTGCTGTACAGAGGGTAACTTTGAATAGGAACGGACACGTTACAACCACCACCTAGCAGAGGGGGCTGAGGGAATTGACCAAATAGTACTATATACATTGCTGGATTCCCAGGAGATCTGAACACAAATGCTATGAGGTAGGAAAGTCTCAGAAGTTAAGTTACAGGAGGAGTAATATTCTAATTCCCAGCATACATGAATGGTACATTCTAGAAGTGTGAGGTACATGCCGTTCACTTCAACATGTGATTTTTCTACTAGTTTCCACTGTGTAATTTTCTAGCAGAAGTTTGTCTTGTATTTATTGCTAGTCTAACCTATATACAATTGCAACATCGACAAATCTATATAGGCTTACTGTTGAGAAGAATAAAAACATTTTGCATGATATTATATTACTAAAATCCCAGCAGGTGTGCACAATATAGTTTAGTAAATAACAGCAAAGTATAAGATTAGATGTATCTATTTACATAATTATGGCTCAAAGTATTAGATTATTACTTGGAGCAATAGAAGTTAGTTAACCCTAGAGTAGGCAAAATAAAAATTCAACATTTATTCTGTCATAGAAAATATTGGCGTTTTTAAAACTCACTTCACAGAATTTTCTTTGACCATCCATCACAACCAATTGATTCTATGAAACTTATGAACTTATTTAAAAATAATTGATATAGAAATAAAATATAAGAATTTTTCAAGTCTTTTTTTTTTTGCAAAGTCATGACATTTTCATGATTTTTTGAACAATAAAGGCATTTAATACCTACTCGAGAAAGCAAGTGTTCTGTGTCTTTTAAAGTGCTTTATACATAAATAAATCTCTTATTTCAGATTTACAAATCAGACACTTGGGATTTTTTCCTTGTTACTTTTATTTTGGGGATATAAATCACGTACCATATAATTCACTCACGTGGAGTTTGCAAACTTCACAGCAATTTTAGGACATTGTCATCACCCTGAAAAAAAAATCTCATGACCATCACCGGTCACTCCATATTTCCCCTCAGCCCTCTCAGCCCAAGGCAACTACCTGCTTATTTTCTGTCTTTATAGATTTGCCTATTGAGGACATGTCATAAAAATGGAAACTCAAAATACTTGGTCTTTGGGACTAGTTTTTTCACTTTCTGTAAAAGTTTTCAAGTTTCAAGCATGTTGTGGTACAACGTGTTTTATTGACAAATATTACACTGTAATGAAATACTACATTTTATTTATCCTTTCTCCATTGATGGAAATTTTGTTTATTTCTACTTTTTGGCTACTATGAATAATACTGCTATGAACAGTTATTTATGAGTTTTGTGTGGATGTATGTTTGAATTTCCCTTGGGTTCATACCTCATACCTACACCGGAATGTAAAGACAATAAAAGCTTCACAAATAGATGAAAAATAACATCATAATAAATGGGGAAAAGAAAAAGTCAATGGTTTCGTTAATTTGGTTCAACAATCAACACCTATAGGACTACAAATCATGAAATTCAAGATCCATTGGGTTGTGCAAATCCCCTGCAAAAGACCTATTTAAAAATTTTAAGAACAAAGATATTACTTTGGTAACTAAGGTGTTTGTGACCCAGGCCTTGGTCTTTTCAATCACCTCCTATGCATGAGAAAGCTGGACAATAAAAAAGGAAGAAACAGTGATTGATACATTTGAACTGTGTTACTGGCAAAAACTATTGGATCTCCCATAGATTGCCAGAAGAACAAACTAAATCAGTCTTAGAAGAAATGCATCCAGATTACTCCGTAGAAGTGAGAATGGCAAGGTTGGGCTCACTTACTTTGGACACAAAATCAAGAAAGATCAATCTCTAGAAAAGAACCTCATGCTTGGTAAGGTGTGGGTCAGCAAAAATAAGGGAAACCCTCAATGAGATGGATTGACACAATAGCTGAACAATGGACTCAAACATACCAATGACCATGAAGATGGCACAAGACCACACAACATTTTGATCTGTTATACATAAGTCACCATGAGTTGAATCAGAGTCAATGGCAAAATGAGTTGAAGCAGAGTTACTTTTCCCTATAACACAAGTGCCTTATGTTAATCCAACTCTTCACCTCCTGAGAAGAGGACCTCACATTCCCAAGTCCTTTCTTTGACTTCCTCAGCTCCAGCTTTTCCCTATGACTTCTCATCCTGTTTTTCTGGACATGACCACCACAATTACCCTTTTCATTGGTTACAAACAAATACCACTAAGCGTTTTGATGCAAGATATATACCAAGTTATTATTATCATTAAAAAAATACAACTTATTCTTTAACTGGATCAAGATAATGTTAGACATTCCAAAAACTTCAGATTTGTTTGCTTTGCTAACACCATATAAAAGGTAAAATTAATTATGGAAGAGCCTACAAAAACTTTTTACGATTCTTATTTTTCTCCTTTTTTTATTGTCATAATAAGTATTTTCTACAATGTTTAGGGCAATTTATGCCCTATTCCTGAAAGCCTTCTCAATCATTCAGGCTACCCAAAAAATCAAGCTCAAAATTGATGTCAGATTATCAAGCTGTCAATTGCAATACCATTTTCTTCAAATGCTCTGTTGACACTTTTGAGTCCCTGGCTGAATGTCAGCCTGTTCTGCTTCTTGAGTGGCTGATTAAGTCCACTATCTACCCATCCCCCTTATTAAGTTCTTACCCCCCTGATGCACTATGTACCCATCCTAATCACCTTGGGGCCACGGACCCAATAAATAGGCACAGCCCTTATGTTCCCTAATTCCACAGAATTATTCTAAATGCCAAATACCCAGGGAACATGAGAAACCTTGCTAACCCAACTCTGCTTGTCATACATAAGCCATCTCCTACAATTCCAGTTTGTTGTTACCTTGTCCCAGGGTAAAATTCCATATGTGGTCTGAGTCTAGCCTTGCTGTGCCTCTTTGTCTCTGGGGACTATAACTGTAATAAACAGTTACTTTTCATAGCCTCCCTGACTCCTCCCTGTGTCTCACATGACTTACTATCTCACAAATTCTTTAGAACAATAAATGTTTTCTAGTTACTCTTCTAGACTGCTGGTGGCACAGTGGTTAAGAGCAAGACTGCTAACAAAAAGGTTGGCAGTTCGAATCCTCCAGCTGCTCCTTGGATACACTATGGGGCAGCTCTACTGTGCCTTATGGGGTTGCTATGAGTCAGAACGGACTTGAGGGCATTCCTCTTCTGGTTTCAGGAAATGCATGATACAAGGAAAGAGAACATTTTCATTTGGAAGTTCTGTTAAAATGTGTGGTGTGCTGAGCATTGCTTTAATCTCTCTGCCCTCATCTAGCTATATGGTGTAATAAAGGATTCATAACTTCACTTGTCAAGCTGAATGAAAACAAAACTTACGAATACATTGATCTCAAGAAAGATATTATGAGAAGGTGATCTAAAAGTGTAATTAATGTAAAAGTCATCTGGGACTTGTTCAGATTGGTCAGAGAAATATCAAGAAAAAAAAATTGCTCCTGGGTCTAAACTAAATATATGAAATTATTGCAAAATTGATGCTGCAGAAATGAAGTAATTTCAAAATAATAAGAATTGATAGAAAGTAATTTTAAAATTTTTGGTCGTCTTACAATTACTAAAATTTACACAAGAACAATACTTCCAAATGTACAGAGTGGAAATGCCTCTTAGAGTTTCCAAGGAGCACCTGGTGAATTCGAACTGTTGACCTTTTGATTAGCAGCTATAGCACTTAACCACTAACTACTTAACCACTACATCACCAGGGTTTCCAAAATTTATATTTATATGAAAACCACACTTTTAAATGTACATAATTAACATTTATCAGCTTGGTAATCATTTAGTATGTTGTGTTTTTATTGAGCTTAATTTACACACTGTAAAATTCACATTTTCTAAGTATTATTCTAAGTTTTTGATCATAACAATTAAAACAGAAAAGTTCCAACACCACCAAAAATTTTCCATAACCCCATGTAGTTTTATCTTTTCTGTCACTCCCAGTAGAAATCCATGAAACTGAAAACAGGAAGCAATGGATAAAAATCAATGAAATCCTAAGCTGTTTCTTGAAGATCAACAAGAACGATAAAACTTCAGCTAGGCAGAAAAAGAAGACACACAGTTATGAATTTGGGAAATACACGAGGACACATAACTACTAATCCTATAGATATTAAAAGTATAATATAGGATGTTAGAAAAAAAATTGGCTCATGAGTTATAGACCATAGACAAAATGGACCAAATCTTTAAAAGACACAACTACAGAACTAACTCATTTTTAATAGAGAACCTGACTTTTTTATCTATAGAAATGATTGAATTCACAATAATAAATGAATATAGAACAATAAAACAAAATAGCTTCCAAAATAGGAAACCTGTGCTGTAATGGTGTCATTGAAAAATTCTACTGACATGTACTAATAATAATAAAAAACAAGTACCAGTTCCAAACAACATCATCCAGAAAGTAGTAAAGTAAAAATCACTTTTCAACTCATTCTGTGACCCTGTCATACTCAAACACCAAAACGAGACCAACACCAAAGGCATTACAAGACCAGAGACCAATGTCTGTCATGAACATAGACACAAAAATCCTCAGTAAAGTATTAGAAGAAATAATTTAACATATGTGATTAGGATAAAACATCATGACCAAAGAAGGTTTATATTGGGAATATAAGGCAAGTTTAACGTTTAAAAAAATCAATAAATGTAATTACCTATAGCAATAGAATAAAAAAGGAAAAAATACATGATCATCTTACTGGATGCACAAAAGAGGTGACAAAACTTCCTATTTATTCAGGAAATAAAAATAAACTCTCAGGAAACTGGGAATAGAAGGGAATTTCACAAAAAATGATAAAAGGCATGTATAAAACCTAGAGGTGACATCACACTTAATCATGAAAGGATGAAATGCATTACTGCCCCACAGGTGAGGACCAAGGCTAGGATGTCTGCTCTCACTACATCTCTATGAAGATCCCACTCTGGGCAAAAAGGTAAGGAAAATAAATAAAAAGGCACATATTTGAAACAAAGGAATAAAATCATCTCTGTTTGAAAGTGATGTGATTGTTTCTCTAAGAAAAGTGTCTGTGAAAGTTAGTAGAACTAATAATTTATTATACTAATGTCAGAATATCCAAAGTCAACATTTATAATCAAATTGTATTCTGTATACTAGCAATGGACAATTGGAAGTTTGAATAAAAGGATAATTAACAATACACTAAAAAACATGAAATATTTAGATATAACTCAAACAAAATACATAAAATATTGCTATGATAGAAGCCGCACAACACTGATGAAAGAAGTCAGTGATAAATGGGAACATATGCCCTGCTTATGAATTAGAATGCACAATATTGTTAAGATGTTAAACTGATCTAGAGATTGGACACGCCCAAAGCCTAGTGCCGTCGAGATTGGACAAAGTGCTGAGCAATTCCCAGCAGAAGAAAAAAATAAGCTGATACAAAATTTATCTGAAGGCCAAAGAAACTAGAACACCTGCAACAATTTGAAAAAAAAAAAGAATAAAGTTGGAAGACATACACATTACCTTTCTTGTTTGTTATTATTGGGTAAACCATAGAGTAAGGTATAATAAAAGCTAAATATTAAAAACATAACAAATAATTACCAAAGGTAAGATAGTCACAGGAGTAGAAACATAATCCTGGACTTCAAAAGAGATTGAGAATATTGATATTTTATTGACTGAGGGTTCAATGTCATACATTCATTCTTACCAAACTTCACAGCATGGTGCTTATGAGGGTAGCAGATAATGGTGTATTTTATTGTCCATATCAAAGTCTGGGTTCTTTATTCTTATGTGTATTCCATTACATATTACTAATACATACCAACCACTAATGTCAAAGATGAAGAAATTGAAAATTTTTGTCAACTTCTGCAGTTTGAAATTAATTAAACATGCAATCAGGTTGCATTAATAATTATTAGCAATTAGGATGTGAAAGTTAGAAATGAAGAGGAAGGAACAGTAGTTGGAAAATATGGCCTTGGTGATAGAAATGACTTTGAAGGTCATAGGACAAAATTTTCCAAGACTAACAACTTATTCATTGCAAATAACTATTTTCAACAACATAAACAGTGACTATACATGTGGACACTACCAGATGGAAAATACAGAGATCAAATTGACTACATCTGTGGAAAGAGAAAATGCAGAAATCCAGCATCATTAATCAGAACCAGGCTGGAGGCCGACTTTGGAACAGACCACCCATTGTCCATAGGCAAGTTCAAGCTGAAGTTGAAGAAAATCACAACATGTCCACAGGAGTCAAAGTATGACCTTGAATATATCTCACTTGAATTTAGAGGTTGCCCCCAAAATAGATCTGACTAACAGTAAAGACTGAAACCAGAGGAGGTGTGGAATGACATCAAGGATATCATACATGAGGAAAGAAAAAGGTTATTAAAAAGACAGGAAAGAAAGAAAAGACCAAAATGGATGTCAGGTGAGATTCCGAAACTTGCTCTTGAACATAAAGTAGCTAAAGCAAGCGAAAGAAATGGTGAAGTAAAAGATGAACAGATTTCAAAGGGCAGCTCAAGAAGACAAAGTATTAAAATGAAATGTGCAAAGACTTGGAGTTAGAAAACCAAATGGGAAGAGCATGTTCTCTTTTTTCAAGCTGAGAAAACGGAAGAAAAAAGTCAAGCCTCCAGTTGCAATTCTAAAGGGTTCTATGGGCAAAATATTGAACAATGCTGGAAAAATCCAAATAAAATGGAAAAAATACACAGTCACACTACTAAAAACAATCAATCATGACTCAAATGTTTCAGGAGGTAACATATTATCAAAAACAGACGGTATTAAAGGAAGAAGTCAAAGTTGCACTGAATGCGTTCGTGAAAAACAAGGCTTCAGGAACTGAGTGAATACCAATTGAGATGTTTCAACAAAAGGATGCAAAGCTGGAAGCACTCGCTTGTTTATGCCAAGAATTTTGGAAGAAAGCTACTTGGCCACCTGGAAGAGATCCATATTAGTTTCCTTTCCCAAGCAAGGCGATCCAACAGAATGCAGAAATTATTGAACAGCATCATTAATACCAAAAGCAAGTAAAATTTTGTGGAAGATAATTCAAAAGCAGTTCCAGTTGTACATCAACAGCCAACTGCCACAAATTCAAACTGGATTCAGAAGAGGTCGTGGAAAAGGGTGATATCATTGCTGATGTCAGACGGATCTCGGCTGAAAGCAGAGAATACTAGAAAGATGTTTACCTGTATTTTATTGACTGTGTAAAAGCATTCAATGTGTGGATCATAAGAAATTATGGATGACACTGAGAAGAATGAGAATCCCAGAATATTTAATTGTGCTCATGCACAATCCGTACGTAGACTAGAGGCAGTTGTTCGAACAGAGCAAAGGGACGCTAAGTGGTTTAAAGTCAAGAAAGGTATGCATTAGGGTAAGTAAAGAGGACTTGAATCATTTACTGATGAAGATCAAAGACTATAGCATTCCATATGGGTTGAAAGTGTTAAAAAAACAAAGATGTCACTTTAAGGACTAAGTGGAGCCTCATCCAAGCCATGGCGTTTTCAATCTCCTCATAGCCATATAGAAGCTGAATAATGAATAAGGAAGATCAAAAAAAAACTGCTGCCTTTGAATTATGGTTTCGAGGAAGAATATTGAATAGAGCATGGACTGCCAAAAGAAGGAACAAATCTGTCTTGGAAGCAGTACAGCCAGAATGTCCATTAGAAGCAAGGACTTTGCCTCACATACTGTGGACAGATTATGAGGAGGGACAGTCTCTGAAAAGGATCAGTGATAAAAAGAAAGACCCTGGATGATGGATTGACACAGTGGCTGCGACAATGGTCTCAAGCATAACAAGAATTGTGAGGATGGAGCAGGACCAGGCAGTGTTTCATTCTGCTGTACATAGGGTCTCTATGAGTGGAAACTGACTCAACTGCACCTAACAACAACAAATTGTGGTTATGTAGAACCTGTAAAAAGGCCTAGAGGCAGTCTGTCCAATAGCACAATGGGATACTGTGTGATTTAAAATCAGGAAGGTGGGGTCAGGGTTGTATCCTTTCGCTGTACCTATGCTATACCTATTCAGTCCGTATGCTGAGTAAATCATCTGAGGATTTGGACTATACGAAGAGGAGCTCAGCATCAGGATTGGAGGAAGACTCGTTAACCACCTATGATATGCTGATGACACAACCTTGCTTGCTGAAAGTGAAGAGGACATGAAGCACAAGCTGATGAAGATCAAAGACCATGGCCTTCAGCATGTATTACACCTCAACATAAAGGAAACAAAAATCCTCTCAAACAGACCAGTAAGCAACACCATGATAATCAGATAAATATTGAAATAGTCAAAGATTCCATTTTACTTGGATGTACAAACAACGTCAAAGGAAGCAGCAGTCAAGCAATCAAAAGATGTATTACATTAGATAAATCTGCTGCAAAATACCTATTTAAAGTGTTAAAAAGCAAGCTTGTCAATTTGAGGACTAAGGTGTGCCTGACCCAAGTCATGATATTTTCAATTGCCTTTTATGTACTTGAAATCCCAACAATGAGTAAGGAAGACCAAAGAAGAATTGATGTGTTTGAATTATGGTGTTGGAGAAGAATATCGAATATATCATGGACTGCCAGAAGAACAAACAAATCTGTCTTGGAAAAAGTATAGCCAGAATGTTCCTTTGAATTGAAGATGGTGACACTATTCTCATGTACTTTGACATGTTATCAGGAGGAACAAGTTCCTGGAGAAGGACATCATGCTTGGTAAAGGGTCATCGAAAAAGAGGAAGATCCTCAAGGAAATGGATTAACACAGAGGCTGCAATGATGAGTTCAATCACAGCAATAATTGTGAAGATGGCACATGAAGGGGCAATGTTTCATCCTGTTGTACATAGTATCACTATGAGCTGGGACCATCTAGATGTCACCTAAAAACAACAACATTATCTCTATATTAACAACTATATGGTTTTAATATAAATGCATATGGTCCAAACGTTGCTGAAATTATGGCATAGTAGTATATAATGAGTATCACATGCATCCTCCAATTTTGAGAAGTAGAAACATCTACAATCTACTTTAGCTTAATATCAAATGTGGGAATTATTTTTCTATCTCTAGTAGGAAGAAAAAAATTCTCAATTCAGTCTACAAATAGTATAATTCATTTAGATAATACCATATGAAAACTAATATCAATCCCTCTGTTTCCTTCTAGAGGAGATAACTAGATGAAATAGAAAAACAGAATCTAATAGTGTTGACTGATTCCATTGTACTTAGAGTCACAAAGCAACCTGAGATTGTTTTCTCGTCATCTTCCTCATCATCTACATGATTACAGTGATGGGCAAACTGTGCAAGATCATCTTGACAAAGGTGGACTCCTGCCTAACATAGGAGTGTAGTTTTTTTCTCAGAGACATGGCCTTGGTTGATCTTGGTGATTCTACTGCCAGAAATTCACGCTGAATTTAGAAGAGGGTACAGAACCAGGGATATCATTGCTGATGTCAGATAGATCCCGGTTGAAAGCAGAGAATACCAGAAGGATGTTTACCTGTGTTTAATTGACTATGCAAAGGCATTCAACATTGTGGATCATAACAAATTATGGATAACGTTACAGAGAAAGGGAATTACAGAACACTTAATTGTGCTCATGAGGAACCTGTACATGGATCACAACAGTTGCTCAAACAGAACAAGGGGATGCTGTGTGGATTAAAATCAGGAAAGGTGTACATCAGTGTTGTCAAGGGTTTCAACGATTTTGTAGTATTCAGAAATAGATATATGCCAGATAAATAGATGGGTAGGCAGACAGACAGACAGAGAGATAGATAAACAGTACCACAACCCACCCACTGCCGTTGAGTTGATTCTGACTGATAGCGACCCTATAGGACAGAGTAGAACTGTCCCATAGAGTTTCTGAGGAGCCCCTGGCAGATTTGAACTGCTGACCTTTTGATTAGCAGCCGTAGCACTTAACCACTACACCACCAGGGTTTCCAGAAACGGTACCAGACACACTGTAATTTAGAGTTATTTTCAGGTATCATAGACATATTAAAACATTTAAATTCTTATTTATCCTTCCTAAATCCTTGCACCCCCATGTGTCTGTCAGTTTGTCATACTGTGGGGGCTTGTGTGTTGCTGTGATGCTGGAAGCTATGCCACCGGTATTCAGATACCAGCAGAGTCATCCATGGAGGACAGGTTTCAGCTGAGTTTCCAGACTAAGACAGACTAGGAAGAAGGACCCGGCAGTCTGCTTCTGAAAAGCATTAGCCAGTGAAAACCTTATGAATAGCAGCGGGACGTTGTCTGATATAGTGCTGGGAGATGAGCCCCCCAGGTTGGAAGGCACTCAAAAGATGACTGCGGAAGAGTTGCCTCCTCAAAGTAGAGTCCGCCTTAATGGTGGATAGAGTAAAGCTTTCGGGACCTTCACTTGCTGATGAGGCATGACTCAAAATAAGAAGAAACAGCTACAAATATCCTTTTATAATTGGAACCTGGAATGTACGAAGTATGAATCTAGGAAAAGAGGAAATCGTCAAAAACGAAATGGAACACATAAACATCAATACCCTTGGCATAAGTGAGCTGAAATGGACTGGTATTGGCCATTTTGAATCAGACAATCATATAGTCTACTACGCTGGGAATGACAGCTTGAAGAGGAATGGTGTTGCATTCATCGTCAAAAAGAACGTTTCAAGATCTATCCTGAGGTACAACGCTGTCAGTGATAGGATAATATCAATAAGCCTACAAGGAAGGCCAGTTAATATGACTATTATTCAAATTTACTCACCAACCACTAGGGCCAAATATGAAGAAATAGAAGATTTTTATCAGCTGCTGCAGCCTGAAATTGATCAAACATGCAATCAAGATGCATTGATAATTACTGGCAATTGGAATGCAAAAGTTGGAAACAAACAAGAAGGATCAGTAGTTGGAAAATATGCCCTTGGTGATAGAAACAATGCCAGAGATCGAATGATAAAATTTTGCAAAACCAACGACTTCTTCATTGCAAATACCTTCTTACACCAACATAAACAGCAACTATACACATGGACCTCGCCAGATGGAACACAAAGAAATAAAATTGACTATATCTGTGGAAAGAGACAATGGAAAAGCTCAATACCATCAGTCAGAGCTAGGCCAGGGGCCGACTGTGGAACAGACCATCAATTGCTCGTATGCAAGTTCAAGCTGAAACTGAAGAAAATCAGAGCAAGTCCATGAGAGCCAAAATATGACCTTGAGTATATCCCACCTGAATTTAGAGACCATCTCAAGAAAAGATTTGATACATTGAACACTAGTGACCACAGGCCAGACTAGTCGTGGAATGACATCAAGGACATCATCCATGAAGAAAGCAAGAGGTCACTGAAAAGACAGGAAAGAAAGAAAAGACCAAAATGGATGTCACAGGAGACTCTGAAACTTGCTGTTGAGCGTCAAGCAGCTAAAGCAAAATGAAGAATTGATGAAGTAAAAGAACTGAACAGAAGATTTCAAAGGGCCTCTCGAGAAGACAAAGTAAAGTATTATAATGACATGTGCAAAGCGCTGGAGATGGAAAACCAAAAGGGAAGAACACACTTGGCGTTTCTCAAGCTGAAAGAACTGAGGAAAAAATTCAAGCCTCGAGTTGCAATAGTGAAGGATTCCATGGGGAAAATATTAAACAGTGCGGGAAACATCAAAAGAAGATGAAATACACAGAGTCATTATACCAAAAAGAATTAGTCGATATTCAACCATTTCAAGAGGTGGCATATGATCGGGAACTGATGGTACTGAAGGAAGAAGTCCAAGCTGCTCTGAAGGCATTGGCGAAAAACAAGGCTCCAGGAATTGATGGAATATCAATTGAGATGTTTCAACAAACAGATGCAGCACTGGAGGTGCTCACTCGTCTATGCCAAGAAATATGGAAGACAGCTTCCTGGCCAACTGACTGGAAGAGATTCATATTTATGCCTATTCCCAAGAAAGGTGATCCCACTGAATGTGGAAATTAAAGAACAATATCATTAATATGACACGCAAACAAAATTTTGCTGAAGATCATTCAAAAACGGCTGCGGCCGTATATCAACAGGGAACTGCCAGAACTTCAGGCTGGTTTCAGAAGAGGACGTGGAACCAGGGATATCACTGCTGATGTCAGATGGATCCTGGCTGAAAGCAGAGAATACCAGAAGGATGTTTACCTGTGTTTTATTGACTAAGCAAAGGCATTTGACTGTGTGGATCATAACAAACTATGGATAACACTGAGAAGAATGGGAATTCCAGAACACTTAATTGTGCTCATGAGGAACATTTACATAGATCAAGAGACAGTTTTTCGGACAGAACAAGGGAATACTGATTGGTTTCAAGTCAGGAAAGGTGTGCGTCAGGGTTGTATTCTTTCACCAGACCTATTTAATCTCTATGCTGAACAAATAATCCGAGAAGCTGGACTATATGAAGAAGAATGGGGCATCAGGACTGGAGGAAGACTCATTAACAACCTGCGTTATGCAGATGACACAACCTTGCTTGCTGAAAATGAAGAGGACTTGAAGCACTTACTGATGAAGATCAAAGACCACAGCCTTCAGTATGGATTACACTTCAACATAAAGAAAACAAAAATCCTCACAACTAGACCCATGAGCAACATCATGATAAACGGAGAGAAGATTGAAGTTGTCATGGATTTCATTTTACTTGGATCCACCATCAATAGCCATGGAAGCAGCAGTCAAGAAATCAGAAGACGCACTGCGTTGAGCAAATCTGCTGCGAAGGACCTCTTCGAAGTGTTGAAGAGCAAAGATTTCACCCTGAAGACTAAGGTGCGCCTGACCCAAGCTATGGTTCTTTCAACTGCATCATATACACGTGAAAGCTGAGCAATGAATAAGGAAGACCGAAGAAGAGTTGATGCCTTTGAATTGTGGTGTTGGCAAAGAATATTGAATATACCATGGACTGCCAAAGAACGAACAAATCTGTTTTGGAAGAAGTGCAGCCATAATGCTCCTTAGAGGCAAGGATGACAAGACAGCTTCTTACATAGTTTGGACATGTTGTCAGGAGGGATCATTCCCTGTAGAAGGACATCATGCATGGCAGAGTACAGGGTCAGCAGAAAAGAGGAAGACCTCCAACAAGGTGGACTGACACAGCGGCTGCAACAATGAGCTCAAGCATAACAACGATTGTAAGGGTGGCGCAGGGCCAGGCAGTGTTTCGTTCTGTTGTGCGTAGGGTCGCTATGAGTCGGAACCGACTCGACGGCACCTGACAACAAAATCCTTGCAAGAAAGAGTTGGAATATGACTTTTTAGGTGTGGATAGATTCATATAATTTATGTTTTTTGCTCAAAATACCACTTTGTATATATTACAAATGGAGCTACAGCAGAGGCTATACCTATATACATATATCTCTATGGGTATTTTCATGTACAAATAATTCCCATCGTCATCAATTATATATCTATCCAATACCTGTTATGTTGACTGTTCTGGTCTGAACCATCTGTAATTGTGTCTTTTCATAAGACAATATTCTGAAGTACAGGATTCAAAATATTTCCAAATGAAATTTCAGGTATATTAAAAGGAGAAAAGTTTTAGGAAGAGTACAATAATCATCCATGTACCTAACACATAAACGTTTAACATTTCATTCATTTTTTTTTCTTCTATCAATGTCCATGAATCTATCTATTGTGCATATATGTCTGTGTAAAATTTGTGGTAAGTGGGATATAATCAAATATCCTAAATTGAAAAGTTTGGATTTATATCATTCATACAGATTTTGTATACTAAAAAGCTAGCATATGATACTACATAAAAACTATTGGCAATACTGATGTCTCTCCCTAGAATAGACTTCTTGATAGACCTAGATGGACAAACACAATCTAACAGCACTGAATGAATTCATTCTGACGGGAATCACAGACTGCCCAGAGCTGTAGGCTCCATTGTTTGGGCTGTTCCTCATCATCTATGTGGTCTCAGTGGTGGGCAACTTGGGCATCATCATCCTCACCAAGATGGACTCCAGGCTATAAACTCCCAGGTACTTTTTTCTCAGACACCTGGCAATCACTCATCTTGTTTATTCAACAGCTGTGGGATCAAAATGTTAATAAATTTTTTTGTGGATGAAAATATAATCTCCTATTATTTTTGTGCTTCACAGCTACCTTTCTTTACTATGTTCATAACTAGGGAACATTTTATTCTGTCAGCAATGTCCTATGATCGCTATGTGGCCATCTGTAACCCTCTGCTCTACCCAGTAGTCCTGCCACAAAGGGCAAGTTTGGTGCTGGTGGCAACCCCCTATCTCGACAGCACATTTGTTTCTCTTCTGGTCACCGTAAAGATTTTTAATTTATCCTTCTGTGGCTACGGTGTCACCAGTCACTTGTACAGTGAGAGTCTCCGTTTGTCATCTTTGCTCTGTTCAAACACTCATGAAGTGGAAATTGATCATTCTCATATTAGAAGTTTTTGGTTTTGTTTAACCCCCCATAATTACTCTTGTTTCTTATCTACTCATTATTGTAGCTGTTGTCAGGATGAAGGCAGCTGAGGGCAGACGCGAAACTTCTCCACCTGTGGATCCCGCTTGACAGTGGTGGTAGTGTTCCATGGGACTTTAATCTTTGTGTACGTGAAACACACTTCAGTCACTCCTTTGACACTGATACAATTGCCTCCTTATTTTATACCTGGTTATCCCAATATTGAATCCCTTAATCTACAGTTTGAGGAATAAAAGCATGAAATATGCCTTACACAAGACTTTGGGACAATTATGTAGTATGTTTTCTCAAAGTTCATGTAATTTACATTATGGGCTTTAAACTTTTTCCTGTGTGCCTCTGGAGGGGATGCCAAGCATGTAAGCACACATAAGATCAACATATATTTCTATATTGCCTTCTACCACTCACTCTACTAACAGCTGTAAAAAGACTAATAAAACAGCAAAAAGTGTCTTTCTTGAGCAAGAGAGATGCATTAATGCATAATAATAAAGAAATTTTATAGCATATTGTAAGGTGTTATGTGATGATAGATTTTTTTTAAAAAAGAGTATGCTGGTTGGGATTGGGAACCAGCAGTAGATACAGGAAGAATTCCAAGTATCTAGTAGGAAAAAAAGAAATTGTAGAAAGTATGTCTGTGGGTGTGCCTATGAGTGTGCATGCACTTGTGTATGCTTGTACATGTGTGTTCATGTGTTTATGTGGATGTGCGTGCTTATGTGTCTATTCGTGTGTGTGTGTGCATGTGCCTGTGCACTTGTGTGGATGTATGTGTGTGAGTGTGGGTATGCCTCTGTGTATGTATGTGTATGTGTGCATGTGAGTGTACACTTGTGTGTATGTATGTGTGCAAGTGTGTGTATACCTATGCATGTGTGTGCATGTGTGTATACACATACACGTGTGTGGGTGTGCCCTCATACCTTCTGATTTAGTGCTCATTATCTGCCCTGGGGAAACCTTGGTGGTATAGTTGTTAAATGCTACGGCTGCTAACCAAGAAGTCAGCAGTTCAAATCCACCAGGCGCTCCTTGGAAACTCCATGGGGCAGTTCTACTCTGTTCTATAGGGCTGCTATGAGTCGGAATTGACTTGACAGCAGTGGGTTTGGGTTTTTTTTGGCTATCTTCCCTGGGGTGGCTAATTCTGATTGAAAGAAGACTGAGCCACGTGGAATGATTTGAAGTACTCAGACGCCTGAATTTGCGCAAATGTCCACTTTCTAAATTTTGAAATCCTTCTCCTTCATCACCAATGCCTTTACTTTTATATATGAGCCCTTAGAGTCTGTTTATACTGTTATTATTATTATCATCATATTTTAATAGTAATACAAACAGTAAAAACTAAATAAACTTATTATATTCAATGGGACTAGCTTGTTTGTCTGATTTTGTCTGAATCAGCCCATTTTTTTCTGTATTAGCAGATATACCAATTAAGATAAATTTACTGAGGTCGGTCACAGAAGTTTCCAGTTTTTTTTTTTTTTTCTTCACTGGATTGATATTGGTTCCTAATTGCATGCTTTTATTTCATAGATTGTTACCTTTATCTCTCTAGAAAACAATAGTTATTCTTGTTTAAAAGATATTTTGTCATTGCTTATTTATCCTTGCATAAGAGGCCTATTATATGATGTCTGTTCACTTGCCTTGTGCTTTTTTTAGCTTAATTTCCTCTAATTAGCTAATATGAGTGTGCACTGTATTTTAATTCATTATTTTGATTATTCTATTTGAAAGAAGCATAAGGAGATAACCCATGTTTTGGACTATGCTGTGTTTCTAGTGAGTAAGGTACGATATGTAGCATTTTCTACATTTTCCATGATTTCTGGACGTAGTTGCTCCATATTCCCTCCTAATTTTCCATGTACGTTTTCTTATTTTTCTTATTTTAACTTTCAAAAAATTTGTAATGAAAATATATAAAGTAAATTTTAGATACACTAAGGTTGCCTATAAAAATAAATGCAATCTGGGTTTTAGATGACGACCATACAATGAAGGGTATTGTATATTTCCATGTATGTAGAAAGCAGAAAACACATGAGGAAAAAAAAAAAAAAAAGATTGATAAAGACAGTATCAAAATGAAAATTTAAGTTTAAAACATTTCTTATTCCCAATCATGTCCAAGTGTCTTATTTGGGAAATTCTATCAAGTGTTTAGGGAAAATTGTGTAGCCAATTATTCGCAAACCCTCTCCTAAAGCTGAAGAGAGTATATTTATATTTTCTATATGAAGATGGCTTTACCCTGATATCAAACACAGACAAAAGCATTAAAAGAAAAGAAAGCAATAGAGCACATATGTGAAAAATCTAGAGAAAAATTTAAGAAATTGAGTCTGGCAATATGTAAAGACAATAGTACACTTCATCAGGTACCCCCAGGCAACCATGGATAGTTCTACTCAAAGAAAATCAATTTTTGACATTCTCCATAATAACAAATTAGAAATGAAAAACAATACCATATAAATAGATGTAGAGAAATATTTTAAAAGTCCCAATAATTGCAATAAAACTTTGACCAAACTAATATTAAAATTGAACTTCTTCGGACTGAAAGAGGGCACCCATGAACAACCTAAAGCTACCATCATACATGTTATGAAAGATTGAACACATTCTCAGTAAGACCAGGAACAAAACAAGTAAGTCTACTCCTACTAACCCTACTTGGTGTTTTAGTTAATGTTCTGGCCAACACAGTAAGGCAATTAAAAATAAATAAATAAATGGAAAGCATCCAAATGGGAAAGGAAGAACAGAAACTTCTTCTTTAATGATAGATGACAAGATTTTTTAATGTAAAAAATACAATAAGTCTACAATTATAGAACTAAAAAGTTACATTAGCATTTATTAGTGAATTTACTTTCATCTTATTAGTTTATTTATGAAAAAAAAACTGGATTTTAAGTGGGCTTGCATTGATTCTATAGATACATTTGAGGATTTCATAGATACAAACCCAAAAGCAAAATCCATGAAAAGTCTGACCACATCAAATTTTACAACTTCTGCTTCTCAAAGGCACTTGGATAAAAACAAATTACATTCTGGGAGTCATATTTTCAAATAATATGTTTCATAAATGACTTGTGAACATAATATAGAGGGCTCAAAACTCAAAAGAAGAAAAAAGAAAGAAAATAAAAAACAGTCCACAAATATGGTCAAAAAAACAAACAATAACTTATCCAAATAACATATTCAGCTGGCAAATAAGCACATAAAAAATGTTGAGTTCATCATTCATTGATGGATTTCAAGTAAAAACTTTAGTGACATAACTCTATACATCTATTATAATATCAGGGGTTTGGTATGTGGAAGAAGTGGAACATTCATAAACTGCTAGTGGAAAATTAAAGTGGTATAAACACTTTCAAAAATAATTTGTTTTAAGCATCAGGCCATCAAAAGCTGAACATAGTTTTACCATAAAATTTAGCCATTTTGCTCATATCTACACAAGAGGAATGACAGCATTTTCCCTTTTAAAGCCATGTACACAAATGTCCATGACCACTTTCTTTGTAATGCTAAATAACTAGAATCACCACAAATGTTCATCTACTTGAGAATAAATAAGTGAATTGTGGTATATACAAGCAAGTGAATGCCACTCGATAAGAAAAACTACTGAATTATTAGTACATGCAAATATATGGATGACAGTACAAAATGATACACTGGACCTTGTCAAAATTAAAACAACCCACGCCTAGACATTTATCCCAAAGACATGAAAACTTATGTTCATACAACAACCCTTATGCAAATGTTTATATAAATATTATAAATAATAGATAAAAACTGATAATAAGCCAAAAAGTCCTTCTACGGGTGAGTGGTTGAACAAACTGTAGTAAATCCATAAATGAACCAATACTAAGCAGTAAAAAGGAACAAATTATTGATGCACACAACAGTGTGGATGGACTTCAAAAATAGAATCATGAGAAGTGAAAAAAGTCCATCACAAACAGTTGTTGTTGTTGTTAGCTGCCAATGAGTGACTCCAACTCATTACAATCTTATGTAAAACAGAATGAAATGTTGCCTGGCTCTGTGTTGTTGTTGTTGTTAGGTGCCATCGAGTCAGTTCTGACTCATAGTGACCCTATGAACTACAGAACGAAACACTGCCTAGTCCTGCGCCATCCTTACAATCGTTGATATACTGGAGCTCGTTGTTGCAGCCACTGGGTCAATGCATCCCCTTGAAGGTCTTCCTCTTTCCGCTGACCCTGTACTCTGCCAAGCATGATGTTCTTCTCCAGGAACTGATCCCTCCTGAGAACATGTCCAAAGTATGTAAGATGCAGTCCCGCCATCCTTGCTTCTAAGGAGCATTCTGGTTGTACTACTTCCAAGACAGATTTGTTCATTCTTTCGGCAGTCCATGGTATAGTCAATATTCTTCACCAACACCACAAATCAAAGGCATCAGTTCTTCCGGGTCTTCCTGATTCATTGTCCAGCTTTCACATGCATACAATGCAACTGAAAATACCATGGCTTGGGTTAGGTGCACCTTAGTTTTCAAGGTGAAATATTTGCTTTTCAACACTTTAAAGAGGTCCTTAGCAGCAGATTTGCCCAATGCAGTCTTTTGATTTGTTGACTGCTGTTTCTATGGGTGTTAATTGTGGATCCAAGTAAAATGAAATCCTTGACGACTTCATTCTTTTCTCCATTTATCATGATGTTGCTTATTGGTCAGGTTGTGAGGATTTTTGTTCTATTTATCTTGAGGTGTAATCCATACTGAAGGCTGAGGTCTTTGATCTTCATTAGTAAGTGCTTCAAGTCCTCTTCCCTTTCAGCAAGCAGGGTTGTGCCATCGGCATAACACAGGTTGTTACAGAGTCTTCCTCCAATCCTGATGCCCCTTTCTTCTTCATATGTGAAACTGGCCTGGTACTATCCTCAAAATCATTGGTATGTTTGAGCCCATTGCTGTAGCCACTATGTCAATCCATCTCATGTAGGGCCTCCCTCATTCTCCTTGGCCCTCTACTTCACCTAATATGAAGTTCTTCTCCAGCAACAAGTCTTTCCTGACAACACTTCCAAAGCAAGAAAGTTGGACAATGTTCTCTAGGAAATAACAAAATATCTACCATTAAAGAACTTTTTTTTTTTTTTTTTTTAAATTGCCCTTGAGAAGATTGTGACTCATGGCAACCTATAGAACAGAGTAGAAATGCCCCATAGATTGCCCAGGCTATAATCTTTATGGGTGCAGGTGGCCAGGTCTTTTCTTCCTGAAATGGCTTGGGGGTTCATACTGCCATCATTTCAGTTAGCATTGAGTATTTAAGCATTTGTACCACCGGGGCTCCTTCCATTAAATAATAGACAAGTGAAAAACACATATATAATATGTATATACATATATATAAATATTATCTGGGATGATAAGCAAAAAAAAAGTAGCAAATGGACACATTACAAATATTTACAATGACGAAATGTAACAAAAAGATTTCTGGCACAATAGATATATATTCGTAGTGAACATTACACATAAATATCATCTTTACAAAGATATATTTATATAGTAGAGCATATGTCAAGCACAGCAGAATATGTACGAAGGTAAGAAAGATATTTTGGAATGAGGATTAGAGAGAATGAACATAAAAAAATTGAAATATAATGATGGAAAATAAAACCAAGAAGCAAAAAAAAAAAAAAAAAACCTAAACAGACAAATGATGGCAACTGACTATGAAATGAGAAGTAAGGGTAACATATTTTCTCCTGAGGTTAAAAAAAAAAAAAAAACCCTGACAATAGCAATAACAGCAACAATCACAACAGCAAACATGGAAGTGGTACCTCACATAACACAATGCATTACTTTTATTCCGTTAAAGTCTTTTAAATAATGCAATAAGAAAGTGTTTCCTCACTTCATGTTGTCATCCATTTGAATAGACGACTGCAAAAATGGGGAATATTGATGGCTTTATTTTATAGATTCAGTGTTTTAATCCAGATCCCTGGGTGGTAAAAATGGAGAGTTAACAAAGGTAAAATGAAAGAATGGATGAAATAAATAAATACAAACACATATACACACTATAAAAAAAATAACTTGCACAACGGTGAATACAAATTATCGTGGACAATTAACAGACAACCCCCAGATATTTTGTTGACCTTCCGAATGCTTCAGGAAAACAAACAAATTGCTTGGCATTCCTCAGGGAAAATCTCCAAGGGTACGAAAAAAAAAAAAGCCTTTAAATTGCTCTCACCATGCCATGTTGAGAAGCACATGGCAGAGTTAAGACAGAGGCTTCATTGCAGGTAAAAGGCTAGACTATTTCCATATTTTACCAATATCCAGAAGGTTTCCCTGGCACCTGCAGGGTCCCACCTTTATTCAATGGCAAGGTCGTTACTAAATGTTAGAATTCTTGACTCAGTTCTTTGTGCATTCTACTTTTCAATAGTGGCTAAAACTGGGATCCTTCTCCCTTTTTCCTTCATATTATTTTTTTCAAATATTTTCACTTTGTTTCAGAGGCTAAATGCTCATAAGCATCTTTGAAACATTTTCATTATATAGCTAAATAATATTTTTACTTTATAAAAATAAGTAGGTGAATAAAAAATCAAACAAGAAACCAAAACAGTTGTCCTGGAGTCAGTTCTGACTCATAGCCACCCCATGTGTGTCAGAGAGTTGTGCTCCATAGAATTTTCAATGGCTGTGAATCTTTCTTTCTTCCAAGGTGCCCCCGAGCAGACTCGACCTGCCAACCTTTCAGTCAGTAGCTGGGTGCTTAGTTGTTTGCACCTCATAGGTGACCTAATTATGTAAATAACAGAGCCCAAATATGAAAGTAAAGGAAGCATATGCAGTATTAAAAAAATACTGTATATGTAATGTAGCAGAATTATGAAGCTGTACGTATTCAGTCTCCAGGGTTGATGTCCTTCCAAATCCTTACTTATATAGTTGCTCTAGACTGTTTTTATGGTCCTCTCAAATACAGTTTAAAATTTAATGTCTTTTTAAATAACTGTATAAATGTGCATTTTTACCAATCTCTAGATGAGGAAACAAATAAATTTTCATCTCACACCTCATGTTGAGATGTGGAAAGCAACATTTTAGAGTTTAGGGAACTTTGAAGTACCCAGTTTCATGATGATAATACAATACACAACATGGTCTTCAATTTCCAGTGGAATCTGGCAGATACAAGATATAATTTTCTCAAAGAGTTTAACCTTATGAAGTAAGAATTAGATACTCAACAAAGACCGTAAACTATGAAATTTAATTTAGCACTCTCCATAGAACTCCAATTTTTTTTTTTTATAGAACTCCAAAGCTGTTGGAAGGAAGTCCTTTTATCTTCTCTGACCTATAGAAAAATTGTTATTTACCAATGTAAGTACTTTTTTTCTTCAGCCTTTCGTCATTGCAACTAAACAAGATTTATATTGCTTTCATTGCATTCATTGACGATAGTGGATTTCTTAATTGTAGTATCTACTGATACCCAATTCAGTATTTTTTTAACACTTACTGTGCTGTAGTTGAAAGTTTACATAGCAAATTATTTTTTCAGTCAATGATTCTTAACACAATTGTGTCATGACCTTGGTTGCAATCCCTGAAATGTGTCAGCTCTCTCCCCATTTTTTTCTCTGGGTTCCTCATTTCCATTAGACCTGTTTCCCTGTCCCTCCTTGTCTTCTCATTTTTGGTTTTGGGCAAGTGCACCCTTTTGTTCTCAAATAGTTGATTGTTCTAAGAAGCACATTGTTCAGGGGTGTTATTGCTCGTTTTATAGTCCCATATTATTATTTGACTGAATTGTGGCCTCCGGGAGAGACTATAATTTCATGTTACAAGATTGTCTTATAGCGGTAGTCTTGGAGGTTTCTCCGGCCTTTTTTAGACCAGTAAATCTGGTCTTTTTTTTTTTCAAGAATTTTTACCCATTCTACCTGGGTCGTTCTGTTTTGATCCTGGTGGGAGTGGTTTGTAGTGGTAGCCAGTCACCAACTAGTTCTTCTGGTCTCAGGTTAGAGGAGGCTGTGGTTCATATAGGCCGTTAGTCCTTTGAACTAATTTCTTCCTTGAGTCTTCAGCTTGCTTTGTTCCCCCTTTCTCCAGGTAGAGAGAGACCAACAGCTGCTTTTCTGACATAAGCAATGTGTGTGCATAGGGAGGAGGTAGGGTATCAGAAGGCTACAACCTTATAAGCCACATTTCATATGAGATAGTGTAATTCCCCTGTAACCTTTTTACAATTTACTATGATAATATTGTATTTTTCTATTTGCTTGATTATTCCTGACTCAGAGACTGCTGGTACTGTTGTTTTCATAGTAAACAATACCATTTCAAAGCATTAATTCTTTTACATTAAACTATCCTCATCCTTCTCTGGTATTTTGTTTCTTTAACCTGTAGTTTATTAGGGATATATAATACATTTTAATTTCAATATACTTATGTTTATACACATTATGTGCTATATAATAGTGCAGATAACTGCCTAAGTCCTTAATGTATAGAAGGAATTGAGATAAAATCCAGGCATCCATGTATATCTTCTCAGTGCATTTTGTCTTTATACTGCTGAACAATTTTAAACAACTTTTCCTTTAAAATAGAGGAACTCTATCCAAAAGAAATTTTTTTAAGGAAACTTCATTATTTAAGATTAGTGACAGTGACCTCACAATTTCTCAATTTTGGCTTAAATTTTCTCTCACTGTCTTAGGATTTTCCACAGGAAAATATATCTAATTGGTGGCAAACACCTTAGTATATGTTAGTTATAATGAAAATGCCCCTAGATGAGTACATGTTGTTGTTGTTATGTGCCCTCGAGTAGCTTCCCACTCCTAGGGGCCCTAAGTACAGCAGAACAAAACACTGCCTAGTCTTGCACCATTCTCAAAATCTTTGCCATGCTTAAGCCTGTTGTTGCAGCTACTATGGCAATTCACTTCATTGAGGGTCTTCCTCTTTTTCACTGACCCTCTGTTTTACCAAGAATGAAGTCCTTCCCCAGGAACTGATCCCTCCTAATAGCATGCCCAAAGTATGTGAGACATAGTCTTCACCATCTTGCTTCTAAGGAGCATTATATATATATTTTTTCTTCCAAGACAGATTTCTTCATTTTTCTGGAAGTCCAAGGTGTATTCAATATTCTTCACCAACACACATCAATTCTTCTTCCATCTTCCTTAATCATTGTCCAGCTTTCCCATGAATATGAGGCAATTGAAAACAGCATGGTTTGGGTCAGGCACACCCTAACGTTCAAGGTGACGTCTTTGCTTTTTAATGCTTGAGATAGGTCTTTTACAGCAAATTTGCCCAATGCAGTGTGTTATTTGATTTCTTGACAGCTGCTTGCATGGGTGCTAATTGTGAGTTGATCATCAGTCCAAGTAAAATGAAATCCTTGACAACTTCAATATTTTCTCCATTTATCATGATGTTGCTTATTGGTCCAGTTGTGAGGATTTTCGTTTTCTTTACGTTGAGGCATAATACATACTGAAGACTGTCTTCTTTGATCTTTGTCAGTAAGTGCTTGAACTCCTCTTCACTTTTGGGGAAAAAGATTGTGCCTACATAATGCAGGATGTTAATGAGCCTCCCCCAAGCCTATGCATTGTCCTTCTTCATATAGTAGAGCTTCTCAGAGTATTTACTCAGCATATGAATTGAGTATGGTGAAAGGATACAACCCTAACACACACCTTTCCTGAGGGGAGAGCATATTTTAAGTAAATTTACACTACAGTAAACTTATATTGAAAATTTTTAAGTAAAATAGAAGATATGTAATCCAAAAGACTGGCACACTAATAGTCCAATTTTAGTCATGGAGTCGAACTTGGGGTAGGGAATGGCTCGGGGTCAGTAACACAGATAACACACTACTCAACCTACTCATCATTATAACCCTGATGGAGAAGTTAAGTCACACAAATAGAATTTACATATGCATATGTAAAGAAATCTCATTTCAGGCAACTTACTGTCATCATTTTAAAAATAAGAAAAGCATTATGTACTTGATATTTGAGAGCATTTCCCAAAGCCATAAACACATTGAAACAATCCTCATTTATCTATCCAACAACCCTGAAAGGAAGCAGCCATTTTGAATATGTGAATAAAGATATTAAATATCTTATTAGATAACCCAGAAGTGGAGGTAAAACAGAGACTATATCTGCATGTGTCTATCACCTGGGTTATTTCCCTGTATAAAGACAAATAATCCTCACCACAAACTTCTAGATTTTCCTTTTTAATACATGTGTTTAATACCTGTCAAGTGTGTTGTTTCAACCTGTATCACCTGTGGCACAAGGGCTTTCATAGGACTATGTTTTGAAGTAAGGCATATTAAAACGTTTCCATACATTTTGGGAATTTGCACTTCAAATTTTTTATAATATAATTAACATGTGTATTATCATTTTGGAAATGTCATCATGTGATTGTCATTATATAAATGACAAACAGAAAGTTTAGTAACCGTCCATGTACCTAACACTGAAAATTTTTAACTTTATTTTTTTAATTCACGTATGCATATGTATATACATATGTATATATGTTTATCTATATGTATATCTAAATATATACGTATATCTATATAAGCATAAGTAAATCTATATATCTACACCCACATATACATCTACATCGATATCTATATCAGAATTTCTCAACTTTGGCCCTATTGACATTTTGGGCTAGAAATTTTGCATTTTGGGGAGTTGCCCTGTATGCAGTAGAGTGTTTAGTAATATCCCAGGCCTCTATTAGATATCAGTAGTATCCTTCTCCTAGTGTGACATCCAAAATGTCCCAGACATTGACAAATGTTCTGTGGGGAGAAAATTTTCCCCAAATGATAACCAGTTAGCTCTCTCTCTCTCTCCTCTGTTCCTCTCTCCCTATCCATCTCCCTCTATCTCTATTTCTAAGTGTTGTCATTGTCTTTAGGTGCCATTGAGTCAATTGTGGGAGATGGATTTACTTTCAGCTACCTGTATTAGAAAGCTTGGATTTAACTTATTTATTCAGTATACTGGCTTTGTATGTGGAAATCTACTAAATGATACTACATAAAGACTATTGACTATGCTGAATGTTTCCATCCAGAATAGGTTTCCAGATAGGCCTAGATGGACAAACACAATCTAACAGTGCTGAATGAATTCATTCTGATTGGAATAACAGACCGCCCAGACCTGCAGGCGCCATTGTTCGGGCTGTTCCTGATCATCTACATCATCTCAGTGGTGGGCAACTTGGGCATCATCATCCTCACCAAGATGGACTCCAAGCTACAAACTCCCATGTATTTTTTTCTCAGACACCTGGCTATCACTGATCTTGGTTATTCAACAGCTGTGGGACCCAAAATGTTGGTAAATTTTGTTGTGGATGAAAATACAATCTCCTATTATTTTTGTGCTACACAGCTGGCTTTCCTTTTTGTGTTTATAACTAGTGAACTTTTTATTCTGTCAGCAATGTCATACGACCGTTACGTGGCTATTTGTAACCCTCTGCTCTACACAGTCATCATGTCACAAAGGATATGTTGGGTTTTGGTGGTAACCACTTATCTTAACAGCATATTTGTATCTCTTTTCATCACCATAAAGATTTTTAATTTATGCTTTTGTGGCTACAATGTCATCAGTCATTTCTACTGTGACAGTCTCCCCTTGTTATCTTTGCTCTGCTCAAACACACATGAAATCAAATTGATCATTCATATCTTAGCAGCTTTTGATTTAATTTCATCTCTCCTGATAGTTCTTGTTTCTCACGTACTGGTTCTTGTAGCCATTCTCAAGATGAACTCAGCTGAGGGAAGGCACAAGGCCTTCTCCACCTGTGGATCCCACCTGACTGTGGTGGTAATGTTCTATGGGACTTTAATCTTTATGTACATGCAGCCCAAGACCAGTCAGTCCTTTGACACTGATAAAGTGGCTTCCATATTTTACACCCTGGTTATCCCCATGTTGAATCCTCTGATTTATAGCTTGAGGAATAAAGAGGTAAAGTTCGCCCTAGATAGGACATGGAAAAAAATAAGCAGTATATTTTCTAAAGTTCGATGTACCATATGGTTCCTATAAATTGCATCATAGACTTCAAACCTTGTCTGTGTACCTCCAATAGGAATAGCAAGCACAAATATATGCGACATTTATTTGTAAAGTGCCTTCTATGTGGCAGTCACTCTACTAAGTGCTATAAATACATTGATGAATAAAAGAGTAAAAATCATTGCCTTCCTTGAAATGGATACAGGAATCATCAACATAATAATTAAGTCAGTTTTGTGGTACAGAAGAATGTGTTGGAGTCATGTGGCACAGTGTTTAAAGTGCTCTGCTGCTAACTGAAAGGTTAGCAATGCGAGAGAAAGATGTGGCAGTTGGCTTCTGTAAAGATTTACAGCCTTGGAAACCCTGTGGGGAGTTCTACACTGGCCTATAAGGTTGCTATGAGTTGGAATCAATTTGATGGCAGTGGGTTGATAAGCTTTTTGGAAAATATGCTGGGAACCATGAAATCAGGCAAAAAAATTGGGTAGGTATGCTGAATTGGTGTGGGGAAAAAGTACTAGGCACAAAAGTGGTGTTATAATGATTCAGGTGTTTTTTGAACTCTTAGAATAAATTTTGCAGCATCACCACTTGTGTTTGTGTATGTGTATGTTTGTGTAACCCTTGCCTTCTGTTGTAGCCTTCATAGTCTTCTGAGGGGGGCTATTAGATTCAAGCCAGGTGGCAAGGACTGTCAGTGTGTGTGATGATTTGAAGTACTCAGTTACCTGAATTTGCTCAAATGCCCCATTCCAGACCTTGAAGCTTCACTCTTTACTCATCAATGCATTTACTTTCACTTGTAAATCCGTTAATTCAACGTATCTTGCCATTTAGCAATTTGCTGGTTCAGCTCTGCATCTGACTTTGTTTTAATCAACCCATTTTGCCTAGATCAGAATATATACCAATTTAGATAAATTTCTTGAGGCCAACCATAGAGGCTTCTAGGTTTGGAATTCTTTCCCTGCTGATTTTTTTTTAATAATTTTAGTTTTTCTTCCATTTTTTAAAAATCTTTTCTCATCTATATGAAAAAATTCAAAAACTGTTCAATTTTTTTGTGTATTTCTTTGTGTAGCAGGATATTTTATGATGAGTTAAGCTTGCTGCCTCTCTTTCATTTGTTTGATTTTCCAAAACATTGGTGAATATTTATTATGCACTATATTTTCATTGGAAACTCAGCCGGTGTAGTGGTTAAGAGCTACAGCTGCTAACCAAAAGGTCGGCAGTTTGAATTCACCAGGTGCTCCTTTGAAACACTACGGGTCAATTCTACACTGTCCTATAGGGTTGCTATGAGTCAAAATCAACTGGATGGCAAATTTTTTCTTTTTAATCTTCCCCGGGGTGGCTTATTTTGATTGGAATAAAGCTCAGTATGGTGGAATGATTTGAAGTACTCAGTCATCTGAAATCTATTCAAATGTCCACTCTCTAAACCTTGAAAACACTCCCTTTCATCATCAATGCCTTTATTTTCATATATGAGCCATTAGAGTCTGTTTACATTGTTATTATTTTTTATTATTATTATATTATAATGATAATAAAAAACAGTAACAAAATAGAGTTATTGCATTCAACAGGATCAGCTGGGTATCTGGTTTTGTCTAAATCAGCCAGTTTGCCTGATATACCAGTTAAGATAAATTTATTGAGATCAGTCATAGAAGTTTCCAAGTTTTTGTTCATTTTTTCTCTACCAAATTGATATTGGCTCCTAATTGTATGCTTTTGTCTCATAGATTGTTATCCTTATCTCTCTAGAAAAACAAGTTACTCTTGTTTAGAAGTCATTTTCTAATAGTTTATGTATCCTTACATAAGAGGTCTATTTTATGATGGGTTAGGTCTTCTCTGTATTTTTTTTCCCTAAAATGTCTTAAATTTTGGTAATATGATTACACACTATATTTTGAGAAGGATCTATTTTTTGATTTCATCATTTCAATTATTCTACTTGGAAGAAGCAAAGTAGATAACCCATGGTTTGGACTATGCTGTGTTTCTAGTGAGTGAGGTGTGATAAAAAGCATATTATATATTTGTCACAGTTTCTGAACATAGTTGCTCCATATTCCCTCCTAATTTTCCATGGATATTTTCTTATTTTACTCTTTTAACTTTTAAAAAATTTGCAATGAGATAAAATAAATTTTAGATACATTAAGGTTGTCTATAAAAACAAATCCAATCAGAGTTTTAGGTTAGGACCATGCAAGGAGGGATATGATATATTTCCATGTGTATGGAGACTAGAAAACACTAGAGAAAAAAAAAATTGATAAAGTGGATATCATAATGGAAACTTAAATTTAAAATACTCCGTATTCCTAATAAGGGCCAAATGCCTCTACTGGGAAATTCTATTAATCATTTAGGGAAAAAGAACTAGCCAGTTCTCCATAAACTCTTCCACAACACTGAAGAGGAGAGTATATTCCCTTTTTCAGTATGAAGATAGCTTTACCCTGATATCAAACACAGACAAAGCATTAAAAGTAAAGAAAACAACAGACACATATGTGTAAAATCTAAAGAAAAATTTAAGAAATTCAATCTGGCAATATGTGAAGACAATAAACCCATTGCCGTTGCCGTTGGGTCAATGCCAACACATAGCGATCCTATAGATCAGAGTAGAACTGCCCATAGAGTTTCCAAGGAGCACCTGGTGGATTTGAACTGTCCACTTTTCAGTTAGCAGACATAGCTCTTAAACACTATGCCACCAGGTTTTCTGTGAAGACAATAACACACCAAATTAGATGTCCTCCAGAAATACATGGTTAGTTTTATATTAAAAAATCAATTAGTGACATTCACCATAACATATTAGAAATGACATACGTCATAATAATAGATACACAAAAATATTTTAAAAGCCCCAATAATTGTGATAAAACTTTGAGCAAACTAGTATTAAAATGGAACTTTCTCAAACTGATAAAAGGCACCCATGAATAACCTACAGCTACCATCATCCATGATATGAGAGACTGAATACATTCTCAGTAAGACCTGGAACAAAGCAATTAAATCTACTCTTGCCAAATTTATTCAACATTTTACTGTACTCTCTAACCAATACAATAAGGCAATAAAAAATAAATAAATAAAGGGAAAGCATCCAGATTGGAAAGGAAGAAGGAAAGCTTTTTTCTATTGATAGATGACATGATTTTTTTATGCAAAAAATCTAAAAGAACCTTCAATACAATTACAGAACTAAAAAGCTAACTTAGCATTTATTTGTGAAATTACTTTCAACTTATTAGTTTATTAAAAAAAAAAAGCCTATTTTGATTTTAAGTGAGCTTACATTGACTCTATAGATACATATCAGGGTTTCATAGGTATAAGACCAAAAGCAAAAACCACAAAAAGTTTGGCCCCATCAAATACTAAAATGTCTGCTCTTCAAAAGGCACTTGTATGAAAAAAAAGTTATGTTCTGAGACATAATATTTTCAAATAATATATCTTATAAGTGACTTGTGTCCATAACATATACAGAGATCTCAAAACCCAAAAAGAAGGAAAGATAAAAGAAAAAACAGAGAAAAGAAAAGAAGTAGTCCATAAATATGCTCATAAAAATGAACAATAACTTATCTAAAGAATATATTCAGCTGGCATATAAGCACATAAAAAATGTTCAGTTCATTATTCATTAATGAATTTCAAGTTAAGACATTAATCACATAAGTCTATACATCTATTAGAATATCAGGTATTTGGTAAGTATGAGGAGGAACTGGAACATTCAAATCTGCTACTGGAAAATTAAATTGAAGTAAATACTTTAAAAAATAATTTGTTTGAGGCGGAGCCAAGAAGGCGGAACAGACAGACACAGCCATCGAACCCTCTTTACAACAAAGACCCAAAAAAACAAATGAAACTAGTATATTTGTGACAAGCTGGGAGCCCAGAGCATCAAAGGCAAGCTTAAACAATGAACTGAGGGGCAGGGGGAGAAAGAGGCTGTTCAGAAGTAGAGAGGGGTTGCTGGACCTGAATCGTGGGGGGCTCTCAGGCACCATTCCTGGAGCGGCAGCAGTGGTAGCAGTGGCAGGCTGGTACTAGCGTTCGGCCCCAGTTTCCTCAGGGAGAAGCAGCCAGGCACACAGCCCACTCATACCTCCAAACCTGAGGAGAATGGCATTCTTAGCAAAAGCCAAGTACTTATGTGTACATTACTGTGCCCTCCCACCCCCAAGCCGGCTTCAGCAGCTGAATCCATGGGCCTGAGATAGACCCTGGTGAGCACCTAGAGCCATCATCCCAGCATTGAGGAAGGAAAGCATTTGCAACTCGGGGGAAAGATAATTTGCTAGCTCCCTTAACCAGGGGAGCTCTGGACAGAAGCGGCTCCTGCCCAGGCATAAACCATCCATGGGTCTTGAGCACCTTTCCCTTCTGCGTGGACCTGTGTGGGCCTATTTTGGGAGAATAGGCCCTTGTTGGCAAACTCCAACCATTACAGCTGTGCAATGGAGAGGTGGGTATGTGACATTTGACACTGCTTTGCCTATTAAACAAGGTCCTCACCTACCCACAACAGGGGCCTTAGGACTGACAGATCCACACAGGTCACCGAGAGACCCATGACAGGCGTCCAAAGATAACTGGTAACTCCCAGTCCTTACAACTGAAAACTTTGGGTGCCCATGGTCCCTCTGTAGAACCCACCCACCAGCAAGCTCTAGGGAACACAGACGGGTATTCCTCAGAGACACTTGGGAGTTGGTTCTCAGCCCCCTGCCTTGTTCAGAGCCTGACCCCCTGCTGCAATCAGATACCGGTATATATGCCAATCACCCCTACCCCTCTAAGACTGTAGGACAGAGCCTTTACCACACACTTGATATCGGCTACCTGGAAACCTGAGCTGAATTCATACAAACAAACTGAATGGACTCCTAGACTTATATACCTGATAACAGTTCTATCCAGCTGGGGACAGGACACCAGAGCCCCAAAGGTGAAAAAAATCATTATAGCTCCTCAAGCAACCCATAGGGGTATACCAAAACAAAACAAAGCAAGCAGCTATGACACAGTAAGCAAGCATAAACTAATACAATAACTTATAGATGGCTCGGAGGCAACAGTCAATATCGAGTCACATAAAGAAACAGACCACGATCACCTCAACAGGTTCTCAAAACAAAGAATCCAGAGATCAGCTACATGAAAGTGCATTCCTGGAATTAACAGTTGCAGAATATAAAAGTTTAATATACACATCCCTTCAAGACATCAGGAAGGAAATGAGGCAATAAGCAGAACAGCCAAGGAACACACAGATAAAGCAATTGAAGAAATTAGAAAGATTATTCAGGAACATAATGAAAAGTTTAATAAGCTGGAAAAATCCATAGACAGACAGCAATCAGAAATTCAGAAGATTAACAATAAAATTACAGAAGTAGACAACTCAATAGAAAGTCAGAGGAGCAGAATTGAGCAAGTAGAAGCTAGAATTTCAGAACTCGAAGATAAATCACTTGGCACTAATGTATTTGAAATCAAATCAGATAAAAGAATTAAAAAAAATGAAGAAACCTTAAGAATCATGTGGGATTCTATCAAGAGAAATAACCTACAAGTGATTGGAGTACCAGAACAGGGAGGGATAACAGAAAATACAGAGAAAATTGTTGAAGATTTGTTGGCAGAAAACTTCCCTGATATTGTGAAAGATGAGAAGATATCTATCCAAGATGTTCATTGAACTCCACATAAGGTAGATCTTAAAAGAAAGTCACCAAGACATATTATAATCAAGCTTGCCAAAACCAAAGATAAAGAGAGAATTATAAGATCAGCAAGGGATAAACAAAAAGTCACCTACAAAGGAGAGCCAATAAGAATAAGGTCGGACTACTCAGCAGAAACCATGCAGGCAAGAAGGCAATGGAATGATATATTTAAAGAATTGAAGGAAAAAAATGTCTGTGAAGATTCATATATCCATCAAAACTGTCTCTTAAATATGAAGGTGAAATTAAGACATTTCCAGATAAATACAAGTTGAGGGAAATCATAAAAAACAAACCAAAACTACAAGAAATACTAAAGGGAGTTCTTGGGTTAGAAAATCAATAATATCAGGTATCAACCCAAGACTAGAACACTGCGCAGAGCAGCCAGAAGTCAACCCAGACAGGTAAATCCAAAAAAACAAAGCAAGATTATTAAAAAAAAAGCCCAAAACAGGGTAACAGTGATGTTATTACATAAAAGAAGGCAACAGTAAAATAATAAAAAGAGATGAAGAAATGTAATCATATACTTTCCATATCGAGAGGAAGATACGGTGATACAAAGAAATAAAAGTTAGTTTTCAATTTAGAAAAATACTGGTAAATAATAAGGTAGCCACAAAAGAGACAAACTATCCTACTCATAAAAACAAAATACAAGGGAAAAATACAGACTCAGCAGAAACAAAATCAAGAACAACAAATATGAGGAAAGGACAATATATAAAGAATATCTACTCAGCACATAAAATCAAGTGGGAAAAAGAAACTGTCAACGACACACACAAAAAAGACATCAAAATGATAGCACTAAATTCATAAAAAAAAAATTCATACCTATCCATAATTATCCTGAATGTAAATGGACTACATGCACCAATAAAGAGACAGAGAGTGGTAGAATGGATTAAAAAACAAGATCCGTCTATACGCAGCACACAAAAGACACACCTTAGACTTAGAAACACAAACAAACTAAAACTCAAAGGATGGAAAAAAATATATCACGTGAACAACAATCAAAAAAGAGCAGGAGTGGCAGTAGTGATTTCTGACAAAATAGACTTTAAAGTTAAATCCATCAAAAAGGATAAGGAAGGAAACTATATAATGATTAAAGGCAGAATACACCAAGAAGATATTCCCATATTGAATACTTCTGCACCCAATGACAGGGCTGCAAGATACAGAAAACAAACTCTATCAGCATTGAAAAGTGAGATAGACAGCTCCACAATAATAGTAGGAGACTTCAACACACCACTTTTGGTGAAGGACAGGACATCAAGAAAGAAGTCCAATAAAGACACGGAAGATCTAAATGCCACAATCAACCAACTTGACCTCGTAGACATATGCAGAACATTCTACCCAACAGCAACCATGTATACTTTCTTCTCTAGTGCACATGAACATTCTCTAGAATAGACCACATATTAGGTCATAAAGCAAGCCTTAGCAGAATCCAAAACATCGAAATATTACAAAGCATTTTCTCTGACCATAAGGCCATAAAAGTGGAAATCAATAACAGGAAAAGCAGGGAAAAGAAATCAAACACTTGGAAACTGAACAATACTCTGCTCAGAAAAGACTTGATTATAGAAGACATTAAGGATGGAATAAAGAAATTCAGAGAATCCAATGAGGATGAAAACACTTCCTATCAGAACCTTTGGGACACAGCAAAAGCGGTGCTCAGAGGCCAATTTATATCAATAAATGCACACATCCAAAAAGAAGAAAGGGCCGAAATCAAAGAATTATCCATACAACTTGAACAAATAGAAAGAGAGCAACAAAAGAAACCCACAGGCACCAGAAGAAAACAAATAATAAAAATTACAGCTGAACTAAATGAAATAGAAAAACAATTGAAAGAATTAATAAGACCGAAACCTGGTTTTTTGAAAAAATCAACAAAATTGATAAACCACTGGCCAAACCGACTAAAGAAAAACAGGAGAGGATGCAAATAACCCGAATAAGAAATGAGATGGGCGATATTACAACAGACTCAACTGAAATTAAAAGAATGATATCAGATTACTATGAAAAACCATACTTAAATTTGAAAACCTGGAAAAAATGGGTGAATTCCTAGAAACACACTACCTACCTAAACTAACACAAACAGAGGTAGAACAACTAAATAGACCCATAACAAAAGAAGAGATTGAAAAGGTAATCAAAAAACTCACAACAAAAAAAAGCCCTGGTCCGGACAACTTCACTGCAGAGTTCCACCAAACTTTCAGAGCAGAATTAACACCACTACTACTAAAGGTATTTCAGAGCACAGCAAAGGAAAGAATACTACCAAACTCATTCTATGAAGCCACCATATCCCTGATAACAAAACCAGGTAAAGTCACCACAAGAAAAGGAAATTATAGACCTATATCCCTCATGAATGTAGATGCAAAAATCCTCAACAAAATTCTAGCCTATAGAATTCAACAATATATCAAAAAAATAATTCACCATGACCAATTGGGATTCATACCAGGTATGCAGGGATGATTCAACATCAGGGAAACAATTAATGTAATCCACCACATAGATAAAACAAAAGACAAGAATCTCATGCTTTTATCAATTGATGCAGAAAAGGCATTTGACAAAGGTCAACACTCATTCATGATAAAAACCCTCAGCAAAATAGGAATAGAAGGAAAATTTCTCAACATAATGAAGGGCATTTATACAAAGCCAACAGCCAACATCACCCTAAATGGAGAGAGCCTGAATACATTCCCACTGAGGCTGGGAACCAGAGAAGGATGTCCTTTATCACCGCTGTTATTCAACACAGTGCTGGAAGTCCTAGCCAGAGCAATTAGGCTAGATAAAGAAATAAAGGGCATCCAGATTGGCAAGGAAGAAGTAAAAGTATCTCTATTTGCAGATGACATGACCATATACACAGAAAACCCTAAGGAATCCTCCAGAAAACTACTAAAACTAATAGAAGAGTTCAGCAGAGTATCGGGATACAAGATAAACATACAAAAATCAGTTGGATTCCTCTACACCAACAAAAAGAACATCGAAGAGAAAATCACCAAATCAATTGCATTTACAGCAGCTCCCAAGAAGATAAAATAAAAAATAGGCATAAATCTTACCAGAGATGTAAAAGACTTATACAAAGAAAACTACAGTACACTTCTGCAAGAAACCAAAAGAGACTTACATAAGTGGAAGAACATACCTTGCTCGTGGATAGGAAGACTTAACATTATAAAAATGTCTATTCTACCAAAAGCGATCTATACATTTAATGCAATTCCGATCCAAATCCCAAAGACATTCTTTAATGAGATGGAGAAACAAATCACCAACTTCATATGGAAGGGAAAGAGGCCCCGGATAAATAAATCATTACTGAAAAAGAAGAACAAAGTGGGAGGCCTTACTTTACCTGATTTTAGAACCTGTTACACCGCCACAGTAGTCAAAACAGCCTGGTACTGCTCCAACAACAGATACATGGGCCAACGGAACAGAATTGAGAATCCAGACATAAATTCATCCACATATGAGCAGTTGATATTTGACAAAGGCCCCAAAATAGTTAAATGGGGAAAAGACAGTCTTTTTAACAAATGGTGCTGGCATAACTGGATATCCATCTGCTCAAAAAAATGAAACAAGACCCATACCTCACTCCATGCACAAAAACTAACTCATAATGGATCAAAGACCTAAACATAAAATCTAAAACGATAGAGATCATGGAAAAAAAAAAAAAAAATAGGGACAACGTTAGGAGCCCTAATACATGGCATAAACAGTATACAAAACCTTATAAAGAATGTAGAAGAAAAACCAGATAACTGGGAGCTCCTAAAAAGCGAACACCTATGGTCATTGAAAGACTTCACCAAAAGAGTAAAACGACTACCTACAGACTGGGAAAAAGTTTTTAGCTATGACATTTCTGATTAGCACCTGATCTCTAAAATCTACATGATACTGTAAAAACCCAACTGCAAAAAGACAAATAACCCAGTTAAAAAATGGGCAGAAGATGAATACACACTTCCCTAAAGAATACATTCAGGTAGCTAACAGATAATATGAGGAAATGTTCACGATCATTAGCCATTAAAGAAATGCAGATCAAAACTACAATGAGATTTCATCTCACTCCAACAAATTTCATCTCACTCCAACAAGGCTGGCATTAATCCAAAAAACACAAAATAGTAAATCTTGGAGTGGCTGTGGAGAGACTGGGACACTTATACACTGCTGGTGGGAATGTCAAATGGTACAATCACTTTGGAAATCGATTTGGCACTTCCTTAAAAAGCTTGAAATAGTGTTACCATATGATCCAGCATTCCCACTCCTTGGAATATATCCTAGAGAAATAAGAGCCTTTACATGAACAAATGTATGCACACCCATGTTTATTGCAGCACTGTTTACAATAGCAAAAAGATGGAAGCAACCAAGGTGCCCATCAATGCATGAATGGATAAATTATGGTATATTCACACAATGGAATACTACACATCGATAAAGAACAGTGCGGAATCTGTGACACATTTCATAACATGGAGGAACCTGGAAGGCATTATGCTGTGTGAAATTAGTTAGTTGCAAAAGGACAGATATTGTACAAGACCACTAATATAAGAACTTGAGAAATAGTTTGAGAAGAAAACATTCTTTTGTGGTTAGGAGAGGTGGGAGGGAGAGTGGGAGAGGAGCATTCACTAATTAGGTAGTAGATAAGAACTACCTTAGGTGAAGGGAAAGACAGCACACAACACAGGGGAGGTCAGCACAACTGGACTAAACCAAAAGCAAAGAAGTTTCCTGAGTAAACTGAATGCTTCGAAGGCCAGCGTAGCAGGGGCAGAGGCCTGGGGAATATGGTTTTAGGGGACATCTAAGTCAATTGGCATACTAAAATCCATTAAGAAAACATTCTGCATCCCACTTTGAAGAGTGGTGTCTGGTGTCTTAAACGCTAGCAAGCAGCCATCTAAGATGCATCAATTGGCCTCAACCCACCTGGATCAAAGGAGAATGAAGAACACCAAGGACACGAGACAACTACGAGCCCAAGAGACAGAAAGGGCCACATGAACCAGAGACTACATCATCCTGAGACCAGAAGAACTAGATGGTGTCTGGCTACAACCGATGACTGCCCTGACAGGGAACACAACCGAGAACCCCTGAGGGAGCAGGAAAGCAGTGGGATGCAGACCCCAAATTCTCATAAGACCAGACTTAATGGTCTGACTGAGACTAGAAGGACCCCGGTGGTCATGGTCCTCAGATCTTCTGTTGGCCCAGGACAGGAACCATTCCCGAAGCCAACTATTCAGACATGAATGGGACTGGACAATGTGTTCCAGAGGGATGCTGGTGAGGAGTGAGCTTCTTGGATCAGGTGGACACTTGAGACTATGTTGGCATCTCCTGGCTGGAGGGGAGAAGAGAGGGTGGAGGGGGTTAGAAGCTGGTGAAACGGACACAAAAAGAGTGGAGGGAGAGAGCCGGCTGTCTCATTAGGGGGAGAGTGATTGGGAGTGTGTAGCAAGGTGTATATGGGGTTTTGTGTGAGAGACTGACTTGATTTGTAAACTTTCACTTAAAGCACAATAAAAATTATAAAAAAAAATGTCATTGGAATTTGGATCAGAATTGTGCTGTATCTATAGATCGCTTTGGGTAGAACAGACGTTTTTACAATGTTGAGTCTACTTATCCATGAGCAAGTTATATTTTTGCGCTTATGTAGGTCTCTAAGTTTCTTGTAGTACTGTCTTGCAGTTTTCTTTGTATAGGTCTTTTACATCTCTGGTTAGACTTATTCCTAACTATTTTGTCTTCTCGGAGGCTATTGTAAATGATATTGATTTGGTGACTTCCTCTTTGACGTTGTCTTTGTTGGTGTAGGGGAATCCAACTGATTTTTGTATGTTTATCTTGTATCCTGGCAGTTTGCTGAAATCTTCTACTAGTTCCAGTAGTTTTCTTATGGATTCTTTGGGGTTTTCTGTGTATAAGATCATATCATCTGCAAATAAAGATACATTCACTTCTGCCTTACAAATTTGTGCACCCTTTATTTCGTTTTCTAGCCTAACTGGTCTGGCGAAGATCTCCAGCACAATGTTGCATAACAGTGGTGATAAAGTGCATCCTTTTCTGGTTCCCATTTTCAAGAGGAATGCTTTCAGACTCCATTTAGGATGATGCCCATTATTACGTTGAGGAATTTCCTTTCTATTACTATTTTGTTGAGGGTTTTTATCATGAATGGGTGTTAGATTTTATCAAATGCATTTTCTGTATCAATTGATAAGATTATGTGGTTCTTGTCTTTTGTTTTATATATATAATGGATTATATTGTTTTTCTAATATTAAACCATCCCTGCATACCCAGCATGAATCCCAGTTGGTCACGGTGAATTGTTTTTTGACATGTAGTTGAAATTTTTTTTAGTTGAATTCTATTAGCTAGAATTTTTGTTGAGGATTTTTACATCCATGTTCATGAGGGGTACTGCTGTGTAATTTTCTTTTTTTGTTATGTCTTTAGCTGGTTTTCATATCAGAGCTGTGCTGGCTTCATAGAATGAGTTTGGGAGTATTCCATCCACTTCTATGCTCTGAAGTACCTTTAGTAGTAGTGGTGTTAACTCTTCTCTGAAAGTTTGGTAGAATTCTCCAGTGAAGCTGTCAGGGCCAGCACTGTTTTTGTTACCTTTAAATTACCTTTCCGATCTCTTCTTTTGTTATAGGTTTATTTAGTTGTTCTATCTGTTTGTGTTAGTTTAGGTAGATAGTGTGTTTCTAGAAATTTGTCCATTTCCGTTAGGTTTTCAAATTTGTTAGAGTACAGTCTTTCATAGACTTCTGTTATGATTCTTTTAATTTCAGTTGGGGTCTGTTGTGGTATCATCCATCTCATTTTTTATTTGGGTTATTTGCTTCCTTTCATGTTTTTTCTTAGTTTGGCGGATGCTTTATCAATTTTGTTAATCTTTTCAAAGAACCAGCTTTTGGTCTTGTTAATTCTTTCAATTGTTTTTCTACTTTTTATTTCATTTAGTTCTGCTCTAATTTTTATTATTTGCTTTCTCCTGGTGCCTGAACACTTCTTCTGCTGCTCTCTATTTGTTCAAGTTTTTTTGATTTTTGCCCTTTCTTCATTTCGGATGTGTGCATTTATTGCTATAAATTTACCTCTGAGCATAGCTTTTCCTGTGTCCCAAAGGTTCTGGCAGGATGTGTTTTCATTTTCATTTGATTCTATTAATTTCTTTATTGCATAATTAATTTCTTCTATAACCCTGTAGTTTTGAGCAGGGTGTTCAGATTCCATGCATTTGATTTTTTTTTCCTTGCTTTTTCTCTTATTGACTTCTACGTTTTTTGCTTTATGGTCATAAAAGATGTTTTGTAACATTTTGGTGCTTTAGATTCTGTTAAGGCTTGCTTTATGACCTAATATGTGGTCTATTCTGGAGAATGTTCCCAGTGTATTGGTAAAGAAAGTATACTTGGCTGCTGTTAGATGAAGTTTTCTATATACGTCTATGAGATCAAGTTGGTTATTATGGCATTTAGCTCTTCTGTGTCTTTATTGAGCTTCTTTCTGGATGTTCTGTCTATCCTGAAAGTGGTGTGTTGAAGCGTCCTACTATTATTGTGGAGCTCTCTATTTCTCTTTTCAATGCTGTTAGAGGTTTTTTTTTTTTTTTTTAATGTATGTTGGAGCCCCGTCATTGTGTACATAAATATTTATTACATTTATGTACTCCTGGTGTATTGACACTTTAATCATTATACAGTTTTCTTTCTGATCCTTTTTGGTGGGTTTTACCTTAAAGTCTATTTTACCTGAGATTAATATTGCCACTCCTACTCTTTTCTGATTGTTGTTCACTTGATATATATGTATATATATTTTTTCCTTTCTTTGAGTTTAATTTTTTTGGTGTCTTTAAGTCTAAGGTGTGTCTCTTGTAGGGCAGCATATAGATGATCATGTTTTTTTTTTTTTCATTCTGCCACTGTCTGTCTCTTTATTCATGCATTTAGTCAATTGACATTCAGTGTAATCTTTGATAGGTATGAGTTTAGTGCTGTCATTTTGATTTGTGTGTGTGTGTGTGTGTGTGTGTGGTTGACAGTTTTTTGGTCCCACTTAGTTTTCTGTGCTGTGTCATATTTCTTTACGGATTTTCTTTCATCTTTTTCGTTGTTGTTGATTCGGTATTTGCCGATTCTTTACGCTTCTCTTTTATTTTGATGTGTAGTATTGTTAGTTTCCTTTGTGGTTACCTTAATATTTACCTCTATTTTTCTGAGTTTAAACCAATCTTTTATTTCTTGATATCACCTTGACTTCCTGAAAGTTCTATAACGACATTATTTAGTCCTTTTTTGTTTGTTTTCATGTGGTTGCCTTTTATGTATTGATGTCTCTGTTTCCCTGTTTTCAGTGTTTTAGCTTTGATTTATTTTTGTGACTTCCGTATCTGGGTTAGTATCTGGTTGTTCTGTCCTGTGTTGTAGTTTTGGATTGTTACCTGATGTTATTGACCCTCTAACTGGAGGACGTCCTTTAGTGTTTCTTATCATTTTGGTTTGGTTTTTACAAATTCCTTCAACTTCTATTTATCTGGAAACACCCCAATTTCGCCATCATATTTGAGAGATATCTTTGCTGGTTATATGATTCTTGGCTGGTAATTTTTTTTTTTTTCCTTCAAGGCTTTGTCTACGTCATCCCGTTGCCTCTTGCCTGCGTGGTTTCTGCTGAGTAGTCAGAGCTTAGTCTTCTTGACTGTCCTGTGCAGATGACTTGTCGGTTGTCCTTAGCTGCTCTTCAAATTCTTTCTTTATCTTTTGTTTTGGCAAGTTTGATTATAATATGTCTTGGTGACTTTCTTTTGGGGTCTAATCTGTGTGGGGTTCAATGAGCATCTTGGATAGATATCTTCTCATCTTTCATAATATCAGGGAAGTGTTCTGCCAACAAATCTTTAACAATTCTCTCCGTATTTTCTATTACCTCGCCCTGTTCTGGTACTCCAATCAATCACTAATCAGTTATGCCTCTTGATAGAGTCCCACATAATTCTTAGGGTTTCTTCATTTTTTAAAAAAAAATTATTTTATCTGATTTTTCCTCAGATAAATTGGTGTCAGTGCTTTACCTTCAATCTCACTAATTTTGGTTTCCATTGCCCCAGTTCTGCTTCTCTGTCTTTATTGAGTTGTCTAATTCTGAAACTTTATTGTTAGTCTTTTGGATTTCTGTTTGTTGTCTCTCTGTGTTCTTTCAGCCTTCTAAATTTGTCATTCTGCTTTTGTATAACCTTCTTAATTTCATCTGTTGCTTTGCCTGTGTGTTCCTTTGTTTGCTCTGCATTTTCCCTGATCTTCTTGAAGATCTCTGTATATTAATCTTTTGAATTCTACCTGCGCTAATTCCAAGACTGTTTCTTCCTCCAGGAGTTTTCTTGGTTCTTTGTTTTGGTAGCTTCCTGAAGCCATGATGGTCTGCCTCTTTATGTGATTTGATATTGGCAGTTGTCTCCAATCCATTAATAAATTATTATATTTATTTATTTTATGTTTGCTTACTGTGTCCTAGCTTCATGTTTTGGTATGCCCAAATAGGCTGCTTGTGTGAGCTAGTTTGATTATTGGAGTTTTGAAACTCTCACATCCTGTCACCAGGTGGTTAGAGCTGCTACTAGGTGTGTGAGCCCAGGAATCTGTTTATTTCCTTGTATGGGTTCAGCTCAGGTGTCCAGGTCATTGGTCAACTTGTACGTGGTGCAGGCTGTCACCTACAGTCCCAGATGGGTGGGGCTACATAGGCGTGTTTGGAGCAGGCACAAGCAACTGGCAGCAGTAGGGACTTATGTACTGAGCAAGGTAAGGGGGCTGATGGCTGCCCCTGAATGGTCAGGTGGAATGAATGTCCCTATTCCCTAGAGCTCATAGATGGATGGGTTTTGTACCAGACCTTGGGCACCCAATGCTGTTGGCTGTAAGAACTGGGAGGCACCAACTCTTCTCAGACCCCTGTCTTTGGTGGCTAGGTAGAGTGGGTGAAGCCACCAGTCTTCAGACCCCTGATGTGGCTAGATGAGGACCCTGCTTAATGGGTCTAGTGGTGTCAGATGTCACAAATATGTCACTCCCCCTTTGCTGTTGCAGTTGAAAATAGGCTTCAGGTAGGTTCTCTGTTGTACTATGCTCATGAGGGGGTACACATTAAAATAAGCCCACACAGGTCTAAGCAGGGGTAAAAGGCATGCAAAAACCATGGACCCTTTATGCCTGTGCCTGGGCAAAGGAGCTGTGCTGCTCTGAGGTTCTAGTTTAGGGGAGTTGGCAAATTATTTTTTCCTGTTTGTTATTTGTTTGTTAATTTGTTCCCTCTCCAAAGTTGGGAGAGTGGATCAGTGTACCTGATGGATCTCACTTCTGTCCCAGGGGGCTCGGCAATCACTGAAGCTGGCCCGAAATCAGAGCAGAGTAGTGAGGGGGCTGGTGAAGGGGATAGAGGTACTTCCCAGTGGGGCTAAGGGTTATTTTGATCCTGTGTGGTAGGTTAGATGCTTGCATTTAAATTTCTCAGTCCAGTACCACTTTCCCTTGGCTCGAGAGCCTTGTGCAGAGTCTCTGCTGCTTGGTTTCTCTCAATGTGAAAAACACATCCTGACCTCTACTGCTTGCCTCAGCCCGTGTGGGTAGGCCAATTCAGCCTGAAGGGTGCCAACCAGGTCAGGTCTGACAAATCCTCACTTCTGAACTGTCTTTCCTCTCCTGCCCCTCAGTCCAACATCTCAACTTTGTTTTTGATGTTCAGGGTTCCTAGATTGTCATATATTATCCATTCACTTGTTTTTTTTAGAGCTTTGTTGTAAGATGCAGCACAGTAATCTTCTGACTACTCCACCATCTTGGCCCCGCCTCTGTCCTTTGATTTCTTGACTGGTGCTTTCATGGGCACTGATTCTGGATCCAAGTAAAATGAAACACTTGACAACTCCCATATCTTCCCCAGTTATCTTGATGTTGCTATTTTGTTGTTGTTCTTGTTAGTTTTCTTTACGTTGAGGTACAATGCATACTGAAGGCTGAAGTCTTTGATCATCAGTAAGTGTTTCAAGTTCTCTTGATTTTCAGCAAGCAAGGTTATGTCACCTGCATATCAGAGGTTATTAATAAATCCTCTTCCAATCCTGATGTTGCTTTCTTCTTAAAAATTAGATTAATGTAGAAAATAAAAATGGCTAACTCTAAGGAAGAAACAATGAAAAATCTTCTTAAGATATTTATTCACCTCATTTCATACTCATCAATACCTTGATATGGAGATAAAATTGTTATGTTTTACAGTTGGAGAAGCAAAGTCTCAAACAGGTTGAGAACTTAAAGCAAGGTCAGATGACTAGTGTGTAGTATATATGTAGTACATCCATGGTTTTCTGACTTGGAAATACGGAGTTTCTCATCATTTTGCTCTCAATATACCCTGTTTATTCTGTGGTTGGATAGTTATATCGTTTCTACATTTTGCTTGATATAATAATGAAATGCACATCTTCCAATTTGTAAATTATATGATTGAAAGCAATACATATGTTCATATTTTTACATATATATTTCTAGATTGAAATAGAACTGTTTCAAATAGATTTGGATCAATTAATGTTTTAGTTTTTTACCTGCCATTACATCTTAATTTAGGATGACAGAGATGTAGAATTAAGAATTCTTACAATTAAAACACACACATATCCTTACTATTAAAACATGGATACATTTTATCTCTTTTCTCTCTCTAAATATCATTTCTTATTTATACACAAAAAAATGCTTTCTGAAAAAAACATAAATTTATTTATAACTCTTGAAGTTAAAAAATTTTTTTTTTTTTTTAGCCATGAATAAATAGTGTATAAATCAGATTTAAAAATTCACTAAAGTCTCTTACATACTATAGCTTGTCTCAGGACAGGTTGTAGGTTATGATTTATTTCAATTGACACATTTATTGAGCAACTACAATGGGGTAAGTAACAATTTTCAAAAAGTGTAAATTCAATTTTATTTTATCCCCAATAAATGTGTCAAATTTCCTCATAGGACCCTGAAAAAGGTGATTTATTTTTTATTTTTTTATGTGTAATGACCAACATGAACACTGAAGGAAACATAAACCTTTTAGACCAGAAATCCCAAAGTGGGAAAGAATGCTGATTCAAAATTGTTAAATTTAATTTGCAATCTACCAATGATGCACAAGCACATTTTAAGAAACTCCATTCTAAACTAGCCTTATCTTCATAAACACAAACACAACCACCACTTCCTAAAACTATCTCCTAGCAATTTCTTCCATCCTCCATGAAATTTTCCTCACTGCTTTTCCATCATAAAGTGTACTTATCTCTTTATACTTAGGATCTGTATCAATGATTTTACTGTACATGTCTATGAAGAGAAAACATAAAACTCTATTTATCCCCCATTTTATCCTTATAGATAGGTAATCAAGTTTCTGTTAAAATTGTTAAATATTTATGTCTACAAGGAATTTATCATCCTTTGGGTAAAGGTATATGATGCTTGCCATTTTTCCCAAAGAACTTCTTGCATGAAACTATGCATTTAGTAAAAATGCTTTTCTCTCGTGCTCTGTTATAGTGTTACACCACATTCTATCCATACATTCTGATTAACTTCACCTAAAAGTACATTCAAATATTTTATTTTATTACAATAATAGAGATCTTTCATCAAAGGAGGTAGAACTATATAGCATAAGAAATACAAAAATAGAGTCTAAGTCCAGATCCATGGATGGCAGAAATGGTTTGAACTCAGCTACTAACCCAAATGCTGGTTGTTTGAACACACCTACCAGTCCCATGGAAAAGTCCTGGCAACCTGCTTTCATAAGGATTATAGTCAAGAAAATCCAAAGCAGAAGTTCTACTCTCTAACACATGAGGTTGCCGTGATTCAGAATAGACTTGATGGCAGTGGGTTTGGTTTTGGGGTTTAAAGTTTGAGTTCTAATAGTGCCCCCACAAAAAAAAAAAAAAAACCTGTTGCCGTCGAGAATATTCTGACTTATAGTGACCCTACAGGACAGAGTAGAACTGCCCCATAGAGCTTCCAAGGAGCGCCTGGCAGATTTAAACTGCTGACTCTTTGGCAGCAGCCGTAGCACTTAGCCACTATGCCACCAGGGTTTCTCCTGATAGTGCCATGTATTAGTAATTAAGGACCTTTTGTCATATTACTTAATCTTTCTTAGCATGTTTGCTGAACTATAGAATAAAAAGAAGCCCTTCATGCAGAGTTACCATGAGAAATGAAGACTGTAAACCGCACTTAATTTGCAAATTGTGCAATGTTTTACTGATGTCCTATATTCTCTTCTGTAAATTATAATTTTGCTTCATAGATCAATGAGAAACTTGAGGAAACGATGTTAGGAGGACAAGATGTATTTCTTGAAAAAATATAATTTGGAATGAGAGATACAAATTAAAAAAAAAAAACCTAATGTTTCAAACCTATATTGGGAATTAAAGTAAGAAGAATACAATAGAAAGACTGATTAATAGTGTGCCTTTAGGAACTGAATTCATTCTATCCCCTTCTAGCTATTGTTAATCCTGGACCCTGGTGAGTTATGTATTCAATTTCTCAGTCTCCATATCTATAAAATGTACTAGTACATATCACAAGGGGATTGATGTGAAAAGTAAAAGAAACTACTTACATCACACATCAATACATGTAAATATTAAGCTAGAATATCCATGCTAAATAAAGAAAGCTTTCCACCTTGATACACAGAGCTCTTAAGTCTACAAGAGAGTCAAAGCAATCATAATTCATATTAACTGGTTTTTTTTTTTAGTGCAGGCTGAAGTCTAAAAGTGAGAAACCTGGGCCTCGCCATCTGCCGTCCACTTAATCATGAAATTTCAGCATACATGAATAATGGTTTCAGAATTGTTAACCTCTACTCACATGAGAAACAACTTCATAAACTAGAATACAATATTATATGAAATTACTTAGCCTTTAGTCTTAACACACTCCATTCATTTCCAAAGTTACTTCGTCAGCACCTTTTCACTCACCCAATTCAGTGAGATTGGTCCATGTATTTGCAATATAGTGAGATTGTCTTGTCATATTCTGCATTCCATTCTGAGATCATCTGGCCTCCTAAATGATTTATTTTTAAACTTTGCACTCATTAAGATTTATTCTTTGTGCTGTAAAACTGTGGGTTTTGACAAATGCTTAGTGTCATGTATCCATCATGAAAGTACCACGCAGAATAGAGTCATTGCCCTAAAACATCCCTTTTGCTTCACATACTTGACCTTTCCCTTCCACCACCCATGGCAACAATTATTAACTTATTGTCTCTATAGTTTTGGCATTTCCATAATGTCATGTAGTTGGACTCACAGAGTATATACCTTCTCCTAAGTGGCTTCAGTCACTTATCAATATGCATTTAAGGTCCATCCATGTTGCTTGGATGGGAGGCTCATTCTTTTTTTTTTTTTTATCACTGTATAGGATTCCATTTATGGATGTTTCACATCCTGATTGCTTCCAGTTTTTTTACGTGTATGAATAGAGCTGTTATAAATATTAGCATACAGATTTTTGCATGGACATAGTTTTCAGATTTGTTGAGTAAAATCCTAAGAATGTTATTGCTGGAACATATAGTAAGATTACATTAAGATTTAAGAGAATTTGCCAATTTGTCTTCCAAAGTTGCTGCAGCAATGAGTATTCCTGCCTGCCACCAATGAATGAGAGTTCCTGTTGCTCCACATTCTCACTGGTAATTGATATTATCAGGCTTTGGGTTTTTTTTGTTTTTTTTTTCAGATTTTAGTTATTCTAATATATTCTAATAATGAAACATTTTAATGCTTTGATCTCATTTTTTTTCATCAGAAGACATAATATTCAGGAAAAATATGAAATAATGTAGAATATAGAAATTATAATACTGTTTAAGTTGAGGTCTCCAGTCAGAAGCTGAAAAGGCAGAAATTTGAGTGAAAGCAATTTATTAGAAGTTTTTTCCACTAAAGAATCTTGATGATGGTTAGAAGGTGAGACTGGAAAGGGAAATAGTCAACACCAGTGGCAGCATCAAAGTCTATGAAGGTTAACTTTGGTTATATCCCAGAGGAGAAAAAGGTAGTACTTCCAGAATGACTCCTGGGAAGAACTTGGTAAATCTCACCGAAGTAAGATAATTTACTCTGCTCTATTTTAAAACTTATTGTACAATTAGATAAATGAGACAGTACATCATTGACATAAACATAGATATCTGCATCAGTGGAATTGAATTTAAAGCCAAGAAATAAAGCTTTATATATATGAGCAATTTCTTTTTGACAAAGACACCAAGGAAATTCTGTGGGAAATTTTTAGTCTTTGCATCAGATGGTCCTGGGACAACTGGATAGTCGTATGCAAAAAAAAGAAAAAAAACCTCAGACCCTGGCATTCACCTTACACATAAATGAAATAAAATGGGTCACGGATCATAGGCAAAAATGTTAAGCAACAAAATTATAAAACTTCTAGAAGGAAACAGAAGAGAAAATTTTTATGACTTTACTTAAGCTAAGATTTTACAAATGTAATACCAAAAAAGCCTGATATAAGAAAAAAAATGATAATCCTCAATAATGAAGACCTTTGATTTTCAAAATATATCACTTAGAAAATGAAAAGAGAAGCCATAGAATGGAAGAAAGCATTTGCAAATGCTGCAAAAATCATTGAATTAAAACCACAACAAAGTGCCACTCCATACCCATTCAAATGGCTCAAGTCAAAACGACTGACAACACCAGATTGGCAACTATGTGAAGACACTGGGACTCTCATAGTCAAATATATATATATATATATATATATATATATATATATATATATATATATATATATATATATATATATATATATTCTGTTGCCATCTGGTCTATTCCAACTCATAGCAAACCCTCTTATATGCTGGGGGAACACTTTATTCTTAAAAGGATTAATATAGACTTACCAATTGTCCCATCAATTCTGCTTCTAGATCTCTACCCAAGAGAAATGAAAAATTATATACTCACACGAGACTGCTACTCAAGAATTCATAGCAGCATTATTTGTAATTGCCAAAAATTAGAAAATATCCAGGCGTCAATCAAACAGTAAATAAATAAATAAAATATAGTATATCCATTAAAATTTAAAAAAGCAAAATTCTGATACATGTTACAACATGAAAGAAATGCAATATACATATGTATATATATACATTAATGAAAGAAACCAGACAATGACATGTATAACTCAATTTTTACGAAAATTCCCGTTACATTAATATCCTGCAACCTACTTTAATCCCTCTCTTATCACTTACTAAACTAGTCTAAAATTACAATGGTTTAAAGGAATAGCATGGGTTTGACAGGAATCTCTTGAAGGCAGCTATCACATCCTTATTCCTCAAGCTGTATATCATAGGATTCAGCATAGGGATCACCAGTGTATAGAACACTGAAGCCATTTTATCAGAATCTAATGAATGGTCAGTTTTAGGCTGCAAATACATGAATAGCAGTGTTCCATAGAACACTGTGACGGCCATTATATGTGAAGCACATGTGGAGAAGGCTTTTTTCCTTCCTTCTGATGAACGTATTCTGAGAATTGACAAGACGATGTTGGAATAGGATACTACAACTACAGTTATGGAGAGAACCAAATTTGTAGCTGCAGAACTAAAGACTACTATTTCTGGGAAGTAAGTATCAGAGCAGGACAATACTAACAGAGGAACAGTGTCACAGTAAAAATGGTTGATAACATTGGAAGAACAATAAGACATAGAAAATACACAGGAAGTAACCACGATAGCTGTAGAAAAGCCATAGATGTATGTGATGGATACCAGCAAAAGACAGATCTGTCGAGATACCACCACCATGTAGAGCAGGGGGTTACAAATGGCCACGTAGCGGTCATAGGCCATCACAGCAAGCATGAAAACCTCAGCTACAATGAAAAACAAGAACCCACCCATTTGGGTGGCACATTCATAATAAAAGGTGGTTTTCTTCTTTACTAAGAAATTCGTCAGCATTTTAGGGGCAATGACGGTAGAATTGCCTAAATTGATGACAGCCAACTGTCGGAGAAAAAAGTACATGGGGGTTTGAAGGTGAGAGTCCACACTGGTGAGGGTGATGATGCCCAGGTTGCCTACCATGGTCAGCCCATAGATCACAAGAAAGGCAAAGAATAGAGGGAGCTGAAGTTCAGGACGGTCTGAGACTCCCATGAGAATGAACTCCGTCACCCCGGTGAGATTTTCAGGAGCCATGTAAGAGTGTGGAAATTCACCTGTTGGAAGAATAAAAGGAAAAGGAGTTAAAACTTCAAGGAATTATTTTCTGTGACTGCCGATAGATGGGAAAGATAATTCCTTGCTGAGATTTTCTTCAGTCATGTATTATTCTGTCAGTTACTAAACTCAAGACGCTAGTTCTGATTAAAAAACAATCTAGGTATGGTTTCAACTTTACTCTCCCATGGGTCATAAGCTTATTTTTATCCTGTACTTTTTCATAATCATTTGGGACAGAGAAACTACTAGTATGGGAAATTAAACAGATAATCCAAACTCATGCACTATTACTAAAATTTGAATATTTTACTTACTTGCAAATATTTTAAACCACGATTAATATGTTTGCCAATTGTATATAAGAAAGGCTTGAGACATTGTCTCCAAATAATGTAATGGTTCCTTGTGATGTTTAATCTAAGTTTTCCTGCTGTTTGCTAAGAATAGACAATTCTAGCCACTACCCTGACCCATCCTCTGTAGTCTTTCTTTTTTATCTTTTTACAACTTCTATTAGACTTATGTTGATCTTGCTAATTCTATTATTCATAGATGGTATATATATATATATTTTTTTATTTCATTACCTCTGACAAAAATGTATGGAGGTATGTCTTCAGATTTATTTTTTATATCACTTATACTCTCTTCAGTTTTATTTTTTAATGATAGCTATCAATTTTTTAAAATCACTTCTATAAAGTTTGCATTGTAATTTACTGTATAACATTACTTTTTCCTTCTCTTTCATGACCTTTTTCTTGCTCTGAAGTTTGTGCAATTTCTCATATTTTTTGCACTATGTTTTTTTTTTTATTTTGGATTGCTATTTTTATTTAGTGATTAGGAATTGAAGAATAAACTTCATTTTTAGCATCTTGATCTTTTTTCACATATGATATATATGTGCCAAAGAAGCAGCATATTATTATAATATCCTAAACACTTTCCTAGAGTTGTGTATTTCAAGGATGGTCATCTGCTCTAACTAAGGCAATTAGAGTCCCTTCCCAGTCACAATTGAGAGTTCTAGAGGTGGTGACCAGACTCAAAGAAGTCCCACCATAGCTCCTTACCTAATGATTAAAATTAAGTTTTAATTTAGGTGAGTAAAATGATCAGCTTTAAGTTTTAGTAATACAGTAAAACTTGCAAAAGCCAGAACTCGAAGGGACCATCTTATTTTTCTGGGACTTGAAGATTTCTGCATTTGACAGCGTGCTTAGTATTGCTCTCTATTAAGAACATTTACTTCATTTTAGTGTTGAGTTTTTCTTCTCTGATAGGTTTCCTCCTTACACGTTTCGACTTTTGCAGGTTTTACTGTATTATTTTGGCAGTTAGGAAGATAATGAACTGTAGGTTTGGGGGAAAAAAAGAGACAAGACATTGCTATGAGATTACTGGTCAATAAGAGCGTTGGCTTGGTTCAAAGTGGATGAGCTGACGACAACAAGGAGGTAAATTTGACAGTCAGATGAGCATAAAAACAAGACATCCTCTTTACCATAATTCATACAGTGAATTATATGAGAGACATACGAAGGAATGAGAGATGGGGATAGATTAAGAAAGACTTTTGTGTTTTTGGCCTTTGCAACTAGATGAATGGCTGTGATACATTTTGAATATTAGGAAAAACTGGTTTAAGGTGGAGTTGGTCAAAATGAAAAGCATGTTACATTTTGGGTGCCTATGAGACATTCAAGAAACCATTTAGGGAAGCTAATAGTTAAGTCTGGAGAGCATAGGTGTGGTTAGACCCTAGATAATTTAGAAACTTAAATCTATGTCATTGTCTAAGTTATTTAGTGCTGCTATAACAAAATACCATAAGCGGAAGTTTGTAACAAATAGAAATTTATTCTCTCACAGTTTAGGTGTTGAGAAGTCTGAATTCAAGGTCCTGGCTCTAGGGGTGGGCTTTCTCTCTCTGTATTGGCTTTGGGGGAAGATCCTTGTCTCTTCATCTTTCGTTGCCTGGTTCCTTGGAGATCTCCCTGTACCTTGGCATCTATCTTCCCCCATTTCTGCTTGCTTATCTGCTTCTTTTTTATTTTGTAAGACATTGACTCAAGACACACATTACACTAATGCTGCCTCATTAAGTAGCAAAGGCAACCCATTCCCAAAGGGATTAGAACCACAGGCACAGAGGTTAGGCTTTACAACACATACTTAACCACTACGCAGCTAGGGTACGCATACTTTGGGGGGACGTAATTCAATCCAAAACAGTGATGATACAGTATTTTTTTAATCATCTATCTCACGTTTTGATTTTTGTTACATATAACCAAAAATTCCTAAAATGTTCTTCAACCAATCCAAAGGCTTTTTCACTGAGGGTCAACCCTTCGTTTTTGAGATTCTAGTATTCCTGTATCATATTTGACAGCCTATGATCCCAGAAGAGTTACATAGCCTGGAAACAAACCTTACTTTAAACATTATATTATTGGATTATGCTTAATACCCAGTGTTTCCCAAAAAGTGAATTGCATATTAAGATATAGGCTTTGGATATTTTAAAGCCCATTATATGTAAATGAGGTAAATATTTTCTACCCACCTCTAATGGAAAACCTGCTTCTGGTTCTTAGTGAGAAGTGGTGGTCATAAACTTTGAGACCTTATCTCTGAAGCACAGGTAATGTTCAGATCTCCTTGGGGGAAGGGACAACCAGGGATTGGTTCCTTAACAAGATCTGCAACAAAGTGGCCCCAAAGGTAGCCTGGGCCTACATTATTGAGTGAGTGAAACTCCATGGCATCTAAGGGACACAGTGATTAAAGTCTATTTCCCAAAGTAACTCATTTGAATTCAGAGATTGATTATTGCAAACATGGGGTATGGAAGGTCTAGGAACGAAAGGTCTAGCAGTCAAATTTTAACACACTATGTTGGAGCCCTGGTGGCATAGTGCCCTGCTCACCAAATGGTGGGCAGCTCAAATCTACCGGCTGCTCTTTGGAAATGCTGGGGGGCAGTTATACTCTCTCCTACAGGGTTGCTATGAGTTGGAAATGACTCAAAGATGATGCGTTTGCTTGTTTTTAATCTGTGTACCTACGTAGTCAGTCTGACACCAATAATATTTTCATTATGACACTCCATGTTATTTTTATGCCCCTCTTTTACCTAAAAGAACACAATTATCATAATCATTAATTTAAGGAATGAAGTAAAGTAGAGGAAACCATCTCCAAAAAACAACCTTAATTTAATAAAAATATTCTTTACTCTTGTATTTCAGGTGAGAAAAAGGTAGTTATCCAGAAGATAACTACTGGAGAAGAGTAAAATTACAGTATTTAAAATTGAAGTTTTTTTCTTATGTTTGAGTATTAAATTTCTGGAGATACAAACTCATTTTTTTTTTTTAACACTGAAGATTTTAAATTTATTTTATTGCTGTCATGGCTAGTAGAATTATGGAGAAAATAATTGTTACTGAGACAATTCTCTTTTCTTGGCTTAAATCTTCTGAACAACAATAATTCCTTTTTTTTTTTTTTTTATCATGAGATTGTCCACTCGTGACCCTGCAGGCCTTAAATTTAAAACTGGCAGGTAAGATATATGGCATTGTGCCATTTATATAAAGTATAAATTCATGTGCAAGAGAACAGTAATGTTCATTTAGTAAGAAAACAAACACAACCATCTTAATGTAACTGGAATGTTTACTTGGTAGTGGCAGAAATAACTGCATAAAGGAATAATGATGAAGTGGGATTAAAAATAAAGGAGGGAGAGGAATAAGGGGCATTGCCTGGACCAATAATGTAAATGTGTCATGAACTGAGGAACATAAACATAGTCATTCTAAACCTTTTGCCTAAGGTCCAAAAACAGTTGAAAAAATGTGTATCTTCATTAGCATATAAAATCCACTTCTAGAAATCTGCTCTGCAGAAGTAATACGAGTTACTAAAATATACAAATGGAAACCTGTACAAGATCATGGTTTAATACAGTGAAATACTGGGAAAATATTAACTATATACCATAGAAACTTATTAAGTAAATTATGAACATACGTTTGTTATACAGTCTTTAAGATTTTGTTTATACAGAATGGAAGCCCTGGTAGCACAGTGGTTAAGAGCTACAGCTACTAACAGAAGGTCAGCAGTTCAAATCCACCAGGCTGTCCTTGGAAACCCTATGGGGCAGTTCTACTCTGTTGTACAGGGTCACTTTTAGTTGGAATCGACTCAATGACAGCGGGTTTTTTTTTTGTTTCTTTGTTTTTTGGTTTAGATTGTTTAGAAATTTGGACAAACTTTCTGAGAAACAAAATAAAAATATTATCCAGATGATCAAGCTACAATTGTCTATTTTAAAACAATTTTATTAAGGTATAACTTGTTGATATTTATTTTTCTAATTGTGATTTAGGTGAAATTTTACAAAGTAAATTAGTTTCTCATTAAATACTACACAAATTGTTTTGTGACATTGGATGCCAACCCAGTGATGTGTCAACACTCTCCCCTTCTCCAGCCCAGGTTGTCTTTTTCCATTAGTCCTGTTTTCCTGTCCCTTCCTGCCTTCTCTTTGTTTTGGGGCTGGTGTGCCCATTAGTCTCACATACATGATTAACCTATGAAGCTTGACCCTCATGTGTCTTATTGTTGACCCTGTGTTGTCATCATTGTTAGGTGCCGTGTAGCCAGTTCCAACTTATTGTTGCCCTATGTACAACAGAATGAAACACTGCCCGGTCCTGTGCCATCCTCACAATTGTTGTTATGCTTGAGCTCATTGTTACAGCTACTGTGTCAATCCACCTCCTTGAGGGTCTTCCTTTTTTTCCCTGAAACTCTACAAATATGATCTCCTTTTCCAGTGACTGGTCCCTCCTGGTAACATGTTTAAAGTATGACAGACGAAGTATGAAATATGCCATTCAAAAGGTTTTCACTGGCCACTTCAACAGTAGACTGTCAAGTCCTTCTTCCTGGTCTGTCTTAGTCTGGAAGGTCAGCTGAAAACTGCCCACCAAGTGTGTCCCTGCTAGTATTTGAAATACCAGTGGCAAAGCTTCCAGCATCACAGCAACACAAAAGCCACCGCAGTACCACAAACTGACAGACACGTTTGGCCCTAAGCTTTGGCTGAAGGATGAACCTCAGGAGCAACTTCAGTACTGAGTTAAAAGGGTGTCCTGGGGCCATACTCTTGGGGTTTCTCCAGTATCTGTCAAACAAGCAGAGCATGTCGTTTTTTTTTTTTTTGAAAATTAGAATTTGAATTTTGTTTTACATTTTTCTCTGCTCTGTCAGAGACCCTCTGCTGTGATCCCTTCCAGAGCAGTTGGTGGTGGTAACAGAGAGATATCTACTTCTGGGCTCAGACTGGTGAGGTTACGGCAATTGTGGTTCTTTAGTCTTTTGGACTCATCTTTCCCTTATGTCTTGGGTCTTTTTCATTCTCCTTTGCTCCAGCTGGGATGGGACCAGTAGATGTATATTTGATGGCTGCTCTCAAGCTTTTAAGACCCTAGTCTCCACTCATATCAGTTGGATGTTGAGCATTTTGTTTATAGTCTCTGTTATGCCAATTGAGTCAGATGTTCCCCGAGACCATGGTCCCCAGGCCTGAACTCAGGGCATTTGGATATGTCTGTGAATCTGTTATGACTTTGGCCTGGTCAAGTTTTACTGACTTCCCCAGTATTGTGTACTGTCTTACCCTTCACCAATGTTACAACTTATCTACTCTCTAGCTAGTGTTTTTTCTTGTGCACATGTGTTTTTATAATAGTGGTCTCAAATAGCACCTATAATTTTGTGATGGACATTTCACTCAGTATAATGCCCTCTAGATTCTTCCACTTTGTGAGATGTTTTGCACATTCATCATTGTTTTTATCATTGCATAGTATTCCATTGTGTGCATGTACCATATTTTGTTTATCCATTCATCTCTTGATGGGCACTTAGGTTGTTCCCATTTTTGGCTATTGTGAATAATGCTTCAATGAATGTGGGCAGGCATATGTCTATTCATGTGACAGCTCTTATTTCTCTAGGTTATATTTCTGGGAGTGGGATTGCTGGATCATGTAATATTTCTATTTGTAGATTTTTAAGGAAGCACCATATCGTTTTCCAAAAAGGTGTACCATTTTGCATTTCCACCAGTAGTCCATGGGAATTCCATTAACCCGCAGCCTAGTCAAAGTTTTTTATTTTCTGTTTTTTTGATTCATGACAATAATGTCAGTTGAGATGTTCTCATCGTAGTTTTGATTTGCATTTCTATAACGGCCAGTGATCGTGAGCATCTCCTTACGTGCCTGTTAACCACCTGAATGACTTCTTTGATGAAGTGTCTGTTCATATCCTTTTCCCATTATTTAATTGAATTATTCGTCTTTTTATTGTAGAGGATTTAGATTTTCCTATAGATTTTAAGAGATTAGAACTTTATCTGATATTTAATAGCTAAAAAATTTCCCCAGTTTGTAGATTCTTTTTTTTTTGCTCCTTTTTTTTTTAAATTAATTTTTATTAAGCTTCAACTGAACATTTACCATTGCAATCAGTCTGTCACATGTAGGTTTACATACATCTTACTCCCTTCTCCCACTTGCTTTCCCCCTATTGAGTCAGCCCTTTCAGTCGCTCGTTTCGTGCCAATTTTGCCATCTTCCCTCTCTCTCTATCTTCCCATCCCCCCTCCAGTCAAGAGTTGCCTACACACTCTCCAGTGTCCACCTGATTTAATTAGCTCACTCTTCTTCAGCATCTCTCTCCCCCCCACTGACCAGTCCTTTTCATGCCTGATGATTTGTCTTCGGGGATGGTTCCTGTCCTGTGCCATCAGAAGTTCTGGGGAGCATTGTCTCTGGGATTTCTTTAGTCGCAGTCATACCATTAGGTATGGTCTTTTTATGAGAATTTGGGGTCTGTATCCCATTGGTCTCCTGCTCCCTCAGGAGTTGTCTGTTGTGCTCCCTGACAGGGCAGACATCGCTTGTGGCCGGGTACCAAACTAGTTCTTCTGGTCTCAGAATAATGTAGGTCTCTGGTTCATGTGGCCCTTTCTGTCTCTTGAGTTCTTAGTTGTCGTGTGACCTTGGTGTTCTTCCTTTGCCTTTGCTCCAGGTGGGTTGAGACCAATTGATGTCTCATTAGATGGCCGCTTGTTGGCATTTAGGACCCCAGGCGCCACAATTCAAAGTGGGATGCAGAATGTTTTCATAATAGAATTATTTTGTCCATTGACTTAGAAGTCCCCGCAAACCAAGTTCCCCAGACCCCAGCCCCTGCTCCGCTGACCTTTGAAGCTTTCATTTTATCCCGGAAACCTCTTTGCTTTTAGTCCAGTCCAATTAGGCTGACCTTCCTTGTATTGAGTGTTCTCTTTCCCTTCACCCAAAGCAGTTCTTATCTACTGATTGATCAATAAAAAGCCTTCTCCCTCCCTCCCTCCCTCCCCTCTTTGTAACCACAAAAGTATGTGTTCTTCTCCGTTTTTTTCTATTTCTCAAGATCTTATGATAGTGGTCTTATACAATATTTGTCCTTTTGCCTCTGAATCATTTTGCTCAGCATGATGCCTTCCAGATTCCTCCATGTTATGAAATGTTTCAGAGATTCGTCACTGTTCTTTATCGATGCGTGGTATTCCATTATGTGAATATACCACAATTTATTTACCCATTCATCCGTTGACGGACATCTTGGTTGCTTCCAGCTTTTTGCTATTGTAAATAGCGCTGCAATAAACATAGGTGTGCATATATCTGTTTGTGTGAAGGCTCTTGTATCTCTAGGGTATATTTCGAGGAGTGGGATTTCTGGGTTGTATGGTAGTTCTATTTCTAACTGTTTAAGATAACGCCAGATGGATTTCCAAAGTGGTTGTACCATTTTACAATCCCACCAGCAGTGTATGAGAGTTCCAATCTCTCCGCAGCCTCTCCAACATTTATTATTTTGTGTTTTTTGGATTAATGCCAGCCTAGTTGGTGTGAGATGGAATCTCATCGTAGTTTTAATTTGCATTTCTCTAATGGCTAATGATCGGGACCATTTTCTCATGTATCTGTTGGCTGCCTGAATATCTTCTTTAGTGAAATGTGTGTTCCTATCCTTTGCCCACTTCTTGATTGGGTTGTTTGTCTTTTTGTGGTTGAGTTTTGACAGAATCATGTAGATTTTAGAGATCAGGCGCTGGTCTGAGATGTCATAGCTGAATATTCTTTCCCAGTCTGTAGGTGGTCTTTTTACTCTTTTGGTGAAGTCTTTAGATGAGCATAGGTGTTTGATTTTTAGGAGCTGCCAGTTATCTGGTTTCTCTTCATCATTTTTGGTAATGTTTTGTATTCTGTTTATGCCCTGTATTAGGGCTCCTAGTGTTGTCCCTATTTTTTCTTCCATGATCTTTATCGTTTTAGTCTTTATGTTTAGGTCTTTGATTCACTTGGAGTTAGTTTTTGTGCATGGTGTGAGGTATGGGTCCTGTTTCATTCTTTTGCAAATGGATATCCAGTTATGCCAGCACCATTTGTTAAAAAGACTATCATTTCCCCAATTGACTGACACTGGGCCTTTTGTCAAATATCAGCTGCTCATACGTGGATGGTTTTATATCTGGGCTCTCAATTCTGTTCCATTGGTCTATGTGCCTGTTGTTGTACCAGTACCAGGCTGTTTTGACTACTGTAGCTGTATAATAGGTTCTGAAATCAGGTAGAATGAGGCCTCCCACTTTCTTCTTCTTTTTCAGTAATGCTTTGCTTATCCGGGGCTTCTTTCCCTTCCATAAGAAATTAGTGATTTGTTTCTCTATCCCCTTAAAATATGACATTGGTATTTGGATTGGAAGTGCGTTATATGTGTAGATGGCTTTTCGTAGAATAGACATTTTTACGATGTTAAGTCTTCCTATCCATGAGCAGGGTATGTTTTTCCACTTAAGTATGTCCTTTTGAATTTCTTGCAGCAGAGTTTTATAGTTTTCTTTGTATAGGTCTTTTACATCTTTGGTAAAATTTATTCCTAAGTATTTTATCTTCTTGGGGGCTACTGTGAATGGTATTGATTTGGTTATTTCCTCTTCAGTGTTCTTTTTGTTGATGTAGAGGAATCCAAGTGATTTTTGTATGTTTATTTTATAACCTGAGACTCTGCCAAACTCTTCTATTAGTTTCAGTAGTTTTCTGGAGGATTCCTTAGGGTTTTCCCTGTATACGATCATGTCATCTGCAAATAGTGATAGCTTTACTTCCTCCTTGACAATCTGGATACCCTTTATTTCTTTGTCTAGCCTAATTGCCCTGGCTAGGACTTCAAGTATGATGTTGAATAAGAGCAGTGATAAAGGGCATCCTTGTCTGGTTCCCTTTCTCAAGGGAACTGCTTTCAGGTTCTCTCCATTTAGAGTGATATTGGCTGTTGGCTTTGCATGGATGCCCTTTATTATGTTGAGGAATTTTCCTTCAATTCCTATTTTGGTAAGAGTTTTTATCATAAATGGGTGTTGAACTTTGTCAAATTCCTTTTCTGCATCTATTGATAAGATCATGTGGTTTTTGTCTTTTGTTTTATTTATGTGATGGATTACATTAATGGTTTTTCTGATATTAAACCAGCCTTGCATACCTGGTATAAATCCCACTTGATCAGGGTGAATTATTTTTTTGATGTGTTGTTGGATTCTATTGGCTAGAATTTTGTTGAGGATTTTTGCATCTATGTTCATGAGGGATATAGGTCTAAAATTTTCTTTTTTTGTAATGTCTTTACCTGGTTTTGGTATCAGGGAGATGGTAGCTTCATAGAATGAGTTGGGTAGTATTCCGTCTTTTTCTATGCTTTGAAATACCTTCAGTAGTAATGGTGTTAAGTCTTCTCTGAAGGTTTGGTAGAACTCTGCAGTGAAGCCGTCTGGGCCAGGACTTTTTTTTGTTGGAAGTGTTTTGATTACCGTTTCAGTCTCTTTTTTTGTTATGGGTCTATTTAGTTGTTCTACTTCTGAATGTGTTAGTTTAGGTAGGCAGTATTTTTCCAAGAATTCATCCATTTCTTCTAGGTTTTCAAATTTGTTAGAGTACAATTTTTCATAATAATCTGAAATGATTCTTTTAATTTCATTTGGCTCTGTTGTGATGTGGTCCTTCTCGTTTCTTATTCGGGTTATTTGTTTCCTTTCCTGTTTTTCTTTAGTCAGTCTAGCCAATGGTTTATCAATTTTGTTAATTTTTTCAAAGAACCAGCTTTTGGCTTTGTTAATTCTTTCAATTGTTTCTCTGTTCTCTAATTCATTTAGTTCAGCTCTAATTTTTATTATTTGTTTTCTTCTGGTGCCTGATGGATTCTTTTGTTGCTCACTTTCTATTTGTTCAAGTTGTAGGGACAGTTCTCTGATTTTGGCTCTTTCTTCTTTTTGTATGTGTGCATTTATCGATATAAATTGGCCTCTGAGCACTGCTTTTGCTGTGTCCCAGAGGTTTTGATAGGAAGTATTTTCATTCTCATTGCTTTCTAAGAATTTCCTTATTCCCTCCTTGATGTCTTCTATAACCCAGTCTTTTTTCAGGAGGGTATTGTTCATTTTCCAAGTATTTGATTTCTTTTCCCTAGTTTTTCTGTTATTGATTTGTAGCTTCATTGCCTTGTGGTCTGAGAAGATGCTTTGTAATATTTCAATGTTTTGGATTCTGCAAAGATTTGTTTTATGACCTAATATGTGGCCTATTCTAGAGAATGTTCCATGTGCACTAGAAAAAAAAGTATATTTTGCAGCAGTTGGGTGGAGAGTTCTGTATAAGTCAATGAGGTCAAGTTGGTTGATTGTTGTAAGTAGGTCTTCCGTGTCTCTATTGAGCTTCTTGCTGGATGTCCTGTCCTTCTCCGAAAGTGGTGTGTTGAAGTCTCCTACTATAAATGTGGAGGTATCTCTCTCACTTTTCAATTCTGTTAAAATTTGATTTATGTATCTTGCAGCCCTGTCATTGGGTGCATAAATATTTAATATGGTTATGTCTTCCTGATCAATTGTCCCTTTTATCATTACGTAGTGTCCTTCTTTATCCTTTGTGGCGGATTTAAGTCTAAAGTCTATTTTGTCAGAAATTAATATTGCTACTCCTCTTCTTTTTTGCTTATTATTTGCTTGATATATTTTTTTCCATCCTTTGAGTTTTAGTTTGTTTGTGTCTCTAAGTCTAAGGTGTGTCTCTTGGAGGCAGCGTATAGATGGATCGTGTTTCTTTATCCAGTCTGTGACTCTCTGTCTCTTTTTTGGTGCATTAATCCATTTACATTCAGCGTAATTATAGATAAATAAGTTTTTAGTACTGTCATTTTGATGCCTTTTCATGCGTGTTGTTGGCCATTTCATTTTTCCACATGCTTTTTTGTGCTGAGACGTTTTTCTTAGTAGCTTGTGAGATCCTTATTTTCATAATGTTTAACTTTATGTTTGTTGAGTCATTACGTTTTTCTTGGCTTTTTTCTTGAGTTATGAAATTGATATTCCTTTTTGTGGTTACCTTATTATTTACCCCTATTTCTCTAAGTAAAAACCTAACTTGTATCGTTCTATATCGCCTTGTATCACTCTCCATCTGGCAGTTCAATGCCTCCTATATTTAGTCCCTCTTTTTGATTATTTTGATCGTTTATCTATTGATTTCCATGATTTCCTGTTATGTGAATTATTTTGTTTATTTATTTATTTTTTAGAATTAATCTTAATTTGTTTGTTTTTGTGCTTTCCCTATTTGAGTTGCGTTGATATCAGGACGGTCTGTTTTGTGACCTTGTATTGTACTGGTACCTGATATTATTGGTCATCAGGCCAAACAATCTCCTTTAGCATTTCTTGCAGTCTTGGTTTAGTTTTTGCAAATTGTCTAAACTTTTGTTTATCTGTAAATATCTTAATTTCTCCTTCATATTTCAGAGAGAGTTTTGCTGGTTATATGATCCTTGGTTGGCAGTTTTTCTCATTCAGTGCTCTGTATACGTTGTCCCATTCCCTTCTTGCCTGCATGATTTCTGCTGCGTAGTCTGAACTTATTCTTATTGATTCTCCCTTGAAGGAAACCTTTCTTTTCTCCCTGGCTGCTTTTAAAATTTTCTGTTTGTCTTTGGTTTTGGCCAGTTTGATGATATGTCTTGGTTTTTTTCTTTTTGGATCAATCTTAAATGGGGTTCGATGAGCATCTTGGATAGATATCCTTTCGTCTTTCATGATGTCAAGGAAGTTTTGTTTCAGGAGTTCTTCAACTCTTTTCTCTGTGTTTTCTGTCCCCCCTCCCTGTTCTGGAACTCCAATCACTCTCAAGTTATCCTTCTTGATAGAGTCCCACATGATTCTTAGGGTTTCTTCATTTTTTTAAATTCTTTTATCTGATTTTTTTCCAGCTATGTTGGTGTTGATTCCCTGGTCCTCCAGAAGTCCCAGTCTACATTCTAGTTGCTCGAGTCCGCTCCTCTGACTTTCTATTGCGTTGTCTAATTCTGTAATTTTATTGTTAGTCTTTTGGATTTCTACATGCTGTCTCTCTATGGATTCTTGCAACTTATTAATTTTTCCACTATGTTCTTGAATAATCTTTTTGAGTTTTTCAACAGTTTTATCAGTGTGTTCCTTGGCTTTTTCTGCAGTTTGCCTATTTTCATTTGTGATATCTTTAAGCATTCTGTAAATTAGTTTTTTATATTCTGTATCTGAGAATTCCAGGATTGTATCTTCATTTGGGAGAGATTTTGATTCTTTTGTTTGGGGGGTTGGAGAAGCTGTCATGGTCTGTTTCTTTATGTGGTTTGATATGGACTGCTGTCTCCGAGCCATCACTGGGAAACTAGATTTTCCAGGTAATCAGCTAGAAAAAAATGCAGTCAGATCCCTATCTGAATTCTCCCTCTGGCTCAGGGTATTCGGATGTTAATGGAGCCACCTGGGAGGGTGGGGGAGGGATCAGAGAGCTAGGAGTGTAGCACCACAGAATATAGAGCTGATCCCGGGGTTCACGCTCCGCCCCTGTCCGCCAAAATCCTGGTGGGACGGCTCCCCGGCTGGGACGCTGCTCTCCCCTCTCCGAGACCTGTCACTTCCTCCCGGGGACTTCTCCCTCCGGTGTGCCGCGCTGCACGCGCAAACTAGGTGGGCGTCCCCTGCACGAATGTGTGGGCCCCGCCCCGGGGTTGCTTTAGGGAAATATAGCTGATCCCCCTGCTCGCCCCACGCCTGCTTCCCGCCAAACTCCCGGCGGGACGGCTCCCTGGTTGGGACGCTGCTCTACCCGCTCCAAGATCAGTCACTGCCTCCCGGGTGCTTCTCCCACCGACTGAGCCCCTACGCCGCCCGCGCCAACCAGCTAGACTTCCTCCCGGGATGGGTTCGGGGGGGTAGGGCTGGGCCCCTTGTCTGTGCCGTCTGCCACCCTGGGCTCTGCCCCAGCTCGGGCTCCTAAGGTCATCTGCCTGGTACGCTGGCTCCTAGTTCTGAAAAAGGTCGCTGTCTGCCCGTATTTGTTCATTTTCCGTCTCTAAGTCTGTGTTTGTTGTTCAGAGTTCGTAGATTGTTATGTATGTGATCGATTCACTTGTTTTTCAGAGTCTTTGTTGCAAGATGGATCCGCGGTACCGTCCACCTAGTCCGCCTTCTTGGCCCCTCCTCCCTAGATTCTCTTTTTACCCTTTTGGTGAAGTCTTTTGGTGAGCATAAGTGTTTAATTTTTAGGAGATCCCATTTATCTACCTTATCTTCTGGTGTTTGTGTGTTGTTAATTATGGTTTGTATGCTGTTTACCCAGCATATAAGGGCCCCTAATGTTGACCCTAATTTTTCTTCCACGATTGTTATAGTTTTTGGTTTTACATTTAGGTCTTTGATGCATTTTGAATTAGTTTTTGTATAGGTATGGGTCCTGTTTCAATTTTTTACAGACGGATATCCAGTTTTGCTGGCACCATTTGTTAAAAAGACTGTCTTTTCCCCATTATATGGACTTTGGGCCTTTGTCAAAGGTCAGGTGGCCATAGGTAGATGGATTTAAATTTTTTGATCAATGTGTCTGTCATTGTACCAGGACCAAGTTTTTTTTGACTATTGTAGCCGTATAGTAGGTTCTGAGGTTAGGTAGCGCAAGGCCTCCTACTTTTTTTTTGTTTTCTTCAATAATGCTTCACTTCTCAAGGTCTCTTTACTTTCCATATTAAGTTGGTAATTAGTTTTTTCATCTCTTTAAATAATGTTGTTGATAGTTGAGTCCAGTTTGCATTGTACTAATAGATTGCTTTGGATAGAATTTACATTTTCATAGTGTTGCATTTTCCTATTCATGATATGTTTTTCAATTTATGTAAGTCTCTTCTGGTTTCTTGCAGTAGTGTTTTGTTGTTTTCTTTCTATAGGTCTTTTACATCCCTAGTTAGATTTACTCCTAAGTATTTTATTTTTTTAGGGCCTATTATAAACAGTATTTAATTTATAATAGCCCCTAAATTAAATACAGTTTCCAAAAAGCACCTGGTAGATTCCAACTGCCAATCTCTTGGTTATCATCTGTAGCATTTAAAAAACTAATCACCAACTTTATATGGAAAGGAAAGAGGCCCTTAGAAGTGAAGCCCTGGTGATACAGTGGTTGAGAGCTAAAAGCTACTGCTACTAGCTAAAAGGTTGGCATTTCTAATCCACGAGGTACTCCTTTGAAATGGTATGAGGCAGTTCTACTCTGTTCTGTAGGGTCTCTATGAATGGGAATCTACTTGACTGCAATGGGATTTGTTTTGGTTTTATATATGGTAATCCTTTCTTGACTTCCTTTTCATAGTTCTTTTTTGGTGTATAGAAATCCAACTGAGTTTTGGATTCATTTATCTTGTATCCTGCTACTCCCCTGAACCTTTCTATTAGTTCCAGTAGTTTTCTTGTGGAGTCTTTAGGGTTCTCTATGTGTAGTATTATATCATCTGTGAATAGGGATAGTTTTACTTCTTCCTTACAATTTGTGTGTTCTTATTTATATTTCTTACCTTATCGTTCTATCTAAGACTTTCAGCACAGTGTTAAATAGGAGTGATGACAAAGGGCAACCATGTTTTGTTTCTATTCTCAGAGGGGAATGTTTTCTGCCTCTCCTCTCTTGAAAATGTTGTTTGCTGTTGGTTTTTTATGTCGTCATTGTTAGGCGCCATCTCATAGTGAGGGTATGTACAATAGAAGAAACACTGCCTGGTCATGTGTCATCCTCACAATCTTTGTTATGCTTAAGCCCACTGTTTCAGCCACTGTGTCAGTCCATCTTGTTGAGGATCTTCCTCTTTTCCCTGATCTACTTTACCAAGCAAGATGTCCTTCCCAGGGACTGATTCCTCCTGATAACATGCCCAAAGTATGTGAAACGTAGTCTCACCATCTTTGCTTCTAAGGAGCATTCTGGTTGTACTTCTTCCAAGACAGATATGCTCTTTCTTTTGGCAATCCATTGTATATTCAATATTCTTCACCAACATCACAATTCAAAAGTGTCAATTCTTCACAGGTCATTTTTTTATAGATGACCTTTTTTATGTTGAGGAATTTTCCTTCTATTCCTATCTTGTTGAGAGTTTTTATTCGGAATGGTTGCTGGACTTTATGGAATGCCTTTTCTGTGTCACTTGAGATGGTCATGTGATTCTTTTGTTTTATTAATGTGGTGGATTACACTGATTGATTTTCTAAGGCTGAACCATCCTTGCATATATGGTAAGAATCCCACTTGATCGTGGTGTATTACTCTTCTTTGTTCTTATATGTTTCTGAATTCTATTGACTAGAAATTTTCTATCTATGGTCATGAGAGATACTGGTCTGCAATTTTCTTTTTTTGTGATATCTGTCCCTGGTTTTGTTATCAGGATTATGCTAGCTTCATAGAATGAATTTGGAAGTATCCCTTCCTTTTCTGTGTTCTGAAATAGTTTGAGTAGTACTGCTGTGAGTTCTTCTCTGAATTTTAGTAGAATTCTCCAGTGAAGCCATCTGAGTGAGGACATTTTTTATTGGGAGTTTTATTATTTTTATTTTTTATTACCTTTTCAATCTCTTCTCATATTATGGGTCTGTTCAGATTTTCTACCTCAATATGTGATAGTTTAGGTAAGTTGTGTGTTTATAGAAACTTGTCCATTTCTTCCAGATTTTCAAATTTGATGGAATACCATTTTTCATAGTACTCTCTTATGATCTTTTTTATTTACATTTTGTCTGAGCACTGCCTTAGTTGTGTCCCATTGGTTTTGGTATGCTGTATTTTCAGTCTCATTTAATTCTAGAAATTTGTGATTCCATCTTTGATTTCTTCTATTTCCCAGTGTTTTTTAAGCAAGGTGTTGTTCAATTTCCATGTATTTGATTTTTTTCTTCCTGCTATTAATTTCTACTTTTATGATGTTCTGATCAGAGACTATGTTTTGTATTATCTCAGTGTTTTATATTTTGTCAAGTGTTGCTTTTTGGCCTAAGATGTGGTCTATTCTGAAGAATGTTCCATGTGCATTTGAACAGTATGTATAATTTGCTGCAATTGAGTGGAGTGTTCTACATATGTCTATGAGGTAAAGACCATTGATTGTTGCCTTAAGATCTTCTGCATCTTTGCTGAGTTTCTTTCTAGAAGTTTTGTCCTTTAGAATTATGTCCTTTTGTTATTATGGTTATGTCATTGTGGTGGACTCTCTCTTTAATTATTATATAGTGTCCTTCCTTGTCTTTATGATGGGTTTTACATTAAAGTCCATTTTGTCTGAGATTAGTATTGCCACTCCTTCTCTTTTTTGATTGCTGTTCACTTGATACACATATTTTATTTCCATTCTTTGATTTTTAATATATTTTTGTCTTTGTGTCTAAGGTGTGTCTCTTGTAGACTGCATATTGATGGGTCATTTTTTTTTTAATCCATTCTGTCACTCTCTGTCTCTTTATGAGTGCATTTAAGCATTTACATTTAGTGTAATTATCCATAAGTGTGAGTTTATTGCTGTCATTTTGTAGTGCTTTTTTTTTTTTGGTAATGCTGACATATTTTTTGTTCCTCTTACTCTCCTGTGCTGAGTTCCTTTTGTTTGTGAAATTTCCTTTCATTTCTTTCATTACAGTAGGTTTTTGTGTTTACAGAGACTTTATGTTTTTCTTCTTTATTTTGATGAGTGAGTTTGTTAACTTTCTTTGTGGTTACCTTGAAATTTACTCTTATCTTCCTAAGTTTGAACCAGTGTTTTATTACTTGATATCACCTTGATTTCCTATCCATTTGAAAGTTCTACATCTACACCATGTATTTCCCCTTTTGCTGTTCTGACATTGTTGTCCTTTACATATTGATGATCTAGTTCCTTGTTTTGAATCTTTTTTTTTTTTTTTTAAATCATTGAGAGTTCCTTCCCAAGTCTGTATTTGGCTGATACTTACCTGTATCCTGTATTCAGATTGTTGTCTGACCTTGTTGGTTCTCAATCTCTATCTCCTACTGGGAGTTCTGTGGTGGTGCCTTTCTGTGTGTGGGGTTGGTGGATTTATTTCAAGATGGTAATGCTGAGTCATGCTTTTTGATCTGGAAACTCTACTCCCTACTGCCATTCTTTCCCATTTTCTATCAGTTTCTTCCTTTTCTCAGTGACTGAAAATCTAATACTTTCTCCCTTCATTTAAGATTCAAGTTTCTAGGATTGACATCTGTATCTGTTTTACTAGTCTTTTTGGGTCTTTGTTGCAGCATGGTGGCTTAGTGCATCTGATAATTCCACCATCTTGGCTCTGTCTCCAATATGTTGCTGTTTTTGTAAAGTTTTGTCCAGTAGATTTTGACTCATAGCAACCCCATGTGACAGAGTAGAACCATCCCATAGTATTTCCTAGGCTGTAATCTTTATGGAAGCAGTTTGCCAGGTCTTTTTTCCTGTGTAGCCACTGGCGGCTTCAAATCGCCAAACTTTTGGTTGCAGTAGAGCATTTAACCTTTGAACTATCAGAGCTACTTACGTGTAATTTAACTATAATAAAATACAGATTTATATGTGCACAACTGAGATTTGACCAGTGTGACACCTTTGTTACTACTGCTCCAATCAAGGGAGTAATTCCATTATTCCGGAAAGTTCCTTGATGTCTCTTTGCAGTAAATTCTCCCACACTGTGTCTCAGGTCAAAATTTAAAAACCGATATGCTTTCTATCACCATTGATCATTTTTACTTATTCTAGAATTTTATACAAATGCAATAATACCGTATGTTTGTGTCTGGTTTCTTTTGTGCAGCTTAATATTATTGAAATTTTCACATGGCTTTGTAGCAGTAGCTCATTCAATTTTATTGTTGAGTAGTATTCTGTTGTACAAATATACCACAAATTGTTCATTTTTAAAAAATCTATGGATAGACAACCAGAATATTCCTAGTGTAGACTATAATGAATAAAGACATCATGAAGATTAATGTACCAGTTCTTTTCTGGGTATATTTTTTTCATTCCTCTTTGGTAAGAATCCAGGAGGAGAATTCCTGGGATACATTGTAGTTATATGTTTAGCTTTATTGGAAACTGGTAAACTGTTTTCTCAAGTGACTTATACCATTGTACACTCCAATCAGCAATGCATGAAAATTCCAGGAGTTGCAAGTAGCAGCCAACACTTAGTAACATCAGTGTTTTTAACTCTAGCCAACCTAGTGGGTAAGAAGTGGCATCTCATTGTAATTTAATTTCCCTGATGGATAAGGGTGTTGCATTTTTTTTTTTTTTTAATGTTTACCGGTCATTAGTATTTCTTTTGCAGGGTGTCTGTACACATCTTTTGTATATTTGCACTTTTTTTTTAATCAATTTTAGGAGGATATTTATATTAATTTTAGATCTCATAGAATTACTGTAGATTTTTGAGTGATTATCATTTGAACATACATAAGGCCATATGTTTTGGGTTCTTTATTTTGTTCCACTATTTACCTATGTTTACAAAATACTATACTACCTTGAAATTTTAAAGACAATATATAGAGGTACATGGAGCTGGGGAAATGCAGTGGTTAAGAGCTATGGCTTCTAACCAAAGATCAGCAGTTCAAATCTACCAACTGCTCCTTGGAAATTCTATGGGGCAGTTCTCCTCTGTTCTATAGGGTTGTTATGAGTTGGAATCAACTCAATGGCAATGAGTATTTAATATTGTTCTTTTTCAAGATTGGTTTAGCTATTCTGAGTCTTTTGCCTCTAGAGTATGGGAACAGACCTCAAGTCAGATATGGAGTGGAGTAGCTTGTTTTATACCTTGAGACTAAGTCTAGGCCTACCTGCTCTCAGAACAGCCATATGTTATAGCAGTTATGTTATTTTAGTATTAAACTTTCACCCCTAATTTAAAATATAGTCTTGTTAAAAGTTATATCTTGGTTTCAACCCTATAGTGTGAAATTAGGGATGGATCACTTGCATGGTTAAGCTAAAATGTTAAAAGTGATAAGCCTGGCTTTTATCCCATCCTTCTCCAATATCCTAGAGCCAAAATGGTTCCCTGTTTCCTATGGAAAATTTGAATACTTTTAGAAAAATAGCTTGAAGAGTATGTCTTACTGCTGAATAAAGAAACAAGAGAATACAAATTAGGGAAATTCATTACTTAGCACATGTAAGGAACCAACCTTGAGGGTTTTTAGAAATGAATGGAGTCTGAGTTTATTCAATCCAGTATTAGAGCCTTGCAACTTTTGCTATTTAAGCATTAATACAAATACAGTCCAATTTCCTAGCTAAAAATTCTTTGTGAATCAAGACATCAATTGCATATGGAGTGGAAATAACGAAAAGAAAGCTAAAGTTTCTAAAGCTGTAAAGCATTTTGACAATGTGCAAATACCCATGTAGGCAGGCAACATTATTTCTGAACAGTTCACCATTTAATTATAATTAGAATATTTGCTTTATGCCTACTAAGGAAAAGGCAATAGCTCTGTCCCATGAGGTCTAGAACGCTGTAAAATTTCTGAAAGAAAGAAGTGGATCTTTGGGAACCATTAGGTTGACTCTGTGATATCAGGTAGCTGATGTCAAGCACTATTATTTTCACTGTACACTTTTTCCATCACACAAAGGAAAAGATTTATCAGTAAATGTTAGTGTTACTTTGTGGAAGATGGGTTAAAAAAAAGCATAGTACTTTGATAAAATCACAATTTGTAGCACTTTTTTCTGGGATTTTTGGAAAAAATTATATTATTATGTATATAATTAAAAATAAATTACCCACTAACACATCTTTAGAATGTGGAAGAGTCCTTACACATATATTTTAGAAATAAAAAAGCATTCATGTACTACATGATAAGCACAAGACTGATTATTAGAGCATTTTTTTTTAACTCTTTTATTTTTTATAGTAGCAAAAAAGAGAAGAAAAGCTGCAGCCAATCAAGCATCCATAAATCAAGAACTGGTTAAATACAAAGTGATTGAGCTATGCTCCACAGTTGTATGCTGGTGTTAAAATGAAAAATATTTAATATTTGTTGACCAAGGAAAATGAGGATGATGACGACGATGATTCAGTCTCAAGTAAGAAAAGCAAGTTGTGGAGAGATTGAGGTTGTCTGATATTTTTAAAGTACATTTGAGATGGATGATGTTGGAGAATGCTATTGATATTTAATTTTCTCTGTGGGTTGTAAAAAGTGATGGGGATGATATAATTTGAGGAAGGAAAAAATACAGGTTAAATCTGTACAATATGACATAAAATGTAACTGTAGAAAATAAAAATTGTTCATAATATTAACCATGCTGAGGGACAGGATCTGAAGATACCATGGTAAACAAAATTGATTTGACTGGGAATGTAGTTTTGTATTTTTTTAATTATGTTCAATTTATGTTGTTAATAAAATATAGTACACTAAAAGAAGCAGAAAAAAATAAAGAAAAAGCGTGGGTCTGGGATCAAGAGTCACTGGTTCAAATTCTGATTCAATCTCTTAAATGTTCACTTTAAATATTAGGGCAGATGAAAACAAGCTCCATGCAGTTAGCAAATATATTTTAAAAATCTGAGAATGCCTATTCAAATGATGAGGAAAACACTAAAGTGTAACAAAATGGTTTATTTGCTGAGCGAGTATACATGTGAAATAAGCACGGTATTAGCAGAGTGCACATAAGGTAAGATTGCTGTGTATACAAGCTCATGAAGTAGACGATATAGTCACAATGAAAACACAGTTAATGATTGAGCGTGTCGGTTATCTTTTTGCTGTGTTATCACTGCCAACGACTTCAAAATATACTGATACTACTCCTTTAACTGACCAGGTAAATCACTTAACTTGGTTTGCAAACTTTAAGTCAGCTTGTTCGTTTGGAAGCTCATGTAAACCAGAAGAGACTATAGTGTGAGGATCTATCCCGGCTGATCTAGAATTATTCAGCATTTTTCTCATGGCTCATGATTAGAACTATTCCCGATTCTCACTCCATCCTTGAGATATAAAATATTAAATTGACCTGACTGAAAACCACAGCCTGAGGGGACATATTTTGTTTCTGCATTTAGCCTAGATTCTTGAAACATAATTTTCATTTTGTGTAATGAATACTTATTACTTATTTCCTGCTTCTTGTCTAGTGTACATATTCTTCAGGGTTCAACCTTACTTTCGATACCCAGTGACCACTATAAAATATACAGTACTAAATTGCTGGTTAATGTTGCTCCATTTTGGCTATTTTATGCTAATTTATCTTTGTAAGCCTACATTTAATCCATATTTGATATGATTTGTCTTATTTGTAAATAACAGAGGGTTGCATTATGACTTTACAAATTACTTGGGGTATTATCTGGCTACAATATTTATATCTATTGAAGTGAAGATGAAGAGTATGGGGAGATATAAGACAAAGTGTTTTGTTCAGAAAAAAACAAACAAAAAACAACTGATAAAATAGTTTCGCTTTTTAATACCGTTATTGATCTAACACTATTAAACAAAGATTGCTGGACCCACCTTCACAAGCAAATATTAAAATATTTTGAGAATTTTGCATCGGTTACTTAATGTTCTCTTTATGGCTTCTTTTACCTCTTTGTTCCTTAGGCTGTAGATCAGTGGATTCAGCATAGGGATCACCAGAGTATAAAACACAGAAGCCATTTTATCAATATCGAATGTATGGACGGATTTAGGCTGCAAGTAAATAAACAATAGTGTCCCGTAGAATACAACCACCACTGTCAGATGGGAGCCACAGGTGGAGAAGGCTTTATGTCTTCGTTCAGCTGAATTCATTCTGAGGATGGCCACAAGAATAAACATGTAGGATACAAGAACAATCAAGAAGGAGGAGAGCAAATTACAGCCTGAAAAGATCAAAATGATCAACTCTAATTCATGTGTGTCAGAACACAGCATGGACATCAGAAGGAGAGAGTCACAGTAAAAATACCTGATAATGTTAGAGCCACAGAAGGATGATTTAAATAACTTAATTGTGAGAAATAGGGACAGAAATGTGCTGTAGAGATAGGGAGTAAGTACAAGCAACCAGCGCACTTTCTCTGCCATGATGACCACATAGAGAAGAGGTTTGCAGATGGCCACATAGCGATCATAGGCCATTGCTGACAGAATAAACAGTTCAGTGATGATGAAAATCTCAAAGGATGCTAGCTGGGTGGCACACCAATTGAGGGAAATTGTATTTTTGTGTACTACAAAGTTTACCATCATTTTAGGACCAATGACAGTGGAGTAACCAAGGTCAGTAATAGACAAATGCCTAAGGAAAAAGTACATGGGAGTGTGTAGCTTGGAGTCCAAATGGGTCAAGACAATCATGCCCAGATTGGCTACCACTGTGACCAAGTATATGAAGAAAAAGATTCCAAAGAGTGGTGCTTGCAGCCTAGGGTTGTCAGTGATGCCCCTGAGAATAAATTCAGTTGCCTCAGTCACTGCCGTATGATTGTGTTTCTCCATTTGGTTCATCTTAGTTACCTGTGTGAGATATAACATCAGTTGTTATTATGCTTGAGATGCTATCTTCTGAGGGAACTTAAAACATAATACATGAGATGTAGAGACATTTCTTTGTCACAAATTTTAAATAGAGACTCCTTCCTCCACCAAACCAAAACCGTACACACAGACAGGTTCATCGAAGCTTTGTTAAAGTATAATTAAAAAGGGAGAAGATATTATGAAATGATTGTTTCGATGCAGCTACTATGACCTGGAGACCTGGTGGTCCAGTGGTTTAGAGCTCAGCTGCTAACCAAAAGGTCATCAGTTTGAATCTAGCAGCTGCTCCTTGGAAACCCTTTGGGGCAGTTCTACTCTGCCCTGTAGGGTCTTTATGAGTCGGAATCTATTCGACGGCAACAGGTTTTTACTATGACTACTTCTTTTGACCAAGGTCATTTTAAGTATGCCAAAAAAGCTATAAATTATATTTCAGCTTTCTAAAAATTTCATATATTTTGTAAAACCAACATCTGTACGTAAACCAGATACCTCACCTTATTTCCAGTCATCACAGATTTTAAAGTAGAAAGGTATGAAGTGATTTTCCAAACTGTTGGTGGAGTAAAAAAATCACACAGTGATTAGGAAACCTCCGACCATTAAATATCTGTTTCAAAACTTCTCACTACATATTTGGATTTTTTTTTAACCCATCGCAAAAGATAAATATTATAATATTTTTAACTTAGAATTTTTTAATAATATCTTAGCACGCATTTTCCAATCTGTCATTTCTGCCTGTTGAATCACTCTTTCTAAAAGTTCTGATCATACATACCTTTTCTGCACACAAAGGACCTGGCCATTCTGATTATGAGTCTTTAATGGAGATTCATGTAAAGAGGCTCAGCAGAAAGAAAACTACGAATGAATAGCAAATACTGATAAAGATCCCACTATATGTGCTAGGCACTTTTCTAAATGCTTTACATATAGTAACTCATGTGATTCACACAATAACCCTGGGAAAGAGGTAAACTCACCATTCTCTTATGATATTGAAGAAACTGAGGTACAGAGAGTTGAAAAACTTATCAAAAGTCACTCAGCTAAGAAGTGCTGGGGTCAGAATTCAAATACAGGCAGTATGCTTTTACCATATGTTCTCTTATGTGTAATCGCATGCTGCCTCCCCATTAAGGGCACCCTGAGTAGATAGGAGATGAAGAATTGAATGGGAGTTCCATAGAATAAATAGACAAAGATTCCTGTTGACATAAATGACTGACAAACCACAAAAAAACCAAATCCAGTGCCATCGAGCACATTCTGACTCATAGCAAACCTATAGGACAGAGTAGAACTGCCCCATAGAGTTTCCAAGGAGCGCCTGGCGGATTTGAACTGCTGACTCTTTGGTTAGCAGCCGTAGCCCGTAACCACTACCCCACCAGGGTTTCCAAATGACTAACACAGCAAGCTAATTTGAAAACTAAGGTGGTCTGAACAACGCACAGCACAGAATAGCAGCTACTGTATAAGAAGTCTTTCATGCCCATTAATCCAACTGGTGAAAAAAAGTACGTTGCAAAGGAAGAAAGAGTTTTGCAGAGCATAAGGTCCTTCAAAGTCTTTGGTGATGATCCAATTTAAGGTGTATGTCCTGAGAAAGTTTACTAAGATCACTGTTTTCTGCTCACCTTAATGGAGGATCCGCTTTGTCTTCCTCCTACTTTAATCCTCACTGGTCGTTGAAGGAAGGATTTAAGTGGTTTTTTTTTAATCCTCTTGAGGCTCATTTTGATGAAGTTTTACTCTGATTAAAAAATAAACACAATGCATATAATTGCCTGAGGGAGAATGTCTTGGATCTCTGTTAATTGTTCTTTGAAAGTCTCATTAGGCAAGACACATTTTATGCCAGCGTCTAAATGAATAAATAAAGTACAAAACATCACTAAGCACTGGACATCAGGAATGTATCTTTGTCAGTATCTCATGCTACACTGTAGAATGCACCTATGTTGTAGATACACTACACACACAGAGACACACACACACTCACAATAGAGGAGTAAATGAAATAATGGCTCCCAGAATAAGATTATGCAATAGTCAATAATACAAAATCTGTTAGCCAAGGATATTTTTGCTGGCTATAGAATTCTAGGCTGACATTACACAAAGTCTTATGATTTGTATTGTTTCAGCATAGAAATTTGTGGCCATTCTCTTCTTTGTTCCTCTGTATGTAATTTGTCTTTTACCTCTGGCTGCTTTTAATAATTTCTGTTTATCATTGGTTTGAAACAATTTGATTGTGATGTGCTTTGATGAGATTTTCTTTCTGTTTTTGCTGCTTGTAGTTCTTTGGGGTTATAGGTTTTTTATACATTTGGGAAAATCCCAGCTATTTCTTCCAATGTTTTTTCTTCCCCATATATTCTCCTCATTTCTTCTGGACCTACAGTTAAACAGAGATAATTTGTTATTGTTCCACAGATCACTGGGAGGCTGGGTATTGCTAGTTATTTTTTTTTTCCTATTATTTTGTTCTCTTTCAGTGTCATTTTGGATAGTCTCTACTGTGATATGTTTAAGTTCACTTTTCTTTATTAGTGTACAAGTGGCTGTTACTTTCATTCAATAATTTGTTTGATATTGTACTTTCATCACTAGAAGTACCATTTGGTTATTGTTTAATCTTTCATTTATTTCCTCATTATGTTCATGTTTTTTGTTAAATCAACGATCATATTGAACATATTTAAAACAACATTTTGAAAGTTCTTGCCTACTAATTCATCTCTATCATCACTATCATTTCAAAATCTATTTCAAGTGTTGGGATTTCCTGATTAGCATAACATGTTTTCGCTTCCTCATAGCTCTAGTATTTTTTATCATATGCTGAATATTGTGAAGTTTTTGTTAATGGGTGCTACATTTTATTGTACTGTGTAAGAATATTAAAATTTCTATCCAAGACTTGCTTATTTTTAACTCATTATTTTATAAAATTTATTTATATTATTTGTTAAATATAATTTATTCCTAACTCCCTAGTCCTCCTTCCCTTATCACTGGGAACCAATAATATTCTTCTGTCTTGGTTATTTTGTCTAGTCTACATATTTCACATAAGTGGGATAAGACAGTAATTTTTATTTTGCATCTGACATTTCAGTGAGCATAAGGCTTTGAAGGCTAATACATGTGGCGGCACATACCAGAACTTCATTTCTCTTTATGGCTGAATGATACCTCGTTGTATGTATATACCACATTTGTTTTACCCATTCATCTTTAGATGGATACTTCGGTTGTTTCCAGCTTTGGCTATTGCGAACAATGCTATGATAACTTTGGTGTACGTGTGTCTGCTTGAGTCAACGCTTTCAACTCTTTTTGGATATACTTAAAATTGTAATTGCTGGGGCATATGGCGATGGTATGTTTGTATTTGAGAGGAACCACGGAACTGTTTCTAGAGTGGCTGGAACATTTTATTCCCACCAGCAATGCATGAGGGTTTAATTTCTCCAATACTTGATGTTTTCTGCTTTCTTGATGATAGTCATTCTAGTGGATGTGAAGTGCTGTTTCACTGTAGTCTGATTTGCATTTCCTTAATGATTGACGGAGGCATTGGTGGCTCAGAATTCTCAAATTCCATGTGGGAGACCTAGGTGCAATTCTTGGCCAACCCGCCTCATGCACAGCCACTGTCCATCTGTCAGTGGATGCTTGTGTGTTGGTGTGATTGCTGAACAGGTTCAGTGGAGCTTCCAGACTAAGATGGGCTGGGAAGAAAGGCCTAGTGACCTACTTACAAAAATCAGCCAGTGAAAACCTTCTGGATTACAAGGGTACAATCCACAATTGGTCACAGGGATGGTGCAGGACCTGGCAGTGATTTGTTCCTTTGTGCAGGGGTCATCCTGAGTTGGGGGCCAATTTAATGACAGCTAAGAATAACAACAATGACTAATGACTTTGAACATCTTTTCATCTGCTTATTGGACCTATATATCTTCTTTGGAGAAATGTTTATTCAGGTCATTTGCTCATTTTTTAATTGAGTTCTTTGTCTTTTTGTTGCTGAGTTATTGGAGTACTTTATATATTCTGGCTATTAAGCCATTATCAGATATATGATTTCCAAATATTTTCTTCTATTTTCTAGGTCACCTTACAACTTTCTTGATAATGTCCTTTGATGTATACATATTTTTACTTTTTTTTGGCAATAATGAAAGTCATTTTAATACAAACAATAGTGTACAACAGGAAAAGTTCCATCACGAGCAGTCCTCCTTGGCTCAAAAGCTCTCCAGGTGGGATGGAACACCTCTATGGGTGCTCCCTCTCTTTGCACCCTGAAGGAAAGACCCCAAGAATCTTCCCCATCCCGTTTTGTTTTCCAGGGGTTGTGTATTTAACTGCACAGATTGCAATGCAAGTTTTCCAACTGATCACACAAAGAGGGGGGTAATCAGACATGGCGGCACCAGCCCAGAATTGTGAGCTTGTAATTGTATCTCTTTAGCACTACTATTTATTTAGACAAACCATTAGGCTTCAGAGAGAGAGGTGCAATGGTTTGCTCCAAAGCCTAAAGATGCTGGGTGGGGGAAAGGAATGAGGAGTAATTAATTATAGTTGTTTGGGCCAACCAGAAGAACTGTCCCCTCTTAAGTAGTAAACATGGATCTAAGGGTTGAGACATCTAAACAGGAGTTGTTACCAATGATATAACCTGACAAGTTGTCGTTACAGTGACATGACTTGCAGTAATATAGGATTTTGCTTATGGTATTTATCGATTATACTTTGTTTTATTTTGCAGGTATCCTTCTATCCTGAGCTCCCTCAGTTAGTGGTGCTGGCAAATTATCTTTTCTCCCAATTGCAAATTTATTCCTTCTCCAAGGCCGGGAGGATGGCTCTAGGTGCTGAACAGGGTGTATCTCAGGCCCAGAGAAGTCAGCCGCTGAAGCTGGCTTGGGAGCGGGATGGGGGGCACAGTAAAATATACACAAGTAGTTAGCTTTTGCCGAGAGTGTCATTCTTCTCTGGTTCCGGAGGTTTAAGTAGGCTGTGTGGCTGGCTGCTTCTCCCTGAGGAAAGTGCGGTGGAACACTAGTACCAGCCCACCGCCGCCGCCACTCCATGAATGGAGCCTGAGGTTCCCCCGCTACTCAGGTCTGGTAACTCCTGCCTGCTTCTGAACCGTCTCTTCCTCGCACTGCCCCTCAGTTCATTTTCTAAGCTTGCCTTTAATGCTTAGGGCTCCTAGCTTCTCATAAAAATATTCATTTCACTTGTTTTTTCGGGTTTTTGTTGTAAAGAGGGCTCACTGGAAGTGTCTGTCTTTTCTGCCATCCTGGCTCTGCCCTGGTTTCTGTGATTTTAAGTAACCCTTCTCATACTTGAAAATATGAGTCAGTTACCCTTCAACTTTTTCTTGTAGGTCATATAAATTCAACTTCTTTACTCACACCATTTACTATAAAACTTTATACTATATCTGCTCTGTGTAATGAACTTCCCTGAATTTTCCATCCAAAACTTTACAAAACTTCTAACAAATGCATAGTTGTTTGTACAGTTAGTCATTTGTATACTTTTGGAATCCTGAGGTCAATGGGATCACAAAATCAAGAGCAAACTTAGGACATGAAGGAAAGAAGTAAAGGCTTAATAACCATCCCATTCCTGTTTAAAAAAAAGGTCAAAAGAAGGTTTGTTTAATACTGTAGTTACCATGTGAGCCTCATAGAAAGAGATGTTTCTACTCCCCTGGTGTACTAATAAAGCAGCCAGAGAATTAAATTTCAATTCAAGTCACATGAAATAAATGGAATTTTCTGCCAAATTAGTTTTAAAGGAAAGACTTAGCCAATAGGCTCTGTTTAACATATATACCAAAAAGCCAAACGTGTTACTGTCGAATTGATTCTGACTCATATTGACAATGTAAGATAGAGTAAAGCTGCCCCATAGGGTTTCCAAGTCTGTAAAACTTTTTTTTAATATTATTTTTTTTTAATTAATTTTTATTGTGCTTTAAGTGAAGGTTTACAAATCAGGTCAGTCTCCCCTACAAAAATTTACATACCTCTGGCTGTACACTCCTAACTGCTGTCCCTTTAATGAGATAGCACAATTCTTCCCTCCACTATCTCTCTTCGTGTCCATCCGGGTAGCTTCTGGGCCCCTCTGCCCTATCATCTCCCCTCCAGATAGGAGAAGCCAACATAGTCTCCTGTGTCTACTTGATCCAAGAAGCTCGTTTTCACCAGTATCATTTTCCATCCTATATTCCAGTCCAATCCCTGTCCGAAGAGTTGGCTTAGGGAATGATTCCTGTCTTCGGCTAACAGAAGGTCTGGGGACCATGGCCTCCTGGGGCCTTCTAGTCCTAGTCTGACCATTAAGTATGGTCTTTTTATGAGAACTTGGGTTCTGCACCCCACTGCTCTCCTGTTCCCTCAGGGGTTCTCTGTTGTGTTCCCTGTCAAGGCAGTCATCGGTTGTGGCCGGGTACCATCTGGTTCTTCTGGTTTCAGGCTGATGTAGTCTCTAGTTTATGTGGTCCTTTCTGTCTCTTAGGCTCATAATTACCTTGTGTCTTTGGTGTTCTTCATTCTTCCTTGCTCCAGGTGAGTTGAGACCAATTGATGCATCTAAGATGGCCACTCGCTGGCATTGAAGACCCCCGACACCATTCTCCAAAGTGGGAGGCAGAATGTTTTCTTAATAGATTTTACTATGCCAAAAAAAAAAAAAAAAATTTTTTTTTTTAATCGACTTAGACGTCCCCTGAAACCATGTTCCTCAAACCCCACCTCTGCTACTCTGGCCTTTGAAGCGTTAAGTTTATTCAGGAAACTTCTCTGCTCTTTGCTCTTGGTTTAGTCTAGTTGTGTTGACCTCTCCTGTATTGTGTATTGTCTTTCCCTTAATCTAAAATAAAACTTATCTACTATCAAAACGACTCGATGGCACTAGTTTTTTTTTTTTTTTTTTACTATCTGATTAGTGAATACCCCTCTCCCTCCCTCCTCTTTCCCCCATCTCGTAACCATCAAAGCACATTTTCTCTCTGCTTAAACTATTTCTCCAGTTCTTATAATAGTGGTCTTGATACAATATTTGTCCTTTTGCAACTGACTAATTTCACTCAGCATAATGTCTTCCAGATTCCTCCAGGTTATAAAATGTTTCATGGATTCACCATTGTTCTTTATCAATGTGTAGTATTCCTTTGTGTGAATATACCATAATTTATTTATCCATTCATCTGTTGATGTGCACCTTTGTTGCTTTCAACTTTTTACTACTGTAAACAGTGCTGCAGTGAACATGGGTGTGCATATATATGTTCATGTAAAGGCTCTTATTTCTCTAGGATATATTATAAGGATTGGGATTGCTGCATCATATGGTAGTTCTATTTCTAGTTTTTTAAGGATGCACAAATCGATTTCCAAAGTGATTGTACCATTTGACATTCCCATCAGCAGTGTGTAAGTGTTCCAGTCTCTACACAACCTCTCCAATATTTATTATTATGTGTATTTTGGATTAATGCCAGCCTTGTTTGAGTGAGATGGAATCTCATTGTAGTTTTGATTGGCATTTCTCTAATGGCTAATGAGCATTTCTTCATGTATCTGTTAACAGCCTGAATGTCTTCTTTAGTGAAGTTCCTGTTCATATTCTTTGCCCATTTTTTAATTGTGTTATTTGTCTTTTTGTAGTTGAGTTTTAGCAGAATCATCTAGATTTTGGATATTAGGTGCTGATCTGAAATGTCATAGCTAAAAACATTTCCCAGTCTGTAGGTAGCCCTTTTCACTCTTTTGGTGAAGTTTTTGGATGAGTATCGGTGTTTGACTTTTAGGAGCTCCCAGGCTGTTTTGGCTACTGTGGCGGTATAATAGGTTCTAAAATCAGGTAGAGTGAGGCCTCCCACTTTGTTCTTCTTTTCGAGTAACTCTTTACTTATTGGAGGTCTCTTGACCTTTCATATGAAGTTGGTGATTTGTTTCTCCATCTCATTAAAAAGTGTTGTTGGAATTTGGATTGGAATTGCGTTGTACCTATAGATGCTTCTTACAATGTTAACTCTTCCTATCCATGAGCAAGTTATGTTTTTCCACTTATGTAGTTCTCTTTTGGTTTCTTGCAGTAGTGTCTTATAGTTTTCTTTGTGTAGGTCTTTTACATCTCTGGTAAGATTTATTCCTAAGTATTTTATCTTCTTGGGGGCTACTCTAAATGGTATTGATTTGTTCATTTCATCTTTGATGTTCTTTTTGTTGGTGTAGAGGAATCCAGCTGATTTTTGTATGTTTAGCTTGTATCCCGATACTCTGCTGAACTCTTCTATTAGTTTCAGTAGTTTTCTTGAGGATTCCTTAGGGTTTTCTGTGTATATGATCATGTCATCTGCGAATAGAGATACTTTTACTTCTTCCTTACCAATATGGATGCTGTTTATGTCTTTATCAAGCCTAATTGCTCTGACTAGGACCTCCAGCACAATGTTGAATAAGAGTGGTGATAAGGGGCATCCTTGTGTGGTCCCTGTTCTCAAGGGGAGTGCTTTCAGAACCTCTCCATGTAGGATGATTTTGGCTATGGCTTTGTATAAATGCCCTTTATTATGTTGAGGAATTTTCCTTCTATTCTTATTTTTCTGAGAGGTTTTATCATGAGTAGATTTTGTCAAATGCCTTTTCTGCATCAATTGATAAAATCATTTGATTCTTGTCTTTTGTTTTATTTATATGATGGATTACATTAATTGTTTTTCTAATGTTGAACCATCCCTGCATACCTGGTATGAATCCAACGTAGCCATGTTATTTTTTTTGCTATGCTGTTGAATTCTATTGGCTAGAATTTTGTTGAGGATTTTTGCATCTAAGTTCATGAGGGATATAGGGCTGTAATTTTCTTTTTTTTTGTGTGGAGTCTTTACCTTGTTTTGGTATCAGGGATATGGTGGCTTCATAGAATGAGTTAGACAGTATTCCGTCCTTTTCTATACTCTACTACCTTTGGTAGTAGTGGTGTTAACTGTTCTCTGAATGTTTCGTAGAACTCTGCAGTGAAGCGGTCAGGGCCAGGGCTTTTTTTTGTTGGGAGTTTTTTTTTTATTATCTTTTTAATCCCTTTTTTTGTTATGGGTCTATTTAGTTGTTCTATTTCTTATTGTGTTAGTTTAGGTAGGTAGTGTGTTTCTAGGAATTCAACCATTTCTTCTAGGTTTTCAAATTTGTTAGAGTACAATTTTTCATAGTAATCTGATATGATTCTTTTAATTTCAGTTGGATGTCTTGTGATATCACCCATCTCATTTCTTATTAGGGTTACTTGTTTCCTTGTCTGTATTATTATTTTTTTTTGGTCAGCCTGGCCAGTTGTTTATCAATTTTGTTAATTTTTTCAAAGAACCAGCTTTTGGTCTTGTTAAGTCTTTCATTTGTTTTTCTATTCTCTAATTCATTTCATTCTGCTCTAGTTGTTATTATTTGTTTTCTTCTGGTGCCTGTCACTTTCTTTTGTTGCTCTCTTTCTAATTGTTCAAGTTCTAGGGACAGTTCTTTGATTTTGGCCCTTTCTTCTTTTTCATGTGTATGTTTATTCGTATAAATTGACCTCCGAGCACTGCTTTTGCTGTGTCCCAAAGGTTCTGATAGGATGTCTTTTCATTTTCATTGGATTCTATGAACTTCTTTATTCCACCCTTAATGTCTTCTATAACCCAGTCTTTTTTGAGCAGGGTGTTGTTCTGTTTCCAAGTATTTGATTTCTTTTCCCTGGTTTTTCTGTTATTGATTTCTACTTTTTAGCCTTATGGCCTGAGAAGATGCTTTGCAATATCTATGTTTTGGATTCTGCAAAGGCTTGCTTTATGACCTAATATATGGTCTATTCTAGAGAATGTTTCATGTGCTCTAGAAAAGAAAGTATACTTTGCAGCTGTTGGGTGGAATCTTCTGAATATACCTGTGAGGTCAAGTTGATTGATTGTGGCATTTAGATCTTCCATGTCTTTAATGAGCTTCTTTCTGGATGTCCTGTCCTTCACTGAAAGTGGTGTCTTAAAGTTCCCTACTATAATTGTGGAGTTGTCTATCTCACATTTTAGTGCTGTTAGAGTTTGTTTTATGTATCTTGCAGCCCTGTCATTGAGTGCATAAATATTTAATATTGTTATTTCTTCCAGGTAAATAGTCCCTTTGCTCATTATATAAAGTGCCCTTCTTTATCCTTCATGGTAGATTTAACTATAAAGTCTACTTGTCAGAAATTAATATTGTCACTCCTGCTTGTTTTTGATTGTTGTTTGCTTGAAATATTTTTTTACCATCATTTGAGTTTTACTTTATTTGTGTCTCTAAGTCTAAGGTTTGACTCTTGTAGGCAGCGTGTAGCTGGATTATGTTTTTTATCCACTGTGCAACTCTCTGTCTCTTTATTGTTGCACTTATTCCATTTACATTCAGTATAATTATGGATAGGTATGAGTTTAGTGCTGTCATTTTGATGCCTTTTTTTGTGTGTTGTTGACAATTTCATTTTCCCACTTACTTTTTTGTGCTGAGAAGTTTTTCTTTGTAAATTGTGTGTTCCTCTTTTTCAATGTAGTTGAATTTGTTTTTGCTGAGTGTTTATGTTTATCTTGGTTTTTATTTTGAAATATGGGATTTTTAGTCTTGTTTGTGGTTACCTTAATATTTATCCCTATTTTTCTAAGTATAAACCTAACTTGTATCTCCCTATATTGCCTTGATTTCCTCTCCATATGGAAGATCTATGCCTCCTCTATTTAGTCCCACTTTATTGATTATTGTCATCTTTTACATAATGACATCAGTGATTCCCTGTTTTGAGTTTTTTTTTTTTTAAATCTTATTTTATTTTTATGATTTCCCTCTCTGAGTTGATATCAGGATGCTCTGTTCTTTGTCCTTGTGTTGTTCTGATTTCTGATTTTATTGATTTTCTAACCAAAGAATATCCTTTAGTAATTTTTGTAGCTTTGGTTTGGTTTTTGAAAATTCTCTAAGCTTGTGTTTATCTGTAAATGTTTAATTCACCTTCGTATTTGAGAGTTTTGATGGATATATGATTCTTCACTGGCAATTTTTCTCCTTCAGTGCTCCATATATGTCATCCTATTGCCTTCTTGCCTGCATGGTTTCTGCTGAGTAGTCTGAACTTATTCTTATTGATCCTCCTTTGTAGGTGACTTTACATTTATCTCCAGTTGCCTTTAAAATTTTCTCTTTATCTTTGGTTTTGGCACGTTTGATGATAATATGTCTTGGTGATTTTATTTTTGGATCTAGCTCGTACGAGGTTCAATGAGTATCTTGGAAGATATCCATTAATCTTTCACAATGTCAGGAAAGTTTTTGCCAACAAATCTTCAACAATTCTCTGTGTATTTTCTGTTATCTCTCCCTGGAATTCCAGTCTCATGCAAGTTATTCTTCTTGGTAGATTCCCACGTGATTCTTAGGGTTTATTCATTTAAAAAAAAATTCTTTTATATGATTTTTCTTCATATATATTGGTGCCAATTGTCTTACCCGCCATCTCCCCAATTCTGCGTTCCAGTTCCTCAGTTCTGCTCCTCTGACTTCCTATTCAGTTGTCTGATTCTGCAATTTTATTGTTAATCTTTTGAATTTTTGAATGCTGTCTCTCTATGGATTCTTGAAACTTATTATTTTTTCACTATATTCTTGAACAATGATTTTAATTCTGTCAACTGCTTTATCTGTGTGTTCCTTGGCTTTTTCTGTATGTTGCCTAATTTCATTTCTGATGTCATCCCTGATATCTCGAAGCATACTGTATATTAATCTTTTGTATTCTACATCTGGCAATTCCAGGAATATATCTTCATCTGGGAGAGATCTTGGTTCTCTGTTTTGGGGGTTTGTAGAAGTAATCATGGTCTGCTTCTTTATGTGATCTGATATCAACTGCTGTCTCCAAGCCATCTATAAGTTACTGTAATAATTTATTTTATATTTATTCACTGAGTCCTATCTTTTTTTTTTTTTCCAAAATACCCTGATAGGCTACTAGAGTGTGCTAACTTGATTATTGGAGCCTTCAAAACACTAATGTCCTATTACCAGGTGGTAAGAGTTGTTGCCAGGTATATGAGCCTATGAATCCACTAACTGTTCTTGAATAGAATCAGCTCAGGTATCCTGATAGTCGGTCAGCTAGTGTGTGGTGTAGACTCTTACTTACTATGTTAGAGGAGTAGTGGTGATGGTTGTAGTCATCAGCTTCTGGTAGGGGCAGAGGGTCACACTGAGGAGAGCAGGGTGCTGACAGCCTCCCCCCAAGTTCCAGTGGGGATGGAGCATCTCTGTTCTCTAGAGTGCTCTGGTGGGTGGGCTCTGCAGCTGTACCTTTGGCATCAATATTTATACCTGTAAAGAATGGTAGGCACCACTACCCTAAGACCCCTTTCATGGGTGACTAGGTGGTGTGGATGGAGCCTCAGCCCTCAGTTCCCTGCTGTGGGTAAAAGAGGGTTCTGTTTAATAGGTAGAGTGGTATCAGACCTCCAAAACCTGCCTCTCCAATGCTCAGCTGACACCATTATAGTCAGACCTCTCACAGATTTGCTGTTGCATTACAACAGCCACCTGGTTCCATGTAGGGGTGAAAGCCAGAGCCTGTGGATCTCTTATGCCTGGACTGGAGCTGCTTCTGCTCTGATCTTCCAGTTTAGGGGAGTCGGGAAAGTATTTTTCCCCCTTTGTTAATTTGCTGCTTCTCCCAGACCAGGAGAATGGGTCAGAAAAAGCAGGACACTTCTATGTCAGGCCCAGGGAAGTTGAATGTTAATGAAGCTGGCTGGGGCAGGGAGGGAAGGGATCAGACAGATAGGAGAGAGTAGTGAGGAAAAATAGGCAAAATCACTTATCTTGTGTCAAGAACATTGTTTTATCTCAGATTCCAGAGCGGTGTATAGCCTGTGTGCGCTGGCTGGGTCTCCGCTGAGATTGCTCCAGGGGTTTAGGACTGCATCCCGTGCTTCCTGTGTCTCAGGAAACTACCATCAGCCCCACTGCATTCATGCCAAAGGATGGCACAATGTTAAAATTTTTGATGAAGTCCTGTTAACCTATTATTTCCTCTTATTTCCTGTCCTGTTGGTATCTGTCGTCAAAAACAAGGTCATGATGGCGGGGCCAAGATGGCGGACTAGGTAGACGCTACCTCGGATCCCTCTTGCAACAAAGACTCAGGAAAACAAGTGAATCGATCACATACATAACAATCCACAAACTCTGAACAACAAAAACAGATTTAGAGACGGAGAACGAACAAAAACAGGGAAGGAGCGACTGTTTTCAGAGCCTGGAGCCAGCATCCCAGTCAGGTAACCTTGGCGCTGGGCTTAGGTCTGGGCCCAGGGGAGCTGAACTTAAAATCTTGTGACGGCGCAAACAAGGGGCGCAGACCTACCCCCCTGAACTGACCCCGGGAGGGGGCCCAGCCAGTCTCTGTGGGTGGTGTGGTGACGCGGCTGGTGGGAGAAGTCCCCGAGAGGCAGTGACTGGTTTTGGAGCCGGGAGTGCAGCGTCCCAGCAGGGGACCTTGACACTGGGCTTTGGATTGGCAGCGGAGGATCTGACCGTGGCTTCAGTGGGACAGACCCTCGGGGGCAATCTCCACACAGCCAGCACACATACACGACACGGCCCTAAGGAATCTCAGATAAAATAGTCATTCCAAGCAAGATAAGCAACTTTGGCTATATTCCGAGATGCTACTCTCCTATTTCTCTGAACCCTCCGCCACCCTTCCCAGGAGGCTTCATTAACATTGGAATTTCCTGAGCCAGAGGGAGAACGGCTCCGGCTCCGCAGTGGCTTTGCTTTTCCATTTTTTTTTTTTTTTTTTTTTGGACTTTGCCTAACCCATTCTTCCAGCCTGAGAGAAGGAACCACAAAAAACCCAGGGACAAAAAATCCATCCCAAATTGGACTAAAAACACAGAACCAGCTACAGCCAAGCATATATGATCCAAATCTTGGACTTTCATCCTTACAAGGAACAAGGTGGTGGTTATAATCCAAAGGCAGTTCTGAAAGGAATCTGACTGAATTTTTTTTTTAGCGGATTTTCTGGAAAAACAAGTTTCCCAGGTCTGATATCTCTGCTTATTCAACAGAGCCCTAACTGACCCACAACAGGGAACTGAGGGCTGAAGCTCCCCCCAGACCACCTAGCCTCTTGCCTTAGGGGTCTAAGGAGGGTGACACCTACCAATCAGTAGAGGTACATGCATTGGGGGCCTAAGGTACAGCTGTAGTGCCCTCCCACCAAGGTGCTATAGGAATAGAGATACACCTACCTCACTGACACTTGGGGGAAGCCTGTCAGCATCCTGCCCCCCCCCGGAGTGTGAACCCCAGCTGCTAATAGAATCTGGTGCACACAACTATCACCACTACTTCTCGAGGTGGATAGGTGTTAGGGTGCATCACACACTTGATGACCCAAAATCAGATTCTACTCAAGAATAGTGAATAGACTCAAGCATATATATCTGGCAACAGCCCAAACCAGCTGGCAATAGGTTATAAGTAAGTCAAGGGCTATAACAAACAAGACAGCACAATCTAGTAGCCCATCCATGTATATTGAAAGAAAACAAAACAAGATAAGACTCAGTGAGCAAATACAGAATAAACCAATACTATATCTTATATCTTAGTGATGGCTTGGAGACAACAGTCGATATCAAACCACATAAAGAAGCAGACCATGACAGCTTCTACAACCCCCCAAACAAAAGAATCAAAATCTTTCCCAAACGAAGACACAATCCTGGCATTATCAGATACAGAATATAAAAAACTAATTTACAGAATGCTTCAAGACATCAGGGATGACCTCAGAAATGAAATAAGGCAAACTGCAGAAAAAGCCAAGGAACACACTGATAAAACTGTTGAAGAACTCAAAAAGATTATTCAAGAACATAGTGGAAAAATTAATAAGTTGCAAGAATCCATAGAGAGACAGCATGTAGAAATCCAAAAGATTAACAATAAAATTACAGAATTAGACAACACAATAGGAAGTCAGAGGAGCAGACTCGAGCAATTAGAATGCAGAGTGGGACATCTGCAGGACCAGGGAATTAACACCACCATAGCTGAAAAAAAATCAGATAAAAGAATTAAAAAAAATGAAGAAACCCTAAGAATCACGTGGGACTCTATCAAGAAGGATAACTTGCGTGTGATTGGAGTCCCAGAACAGGGAGGGAGGACAGAAAACACAGAGAGAATAGTTGAAGATCTGCGGACAGAAAACTTCCCTGACATCATGAAAGACGAGAGGATATCTATCCAAGATGCTCATTGAACCCCATTTAAGACTGATCCAAAAAGAAAAACACTGAGACATATTATCATCAAACTTGCCAAAACCAAAGATAAAGAGAAAATTTTAAAAGCAGCCAGGGATAAAAGAAAGGTTTCCTTCAAGGGAGAATCAATAAGAATAAGTTCAGACTACTCAGCAGAAACCATGCAGGCAAGAAGGCAATGGGATGACATATACAGAGCACTGAAGGAGAAAAACTGCCAACCAAGGATCATATCTCCAGCAAAACTCTCTCTGAAATATGAAGGCGAAATTAAGATATTTACAGATAAACTCAAGCTTAGAGAATTTGCAAAAACCAAACCAAAGCTACAAGAAATACTAAAGGATATTGTTTGGTCAGAAAACCAATAATATCAGATACCAGCACAACACAAGGTCACAAAACAGAACATCCTGATATCAACTCAAATAGGGAAATCACAAAAACAAATTAAGGTTAATTAAAAAAAAAAATGCTCATAACAGGGAATCATTGATGTCAATACGTAAAAGATCACAATAGGTGGCATAGAACTGCCATATGGAGAGTGATACAAGGCGATATAGGACAATACAAGTTAGCTTTTTACTTAGAAAAATAGGAGTAAATATTAAGGTAACCACAAAGAGGTATAAAAACTCCATAACTCAAGATAAAAGTCAAGAAAAACGTAACGACTCAACTAACATAAAGTCAAACACTACAAAAATGAGGATCTCACAATTTAATAAGAAAAACGTCTCAGCACAAAAAAGTAAGTGGAAAAATGAAATTGTGAACAACACAGATAAAAAGGCATCAAAATGACAACACTAAACACTTATTTATCTATAATTACGCTGAATGTAAATGGACTAAATGCACCAATAAAGAGACAGAGAGTCTCGGACTGCATAAAGAAACACGATCCGTCTATATGCTGCCTACAAGAGACACACCTTAGACTTAGAGACAGAAACAAACTAAAACTCAAAGGATGGAAAAAAACATACCAAGCAAACAATAAGCAAAAAAGAAGAGGAGTAGCAATATTAATTTCTGACAAAATAGACTTTAGACTTAAATCCACCACAAAGGATAAAGAAGGAGACTACATAATGATAAAAGGGACAATTGATCAGGAAGATATAACCATATTAAATATTTATGCACCCAATGACAGGGCTGCAAGATACATAAATCAAATTTTAACAGAACTGAAAAGTGAGATAGACACCTCCACAATTATAGTAGGAGACTTCAACACACCACTTTCGGAGAAGGACAGGACATCCAGTAAGAAGCTCAATAGAGACAGGGAAGACCAAAATACAACAATCAACAAACTTGACTTCATTGGCTTATACAGAAACCTCCACCCAACTGCTGCAAAGTATACTTTTTTTTCTAGCGCACATGGAACATTCTCTAGAATAGACCACATATTAGGTCATAAAACAAACCTTTGCAGAATCCAAAACATCAAAATATTACAAAGCATCTTCTCAGACCACAAGGCAATAAAAGTAGAAATCAATAACAGAAAAATTAGGGAAAGGAAATCAAATACTTGGAAACTGAACAATACCCTCCTGAAAAAAGACTGGGTTATAGAAGCCATCAAGGAGGGAATAAGGAAATTCATAGAACACAACGAGAATGAAAATACTTCCTATCAAAACTTCTGGGGCACAGCAAAAGCAGTGCTCAGAGGCCAATTTATATCGATAAATGCACACATACAAAAAGAAGAAAGAGCCAAAATCAGAGAACTGTCCCTACAACTTGAACAAATAGAAAGTGAGCAACAAAAGAATCCATCAGGCACCAGAAGAAAACAAATAATAAAAATTAGAGCTGAACTAAATGAATTAGAGAACAGAAAAACAATTGAAAGAATTAACAAAGCCAAAAGCTGGTTCTTTGAAAAAATTAACAAAATTGATAAACCATTGGCCAGGCTGACTAAAGAAATACAGGAAAGGAAACAAATAACCCGAATAAGAAATGAGAAGGGCCACATCACAACAGACCCAACTGAAATTAAAAGAATCACATCAGATTATTATGAAAAATTGTACTCTAACAAATTTGCAAACCTAGAAGAAATGGATGAATTCCTGGAAAAACACTACCTACCTAAACTAACACATTCAGAAGTAGAACAACTAAATAGACCCATAACAAAAAAAGAGATTGAAACGGTAATCAAAAAACTCCCAACAAAAAAAAGCCCTGGCCCGGATGGCTTCACTGCAGAGTTCTAACAAACTTTCAGAGAAGAGTTAACACCACTACTACTGAAGGTATTTCAAAGCATAGAAAATGATGGAATACTACCCAACTCATTCTATGAAGCCACCATCTCCCTGATACCAAAACCAGGTAAAGACATTACAAAAAAAGAAAATTATAGACCTATATCCCTCATGAACATAGATACAAAAATCCTCAACAAAATTCTAGCCAATAGAATTCAACAACATATCAAAAAAATAATTCACCACGACCAAGTGGGATTTATACCAGGTATGCAAGGCTGGTTTAATATTAGAAAAACCATTAATGTAATCCACCACATAAATAAAACAAAAGACAAAAACCACATGATCTTATCAATTGATGCAGAAAAGGCATTTGACAAAGTCCAAAACCCATTCATGATAAAAACTCTTACCAAAATAGGAATTGAAGGAAAATTCCTCAACATAATAAAGGGCATCTATGCAAAGCCAACAGCCAATATCACTCTAAATGGAGAGAACCTGAAAGCATTTCCCTTGAGAACGGGAACCAGACAAGGATGCCCTTTATCACCGCTCTTATTCAACATTGTGCTAGAAGTCCTAGCCAGAGCAATTAGGCTAGACAAAGAAATAAAGGGCATCTGGATTGGCAAGGAGGAAGTAAAATTATCTCTATTTGCAGACGACATGATCTTATACACAGAAAACCCTAAGGAATCCTCCAGAAAACTACTGAAAGTAATAGAAGTGTTTGGCAGAGTCTCAGGTTATAAGATAAACATACAAAAATCACTTGGATTCCTCTACATCAACAAAAAGAACATCAAAGAGGAAATAACCAAATCAATACCATTCACAGCAGCCCCCAAGAAGATGAAATACTTAGGAATAAATCTTACCAAGTATGTAAAAAACCAATACAAAGAAAACTACAAATCTCTACTACAAGAAATTAAAAAGGACATAATTAAGTGGAAAAACATACCTTGCTCATGGATAGGAAGACTTAACATAGTAAAAATGTCTATTCTACCAAAAGCCATCTATACATACAATGCACTTCCGATCCAAATTCCAATGTCATTTTTTAAGGTGATAGAGAAACAAATCACCAGCTTCATATGGAAGGGAAAGAAGCCTCGGATATGCAAAGCATTACTGAAAAAGAAGAAGAAAGTGGGAGGCCTCACTCTACCTGATTTCAGAAGCTGTTATAGAGCCACAGTAGTCAAAACAGCCTGGTACTGGTACAACAGCAGGCACATAGACCAATGGAACGAATTGAGAACCCAGATATAAATTCATCCACATATGAGCAGCTGATATTTGACAAAGGCCCAGTGTCAGTTAATTGGGGAAAAGATAGTCTTTTTAACAAATGGTGCTGGCATAACTGGATATCCATTTGCAAAAAAATGAAACAGGACCCATACCTCACACCATGCACAAAAACTAACTCCAAGTGGATCAAAGACCTACACATAAAGACTAAAACGATAAAGATTAAGGAAGAAAAAATAGGGACCACCTTAGGTGCCCTAATACAAGGCGTAAACACAATACAAAACATAACCAAAAATGACGAAGAGAAACCAGATAACTGGGAGCTCCTAAAAATCAAACACCTATGCTCGTCTAAAGACTTCACCAAAAGAGTAAAAAGACCACCTACAGACTGGGAAAGATTTTTCAGCTATGACATCTCCGACCAGCGCCTGATCTCTAAAATCTATATGATTCTGTCAAAACTCAACCACAAAAAGACAAACAACCAATCAAGAAGTGGGCAAAGGATATGAACACACACTTCACTAAAGAAGATATTCAGGCAGCTAACAGATACGTGAGAAAATGCTCTCGATCGAGCAATGCAAATTAAAACCACGGTGAGATTCCATCTCACTCCAGCAAGGCTGGCATTAATCCAAAAAACACAAAATAATAAATGTTGGAGAGGCTGTGGAGAGATTGGAACTCTTATATACTGCTGGTAGGAATGTAGAATGATACAACTACTTTGGAAATCTATCTGGCGTTATCTCAAACAGTTAGAAATAGAACTACCATACAACCCAGAAATGCAACTCCTTGGAATATACCCTAGAGAAATAAGAGCCTTCACACAAACAGATATATGCACACCCATGTTTATTGCAGCTCTGTTTACAATAGCAAAAAGATGGAAGCAACCAAGGTGTCCATCAACGGATGAATGGGTTAATAAATTGTGGTATATTCACACAATGGATTACTACGCATCGATAAAGAACAGAGACGAATCTGTGAAACATTTCATAACATGGAGGAACCTGGAAGGCATTATGCTGAGCGAAATTAGTCAGAGGCAAAAGGACAAATATTGTATAAGACCACTATTATAAGATCTTGAGAAATAGTTTAAACTGAGAAGAACACATACTTTTGTGGTTACGAGGGGGGGAGGTAGGGAGGGTGGCAGAGGGTTTTTTACTGATTAATTAGTAGATAAGAACTGCTTTAGGCGAAGGAAAGGACAATACTCAATACATGGAAGGTCAGCTCAAATGGACTGGACCAAAAACAAAGAAGTTTCTGGGATAAACTGAATGCTTCAAAGGTCAGCAGTGCAATGGCGGGGGTTTGGGGATCATGGTTTAAGGGAACTTCTAAGTCAATTGGCAAAATAAGTCTATTATGAAAATATTCTGCATCCCACTTTGAAATGTGGTGTCTGGGGTTTTAAATGCTAACAAGTGGCCATCTAAGATGCATCAATTGGTCTCAACCCACCTGTAGCAAAGGAGAATGAAGAACACCAAGGTCACACAACAACTAAGAGCCCAAGAGACAGAAAGGGCCACATGAACCAGAGACCTACCTCATCCTGAGACCAGAAGAACTAGTTGGTGCCCGGCCACAATCGATGACTGCCCTGACAAGGAGCACAACAGAGAACCCCTGAGGGAACAGGAGATCAGTGGGATGCAGACCCCAAATTCTCATAAAAAGACCATACTTAATGGTCTGACTGAGACTAGAGGAATCCCGGTGGTCATTGTCCCCAAACCTTCTGTTGGCCCAGGACAGGAACCATCCCTGAAGACAACTCATCAGACATGAAAGGGACTGGACAGTGGGTAGGAGAGAGATGCTGATGAAGAGTGAGCTAATTGTATCAGGTGGACACTTGAGACTGTGTTGGCATCTCCTGTCTGGAGGGGGGATGGGAGTATAGAGAGAGTTGGAAGCAGGCAAAAGTGTCACAAAAGGAGAGACTGGAAGGGCTGACTCATTAGGGGGGAGCAAGTGGGAGTACAGAGTAAGATGTATATAAACTTATACGTGACAGTCTGACTTGATCTGTAAACGTTCGCTTGAAGCTCGGTAAAAGTTATTTAAAAAAAAAAAAAAACAAGGTCATAAAATTTAAGCCCCATATTTTTCTTCTAAGGGTTGTATTTTTATATTTAAGTCACTGACCCATTTTGAATTAATTTTTTTATATGGTGTGAGGTGTGGGTTCCACTTCATTCTTTTGCACTTGGAGATCAGTTGTCCAATCACTATTTGTTGAAGAGACTCTTTTCTCCATATTGAATGGATTTGGTAATTTTATCAAAAATCAGTTGGTCATACATGTATGGATTTATTTCTGGATTCTCAAATCTATTTTATTGGCCTGTAAGTCTATGCTGAAACTAATACCACTGTATAAGTTTTGAAATCAAGAAAGGTGAGTCCTCTTATGTTGTTTTTACTTTTTAAGATAGTTTTGGTTATTTGGGGACTGTTATGGTTTGAATTGTGTCCTACAAAAATGTGTGTCATGTCCATGATTCTCAGTGTTGTGTGATAGTCCACCATTTTGTCATCTGATGCGATTTTGCAATGTGTTGTAAATCCTACCTCTTTGGTGTTAATGAGGCAGGATTAGAGGCAGTTACGTTAATGAGGCGGGACTCAACTTAAAAGACTAGGTTGTATCTTGAGTTAATCTCTTCTGAGTTGTAAAAGACAGAAGCTAGCAGTGAGACAGGAGGACTTTATACCTCCAAGAATCTAGTGCCAAAAGCAGTGTGCATCCCTTGGACCCAGGGCTCCTGTGCTGAGAAGCTCCTAGACCAGGGGAAGACTGATGACAAGTACCTTCCCCCAGAACCAACAGAGATAGAAAGTCTTCCCCTGTAGCTGACACCCTGAATTCATACTTCTAGCCTCCTAAACTGTGAGAGAATAAATTTCTCTTTGTTAAAGCCATCTACTTGTGGCATTTCTGTTATAGCACCACTAGATAAACTAAGAGAGGAATCCTTGCAATTTCATTTGAATTTGAGGATCGTCTTTTCCATTTCTGAAAAAAGTCTTAGAATTTTGATGGGGATTACATCATACCTGCAGATTTCTTTGGGTAGAAAAGACATCTTAACAATATTGTTTCCATTCCATGAAGACAGGATGTCTTTCCATTTAATTAGATATTCTTTAATTACATTCACCAATGTTTTATAGTTTCCGGAGTTGCCACAGTATAACATCCAATGTGCCTCATTTCCAAAACAAAATCATGAATCCTGCAAAGAAACAAACAATGGCCCATTCATAGGGTAAAAAAGAAAGAAAGAAATTAACAGAAACTATCCCTGAGGAAGGAAACCCTGGCGGTTTAGTGGTTAAGTGCTATGGCTGCTAACCAAAAGGTTGGCAGTTCGAATCCATAAGGCACTCCTTGGAAACTCTACAGGGTAGTTCTACTCTGTCCTGTAGGGTTGCTATGAGTTGGAACCAACTCAGTGACAGTGGGTTGGTTTTTTTGGTCTATCCCTAAGGAAACATATGTTGGACTTACTATACAAAGATTGTTAATAAACTGTCTTAAATAAGTTCAGTGAGCTAAAGAAAATTGTGGATAAAAAACTGAAGAGAACCAGGATAACTATGCTTCAACAAATAGAGAATATCAACAAAATTATGATAGAGAAATAATGGAGGTATAAAGTGTAATAACTGAAATGAAATGAAACATTGATTGAGATTTCCCAACCTGAGGAGCAGAAAAAAAAATGAATAAAGAAAAATTTACATGGCCTAAGAGACCTGTAGTAAACTATTAAGTGTACCAGCATGTACATAATGGGAGCCCCAGAAGATAAGGAGAGAAAAAGAAACAGAAAAACATTTGAAAAAATAATGGCTCAAAACTTATAAACTTGGATAAAATACATGAATCTGCATAACCAAGAGCTAAAGTAATCAAGTACGATAAACACAAAGATACTCATGTTTAGACAAATTATAATCAAACAATCAAAGTCAAAGACAAAGGAGACTCTTGAATATTGCAAGTGAGTAGCAACTGATCACATACAATGAATCTCACTAAGATTAACAGTTTATTCTTCTCAGAAAGCATGGAGGTTAAAAGGTAGTGAGATGATGTATTTAAAGTGCTGGGAAGAAATTTTCAACCAAGAATTTCGTATCTGAGAAAATTATCTTAAAATAAAGGTAGTCCTTTGGGATCAAATGAATGAACACTAGACAGTAACTCAAAATGATACAAAGAAATAAGTAAAACTAACTGGCAAAGACAAATGCATGGGCAAATATAAAAGCCAGTATCATTATATTTTGGTTTTTAATTCCTCTTTTTGGTCCAAATGTCAGCAAAAGCAAAATAAAAATTAATAGATAAGTACTGTTGGTATTATGCCATTATGGTAAAATTTATTTAAATGTTTGTTTACTATTTTTTTATTTAACAGTTTAAAATATCTTATTAGGGCATTATCTATGACAAAAGAGTTTCATCTATGCATTGCGTAAATTACAGTGCTTGATGAGAATTTTTCCTTGTAATTATCCTCTTAAATTACTTGACTAAGATGAAGAAACCATTGAATACAGAAAGTTTCCTTTTGGTTGTTGTTGTTTCTTTGAAGAGAACAAGAATTTGGAATGATATAATTTTATTTCTAGTGAATAAGCACAAAATAATGTAAAAAATGTACTTTATTTTAGTATGATATGTATTTCAGTAAAATTTGCCTGCTATCTTTTTGGAGCTCTGGTGGTGCAGTGGATAAGCTTTTGGCTGCTAATCACCAGCTGTTGTTTATAAACTACGGGGCAATTCTACTCTGTCCTATAGGGTGGCTATGAGTCAGAATTGAGTGGATGGCAGTGGGTTTGGTTTATTTGGTTTTATCTTTTTATACTTTCTCTGTTAATTAATGGCACCATCTTCCACATAATGCATTTAACAAGATACGTGGGTATTCAGCAAAAAAAAAAAAAAAATCATCCAAGAGTAATGTGCCCATTTAACGTGCTGTTCTTTCTTTTTTACCAGTATAACATGTTCCAATCCATTGAAAATAAGAATTAGAAATATATCAATATTTTCTCTTCATTCTTATAATACTTTTCATCTTCATGCTGTCTATTAGTTATAATGTTTAATAAATCTTTTAGTCTTTCCCAACAGAGTTCTAGTTTTCCCTTCTTCCTATTGTCATCCTCTCTGTTTTAATTCACTTTGCATTATCCATTCTTTTCTTTTTTCCATAAGTTGGCCATGAGAATCAACATGTAAGACACTAGTTATCTAAGGACAAAAGAAATCATATTAAATGCTAAGAAATAAAAATCATCTAGTCAAATTCACACATTTTAGTTCATCAGTGTTAAGAATTTATTTTCACAACAGAATTGACTGATAACGAAAGGACAAATAAAATTTTCATGTGTTAATTGTAACACAGATAACCCTTTGTCTCCAACATTGTTTACACGGTTGCTTTAGGCTTAGAAAACGGAATAGAAAAAAGATTGAGAAGATCCTTATCCTTAGAAAAACTGACAGAAACAAACACATATTTTATTGATTAAGAGTGTAATAAATATAATCATTGTAGAAGTATGAGGGTCTATGAAATCACATAAGTAATCAATGAACAGGAAGCAAGGAATGTTGGGGAGGTGACATCTAAAATAGGATTGGTTTGTCTGAGTATAATCTAAAAAAAAGTCTGTCTAGGATTTATAATTAGTCTTTGCTTTGGAACCAAAGAGAATACATTTATATCTATAAGAAATATTGTCAAATGATATTACCTTTGGCATTGTTTACTGAAACAAGGTTCAATATCGAGTATTAAATACAAAGCTGGCATCAGTTTTTAAAAACTCTGTGGAACGCATCTTTTACCTCTTTGTTTCTTAAGCTGTATATCAAAGGGTTAAGCATGGGGATGACCAAAGTGTAAAACACAGAGGCCACTGTGTCAGTATCATATGAGTGAGCAGATTTGGGTTGCATATACACAAGTAATAGAGTTCCATAAAACACAACCACCACTGTCAGATGAGAACCACATGCGGAGAAAGCTTTTTTCCTGCCCTCAGCAGAATGCATTCGAAATATGGCTATCAGAATCAGCAGGTAGGACAGCAGGACAACCACGAGGGAGGATATCAAATTAAATGCTGAAAACATTATGACCAACAACTGTACCTCTTGTGCATTTGTGCAGAGCATAGGTATCAAGGGGACATCATCACAGTAGAAATGACTGATGACATTAGAGCCACAGAAGGTCAATGTGAAAATCTTAATGGTGAACATCAGAGACTGAAAAGTACTATAGAGGTATGGAATACCCACGAGCACATGACAACGTCTTGGGGACATGATAACATTGTAGAGCAGAGGGTTACAGATGGCCATGTAGCGGTCATAGGCCATGGCTGACAGCATAAAAAGTTCACTGACAATGAACAAAATGAAGAAAGCCATCTGCGTGGCACATGCATAATAGGAAATGGGGCTTTGATTCACAGCAAAATTTTCCAGCACCTTGGGGCAAATGATGGTAGAAGTACCAAGATCAATGAAGGCCAGGTGTCTGATGAAAAAATACATAGGTGTGTGTAGGTGGGAGTCCACCTTGGTCAAGATGATCATCCCCAGGTTTCCCACTACTGTTATCATGTAGATAATAAGAAAGACGCCAAAAAGGGGGAGCTGCAGCTCAGGGTGCCTTGTGACTCCCATTAGAATGAATTCAGTGAACACTGTTAGATTCTGTTGGCCCATCTGGTCCAGTTACTCTTCTGGGAAGAAACAGTAGTATTTTCTAAACAAATTATAACATTTGAAGAAACAATGGAAAAACAATTCGCATTTTTTGTTGTTATACGTCTTTGAGTTAGTGCTGAATTCACAGTGACCCCAAGCGCAAAGAAATAAAAAGGTGCTTAGTCCTGCACCATCAGCATGATCTGTTTGGGATTGAACCCTTGTAATCCATAGGATTCTTACTAGCTGGTTTTCAGAGGATGATCCCTAGGTATTTTTTTGTAGTCTATCTTAGTCTGGAACCCCTCTGAAACCTGTTCAGCAACATTACAAGGAATTTACCACTGACAGACCAGTGCTGGCAATGCATAAGGTACATTGGCCAGAAATCTAACTGGGTTACCCACACAGACTATCACTGAACAACCACTGTCCTTTTTCTTCATATTGTTGTTGTTGTGTGTCATTGAGTTGATTCCAACTCTTAGTGACCCTATAGGATGAAGTAGAACCTCTCTGTAGGTTTGCCAAGGCTGTAATCTTTATGAAAGCAGATTGCCCATTTTCTCCCACAGGGTGGCTGATCTTTCTGTTAGCAACTGCTGACCTATCTGTCACTTAACCAGTTAACCACTCTGCCACCAGGACTTTGCATCTGACTTTGAGGTTAAAGTAAACTTTAGAATCTTCTACATCCCCAAAAATGTAATATATAACACATTACTCATTGATAAAACATAGATTAAATTCTAAAGAAATTCAACAGAAATTAATCTATGTTGTGTCAATGAATAATGTGTTTTATGTGGATTCCCCAATCTGGGGATGTAGAAGATTCTAAAGTTTATTTAAACTTCAAGAACCCACAGAGTTGGTAATACAGAGATAGTATACTTAATTTTATCTACAAAATAACATCAAAGTTTTCCTTTAGTCTGCTTCATTTTTGTCTGAGAATTTATGTGAGATTTTTAGTCTTAGAAAGGAATCCCTGGTGCTATAGCAGATAAGAGTTCTGTTAATCAAAAGGTGGGCAGTTCAAATCTACCAGGCACTCCTTGGAAACCCTGTGGGGCAGTTTTACTCTGTCTATAGGATTGCTATGAGTCAGAATCAACTCGATGACGACAGTTTTTTGTTTTTGCTTAATAGAGAAATGCTGAGGTAATGCAAGTTTAGTGAAAATTGTATGGTAAAACCCATTGCCCTCAAGCCGATTCTGACTCATAGTGACACCATAGGACTAACTGGAATTGCCCTATAGGGTTTAGAAAGCTATAATTTTTATGGAAGCAGCCTGCCATGTATTTCTCCTGTGGGGTGACTGGTGTGTTTGAACTAGCAACCTTCCAGTTAGCATCTGAGCACTTAACTACTGTGCCACCAGGTATCCCCAACCATAATTGATTTAGAGCACATTCGCTTCCCATTCTGACTTCTGCTCTATTGTACTTTACCTAATGTCAGTTTGCACTGGAGTGTCAGCAGGCATTCCTGGGGTCCAGAGAGATGTGAATTGAGTTAATGACACTTTATTCCCTATTGCCGTCAAGTCAATTCTGACTCATAGCGACCCTATAGTGAGGTATATTTCTATGATTCAAAAGCAATGGCGTGTATCATTTATTAAAGAGATCTTTCTGGTGTTAGAATAGCTTTTAGGAACACCTAGCACCTGGCATGCTGAGAAGTGTCTTGAATACAATTTAATAATTTTTTTTTTTATATTTATGATTTTGCAAATTTTTTGACCGAGATCAGTTTGCTTATAACTGAAATTTATTTCTATTTCTTTTTCAGTCTAAATATATATTCACATTTATGCTTCAATTGTGTAAATGAAACTTGAAAAAATTGGGGAGTTTTCGTTAAAAAGTGTAATGCAATTATATATTGCATTACACTTTTTAATTTGCATTAAAGTTGTATTTATAATTGCATTACACTTTTTAATGAAAACTCCCCAATTTTTACAAGTTTCAAGACACATAATATCTGGATACATTCCTCCTAAAAGCTATGGTTTATATCAATATTTAGGGATTTTGACTTTAATTGTATATGCTTTGTTGACTGTAATATGACACCATGGAGAAGACCAATTTCATAAGCCAGTTAGAGTGTTCATTTGTGCATTTATTACATCATATATTACAAACTGTCAATTTATTTCTGGAACTCTACAATAGAGAATTCATAGAATATAAGATTTTAATGATAACATCTGTCTCTTCATTTCATAAAATTTTACAAAGAAAGTCAGTAAATCAAAGTGGAACTATCTGATTGGAGCCAATAAATCCCTTTGTTTTAATCCATTTGGTTTCCCTTTTGACCTATTCTCATATTCATTGTCCCATCAATGGAAACCTAGGACTCTGTAAGCATGGTTTTCAATTTCATTGATATAAAACACAGGATTTAGTTATTATTATATGATAGAATGCCCATGCTTAGTCTGCACAGCTATTAGAAACTTCCAGGGGCCCCAACAACGTCTAAGTCTACAGTATGCAGTAGCTGAAGTTCAGAGCTGGACTACAGACAGATGTCCGCTAAGGATGATTTTTGGTCCTGTGGCTGGATGGAATTTTCAGGAGAATAGCAGTAATCCTAGAAATAAGCTAATTTTTAGTTTGATTTTGTCAGCATGATCCAGTAGATTGGGAGGCAGGATGATACTAGAGATTGGTGAGTCACCTCTGTCCCTTCTCTTTTAGATAAGGTTCTCTGTTATTTCTGCACTCAGCTCCAATCTCTTTTCCAGGTCTTTCCTCTCTCACAGAATAAAAACTATAAGCCTATGTCCCTTTGAAAACTTTATCTCAAATTTTCTGTATTGTAAACCCTGATATCATAGGATTTTAGTGTAGAATACTAGATTGAGGTAAGGAATTCAGATTTCTACTTCTAATTCTATAACTTTTAAGTTTTCAATGTTCTCTAAGAATTATCCAAATGTTTATTGACTATCAGCATCTTCAGTGTCATTCACTACCTCCCTCTGAAGATGATCAGATTTTTCACCCTGCCCATTCTCCTTTTTGGAAAAGAATATCTCTAATCTGTTCTGTCCTGGAGAAACCCTGGTGGTGTAGTGGTTAAGAGTTCAGCTGCTAACCAAAGGTCAGCAGTTTGAATCCACCAGGAGCCCTTTGGAAACCCTATGGGGCAGCTCATCTCTGTCATATAGAGTCACTATGAGCTAGAATCAACTGAATGACAGCTTTTTTTTTTTTTTAACCTGTCCCGGCCATGTAAATGTGTACATTTTAAATATCTCTTTGTATTGATTATCATCAGAGCAGGAAGAATATACAAGTGTGTAAATGGATGAATGATTTTTCAATCCTCAGGCATGGTAATATCAGGTAGGAATTATTTTAGGTTCAGGGAGTTCTTTGTAACTCCATAACTCTTAAAAGGCACAGTATTTTCCAGTCTACTCCATCGGTTTGTAATGACCATTCTGAAAAACCAGGTCCATTCATAAAGAAACTAATAGGAGAAACAAAAAACAAAAATCAACAACCAAAAATGGCATTTTCATGGGAAAATCATATGTAAAAATTATTCAAAGTTCATCAAATGTTGCATGGTGCATACTTATGTTAACAATATTCATTGTTTAAAAAATATTTCAATGGACATACTCCTACTAAAATAATATTTAATATTGTCTTGGGTATAACCAAACCAAACCAAAACCATTGTCATCAAGTTTATTCCAACTCATTGCAAAGAGTAGAGCTGCCCCTAAGGGTCCTAAGAATAGCTGGTGGATTCGAATTGCTGGCCTTTTGGTTAGCAGCCAAGCTCTTAACCACTGCCTGTACTTCTACTAAGAAAACTTATTTAGTTTTGTGAAATTTGAATTTTCCTGGGTGTTCTGTATTATACCTGGCTATTTTTTTATCCTAACCTTAATTTGTTGCTGCTATTGGCTCCAATTTATGGTGACCCCATGTATAACAGAATCAAATGATTTCCATGCATGTGCCATCTTCATGATCATTGGTAATTTTGAGTCCATTATTGGTAATATTGTGTCAACCCACCCCATTGAGCATTCCCTCCTTTTTCCTGACCCTCTACTTGACCAAACATGAAGTCCTTTTCTAGCTATTGGTCTTTCCTGATGATACACCCAAGGTATGCCTAATCTTAATAGATTTATATTAAAGTGGTGTTGAATTTTCAGGTTTTTCTAGCTCCCTCTTCACTTTCAATAATCAAATGCCAATATTAGCTTCCATAAACCAAATAGAGCTATGACACACTTTTAATTTATAGGATATAATGTTCTAAAAACACCACAGAGCTCATGGAATTCCAGTTAACAAAAAAGAAAATGAGTATTTGTGGTGCAATTGAATGAATCATCTGTGAGTGTCCATAATAGTGTCTGCAGTCAGGAATCAGGAGTTACAGTAAATAACCAAAATCCACATGATAATCAGAATCAAAGACAATTTTTTATTCACTCACCTTGAGTAGAGAATCAGATTCACTTTTCTCAAATAAATTTCTTGTTTTCTTTGGTAGGCTGAATTTATGATTTCCCTTCCCTTTGTTGTATTCCCTGAGGAATTAGTATGCATTTCACTGATTATGCTCAAATCATCTGAGGGACTTAAAAAATTGCCTTGATGTGCCTGCTAATTATACAAGACACCTTACATATTCTCCAGTGAAAAGAAGGAAAGGACAGTTCAATGAAAGGAACAAAACATAAGGGATATATACAGTCTCACGGAACCTACATGATGTAAATGTACTTGTTCAAGAACATAGTCAAAAAATATAAACACAGTGGAGGAAAAAAAAAATTGTATGTCAGCTCAATTTCAGTAAAACTGGAAGAGTTGCAAAGTCATGATGAAATAGTAAATGCCAGTATCATCATTACATAGGATTTTTTCTTTGAATTTATTACCAAGAGAAATATCTAGCAGGTACTCTGTTATAAATTTATCATTTAACTCTTACATATATTCAACCCATCATTTAACTCATACATTTAGCCCATACTATTTCTATTATGGTGTTCTTGGGTGATGTATATGGTCAACACACTCTGCTGCTAACAAAAAGTTTAAAAGTTCAAGTTCACCCAGAAGAGCCTTAGAAAAAAGGCCTGGCATTCTACTTAAAAAAAAAAAAAAAAAAAAATCGACCATTGAAAACTTTTGTGGAGTGCAGTTCTACTTTCACATACATGAAGTCGCCATGACTCAGAAACTACTCAAAGGCAACTAGTATTCTTATATTCGGAAGACACTGAGCTCAGTTAAACTATGCAATTTTCCTGAAATTTCACAATTGGTAACTAGAGGATTTGAGATTAAAACACGATGTCTCCTGGCTCACGTGATATATTTACCTCTGATCTTTGATTGTAAAAGAAATATGCCTTCTTTTTCTTGAAGGACAGCAGGTATTTGCAACCAGGTTGCTTGATTGGCCTGTTTCCTTTCTGTAGAATTCCAGGAGGCAGGAACTCTCCTTCCTTTTTTACCTGTCTCTGTCCCTTTCAATCAAAGCTGAAGGGGTTTCATCTAAGATGGGTAATTAGGTCCATCTGTCACAGACATAATGTCTTTAGCAAAAGAGAGTGTAGCCACTTTCTTTGATGAAAGATTTCCAGGACACATTTCCTTAGTTCGTACAACAGAGTTTTCCAAATCTTTAAGTTCTGGTTTCATTTGCAAAGTTTCCTTTTCAGTCTCTTCGAACATTTGTTTATAATACTTTGTCTTCTCAAGGTGCTCTTTGAAAACTTCTGTTCAGCTCTTTTACTTCATCATTTCTTCCACTAGTTTTTAGCAGCTCTACATTCAAGGGCAAGTTACAGTGTCTCTTCTGACATCAAATTTTTTCCCCCATCTTTCCTGTCTTTTTAATGACCTTTCGCTTTCTTCAAGCATTGTGTCCTTCATGTCATTCCACAACTCTTCTGGTCTTCAATCATTAATGCTTTATGGGTCAAATGTATTCTTCAGATGGTGTCTAAATTAAGATGGGATATACTCAAAGTCATATTTTGGCTCTTGTGGACTTGTTTTAATTTCTTTCAGCTTTAACTTGAACTTGCATATAAGCAATTGGTGGTATTTTCCACAGATGGCCAGTGGCCTTGTTCTTATTGATGAAATTAAGCTTCCCCAACATCTCTTCACACAGATGCAGTATATTCAATTTCTATGTATTCCATCCAGTGAGGTACGTATGTATAGTCACCGTTTATGTTGCTGAAAAAAGATATTTGCAATGAATAAATCATTGGTCTCTCAAAATTCTATCATGCAATCTCCTGTGTTTCTATCACCAAGGCCTAATTTTCCAACCACCAATCCTTCTTCTTTGTTTCCAACTTTTTCATTCCAATCACTAATAGCTATCAATGCCTCTTGACTGAATGATCAATTTCAGCCTGGAGAAGTTGATAAAAATCTTCAATTTCTTCATCTTTGGCATTAGTGGTTGGTGCATAAATTTGAATAATATTGATATTAACTGATCTTCATTGTAAGTATATAGATATTATCCTAACACAGACAGTGTTGTACTTCAGGATAGATTTTGAAATGTTCTTTTTGAAAATGGATGTGATGCCATTTTTCTTCAGTTTGTCATTCTTGGCGTAGTAGACCATGTGAGTGTACAATTCAGAATGGTTGATACCAGTCCATTTCAGCTCATTAATGCCTAGGATATTGATCTTTATGTGTTCCACTTCATTTTAGATGACTTCCAATTTTCCTAGATTCATACATCATACACTCCACATTGTAATTTATTAATGGATATTTGCAGCTATTTCTTCTCATTTTGGATCTTGCTATGTGAGCAAATAAAGCTCTTAAAAACTTTATCCCACCCACATCATTAAGGTTGACTCGATTTAAGGAAGCAGCTCTTCCTCAGTTGTACTTTGAGTGATTTCAAACCTGAGGGGCTCATCTTCTGGCACTATATCAACCAATGTCCCACTACTATTCATAAGGTTTTCACCTCTCAATTTTTTTTCAGAAGTAGACCACCAGGTTCTACTTCCTACTGTTTTAGTCTGGAAGCTCTGTTGAAGCTTGTTCACCATGGCTAACCCTGCTAGTATCTGAAATGCCAGTGGCATAGCTTCTAGCATCACAGCAACTCTCAAGCCACCACGGTACAAATAGCTAGTACACCACTACTCATCTGTTACTTTGCCTTATTGTGGTGGCTTACATGTTGCTGTGACCACCACTCATAAGTTTAAAACTTATATAATTGGGTAAAATACACGAATTTGCTTACCAAAAAGCTGAATTAATTTCAAGTAGGATAAATACAAAGACGTGTTTAGACAAATTATAATCAAACTATCAAAGACGAAGAATTTTGAAAGCTACAAGCGAATTGCAACTGAACACACACTTGGAATTTCAGTAAGATTAATAGTTTGTTTCTCAGCAGAAAGCATGGAGGTTTAAAGGCAGTGGGATTACATGTTTAAAGTGCTAGGATAAATAGCACATGTAATCGAATTACATGTCTGACAAAATTACCCTAAAATTAAGGAAGCTGTACAAGATGAAATGAAAGGACAATAGATAGTAAGGCAACATGATACCTAAAAATAAATAACATTGATAATTAATAAGTGTATAAACAAATATAACAGCCAATATCATTATATTTTGCTTCTTAATTCCTCTTTAGCTGCGAAAGCTAAACCAAAATAAACAGATGAGATATGTGTCGATGTCACTTAATGTTATCGATTGAATTGTGTCACTCTCAAAAAAATGTGTGTCAACTTGACTAGGTCATGATTCCCAGTATTGAGTGATTGTCCACCATTTTGTTATCTGATGTGATTTTCCTATGTGTTATAAATCCTACCTCTATGATGTTAATGAGGCAGGATTTAGAGGTAGTTATGTTAATGATGCAGGACTCAGTCTAGAAGATTAGGTTGTGTTTTGAGTCAACCTCTTTTGAGATATAACAGAGAGAAATGGACAGAGAGATGAGGGACCTCATACCACCAAGAATCTAGTGACAGGAGCAGTGTGTGTCCTTTGGACTCACAGCCCCTGCACTGAGAATTTCCTAGAACAGGTGTTATCACCGAGGGAACGGAGGTCCTCCAGGCTCAATGGGCCCTTGTCTTTCTCTTGTAAGAAAACGTAGAGGAGGCAAATTTGGGTCCAGCTCTAAAAAGTTTATTTTACTTGTGACAAATAAAAGGAGTCGGTGGGGGCTTATGCCTCTCCAAAAGACTGATTCAAAAAGAGAAGCAAGACTAGGGCTTATTTGGGTTTGATGGAGACAATACAGAAATGAATATTTAGTGGGTTTCTTTCAAGGGATGGGTACTTCTCAGAATGGCAGTGTATACTAATTAGGTTGCATGTGCATCTGGAATCCAAGATGGAACCTGCTGATATTCAAGATATAGTCCTCTTGGCAGCCCTTTGCACCACTTATTATGGGATATAATATAAGTGCACTGATCTTCGGCATTACATCGTCGTCTTTGGTGGGCCAAGGAAGGTTAAACAGCAGTCGCACTTTGCTCTTCAGTGCATGGCGAGCCTGTAAAAGAGGAAGGGACTAGAAAAACACTAGGAAGGAGATAGTAAATCACAGGTTGTTTCAACCTAATCTCATGTTGTCAGGGTGTGGTTCCTGTTTACCCAATTTCTAGATGGTAATCTTTTAACAGCTCTTCTGTTCTGCCAGCAGAGTTAACACTATCTGTCTCACAGGGGAAGATTGATGACAAGGACCTTCTTCCAGAGCTGACAGAGAAACCCTTCCCCTGGAGCCAGTGCCCTGAATTTGGATTTCTGACCTACTAGACTGTGAGAGAATAAATTTTTGTTTGTTAAAGCCATCCACTCGTGGTAATTCTGTCATAGCAGCACTAGATGACTAAGATATCCCATTATGGTAGAATTTATTTAAATGTTTGTTTACTAGCTTCTTATTTACAGTTTAAAACATTTTCTTAGGGGACCATATATGCCAAAGCAAAGCAGAGAAGAAAGAAATCAAATTAAATACTGACAAATCAAAATTATCTAGTCTACTTCACACTTTTTAGTACTCCATAGTTAAGAATTTATTTTCACAGTAGAATTGATTCATAACAAAGTGACAAATAAATTATTCATCTGTTAATAGGACACAATAATTCTTTGACTGTAACACTATTTACGGTGCTGCTTCAGGCTTAGAAAATGCAATGGGAAAAAGATTGAAAGACCCTTGTCCTTAAAAAAACTGACAGAAACAATCATATGTTTTATTGATCAAGAGTGTGTTCAAGTTTATCATTTTGGAAGTGTGAGGGTTTATGAAATCATATAAGTAAGCAATGCATAGGAAGCAAGGAACTTTGGGGAAGAAATGACAGTGTAAAATAGGATTAATATGTCTTTTTATAACCAATGTGATAGTATCTGATTTATAATTAGCCTTTACCTTGGAACCAAAAGGAATGCATTTATATCTACTAAAAATATTATCAAGCAACATTGCCTTTTGCATTGTTTACTAAAACAAGGGTGAATATTAAATACAAAGTTGGCAATGATTTTTAAAAACCCTATGGAAGGCATTTTTTACCTCTTTGTTCCTCAAGCTGTATAGCAAAGGGTTAAGCATGGGTATGACTAAAGTGTAAAACACAGAGGCCATTGTGTCGGTATCATTTGAGTGAGAAGATTTGGGCTGGACATACGTAAATAATAGAGTCCCATAAAAAACAACTACCACTGTCAGATGAGAACCACATGTGGAGAAAGCTTTTTTCCAGCTCTTGGCAGAATGCATTCGAAATATGGCTATCAGAATCAGCTGGTAGGACAGCAGGACAACCAGGAGGGAGGATATCAAATTAAATGCTGAAAATATCATAAGCATCAATTCTATTTCTTGTAAATTTGAGCAGAGTATAGATAACACGGGAACTCCATCACAGTAGAAATGAGTGATGACATTAGAACCACAGAAGATGGAAGTAAAAGTCTTACTGGTGAACATCAGAGCCTGGAAAGAACTGTAGAAATATGGAATGCCCACAAGCAAATAACAAAGTCTTTGGGACATGATAACATTGTAGAGCAGAGGGTTACAGATAGCCACATAGTGGTCATAGGCCATGGCTGATAGGATAAAAAGTTCACTGATAATGAACAAAATGAAGAAAGCCATCTGTGTGGCACATGCATAATAAGAAATGGTATTTTTATACACAACCAAATTTACCAACGCCTTGGGGTAAATGACAGTAGAATTACCAAGATCAATGAAGGCCAAGTGTCTGATGAAAAAATACATAGGCGTGTGTAGGCGGGAGTCCATCTTGGTTAAGATGATCATGCCCAGGTTGCCCACCACTGTAATCATGTAGATGATGAGGAAGACCCCAAAAAGGGGCAGCTGAAGTTCGGGTTGCCTCGTGACTCCCATTAGAATGAATTCAGTCGGCACTGTTAGATTCTGTTGGCCCATTTAGTCTAGTTACCTCTTCTGGAAAAAAACAGAGGGGTTGGTATTAGCTTTCATGTAGTATTTTCTAATCAAGTTATAATATATTATAGCAATAGAAGTTTTTTCTTTTCCTCATATTTTTTGTTGTTATCTGTCATTGAGTTAGCCTCGACTTACAGTGACCACAAGCACAATGAAACAAAACACTGCCCAATCCTACACCATCCCTGTGATCTGTTTTGTGTTGGACCCTTGTGATCTACAGGGTTTTCACTGGCTAATTTGGGGAAGTTGTGCACTAGACATTTTTTCCTAGCCTGTCTTAGTCTAGAACCTCCTCTGAAACCTGTCCAGCATCATAGCAACACAGAATCCACTACTGACAGACCCAGTGGTGGTAGTGTATGAAGTATATTGGCTAGAAATTTAACCGAGGTTTCCCACACAAAAGACTACCAGAGAACAGCCACTGATCTTTTTCTTCATACTGTTGTTTTCTGTCATCATTGAGTCATTTCTGACTTATAGTGTCCCTATAGGATGGAATAGAACTTCCTCGTAGGCTTTCCAATGCTGTAATCTCTACAGAAGCAGGTTGCCACATCTTTCTCCCACAGAGTGGCTGATCTTTCTGTTTGTAGCCAAGCACTTAACCACTGTGCCACCAGGGCTCTTCATCTGATTTTGAAGTTGAAGTAAACTTTAGAATCTTCTACAGCCCAAAATAAAAAAAAAAAAGCATTGCAGTCGAGTGGATTTCAACTCATAGCTGCCCTATAGGTCAGAGTAGAACTGCCCCATAGAGTTTCCAAGGAGTGGCTGGTGGATTTGAGTTGGAATCCACTTAAGCACTACACCACCATGTTTTCCACAACCAAAAATAAGGAGATCGGTATGTAACACCTTACTCATCGATATAACATAGATTAAATTCTAAAGAAGGTCAACAGAAATTAATCTATGTTGTGTCAATGAATAATGTGTTTTATGTGGATCCCCCTAGTTTGTGATATAGGAGATCCTAAAGTTTATTTTAACTTCAAAAATCCGTAATGATGTTAATACAGAAATAGTATATTTTATCAGCAAAATTACATCAAAGTTTTCCTTTAGTCCACTTCATTTTTGTCTGAGAATTTATGTGGGATTTTGATAATTTTAGAGGAAGAAGCAGAGACAATCTGGGTTTAGTGACACTTATGTGTTATAACCCACTGCCACTGAGTCAATTCCAACTCATAGTGACCCTGTAGGACAAAGGAGAACTGCCTCATAGGGTTTCCAAGGCTGTAATTTTTATGGAAGCTAGCTGACTGCCACACTTTTCTCACCCAGAGCAGCTGATGGGTTCCAACCACCAACTCTCCATTTAGTAGCAGGAAACTTAACCACTCTCCAACCACAGTTTGCCCACCATATTCACAACTGAGGACACATTCTCTTCCCATTCTGACTTCTGCTGTGTTGCACTTCACCTAATGTCAATTTCCAGTGGAGTGTCAACAGATATTCCTGGGGCCCAAATAAATGAGAACTGAGTTAATGTAATTTATTTGAGGCTTAGTGGGTATAATTTTTATGGTTCAAAGACAATGGAAAGTATCATTTAATAAGGTGATCTTTCTGTTTTTGGAATACCTTCTAAGAACACACCTAGCACCTGGTATGCTGAGATGTGTGTTGAATATAATTAATACTCTTATTAAATTTATAAAATTTAATAAGAGTATTAATTATATGCATAGATTTTATAATTTTTTGACCAAGGTCAGTTTGTTTATAAATAAAATTTGTTTCTTTTTGCTTGTTTGTTTTCATTCTTTTTAAACATTCATATTCATGCTTCAATTTGTGTTTATACTTGCATGTCATTTTTTAATGAAAACTCCCAAATATGTATAAGTTACAAAACATACAAGATCTGGGTATATACTTGTTATAATCTGTGGCTTCTACCAATATTCAGGGATTTTGACTAATCGTATATGAACTATTTCCTCTAATATGACACTATAGAGGTGATAGTTTCCATAAGGCATTTGGAATATTTTTTTGTGCATTTATTACATTATATACTGCAGACTGCCAATTTATTTCTGGAACTATATAATACAGAATTTACAGAGTTTAAGACAGAGATTTTCAAATATCTTAGCGATAAATTTTGTACCTTCGTGTCATGAGGTTTTACGAAGACAGTCAATAAATCAAAGTGGAACTACTCAATTGGAACTAATGAATCCCTTTAGTGGAATCCACTTGTTTTCCCTTTTAACCTCTTCTCACATTCATTGTCCCATCAACGGAAACCAAGGGCTCTGTAAGCATGATTTTCAATTGGAACACTAAGTGGCATTCCAAATATTTAGTGATATAAAATGTAGGATATAATTATTATATGATATAATGCCCATGGTTAGTTTGCACAACTATTAGAAACTTCCAGGGGCCCCCAGCTAGGTCTAAGTCTACAGTATGGAATAGCTGAAGTTCAGAGCTGGAGTACAGACAAATGTTTGCTAAGGATGACTTTTGATCCTGAGGCTGGATGGAATTTTCAGGAGAATAACAGTAATCCTAGAAAGAAGCTATTTTTTCATTTGATTTTGCCAGCCTGAACCATGATATCGGGAGGCAGGATGATACTAGAGATTGGTGAATCACCTCTGTCCCTTCTTTTTTAGATAAGTTCTCTATTATTTCTGCCCTCAGCTCCAATTTTTTCCTGTCTCACAGAGTAAGAACTATAAACCTATGTTCTTCTGAAAACTTTATCTCAAATTTGTTGTATAGCAAAGCCTGATATCATGGCATTTTCCTGTAGAATATTGGATTGAGGTAAGGAATTCAGATTTTTACTTCCAGTTCTATGACTTTTAAGTTTTCAATGTTCCCTAAGAATTATTCTAAAGATTATTGAATCTACAAACATCTTCAGTGTTGTTCACTACCTCTCTCTGAAGATGTCTAGATTTTACCTTTTTGGAAAAGAATATCTATAATCAGCCCTAGGCATCAAAATATGTACATTTTTCATATCTCTAAGTAGTGATGAGGAAGAATATACAAGAGTACAGATAAATTATTTTTCAGTTATCAGACATGGTAGTATCAGGTAGGAATTACTTTAGGTTCAGGGAGTTCTTCATAACTCCATAATTCTTAAAAAACATAGTATTTTCCAGACTACTCCATCAGTTTGTATTGCCCACCTGAAACACCAAGCCCATTACTAAAGAAACTAGTAGGGAAAACAAAGAACAAATGACAAACAATATTATCATCATAAACAACCAAAAAATGGTGATTTTTTTTACGGAAAATTCTTATGTAAAAATTATTCAAAATTTATGCAATGCTGCATGGGGCATGCTTATACTAAAAATATTCATTTTTTAACAAATATTTCATTGAACATTCTCTTACAGAAAGAATATTTAATATTGTCTAGGCATAATTCTAATAAAAATTATTTATTTTTGTGAAATTCATTTGTGTCTGGATGTTCTGTGTTATACCTGGCAATCCTACCTTAATTTGATGTTGTTGTTTATTGCTGTCGAATTGGCTCTGACTTATGGTGACTCCATGTATAATAGAACAAAATGATGCTCATTCATGTTCCATCGTCATTATTGTTGGTATGTTTAAACACATTATTGGTACTGTTGTGTCAATCCATTCCATTGAGAGTTCCTTCCTTTTTGTTGACCCTCTACTTGACCAAATTTGATGTTCTTTTCTAGCAATTGGTCTTTCCTGATGTGTCCAAAGTATGTCTAACCTTAATACCTACCCAAAAAAATGGATTTCATTAAATTAAATTTGTGTTGAATTTTCAGGTATTCCTAGTTCCCACTTCACTTGCAGTAATCAAATGCCAATGTCAGTTCCTATAAATCAAGTGGAGCTGGGGCACACTCTTAATTTATAGGATTTAATTTTTTTTTTTTTAATGTCCTAAAAACACCATTGAGTTCCATGGAATCCTAGTTAAGAAAAGAGAAAATGAATGTGGTGAAGGTGAAGGCGTAATCTGTGAGTGGCCAGAATAGTGTCTGCATTCAGGTGTTAGGAGTGATAGTTAATGACCAAAATCTACCTGATAATCAGAATCAAAAAGAATTTTTACCCACTCACCTTGAGTAGAGATTTAGATTTGCTTTCCTCAAATGACTCTCTTGTTTTCTTTGGTAGGATGAATTTATGATTTCCCTTCCCTTTGCCATATTCCCCAAAGAATTAGCATGCATTTCATTGGTTATGCTCAAAATATCAGAGGAACTTAAGAATTTGCCTGGATGTGCCTGCTAATTATCCAAGATATCCTACACATTCCCTGGTGAAAAGAAGGAAGGGGTAATTCAATGAAAAAACAAAGCATAATTCATGCATACAGTCTCATGGAACCTATCTGATGTAAAGGTACTAATTCATTTACACAGTGAAGAAATATAGACACAATGGGGAAAAATGTATGTCAGCTCAATCTCAGTAAAACTGGAACAGTTGCAAAGTCAGGAGGAAATAATAAATGCCAGTGTCATCATTACATAGGATTTTTCTTTGAATTTATTACCAAAAGAAATATGTAGAAGGCACTTTGCTACAAATATATCATTTAACTCATACCTAAGTTAAAGCCATCATTTAACTTGTAATTTAGCCCATACTGGGTAGTGTAAGCGTTTAACACACGCTGCTGCTAACTAAAAGGTTGAAAGTTCAAGTCCACCCAAAGGAGCCTCAGAAGAAATGCCTGGCATTCTGGTTTTTACAAAAGTTAGCCACTGAAAACTCTATAGAGTACAGTTCATCTCTGACACACATGGGGTGCCGTAAGTCAGAATCTATTCTAAGGCAACTGGTAGTCTCATGTTCAGAAGAGATTTAGCTCAGCTGAAACATGTAATTTGCCTGAAATTACATAATTAATAACTAGAAGATTTGAAATTAAAACTTTATCTCTCCTGTCCCACACCTCTAAATAAGGTTATATTTACCTTTCCTTTCATGTGACAAACCCATAAGAATTATTGTAATGCAATCAGTTACCACATAATTGTCCAAGTTTAGGAGTTCCTTAGCTACCATATCACCCGGGTTGAATAATGTTCAGTAGAACCTCACAGTGAGTCAAATTTACTTGTAAGAAGATATATCTCATCTCATAAAATTTTACCCTTGCCTCCTTCCTTGGTGACTTTCATATATACAGGAATTGAGGAAACATGGTGTACAGTGAAACCCAATGATCAGAACGGTACACATTGATGAGTTTTGACAAATGCAGTTTATTTGTACCAACATAAATCAAGATCTAGAACATTTTCTAGATACAAGAAGTACAAAGAAAGTTCCTTCATGCTATGCCCTCCACACATTTGACCACTTATGTCACTAAGGGATTAGCATTATATTATCCCCAGGCAACTCCAGCTCTGAGTTCTGTCACTAGATTTCTTTTCCCTGTATTGAAATTCACATGAGTCAAACCATACAATAAGCACTCTCAGTTTGTCTTCTTTGAATCATCATATTGTGCTCTACATTTAACAGTATTGTATTTGTATTGGTGTGTAGTATTCTACTTGTGAGTATATCACAATTCTTACACACCACTTGAACTTAGGCTTATAATAAAACAAATCTAGCACAATCATTTTTATGTATTTGTGGACATATCCTCTAATTTACCTTGGTTAGAGAAGATAACTGAAGAAGAACTGATGTGTTTAAATTATGGGATTGAATATTGAATATACATGGACTGTCAGAAGAACAAACCAATCTGTCTTGAAAGAAGTATAGCTGGAATGCTCCTTAGGAGCAAGGATGACCAAGGCTTCCTCTCACTTATTTTGGACATGTTATCAGAAGGGACCAATTCCAGGATAAAGATACCATGTTTAGTCAGTGAAAAAGAGGAAGACCATCAACAGATGGACTGACACAGTGGCTACAGCAATGGACTCAAACATAGCAATGATAGTGAGGGCAGTTAATAACTAGAGGATTTGAGATTAACACCTGCTTTCTCCTGGCCTAAATCCCAAATAAGTGATATATTTAACTTTTTTCTCTCATGTGGTAAACCCATAAGAATTGCTGGAATACAATGTGTTACCACATAATCCAACAATAGATACCACCACTGTTGGGTAAGGTTTAGTAAAACCTCATAGTGAGTCAAATTTAGTTGTAAGAGAATATATCTTGTCTCATAAAATTTTATCCATGTCTTCTTTGTTGATGACCTCCATGTGTGTAAGAATTGAGGAAAATTTGCATACATGAAACACACTGATCAAAAGGGTACACACTGATGAATTTTGAAAACACTATGTCCTTCAACAAATGAATGGATAAAGAAAATATGGTATATTCATTAAATGAAATATTGTTCAGTCATAAAAAAATGTTGTAGTGATACATGCTATGATGCGGATGAACCTGAAATATCTAATGCTAAATGAGAAAAGCAAAAAACAGAAGATCACATATTGAACTTTTCCATTTATATGCAATAACCAGAATAGGAAAATTCACAGAGACAAAGAGCAGATTAGTGGTTGTCAGGGGTCATGTGGAGGTGACTGGATAGAGGAGAGATATCTTAATCCATAATTTTTTTTTTTTTTAAAGGAGGGCATTTATCAGGCTGATATAAATTACTTTGGTTGCACAATATTGTGAATATAATAAAAGCTACTGGAAAGAACACTTTTAAATGGTTCATTTTTTGTGTTGTTCAATTTCACTTCAATAAATAATTATAAATACACCTTTCACCTCTTTACTGTATTTCTTGTCTATTAATGCTCTATTGATCAAATTCTTCAATTTAACCATTTCTTCTGAGTTCTAGAATTTTAAGAACGGTATTTTTTCTGCATAATATAGGAAAAATGTTTAAGTTTCACAAGATGTAGATATTTAGAATTTGGCTTAATAAATATATAAGTTTATATTGAATGAAAGATTGTGTTAAAAAGTCAATCCAATGTGCACTTTATATTAGGCCAGACCAGACCCAGTGTCGTCGGGTCAATTCTGACTCATAGCGACCCTACAGGACAGAGTAGAACTGCTCTGCAGAGTTTCCAAGGAGCGCCTGGGGGATTCGAACTGCCGACCCTTTGCTTAGCAGATGTAGCACTTAACCACTACGCCACCACTTTATATTAGACATTGCATTTTTCTTCATTGCCTTTATACGTACATAATACATGCACATATACATCGATACACACACTCAATTACATGCTGTTAAGCAAAAGGTTGGAGGTTGAGATCCACCCAGGAAGGCCTGGAAGAGAAGCTTTTTGTTCTACTTAAGAATAATCACCCATTGAAGCCTGACATAACAGAATTCTGTTCTGACACACACGTGGTCAACATGATTGGAAGTTGACATGGCAAAGGTAGACATATAAATAAGTGTGTGTGTGTTTCTTTCTGAAATAGATTTTTCGAGCTCTTAATTTCCCTTTTTGTTGATTCAGTACAGTCTTAAATCATACATATATATGTATATGTACATATAAGTCATATAAAATATACTACTTCAAATTAAAATACGTAAATCTGTAATTTTATTCATAAATATGGTGTTATGATTGCTTATATAATTTTCTGTTTAACTGTTTTACCACAGTAACTTTCCTGACATAAATAGTTGTTGTGATTTCTTGAACAGTTTTGAGTCTTTCCAAAATATGTAATCATTCTGCATTTCTGGTGACGATTCTGTTTTAGTTCAGTATTGAGTATTATGCATATTTTCTAGCTCTGTCAGATAGTATAAAATTTCCAAGAAAATATGTACTTTAGGTATAATATACCAAAGTTTGCACTTCTCTAGATGAATGGAACGCATCATTGTGGAGACCAGAATAAAATCAAGGTGGGGTAAGGACTGTCACCATTAGGGTGAAATGTCTTTACATTCTTGCTTTACCAGCCATCTTACTGGGCTATTCAGTATTTTTCTAGAATCCTGTCTATGCCAAGGAAAAGCAGAGAGTAAACACTATTTCATTGTTGTTTTGTGTAAATTATGACACTTGATAAGGGTTTTGTAATTAACCTAATGAAGATGAAGACAACATGGAGGTTAGGAAAATTTTTTGTTTGAAGGGAAGAAAGTTTGAAATATTATAAATATTTTCCCCCAAAGTCTTCTAGTAAATAAAAAGAAATTAATGGTGAAAGTAACTACTACTTCAGTAGAATAGCTATTCATTCAGGTGAATTTAGCTAACCATCCTTTATATCCTCTACAAGTAAGGAGAACAATATCCACATTTTACCTTTAGTAAAATATGTGGGTGTTCAGCAATAAAATTATTTCACTCTAGAGTAACATGCCCTATTGAAACGTTGTTCTTCCTTCTTTACACATATAATATTCTCCAACACACTGAAAATATGAATTACAAAGTATGTCAATATTTTCTCTCGGTTTTACAATAGTTTTTTAATCCTCAAAATCTATAACAATTATTATCTTTAATAAATACTTTAGTCCTTCACATCGGGCATACTTAATATCTTTTTTTTTTTTACATCCTTCTCTTCGCCACCCTGTCTCTGTTCACTTTTCAGTATCCATTTTTTCTTTTCTAACTACTGTCTGTGTATGAAGAATAGGGTAGTGAGAATCAGCATGCAAGGCTAGTTATCTCAGAAGAAAGGAAGTCAAATTAGATGATAGCAAATCAAAATTACCCAGCACACTTCACAGATGTTGGAATATAACACAGATAAGAAATGATTATCACAGGAGAAGAGACAGAAGGCTAATACTCTATTCATGGGGTCAATATGAACACAGATCATGCTTTGTCTCCAATTTTGATTGAAATCTTATATTAGTCTCAGAAAAGACATGCAAGCAAGTTTGAAAAGATTCCTGTCTTAAAAAAGAAAAGAAAAGAAAACTCAATTGAAACAAATACCTAGTTTACTGAATAGTTGCACAATAAATATTTCCTTGGGAAACTATGAGGTTCTAAGTTCTAATGGAATCACATAAGGAAGGAATGAATAGGAAGCAAGCTGTGATGAGGAAGAACTGGTATTTAATTGGGGTATATATTATGAGAATTAATTTGGATGTATATATAAAGCATTCGTTTCTGCATTTAGTTAGTCTTAGCTCTGGTGCCAAAGAGAATGTTATTCTGCATTGTAGAAATATCATCCAGTGATATCTGTCTCAGAACAATATCCCATTTTGAATATTAAATATGAAGAATTCATGCACTCTTGATGATCCTGTGAAAGGCATTTTTTAATTCTTTGTTCCTTAAGCTGTAGATCAAGGGGTTAAGCATGGGAATGACTAAAGTGTAAAACACAGAGGCAATTTTGTCAGTTTCAAATGAATGAACAGATTTGGGCTGCAAATACATGAAGAGTAGGGTCCCATAGAACACAACCACCACTGTCAGATGAGAACCACAAGTGGAGAAAGCTTTTCTCCTGCCCTCAGCAGAATGCATTCGAAATATGGCTATCAGAATCAGCAGGTAGGACAGCAGGACTACCAACAAGGTGGAAATCAGTTTAAATGCTGAAAACATTATGATCAACAGCTGTACCTCTTGTGCATTTGAGCAGAGCATAGGTATCAAGGGGACAGCATCACAGTAGAAGTGAGTGATGACATTAGAGCCACAGAAGGTCAATGTAAAAATCTTAATGGTGCCCAAAAGGGACTGAAAGGTGCTATACAGGTACGCAATACCCACAAGCACATGGCAAAGTCTTGGGGACATGATAGCATTGTAGAGCAGAGGGTTACAGATGGCCACGTAGCGGTCATAGGCCATGGCCGACAGGATGAAAAATTCACTGATAATGAACAAAAGGAAGAAAGCCAGCTGTGTGGCACATTCATAATAGGAAATGGTATTTTGATTCACAACAAAATTTACCAGCATCTTGGGACAAATGACAGTAGAATTACCAAGATCAATGACGGCCAGGTGTCTGATGAAAAAATACATAGGCGTGTGTAGGTGGGAGTCCACCTTGGTCAGGATGATCAGGCCTAGGTTTCCCATCACTGTAATCATGTAGATGAGGAGGAAGACCCCAAAAAGGGGCAGCTGCAGTTCAGGACGCCTTGTGACTCCAATTAGAATGAATTCAGTCATCACCGTTAGGTTCTTTTGGCCCATTTAGTTCAGTTATCTTTTCTGGGAAAAAAAAAAAAGAGGGGTTGGTATTATCTTTCATATAGCACCAACTAAACAACAGAAGGCAAGAATTCTACCATTCTACCACTGAGCCACCAATGCTCTCTTCCTTCATATGTTTGGTGAAAAAACATTAATTCCTATGTCTTATTTTGAATTTTAAATAATCTTTAGAATCTCCATCTAAAAATAGGAGGAATTCATATAAAACACATTATTTATTGATACAGCATCAATTCTAAATTGGGTCAACATAATTTGTTATTTATATTCATTAGTAAGAAACCCATAGTTTTGCTAATGTAGAAATACTATATTTTATTTTATTTACACAATGCAACAGCAGTATATTGACAGAGAACTGCCAGAAATTCAGGCCAGCCTCAGAAGAGGGCATGTAACCAGGGATATCATTGCTGATGTCAGATGGATCCTGGCTGAAAGCAGAGAATACCAGAAGGATGTTTACCTCTGTTTTATTGATTATGCAAAGGCATTTGACTATGTGGATCATAACAAATTATGGATAACATTGCAAAGAATGGTAATTCCAGAACACTTAATTGTGCTCATGAGGTCCCTTTACATAGATTGAGAGGAAGTTGTTCGGACAGAACAAGGGGACATTGATTGGTTTAACGTCAGGAAAGGTGTGTGTCAGGATTGTATTCGTTCACCGTATCTATTCAATCTGGATGCTGAGCAAATAATAGGAGAAGAAGAAGAATGGGGCATCAGGATTGGAGGAAGACTCATTAACAACCTGCGTTATGCAGATGACACAACCATGCTTGCTGAAAGTGAAGAGGACTTGAAACACTTACTAATGAAGATCAAAGACCACAGCCTTCAGTATGGATTACACCTCAACATAAAGAAAACAAAAATCCTCACAACTGGACCAATGAGCAATATCACGATAAGTGGAGAAAAGATTGAAGTTGTCAAGGATTTCGTTTTACTTGGATCCACAATCAACAGCCATGGAAGCAGCAGTCAACAAATCAAAAGACACATTGCATTGGGCAAATCTGCTGCAGAGGACCTCTTTAAAGTCCTGAAGAGCAAAAATGTCACCTTGAAGACTAAGGTACACCTGACCCAAGCCATGGTATTTTCAATCACATCATATGCATGTGAAAGCTGGACAATGAATAAGGCAGACTGAAGAAGAGTTGATGCCTCTGGATTGTGGTGTTGGTGAAGAATATTGAATATACCCTGGACTGCCAAAAGAACGAACAAATCTGTCTTAGAAGTACAATCAGAATGCTCCTTAGAAGCAAGGATGGTGAGGCTGTGTCTTATGTACTTAGGACATGTTGTCAGGAGGGATGAGTCCCTGGAGAAGGACATCATGCTTGGCAGTGTACAGGGTCAGTGGAAAGGAGGAAGACCTTCAACGAGGTGGGTTAACACAGTGGCTGCAACAACGAGCTCAAGCATAACAACAATTGTAAGAATGGCTCAGGGCCAGGCAATGTTTAGTTCTGTTGTGCACAGGGTTGCTATGAGTTGGAACTGACTCGAGGGCATCTAACAACAACAACAACAATCATTTTACTTTAGGACACTTCTGTTTTTTGTCTGAGAATATTTGTAAGATGTTGACATTCTTAAAGAGAGTGAAAGAGATAACATGACATTAATGAAACTTAAGTTTTTGGGCCCCTTATTTGCTCTGGGCCCTTCCAAGACCTTCAGCAAGGCCTTAGCAATGCATCCACATAAGCGATGTATCTTTATTAGTGTTGTGAAAGTAGAATATTTTAACCATTATCAGTTAATGGCACATTCGCTTGCCATTTCAATCTCCTCTCCAGTATACTTCACAAAATGTCAGTAGGCATTTCTAGGGACAAAATGAATGGGAACTGAGTTAATGATACTTTATTTGAGGCTGAGAAGACCTGTCTTTATGGCTCTAAACACTGACATGGATAATTTAATAATGTTTTCATTCTGGTGTTAGGACAGCTTCTAAGAACATGTCTAGCACCCAGTTTGCTGAAATGTGTCTTTAATTTAAGAAAGTTTATATTTCTACATTTAATAATATTTGTCATTAAGGTCAGTTTGTTTATAATCTAATTTTGTTTCTATTTCCTTTCCATTTAAGTAATTATTTATATTTCTGTCTCTGTATTTATAAGTGTATTTGTTGTTTTAATGAAAATCTTCAAATTTATATAAGCTTCAAGACACAGAAGACCTGGATCCATACCTGTTAAATTGATGATTTATATCAGTGTTTGGAGATTTAGACTATTTAAAATGTATACGATCCATTTCCTCTAACATAACGACGTGGAGATGAGAGGCTCCATAAGGCATTTAGAATATGTACTTTTGAATTTATAACATCATATATTGCAAATTATCAATTTATTTCTGGACCTCTACAATTGAGAATTCATAGGGTAAAGGACTGTGATTTCCAAGTGTCTTAGTGATAACACCAGCCCCTTCATTTTATAAAATTTTACAAAGAAAGTCATTTAATCAAAATGGGAATGCCCTGAATTGAAGTTAATGAAGCTTCTTTAGCTTAATCCAGTTGAATTTCCTTTTAACCTCTTCTCAACTTCATTGCCCACTCAAAGAAAACCTAGTATTCTGTAAAGCATGATTTTTGATTGGAACAGTAAGTAGATTTCCAAATCCTCAGTGACATAAAATACAGTATATAATTATTATAATGTAATAGAATGTCCAGGTTTAGCCTGTGAAACTATCAGGTAGAAACTTATGGGCCCCCGACAAAGTCTTAGAATATGGTGTCATGGAGTAGCTGAAGTCCTGACATAAGCTACAGGGAAATATCTGCTAAGGACAATTTTTTTATCCTGTGGCTGGCTGGAACTTTCAGGAGACAGGTAGTAATTCTAAGAATCTGCTAGTTTTGGTTCAATTTTTCTACCCTGATCCAGGAGGTTGGGGTGGGGGGGGCAATACTAGAGATTGTGAATCACCTTCACCTCTTCTTCCTAGAAAAGGTTTTCTGCTGTTTCTGCACTTAGCTTCACACTCCCTCCTAGGTCTTTTCTCCCCCACAGCATTTAAAAACTTTATCTCAAATTTGCTACATCACAAGTCCTGATTAAAAAAAAAATGCATAGGTAATTACTGTAGAATTCTAGATTGAGCAAAGAAATTCAAATTTCTAGTTCCATCCTACTGTCTTTAATTCTTCAGTGTTCTCTAAGAATTATTCTAGTGCGTATTGAGTCTGTTAACATGTTCAGTGTCATTTACTACCTCCTTCTTAAGATGTCTGGATTCTTTGACCCAGCTCATTCTCCTTTATGGAAAAGAATATTTCTGATTTGTTCTGGACATCTAAATGTGTACATTTTAAATATCTCTGGGTAGGGATCATCATTGAAGCAGGCAGAATATAGAAGTTTGTAAATGAATAAATGATTTTTCAATCCTGAGACATGATAATATCAGGTAGGAATATTTTAGGTGCAGGGAGTTCTTCATACACTGTAACGATTAAAAATCATGCTATTTGCCAGTCTACATCATCAGTTTGTAATGCCCATTCTGAAAAACCTGTAGTAAACGACTAGTACGGAACAAAAATAAACATCATTATCATGATTGACAACAACAAAAATGGTGTGTTTTTATGGGAAATTCTTATGTAAAAATCAGATGAACATGGTGTACTCTTTTACTAACAATATACATTATTTAGCAAATATTTCATTGGGCAAACTTGCACTAAAAGAATATTTATCAAATATTGTTTTTTACTATTTTTAAACTAGAAAAAATATTTCCTTTTGAGGAATTCCAATGTATCTTGGTGTTCTATGCTGTATCTGGCATCCTAACCTTAATTTGCTGTTGCCGTGTGTTGCTGCTGAGTTGGCTCTGACTTGTGTTGACCCCATGTGTAACAGAATGAAATGATGTCCATTCCTGTGCCATCTTCACGATCGTTGGTATGCTTGAGTCTATTGTTTTGCCTACTGTGTCAATCTATCCCATTGAAGTGTCCATCTATTTTGCCATCCAATTGGCCCCCTACTTTACCAAATAAGATGTCCTTTTCTAGGAATTCTTTCCTGTTTATATATCCAAGGTATACATAACCATAAAAGATTATATTAAACTGGTGATGAAATTTTGACCTATTTCTAACTCCCTCTTCATTTGCAGTAATCGAAGGCCATGATTGTTTTCCACAAATTAAATAGAGCTGGGGCACACTCTTAATTTATAGGTTTTAATGTCCTAAAAACAGCACAGAGCTCCATGGAATTCTAATTAACAAAATAGAAAAATGAATGTTTTTGGTGAAGTTAAAGGGGTAGTTTGTGAGTGGCTGTAATAGTGTCTGCAGTTAAGAGTCAGGAGTCATAGTCAAAATCCACATGACAGTCGGAATGAAAGACAATTCTTATCCACTTACCTTGAGTAAAGTATCAGATTTTCTTTTCTCAAATGATTCTCTTGTTTTCTCTGGTAGGAAGAATTTATGATTTCCCTCCCCTTTCTGATGTTCCCTGAGGAATTAGCCTATATTTCAGTAGTTGTGCCCAAATCATCTTGAGGGGATTTAAAAAAATATCTTGATGTGTCTACTCATTATCTAGCACATCCTGCAATTTCCCCAGTGAGAAAATAAGGGGTAATTCAGTGAAAGAAACAAAACAAAAGTGATCTATATAGTCCCATGGAAGGAAGCTACATAATGTGAAGGTACTCACTCGCATACACAGCCAGGAATTATAGACAGAACAAAAAACAAAATTAGATGTCAACTCAATCCCAGTAGAACTGGAAGTGTTGTGAAGTTATGATGAAATAGTTGATTCCAGTATCACCCTGACTTTGGATTTTTTTCTTTGAATTCATTATTGAAGAAAAATAGGGAGTAAATATTGCGTTATAAATATATCATTTAACTCATACGTGTATTAAATCCATCGTTTAACCGATATTTTTAACTCCTATTATTCCCATATTTCAGAGGACATCCAGCTTAGTTAAAATATGTAAACCTTGTGCTACTTTCCAGGGTACCTGACAAGGTTGATTGTGATGGTTTTTGCTTATTTGTTTATAGTTCCTTGGAAAAACAGACCATTGGAACTTCCTGCTTTGTCATACTCACTGGCTTCTGTTTAGGCATAAAATTTTTAAGAGCAAAAAATGAGACAATACGTAAAAAAATACAACCAGGTTACAAAAAATACTGAGCTCTGCTCTAAGGATTTATTGAACTTATTTAGTTGATCAACTGAGGTTACTCAGGTCATTCACTATTTCAACAACAAAATAATAGCTAAGCAATACTTTCTTGAATTTTATTGATTTATTGTATATTTCTGGGGAAAGAATCAGATGCTACACTGAAATCATGCTGTTTCTCCACTGCTCTGGCCTTTTTCTTCCACTGCAATAGAGACACAATAAAATTCCTTTCATTCCTCCACAGAGTGTTTTCATTTTTTTTTTTTTTTAACCCTGTTGTGGATTGAAATGTATCCCCCCAAAATATGTGTTATAATTTCTAACCTCTACACATGTGGCTATGATCTCATCTGGGAAAAGGGTTTTCTTATGTTAAGGAGGTCATATGAGTGTAAGGTGTGTTTCAGGGAAATCCTTTTGGGATATAAAAAGAGAGGGCTAGGCACAGAGCAACCCATCCCCTTTGCCTTACAGCTGATTCCCACACATAGTAACCCTACAGGACAGAGTAGAACTGACCCACAGGGTTTCCAAGATCGTAAATCTTTAAAGAAGCTGACTGCCACATCTTTCTCTCACAGAGAGGCTGGTGTATTCCAACCACCAAGTGAACTTTCAGTTAGAAGCTGAGCACTTAACTACTGCACCACCGGTCCTCCTTTGGCACAAAGCAAGCAAACAAATGGAGAGGAAGATACATACTGCATGAAGATGGCCAAGGAACCAAGGGACAGAAGCTGAGAAGAGACAAGGACCCAGAGCCAGCACAGAGAGAAAACCTTCACTTTGATCCAGTCCCCAGAATTAGGACTTCTAGTCTCCTAAACTGTGAGAGGAGACCTGGTGGAACAGCGGTTAAGAGCTTGGCCACTAACCAAAAACATCCCCAGTGGGAATCTACCAGCTGCTCCTTGGGAACTCTATGGACAGTTTTACTCTGCCCTGTTGGGTCACTATGAGTCAGAATTGACTTGATGCAACAAGTTTGGTTTTGCTTTTGGTAAACCATGAGAAAATATATTTATTTCATTAATTCCACTCACTTGTATTTCTGGTACAGCAACACTAGATAACTAAGACACACCTAAGCATTTCTAGTCATGAAGCACAATATTCAAGATTTATGTCACGCAGAAAATGGTTGCTATGCATTTAATAAGGTCATACTTTCCATCTCAAATTAGATAAGGGTATAAAGATTTCCAGTCAAAATGCACTCAGGATTATATTCCCTTCCATTATGCAGCAATTAGAATAGGTTACTCCCAGAAAGAACTAGAAAATTGCAAGGTATATAGGAAACAAGAGCATTCAGACATTGGACAACAAGTAGAATAGGAGTGTCATTTCTACAAGAAAAGAAGAAGGAAGGTGAATCTCATGATATTCCTGGCTAACTGAACTAAGACACTTTCTAGCCTGATAGTTGTCTTTGAGAAATTTTACATCTCTTTGTAAACTATAGGAAAGTAATAGTTCAGTTTTCTACCCACATGTTGGACTGGTTCTCACTACATAACTTATGCTTCCATGTGTAATCAATTACCTGAAGGGAAAATTAGAAATATAGACCAATGATATAGAAATAAGAGAACAAACTATTGTTCATTTAGATACAGAGCTAAATGGAAGTTTGAAAGAACTAACTGAATGTAAGCTTGTAAATTGCTTGACTATGGCAATAATTCCTTTAGTCATGGGTACTACACATTCTTAGGTTTGGAGACTCACTTTAAGATTGCAAATGGTATTAGATGAATAGTATTAAAATTAAGATTCAGTGTCATAAATCCATCAAGTTATCCCTTCCCTATGCAAAGAACTATCAGAAATTAGCAAAATGACTTTACAAAATAGACTGGTTTTAGTTATATGTTGACCTCACAAAGATGTGTTTGTACTTTGTGTTACAAAATAGACTAGCTTTAGTTGTATGTTGACCTCACAAAGATGTGTTTGTACTTTGATTGTGTTACAATGTTATGTATACAAAGTGTAGTAACAGCTGACACCCATGCACAAAAAAACAGACTAGCTTTAGTTATATGTTGACCTCACAAAGATGTGTTTGTACTTTGATTATGTTACAATACTATGTACACAAAGTGTATTAACAGCTGACACCCATGCACAAAAAAGGAGCTGCTAAATCAAAGAAATTAAAACCTGAAACACCATGGGATTTATCTCCTGTCTGAATTTTGTTTTCTAGGTTCTTTGACTCAGAGGAATTTTTCAAACCTTGACTATTGTCCTCTTAGTCATTCAGGTAATGGGATCTCTCTAATTCCTCTATTTACCCTTCTGTGCTCTGTTTTTATCTTACCCAAGTATTTATTTGTCCTGGTATGGTTTATGGTAATGAATGTCCTTTCATTTTTCTCCATAACAATAGGTTTATACTGCCTTAGTAGATTTTTGTAATTATCAGAATTCAGAGGTCCCTGTTTAGTCCCATTTTAAGGAAAGATCTAGATTAGAAAGCTTGTCTATTTATAATAACTTCCATACTGAAAAATGACTTTCAAAAGCAAATCAGACTATTCCCTTTCCCTTTTCCCCAGTGAGAATGGGAGTAATGTGTGCTTCTTGTGGGTACATGTTTCTGTGTGGAGGATCAAACTGTCTAGAGGAAAATTCTAATGCTAAACTTTTATTTCATCTTACTTTGTTTACATGGATGGAGTATGAATAGCCAATGTGCCTTTGGGACCCTAGAATTCCCATGAACCCTCCATCCCTATGATGAAAAATATATTGGATAAATATCTCTACATCTCCAAAGCAGCTCATGCATTTTGATTTTGTTCATTTCTGTAACAGGGCGGATGAGTCCTGCGTGCTGCTTTAGTTCAAATGAAAGGAGCATGTTATTCCTGTAATTCAACAAAGGGCTGTGAATAAATGCCCTCAACCATTGAATAATGTACAGCATGGTGATGATGGCTTCAATGGTACATAATGAAGAATCAGATGGTATCTGGCTCAAAAACAAATATGTATATACATATATACACACATAAAATCTCAAAGCACTGAGTTTAATAGGCCCCAAAACAAATAGGCTACCACCAAGGAAACAGAGTCCATGCTGAAGAATGATATTAAAGAAATCAAAGGATGTTCAACTAATCAAAAGGAGGGAATGATATAGAGACCCTAAAACTCTATGAGGTGCTTGGCTGGAGTAAGGAGGCTAAAGTGGAGTAGAGGCCTGGAATCCATTCTGTGTAGAAAACATGTGGAGCCAGAAAACTGAACTGGCTAATAACTATAGAAAGCAAGAGCAGTTCTGCCTGTTGTCTGGCACCTGAGGAAATGTTTTCTTTGTAATCAAGTCAAGAACTCATGTTGTCAGTTTATTGCCAGTCAGGCTTCGTGTAACCTCTGCTTTTCCAGAAATGAATATTTGCCAAATCTCCTGTAAATCTCCCTCTTCAAAATGCAAGTATAGTCACTAAGCAGTAATTATTTAGCAAAGCACAAATTACCAGGTGGTAACTAGTCAACAAAAAGTCTTTAAACAAATCGCTCTAAATATTCCATTCTGGTTACTATTCCTGTACCAATGATGTGTCCATGAAAAACAAATCAGAATTTTTCTCAACTTTACTTCTTTCTGTAATAACATATTAATGACTCCAGGACTGGGATTTAACAGATTTGTTAGTCTCTTGTGCCCAGTGCAAGCTGATTTGAATTATTTTCTTTGCTTTGGTTTAATAAAGATCTATCTTGATTGGATTTGAGTCTGGTGTCTTTTCCCCTATCATAATCATGAATTTATTTGTTGTGTTAACATGTTGTTATTCCTTCTTTACCCATATAACATTCTCCAAGTTCACTGAAAATATGAATTAGAAAATGCGTCAGTACTTTCTTCTGGTTCTTAAAGTAGTTTTCACCATGATGTTCTCCATCAGTTATCACCTATAATAAACCCTTTAGTCCTTCCAGTTATCCATCATATCTTTCCTTCATTTTTCCTTTTATCATTCTCCACCTTCTCTTTTATTCAATTTTTTCATCCATTCTTACTTTCCTAGCAACTATCTTTGCATTTAAATATGATCAATAGAATCTGCATATGGGACATTAGTAATCTAAGGAGGGTGCTAGGTACTGAAGAGTAAAGAAATCAAATCAAATGCTAACAGATCAAAATCATCTAGTATACATACATGTTTGATTATAGAATAGATAATTAGAAATACTTGCCTCAGTCAAATTGCTTGATAAGAGGACAAATAAATCATTCATAGTGTCAACAGGGACACAAAAACCAAAACCAAACCTCTTTGCTGTCGAGTCCATTCCTACTCATAGAGACCCTATAGGGCACAGCAGAACTGCCCCATAGAGTTTCCAAGGAAAGCCTGTGGATTTGAACTGCCAGCCTTTTGGTTAACAGACGTTCCTCTTAAGCACTGCGCCACCAGGTTTCCAACAAGGACACAGTAAACTCTTTTTCTTCAACTTTGCTTACCCTCTTGATTTAGGCTCAGAAAGTACGAAGAAAATTAGATTCAGAAGATCTCCATCCTTAATAAACATTGACAGAAATAAACATGTAATTTATTGATGTAGAGTGTAGTGAGTGTTCCATAGGGTGAACTATGAGCTCCAATGTAATTACATAAGAAAACATTGAAACAGAAACAAAGAATCTTAGGAAGGACATTACCTTTAAGATAAAAAATTAGTTTCTGCTCTAAAACCAAGAAAATGTAATTATATGTACTAGAAATCTGATCAAATACATTTGCCTATTTAATAGTTTATTAGAATATTATTGAATATTAAATACAAAGTTTACAGGGATTTTTAAAGATCCTGTAGAAGGTATTTTTTACCTCTTTGTTCCTTAAGCTGTATATGAAGGAGTTAAGCATAGAGATGACTAAAGCGTAAAACACAGAAGTAATTTTGTCAGTGCTAAAAGATTGAGCAGATTCAGGGTGCACATACAGAAGTTTTAGAGAATCACAGAATATAACCACCACTTTCAGGTAAGAACCAAACGTGGAGAGTCTTTTTTTTTTTTTTTTTTTCCCTGCCCTCAGCAGAATTCATTCAAAATATCGTAATCAGAATCAGCATGCAGGACACTAGGACTACCAGGAGCAAGGACATCGAATTAAATGATCGAAACATTATGATCAATTCTATTTGTAGTTCATTTGAATATAGCAAAGGCATTAAGGGAATATTATCACTGAAGAAATAACTGACAACTTTAGAACCACAGAAGGTCGATGTAAAAATATTACTGGTGACCAAGAGAGACTTAAAGGTACAGAAGAGGTACAGAATGCCTATTAGCACATGACAAAGTGTCTGGGACATGTTAACATTTTAGAGCAGAGGGTTATAGGTGGCCGCATAGCAGTCACAGCCCATCTAGGATATAGAGTTCAGTGATAATGTATAAAATGTGGAATGCCATCTTGTATGGCACATTCATAATAGAAAATGGTATTTTGATCTAACACAAAATTTACTAGAACCTTGGGGTAAATAACAGTAGAATTACCAAGACCAGTGAAAACCAGGTATCTGATAAAAAAATAAATGGGTATGTGTAAGTGGGAGTCCCTCTTGGTCAAGATAATTATGCCCAGGTTGTCCACAACTGTGATAGTGTAGATGACAAGGAAGACACCAAAAAGAGGGAGAAGCATTTCATGTCTCTTTGATACTCCCATTAAAATGAATTCAGTCAGCACTGCTAGATTCCGTTGGCCCATTTCGTCCAATTTTCTCTTCTTGGGAAGAACCAGAGGTATTGGTTTTAGCTTTCATGTGGTGTTTATCTAAACAGATGATGATATTTGTTGACACAATGGAGGCTTTTTCTTCATACAAGAAAACATAAAGTAATTCCACATCTGATTTTAAGCTAAAATAAACTGTCAAAGATAATACTTCCAAAACTGGAGGATCCCTATGAAACCAACTATACATTGGCATAACATAAGTTCAGCAATTTTTGGACCATATACATCTACAATAAACCATATAGTTGTTAATATACAGATGCTAGCCTTTATAACCTTTATTTGGGGCCCTGGTGGCGTTGTGGTTAAGAACTCAGCTGCTAACAAAAAGGTCGGCAGTTCAAATCCACCAGTCAGTCCTTGGAAATCCCCTGGGGTAGTTCTACTCTATTCAATAGACTTTATTTTATCTTCCCAATGTCTTCACAGTTTTCTTTAGTACATTTCCAATTTTGTTTGAGAAATCTTGGGGAAAATTAGTGGCTTTAAAGAAATAGGCAGAGAAAATATGAAGCTAGTGAAGATATGTTTTTGGGTTTCTCATTTGCACCGGCCTCTTCAAAGGCTTTGAGTCAGCTTTTAATAATACAGTCACATACTGATACATCTCTGTAGCATTGGGAAATTAATATATTTTAACCAAGATCAGTTAAGGCCATTCCGTCTTTTTCCACCCTGTCTTCAGCTCTGTTGAACCTCACCTACTGTCAGGCTGCATCAGAGTGTTTGCAGGCATTTCTGGACTCTGACTAAGAGGAAATTGAAACTATAAGAATTTATTTGATATGTAATGGTGACATTTGACTGGTTAAAATCAATGGCATGTATAATTGAATAATGCTATTTGTCCTGGTGTTGAAGTGGCTTCCAAGAACATTCTTAACACCCCATATTTTTGGAAGTGCCTGGACATTACTAATACCTTTTTTTAGATATGAATATTTATGGCTAACAATTCCCATTTATGGCTCAATTTACACTTGTAGTTTTATTTCTTTTCCTTTTTTAAGTCAAGATTTATAATTTTTCTAAGCTTCAAAACCCACAAGCTCTCAATCCATTCCCACTAAAGTCTAGGATTTATATCATTATTCAAAGATTTTGAATGTTTACATCTATGTGCTTTATTTCCTTTATTATTGCATTGACGGTGGGCAATATATTGCATTTAAAATATGTACACATTTATAGAATCATATATTGGAATTGCCTGTTTTTAGAAATATACAATGGAGAAATTAAATAGTATACTGCTGTGATTTTCAGCTACTTCAGTGATAAGCCCTGTTCCTTTCATTTCATAGTTTAACAAGGAAAAGCAGTAAATCAAAGTTACCATATGTTTACTCAAATTACTCCTGCCTTCTATGTTTGTTTGCAAGCCAGATCTCACCCCTCCATGAGGTGCTTTCATAATCTAGCTATGCTAATTTTTTCACAGCAATACGTGAAAAAAATGACATAGCAGCACTTATGAAAATAACTCCTGTGGGAGGGCACAGCTGGCAAACAAATTTAGAAGGCATGGATTAATTGGGTAAAAACACTGCAACTGCCATGATTGGAGCTAATGAAGTTTTGTAGCCTAATCAACTTAGATTCCCTTATAATCTCCGCTCATATTCAGGGTCTTCTAATGAAAATGAAAACATACTGTGTTCTATTTCTGATCACAGGGAAATGTCTTATAAGGTAGGTATTGATATTATACTACTTGAAATTTAAGACAAAAGTATTTACAGTAGATGAACTGTTGAGCTGTTGTTGTTAGGTGTCTTCCAGTGGATTCACACTCATCACTATGAGTACATGTACAAAGAGAAAAAAAAGTTCCTGGTCCTGCTCCATCCTCGCAATCATTGCTATACTTGATCCCATCATTGCAGCCACTTTGTCAATCCATCTCTTTGAGGGCCTTTATCTCTTTCATTGACCCTCTACCAAGCATTATATCCTTCTCCATGGACTGTTCCCTCCTGATGACATGATCAAAGTATGTGAGATGAAGTCTCGCTATCCTCGGCTCTAAGGAGGATTGTCCTTCTTGCGAGACAGATTTGTTTGCTCCTCTGGAAGTCTGTGGTATTCTCAACATGCTTCACCAACATCATAATTCAAAAGCATTAGTTATTTTTCAGTCTTCCTTTTTTATTTTCCAGGTTTTGCATGCCTGTACGGTGATTGAAAATACCATGGCTTGAGTCAGACACACCTTGGTTCTCAAGGTGACATCTTCACTTTTTAACGTATTGTAGAGGTCTTTTGCAACAGATTTGCCCAATGCAACGCATCATTTGGTTTTCTTGACTGTTGATTCCATGGGTGTTGATTATGTGTCCAAGTAAAATGAAATCCTAGACAACTTCAAACTTTTCTCCATTTTTCATGATGTTGCTTATTGGTCCATTTGTGATGATTTTTGTTTCATTAATGTGGAGGTGTAATCCATACTCGAGGCTGTAGTCTTTGAACTTCATCAATAAGTGCTTCAAGTCCTTTTCACTTTCAGCAAGCAAGGTTGTGTCATCCACATACCTCAAGTTGTTAATGAGTGTTCCTTCCAATCCTGATGTCAAATTTTTCTGCATATAGTCCAGATTATCAGATTATTTGTTCAGCATACAGATTGAATAATATGGTGAAAGGATACGACCCTGATGCACACCTTCCATGATTTTAAACTGTGCATATCACCTTGCTCTGTTCCAACAATTACCTCTTAGTCTATGTGTAGGTTCCTCATGAACACAATTAAGAGTTCTGAAACTCCCATTTTTCACAATGTTATCCATAATTTGTTACGATCCACACAGTTGAGTCTCTTTGTATAGTCAATAAAACAGAGGTAAACATCTTTCTGGTATTCTCTGCTTTCAGCCAAGAGGATTCTACAATCAGCAACAATGCCCCTCATCCCAGTACTCTTCTGAATCCTCAAGGGACTCAAATTGTATTCCTTTTAAATGTTCTTAAGTTTTGGAAACAAAAAGAAATCTGAAGGGCCAAGGTCAGGGCTATGGGGCAAATGGGGTAAGTTTTCCCAGTGAAATTCTCAAAGAACGCTACCCTCTAAGAATAAGTGGGTACATTGTCGTGATGGAAAAAAAAATTCCTTGGCACAGGTTTCCTGGCCTTTTTGTCACTAATGCAGTTTTCTGTTTTCTTAGAACTTCTTCATAATAAGCCCCTGTGATCATTTTGTGTCCTTTGAGAATATCTATCAAGATTATCCCTTTGAAACCCTCCCAAACAAAACAGTTGCCATAACCTTCTGAGCAATCTTCCCTCTCTTGGCTCATTCTGGAGGTCTTTCCAACCTTCCTTAAAATGTTTGATCTATCTGAAAACTTGTTTTATGTGGGACAGGATTCTCATAAATTTGTCACAAAATTTCAATGATTTAGGAAGATGTCCACTTAAGTTTTGTTAAAATTTTAATATTAGTCCAGACCTCAAAATTGTTTTTTTCCATGGCACAAAAAGTATCTTTTTTTTTTTTTTTTAAGGCATCCTAATGACATTAAGACAGAACCCCTATCAAGACTTAGTTCTAAAATTTGCCTCTGATTCACTAGGGAAAAAGGCAGCCTCAAAACCCTGTCAGAGTCCATTGGGATATTCTGACTCAGCTTGGTCCTAATCACCTCTCCTCTGACAGGTCCACCACCACCTGATAAAGATGCCATTAGACAGGGAAGAAGATTGGAATCAGTCCCCTGGCCACTCACTCTCTCTCTCTCCCCCATCTGTTTCTATACTGGGATTTACACCTATGAACACGGTATTAAAATGTGATATTTGGTTATTTTCTGGAGTTTAGGTTCTGCGGAATGAGTGGTATTTATACAGAGTGACCATATTCCCTAACATATCTGGGACATTTAGTCCAACTCTGTTATCAGAAGAAAGCTTATGACAGGATAAAGGTAGGAGCCAGGGTGAATGAAGCTGAGTTCAGTTAGAGTTAGTTTCCATTGTAGTCCTCAAATCCCACCCTTTTATGATTCTAACAACATGAGTAAAAATAATTTGTTTTAAAAATTTTCCCTAGGGAAGATTTGACCTCTTTGTTTCTCAGACTATAGATGAGAGGATTTAACACAGGGATGATAAGTGTATAAAACACAGATACTACTTTGTCTTGGTCCATTGAGTAGCTGGGACTGGGGTGCAGATACATGAAGAGGATTGTCCCAAAGAAGATGGTGACTGCCATCAAATGGGAAGCACAGGTGGAGAAGGCTTTGCACCTTCCCTCAGCAGACTGGATCCTCAAGATGGCCACCAGGATGTAAAGATAAGAAATGAGAATAGTCAGGAGGCAGCTCAGTTCATTAAAACTGGCAAAAGCAAAAATGACAACCTCATTGATGTGTGTGTCAGAACAAGAGAGTTTAAGGAGCGGTGGTGTGTCACAGAAAAAGTGGTTGATGACATTTGCGCAACAGAAAGATAGCTGGAAGGTGAAGCCAGTGTGAATGGCAGCATTTATAAAGCCTGCAAGATATGTAAATAACACCAAGAGGATGCTGAGATGGGGGGACATGGTGACTGTGTAGAGGAGAGGCTTGCAGATGGCCACATAACGGTCATAGGCCATCACAGCCAACAGGAAGCCCTCAATGCCAGCAAAGGAACCAAAAAAGAAGAATTGGGTGGCACATCCATTAAATGAAATGACTGGGTTCTTCACCCAGAAGTTCACCAGCATATTGGGGGCAATGACAGAAGAGTAGCAGAAATCGACAAGGGACAAGTTACTGAGAAAGAAGTACATGGGAGTGTGGAAATGGGAGTCAATTTTGATTAACAGGATCATGCCGAGATTTCCAATCACAGTGGTCATATAGGTAAGTAGGAACAACACAAAAAGAAAGCACTGTAGCTCCGGATGATCCCTGAATCCCAGGAGAACAAATTCAGTCACGGTTGTGTGGTTGGTCATGCTTTTGTCTCAGATCGGAGGGTGCTTTTGCTGGGATAAGAAAAAAAAAAAAAGAAAATAAATTGTGCAAAAATACAAGGAAAGTCGAATAGTTCATTCTCAGCCTTAAACAAGAACACTTTTAAGGTCCCGTCTATGATGTTCTGAGGACACGAGAATTAAACCTATTTGTTTTCTTACTAAAGAGGAAGAGCCCTTAAGTACACTCAGGAAACTCCTGCATTTAAATAGGATTATGTGCATGCTCCTGTGTGGGATGGTGGGGGTTTCCGCACCTGTGATGCTGCTGCCTGTCACTCCTCACCTTAGCCTGAATGATATAATAACACTTCAAAAACAGCTCTTCCACTCTACTGTTTAAAATTTCTCATTGTCAATTTTTTTTTTTTTTTAAGTCACCCCCTTTAAAAAGGACTTTGATAATCTGGCCCTTATTTGTTCACATTCCACCCTTCCTCTCAATTTTCCTCTCCTCTTCTCCTCCCCTCCCCTATTCTACCTTCACCTTCACACTCTTCACATCCTCTTTTCTTTACTCTTTTCTTTCTTTCCTTCCCTCTTTTCCCTTTCCTTCCCTTTCCCAGTCCTTCTTTCTTCTCACTTTTCTTTCTTTACTATCTCTTCTCTCCTCCTCCCAAAACTTCTCACCTCCCTGCTTCTTTCTCTCTCTTCTTTCCTCCTCCTTCTTCTTTTTCTTCTTCTTATTCTCTCTGTCTCTATGCCCCAACAATCCAACTATTCTGAACCATGTTATAATTGAGTGACTAGATCATATAATCTAGTCATCTAAAATCATATCACCTTCATATAATTGTGTGACAGAGAAAGATTGAGGTTGTCAAGGATGTCATTTTACTTGGATCCAAAATCAACACCCAAGCAACCTGATGTCAAGAAATCAAAAAATGCATTGCATTGGACAAATAGGCTGCAAAAGACCTCTTTAAAGTGTTGAAAAGCAAAGATGATACCTTGATGACTAAGGTGCACCTGACACAAGCCAGGGTGTTTTCAGTCACCTCATATGCATGTGAAAGCTGGATGATGAACAAAGAAAACCAAAGGAGAAATGAGACCTTCGAATTGTGGTGTTGGAGAAGAACATTGAATATACCAAATCAAAAAAACCAAGTCTGTTGCCGTCGAGTGGATTCTGACTCATAGCGACCCTATAGGGCAGAATAGAACTGCCCCATAGAGTTTCCAAGGTGCATCTGGTGGATTCAAACTGTCAACCTTTTCGTTAGAAGCCATAGCTAACCACTACACCACCAGGTTTCCTTGAATATACCATGGACTGCCAAAAGAAAGAAACAAATCTGTCCTGGAAGAAGTACAGCCAGAATGATCCTTAGAAGTCAGTATTGTGAGACTTCATCTTACATACTTTGGACTTGTTATCAGGAAGAATTAGTCCCTGGAGAAGGACATCATGCTTGGTAAAGTAGAGGGTCAGGGTAAAGAGGAAGACCCTCAATGAGATGAATTGACACAGTGCCTGCAACAATGACTTCAAGCATAACAATTGTGAGGATGGCTTAGGACCAGGCAGTGTTTCATTCTGTTGTGCATAGGGTAAAAAAAAAATTGGGGTAGCTGAGTCATAATGGACTCGAGAGCACCTAACTACAAGTAACAACAATCACTCCGGAACCCAGGTGGTATAGTGGTTAAGAACTCAGCTGCTAACTTAAGGTTGACAGTTCAAATCCACCAGCTGCTCCTTGGAAACTCTAGGGGCAGTTCTACTCTGTCCTATAGGGTCACCAGGATCGGAATTCACTCGATAGCTTTTTTTTTCTCCTTCTTTTACTATCACTCCAGGGAGAAACTGCCTGTTATGGATTGAATTATGTCCCCCAAAAATGTGTGTCAACTTGGTCAGTCCATGATTCCCAGTATTGTATGATTATCCACCAACCACATCATCTGATGTGATTTTCCTATGTGTTGTAAATCCTACCGCTTTGATGTTAATGAGGGAGGACTTAATGTTCAAGATTAGATTATATATTGAGTCAATCTCTTGTGAGATATAAAAGAGAGAAGCAAGCAGAGAGACAGGTTGACCTCATGTCACCAATAATGAAGAACCAGGAGGGAAGCACATCATTTGGACCCAGGGTTCCTGCACTGAGAAGCTTCTAGACCAGGGGAAGATCAATGAGAAGATTGAGCCTACCTAGAGAGAAAGCCTTCCCCTGGAGTTGGCACCCTGAATTTGGACTTTTAGCTTCCTAGACTGTGAGAGAATAAATTTATCTTTGTTAAAGCCATTCATTTTTGGTGTTTCTGTTATAGCAGCACTAGATAACAAAGACAGTGCTCTTGTCAAAGTATTGCTGATTTTTATCTTGCTAAAAACCCTGTGGTCAATTCTCAGTCCTCATCTTTCTTTACCTACCGGTAACATTTGACAGAGTTGATTGCTTACTCCTCATGGAAAGGCTTTCTTCTTTTAGCTTTCAGGACACTGGACTCTGAGTTTTCGTCCTACCACATGAGTTGAACCTGCTCATCCTTCTTTGCTTTTGTTCCTTTCTCTCTGTTTCTTAATGTTGGAGTAACTCAGATCTTAGTCCTTGACCTTCTTGTCTTTTCTATTTACACTGTTTTCCCAAGTGATCTTATTCAGTCTCATGGTTTTAAATATGATCTATATACTTATAACTCCTGAATTTATATCTCCATTACTAAACTCTTTCCCAAACTTTATATTTATAATTCAACTATCTACTTATAATATATCCATGTGAATATTATATAGCAACACAACATGACCAAAACTGAACTTATCATGCACCCATCCCCCAAATTTACTACACTCATAGCATCCTCCATCTCAAGTCAATGATAACGCTATACTTCCATTTGCTCAGATGGAATTACTTAAACAAAGAAACAGATATTGGAGAAACTGTTCTCTCTTCTCTTTCTCATACACTCCATATCCAATACATCAGAAAATTCTGTATGATCTACCTTCAAAATATCAGTATCCATAAAAGCCAACTAACTTATCTACTCATAAAACTGAGGCCCAAGCCAACATCATCTTTCACCTAGATTATTACAGAGTGAAATTTTAGCTGATTTTATATTCTCTGTAGGATAATCTTTAAAAAAAAATCTGTTATAAGCATACAATTTTTGGAAAAAATATTCTATATGATATATGTCATTACATATGTGTGTGTATGTGCATGTGTGTTTAAGAAGGGGGCAGCTTGTTTGGCTTTTCTAACTCTGCTCTCCACCATGTGTACAAAACTTCAGAGAAAATTATATGGAGTACACCACATGTCAGGCATTGCAAAAGAGCATTGTATTCATCATCCCTCGGGGGCAATTCAAGGCAGAACGGAATGGAAATAGGATTCTCCTTGTTGTAGAAATGAAAATTTGATCTTCCAGCTATTAAATAACTAGTCTAATGTCACAAATGTAGCACATCTAACTACCAGATGAAGGCTGCAAATGGTCAGTCTCTTCATTTATGCATAAAATAACATTTAGTTAGCTTGTTCAACACCCTTTATGAGGCCTTAAATTTTCCAGATATTTTGGGGACTCTTACTACAAAAAAATTAATTAAATTTCCCTGTTTCACATGAACACATACATTTTTGTATATATAAATACATAAAAACATTCATGTATGTATATGTATGCAGATGTTCAATATTCTATTCATCTGTTATTAGTGATTCCATAGTCCTCTCCTCTAAAAAAAGAAAAAAAAATCCATGTTCATAGTTCAATTATTATCTTAGTTACCTAGTGCTGCCATAACAAAATATACCACGAGTGAGTGTTTTAAAAAGAGGAATTTATTTTCCCACAGTGCAAGGAGCAGGAAGTCCAAATTCTGAGTGTGGTTCTAGAGGGAGAGGCTTCTTAGTCTATTTCAGCTTCTAGTAGCTGCCAGAAATCCCAGGCATTCCTGGGCTTCTAAGTGTGTCTGTCTCTGTTGTCTATCCTACTCTTCTCTCTGTTTGGCTGTGTCTATTCTTCTCTTTTTATAAGCAGAAATGATTAGGTTTAGGACCCTACCTTCAAACTTCAGAATTCCTTTTTAAAAAATGGGATCCCTACTTATTTCTACAGGAAGATGGCTCTCCATTCATTCGTTTATCTATTCTTTCATTTAAGAAATATTTATTGAATTCATTCCATGGGGTAGACACAGTCCTAAAAGCTGGGTAGAGTAGTCAACAAAAATCAGCCTTGACCATTCCTTTATGAAGCTTGCAGTCTGGATTGTAATGATAATGTCACACACAAGTAAAATTTTAGTGACGATAATGTACAAGTGATTGCTGCAGTATACTGACAGAAATACAAGCCAGATTCAGAGGAAGATGTGGGATGAGGGCTATCACTGCTTATGTCAGATGTGTCGTGGCTGAAAACAGAGAATACTACAAAGACGTTTGTTGTTTTTAGGCATGCTGGAGCCAACTTCAACTCGTAGCGTCCCAGTGTGCAATAGAACAAAACACTGCCAGGTCCAGTGCCATCCTCATAATCATGATCACGTTTGAGCCCATTGTTGCAGCCATTGTGTCGTCCATCTCATCCAGGCACTTCCTCTTTTATCCTGACCTTCTACCTTACCAAACATGATGTCCTTCTCCAGGGACTGATTCCTCCTGATAATACATCCGAAGTATGTGAGACAGTCTTGCCATCCTTGCTTCTAAGGAGAACTCTGGCTGTACTTCTTCCAAGACAGACTTGTTCATTCTTCTGGCAGTCCATGGCACATTAAATATTCTTCACCAACACCATAATTCAAAGGCGTCAACTCTTCCTCAATCTGTCTTATTCATTGTCAAACTTTTGCACACATATAAGGTGATTGAAAATGCCATGGCTTGGGTCAGGCACACCTTAATCCTCAAAGTGTCATCTTTGTGTTTTAACACTTTAAAGAGGTCTATTGCTGAATATTTGTCCAGTACAATAAGTCATTTAATTTCTTGATTGCTGCTTCCATAGGCATTAATGGTGGATCCAAGTAAAATGAAAGCCTTGACAACTTCAGTCTTTTCTCCATTTATCATAATGTTGCTTATTGGTCCAGTTGTGAGTATTTTTGTTTTATTTATGTTGAAATGTCATCCCTACTCAAGGCTATAGTCTTTGATCTTCATGAATAAGTACTTTAAGTCGTCTTCACTTTCAGCAAGCGAGGTTGTTTCATCTGCATATCGCAAGCTGTTAATGAGTCTTCCTCCAATTTGTTGCCACATTCTTCTTCATATAGTTCAGCTTCTCCGGTTATTTGCTTAGCATACAGACTGAATAAGTATGGTCAAAGGATACAACCCTGATGTGTACCTTCCATGATTTTAAACTGGGAAGTATCCACTTGTTCTCTTCCAAAGACTGCCTCTTGACTTATGTACAGATTTCTCATGAGCAAAATTAAGTGTTCTGGAATTCCTAATTTTTGCAATGTTATCCATAATTTGTTATGATCCACACAGTCCAATGCCTTTGCATAGTCAACAAAACACAAGTAAATATCTTCCTATTAGTCCCTGCTTTCAGCCAAGGTCCATTGAAAATCAGCAACGATATATCTCATCCACATACTCTTCTGAGTCCAGCTTGAATTTGTGGCAGTTCCCCGTGGACGTACTGCTGTAATTCCTTTTGAATTATCTTCAGCAACATTTTACTTGTTGTGATTCTATAATATTGTTTGATGATTTCTTCATTCTTTGGGATTACCTTTCTTCGGAATGGGCACAAATATGGATCTCTTCTAGTTGGCTTGCCGGGTAGCTCTTTTTCAAATTTTTTGACATAGATGAGTGAGCACTTCTAGCACTGATCTATTTATTGAAGCATTTCAATTAGTATTTGGTTAATTCCTGGAGCCTTGTTTTTTTGCCATTGCCATCAGTGCAGCTAAAATGTTTTCTTCCAATACCATCAGTTCTTGATAATATGCTACCTACCAAATGGTTGAATGCTGAGCAATTTTTTGGTATAATAACTCTGTGTATTCCTCTCATTTTCTTTTGATGCTTCCTTCGTTGATCAATATTTTGCACATAGAATCCTTCAGTATTGCAACTTGAGACTTATACTGTGCTAATGGACTATAATTATCAAATTAATAGAAGCAAATGCACATTTTTGAGTGTTTATTTTCTGATTACTGTGGAACTACCACTTGATCCACAGCTTCTTGTCTGTGGCTTGCAATTTTATTATGTGATTATGATAAAAAATAACATTTTTGGAATATTTTTATACACATAAGGAGGAGATTACAGAAAATGAACAAAATGAAAGAAAATGGACAGATCAATATGATTTGCCTGTAACATGGGAGGACGGGTGAATAAGACCAAAAGTCACTTCTGGAAATGTCACAAGACATTTACAACATATGTCCAAGCATGCAATGCCAGAAAGTTTACTTATTTCTGCAAGTTATATATGTGGACACATTATTTGTAAAAAAAAATATGAAACCATTCTGAAAGGATAAATATTTAAATTGCAATAGAAGTTGCAGTTCAAAACATTCAGTGACATAAACACAGAATTAAAATATTAGAATTAATGTAATAAACAGGTTAACTTGCACAACTATCAGGTAAAACTTTTTAAGGGCACCCAGAAGGTTCATACTTAATGTTTGAATCAGCAGCAGCCCAAACGCACTTTGCAGCAGGTGTCTATTAAGGATGACTTTCGGTCCTGTGGCTGGCTAAAATGGTCAGGAGGATGACATCGGTCTAGGGATTGTTCACTATTGGTGTCGATTTCGCACACCTTGTGCAGGACATAAAGTGGAGGGCAATACTAAAGATTGGTGAGCCACTTCCATCCTCTTCTTCCTAAAATAAATTGTCTGCTGTTTCTCAACTGAGTTCAAATCTCCCTTCCATGTCCTGAACCAAACATTGTATAATAGTAATAAGCCTATGCTCTTTTGAAAATTTTACCTGAAATTTGCTTATAACAGGACCTGTAATGTAAGATTTTATTGTGGTATGAGCTGCACTGAATTGTGCAAAGGCTTGGGACTGCGTGCCATTCCAACTGCTTTGAAGTCTTCAATATTTTCTTAAAATATATTCTAGTTTTATTGAGCCTATGTCCCATTTACTGTTAGTTACCACTCTTTCTGCAGATGACTGGATTCTTTCTCTCCTCCCATTCTCCTTTTGTGGAAGAGAATACCTATGATTTGTTTTTAACATCTCAATGAATATATTTAAAATACCCTCATTTGCTGATAAGCATTTGAGCAGGCAGGACACAAAAGTATGCAGATCCAGTGATATCAGGCAAGATTTATTTGGGTTCAGCGAGTTCTCCATTATTCTGTAACTTTAAACAAAGCACACGATGTATTTGTCTGTCCACTCAATCAGTTTGCAATGCCCTTTTTAAACAATCAGGTCCATTCTTAAGCAACCTACTAAGGAAAACAAATAACCAAAAAGCTTCAACCAGCACCACAACAATGAAACACCATGTACTGGAATGGGAATGCTAGTCTTAAAATGTTCCCAGTTTATCAAATATTGGGTGTTTCCTACTTATCTTCAAATTTAAGCAAACATTTTTATGAAAAAAACCTTCACAATTAATTAAATATTGCATAGAACATATTTATACTAAAAAATTAGTCATTTTTTAAATCTGAAATTTAAACATAATTTTGTATCCTGTATTTCTTCTGACAGTCATAATTCTAATAGATTCTGGGAGAGGAGAAATGAAGTTTTCAGATATAAAAAATCCCTCTTTCCTTGCAGTATCCCAATGGCAATAGCAGCTCATACAAATAAGATAGAATTTGCATACATATTTGATTAATAGGATTTATGCACTGAAAACAGCATAAGGACCCAGGGAACTCTAGATAACAAAGGCAATAACAAATTGTTGTGGTAAACTTGAAAGGGCTTAGCTGTGAGTGACCATAAGAGCGTCTACAGTCAGAATGCAAGACTCATGGGAAATTATCAAGATCCAGGTGATAATCAAAATGAAAGACAATTGTTACATGCTCACCTGTATTGAACAAGCAAAAATCTTCCAACTTGATCCTCCTCTGTCTTGAGAAGAAAGAATTTATGTTTGTTCTCCCTCTTTGTGATATTACCTGTGGAAGAAGTGTGTAATTCATGAATTACTTCCAAATCATCTGAGAGACTTAAAAATAAATAAATAAATAAATAAAAAACCTTGACATGCCTGCTAATTATCTAGGACAATTTACATAGTCCCCAGTGGGATGAGTTAAGGTGCAATTCAAGAAAAGTAGCAAAACAACTTAAGGTATCTATATAGTGCTCTAGAGACCTTCAGAATGTAAAGATGCTCACGAATATACTCAGTGATTAAAGGTACAATGGAAAAAAAAATCAGATGCAAGTTCAATCTTGATAAACCTGGAACATTTGCAAAGTCATTATGGATGTAATGACATTATTGTTATGACATAGGGATTATTTTAACTTCATTACTCAAAGAAAATGTCTAAAAGACACTGTGTTATCATTATATCATTTAACCCATTCACGTAAAGTAGATATTAAACAAAACCAAGCCTATTCCCCTGGAGAGGATTCTGACTCATGGTGACCCCCCGTGTCTCACAGTAGGATTGCTCCACAAGGTTTTCTTGACTGTATTCTTTACAGGAGCAAATTGTGAGTCCTTTCTTCTTGGTGTAGCTTGTTAGGTACAAACCACAAACCTTAGGTTAGTAGTCAATTGCAAACAAAGAGCACAACCCAGGGACTATGAGGTAAATATTACTATTCCCATTTGCAGAGTACACTGATCCCAGTTAAACTATATAATTTGCCTAAAGTCAAAGAATCACTACTACAGCATTTGAAATTAATGTCAGATTTCTTCAGATCCACATCACTAAGTGAGTGATAAATAATATTTTATTAGCCCCAATCTCCTGTTCGTCAACATGGTAGCCCAGAGCTGTGAGCTTTGGATGGCAGCCCCATCCTCTTGGCCTACCAGAATGTTAACCTTACACTTAAGAAAGGACGTGGTTGAGATCTGACTCTTTGTAACTTAAAAAAAAAAAAACTTAGGAGACAATTTTTTCCCTCCTTTGAAACCTGGGAGGGGGTAGTACTATCCTTGGAAATAGATGTAGCCACCTCCAACACTTCTGCTGATCTTTGAACTTAGAAGAAATGGTCCTTCTTTTTCTTGAAGGACAACGGATATTTGAAACCAAGTTGATCCATTGGCCTGCTTCCTTTCTGTAGAATTCCAGGAGGTAGACGACTTTCCTCCCTTTTGTCTTGTCTCTGTCCCTTTCAATCTAAGCTGAAGGAATTTCTGCTAGGGTGGTTGATTAGATCCATTTGTCACAGATACAGTGTCTTTAGCAAAACATTATGTAGACACTTTCTTGATGAAAGAATTCCAGGACATATTTCCTTAGTTTGTACAACAGAATTTTCCAAATCTTTAAGTTCTAGTTTCATTTGTAAAGTTCCTTTTTAAGTCTATCTCTTTCTTTAAACATTTGTTTATAATACTTTATGTCTTCTCAAGCTGCTCTTTGAAATCTTCTGTTCCCCTCTTTTCCTTCATTATTTCTTCCATTAGCTTTAGCTGCTCTACATTCAAGGGCAAGTTTTAGTGTCTCTTCTGACATCCTTTTTTTTTTTTTTCCCCTATCTTTCCTGTCTTTTTAATGACCTTTTCTTTCTTTGAGCATTATGTCCTTGATGTCATCTCACAACTCTTCTGGTCTTTCATCATTAATTCTTAGAGGGTCAAATGTATTCTTGAGATGGTCTCCAAATTCAGGTGGCATATATTCAAGGTCATATTTTGGCTCTTGTAGACTTGTTTTAATTTTCTTCAGCTTCAACTTGAACTTGCAAATGAGCAATTGGTAATATTTTCCACAGATGGCCAGTGGCCATGTTCTGACTGATGAAATTGAGCTTCTCCATCATCTCTTCTCATAGATGTAGTCAATTTGATTTCTATATATTCCATCCAGTGAAGTCCATGTGTGTAGTCACTGTTTATATTTCTGAAAAAAGGTATTCGCAATGAATAAGTCATTGACCTCTTAAAATTTTATCAAGGGATCTTTAGCGTAGTTTCTGTCACCAAGGCCCTATTTTCTAACTGCCTATCCTTCTTGGTTTCCAACTTTTGCATTCCAATCATTAATAATGATTAATACATCTTGATTGCATATTTGATCAATTTCAGATGGAGAAATTGATAAAAATCTTCAATTTCTTCATCTTTGGCATTAATGGTTGGTGCATAAAATTGAATAATATTGATATTAACTGGTCTTCATTGTAGGTATATAGAGATTATCCTAACACAGACAGTGTTAAACTTCAGGATATCTCTTGAAATGTTCTTTTTGAAAATGGATGTGATGCCATTTTGCTTCAGTTTGTCGTTCCTGGCATAGTAGACCATACAACTGTACTATTTAAAATGGCTGATACCAGTCCATTTCAGCTCATTAATGCCTAGGATATTGATCTTTATGTGTCCCATTTCATTTTAGATGACTTCCAATTTTCCTAGATTCGTACATCATACATTCCACATTGTAACTTATTAATGGATATTTGCAGCTATTTCTTCTCATTTTGGATCTTGCTACATGAGCAAATGAAGCTCCCGAAAGCTGTACTCCACCCACGTCATTAAGGTCGACTCTATTTAAGGTAGCAGCTCTTCCTTAGTCATATTTTGAGTGATTTCAGGCCTGAGGGGCTCATCGTCTGGCACTGCATCAGACAATGTCCCACTACTATTCATAAGGTTTTCACCTGTCATTTTTTTCAGAAGTGGATCATGAGGTCCTTCTTCCTATTCTGTTTTAGACTGGAAGCTCTGTTGAAACTTGTCCATCATGGGTGACCCTGATAGTGTTTGAAATACCAGTGGCATAACTTCTAGCATCATAGCAACTCACAAGCCACCACAGTATGACTAGCTAGTACACCACTACTCATCTGTCAGTTTGTCTTACTGTGGCTGCTTGCATGTTGCTGTGTCAAATAATGGTTTAAATGTTTTGAAGTTGGGTAAAATACATTATTTTGATTACCCCAAAGTTAAATTCAACTCAAGTAGGATAAATACATGTTTAGACAAATTATAATCAAACTGTCACGGATGAAGAATTTTGAAAGCTGCAAGTGATCTGCAACTGATTGCACACATGGAATTTCAGTAAGATTAACATTTTATTTCTCAACTGAAAGCATGGAGGTTTAAAGGCATTGGGATTACATGTTTAAAGTGCTAGAGTAAATATTTCAACATAGAATTACGTGCTTGACAAAATTACCCTAAAATGAAGGAAGGTCTATAAGATGAAATGAAAGGACAATAAACAGTAAGGCAAAATAAATAAATGTATAAACAAATATAAAAACCAACTTCATTATATTTTGCTTCTTAATTCCTCTTTTTGGCCCAAATGTCTGTGAAAGCTAAATCAGAATTAACAGATGGGATTAGATATGTTGATATTACTCAATGTTATCGATTGAATTGTGCCCCACTCAAAAAAATGTCTGTCAGCTTGACTAGGTCATGATTCCCAGCATTGTGTGATTGTCCACCATTTTGTTATCTGAGGTGATTTTCCTGTGTGTTGTAAATCCTACCTCTATGATGTTAATGAGGCAGGATTAGAGGCAGTTACATTAATGAGGCAGGGCTCAATCTGCAAGATGAGTTTGTGTCTTGAGTCAATCTCTTTTGAGACATAAGAGAGAGAAGTGAACAGAGAGATGCGGGACCTCATACCACCAAGAATCTAGTGACAGGAGCATTTTGTGTCCTTTAGACTCACAACCCCTGCACCGAGAATTTCCTAGAGCATGTGTTACCACTGAGTGAATGGTAGACCCTCCAGACACAATGGGTCCTTGTTTTCCTCTTGTAAGAACACACAGTGGAGAATTTTGGGTTCAGCTCTAACAGGTTTATTTTACTTGTGAAAAGTAAAAGGAGTCAGTGGGGGCTTATGCCTCTCCAAAAGACTGACTTGAAAAGGGAAGTAAAGGTAGGGCTTATATGAGTTCGGTGGAGACAAAAGAGTAATGAATATTTACTGGGTTTCTTTCAAGGGGTGGGTACTTCTCAGAACTGTGGTGCATACTAATTAGGTAGCGTGTGCATCTGGAATCCAAGATGGAAACCACTGATATTCAAGATGGAGCCCTCTCGGCAGCCCTTGGCATCACTTATTAAGTTATATAGTACAAGCACACTGATCTTTGACACTACATGGCCATCTTTGGTAGGCTAAGGAAGGTTTAAACAGCATTCACATTTTGTTCTTCTGCTGATGCGGAGCCTGTAAAAGTGGAAGGAACCAGAAAAACACTAAGAAGGAGATAGTAATTCATGGGTTATTTCAACCTTATCTCATGTTGACAAGGTATGATTCTTGTTTATCCAACTTCTAGATGGTAATTTTTTAACAGTTCTTTTGTTCCACAAGCACAATTAACTCTATGTGTCTCAAAGGGAAAGATTGATGACAAGGACCTTCCTCTAGAGCTGACAGAGAAAGCCTTCCCCTGGAGTTCATGCCCTGAATTCAGACTTTTGAACTACTAGACAATGAGAGAATAAATTTTTGTTTGTTAAAGCCATCAATTACCCTAAAATTTATTTAACTGTTTGTTTACTAGCTTCTTATTTACCAGTTTAAAATATTTTCTTAGGGCACTATCTATGCCAAAGCAAAGCAGAGAAGAAAGAAATCAAATTAAATGCTAATAAATGAAAATTATCTAGTCCACTTCGCATGATTTAGTACATAATAGCTAAGAATTTATTTTCACAGTAGAATTGATTGACAACAAAAGGACACATAAATTATTCATGTGTTAATAGGACACTAGAACTCTGACTATAGCATTATTTACGCTGCTGCTTCAGGCTTAGAAAATGCGATGGGAAAACAATTGAGAAGATGCCTGTCCTTAAAAAAATTGACAGAAACAATCACATGTTTTATTGATCAAAAGTGTATTCAAATTTATCATTGTGGAAGTATGAGGGTCTATCAAATCATGTAAGTAAGCAATGCATAGGAAGAAAGAAACATTGGGGAAGGAATGACTCTTAATTTGAGATGTAAAAAAGGGTTAATTTGTCTTACTATAAACAATGTAATGGTATCTGACTTATAATTAGCCTCTGCCTTGGAACCAAAAGGAATGCATTTATATCTATTAAAATATTATCAAGTGACATTGCCTTTGGCAGTTTTTACTAAAACAAGGGTGAATATTGAATAGTATATGTAAAGTTGGCATCAATTATTAAAAACCCTGTGGAAGGCACTTTTTACCTCTTTGTTCCTCAAACTGTATATCAAAGGGTTAAGCATAGGGATGACTAAAGTGTAAAACACAGAAGCCATTGTGTCAGTGTCATATGAGTGAGCAGATTTGGGCTGCACATACATAAATAATAGAGTCCCATAAAACACAACCACCACTGTCAGATGAGAGCCACATGTGGAGAAAGCTTTTTTCCTGCTCTTGGCAGAATGCATTCGAAATATGGCTATCAGAATCAGCAGGTAGGACAGCAGGACAACCAGGAGGGAGGATATCAAATTAAATGCTGAAAATATTAGGAGCATCAATTCTATTTCTTGTGAATTTGAGCAAAGCATAGATAGCAAGGGAACATCATCACAGTAGAAACGACTGATGACATTAGAGCCACAGAAGATGGATGTAAAAGTCTTACTGGTAAACATCAGAGACTGAAGGGTACTGTAGAGATATGGAATGCCCACCAGCACATGGCAAAGTCTTTGGGACATGATAACATTGTAGAGCAGAGGGTTACAGATAGCCACATAGCGGTCATAGGCCATGGCCGAAAGGATAAAAAGTTCACTGATAATGAACAAAATGAAGAAAGCCATCTGTGTGGCACATGCATAATAGGAAATGGTATTTTTATCCACAACAAAATTTACTAACATCTTGGGACAAATGACAGTAGAATTACCAAGATCAATGACGGCCAGGTGTCTGATGAAAAAATACATAGGTGTGTGTAGGCGGGAGTCCATCTTGGTCAAGATGATCAGGCCCAGATTGCCCACCACTGTGATCATGTAGATGAGGAGAAACACCCCAAAAAGCGGGTACTGCAACTCAGGGTGCCTTGTGACTCCCATTAGAATGAATTCAGTCAGTACTGTTAGATTCTGTTGGCCCACTTGGTCCAGTTTATCCTTTCTGGGAAGAAACATAGGGTTTGGTATTAGCTTTCATGTAGTATTGTCTAAATAAGTTATAATATTTTAGGAGCAATGGAACTTTTTTTCATGTCTTTTGTTGTTATATGTCATTGAGTTAGGCTCGACTCACAGTGACCACAACCACAATGGAACAAAACACAGTCGGTTCTTGCACCATCCCCATGATCTGTTTTGGTTTGGACCCTTGTGTTCCATATGGTTTTCACTGGCTGATTTTCAGAATTTGATCACTGTGCATTTTTTTCTAGCTTGTCTTAGTCTAGAATCTCTACTGAAACCTGTCCAGCATCATAGCAATACAGAATGCGCTACTGACAGACACAGTGACAGTAGCGTATGAGGTGTACTGGCCAGAAATCTAACCTAGGTTTCCCATACAGAAGACTACCACTGAACAGCCAGTGATCATTTTCTTCATATTGTTGTTGTTCTGTGTCATTGTTGAGTCATTTCTGACTCATAGCATCCCTATGGGATGGAATGGAACTTTCTCCTAGGTTTTCCCAGGCTGTAATCTTTATGGAAGAAGGTTGCCACATATTTATCCCCCAGAGTGGCTTACCTTTCTGTTAGCAGACAAGCACTTAACCACTGTAAAACCAGGGCTCCTCATCTGATTTTGAAGTTGAGGTAAACTTTAGAAACTTCTATATCCCTCAAAAAAAGAAAAAAACTCATTGTCAGGGATTCAGTTCCTAGTCAAAGCAACCTTATAGGTCAGAGTAGAACTGCCTCATAGAGTTTCCAAGAAGCACCTAGTGAATTTGAGTTTGAACCCATATAACCACTACACCACCAGGGTTTCCACATCCGAAAATAGGGGGATCCACATGTAACACGTTACTCATTAATATAACATAGATTGAATTCTAAAGTAACTCAACACAAATCAATCTATGTTGTGTCAATGAATAATGCGTTTTATGTTGATCCCCCTATTTTGCAATATAGGAGATCCTAAAGTTTATTTTAACTTCAAAAATCTGTAATATTAATATAGAAATAGTATATTTTAAATACAAGATAACATCAAAGTTTTCCTTTAGTCCACTTCATTTTTGTCTGAGAATTTATGTGGGATTTTGATAGTTTTAGAAAAAGAAGCAGAGACAACATGAAGCTAGTAAAACTTGTTTTATAACCCACTGCTATCGAGTCAATTACAACACATAGTGACTCTATAGGACAAAAGAGAACTGCCTCATAGGGTTTCCAAGGCTGTAATTTTTATGGAAGCAGACCGCCACATCTTACTCCTGTGGAGCAGCTGGAAGGTTCCAACTGCCAACTTTCCATTTAGTAACAGAGAACTTGACCACTGTGAAGGCACGGTTTGCCCACCATAATCATAATTTAGGACATAGTCTCTTCCCATTCTGACTTCTGCTATATTGTACTTCACATAATGTCAATTTGCCTTGGAGTGTCAACAGACATTCCTGGGGCCCAGATAAATAGGAACTGAGTTAATGATACTTTATTTGAGGTTTAGTAAGTATATTTGTATGGCTCAAAAACAACAGAAAGTATCATTTAATAAGGTAATGATTCTGTTATTGGAATATCTTCTAAGAACACACCTAGCAGCTGGTATGCTGAGATGTGTCTTGAATAAAATTAATAAACTCTTTTTATATGTATAGATTTTATAATTTTTTGACCAAGGTCAGTTTTATATTGAAATCTGTTTCTTTTCTTTTTTTCATTCCAAATAAATATTCACGTTCATGTTTCAATTTGTATTTATAATTGCATGTCATTTTTTAATGAAAACCTCCAAATTTGTATAAGTTTCAAAACACACAAGATCTGGATATATACCTGTTATAATCTATGCTTATATCAACATTCAAAGATTTTGACTACTTAATTGTATATACTCTATTTCCTCTAATATGACACTATGGAAGTGGTAGCTTCCATAAGGCATTTAGAATATTTATTTGGGAATTTATTACATTATGTGCTGAAAACAGTCAATTTATTTTGGGAACTATATAATAGATAATTTATACAGTTTGAGTGTGATTTTCAAATATCTTAGTGATTTTTTTTTTTAAAGTGATAACTTCTGTACCTTGTTTCATGAAGTTTTACAAAGAAAGACAGTAACTTGAAGTTGAACTACCTGATTGGAACAAATGAATCTCTTTAGTGGGATACACTTGTTTTCCTTTTTAACCTCTTCTCACATTCATTGTCCTTCAGTGGAAACCCAGGACTCTGTAAGCATGATTTTCAATTGGAACTGTAAGTGATGTTCCAAATATTCACTGATATAAAATGCAGGATATAATTATTATCATGTGGTATAATGCCCATGCTTAGTCTGCACAACTATTAGAAACTTCTAGGGGCCCCCGGCAAGATCTAAGTCTACAATATGGACTAGCTGAAGTTCAGAGCTGGAGTACAGACAGATGTTTGTAAGGATGACTTTTGATCCCGAGGCCGGATGGAATTTTCAGGAGAATAGCAGTAATCCTAGAAATATGCTAATTTTGGGGTTGATTTTCCTAGCCTGAGCCAGGAGATTGGGAGGCAGGGTGATACTGGAGATTGGTGAGTCACCTCTGTTCCTTCTTTTTTTAGATAAGTTTTCTGTTATTTCTGCCCTCAGCTCCAATCTTTTTTCCAGGTCCTTTTTTTTTTTTTTTTTCCTTGCCTCACAGAATAAGAACTCTAAACCTATGTTCTTTTGAAAACTTTATCTCAAATTTGCTGTATCACAAAGCCTGAAATCATAGGATTTTCCTGTAGAATACTGGATTGAGGTAAAGAATTCAGATTTTTACTTCTAATTCTATGACTTTTAAATTTTCAATGTTCTCTAACAATTATTCTAGTGTTTATAGACATCTTCAGTGTCATTTACTAACTCTCTCCGAAAACGTCTAGTTTTTACCTTTTTGGAAAAGAATACCTCTAATCTGTCCTGGACATCGAAATGTGTACATTTTTCATATCTCTGAGTAGTGATCATCACTAAAGAAGAAAGGATATACAAGTGTACAGATAAACTATTTTTCAGTCCTCAAACATGGTAGTATCAGGTAGGAATTACTTTAGGTTCAAGGAGTTCTTCATAACTCCATAACTCGTAAAAAACACTGTATTTTTCAGTCTGCTCCATCAGTTTAAATTGCCCATACTGAAAAATCAAGCCCATTAGTAAAGAAACTACTAGGGAAAACAAAGAGCAAAAACAAACAATATTATCACCATTAACAACCAAAAAATGGTGTGTTTTTCATGCGAAATTTTATGTAAAAATTGTTCAAAATATCACAAATGTTGCATGGGGCACACCTGTACTAACAATATTCATTTTTTAACAAATATTTCACTGGACACTCTCATACTGAAAAAATATTTATTTATTTAATATTGTCTCGGGCATAATTCTAACAAAAAAATTTTATATTTTGCTGAAATTCAGTTGTACCTGGAAGTTCTGTATTATATCTGGCAATGCTAACCTTAATTTGATGTTGTTGCCTCTTGCTGTCAAATTGGCTCTGACTTATGGTGACCCCATGTATAACAGAGCAAAATGACGTCCATTCTTTTTCCATCTTCATAATTGTTGGTATGTTAGAGTGCATTATTGGTATGAACTATTGTGTCAATCCATCCCATTGAGAGTTCCTTCCTTTTGTTGGCTCTCTATTTGACCAAATGTGATGTCCTTTTCTAGCATTTGATCTTTCCTGATGAAGCACTCAAAGTATGTCTAACTCTAATAGATTTTAGTAAATTAAATTGGTGCTGTTTTCAAGTATTTCTTGTTCCCTCTTCACCTGCAGTAATCAAATGCCAATATCAGCTCCTATAAAACAAATACAATTGGGGCACACTCTTAATTTATAGGATTTAATGTCCTAAAAACACCATTGAGCTCCACGGAATCCTAGTTAAGAAAAGAGAAAATGAAAGTTTGTGGCGAAGCTGAAGGGGTAATTTGTGAGTGGCCATAAAAGTGTCTGCATTCAGGTGTTAAGAGTGATGGTAAATGACTGAAATCTACCTGATAATCAGAATCGAAGAGAATTTCAACCCACTCACCTTGAGTAGGAAATCAGATTTGTTTTCCTTAAATTTGTTTTCCCTGGTAGGATGAATTTATGATTTCCCTTCTCTTTGTCATATTCCCCAAAGAATTAGCAGGCATTTCACTGATTATGCTCAAAACATCTGAGGGACTTATAAATCTGCCTTTTTGTGCCTGCTAATTATCCAAGATATCTTACATATTCCCCAGTGAAAAGAAGGAAGGGGTAACTCAATGAAAGAACAGAACATAAGTCATATATATAGTATCATGGAATCTACATGATGTGAATGTATTCATTCATTTACACGGTCAAGAAATATAGACACAATGAAAAAAATGGGTATCATCTCAATCTCAGTAAAACTGCAACAGTTGCAAAGTCATGATGAAATAGTAAATGCCTCTATCATCATCACGCAGGGTTTTTCTTTGAATTTATTACCAAAAGAAATATGTACCAGGCCCTGTGCTATAAATATATAATTTAACACACACATATGTTAATCCCAACATTTAACTCATAATTTAACCCATACTATTTCCATATTTACCAGAAGGAGCCTCAGAAGAAATGCCTGGCATTCTAGTTTTCAAAAAAGTCGGCCATTGAAAACGTTATACTGTGCAGTTCTACTCGGACACACATGGGGTTGCCGTAAGTCAGAATCTACTCTAAGGCAACTGGTGTTCTCATATTCAGAAGAGATTGAGCCAAGCTAAAATATATAATTTGTCTGAAATACATAATTAACAACTAAAGGATTTGAAATTAGCTACCATAACACCTGGGTTGAATAATGTTCAGTAGAACTTCACTGTGAGTCAAATTTACTGGTAAGAGACTATATCTCATCTCATAAAATTTTATCCATGCCTCCTTCCTTGGTGACTTCCATATGTACAAGAATTGAGGAAACATTACTTACAGTGAAATGCACTGATCAAAAGGATACACATCGATGAGTTTTGACAAATGCGCTTTATTTGTACCAACATGAATCAAGATCTAGAACGTTGTCAATACAAAGGAAGTTCCTTCACACTATGCCCTCCACACCCTTGACCATTTATGTCACTAAGGGATTAGCTTTATATTATCCCCAGGCAACTGCTGATCTGAGTTCTGTCACTAGGTTTCTTTTCCCTGTATGTGAAATTCACATGAGTCAAATCATACGATAAATACTCTGTTTGTCTTCCTTGAATCACCATACTGCGTTTTACATTTTCCGTATCATATTTGTATTGCTGTGTAGTATTCTACTTGTGAATATGCCACAATTCTTATATACCACTTGAACTTAGGCCTATAATAAAACAAATCTAGCAGAATCATTCTTATATATTTGTGGAAATACCCTCTAATTTACCTTGGTTAGAGAAGATAACTGAAGAAGAACTGATGTGTTTAAATTATGGTATTGGTGAAGAATATTGAATATACATGGACTGTCAGAAGAACAAACAAATCTGTCTTGAAACAAGTACAGCTGGAATGCTCCTTAGAAGCAAGGATGGCCAAGGCTTCCTCTCACTTACTTTGGACATGTTATCAGGAGGGATCAATTCCAGGATAAGGACATGATGTTTGGTCAGTGAAAAAGAGGAAGACCATCAACAAGATGGACTAACACAGTGGCTACAGAAATGGACTCAAACCTAGCAATAATTGTGAGGACAATTAATAACTAGAGGATTTGAGATTAAAACCTGTCTCATGGCCCACATCTCTAAATAACTGGTATATTTGCCTTTTTCTCTCATCTGGCAAACCCACAGGATTTATCGGAATACAATGCGTTACCACATAAACCAACAGTAGATACCACCAGTGTTGAATGATGTTCAGTAGAACCTCACAGTGAGTCAAATTTAGTTGAAAGAGAATATATCTTGTCTCAAAAAATTTTATCCATTTCTCTTTTTTGATGACCTCCATGTGTGCAAGGATTGAGGAAAATTTACATACAGGAAACACACTGATCAAAAGGGTACACACTGATGCATTTTGGAAACACAATGTCCTTCAACAAATGAATAGATAAAGAAAATATGGTGTATTCATTAAATGAAATTTTATTCAGTCATAAAAAAAAATGCTGCAGCGATACGTACTATGGTGCGGATGAACCTGAAATATCTAGTGCTAAATGAGAAAAGCAAAAAACGGAGGATCACATATTGAACTTTTCCATTTATATGCAATAACCAGAAGAGGAAAATTCACAGAGACAAAGAGCAGATTAGTGGTTGTCAGCAGCTGTGTGGAGGTGACTGGATTGAGGACAGATATCTTAATCCATAAGAGGACATCTATGGGGCTGATACAAATTGTTTTGCCCTAGGTAAATGTGCTGGTTGCACAATATTGTGAATATAATAAAAGCCAGTGGATTGAACACTTTTAAACGGTTCATTTTTTGTCTTGTGCATTTCACCTCAATAAATAATTACTATAAATACACTTTTCACCTCTTTAATGTATTGTCTATTAATGCTCTATTGATCAAACTCTTCAATTTATCCATTTCTTCTGAGTTCTGGAATTTTAAGAATGGTGTTTTTTCTGCATAATACAGAAAAAAATATATGTTTCATGAGGATACAGATATTTAGCATTTGGCTTAATAAATATATAAGTTTATATTGAATAAAAGATTGTGTTAAAAAATCAATTGAATGTGCCGTTTGTATTAGACATTGCATTTTTCTTCATTGCCTTTATACGTACATAATACATGCACACTTATATTGATACACACACTCAACCACATGCTGTTAAGCAAAAGATTGGTGGTTGAAATTCACCCAGGAATTCCTGGAAGAAAAGCTTTGTGCTCTACTTATGGATAATCACCCCCTGAACCCTTACGAAGCAGAGTTCTGTTCTGACACATGTGGTCAACATGATTGGAAGTTGCCATGGCAAAGGTAGGTATACAAATAAGTGTGTGTTTCTTTTATCTGAAATTGACTTTTTCAAGCTCCTAATTTCCCTTTTGGTTGATTCAGTACAGTCTTAAATAATACATATATATGTATATATAAGTCATATAAAATATGTAAACTATATTATACTCAATAATACTTCAAATTAAAATACTTAAACCTGTAATCGTATTAATAAATAGGGTGTTATGATTACGTATATAATTTTCTGTTTACCTTTTTTACCAGAGTAGATTTCCTGACATAAATTGTTGTTGTGATTTCTTGAACAGTTTTGATTCTTACCAAACTATGTAATCGTTCTGCACTTCTGCCGAGGTTTCTCTTTTAGCTCAGTATTGAGTTTTATGCATATTTTCTAGCTCTGTCAGATATGATTAGATTTCCAAGAAAATACATAAAATATGTACTTTAGGTATGATGTATTAAAGTTTGTACTTCTCTGGATTAGTGGAACACATCATTGTGGAGACCAGAATAAACCAAAGCGGGGTAAGGAATGTTGATATTATGAACGAAGATGAAGACAACATGGAAGACAGGAAGATATTTTGTTAGAAGGGAGGAAAGTTTGAAAAGTTATAAATATTTGTTCCCAAAGCCTTCTCGAGCATAAATAGAAATTAATGGTGAAAGTAACTACTACTTCAGTAGAGTATCTATTCATTCATCAGAATTTAGCTAACCTTCCTTTATATATCCTCTACAGATAAAGAGAACAATATCCACATTTTGCCTTTAGTAAAATATGTGGGTGTTCAGCAATAAAATTGTTTTGTAGCATAACATGCCCTATTGATACATTGTTCTTCCTTCTGCACACATATAATATTCTCTGACACAGTGAAAATATGAATTAGAAAGTACCTCAATACTTTCTCTTGGTTTTGCAATACTTTTTTAATCATCATAATCTCTATCAATTATTATCTTTAATAAATACTTTAGTCCTTCACAACAGGCATCCTTAATATCTTTTTTTTTCACTTCCTCCTATTCACCACCCTGTCTCTATTCACTTTTTGTTATCCATATTTCCTTTTCTAACTACTGTCTGTGCATGAAGTATATGGTAGTAAGGATCAGCCTGCAGGGATAGTTAACTCAGAAGGAAGGATGTCAAATTAAATGATAGCAGATCAAAATTACCTCCCATAACTCATACATGCTGGAGTATAACATAGATAAGAAGTGATTATCAAGTAGAAAAGACAGTTGACTAACACATCATTCATGGGGTCAATAGAAGCACAGATCATGTTTTGTCTGTAGTTTTGGTTACATTCTTATATTAGCCTCAGCAATGACATGAAAGCAAGATTGATAAGAGTCCTGTCTTAAAAAAGAAAGAAAGAAAAAAAACCTGATTGAAACAAATGCATAGTTTATGAATAGGTGTGTAATAAATGTTTCCATGAGGGAACTATAAGGTTCTACGGAAACGCGTAAGGAAGAAAGGAATAGGAAGCAAGCTGTGATGAAGAAGAAGTGACATTTAGTTTGAGATATATATTACGAGAGTTAATATGGATTTATAGAAAGGACATCCAGTATTTCTTTCTGCTTTATAATTAGTTTTAGCTCTGGTGCCAAAGAGAATGTCATTCTCCATTGTAGAAATATCATCCAGAGATATTTGTCTTGAAACAGTATTGCATTTTGAATATTAAATACAAAGATTTCATGGATTCTTAACGATCCTGTGGAAGGCATTTTTTACTTCTTTGTTCCTTAAGCTGTAGATCAAGGGGTTAAGCATGGGAATGACTAAAGTGTAAAACACAGAGGCTATTTTCTCAGTTTCAAATGAATGAGGAGATTTGGGCTGCAAATACATGAAAAGTAGAGTCCCATAGAACACAACCCCCACTGTCAGATGAGAACCGCATGTGGAGAAAGCTTTTTTCCTGCCCTCAGCAGAATGTACTCGAAATATGGCTATCAGAATCAGCAGGTAGGATAGCAGGACAACCAACAAGGTGGAAATCAGATTAAATGCTGAAAACATTATGATCAACAACTGTACCTCTTGTGCATTTGAGCAGAGCATAGGTATCAAAGGGACATCATCACAGTAGAAATGACTGACGACATTAGAGCCACAGAAGGTCAATGTGAAAATCTTAATGGTGAACATCAGAGAATGAAAGATACTATAAATGTATGGAATACCCACAAGCACATGGCAACGTCTTGGGGACATGATAACATTGTAGAGCAGAGGGTTACAGATGGCCATGTAGCGGTCATAGGCCATGGCCGACAAGATGAAAAATTCACTGATAATGAACAAAAGGAAGAAAGCCAGCTGTGTGGCACATTCATAATAGGAAATGGTATTTTGATTCACAAAAAAATTTACCAGCATCTTGGGACAAATGACAGTAGAATTACCAAGATCAATGAAGGCTAGGTGTCTGATGAAAAAATACATAGGCGTGTGTAGGCGGGAGTCCACCTTGGTCAGGATGATCAGGCCTAGGTTTCCCATCACTGTGATCATGTAGATGAGGAGGAAGACCCCAAAAGGGGCAGCTGCAGTTCAGGGCACCTTGTGACTCCAATAAGAATGAATTCAGTCATCACCGTTAGGTTCTTTTGGTCCATTTAGTTCAGTTATCTCTTCTGGGGAAAAACCCAGAGTGGTTGGTATTATCTTTCATAGACTCCCGTGTAAACAAAGAGAAGGCAAGAATTCTACCCCTGAACCACCATTGCTTTCTTACTTTATATTTGTGGGGAGAAAAATAATTCCTACATCTTATTTTTTTTTTATTTTGAAGTTAAAATAATCTTTAGAACCTCCTTCATTCCGGAATAGGAGGAATCTGTATAAAACACATTATTTACTGATACAGCATGGATTAAATTCTAAATCAGGTCAACATCATTTGTTATTTATATTCCTTAGTAACAAACACATGATTTTGTTAATGGAGAAATATATTTTACTTTGTTTACACAATGGCATCACCATTTTACTTTAATACACTTCTGTTTTTTGTCTGAGAATATTTGTAAGATATTGATATTCTTAAAGAGAGTGAAAGAGATAACATGAAGCTAATGAAACACCAGTTTTATGGCCCCTCATTTGCTCTGTCCCCTTCCAAGACCTTCAGTGAGTCCTTAACAACGCACTCACATGGTGATGCATCTTTGTAAGTGTTGAGAAAGTAAAATATTATAACCATGATCAGCTAAAGGCACGTTCTCTTGCCATTCTGACATCCTCTCCATTACACTTCACCAAATGTCAATAGGCATTTCTGGGGTCAAAATGAATGGGAATTGAGTTAATGATACTTTATATGAGGCTAAGAAGGTTTGTTTTTATGGTTCAAAACAATGACATGTGTAATTTAATAATGTTTTTGTTCTGGTGTTAGAATAGCTTCTAAGAACATGCCTACCACCCAGTATGCTAAAATGTGTCTTGCATTTAATTTATGAAAGTTCGTATTTCTTCATTTAATAATGTTTGTCATCCAGATCAATTTGTTTATAATCTAATTCTGTTTCTATTTTTTTCATTTAAATAACTATTCACATTTCTGCTTCTGTTTGTATTTATATTGCTTGTTTTAATGAAAATCTTCAAATTTGTATGCTCTTCAAGACACAGATCTGCATCCATACCTGTTAAAATTAATGGTTTATATCAATGTTCAGAGATTTAGACCATGTAATTGTGTATGGTCTATTTCCTCTAACATAAGAAACAATGTGGAGATGAGAGGCTCTATAAGGTATTTGGAATACATATGTTTGCATTTATAACATCATGTATTGCAAATTATCAGTTTGCTTCTGGAGCTCTACAATTGGCAATTCATAGGTTAAAGGACTGTGATTTCCAAAAGTCCTAGCAATAACACCAGCCCCTTCGTTTTATAAAATTTTACAAAGAAAGACAGTTAATCACAATGGAACTGCGCTGACTGAAGGTAATGAAGTTTCTTTAGCTTAATCCACTTGAATTCCCTTTTAACTTCTTCTCAAATTCATTGCCCTATCGAAGAAAAGCTAGTATTCTGTAAGCATGATTTTCACTTAAACAGTAAGTAGATTTCCAAATCCTCAGTGACATAAAATACACCATAGAATTATTATAATGGGGTAGAATGCCCAGGTTTAGCCTGTGAAACTATCAGGTAGAAACTTATGGAACCCTGACAAGGTCTTAGAATGTGGCATGGAGTAGCTGAAGTCCTGACATAAGCTACAGGGAAATATCTGCTAAGGATAGGTTTTTTTATCCTGTGGCTGGCTGGAACTTTCAGGAGACAGGTAGTAATTCTAAGAATCTGCAAATTTTTGGTTCAATTTTCCACCCTGATCCGGAAGGTTGGGGGGCAATACTGGAGATTATGAATCATCTTCACCCCTTCTTCCTAGAAAAGGTTTTCTGCTGTTCCTGCACTTAGTTTTGGTCTCCCTCATGGGTCTCTCCTCTCCAACAGCATTTGAAAACTTTATCTCTAATTTGCTATATCACAAGGCCTGATATCATAGATATTTACTGTAGAATACTAGATTGAGCAAACAAATTCAAATTTCTAGTTCCATCCTACTGTCTTTAATTCTTCAGTGTTCTCTATGAATTATTCTAGTGTGTACTGAGTCTCTTAACATCTTCAGTGTCAGTCACTACTTCCCTCTGAAGATGTCTGGATGTTTGACCCAGTTCATTCTCCTTTTTGGGGAAGAATATCCCTGATTTGTTCTGGACATCTAAATGTGTGTATTTTAAATATCTCTGGGTGGGGATCATCATTGAAGTAGGTAGAATATAGAAGTTTATAAATGAATAAATGATTTTTTAATCCTGAGACATGATAATATTAGGTAGGAATTATTTTAGGTGCAGAGAGTTCTTCATACACTGTAGCTCTTAAAAATCACACTATTTGCCAGTCTATATCACCAATTTGTAATGCCCATTCTGAACAACCTGTAGTAAACAACTAGTATGGAACAAAAACAAACATAATTATCATGATCAGCAACAACAAAAATGGCAAGTTTTCATGGGAAATTATTATCTAAAAATCATTTAAAGTTCATCAAATGCACGTGGTACATTGCTTTACTAACAATATTTGTTATTTACCAAATATTTCATTGGACAAACTTGCACTAAAAGAATATTTATTTATCCAGTATTGTTTTTATTTTACTTATTCTAGAAAAAAATATTTCCTTTTGTGAAATCCCAATGAATCTTGGTGTTCTGTGTTATATCTGGCATCCTAACCTGAACTTGTTATTGTCATTTGTTGCTGTTGAGTTGGCTCTGACTTATGGTGACCCCATGTATAACAGAACAAAATGGCATCCATTCCTGTGACATCTTCATGATCGTTTGTATGTTTGACTCCATTGTTCTGCCTACTGTGTTAATATATTCCATTGAAGTGTCCATCTACTTTACCATCCAATTAGCCCCCTACTGTACCAAATATGATGTCCTTTTCTAGCAATTCTTCTTTCCTGATGCTATATGTCCAAAGTAAGCCTAACCATAAAATATTATATTAAATTAAACTGGTGAAGAAATTTTGATGTGTTTCTATCTCCCTCTTCATTTGCTGTAATCAAATGCCACTAGCATCTCCCACAAATAAAACAGAGCTGGGACACACTCTTAATTTATAAGGTTTAATGTCTTAAAAACAACATAGAATTCCATGTAATTTTAATTTACAAAAGAGAAAACGAATATTTTTGGTGAAGTTGCAGAGAGAATTTGTGAGTGGCCATAATGGTGTCTGCAGTCAGGAGTCTCGGTAAATGACCAAAATCCATGTGACAATCAGAATGAAAGACCATTCTTATCCACTTACCTCGAGTAAAGTATCAGCTTTTCTTTTCTCAAATGATTCTCTTGTTTTCTTCGGTAGGAGGAATTTATGATTTTCCCTGCTTTGTGATGTTCCCTGAAGAATTAGCCTGTATTTCACTAGTTAATGCCCAAATCATCTTGAGGGAATTAAAAAATTTGCCTTGACGTGTCTGCTCATTATCTAGCATATCCTGCAATATCCCCAGTAAATATATATGCTATATATATATATATATATAAAATATATATATATATATATAGGGTACTATAATGAAAGAAACAAAAGTGTTCGATATAGTCCCATGGGACCTGCATAATGTAAAGGTACTCATCTTGACATACACAGTCAAGAATTATAGATAGAACAAAAAGCAAAATTATATGTCAGCTCAATCCTAGTAGAGCTGGAACAGTTGCAGAGTCATGATGAAATAGTCAATGCCAGTATCATCATTAATTAGGGTTTTCTTCTTTAATTTTATTATCCCCCCAAAAAAGGGAGTAGCTATTGTGTTATAAATATGTCATTTAACTCATACATGTATTAAACCCATCATTTAACCCATATTTTTTTGGGGTGGTTATTATTCCCATATTTCAGGGGATGCTCAGCTTAGTTAAAATATGTAAGTCTTGTACTACTTTCCAGAGTACCTCACAAGGATGATTGTGATGGCCTTTGCGTATTTTTTTATTGTGTCTTGGAGAAACAGACCCTTGGAACTTCCTACTTTATCTCACTCACTGGTTTCTCTTTAGTCATAGAAATTTTAAGAGCAAAAAATGATGTAATACATAAAAAGATACAATCAGATTACAAAAAAAATATTGAGTTCTGTTCTAAGGATTTATTGAGAGTTTACATTATTCATATGAATGAACATATTTAGTTGGTCAACTGAGGTGATGCAGGTCATTCACTATTTCAACAGAAATTAATGGCTAATCAGTGCTTTCTTGAATACTACTAATTTATTGTATAATTCTGGGGATAGAATCAGATAGTACAATGAAATTATGTGGTATCTCCACTGCTCTGGCCTCTTTCTTCCACTCCAATAGAGAAGCAATTAAATTCCTTTCACTCTCCCACACAGAGTGCTTTTACTTTTTTACCCTGATGGGGACTGAACTGTGTCCCCCCAAAATAGGTGTTGTAATTCCTAACCCCTACACATGTGGCTGTAATCTCAACTGGGAAAAGGGTTTTGTTATGTTAATGAGGTCATACCAGTGCAGGGTGTGTTTCAGGGAAATCAGTGGAATAAGATATAATAAGACAGAATTAGGCACAGAGTAAACCATACCCTTTGCCTTACAGCTGATTCCTATTCATAACGACCCTATAGGACAGCGTAGAACAGCCTCATAGGTTTTCGAAGACTATAAACCTTTAAAGAAGCTGATTGTCACATGTTTCTCCAAACCACCAACTGAACTTTCAGTTAGAAGCTAAGCGCTTAACTACTGCACCACCTGGCCTCCTCTGGAACAAAGCAAGCAAGCACAAATGGAGAGGAAGTTACGGGCTGCACGAAGTTTGCCAAAGACCCAAGGGACAGAAGGTGAAAAGAGACTAGGACCCAGGGCCAACAGAGAGAGAAAACCTTCCCTTTGAGCTGGTTCCTGGAATTAGGACTTCTAGCCTCCTAAATTGTGAGAGGAGCCCTGGTGGAACAGTGGTTAAGAGCTTGGCTGCTAACCAAAAATTTCAGAAGTTGTAATCCACCAGCGGCAACTTGGAAACCCTATGGGACAGTTCTACTCTGCCCTATTGGGTCGCTTGATGACAACAGGTCTGGTTTGGTTTTGGTAAACTGAGAAAATAAGTTCATGTTCATTAAAGCCACGCGCTTGAGGTTTTTCTGATACAGCAGTACTAGATAACTGAGACATCCCTAAGCTTTTCTAGTCATGAAGCACAACATTCAAGACCTATGTCATACAGGAATTGGTTGCTACCCATTTAAGATTAGGGTATAAAGATTTCTAGTCGAAATGCACTCAGGATTCTATTCCCTTCAATGATGTAGCAACTAGAATAGGCTATTCCCATAAACAGCTAGAAAACTGTGGAGTGTATAGGAAACGAAATGTTCAGGCCTGGGACAGTAAGGAGAATTGGAGTGTCATTTCTATGAGAAAAGAACAAAGAAGGTGCGTCTAATGATATTCCTGACCACCTGAACTAAGACACTTCCTGGAACTGCGGCACTTTCTGGACTTCAGGACACCTCAAGCAGAGAGCAATGAGCTTTTTGAACTTGGAGAAAATTTTTGGACATTAGGGAGGTTGGAGTAGCTGAAATGTGCCAAACAGAGTATTGCTGAGTAGGAAGCTACTCAGAGAAAATGCCTTCATTTGTATAACAGGTCCCCTTTGAGTTTTTGACTGAATTCTGTATTGTACAGGGCTAGGATAAAACTCCACAATGCTGTGAAAAGAATGACCGTGGAGTAGCAAACTGAACAATTTCAGGAAGTCACGTAGGACAGTCAGAGCATAGAATTCTTGTTGAATGCCTCCCTGAGGTAGAGATCTCAGATATAAAAGCTGCTTTAGGCTATTACCCACATAGCATGAAATACAGCCTGAAGACAGCAAGGTGACCCTTGGTTAAGAAGTTTAATGTTCTAGGAAAACAACAAAATACACTATTCTTTCACATAAAATTCACAATATTCAACATCCAATCAAAGTACTACCAAAAAACCTGAGGCCATCGAGTCAATTCCAACTCATAGTGACCCTATATGATATTAGGAACACGTGCCCTCTATTAGTTCTTTAGAGTTGTCAGAGTAGTGTCTTAGGTTTGATTCTTAGAGAGCCTATACTTGCCTTGATTGGTCTGTCACGTGTGACATGAGGGAGTGAGACACAAACAGAAAGACCAGAAACAAATAGAATTTAGCAAGTAGAATGTATAACTCACATGTTCCAGGGAGAAGGCCAAAACAGGCCATATATAGATAAATTTGGTTCATATGCAATATATACTTGGTATATTCTAACTATATGCTTGGTTTATTCATAGTATATTATGTTTTAGGACTATAAATTATATCTGAATCTCTTTTTAAAGTTTATGTTCATATATTAGTTGTAAATGCAGTCTACATTGAAAATATGATTATTATGCTTAGAGATATTTTGTCTAAAGTTTTTTATTGACTTTATTTTGCTTCTAATACCTCAGAAACTACCACATTTCTTGTCAATTGTGTTACTTTCCTGTTGAATTCCTATCAGATGTTTCACTATTAAAATTTATTAGTAATGAATTAACCATGGCAATATTAATTCCTCTTGTCTACAGTTTTTTTTTTTTTTTTTTAACTCTGATTTTCTGAAAGAACTTGCAAGCAATCACAGGCTAGAGTATTTCAACAAGAAAGGCACTGTCTCAAAGGCCCATGGAAAGGACTATGCCAAGCTTTTTGAGTGTGTAGACTTCTAATGACATAACTTTGAGACCATACCACTGGATTGAATGAGGATTTCAAAAACTCTCCTAGAGAAGCCAGTTGGTTCACAGGACTGAAAACCCAAGATTGACCTGAACAGGAGTTAGTTACATAGGTTTCATTGGATTGAAGAATTAGTATGGAATTTACTTTTTTTTTTTTATTGCTGGTGTCCTTTATTCCAGATATAAGGAATCTTTCTCTATTTTTAACTAATGTATAATGTTTAGCAATTTAGTAGACTAAATGCTTTTGTAAACAGAAATGAAGCATTTATATTTTTCTCACTGCTTGATCCCCCTGGAATCAGAAAACTATTAAAATAATAAAAATAATAATAAAGAGTTGAAAATTATTAACAGAAATTCTTATTTTTATGACAACGTAATTATTTGCATAGGTTAAATAAGAATCTGCATTCCTTATTGACTTGACATAATTGGAAAACTGAGTTATATATGCAAGCTTTACTAGAACATGGTAGTTGAGAATGATGTTCATATAATCAGGTATGACCAGACATAGACATATTTAAGAAATTAAGCTTGAATTTATAGAGTTGATGCAAATCCCTCCCAAGAAGACTAGTCTGGTACTTGACTGACAAGATTCCTAGCCATACAGGTTAGTGAAGAAGGTCACTTTCTGGCAGTCCCAGGAACCTATGATATTTTGAGAACTCTAGAAGAGAGGAACTCACCCATATCTGTGGGTACTACAGTTGAAATCTAGCAGCAAGTTCCTGACTTGGCTTTCTAGCCTCAAGAAGCATTTAAGAGTTTATTCTGAGATTCCTTATGAAAACTTAGAAAGCAAATTTCAAAGGCCTATATAGTAAATTATCATTCTTGCTGCACCTATAAGTAATGACCATCAGTCTTATTTTAAGATCAATAATACCTTTGCTTTGGAATGATCTTTGATCAAAAGGAGGGTGACTGTAGAGAGAAATTTTATGTTTAAATAAAAATTATAGAATGCCCTTGTGGACTATCGAATTCTAGCCTGATCACAGTCTTTGAGAAATCTCGCACCTCTTTGTAAACTACAGGAAACTAATGGTTTTGTTTTCTACCTGTATTTTGGACTAGTTCTTGCTACATAACTTATGCTGTTCCTTATGTGTCCATACATAATCAATTATCCAAAGAGAAAATTAGAAATATAGACCAATGATGTAGAAACAAGAGAACAAACTATTGTTCATTTCGATACAGCGCTAAATGGAAGTTTGAAAGACTCTCTAATTGAAAGCACACTTGTAAGTTGCTTGACTATGGCAATAGTTCTTTTCATCACGAGGATCACATCTTTTTAGTTTTGGAGATATACTTTAAGATTGCAAATGGTATTAGACAAAATAGTGTTAAAATTAAAGGATTCAGTGTTATAAATCCAGCAATTCATGCCTTCCCTATCCAAAGAATTATAAAAAATTAGCAAAATGGCTTTACAAAATAGACTAGCTTTAGATTATATGTTGACCTCACAAAGAGGTTTTTGTACTTCATATTACAATGTTATGTATACAAACTGTGGTAACAGCTGACACCCATGCACAGGAAGCTGCTAAATTGATGAAAATAAAACCTGAAACACCATGGTGAGACAGACAGGGTTAACTGTGCTGGCAGAACGAAAGAGTTGTTAAAAGATTACCATCTAAAAGTTGGATGAACAGGAACCATACCCTGCCAACATAAAATAAGGCTAAAACAACCCATGAATTACTACCTCCTTTTTTTTTCTTAGTGTTAAAACAACCAGTGAATTACTACCTCCTTCTTAGTGTTTAAAAAAAAAAAAATTTTTTTTTTTTTCTTAGTGTTTTTCTAGTCCCTTCCCCCTTTTTACAGGCTCCACATGCTCAGAGGAGCAAAGTGTGATCACCGTTTGACCTTCCTTAGCCCGCCAAAGGGGGCGATGTAGTGCCAAAGATCAGTGCACCTGCACTATATAAATGATGCAAGGGCTGCAGAGAGGACCCCATCTTGAATATCAGCAGGCACAACCTAATTAGTGTGCACTGCCATTCTGAGAAGTACCCTCCCCTTGAAAGAAAACCACTAAATATTCACTGCTCTATTATCTCCACGGAACCCAGATAAGCAAATCCAGAAAAGCCCTAACCATGCCCCCCTTTCTGAGTCAGACTTTTTGAGCATCATGAGCCCTCTCTGACTCCTTTTACTTGTCACAAGTGAAATAAACCTGTTAGAGTTGAATCCAAAATTGTCTCCTCTGTGTATTCTTACAAGAGAAAAGGCAAGGACCCATTGAGTCCAGAGGGCCTCTGTGCCCTCAGCAGTAACAATGGGATTTAACTCCTGTCTGAATTTTTTCTGGGGTGTTCGGCTCAGAGAAATTTTTCAAAACTTGAGTATTGTCTTCTTAGTCATCCATTATAATAATAGCCTTCCTAAAATGTATAATATCAAGGATCAATTTTAGCCAATAAGACAACAAATAATAACCACCATACCCAGTTTTCAGGATCAGACTTTCGACTGTATTAATGAAGGCTTCTACTAAACACTGATCAAAATTTTTAATCAAGCTCTCAGTATTTCTGACAGTATGACCAAGAAGAGGAGGTGTTAAATACAAGGAAACTGAGGCCCAGATAGACACAATTATTGAGCCTTCACAAACCCCTCTTTATAAGAAGACATATGTTAGCCATAAATTCATTCCAAGTTAACCTTGTGGAAAGAATTTAACTTCACTGAAAGTAAATTAGTCTTTGTCCTTGTTTCCTGAGAAGACAATTCTAAACCTTTGGAGTTTCCTGAATAATTGAGATATCTTGGCCAGGCCACAAAGCCCACCTGGCAATCTCAGGAAGGAGAGATAGCCTGATTTAAATATTAAGATTAGAGAAATATATGGTCCTTCACATTGGGACACTGTTTTGAATGACGAACCACTGTTTAATATGCACGTAGAAAATCCTTTTAAACCTAGAAAAGTTGGTGAGAAGAATTTATTTGAACACTAAAAATCAGCCCCACATGACTAAATTAAGAAATTAAAAAAAAAAAAAAAAAGATGCTCCTCACATTCTACCTCTTGAATATGGATGGTTCCTAATGAGGACTTAGTTCTCCTAAATTTTTGCAAGCTTCTGTGCTGGAGGCATTACACATGAATACCCATTTGGAAACAGAAATAAGACTATAATGTTTTTAAGCAAATATTGGTAGGGACACTTTCATAAAGCTGCTGAACAAATGGGTTCCCAGTGTCCTATTTTTTTTTTCAATTTAATTCTAAAAAACCTTTTAAAGGTCCACCTGATATAAGTCCTTTGCCTTCAGGGCCAATGCTTAAATGGCAAATAGGGTTTATTCAACTTCCACCTTTAAATAATTATAAGTTTGTATTAGTAATAATTTATATATTTTCTCTCTGGGTAAAAGCTTTCCTGAGTCTTCAACCTATTGCCACATTTGTGGCTAAGAAGCTTCTTAAAAATATTAACCCCACTTGAAGAGTCCCAAAGGTCCTTTGTACTAACCAAGACACCCATTTGACTGGACAAATAATCGAGGAAATATATAAAACTTTCCCCATTTTCCAAAGACTTCATTGTCCTTATATAATAAAAACTCAATGCCAAACTTTCCAAATCTTTACAGTTAATGTGAACAAAAGTATTGTCCCTGGTCCTTTTGAATCTGAGAATTACTTCATTTGAAATTAGTAAATTAACTCCTCCTGAAATTATTACTACTGAGAGGTCTATGGCCTGCCCTTATTGGACAACTTGCTCTGAATCAACTTTAACTCAAACTGGCTTGTTCCAATATTGCAAGTCTTTAATTCAGTATTCTAGCAAATATTTCTCACAACTTAAAAATGCTTTTGGTAATCAGAAATCAAGAGTACCTGAGCTACCGATTATTTAGCCTAGAATTTATGTTTATTGGAAAAAACACCAAATTAAAATATTCTCTCAAACCCCAGTTAACAGGATCTTATCTAGTAGTCCAGATCACAGGAAGTTAAAACTTCAGCCCAGCTGTCCAAGTTGAAGAATACTGTAGTTACCACCTGGATGTTTTCAACCAACCAAAATGCTAAAATTAAATTTCAGACATTCCAACACCAAAAAGCAGACGACACCTAATGTTGACAGCTTCCCCCAAGACTCTGGGCAAGAGCTGTATCCTACTAGTGTCTGGCTCATAATTTCTCATGTCATACATTAACTATTTAGCTATATTCTTTACCCTTAGAGTGACTTTGTCAGGTATTGCTCTATTTTCAAAATATTGGAGGCATTACTCTTCATTTTAACCAATTAAGTCAAGCATTTTATACCCAGTTTAAAATTAGAATCAATACTATGTCTGCATGTTCTTAGTACATTAGTTATTTTCTCTCTAATTTTTGTTTAAAAAAAAAAAATTTTTTTGTTTACATGGTTTATATCCGCTTAATCCTAACTGAGGGTGTTGACTTTGTAATAGCTATAATTTATGTTTTAATTGCTTTTTTTTTTTAAGTATTTTATTTTGTTTTCGGTGAAAGTTTATACAGCAAAGTATGTTCCCACTTAACAATTTTTACACATTATTGTTCAGTAACATTGGTTACATTTTCCACATCGTGTAAACATTCTCATTATATCCATTCCGGTTGTTCTGTTTCCATTAATCTAGCTTCCCTCCCCATCCCCCTTCTCATCTTCTCATCTTTGCTTTAGGGTAAATGTTGACCATTTGGTCTCATATAGATTACTTTTTTTTTTTTTTAGTTAAAAGAGCACAATATGTTATTTAGCTGAAAGGTGACCTCTGGGAGTGGTTTCAGTTCAAAGTTTAAAGAGTATCTCTGGGCCATAGTCTCAGAGGTTCCTCTTGCCTCTACTGGTCCAGTTGCATCTAGCCTTTTTTGTTTGTTTGTTTTAATAATTTTTGCTATGCTTTAAGTGAAAGTTTACAAATCAAGTCAGTCTCTCACATATAAACTTATATACACCTTACTACATACTCCCACTTACTCTCCCCCAATGAGCCAGCCTGCTCCCTTCTTCCAGTCACTCCTTTCGTGAACATTTTGCCAGTTTCTAACCCCCTCTACCCTCCCATCTCCCCTCCAGAGAGGAGATGCCAACATAGTCTCAAATGTCCACCTGATGCAAGTAGCTCAGTCCTCATCAGCATCTCTCTCCAACCCATTGTCCAGTCCAATCCATGTCTGATGAGTTGGCTTCAGGAATGGTTCCTGTCCTGGGCCAATGGAAAGTTTGGGCACCAAGACCAACAGGATTCTTCTAGTCTTAGACAGACCATTAAGTCTGGTCTTTTTATGAGAATTTGGGGTCTACATCCCACTGCTCTCCTGCTCCCTCAGGGGTTCTCTGTTGTGCTTCCTGTCAGGGCAGTCATTGGTTGTGACCAGGCACCATCTAGTTCTTCTGGTCTCAGGATGATGTAGGCTCTAGTTCATGTAGTTCCTTCTGTCTCTTGGGCTTATAATTACCTTGTGGCCTTGGTGTTCTTCATTCTCCTTTGATCCAGGTGTGTTGAGACTCATTGATGCTTAGATGGCCGCTTGCTAGTGTTTAAGACCCCAGACACTGCATGTAGAAGTGGGATGCAGAATGTTTTTTTAATAGAATTCATTTTGCCAATTGACTTAGATGTCCCCTGAAGCCATAGTCCCCAAACCCCCACCCCTGCTCCACTGACTTTCGAAGCATTCAGTTTATTTAATTGCTTTAATACATTACTTTTATAGACAATCTTTCTTCACTATGAGGCTTATATCTCTTATAAGACTATTATGTCTCCCAATTGCTGTTAAAAGTTGGCATAACGATGTCTTTGTTAGAGTGGCTCAGGCAGTGGCCAGTGCTGCCAACTTAACAGACTGTTGGCTATGCCATCCTTCCCCACAAACTGTACATGAGAATTCAGATCCTTTAGTATTACCCATTTTCATCTATAACCATATACCTGCTATTGAAGTCAATATCAATACCATAGAAAGATGAACCATCTACGTCAGGTTATGGCATCTCTCTAATTCCCCAGTTTATCCTTCTGGGCCTTGTTTTTTTATTTTACCCAAGTATTTATTTGTCCTGGTATAGTTTATGGTAATGAATGTTCTTTCATTTTTCTGCATAACAATAGCTTTATGCTGCTTTAGTAAGTTTTTATAATTATCAGAATTCAGAGGCTCCAGTTTACTTCCATTTTAAGGAAAGATCTTGATTAGAAAGCTTGTTTATTTATAATAACTCCCATACTGAAAAATGACTGGAAAAAGCAAATCGGACTATTTCCTTTCCCTTTTCCCCAATGTAAATTGGAGTAATGTGTGCCTCTTGCGGGTACAGGTTCCTGTGTGGAGGATCCAACTGTCTAGAGAAAAATTCTAATGCTAAACCTTTTACTTCATCTTACTTTGTTTAGATAGATGGAGTATGAAAGGCCAGTGCACCTTGTGCACCCTTGAAGTCCCATTAACTCTCTGGTCCTATAATGAAAAGCACATTTGGTAAATAACGCTACAGCTCCAAAGCAGCTGGTGCATATTGATTTTGCTCATTTCTGTGTCACAGTGAGTAATTCCCGCACACTGCATTAGTTCAAATGAAAGGGCTGTGTTACTCCTCTAATTCAGCCTAGGGCTGTGAACAATGCCCCCAATTGTTAAATAATGTACAACATGGTGAAGATGGCTTCAGTGCTGCATGATGAAGAACCAGACAGTATCTGGCTAATAGATTAGATAGATGCTTGATAGATAGATAGATAGACAGACAGACAGATAGATGATAGATAGATAGATAGATAGATAGATAGATAGATAGATAGATAGATAGATAGATAGATAGATAGATGATAGATAGATAGATAGATAGATAGATAGATAGATAGATAGATAGATAGATAGATAGATAGATAGATAGATAGATGATAGATAGACCAACAAACAGATAGAAGCAGTGGGTTTAATGGCCCAAGAAACAAATAGGCCACTATGCCATCATTGAGGAAACAGAGTCCACGCTGAAGATGACTTAAGTCTACACAGAGGAACGATATTAAAGAAATCAAAGGATGTTCAATTGATCAAAAGGAGGGAATGATATAGAGACATTAAAACTACATGAGGTACTTGGCTGATGTAAGGAGGCTAAGGTGGAGTCCAGGCCTAGAGATTCTCTGGAACTGGAAAATTGAACTGGTTAATAAATATGGTGAGTAAGGGCAGTTTTACCTGTTATCTGGTATTTAAGGAAATGTTTTCTTTTTAATCAAGCAAATAATGAATGTTGTCAGTTTTTCCCAGCCAGGGTTTATGTAACTTTTATTTTAGAAATGGAAATTTGCCAAATCTCCTGTAAATTTAGTGACTCTTTAGTGTCACTAAACAGTAATTAATCAGAAAGCATATATCACCAAGTGAAAATTAGACAACAAAAACTGTTTAAACCAGTCACTCAGAATATCCCACTCTCTTTTCACCATGACATTCTCCATCTGTTATCACCTATAATAAATTCTTTAGTCCTTCTAATTATGCATCATAAATATCTTTCCTTCATTTTTCCTTCCTGCCATTCTCCACCTTCTCTTTCTTCATTTTTTCATCCATTCTTCCTTTCCAGCAACTATCTTTGCATTTAAATATGATCAATAAAATCTGTACTGAGGACATTAGGACTGTAAGGAGGGCACTAAGTATTGAAGAGTAAGGAAATCAAATTAAATGCTAACAAATCAAAATCATATAGTGTACATACATGTTTGATTACAGAATAGATAATTAGAAATACTCATCTCAGTCAAATTGCTTGATACATGACAAATAAAGCATTCATAGTGTCAACAGGGACACAAAAACTAAAAACCAAACCCCATTGCCTCTGAGTCCATTCTAACTCATAGTCACCCTATAGGACATAGTAGAACTGCCTCATAGAGCTTCCAAGGGCAACCTGGTGGATTCAAATGGCCAACCTGGCTTAAATTTCTGTTTCTCATCACAGGGAAATTTCATGTAAGGTAGGTATTGATTTTATATTACTTGAAATTTAAGACAAAGGTATTTACGAGTAGATCAACAGTTGAGCTGTTCTTGTTAGGTATCTTCCAGTGGGTTCACACTGATAGTGACACCATGGTCAAAGAGAAAAAATGTTCCTGGTCCTACTCCAGTCTCAGAGTCATTGCTATACTTTATCCCATCATTCAGCCACTGTGTCCATCCATCTCATTGAGGGTCTTTATCTCTTTCATTGATCCTGTACTTTACCAAGCATTATGTCCTTCTCCAAGGAATGTTCCCTCCTGATAACATGCCCAAAGTATGAGAGATGAAGTCTTGCCATCCTCACTTCTAAGGAGGATTCTGGTTGTACTTCTTGCAAGACAGATTTGTTTGTTCTTCAGGCAGTCCGCGGTATTTTCAATATGCTTCACCAACACCATAATTCAAAAGCATCGATTATTTTGGGGCCTTCCTTCTTTATTTTCCAGATTTTGCACACGTGTAAAAAAAAAAAAAATTTACATGTAAGGTGATTTAAAATACCATGGTTTGGGTCAGGCATACCTTAGTCTTCACAGTGACATCTTTGCTTTTTAACACTTTATAGAGGTCTGTTGCAGCAGATTTGCCCAGTGCAGTGGATCGTTTGATTTCTTGACTGATGATGCCACATATGTTGAATATGGATCCAAATAAAATGAAATCCTTGACAACTTCAATATTTTCTCCATTTATCATGATGTTGCTTAATGGTCCATTTGTGAGAATTTTTGTTTTAGTAATAGGGAGGGGTAATCCATACTTAAGGCTGTAGTCTTTGAATTTCATCAATAAGCGCTTCAAGTCCCTTTTACTTTCAGCAAGCAAGATTGTGTCATCTACATATCTCAGGAAGCTGATGAGTCTTTCTCCAATCCTGATGCTGCATTTTTCTTCCTATAGTCCAGTTTATCGGATTATTTGCTTGGCGTACAGATTGAATAAGCGTGGTGAAATGATACAGCGGTGATGTACACTTTAGTGATCTTAAACTGTGCCTGTCCCCTTGTTCTATTCCAACAATTGCCTCTTAGTCTAGGCACAGGTTCCTCATGAGCACAATTATGTGTTTTGGAACTCCCATTTTTCACAGTATTATCCATAATTTGTTATTATCTGCACAGTCAAGTGTGTTTGCATAGTCAATGAAACAGAGGTACACATCTTTCTGGTATTCTCTGCTTTCAGCCAGGATCCATCTGACGTGAGCAGTGATATCCTTCAACCTCATCCTTCCCTGAACCCTCAAGGAACTCAAATTGTATTCCTTTTAAATCTTCTTTAAGTTTTGGAAACAAAAAGAAGTCTGAAGGGGAAAAATCAGGGCTACAGGGCAGATGGAGTTAGTTTTCCCAGTGAAATTCTCAAAGAACGTTACCCTCGAAGAATGAGCAGGTACATTGTACTGATGAAAAAAAAAAAAAATTCTTTGGAACAAGCTTTCTGTCCTTTTCTCACCAATCCAGTTTTCTTAAAACTTCTTCATAATAAGCCCCTGTGATCTTCCTGTGTCCTTTGATAAAATCTGTCAAGATTACCCCTTTGAACTCCCTCCCCCCAAAAAAGTACAGTCACCATAACCTTCTGAACAGCCTTCCCTCTTTTGGCTCATTCTTGAGGTTTTCCTGACCTTCCTTAAAATGCTTGATCTCTCTGAAAACTGTTGTTTTATGTGGAACAGGATTCCTGTAAACTTGTTGTAAAATTTCAGTTATTTGGAAAGATGTCCACTTAAGTATTTGTTAAAATTTTGATAGTAGCCTTGAACTCAAAATCATTTTTTTCCATGACACAAAAAGTATCTTTTTTTTCCTTTTTGTAAGGCTTCCTAATGAGACTAAGACAAGTGTATTACTGAGAGAACTTTTTTGCAGCCTTACACTGATAACAGAAACATGTTCAAATACATTTTGTTTGGAATAAACTTTTGCATGAATGAACTGGAACCCTGATGGCAATACTTTTCTACTTACCCTTGTAGAGAAGGGTCACAATTAGTTTATTTCAATCCAGTACCAAGCAGTTCAAAACACTTTATATTGACATGTCAGTGGTCACCATTTTTAAAGAAAATCAAGTCCTTTAGGGAGACAACCCAGTCAAGAAAACACCAATCCGATTAACTCAAAGCCCAATCAAATTGCAGACAGCAGTAAAATAGATACTTGTGGTAAGTTAAGACATTGTTGTTAGTAGGGTATGTTTCCTGTTTATCCAACTTCTAGATGGTAATCTTTTAACAGCTCTTTTGTTCTGACAGCACAGTTAACCCTATCTGTCTCCCAGGGGAAGATTGATGACAAGGACCTTCCTCCAGAACTGACAGAGAAAGCCTTCCCCTGCAGATGGTGCCCTGAATTAGGACATCTGAACTACTAGACTATGAGAGAATAAATTTCTGGTTGTTAAAGCCATCCATTATGCTAAAATTATATTTAACTGCTTGTTTACTAGATTCTTATTTACCAGTTTAAAATATTTTCTTAGGGCAACATCTATGCTAAAAGCAGAGAAGAAAGAAATCAAGTTAAATGATAACAAATCAAAATTATCTAGTCCACTTCACATGTTTTAGTACATCATAGTTAAGAGTTTATTTTCACAGTAGAATTGATTTATAACAAAAGACAAATAAATTATTCATGTGTTAATAGGTAACAATAACTCTTTAACTCTAACGTTATTTACACTATTGTTTCAGGCTTAGAAAATGAAACGGGAAAACAATTGAGAAGATGCTTGTCCTTAAAAAAACTGACAGAAGCAATCACATGTTTTATTGATCAAGAGTGTATTCAAATTTATCATTGTGGAAGTATGAGGGCCTATGAAATCATAAGCAAAGCATAGGAAGCAAGGAATGTTGGGAAAGAAATGACACTTAACTGGATATCTAAAGGAGGATTAATTTGTCTCAGTATAAACAATGTGATAGCATCTAACTTATAATTAGCCTCTGCCTTGGAACCAAAAGGAACATATTTATATCTATTAAAAATGTTATCAAGCGACATTACCTTTTGCATTGTTTACTAAAACAAGGTTGAATATTGAATACTGAATATAAAGTTGGCATCAATTTTTAAAAACCCTACGGAAGGCACTATTTACCTCTTGGTTCCTCAAGCTATATATCAAAGGGTTAAGCATGGGGGTGACTAAAGTGTAAAAGACAGAGGCCATTGTGCCAGTATCATATGAGTGAGCAGATTTGGGCTGCACATACATAAATAATAAAGTCCCATAAAACACAACCACCACTGTCAGATGAGAACCACATGTGGAGAAAGCTTTTATGCTGCTCTTGGCAGGATGCATTCAAAATATGGCTTTCAGAATCAGCAGGTAGGACAGCAGGACAACCAGGAGGGAGGATATCAAATTAAATGCTGAAAATATTAGGAGCATCAATTCTATTTCTTGTGAATTTGAGCAAAGCATAGATAACAAGGGAACATCATCACAGTAGAAATGACTGATGACATTAGAGCCACAGAAGCTGGATGTAAAAGTCTTAATGGTTAACGTCACAGACTGAAAGGCACTGTAGAGATATGGAATGCCCACCAGCACATGGCAAAGTCTTTGGGACATGATAACATTGTAGAGCAGAGGGTTACAGATAGTCACATAGCGGTCATAGGCCATGGCCGAAAGGATAAAAAGTTCACTGATAATGAACAAAATGAAGAAAGCCATCTGTGTGGCACAGGCATAATAGGAAATGGTGTTTTTATCCACAACAAAATTTACTAACATCTTGGGACAAATGACAGTAGAATTACCAAGATCAATAAAGGCCAAGTGTCTGATGAAAAAATACATAGGTGTGTGTAGGCGGGAGTCCATCTTGGTCAAGATGATCACACCCAGGTTGCCCACCACTGTGATCATGTAGATGAGGAGAAACACCCCAAAAAGCTGGTACTGCAACTCAGGGTGCCTTGTGACTCCCATTAGAATGAATTCAGTCAGTACTGTTAGATTCTGTTGGCCCATTTGGTCCAGTTATCTTTTCTGTGAAGAAACAGAGGGTTTGGTATTAGCTTTCATGTAGTATTGTCTAAACAAGTTATAATATTTCAGAAGCAATGGAAGTTTTTCTTCATATTTTTTGTTGTTGTTATCTGTCATCAAGTTATGCTCAACTCACAGTGACCACAAGCACAATGGAACAAAACACAGCCCATTTTTCTACCATCCCCATGATCTGTTTTGGATTGGACCCTTGTGATCCACAGGGTTTTCACTGGCTGATTGTCAGAAGTTGATCACTATGCATTTTTTCCTAGCCTGTCTTAGTCTAGAACCTCTGTTGAAACCTGTCCAGCATCATAGCAACGCAGAATCCGCTAGTGACAGACCCAGTGCTGGTAGTGCATAAACTATATCTGCCAGAAATCTAACCTAGGTTTCCCATACAGAAGACTACCAGTGAATAACCACTGACCTTTTCCTTCATATTGTTATTGTTTTGTGTCATTGTTGAGTCATTTCTGACACATACAATCCCTATAGGGTGGAATAGAACTTCCTCTTACGGTTTCCAAGGGGACAATCTTTACTGAAACAGGTTGCCACATCTTTCTCCTACAGAGTGACTGATCTTTCTGTTAGCAGCCAAGCACTTAACCACTGTGCCACCAGGGCTTTTCATCTGATTTTGAAGTTGAGGTAAACTTTAGAAACTTCTATATCCCACACACACACACACAAAAAAAACCTGTTGCCATCAAGTCAATTCCGATTCATAGCGACTATATAGGTCAGAGTAGAACTGCCTCATAGAGTTTCTAAGAAACACCTAGTGGATTTGAGTTTGAACCCATATAACCGCTACACCATCAGGGTTTCCACATCCCAAAATAGGGGGATCCATATGTAACACATTACTTTAATATAACATAGACTAAATTCTAAAGAAAGTCAACAGAAATTAGTCTACTTTGTGACAATGAATAATGCATTTTATATGGATCCCCCTATTTTGCAATATAGGAGATCCCAAAGTTTATTTTAACTTCAAAAATCTGTAATATTAACATAGAAATACTATACTTTATTTTATCTACAAAATTACATCAAATTTTTCCTTTAGTCCACTGCATTTTTTGTCTGAGAATTTATGTGGGATTTTGATAGTTTTAGAGAAAGAAGCAGAGACAATGTGACAGAGACAACACGTAGTGACTCTATAGGACAAAAGAGAACTGCCTCATAGGGTTTCCAAGGCTGTAATTTTTATGGAAGCTGACTGCCACATCTTACCCTGTGGAGCAGCTCGTGGATTCCATCTGCCAGCTTTCCTTTTAGTAGCAGAGAACTTAACCACTGTGAAACCACAGTTTGCCCACCATAATCACAATTTAGAAGATAGTCTCTTCCCATTCTGACTTCTGCTCTATTGCACTTCGCCTAATGTCAATCTGCAATGGAGTGTCAACTGCACTTCGCCTAATGTCAATTTGCAATGAAGTGTCAACAGGTATCCCTTGGACCCAGATAAATGGGAACTGAGTTAATGATACTACATTTGAGGCTTAGTAGGTATATGTTTTATGGTTCAAAAACAATGGAAAGTATCATTTAATAAGGCTATCTTTCTGTTACTGGAAAATTTTCTAAGAACACACCTTGCACCTGGTATGCTGAGATGTGCCTTGAATGTAATTAATAAACTCTTTTTATATTTATAGATTTTATAATTTTTTGAACAAGGTCAGTTTTATAATTGAAATGTATTTATTTTTTATTCCAAATAAATATTCACAATCATGCTTCAATTTGTATTTATAATTGTGTGTCATTTTTTAATGAAAACCCCCAAATTTGTATAAGTTTCAAAACATACAAGATCTGGATGTATACCTGTTATACTCTATGCTTATATCAACATTCAGGGATTTTGACTATTTAATTGTACATACACTATTTCCTCTAATATGACACTACGGAAGTGGTGGGTTCCATAAGGCTTTTAGAATATTTACATTTATTTGGGAATTTATTACATTATATACTGCAAACTATTTCTGGAAGTCTATAACAGAGAATTTATAGAGTTTAAGACTATGATTTTCAAATATCTTTGTGATAATTTCTGTACCTTTGTTTCATGAAGTTTTACAAAGAAATTCAGTGAGTCAAAGTGAAACTACCTGATTGGAACAAATGAATCTCTTTAGAGGTATCCACTTGTTTTCCCTCTTAACCTCTTCTCGCATTCATTGTCCATCAGTGGAAACCTAGGACTCTGTAAGCATGATTTTCAATTGGAACAGTAAATGGTATTCCAAATATTCAGCGATATAAAATGCAGGATATAATTATTATTACACAATATAATGCCCATGCTTAGTCTGCACAACTATTAGAAACTTCCAGGGGCCCCGACAAGGCCTAAGTCTACAGTATGGAGCAGCTGAAGTTCAGAGCTGGAGTGCAGACAGATGTTTGCTAAGGATAACTTTTGATCCCGAGGCTGGATTGAATTTTCAGGAAAATAGCAGAAATCCTAGAAATATGCCAAATTTTGGTTTGATTTTGCAAGCCTGAACCAGGAGAATGGGAGGCAGGATGATACTGGAGATTGGTGAGTCACCTCTGTTCCTTCTTTTTTTTAGATAAATTCTGTTTTTTTTTCTCCCTCAGCTCCAATCTTCTTTCCAGGTCCTTCCTGTCTCACAGAATAAGAACTATAAACCTACGTTCTTTTAAAAACTTACCTCAAATTTGCTGTATCACAAAGCCTGATATCATAGGATTTTGCTGTAGAATGCTGGATTGAGGCAAGGAATTCAGATTCTACTTCCCATCCTATGACTTTTAAGTTTTCAATGTTCTGTAAGAATTATTCTAATGTTTATTGAACCTATGAACATCTTCAGTGTCATTTACTACCTCTGTCTGAAGACATCTAGATTTCACCTTTTTGGAAAAGAATATCTCTAATTTGTCTTAGACATCGAAATATGTACTTTTTTATCTCTGAGTAGTGATCATCACTAAAGCCAAAAGAATATACAAGTGTGCAGATAAATTATTTTTCAGTCCTCAGACATGGTAATATCAGGTAGGAATTACTTTAGGTTCAGGGAGTTCTTCATAACTCCGTAACTCATAAAAAATACTGTAGTTTCAAGTTTAGAAACTAGTAGGGAAAAGAAAGAACAAACAATATCATCATCATTAATAACCAAAAAATGGTGTGTTTTTCATGGTAAATTCTTATGTAAAAATTATTCAAAATTTATCAAAGGTTGCATGGGGCATGCTTATACTAACAATATTCATTTTTTAACAAATATTTCATTGGACATTCGCATACTGAAAGAATACTTATTTATTTAATATTGTCTCAGGCATAATTACAATTTAAAAAATTATTTATTTTTGCAAAATTCAGTTGTGCCTGAAAGTTCTGTATTATATCTGGCAATCCTAACCTTAATTTCATATTGTTGCTTGTTGCTGTCGAATTGGTTCTGACTTATGGTGACCTCATATATAACAGAGCAAAATGACATCCATTCCTTTTCCATCTTCATAATTGTCAATATGTTAGAGTGCATTATTGGTATGAACTATTGTGTCAGTCCATCCCATTGAGAGTTCCTTCTTTTTGTTGGCCCTCTACTTGACCAAATGCAATGTCCTTTTCCAGCATTTGGTCTTTCCTGATGAAGTACTCAAAGTATATCTAATCCTAATAGATTTTAGTAAATTAAATTGATGCTGAATTTTCAAGTATTTCCAGTTCGCTCTTCGCTTGCAGTAACCAAATGCCAATATCAGCCCCTATAAATCAAATAGAGCTGGGGTACACTCTTAATTTATAGGATTTAATGTCCTAAAAATACCATAGAGCTCCATGGAATCCTAGTTAAGAAAAGAGAAAATGAATGTTTGTGGTGAAGCTGAAGGGGTAATTTGTGCGTGGCCATAATAGTGCCTGCATTGAGGAGTCAGGAGTGATGGTAAATGACCGAAATCTACGATAATCAGAATCAAAGAGAATTTGAACCCACTCACCTTGAGTAGGAAATCAGATTTGTTTTCCTCAAATGATTCTCTTGTTTTCTTTGGTTGGATAAATTCATGATTTCCCTTCTCTTTGCCATATTCCCCAAAGAATTAGCATGCATTTCACTGATTATGATCAAAACATCTGAAGGACTTAAAAATTTCCCTTGTTGTGCCTGTTGATTATCCAAGATATCCTACATATTCCCCGGTGAAAAGAAAAAAAAAAGAAGGGGTAATTCAATGAAAGAACAAAACATAAGTCATCTACACAGTCTCGCGGAATCCATATGATGTAAATGTATTCATTCATTTACACAGTCAAGAAATATAGACACAATGGGAAAAAAAATGGATATCAGCTCAATCTCAGTAAAACTGCAACAGTTGCAAAGTCATGATGAAATAGTAAATACCATTATCATCATGACCTAGGATTTTTCTTTGAATTTATTACCAAAAGAAATATGTGCCAGGCACTGTGCTGTATATATATGAATTGGCCCATACATATGTTAAACCCAACATTTAACTCATAATTTAACCCATGCTATTTCCGTATTTACTGTGTGGTGTAAGTGTTTAACACACTCTGCTGCTAACCAAGAAGGTTGAAAGTTCAAGTCCATCCGAAGGAGCCTCAGAAGGAATGCCTAGCATTCTGGTTTTTAAAAAGTCAGCCATTGAAAACCGTGGAGTGCGCAGTCCTGCCCTGACACACAGGGGGCTGCCATGAGTCAAAACGTTCCATAAAGCGCCTGGGAATCTCATGTGCAGAAGAAGGTGACCTCAGCTGAACTGTATAATTGCCTGAAATTACATAATTAATAACCAGCGGATTTGAAATTAAAACTTTACCTCTCCGGCCCCACACCTCTAAATAAGGATATATTTACCTTCCCTTTCATAAGACAAACCCGTAAGAATTATTGCAATGCAATGTGTTACCACATAGCTGCCCCAGCTTTAGGAGTCCCTTAGCTGTCATATCACCAGAGTTGGGTAATGGTCAGTAGAACCTCATAGTGAGTCAAATTTTCTTGTAAGAGAATATATCTTGTCTCTGATAAAATTTTATCCATGCCTCCTTCCTTGGTGACTTCCATATGTACAAGAATTGAGGAAACATTTACGTACAATGAAACACACTGACACATTGATGAGTTTTGACAAATGTGTTTCATTTGTCCAGCTTTCCTGCCCCGTCCTGTCTTTCCTTCTTGCCCCTGGGCTGGTGTGCCCATTTAGTCTCTTATACATGATTGAGTATTGTTGTTTTTTCTTATGGGTCTGCCTAATCTTTGGCTGAAGGGTGAACCTCAGAAGCAACCTCAGTACTAAGTTAAAAGGGTGGCCGGGGGACATATTCTCAGGATTTCTCTAGTCTCTGTCAGACTTGTAACTCTGGTCCTTTTTTATGAGTTTCAATTTTGTTCTACATTTTTCTCCAGCTCACATGGACACCCTCTATTATGATCCTTGTCGGAGAGGTTGGTGGTGGTAGCTGGGCACAATCTAGCTGTGTTGGACTCAGTCTGGTGGAGGCTGTGGGAGTTGTGGCCCATTAGTCTTTTGGACAAATCTTTCCCTTGTGTCTTTGGTTTTATTCATTCTTACTTGCTTCAGATAGGGTGGGACCAGTGAAGTATCTTAAATGGCCACTCAGAAGATTTTAAGACTGCAGATGCTCCTCAACCAAGTAGGATGTAGAATGTTTTCTTTATTAACTACATTGTGCCAATTGAGCTTGGACTTCTGAGACCATGGTCCGCATCCCTCAGCCCAGTAATTCTGTCAGGCAACCATAGGTGAATGAATTTACATTGGGGTTCTTGATTTTGTTCCATTGGTTCAAGTCTTTGTCGTTGTACCAGTACCAGGCTGTTTTGTTGACTACTGTAGCAATATAGTAGGTTCTGAGGTCAGGTAGTTCGCGGCCTTCTACTTTGTTCTTCTTCTTCAATAGTGTTTTACTTATCCGAGGCCTCTTTATATTCCATATAATTAATGATTAGTTTTTCTATCTCATTAAATAATGCTGTTGGTATTTGGATCTGGTTTAATTGTATTGATAGATTGCTTCAGGTAGAATTGACATTTTCACAATGTTGAGCCTACTGATTCATCAACATGGTGTGTTCTTCCGTTTATGATGGTCTCTTTTGGTTTCTTCAAGTAGGGTTTTGTAGTTTTCTTTGTATAGGTATTTTAAGTCCCTGGTTAGATTTATTCCTAAGTTGTTTTTTTGTTTGTTTTTAAGGGATATTATAAATGGTTTTTCTGATTTCATTTTCATAGTTCTCTGTATTGGTGTATAGGAATCCAAATGATTTTTGTATGTCTTGTATCCTGCTACTCTGCTGAATCTTCCTATTAGTTCCAGTAGTTTTAATGTGGAGCCTTCTGGGTTCTTTATGTATAAAAAACCAAAAACCAATCACATTGCCATCGAGTTGATTCCAACCTATAGCAATCCTCTAGAATAGAGTAGAACTGGCCCATAGGACTTCCAAAGAGCAGCTGGTGGGTTTGAACTGCCAACATTTTGGTTATCAGCCAAATGCTTAACCACTGTGCCACCAGGGCTGCTCTCTATGTACTGTATTATGACATCTGCCAATAGGGATAGTTTTACTTCTTCCTTACCAATTTTGATGCCCTTTATTTCTTTTTCTTGGCTTATTGCTCTAGCTAGGACCTCCAGCAGTGAAAAAAAGTACTAATGCAGGTCTTTCATAAAAGTGAAGTGGTGTGAAGCAAACTTTCAAAAATGGGAGATACCCGTAATCCCCAATTTATGAATTATTAGAGTAACAAGGAACCACACTTAAGACCATCTTTGTTTTTTCTTATGTATCTTATCATTAGTTATATATACTACAACCAATGTTGCAGTATGTAAAATTGCCTTTTGGTGCAGCAAATCCTCTTCTAGTATATACCCAAAATAATTGAAAACATGTTCAAACAAAAAATTTTACATGAATGTTCATAGAAGCAAATTCACAATAGCAAAAAAAAGTAGAAACAACTCAATGTCCATCAGCAGATAAATGAATAAAGAAAATACGGTATATTCATTCATTCCGTCATAAAAAATGAAGTACCAATACATGCTATGATGTGGATGAAACTGGAAAATCTAATGTTAAGTAAGAAAAGCAAAAAATCAGAAGATCACATATTGAACATTTCTATTCATATGCAATAGCAGAATAGGAAAAGCCATAGAGACAAAAATCAGATTCATGGTTGTCAGGGGCTGTGTGGAGGTAGAGAAGTTCAGAAGAGGTATCCTAATCTATAGGAGGACATCTATGGAGTGATAAAAATTATCTTGTGCTAGATAAACCTGATGGTTACACATTATTGTGAATGTAATAAAAGCCACTGAATTGAACACTTTTAAATGATGGTGTTGTGAATTTCACCTTAATAAATAATTATTATAAACACACATTTCAGCTCTTCAATGTGTTGTCTATTAATGCTCTGTTCATCAAATTCTTCAATTTATCCATTTCTTGAGTTTTAGAATTTTAAGATTTGTACTTTTACTGCAAAATACAGAAAAAATACATTTCATGATGAAGTAGATTTTTAGAGTTTGACTTAATAAATATATAAGTTTATATTGAATGAACGTTTGTGTTAAAAAAATCAAGCCAATGTGGTGTTTATATTAGCCACTGCATTTTTGTTCATCGTCTCTGTTTATACTAAAAAAACCCAACAAAACCAAACCCAGTGCCATCGAGTCAATTCCCACTCTACTATATAGGACAGAGTAGAACTACCCCATAGAGTTTCCAAGGAGCGCCTGATGGATTTGAACTGCCGACCCTTTGGTTAGCAGCAGTAGCACTTAACCATTATGCCACTAGGGTTTCCTCTGTACATACATACATACTTAAATATATATATATATATATGGATACACACACACAACCTCAAGCTGCTAACCAAAAGTTTGGAGTTTGGAATCCACCCAGGAATGACTTAAAGAAAAACCTTTGGATCTACTTCTGAAGAATCAGCCATTGAACCCTTATGCAGGACAGTTCTATTCTGACACACACATGGTCACCATGATTTGGAATTGACAAAGCAATGGTGTGTGTGTTTCTTCTATCTGAGATCAATTTTTTGGAGCTCCTAATTTTTTTAATATACCTTTATGTTGGTTCAGTGCAGTCTTAAATCATACATAAATATGTATAGGTACATATTAAATCATATAAAATATGTAAACTGCATTATACTCAATAACACTCCAAATTAAAACACCTAGAAATCTGTAATTTTATGATTACATAAATAATATTCTGTTTACCTGTTTTACCATAGTAGCTTTTCTGACATAAATTGTTGTCACTTCTTGAACAGTTTTGATTCTTTCCAAAATATGTAATCATTCTGCATTTTTGACAAGGTTTCTGCTTTAGTTCAGTATTGGGTATTGCACATATATTCTAGCTCTGTCAGATGCTATTAGGTTTCCAAAAAAATGAAGAAAATATGCACTTTAGGCATAATATACTAAAGTTTGTACTTCTCTGGATTAGTGGCACACATACTTGTGGAGACTAGAACAAAATCAAGATGGGGTAAGGACCATCAGCACTATGGTAAATGTCTTTACTTTCTTGTTTTACCAGCCATCTTATTGAGCTATTCAGAATTTTTTCTTAGAACTCTGTCTGTGCCAAGGAAAAACAGAGAGTAAACACTATTTCATTTTTGTTTTGAGTAAATTATGACCCTTGACAAGTGTTTTGTCATTAACCTAATGAAGATGAAGACAACATGGAAGATAGGAAGATTTTTTGTTAGTTTGAAAGGAATAAAAATTGGAAATATCATAAATATTTATTCCCACAGTCTTTTAGTGAACAAAAAGAAATTAATGGCAAAAGTATTTACTGCTTCAGTATAATATCGATGCATTCAGTAGAATTCAGCTTACCATCCCTTATACATCCTCTACAAATGAAGTGTAACAATATCCACATTTTGCCTTTAACAAAATACGTGGATGTTGAGCAATACAGTTGTTCACTCTAGAGTAATATGCCCTTTTTATACATTGATCTTCCTTCTTTATACATATAATATTCTCCAATACATTGAAAATAAGACTAAGAAAGCATGCCAATATGTTCTCTTGGTTTTAGAATTCTTTTTTAATCATCATAATCTCCATCAGTTATTACCTTTAATAAATAGTCCTTCACATCAGGCATCCTTAATATTTTTTCTCCTTCCTCCTTTTCTCTCCCCGTCTCTATTCACTTTTCATTTTTTTTTTCTTTTCTGACTACTGTCTGTGCATGAAGAATAGGGTAGTGAGAACCAGCATGCAGGACTAGTTTTCTCAGAAGGAAGGATGTCAAATTATATAACTGATCAAAATTACCTAGCACACTTCACATATGTTGGAGCAGCACATAGATAAGAAATGATTATCACAGTAGGAGACACAGAAGGCTAATTACTGATGGGGTCAACAGGAACACCAGTAACACTTTGTCTCCAGTTTTGATTACTTATTTTAGTATTAATTTAGTCTAAGAAAAGACATGAAAGCAAGGTTGAGAACATTCCCTTCTTAATGAAAACAAAAACAACATTGAAACAACCACACGGTTTACTGATGAGGTGCCTGACAAATCTTTCCATTAGGGAAATATGAGTTTCTATAAAATCACATAAGGAAGGAATGAATAGAAGCTTGCCGTTTTGGGGAAGAAATGACATTTAAGTTGAAATATACATTATGAGAATTAATTTGAATGAATATAATGGGCACAGAGCGTTTGTCTTTGCTTTATAATCAGTCTTAGCTTTGCAGCCAAAGAAAATGTTTTAGAGATACTTTCCAGTACATTTGCCTCAAAACAGTATTGCATATTGAATACTAAATACAAAGATTGCATGGATTCTTAATGGCCCTGTAGAAGGCACTTTTTACTTCTTTATTCCTTAAGCTGTAGATCAAGGGGTTAAGCATAGGAATGACTAAAGTGTAAAACACTGAGGCCATTTTGTCAGTATCAAAAGAATGAGCAGATTTGGGCTGCACATACATGAACAGTAGAGACCCATAGAACACAACCACCACTGTCAGATGAGAACCACATGTGGAGAAAGCTTTTCTCCTGCCCTCAGCAGAATGCATTCGAAATATGGCTATCAGAATCAGCAGGTAGGACAGCAGGACAACCAGGAGGGATGATATCAAATTAAATGCTGAAAACATTATGATCAACAACTGTACCTCTTGTGCATTTGAGCAGAGCATAGGTATCAAGGGGACATCATCACAATAGAAATGACTGATGACATTAGAGCCACAGAAGGTCAAAGTGAAAATCTTAATGGTGAACATCAGAGACTGAAAGATACTATGAATGTATGGAATACCCACAAGCACATGGCAACGTCTTGGGGACATGATAACATTGTAGAGCAGAGGGTTACAGATGGCCACATAGCGGTCATAGGCCATGGCCGACAAGATGAAAAGTTCACTGATAATGAACAAAATGAAGAAAGCCAGCTGTGTGGCACATTCATAATAAGAAATGGTATTTTTATTCACAACAAAAGTTACCAGCATCTTGGGACAAATGACAGTAGAATTACCAAGATCAATGACGGCCAGGTGTCTGATGAAAAAATACATAGGAGTATGTAGGCGGGAGTCCACCTTGGTCAGGATGATCAGGCCTAGGTTTCCCATCACTGTGATCATGTAGATGAGGAGGAAGACCCCCAAAAGGGGCAGCTGCAGTTCAGGGCGCCTTGTGACTCCAATAAGAATGAATTCGGTCATCACAGTTAGGTTCTTTTGGTCCATTTAGTCCAGTTACCTCTTCTGAGAAAAAACAGATATGCTTGTATTATCTTTCATATCGCATCGTCTAAACAAACAGAGGGCAAGAATTTTACCACTGAACCACCGATGCTTTCTTCCTTTGTATGTGTGGTGAGAAAATTAATTTTTACAGCTTACTTTAATAATCTTTAGAATCTCCTTCATCCCAAAATAGGAGGGGTCCATATAAAACAGAGTATTTACTGATACAACATAAATTAAATTCTAAAGTAGATCAACAGTATTTGTTATTTTGTTGGTAACAAACACATAGTTTTATTAATATAGAAATATTATACTTTATTTTATCTGCACAATGTCATCAGCATTTTACTTTAGAGCCCTTCCTTTTTTTGGTCTGAGAATATTTACAAGATATTGATATTCTTAAAGAGAGTGAAAAAGATAACATGAAGTTAGGGAAACTTAAGTTTTGTGGCCCCTCATCAACTCTGGCCCCTTCCAAGACCTTCAGCAAGGCCTTAGCAACGCATTCACGTAGTGATGTATCCTGGTAAGTGTCCTGAAAGAAGAATATTTTAACCATGATCAGTTAAAGGCACATTCTCTTGCCATTCCAACATCCTTTCCATTACACTTTACCAAATACCAGTTTGCCTTGGGGTACCAGTAGGCATTTCTGGAGTCCAAATAAATAGGTTTTGAGTTAATGATATTTGAGGCTTAGAAGGTATATTTTTATGGTTCAAAACAATGACATATATCATTTAGTAATGCTATCATTCTGGTGTTAGAATAGCTTCTAAGAACATGCCTACCACCTAGTATGCTGAAATGTGTCTTGAATTTAAGAAAGCTTATATTTATAGATTTTATGATGTTTGTCACCAAGATCATTTTGTCTATAATTTTGTTTCTATTTCTTTCCCATTCTAAATAAATATTCACATTTCTGCTTCAATTTGTATTTATATTTCCTTTTTAATGGAAACCTTCAAAAATGTATAAGATTCAAGACACAGATGATATGAATCCATTCCTGCTAAAATCAGTGGTCTATATGAAAATCCAGAGATTTGTACTACTTAATTGAATGTGGTCTATTTCCTCTAACATAACAGCATGGAGATGAGAGGCTCCATAAGGTATTTAGAATATGCACTTTTGCATTTATATCATCACATATCCTAACTATCAATTTATTTCTGGAAATCTACAACAGATAACTTGCAGGGTAAAAGACTGTGATTTCCAGATATCTTAATGATAACACCTGCCCTTTCATTTCATAAAATTTTACAGAGAATTTCAGTAAATCAATGTGGAACTTCCTTGATTGGAATTAATGAAGCTCCTTTAGCTTAATCCACTTGGATTCCCTTTTACGTCTTCTCATATTCATTGCCTTTTAATGAAAACTTAGGATTCTTTAAGCATGAGTTTTGACTGGAACAGTAAGTAGGTTTCCAAATATTCGCTAACATGAAATACTGCGCAGAAGTATTACAGTGTGATAGCATGCCCAGTGAAATTACCAGGTAGAAAATTACTGGCCTCTGACAAGATCTTAGTTTGTGGCAGGGATCTGCTGAAGTCCTGACGTGGACTACAGGCAGATATCTGCTAAGGATGACTTTTTATCCTGTGGCTGGCTGAAACTTTCAGGAGAAAAGTAGTAATTCTAGGAGTCTGATAATTTCTGGTTCAATTTTGCCAGCCTGATCCAGAAGATTGAGGGCAATACTGGAGATTGTGAGTTGCCTTCACCCCTTCTTCCTAGAAAAGATTGTGTGCTGTTTCTGCAGTAAGTTTCACTCTCTCTTCTGGGTCTTTCTTCTTCCACAGTATAACGACTATAAGCCTAACCCCTTTTGAAAACTTTAGTTCAAATTTGCTCTATTGTAAGTTCTGATACCATAGATATTTACTGTAGAATACTTGATTGAGCAAAGAAATTTGAATTTCTAGTTCCATCCTACCATCTTTAGTTCTTCAATGTTCTCTAAGAATTATTCTAGTGTGTATTGAGTCTATCAACATCTTCAGCATCAGCCACTACCTCCCTGTTAAGATTCTGGATTTTTGACCCACTCATTCTCCTTTTTGGAAAAAAAGTATCTCCGATTTGTTCTGAACGTCTAAATGTGTACATTTTAAATATATCTGAGTATGGGTCATCCTTAATGCAAGCAGAATATAGACGTTTGTAAATAAATAAATAATTTCTCAATCCTGATACATGATAATGTCAGGTAGGTATTATTTTAGGTGCAGGGAGTTCTTTATATCACCATAACTCTTAAAAATCATACTATTTCCTAGTCTACTTCATCAGTTTATAACACCCATTCAGAAAAATCAGTAGTAAGCAACTAGTAGAGAAAATAAACAACAAACATCATCATCGTGATCAACAGCAACAACAAAAATGCATGTTTTCATGGGAAATTCTTACGCAAAAAAGTGTTCAACATTAATGAAATGTTCCATGGTACATACTTATACTAACAAGATTCATTGCTTAACAAATATTTCATTGGACAAACTTGCAATAAAATTATATTTATTAAATATTACAGCAACAGGTACAGGAGCCTTGGTCACATTTATACCAGAAAAATTGTTTACTTTTGAGAAATTCAAAATGCATCAGTGTGTTCTGTATTATATCTTGCATTCTAATCTTAATTTGTTGTTGTTATTCATTGCTCTTGAGTTGGTTCTGACTTACAGTGACTGCATGTATAACAGAACAAGATTATGTCGATTCCTGTGTCATCTTCATGGTCATTGGTATGTCTGAGTCCACTGTTGGGCCTACTGTGTCAATCCATCCCACTGAAGTGTCCATCTACCTACCATCCTATTGGGCCCCTAATTTAATAAATACGATGCCATTTTCTAGCAATTTTTCTTTCCTGATGTGTCCAAAGTAGGAGTAACATTAATAGATTATATTAAATTAAATTGGGGATGAAATTTTGAGGTATTTCTATTTCCCTCATCACTTTCAGTAATCAAGTGTCACTATCAGTTACCCCAAATCAAATAGAGCTCTGGGTACACACTTAAGTTTTAGGATTTAGTGTCCTTAAAACATCATAGAGCTCCATGGAATCCTAGTTAACAAAAGAGAAAATGAATGTTTGCAGTGAAGTTGAAGGGATCAACAGCAAGTGGCCATAATAGTGTCTGCAGTTAAGAATCATGGAAAATGACCAATATCCAGGTGACAATCAGAACCAAAGACAATTCTTATCCACTCACCTGGAGTACAGAATCAGCTTTTCTTTTCTTGAATGATTCTCTTGTTTTCTTTGGTAGGAGGGATTTATGATTTTCCTTCTCTTTGCCATGTTCCCTGAGGAATTAGCCTCTATTTCACTAGTTATACCCAAATCATCTGAGGGAGCTAAAAAAAAACAAAAAAAATTGCCTTGATTTCTCTGTTAATTATCTAAGACGCACTACATATTCCCCAGAGAAAAAATAAGGGGTAATTTGATGAAAGAAACAAAACACAAGTGATCTTTATAGTCCCATGGAATGTACATGATGTAAACATATTCACACTCTTACACAGTCAAGAATTATAGATACAAAAACCTAGATGTAAATCCATCCATGAGTAACTGAAATTTGACAAAGGGCCAAAGTCCATTAAAGAGGGAAAAAAATGGTCTCTTTAATAAATGGTGCTGGCATAACTGGATGTACATCTGTAAAAGAAAACATACCTCATACCATACACCAAAGCTAACTCAAAATGGGTCAAAGACCTAAATAAATAACCTAAAAAGATAAAGATCATAGAAGAAAAAATAGGGTCAATGCTGGGGGACTTACATAATGCATAAATGGTATCAAACCCTAAGTAACAATGCACAAACATGTCGGACAATGGTCTAATCTCTAAAATCTAGAAGATACTGCAACACCTCAACAACAAAAACACAAATTATCCAATTAAAAAATGGGCAAAGGTCATGAAAAGGCACTTCACCAAAAGACATTCAGGTGACAAACAGACACATGAAGAATTAAATGCATGAGATCACTAACCATTAGAGAAATGCAAATCAAATCTACATTGAGATACCATCTCACCCCAACAGTATTAGCACTAAATCAACAAACACAAAATAACAAATGTTGGAGAGGTTGTGGGGTGATAGAAACTCTTATGCTCTGCTGGTGGGAATGTAAAATGGTACAAACATTTTGGAAGATCATATGATGCTTCTTTAGAAAGTTTGAAACAGAAATACCATACAATCCAGCAATCCCACTCCTATGAATATACCCTAGATAAACAAGAGCCAACCCATGAATAGACATATGCACATTCATGTTCACTGCAGCAACATTCACAATATAGCAAAAGGATGGAAACAACTAAGTGCCCATCAACAGATGAATGGATAAACACATTATTGTACATATGTGCAATGGAATACAATGCAACCATAAAGAGCACTGTTGAATTCTGGAAACATCTCACAACACAATCTGGTGGGCACTATACTGAGTGCAATAAGTCAGTCATGAAAGGACAAATATTGTATGAGACCATTATTATAAGTACTCAAAAAAAAGATTTACACGTGGAAAAAAAAAATTCCTTGATGTTTATGAGGGTGGGGAGGGAAGGAGGAGGGAAAATCACTAATTAGACAGTAAACAAGTGTAAACTTAGGTGAAGGTAAGGACAACACATGTCCTTGTTATTGTTAGGTGCTTTCCAGTTGGTTCCGATTCATAATACCCTTATGCATAACAGAATGAAACACTGCCCGGTACTGTGCCATCCTTACAATTGTTCTTACGCAGCCACTGTGTCAATCTACCTCGCTGAGGGTCTTCCCCTTTTCCACTGACCCTGTACTTTACCAAGCATGATGTCCTTCTCCAGGGACCGATCCCTCCTGAAAACATGTCCAAAATACGTAAGACACAGTCTCGCCGCCCTTGCTTCTAAGGAGCATTCTGGTTGTACTTCTTCCAAGGCAGATTTGTTCATTCTTTTGGCAGTCCATGGTATATTCAATATTCTTCACCAACACCACAATTTGAAGACATCAATTCTTCTTCAGTCTTCCTTATTCATTGTCCAGCTTTCACATGCATATGATGTGATTGAAAATACCATAGCTTGGGTCAGGCGGACCTCAGTCTTCAAGGTGACATCTTTGCTTTTTAACACTTTAAAGAGGTCTTTTGCAGATTTTCCCAACGCAATGCGTCTCTTGATTTCTTGACTGCTGCTTCCATGGCTGTTGATAGTGGATCCAAGTAAAATGAAATCTTTGACAACTTCAATCTCTTCTCTGTTTATCACGATGTTGCTTATTGGTCCAGTTGTGAGGATTTTTGTTTTCTTTCTGTTGAGGTGTAGTCCCTACTGAAGGTTGTGGTCTTTGACCTTCATCAGTAAGTACTTCAAGTCCTCTTCACTTTCAGCAAGCAAGGTTTTGTTACCTGCATAAAGCAGGTTGTTAATGAGCCTTTCACCAATCCTTACTCCCCGCTCTTCTTTGTATAGTCCACCGTCTTAGATTATTTTCTCAGCATACAGATTGAATAGGAATGGAGAAAGGATACAATCCTAACGCACACCTTTCCTGACTTTAAACCACTCAGTATCCCCTTGTTCTATCTGAACAACTGCCTCTTTATCTATATAAAGTTTCCTCATGAGCACAATTAAGTGTTCTGCAATGTTGTCTGTAATTTTTTATTATCCACACAGTCGAATGCCTTTGCATAGTCAATAAAATGCAGGTAAACATCCTTCTGGTATTCCCTGCTTTCAGTCAAAATCCATCTGACATCATCAATGATATCCCTGGTTCCACTCCCTCTTCTGAATCCAGCCTGAGTTTCTGGCAGTTCCCTGTTGATATATTGCTGCAGCTGTTTTTGAATGATCTTCAGCAAAATTTTGCTTGCATGTGATATTAATGATATTGTTCGATAGTTTCCACATTTGGTTGGATCACCTCCCTTGGGAATAGACATAAATATGGATCTCTTCCAGTCAGTTGGCCAGGAAGCTGTCTTCCATATTTCTTGGCATAGACGAGTGAGCACTTCCAGGGCTGCATCCGTCTGTTGAAACACCTCAGTTGGTATTCTGTCAATTCCTGGAGACTTGTTTTTTGCCAGTGCCTTCAGTGCAGCTTGGACTTCTTCCTTCAGTACCATTGGTTCCTGATCGTATGCTACCTCTTGAAATGGTTGAATGTTTACAAATTTTTTTTTTGTTGTAATGACTCTGTGTGTTCCTTCCATCTTCTTTTGATGCCTCCTGCATTTTTTAATATTTTCCCCATACAATCTCTAACTATTGCAACTCGAGGCTTCAATTTTGTCTTCAGTTCTTTCAGTTTGAGAAATACCGAGAATGTTCTTCCCTTTTGATTTTCTATCTCCAGCTCTTTGCACATGTCATTATAATACTTTGTCTTCTCTAGCTGCACTTTGAAATCTTCTGATCAGTTCTTTTACTTCATCATTTCTTCCTTTTGCTTTAGCTGTTCAACATTTGAAAGCAAGTTTCAGAGTCTCTTCTGACATCCATCTTGGTCTTTTCTTTCTTTCCTGTCTTTTCAATGACCTCTTGCTTTCTTTATGTATGATGTCCTTGATGTCATTCCACAACTTGTCTGGTCTTCAGTCATTGGTGTTCAACGTGTCAAATCTATTCTTCAGTTGGTCTTTAAATTCAAATGGGCTATACCCAATGTCGTATTTGGCCTTGTGGATTGCTCTGATTTTCTTCAGTTTCAGCTTGAACTTGCATATGAGCAATTGATGGTCTGTTCCACAGTCGGCCCCTGGCCTTTTTCTGACTGATGATATTGAGCTTTTCCACCTTGTTTTTCCACATCTGTAGTCAATTTGATTCCTGTGTGTTCCACCTAGTGAGGTACGTGTGTATAGTCGCCATTTACGCTGGCGAAAAAAGGTATTTGCAATGAAGCCTTTGGTCTTGCAAAATTCTATCATTCGATCTCCAGCATTGTTTCTATCACCAAGGCCATATTTTCCAACTACCGATCCTTCTTCATTTCCAACTTTCACATTCCAATCACCAGTAATTATCAGTGCATCCTGCTTGCATGTTTGATCAATTTCAGACTGCAGCAGCTGATAAAAATCTTCAGTTTCTTCATCTTTGGTCTTAGTGGTTGGTGCGTAAATTTGAATAATAATTGTGTTAACTGGTCTTCCTTGTAGGTGTGTGGATATTATCCTATACCGACAGCATTGTACTTCAGGATAGACCTTGAAATGTTCTTTTGGATGATGAATGCAACACCATCCCTCTTCAAGTTGTCATTCCCGGCAAAGTAGGTTATATGATTGTCTGATTCAAAATGGCCAATACCAGTCCATTTCTGCTCACTAATGTCTAGGATATCAATATTTATGCATTCCATTTCATTTTTGTTGATTTCCAATTCTCCTAGATTCATACTTTGTACATTCCAGGTTCCAATTATTAATGGATGTTTGCAGCTGTTTCTTCTCATTTTGAGTCATGCCACATCAGCAAAGGACGGTTCTGAAAGCTTTACTCCACCCACGTCATTATGGTCAAGTCCATTTTGAGTAGGCAGCTCTTCCTCAGTCATCTTTTGAGTGCCTTCCAACCTGGGGAGGCTTATCTTCTGGTACTAGATTAGACAATGTCCTACTGCTTTTTATAAGGTTTTCACTGGCTAATTTTTTTCAGAAGTAGACTGCCAGGTCCTTCTTCTTAGTTTGTCTTATTCTGGAAGCTCAGCTGAAACCTGTCCTCCATGGGTGACCCTGCTGGTATCTGAATACTGGTGGCATAGCTTCCAGCATCAGAACAACACACAAGCCCCCACAGTACAACAAATTGACAGACATGTGGAGTGGGGGACAACACGTAGTATAGGGGAAATCAGCACAACTGGGCAAAAGCAAAAGCATAGCTGTTTCCTAGACACATTCAAACACTTTGAGGGACTGAGTATCTGGTACTGTGGGCTGAGGATCATAGTCTTGGGGGACATTTAAGTCAGCTGGCATAACATAGTTCATAAAGAAAATGTACTACATCCCACTTTGGTGAGCAGTATCTGAAGTCTTAAAAACTTGTTATCTGCAATCTAAGACACATCTTTTGATACCATTCCATCTGGATCAAAGGAGTATGAAGAAAATGAAAGACACAAGACAAATATTAATCCAAAGGACTAAAGGACAGCATGAACCAGAGGCTCCATGAGTCTGAGACTAGAGGAACTAGATGGTGCCTAGCTACCACCAACTATCACTCTGAAAAGGATCACGACAGACAGTCCCAGACAGAGAAGGAGAAAAATGTAGAAGAGAATTCAAATTCACCAAAAAAGACCAGGTTTACTGGTCTGACAGAAACTGGAGGAAATCCTGCAACTGTGGCCCCCAGACACTCTGCTATTCCAGAAGTGAAATCATTCCCAAAGTCCACTTTTTGGAAAACAATTACAGAGGCTTATAAAACAAACAAACAAAACACACCTGAAGAATGTGGTTCTTAGTTTAATCAAATATACAAGACCAAATGGGCAATTCCTGTTCCAAAAGCAAGATGAGAAAGCAGGAAAGGACAGCAACTGGAAAAATGGGCACTAGGAACCCAGGGTGCAAATGGGGAATAAGTTGTCAGATTGTGAGGATTGCAGCCAATGTCACAAAACATTACGTGTATACATTTTTGTATGAGAAATTAACTTGAGTTGTAAACTTCCTCCTAAATTACAATAAAAAAAAATAAAGAATTTTAGATACAATGGAAAAAATAAAGTACTTGTCAGCTCAATCCCAGCAGAACTTGGGCAAAGTCATGATGAAATAGTAAATGCTTTTGTCAACATTACATAGGGTTTTTTTCTTTGACTTCATTATCCAAAAAAAAAAAAAAAATAGAAAGTAGGTATTGAGTTATAAATATATCATTTAACTCATGCATGTGTTAAACTCATTATTTAACCCATACATTTAACCCATACTATTCCCATTTTTTTATATTTGTTTTTTTTTATTCCCATATTCAGAGAACGCCAAACTTAGTTAAAATATGTAATTTTCCTGAAGCTGTACAATTAATAACTAGAGGATTTGAAACTAAAACTTCAACACTCCTGGTCTATATCTGTGAATGAGTGATATACACACACATATATACCTTTCTTTCCATATGACAAACTGGCAATAATTGTTGTAAGGCAAAGCATTACCACAGTGATTGCCTCAATTGTAGGATTTCCTGAGCTACCACCACTGTTGGATAATGTTTAGTACAACCTCATAGAAATTCTAATCTATTTCTGATATCTCTATTCTGCTCCCTCAGTTGATTCCAGTGTTTTATGCCAATACTATACTGCCTTAGTTATTGGAGTTTGAAATTATATAGTACGGCTATTTCCAGTTTTTTCTTCTTTTGCCACATTGTTTTGGATAGTGTAGTTGTCTTGCCTAGAAGTATTCATTGATTTCCAAATACATGTTAGAATCATATTGTGACTACGATACCCCCCCACCTTCACCCCTACATGAATCAACTTGATTTTGTTCCTGGTTTCTAAGCTGGACTGCAGCTAAGATCAATAAGTGGGGGCTGACTAGATCAAGAGGGACTACCTAGAGGCTTGATACTGACTGAGCCTCAGGATGCACGACATAATTTATCATGGCCATGTAGTGAGGCCAGTAAAGGCCTTGGAATCAGAGGCTCAGTGGAGCTTCCTAGGTGGTGGGAGATAATATACACTCTCTGAAGGGTAAGCATGTTTCCTGAAGACATGAAAGCTCTGTGCTGAGACCCCTCCCAGGCTTCGCTCTGTGTTTTAGCATCCTTTATTCTGCTAGATCAAATGTAGCCCATTCCCTGGAGTTTGTGAGACATTTCCAGAGATTATTGGACCTAAGAAACAGAGAAGGGGCCGGTACCTGCTGACTTAGCCCTGGATCAATGAGGATAAATTAACCATGGAAGGAAAGCTTGCATTTCCACAAGATGCAATTGGCATGTGGAGTAGAATTTATCACACACCACACATTTGGTGTAAGAGGTGATTCATCTTAGCCCTCTGGACAGGTTTGAAATAATTGTCTGGTGGGACTCACTTGAAAGGTTTTGACATTACTATATCTTTAGATAAATACACGGAAAAGTCACGATTGAAAAACATTGAGTCTTCCAGTCTGAATATAACATATCCCTCTCCATTTGTTTTAGTTTTCCTTAATTTAGCTCAGCTATGTTTTGTATTTTTTTTAGTATACAGGTATTACATGTCTTTTGTTCAACTCATTCTTATGTATTTTATAGTTTTCATATCATTGGAAATAGAATTTAAAAAATTTACTTTCCAGTTGTTGGATATTAATTATTCAATTATCTAGGTAAAGTGCATAAGCACCGAAAATGGTAAGAAAACTATTTTTATTCATTAAGAATATGATACCATACTGGTGCTGTCAAGTCAATTCTGATTCATAGTGACCCTATAAGACAAAGTGGAAATGCCCCATAGGATCTCCAAGGGGCAGCTGGTGGAATTGAATTGTTGACCTTTTGTTTGCCAGCCGAAATCTTAACCACTGTGCCAGTAGGGTTCCAACAACATGATAGTCTAAACAAAAATGTCTAAAGAAAATATAAAAACTATTAGTTCTAAAAAGTGAATTTAATAAGATCCCAGTATGTAAAATTAGCATATAAAATACAGTTTTATATTTTGTATACTAATTTCACATTAGGTATGATCAGGCACATTTAAGGAATTAAGCTTGAACTTATAGAGACAATGCTTACAAATTCCTCCCAGGAACCTTACAATATTTTGAGAACTCTAGAAGAGAGAACTCACCCATATGTCCGTGTACTACAGGTGAAACCTAGTGGCAAATTCTTGATTTGGCTTTCTATTCAAGAGAAGCATTTGCAAATTCAATCTGAGATACCCTATAAAAACTTAAAAAGCACATTTAAAAAGCCTATATAATAAGTTACACAGGTATATAAGGACTGCCAAATGAGTGAGCTAATCTGTCTTGGAAGAAATATAGCTGGAATGCTCCTTAGAAACAAAGATGGCGAGACTTCGTCTTGTATACTTTGGACATGTTATCAGGAGGAACCAGTTCCTGGAGAAGGACATCGTACTTGGTAGAGAGGGTCAGCAAAAAAAGGGAAGACCATCATCATGGAGATGGACTGACACAGTGGCTACAAAATGGGCTGAAGCACGACAAGAATTGTGAGGATGCCACAGGATGGGGCAGTGTTTCGTTCTGTTGTACATAGGGTTACTAGGAGTGGGAACAGACTCGAAATGGAACAAAATGACAATATAATAAATTATCATTCTTGCTGCACCAATAAATAATGATGACTAGTCTTATTTAAGATCAACAGTAACTTTGCTTTGGAATTGTTTTTGATTAAAAGGGGGATGGCTGTAGAGAAATTTTATGTTTAAAAAAAATTATAAAACACCCTTGTGCGCTATCAAATTCTGATCATTGTCTTTGAGCTATTTTACATCTCCTTGTAAACTATGAAGGAAGGTCCAGGAAACTTATGATATTTTGAGAACTCTAGAAGAGAGGAACTCACTCATATTTGTGGGTTCTACAGTGAAATCTTGGTTTTCAATTACCAAAAAAAAAAAAAAAAAATCCTAGATATTGTAGTTTGGGTTCTCTAGACAGACAAAACCAGTGAGATGTGTATATGTGTATATATCTCTCAAAAGGACGGTGAATGTAGAGCTAAAATTTATGTTTAAATAAATTTTAAACATAAATAAATAAAATTTATGTTTAAATCAGACTAGAACCTGATACACACACACACACACAGATTTACTTCAAGGGATTGGCTTATGTATTTGTGGGTCTCGCAGGTCCAAAATCCCTAGGTCAGGCAGCAAGCCAAAGACTTCTTCCAGCTTAAGTCCCAAGACCCACAGGTCAGACAGTAGGCCAGAGAATTCTGCAAGCTTATGTCCCAAGATACTTTTGTTTCTTTATTTACCTCTTTATTATCCATTGTACTTTCCCAGCTACTATCTATACATTTAGAGTATGGTCATGAGAATCAGCATATCCTTCACTAGATATCAAAAAAAAAAAAAAAAAAGATATCAAAGGAGGAAGGAAATCAAGTTAAATGCTAGCAGATCAAAATCATCTCTTCTACATATGTGTTTGATTACAGAATAAATAGCAAGAAACATTTATCACAGTCAAATTGGTAGATAACAGGACAAATTATTCATGGTGTTAACCGGGGCACAGATAACTCTTTTCAGCCTCAGGAAGTACAATGAAAATGTGATTCAGAAGATCCCTTTTATAAAAAAAAAAAAACACGTAAGATACCAAGAGATATATTACGTGTGGCGTAGTGGTTAAGTGCTGCAGCTGCTAACCTAAGGGTTGGCAGTTCGAATCCGCCAGGCGCTCCTTGGAAACTCTATGGTGCAGTTCTACTCTGTCCTATAGGGTCGCTATGAGTCAGAATCGACTTGACGGCACTGGGTTTTTTTTTTTTTATATATATATATATATATAGACCAAGGGAGAGTTTAATAAGGGTTCCAGAGTATGAGCCCTATTGAATCACTTAAGAAAGCAGTTAAACAGAAAAAAGGGATATTGGGGCTAATACGACAATTAATTTGAGATAAAAATGTAAAGATTAATATAAATTTGAATGATTATAAGGAAAATAATCTATTTGTCTGTGCTTTATAATTACTTTTTTCTACAGAACCAAAGAGAATGTGGAGTCCTGTGGTGCAATGGTTAAGAGCTCGCCTGCTAACCAGAAAGGCTGGAAGTTCGAATCCACTAGCCACTCCTTGAAAACCCTAGGGGCAGTTCTGCTGTGTCCTATAGCATCGACATGACGGCACATAACAACGACAACAAAAAAGAGAATGTAATTATATGTACTAGAAATATGATCAAATAACATTAGCCTATTTCATAGTTTATTAGAAAATAGTGTACATTTTGTACTAAATACAAATTTTACATGGATTCTTAAAGACCCCTTGGAAAGCCTTTTTTACCTCTTTGTTCCTTAAGCTATATGTATGTGAAGGGGTAAACATGGGGAAGAGCCCTGGTGGTGCAGTGGGTAAGAGCTACTGTGAGCTAAGCCTGCTAACCAAAAGGTCAGCAGTTTGAAACCCAATGGGGCACTTCTACTCTTTCCTGTGGGGTTGATATGGGTTGAAATTGACTCTACAGCAATGGGTTTTTAAACATGGGACTAATTAAAGTGTGAAACACAGAGACAATTTTGTCACTGTTAAAAGAATGAGCAGATGCAGGCTGTACCTATGTCAATAATAGGGCCCCACAGAACATAACCACTACTGCCATACGAGAACCACATGTTGAGGAAGATTTTTTACCCTGCTCAGCAGAATACATTCAAAATATGGCCATCAGAATCAGCATGTAGGACACCAGGGTTACCAGAAGGGAGGACATCAAATTAAATGCTGAAGATATTAAGAGCAACGATTCTACTTCTGGAGCATTTAAGCAGAGTAACAGTATAAAGAGAGTATCATCACAGAAGAAACCATATATTGCATTAGAGCCACAGAAGGTCGATGTAAAAATTGTACTGATGTTTATTAGAGACTGCACAGTACAGAAGAGGTATGAAATATCCATGAACACATGACCAAGTGTCTGGGATGTAACTTTATAGAGAAGAAGGTTATGGACGGCCACACAGCAGTCATCGGCCATGGCTGCCATGATGAAGAGTTCCGTGATCATGAACAAAATAGTAGAAAACCATCTGTGTGGCACATGCATAATTGGAAATATTAGTTTGATTCACAGTCATATTTACTAGACTCTGGGGGTAAATAACAGTAGAATTACCAAAATCAATCAAGGCCAGTTTTCTGACAAAAAAATACATAGATGAGTAATACTTTTTGGTCCTGTGGCTGACTATAATGTTCAGGAGAGTGGCAGTAATCTAGGAATCTTCTCATTTTGGCATGATTTTACAAGCCTCGACTAGGAGATTGAGTGAAGGACATTACTGATGATTGATGAGCCACTTCCAACCCTTCTTCCTAGACAAATACCAGTGACAAAGAATATTGAATATACCACGGACTGCCAAAAGAACAAACAAATCTGTCTTGGAAGAAGTACAACCAGAATGCTCCTTAGAAGCAAGGATAGAGAGACTGCGTCTTACATACTTTGGGCATGTTGTCAGGAGGGATCAGTCCTTGGGGAAGGACATCATGCTTGGTAAAGTACAGGGTCAGTGGAAAAGGGGAAGACCCTCAGTGAGGTAGATTGACAAAGTGGCTGCAACAATGGGCCCAAGCATAACAATGATTGTATGGATGGCGTAGGACCGGGCCGTGTTTCATTCTGTTGTGCATAGGGTCTCTGTGAGTTGGAACCGACTTGACGGCACCTAAGAACAACAACAACAGAGACTTCTCAAAACCTATAGAGTGACAAATTTGCTTCCCTGCAGGACACTGTAGCTAAACAGCCTAAGCAGATAAGAGAATTACAGTCTCAAACCTAGTCTAATACTGTTTCTCCATCTCCTGCCTCTGATTCTTCAGAGGCTGGTTCTCTCTTTCTTTCTTTAGCCTCTATGCCTCTTGAAAAGCTAGTTATCCCTTGTCAGACCTTCAGAACTTCCCTATTTCTCCAGGGATTTTTCAGATCCTCCCTATGCAATTCCCAAAATGACTTTCAAAAATCATTCCCCTCTGCCTGGAGTAGGCACTTGAGAAAATCTTAAGAGTGGGTGGGGGAGATTTTATATATATATATATATATATATACTCACATATATATATATACATATATATACACACACATACATATACACACACACACACATATATATAAAACCTTTGTTCCTTAGACTCATAATGATTTACACAGTATCATTAAAAAATTTTTTCAGATATTCAAAAAGATCCTGATACGTTTGCTAGGGAATTTAAGGTCTTAATTGATTCATAGCAGCCTGAATTTAACTAGTACACATGCTAGAAAGCCCTGGAGACATTCAAATGTGATTAGAGCATGCTGACTGGAAAATACTCAGGCTAGTCTTGCTGTAGACCCCAACAGAATGACCAAGGAAATGCTTAAAGCCGTCCCAGAAAAAAGGAAAGAAAAAGACTTACATGAAGCTCTTAATAAAGTCTTTTCTCCTGTAGTGAATTAGACAAAAATCCATTCTTGCATGCAAACTAAAAATGGAAGTGTTTTATGCTGGCATTATCTGAACTTTCGCTTAAGAAAAAGTCATCAGCTTGGCTGGAAAAACCACTCGTGTTTTCAAGATAACAGGTTTGGCTCAATGAACTAGCTCAGACCATAGAAACCAAACAAACTGCTAAGACAAGTAAATTAATGACCTTACAGGCACAGCAGCTACAAAACCTACCCAAGTCATTTCAAAAAAGAAGCTTAAATATAAGGATGAGCTAGGACCTAGTGAAAATATGTAGTCTAAACACCCCAGTAAAATTACCAGGAAGAAAGAACAACGTCCAAATAGAAAAGTCAAATAAACAGTAAAGCTACTATTATATTTACCTGAAAGCAGTTAACAAATAAACTCTATAATGGAAAACACTGTATATAGGAAAGGATATGAATAATCTAGCCCATAAAGCAGCTCTTCTACGTTTGTCTGTCAGGTTGTCATACTGTGGGGGCTTCTGTGTTGCTGTGATGGTGGAAGCTATGCCACTGGTACTCAAATACCAGCAGGCTCACCAACGGAGGACAGGTTTCACCTGAGCTTCCAGACTAAGACAGACTAGGAAGAAGGACCTGGCAGTCTACTTCTGAAAAGACTCAGCGAGTGAAACCTTAGGAATAGCAGCAGAACACTGTTTGATATAGTACCAGAAGATGAGCCCCTCAGGTTGGAAGGCACTCAAAATACTGCTGGGGAACAGCTGCCTCCTCAAAGTAGAGTCAGCCTTAATGACATGGATGGAGTCAAGCTTTTAGGACCTTCATTTGCTGATGTGACACCACTCAAAATGAGAAGAAAGAGCTGCAAACATCCATTAATAATCAGAACCTGGAATATACAAAGTCTGAATCTAGGAGAATTGGAGGTTGACAAAAATGAAGTGGAAAACATAAACTTTGAAATCCTAGGCGCCGTTGTTATGTGCTTTCGAGTCAGTTCCAACTCATAGCGACCTTATGCACAACAGAGCAAATACTGCCAAGTCCTGAGCCATCCTTACAACCCTTGCTATGCTTAAGCCCATTGCTGCAGCCACTGTGTCAATCCATCTCATTGAGAGGCTCCCTCTTTTTCCCTGACCTTGTACTTTACCAAGCATGGTGTCCTTCTCTAAGGAGTGATCCCTCCTGACATGTCCAAAGTATGGGAGATGAAGTCTCACTATCTTTGCTTCTAAGGAACATTCTGGTTGTACTTCTTTCAAGGCAGATTTGTTCATTCTTTTGGAAATCCATGGTACATTCAGTGCTTTTCTGCAACACCACAATTCAAAGGCATCAATTCTTTTTTTGGTCTTCCTTATTCATCATCCAGCTTTTGGATGTATATAAGGAGATTGAAAATACCATGGCTTGGGTCAGGTGCACCTTAGTCTTCAAGGTGACATCTTTGCTTTTTAACACTTTAAAGAGTTTTATTGCAGCAGATTTGCCCAGTGCTGCATTTTTTCATTGCATCCTGATTACATGTCAAAGCTGTGAGATTAAACGCCCAAAAAACAAATTGGTCACCATTTAGAAAATGGAATCCATGCTGAAGATGACTTAAGTCTATACAGAATGTTGTTAAGGTAATCAAAGTTTGTTCAAATGATCAAAAGGAGGGAATGATATAGATACCCAAAGCTATATGCTTCACTGGAGTAAGGAGGCTAAAATGGAGTCCAGACCTGGAATACATTTTGTGTAGAAAGTTTGTGGAATCAGAAAACTGAACTGATTAATAATTACAGAGAGCTAGTGCAATTTTGTCTGTTATCTGGTATGTAAGGAAGTGTTTTCTTTGTAACCAAGTCAAGAATGAATGTCATCAGTTCCCCAACCCCCCGCCCAGGGAGGCTTTATGTAACCTCTACATTTCCAGAAAAGAATGTTTGGAATATCTTCTTTAACGCCCTCCTCCTTTTATAAGCCCCCTACAGCCACTAATCAGCAATTAGTCAGCAAAGCACATATCACCAATTGGTAACTAAGCAACCAAAAAAACCAAACCTAGTGCTTAGTCAACAAAAATTCTTTAAACCTGTCACTGTAAAGATCTTGCATCTGTTATCAGGCCTTTAACAATGACGTAGTGAGGAAACACATATCAGAATTTTTCCTAACTTTACTTCATTCTGTAATTGCATATTAAACACTCCAGGGCTGTGAATTAAAGGACGCATTAGTTTTTTGTGCCCAGTGCAAGCTGATGATTCCCTCTTTGGAATTACATTCTTTATCTTGGCTTAACAAAGAATCATTTTGATTGGATTTGTGTCTGGGGTCTTTTTCCCCTAATACAATCACGAATTTATTTGCTGTTGACATGTTCTTCCTTCTTTACCAATACAACATTCTCCAAATTCATTGAAAATGTGAATTAGAAAATGTATCAATATTTTCTTCTGGTTCTTAAAATAGTTTTTCACCGTTAGTTATTACCTATAATAAATCTTTTAGTCTTTCCAATTATGCATCATAAATATCTTTTCTTTTTTTCCTTCATGCTATTCTCCACCATCTCTTTCTTTATTCAATTTGTTTTTATCCATTCTTACTTTCCTAGCTACTATGTATGCATTTAAATATGATCAATAGAATCGGTATATAAGACCCTAGGTATCTAAATAGGGAATTAATTATCAAAAGAACAAGGAAATCAAATGAAATGCTAAGAGATGAAAATCATCTAGTATACGTACATGTTTGATTAAGATTACAGAATAGATAATCAGAAATACTTGTCTCTGTCAAATTGCCTGATAAGAAGACAAATGAATCATTCATGATGCCTACAGGATCACAGCAAACTCTTTGTCTCCAACTTTGCTTACCCTGTTGATTTAAGTTCAAAAACCTCAAAGAAAATAAGATTCAGAAGTTCGCCATCCTTAATAAACAGTGACAGGAACAAACAAGTAATTTATTGATGTACAGTGCAGTAAGTGTTCCATATAGAGAAGTATGAGCTCCTATGCAATCACATAAGGACACATTGAAACAGAAACAAGTAATCTTGGGAATCACATGACTTTTAAGATAGAAAATATAAAGGTTAATATAAATTTGAATGAATATAAGGGAAACGAGCCATCTGTCTGTACTTTGTAATTAGTCTGTGCTCTAAAACCAAGAAAATGTAATTATACGCACTAGAAATATGATCAAATGATATCTGCCTATTTCATAGTTCATATAATATTTAATATTAATTACAAAGTTTACATGGATTTTTAAAGTTCCTGTAGAAGGCATTTTTTACCTCTTTGTTCCTTATGCTGTATATGAAGGGGTTAAGCATGGGAATGACTAAAGTGTAAAACACAGAAGTAATTTTGTCAGTGCTAAAAGGATGAGAAGATTCAGGCTGCACATACATGAATAGTAGAGACCCATAGAACACAACCACCACTGTCAGATGAGAACCACACGTGGAGAAAGCTTTTTTCCTGCCCTCAGCAGAATGCATTCGAAATATGGTTATCAGAACCAACATATAGGACACCAGGACTACCAGGAGGGAAGACATCAAATTAAATGATGCAAACACTATGATCATCAATTCTATTTGCCGTGCATTTGAGCAGAGCAAAGGTATTAAGGGAACATTATCACAGAAGAAATCACTGATGACATTAGAACCACAGAAAGTTGATGTAAAAGTCTTACTGGTGAGCAACAGAGTCTGAAATGTACAGAAGAGGTATGGAATGGCTGTGAGCACATGGCAAAGTTTCTGGAACATGATAACATTGTAGAGCAGAGGGTTACAGATGGCTACATAGCGGTCATAGCCCATGGCCGCCAGGATGTAGAGTTCAGTGATAATGAATAAAATGTAGAAAGCCATCGGTATGGCACATTCATAACAGGAAATGGTATTTTGATTCAAAACAAAATTTACTAGCATTTTGGGGTAAATAACAGTAGAATTACCAAGATCGATGAAAGCCAGGTGTCTGATAAAAAAATACATGGGTGTGTGTAGGCGGGAGTCCACCTTGGTCAGGATGATCATGCCTAGGTTGCCCACAACTGTGATCATGTAGATGATGAGGAAGACACCAAAAAGGGGGAGGTGTAGTTCAAGCCTCTTTGTTACTCCCGTGAGAATGAATTCAGTCTGCACTGTTAGGTTCTGTTGGCCCAGTTAGTTCGGTTCTCTCTCCTGAAAAGAAACAAAGGGGTTGGTGTTAGCTTTCATGTAGTGTTATCTAAACAAATGATAATATTTGTAGAAACAGTGAAGACTTATTATTCATACTAGAAGATGGTAAGTAAGTCCCATATTTGATTTTAAGCTAAAATAAACTATAGAAGGTATTACTTCCAATATTGGAAGATCCATATGAAATCCACTATACAATGGTATAATGTAAGTTCAGCAATGTTTGGAGCATATATATTTATAATAAAACTATATAGTTGTTAATATAGAGGCACCAGACTTCATTTAATCTTTACAATGGCATCACTGGTTTCCTTAGTACATTTCCAATTTTATTTAAAAAATCTTGCAGAAAATTAATGTTTTTTAAAGAGACAGGCAGAGCTAATGTGAAGCCAGTGAAGAATAAGTTTCAAGGTTTCTCATTTGCACTGGTCTTGTCAAAGGTCCTGAGGGGGGCCTTAGCAATCCAGTGACACAGTGATATATCTTTGTAAAGAAATTAAGATATTTTAACCATGGTCAATTAAGTCCACTCCATATCTTTTCATTCTGTCTTCAGTTCTACTGCACCTCACATAATATAAGGCTGCATTCGAGTGTTTGCAGGCATTTCTGGACTTTGAATAAGGGAAAATTGAAATTACAAGAATTTATTTGATATTTAGTGGGTGCATTTGTATGGTAAAGTCAAAAGCATGTATCATTAAATAATGCTATTTGTCCTGGTGTTGGAGTGGCTTCCAAGAACACTTTTACCACTCCATATCTTTGCATGTGTGGATATTATTAATAAATATTTTTATTTATGCAGTTTGTATTATTTGTGATTTTTATCAGTTTATCATAACTGAAACATCTTTTCTTTTTCTTTTCTAATTATTCATGTGTATGATTCTGTGTGTATTCATAATTTTATTTCATTTCCTTTTTTAAAGAAAAACTCATAATTTTATTTCAAAACACAATATTTGGACCCATTCCCACTAAATTCTATGATTTATATCAATATTCAAAGATTTTGAGTATTTAAGTCTGTGTGCTTTATTTCCTTTAATATAACATTGCAATGACAATATAGAATATATTGCATTTAAAAATATGTATGCATTTATTGAACCATACTTTGGAATTGTCAATTTATTTCTGGAACTGTATAATGGAGAAATTAAAAAGTATACTACTGTGATTTTCAAATACTTCAGTGATAAGCCAAGCTCCCTACATTTCACACAGTTTAACAAGGAAAATCAGTAAATTAAGGTTCCTGTATATTAATACAAATAACTGGAGCTTTCTACATTTGTTTGCCAGCCATACCTTCCCCCCGCAAGGCTGACTTTTCCTTTTTTTTACAACAGGAAAAAAAAAAATGGCATAGTGGCACTTATGAAAATACTGCAACTCATAGAGACACCATGTACAACAGAATGAAATACTACCCACTCCGACACCATCCACAAAATCATTGCTATGCTTGAGCCCATCATTGCAGCCACTGGGTCAGTCTACCTCCTTGAGGGTCTTCCTCTCTTTCTCTGACCTTCTACTTTACCAAGCATAATGTCCTTCTCCAGGGACTGCTCACTCATGATAACATGTCCAAAGTTCCAGAGGCATAGTCTCACCACCAACATTTCTAAGGAGCATTCTGGCTATATTTCTTCCAAGACAAATTAGTTAGTTCTTCTTGCAGTCCTTGGTATATTCAACATTGTTCGCCAACACCATAATTCAAAGGCATCAATTCTTGTCTGACCTTCTATATTCATTGTCCAGCTTTCACATTTATGAGAAAATTAAAAATACGACGATGTGGGTCAAGGGCACTTTAGTCCTCAAAGTGACATCTTTGTTTTTAACACTTTAAAGAGGTCTTTTGCAGCTGATTTGCCCATTGCAATATGTCATTTGATTTCTTGACTGCAGCTACCATGAATGTTCATTGTGTATCCAAGTAAAATGAAATCCTTGACAACTTCAAACTTTTCTTCGTCTATCATGGTGTTGGTCAAGTCATGAAGTTTTTGTCTTCTTTATGTTGAGTTGTGTCTTAGTTATCCCATGCCACTATAACAGAAATACCACAAGTGGATGGTTTTAACAAAGCTGTTTATTTTCTCACAGTAAAGTAGGCTAGAAGTCCAAATTCAGGGTGTCAGCTTCAGGGGAAGGCTTTCTCTCTCTGTAGGCTTTCTCATCAATCTTCTTCCAGACTAGGAACTTTTTTGTGCAGGAATCCCAGGTCCAAAGGACGTGTCCTGCTCCTGGCACTGCTTTTTTGGTGGTATGAGTTCCCCTGTCTCTCTGCTTGCTTCTGTCTTTTATATCTCAAGAGATTGCCTCAAGACACAATCCAATCCTATAGGTTGAGTCCTGCCTCACTAACACAACTCCTGCCCATTGTTCCTTATTAACATCATAGAGGCCGGATTTGCAACATATAGGAAAATCACACGATATGGGGAATCATGGCCCAGCCCAACTGATACACACATTTTTGGTGGGACACAATTCAATCCATGACAAGGTGTAATCCAATCAAGAGTATAGTCTTTGATCTTCATCAGTAAGTGTTTAAAGTTCTCTTCACTTTCTGCAAGAAAAGTTGTGTCATCTGCACATCGCAAGTTGTTGATGAGCTTTCTTCCTATCCTGCTGCCACATTCTTCTTCATATAGTCCAGCTTGTCAGATTATTTGCTCAGCGTACCATTTGAATAAATATGGTGAAAGGGTACAACCGTGATGCATACCTCTTTCCTGAATTTAAACCACACAGTACCCCCTTTTTGTGTTGGAATGACTGCCTCTTCATGTATGTACAGGTTCAGTATGAGCACAATTTAGTACTCTGTAATTCCCATTCTTCTCAATGTTATCCATAATTTCTTATGATGTACACACTCGAATGCCTTGCATAGTCAATAACAGCCAGGTAAACATCTTTCTGGTATTCTCTGTCTTAGTCATCTAGTACTGCTATACCAGAAATACCACAAGTGGATGGCTTTACAAAGAGAAGTTTTTTCTCTCACAGTCCAGTAGGTTACAAGTCCTAATTCAGGGTGTCAGCTCCAGGGAAAGGCTTTCTTCTCTCTGTCAACTCTGGAGGAGTTAGTCTCTGGAGGAGTCTCGTCATCAGTCTTCCCTTGGTCTGGGAGCACCTCAGTACGGGAACCTCAGGTCCAAATGACGGGCTCTGCTCCCAGCAATGCTGTCTTGGTGGTTTGATGTCTCCTTGTCTCTCTGCTTGCTTCTCTCTCTTTTATATCTCAAAAGAGATTGGCTTAAGACAGTATCTGATCTTATAGACCTCATCAGTATAACTGCCACTAATCCATCTTGTACATCATAGTGATAGGGTTTACAACACATAAGGAAATCACATCAGAAGATAAAATGGTAGACAATCATATGAGGGAATCGTTACCTAGTCAAGTGGACAGATATTTTGGGGGCACACAATTCAATCTATGACACTCTGTTTTCAGCCAACATCCATTTGACATCAGCAATGATGTCCCTCATTCCCAACCTCTTCTGAACCTGGCTTGAATTTCTGGCAGTGTCCAGTCAATGTACTGCAGAAACCACTTTTGAATTATCTTCAGCAAAATTTTACTTACATGTGATATTAATGATGTTGTTTCATAATTTCTGTATTCTGTTAGATCACCTTTCTTTGGAACGGGCACAAATATGGATCTTTTCCAGTCGGTTGGCCAGGTTGCTGTCTTCCAAATTTCTTGGCGTAGATGAGTGAGCATCTCCAGCTGCATATATTTGTTGAAATATCACAGATGGTTTTCCATCAATTCCGGGATCCTTGTTTTTTGCCAATGCCTTCGGTGTAACTTCAACCTCTTCTTTCAATACCATCTGTTCTTGGTCATGTGCTACCTCTGGAAATGGTTGAACATCGACCAATTCTTTTTGATACAGTGACTCTATGTATTCCTTCCATCTTCTCTTAGTGTTTCCTGCACCATTCAATATTTTGTCCATAGAATCCTTCAATATTACAACTGAAGTCTTCAACTGAACTAATGCACTATAATTATCAACTTAATAGGGATGCACTGCTTCATTGTTTATTTTCTGATTACTGTGGGACTATCAAACTCAACTCATTAGTCCTTGTCTGTGCTTTACAACTCTATTATACAATTATGATCAAAAGTAACATTTTTGGAGTATTTTTATACACACAAGCAGGTGATTAAAGAAAATGAAAACTATATAATTTACCTGTAATATGGGAGGATGGATGAATGAGTCCACAATTCACTTGTGGAAATGTCATGAGACATGCATGGTATATGCACGAGCATGCTGTACTAGAATTGTTTTACTTACTACCATGCATTATATGTGTGTGGGCACATTAATTGTGAAAAAATACAGTACTATACTGCAACCATAATATTTAAAATGCAATAGCAGTTGGAGTTCAAAACATTAGTGACATAAAATACAGAATGGAAATATTAGAATTAATGGACTCTACAGGTTTTTTTCACCACAGGTTTAGCCTGCACAATTATCAGATAAGACCTTCCAAGGGCACCCAGAAGGTTCATATTTACCATTTGAATCAGCTGCAGTCCAAATGCACTTTGCAGCAGGAGTCTATTAAGGATGATTTTTGGTCCTGTGGCTGGGTAAAATGGTCAGGAGAGTGGTATCAATCTATGGATTGCTCAGTCTTGATGTTGATTTTGCAAACCTGATGCAGGAGATAGGGTGCAGGACAATACTGAAGATTGAGGAGCCACCTCCACCTCCCTTCTTACTAAATTAAATTGCTGTTTGTCAACTAAGTCCAAATCTTACTTCCAAGTCCCTAATCAACTATTATTTAATCATGATAAGCCTAATATCTTTTGAAATTGTTACCTGAAATTTGCTACTTACAGGACATGTAGCAAGATTTTGTCGTAGTATGAGATACATTGATTTGAGTAAAGTGATTCAGAACTCAGTACCTATCCTACCACTTTGAAGTCTTCAATATACTCTTAAGAATTATTCTAGATTTATTGAGTTTATCTCCTATTTACTGTCAGTTACCATTCTTTCTGAAGATTTCTGAATCTTCTTGTGTGGAGAAGAATATCCAATCATCTGTTTTTAACATCTCAATGAATATATTCAAAATACCTCCATTTGCTGGTAAGCATTTGAGCAGACAGCATACAAAAGCATGTGGACCTGGTGGTATCAGGTAGGACTTATTTTGGGTTCAAGGACTTATCCATTGTTCTGTAACTTTGACAAAACACACAATGTGTTTGTCAGTGTACTCAATCAGTTTGCTATGCTCTTTTTGAAAAATCAAGTCCATTTGTAAGCAATCCGCTATGGAAAACAACCAAAAAACTTCAACCACCACCACCACAATGAAAGCAACAACAAAACCCCTTGTATTTGGTTTGGAAATGCTACTCTTGAAATGATTCCCAGTTTATCAAATAGTTCATGTTTCCTGCTCATACTAAATATACTCAAATCTAAGCAAACATTTCTATGAAAAGAACCATTGCCATTAATCAGATGTTGCACAGAATGCATTTATACTAAATAATCATTTTTTTTTTTTTTAATCTGAGATTTAGATATAACTTGGTGTCCTGTATTTTCTCTGGAAGTTCTAACTAATAGATTCTCTTAGATGATAAATGAAGTTTTCAAATATAAAAAACCTCTCTTCTTTTGCAGCACCCACTTGGCAATAAGAGCACATACAAATAATACATAATCGAGGTACATGTTTGATGCATAGGATTGAATGCCCTGAAAACAACACAAGGGCCCAGGAAACCCTGGTTAACAAAATAAATAATTACTGTTTGTGGTAAACTTGAAAGGGCTTAGCTGTGAGTAATCATAAGACTGTCTACAGTCGGAAGCCAAGAGTCATGGCCAATTACCAGGATCCAGGTGATAATCAAAATGAAAGGCAATTGTTACCTGCTCACCTTTATTGAGCCAGCAAATATCTTCTCCTAATTTATTTCTCCTCTTTGGTAGGAAGAATTTGATTTTTCTCTCTCTTTGTGATATTCCCTGAGGAAGAAGTATGTAATTCATTGATAATTTACCATACATCTGGAAGACTTAAAAAAAAAAAAAAAAAAAAGGCTTTGGCACGCCTGCTAATTATCTAGGACACTTCACATATTCCCCCGTGAGAAAAGTTAAGATGCAATTCAAGGCAAGTAGCTAAGTGACATAAGTGATCTGAATAGTCCCACAGAGACTTATGTGATGTACAAACATAGTCAATGAGTAAAATTGCAACGGTAAAAAACAACTAGATGTAAGTTCAGTCTCAATAAAACTGAAACATTCGCAAAGTCATGATGGAAGCAATGACATTATTGTCACTAAATAAGATTTATTTTAACTTTATTGTTCAAAGAAAACGTCTAGTAAATACTGTGATAAATACATTATTTAACCCATTTATGTAAGGTAGATATTAAACAAAACAAAACCTATTCTCGTGGAGTCAATTCTGACTCATGGTGACCCCATGTGTCACAGAATAGAACTGCTCCATAGGATTTTCTTGGCTATAGTCTTCACGGGAGTAGGTTGCAAGGTTTTTCTTATGCAGTGCAGCTGGCTGGGTTCGAACCACCAACTTTAGGTTAGTTGCCAAGCACAAACAATGAGCACAACCCAAGACTATGAGATGGAAATTACTGTACCCATATTCAGAGTACACTAAGATCAGTTAAACTATGTAATTTGAAGTCACACAATTAATACTAGAGGATTTGGAATTCAAGTCAGATCTCTCCAGGTCTACATCACTGAGTGAGTGATAAATAGTGTTATATTAGCCCCATCCTCCTGTCCTTGGACATGGTAGTCTGCACTGTCAGCTTTGGGCAGCAGTCCCATCTCTTGGCCTACCTGAATGGCAGCCCCACACTTCAGAAATGACGTGGTAGAGACCTGACTCTTTGTAGCCCTGGAGGCAGTTTTTCTCTCTTTTGAAACCTAGGAGGGGGTGTTTCTACCCTTGCAAGTACATGTAGCCCCCTTCGAGAGTTCTGCTGATCGGCAAACTTCACAGAAATGTGCCTTCTTTTTCTTGAAGGACAACAGATGTTTGCAACCAAGTTGCTCCATTGGTCTGCTTCCTTTCTGTAGAATTCCAGGAGGCAGGCAACTTTCATTCCTTCTGTCTTGGCTCTGTCCCTTTCAGTCAAAGCTGAAGGGGTTTATGCTAGGATTGTTGACTAGAACCATCTGTCACAGGCCTAATCTCTTTAGCAAAAGATTGTGTAACTGCTTCCTAGATGAAAGATTTCCAGGACAAGTTTCCTTAGTCTGTTCAACAGAATTTTCCAAATCTTTAAGTTCTGGTTTCATTTGCACAGTTCCTTTTAAGTCTATCTCTTTCTTCCTGAATTTTAACTACAAGCGGCAAGCAGAAACCATGCTGCCCCTTTAAGACATCAAGAACACAGACTGGGAAAAATGTCTAATCTGCTTTAAAGTCTATCCAGTAAAAATTTCATTTCAGATGTTATATTCTGTTACACAATTTCAATTTTCATCTTTATTATAATTTATATATTTTTTATGCTTAAGCTTACCTTTAAATCTTTGCAAATGTTTATAATTATTTGAAGTTCTTGTCTGCTAGTTTCATCAAGTTGGTAATTCCGGGATACACTAGTGATGACTGATTTTTCTCAGAGTTATGGTTAATATCTCCCTGTTTTTTAACTTACCAAGAAATACTTCTTTGGATGCTGTACACTGTGAACATTTCACTATAAGTCTATGGACATTTTGGCCTTTCTTTAGCCAGCATTGTGTTTTGGCCACCAGTTTAAATACTTGCACATCAGCTTAATCCTTTTGAGGTTTAATTTTGAGCTTTGTTAGAGTGGAGTTTAGTAGAGCCTTTTCTTAAGTGCCAGTTTAGTTCTTTTACTTCCACTGTCTCCACGGAGAGCCTTGCTTTCAACGATTTTACTCACTGTGGCATGGCAGGTTTTTAACATATCCTAAGTTGTTGTGAGCTCTACTAGGCTTCCATTGTACATGCTCCTGGCTCTTTCACTTTCCTGGTAGTTGCTTATCCCCTGACCTTAGGAATTCTCAGCCTAGCGTGTGTTGTTTAGGGTTCATACAAAGTCTGTAATTGGCCAAAGATGTATTTTTTGTACCTTTATTGCCTTCATTTCTTAGTCCATTACCCAGCTTCATATATTCCAAACATCTTCACCTTTCCAGACTCTGGATTTGTGTCCTTATCTCAACAAAATTAAAACTCTCCTTGTGCCCACCTCCCTCACCAACCCTGATGTGTGGGAACAGCAAATGCCTCCCTTCTCTCACAGATCATGGTTCTGTGGCTGACAGCTGTCAAAAATCTGTTACTATTATTGCATATATTTTCTCCAAACTTCCATTTGCTTTCAACAGTGGAATCATAAAAGCCCTGGTTAAAACTCAAGATTCTGTTACAGAGATTGCCAAATACCCTCAGGAAATCATACAACTGATTTTCCCTTATCGGTTTAATTTTAGCATTCTTCTCCTTTTTCCCCCATGGTGAATATATATTTGTTTTCCTGTGATTTAAACAATCAGTTTTGAAATGTTTCTTATTTTTAGAGCAGCATCTGTAGAGATTCTTATAAACATGCTTTTTTTTTTTTGGTAGGGAGGCTTATATTTTCTTCAATCTTTTAAAAAATGGATGCCCCAACACTTTTGACAATTCTTTTTCTCTAATGTCTAAAATAATGCCAAGAGCATATCACCTTTCAGTAAAATTAGTTTAAGGAAAAAAAAAAAAAAGATAAGAGAAAGTAAAGAAAGAAAATAATTGTTTCCTCACCTTTTCCTTCTGTGCTTTTTTTTTTCTTTGACTGTAGTACTTTATCCCAGGCAGCAAATGTCTGTTCATTTGTCTTTCTTATTTATTTATTTATTTATTTATTTATTTATTTATTTATTTATTTATTTATTTATTTATTTATTTATTTATTTATTTATTTATTTATTTATTTATTTATTTATTTATTTATTTATTTATTTATTTATTTATTTATTTATTTATTTATTTATTTATTTATTTATTTATTTATTTATTTATTTATTTATTTATTTATTTATTTATTTATTTATTTATTTATTTATTTATTTATTTATTTATTTATTTATTTATTTATTTATTTATTTATTTATTTATTTATTTATTTATTTATTTATTTATTTATTTATTTATTTATTTATTTATTTATTTATTTATTTATTTATTTATTTATTTATTTATTTATTTATTTATTTATTTATTTATTTATTTATTTATTTATTTATTTATTTATTTATTTATTTATTTATTTATTTATTTATTTATTTATTTATTTATTTATTTATTTATTTATTTATTTATTTATTTATTTATTTATTTATTTATTTATTTATTTATTTATTTATTTATTTATTTATTTATTTATTTATTTATTTATTTATTTATTTATTTATTTATTTATTTATTTATTTATTTATTTATTTATTTATTTATTTATTTATTTATTTATTTATTTATTTATTTATTTATTTATTTATTTATTTATTTATTTATTTATTTATTTATTTATTTATTTATTTATTTATTTATTTATTTATTTATTTATTTATTTATTTATTTATTTATTTATTTATTTATTTATTTATTTATTTATTTATTTATTTATTTATTTATTTATTGTGTGGAATGTCCCAGTTTAGCTATTTCTTGCCTGAGAGAGTCTCCAGTTAGGGGGAAAAAAAACGTCGAAAGACTTGTGTCATTTCTTAAGAAACCCACAGAAAAGTCCAAACAGATAAACACAGTTCCTGTGAACAGGGTCCTTCCTGTTCCATCTGGAAGCAGGTGCTCACACTTGTAAGGTAGGCTGATGTCTTCGAGACCACCTACCACTGCACCAAAGAGGAAGAAGTAATAAGCAAAGTAAAAACACCACAAAGCTCTCCTACTCTGTTTTAGCTGTCTTTTTCTTGATTCAGCTTCATCTGGCTTTGATAAACTTTGGATTACTTTTTAGAGTTCTGACAAGTTTTATTGGGGCTGTTTTTTTTTTTTTTTTCTTATTTTTTTTAGTGTTTCTGTGGAGGAACATGCCTTTATAGCTTTGGACTTCACCATTTTCACTGGCGTCCCTTTATTCATAGTAATTCTAAGAACAAAAAAATTAGACTATAGATAAAGGGAATTAATAAAGTGAGTTTAAAAAACACTCTGACTTCTGTTCTAAGGCTTTATTGAGCATTTTCATTCTTCAAATTAACATATTTAATTGGCCAACCTACTTGACACAGGTCATTCTTTATTTCAATAAAAATGAATGGCTAATCAAATAATTTCTTGAATTGTGTAAATTTATTGGATATTTATGAGACTAGAGAGAGAGTCATTGCATTGCCTCTCTACAGCTCTGGCTTCTTTCTTCCACTCTGAGAATTAATTAAATTCCTTTCTTTTCCCCACACAGAGTACTTTCAGTTTTTTAGCCTAAGCCTTACTAGTCATCAACCATGGTATTGAAGGACTTATATCATGCACTGAATGCCTGCTGTCTTTTTAAAAGTTTAACATTTCTGTCTGGAATTAGAAAAAGGTATACATATTTCTAATAAAAATTTTTCAGGTTTGTATTCCCTTCCATTATGTCACTAGGAATCTCTGGGTGACTTAGATGGTTAAGTGCTGGGTTACTAACAAATAGGTTGGCAGAGACGTCTCAGTAGAATGGTGTTGTGATCTTTTTCTGAAAAATCAGCCACTGGAAATTGTAAGGAGCACAGTTCTACATGGGGTTGCTATGAGTCAGAATTTACTCAGTGGTAACTGGGGTTGGCTTTGGTTTTTTAGGATCAGACGTATTTCCACAAATGACTAGAAAATTGCAAAAAAAAAAAAATGTAGCAGACATCTGACAGACATGGGGTTGCTAAGAGTCAGAATTTACTCAGTGGTAACTGGGGTTGGCTTTGGTTTTTTAGGATCAGACTTATTTCCACAAATGACTAGAAAATTGCAAAAAAAAAAAAAAATGTAGCAGACAAAAGTATTCAGACATTTTACAAGTAGAACAGGAACTTGATTCCTAAGAGACAGAGAACAACGGAGGTAAGCCCCAAGACATTCCTGGTAACCTGGACTGAGCCACTTACTGGAATTCAGGCACTTCTGGACTTCAGGGCACTCCAAGCAAAGAAGAATGAGCTCTTTAAACCCAGGGCACACACACTGGACTTTGAGGAGACTGTAGTAGCTGAAATTTGTCACAGTATTTTACTAACTAAAGTCAAATTCCCTTGAGCTCATATTTTTCTTTTTGATTAATTTTTTTAGTTTGTTAATAGTCTCAAATGCCATAGACCATATTTGTCTATTTTTTATTTTGGATTCCTCTAATTATTTATGTGCTAACTCTATGTATTATATCTATGCCACATGTAGAGTAGTATTCCTGTACTCATTAATGCAAATTAAAACTATCCCTAAATCTGTAATTTTATTAATAAGGTGATAAGATTACAGGTAAATAGATTTCTATTTACCTCTGTATTCCTACAGTAGTTTCCCAAGCTTGTCATTCTGATTGCTCAAACTGTTTTAATTTGTACTTCTACTATCTTTCTATATTTATGATGTATTATCCATACATCTATCTATATTAAAGATGTATTATCTTTCCATATTTATGATGAGGTCTCTGTTTTAGTTCATTATGGGGTATTGTGTGTATTTTCTAGCTGTGTTAAATATTGTTTGATTCCCAAGAAAATGAAGGAAAATGCACTTTGGATGTATCGAACTTTGTACTTCTCTAGATTAGTGGCACAAGTTCCTGTGGAGACTAGGCCAAAATCAACAAATAGGGTAAGAAAGACTGCCAGTATTATGGTTAAATTTCTCTACGTGCTTGTTTTACTAGTCATCATATTTATTAGTTCACAAGTTTTTCTCAGAATTCATTCCATGCCAAGGCTAAATAGGAAGTAAAAAACTTTTATTTTGTGTGTGTGTGTGTGTGTAAACAACAGAACTTGTTTGAGAATTTTCTCTTGTAATTACATTCTTAATTTATGTGTCTAAGATTAAACAAGCACTAACTATAGGAAACCAAACAAATTCATTGCTGTCCAGTCGATCCTGACTTGTAACGACCCTATTGGGCAAATTTGCACAAAGGACCTCTTTAAAGTGTCGAAAAGCAAAAATGTCACCTCAAAGACTAAGATGCGCCTGACCCAAGGCATGGTATTTTCAATCTCATCATAAGCATGTGAAAGCTGAACAATAAATAATGAAGACTGAAGAAGAATCGATGCCTTTGAATTGTGGTGTTGGTGAAGTATATTGAATATATCATGGACTGGCAAAAGAATGAACAAATCTGCCTTGGACGAAGTACCACCAGAATGCTCCTTAGTAGCAAGGATGGTGAGACTGCGTCTTACATACTTTGGACATGTTGTCAGGAGGGATCAGTCCCCGGAGAAGGACATCATGCTTGATAAAGTATACGGTCAGTGGAAAAGAGAAGACCCTCAACAAGAGAGATTGACACAGTGGCTGCAACAATGGGGTCAAGCATAATAACCATTGTAAGGATGGTGCAGGACCAGCAGTGTTTCCTTCTGTGGTACACGGGGTCGCTATGAGTCAGAACCAACTCGATGGCACCTAACAACAACAACAACAACACAACTATAGGAAGATATTTGTTTGAAAGGAACAAGAACTTCAAATAAAACAAATATTTGTCCCCAAAGATTTATAGTAACTAAGCCTAAAAATTTATAGTGACTACGATGCAACAATGGACTCAAACGTATCAACAATCACGAAGGCATGCAAGATTGGGGGACGTATTGTTTGGTTGTGTAGAAGATCGTCATGAGCTGGAGGCATCTCAATAGCATCTAACAGAAACGACAAGATGAAATAATGGCAGAAGTGTATATTACTTCATAAGAATGTGTATAAATTCAGAATGTTACCATTTTTAACATAATGCTTTTTGTATGGCATATAGTGTTCAGTAAAAAAAAAAAAAAAGTCCTAGACTTATTTGTCCTGTTTATATGATGCTTTTCATATTTACTGATATAGAATTATCTAAATTCACTGGAAGTATGATTTAGAAAATGTGTAAAAGTTCTTCTGGTTCTGACAATAGTTTTTCACCAAATGTTCTCTATAAGTTATCATCTATAAAAAATCTTGGGAAGGAAAAAACATTTAATTTAAAATCTCCAAAGTGAGAATGCAGTTATATCTGCTAAAAAATTATCATGACATTTGCATTTTTTCATAGGTTTTTAGAAAATATTGCATATTGAGTGTGAAATACAAATTTTGTATTGATTCTTAAAGATGATTGGAAAGCATTTTTACCTCTTTGTTCTTTAAGCTGTATATGAAGGGGTTAAACATAAGAATAGATAAAGTATAAAACACAGAAGCTATTTTTTTGTTATGATAAGAATGAGCAGATTCAGGCTGCAGGTACATAATAGTATAGGCCCATAGAACAAAACCATCACTTTCAGATGAGAACCACATGTGGAGAAAGCTTTTTTCCTGCCCTCAGCAGAATGCATTTGAAATATGGCTATCAGAATCAGCATAAGTCAGCAAACACTCCCAGCAATCCACTAACCCACTGCTGTAGAGTCGATTCCATGAGGATTGAAATCACATTAAATGCTGAAAACGTTATGATCAATAATTCAATTTCTCATGCATTCAAGCAGAGAAAAGGTATTAAGGGAACATCATCACAATAGAAACGAACAACGACGTAAGTATCACAGAAGGTCAATGTAAATACCTTACTGTTGAGAATCAGAGACTAAAAGGTACTGAAGAGGTGTGGAATACCAACAAGCATGTGACAAAGTCTCTGGGACAAGACAGTATTGTAGAGCATTGGGTTACAGATGGTCACATAATGGTCATAGGCCGTGGTTGCCAGGATATAAAATATACAAATAATGTACAAGAGGAAGAAAGCCGTCTGTCTGGCACATGCATAATAGAAAATGGTATTTTGATTCAAAATTAAATTAGGATTTTATCTTAGGCTAAACAACAGTAGAGTTATCAAGATCAATCAAGGACAAGTTTCTGATTAAAAAAAAAATACATAGATGTGTGTAGGTGGGAGACCACCTAGGTCAAGATGCTCATGCCTAGGTTGCCCAATAGTGTGATCATGTAGAAGACAAGGAAGCTGCCAAAAAGAGGGAACTGTATTTCAATTTGCTCTGTGACTCTTAGTATAATGAATTTAGTCAGCGTTGTTAGATTTCGCTGCCCCATTTAGTCTAGAAATCTCTTCCAGGAAGAAACAGAGGTATTGATATTAGTTTTCATAAGGCATTATCTAGACAAATTATATTGCTTGTAGACAGAATGGAGTCTCTTTCTTCATACTAGAAAAAAAAAAAATAGAAAAAATAATCCCCCCATGTGATTTTAAACTAAAGTAGATTAGAGAAGATCCTACTTCCCAAAATTGGAGGATACACATGAAAGTTATTATACACTGGTATGACATAGATTCAGCAGCGTTTGGAGCACATATATTTATAATAAAACCATATAATTGTAATATAGTAATAACATCATTGTTGTTGTTAGATGCATTCAAATTGGTAACAACTCATAAAGACCCTAGGTACAACAAAATGAAACACTTCCCATTCTGGGCTATCCTCACAATAGTCGCAGTGCTTGAGCCCATTGTGGCAGCCACTGTGTCAGTCCAAGTCATTGAAGGTCTCTCTCTCTTTTGCCAACCCTCTACCTTACCAAGCATGATGTCCTTCTCCAGGGATAAGCCCCTTCTGATAACATATTCAAAGACTATGAGATGAAATCTCACCATTCTCATATCTAACGAGCCTTCTGGCTGTAGTTCTTCCAAGAAGGTTTTGTTCTTTATACTGGCAGTCCCTGTTATATTCAATGTTCTTTCCAATACCGTAATTCAAAAGTATCAATTATTCTCTGTTCTTCTATATTCGTTGTCTAAGTTACTCATGCATATGAGATGATTAAATATACCATGCCTTGGGTAAGGCGCACCTTAGTCCTCAAAGTGACACCTTCACTTTTTAACAATTTGACGTGGTATTTTGCAGCAGATATGTTGAATGCAATAAGTGGTTTGATTTCTTGACTGCTGTTTCCATGGTTGTAGATTGTGCAGCCAAATAAAATGAAATTCTTAACAACATCAATATTTTCTCCATTTTTCATGATGTTGCTCATTGGTCCAGTTGTGAGGATTTCTGTCTTTTTTATGTTGAGGTATAACCCATACTGAAGGCTATAGTCTTTGATCTTCCTCAGTAAGTGCTTTATGTCCTCTTCACTTTCAGCAAGCATGGTCGTATCATCTGCATATAGCAGGTTGTTAATGAGTCTTCCCTAATCCAACAATAACAACATTTAATAAGTTATAGAGCTCATTAGAGACTACTATTAAATGTATATTTAGCTACCCCATCTTTCTAAACTTGTCCTTTCAGAGGAAATAATTAAGTATGTCAAACTTTGTAGGTTAGTTTATTGTTCTGTTTGTTTATATTCATGACTATGACTTATCTTCAACTATTTTGCCTGGAATTGTTGTTGTTAGGTACTGTCAAGTTGGGTCCTACTCATAGCGACCCTATGTACAACAGAATGAAACAGTTCCCAGTCTTGCACCAACCTCACAATTAGGCTACGTTTAAGCCCATTGTTCCAGCCACCGTGTCAATCCATTTCATTGAGGATCTTTCTTGTTTTTGCTGACCTTCTGCTTTACCAAGCATGAAGTTCTCTGGGGACTGGTCCCACCCGGAAACATGTCCAAAGTATGTGCTATCCATAAGGCTTTCACTAGCCCATTTTTTCAGAAGTAGGTAGCTAGGTTCTTTTTCCAGTCTTAGTCTGGAAGCTCTGATGAAACCTGTCCACCATGGGTGACCTTGCTGGTATTCGAAATACCAGTGGCGTAGCTTCTAGTATCGCAGGAACATGCAAGCCACTGCAGTATGACAAACTGACAGTTGATGGTGCCTGGAACTACAACCAATTTTGTTAAGGGATTTAGTAACTACATATCATGTAATGAGAAACTAAAATTATTTTTGTTAAATGTTAGAAACCACAGAAAGGGATGTGAAGGTTATAAAGCTGATAGTAAGTTTTCTCCCAAGTTCAGGAACAAGACAACGATACCACTTCTGCCGTTTCTATTATATATTGCACTAGCCTTTCTGCCCAGAGAAATTAGCCAAGAAAAAGATTAAAGGATTCAAATTGGAGAGGGAAAATAAAATGATCTCTTTTTGTAGATGGTGTGGTCTAACAAATAGAAAAATTGTAAAGAATCTAGAAAAAAAGTCTTGAGCTTACAGAAAATATTCAGCAAAGTTGTAGTATGTAATATGAACAGATATAAATCAGTTGCATTTCTACATACTAGTGCTGTACAATATGAAAACACAATCAAAAACGCAATATATTAAAAATATTATCAATGAAGATAAAATAAATGTTGATAACTTTAACAAGAAATTTGCAAGACTTATACACTGAAAACTACAAAACGTTGATGATACTCTCCAAATGTAAAATTTCTGTATATTTAACGCAGTCCCTAGCAAAATGTCAATAGATTTTTTTTTTTCAGAAGAGAAGAAAGATGATCCTAAAATCCATACACGATGGAAAGAGGCTCAGATAACTCTAATAATCTAGAAAAAGAAGAGCAAATTTGGAGAATTTGCAATTTCAAAGCATACTACAAAACTATAGAAACCAAAACACGATAAAAAAATAAAACATAAAGTTTTTCTAACACAAAAAAAAGTGAAAAGACATTGGAAAATATATTTGCAAATCATATATCTAATTAAGGTTCACAGTAGGGTCACTGAAAATGCTGGTGGTATAGTGGTTAAGTGCTTGGTTGCCAACCAAAACGTCAGCAGTTCAAATCCACCAGGCTGTCCTTGGAAACTGTGGGACAATTCTGCTCTGTCCTATAGAGTCACTATGAGTCAGAATCAACTCAATGGCAATTTTTTTTTAATCCAGATTATATAAAAAACACCTACCACTCAACCACAAAAAGACATCCAACCCAATTAAAAAACTAGTAAACACATTGAATAAATATTTTTCCAAAGAAAATATACATTATGGTCAATAAGAACATGAAAAGATGCTCATGGACATTATAAAAAAACAAACAAAAAAACAAACCCAGAGCCATTGAGTCAATTCTGACTCACAGAGACCTTATAGGACAGAGTAGAACTGCTCCATAGATTTTCCAAGGAGCATCTGGTGGATTTGAACTTCCAGCCCTTTGGATAGCAGCTGTAGCACTTAACCACTATGCCACCAGGGTTTCCTTTAGACATTATAGAAAGTCAAATAAAAATCACAATGAGATGCCATTTCACACCAATGAGAATGAAAGCAATAATTAAAAAAAATTGAAAATAAAGTGTTTAAGAGAGTTGGGAGAAATTGGAAGACTCACACACTGTTGGTGAGATTGTAAAGTTTGCAGCCACCATGGAAAATCATTTGATGGTTCCACAATAAGATAAATACAGAATTACCTTTCGATGCAGCAAATCCCCTTTTAGGTATATGCCTAAAAGAATTGAGAACAGGTATTCAAACAAATTCTTGTCCACAAATGTTCATAGCAGCAGTAGTCACAACAGCGAAACAAGTAAAAACAACCCAAATGACCATCAACAGGTAAACAGATTAAAAAAAAAAAAAGGCATATCCATGCAACAAAATGGAATCCTGGTGGTACAGTGATTAAGAACACGACTACTAACCAAAGGTCTGCAATGAAATATTATTCAGTCATAAAAAAATGAAGCACTGATACTTGCTATGCTGTGTATCAACCTGGGAGACTCATGCCATGTGAGAGAAGCTAGCAACGATAGGTCACATATTCAATGTTTTCACTTATATTAACTAACCGGAATAGGAAAACCCATAGGAAGCAGATTAGTGGTTGTCAGGGGCTGAGTGGGGTTAGAGAGGTTGAGGAGACATTTCTTAATCCATATAGAGTCGTGTCTAGGGGTGGTGGAAATATTTTGGAGCTAGATAAAGTGATGGCTGCACAGCATTGTGAATAGACTGAAAGCCACTGAATAGGTACTTTTAAATGATTAATTTTATATTTTTTCAGTTTTGCCTCAATAAAAAATATTATAAGTGCATATGTTGTTGCTGTTGTTGTTGTTAGGTGCCATCGAGCCGGTTCCAACTCATAGCAACCCTAGGCACAACAGAACGAAATACTGCCCGGTCCTGTGCCATCCTTACAATCATTGTTATGCTTGAACTCATTGTTGCAGCCACTGTGTCAATCCGACTCATTGAAGGTCTTCTTCTTTTCCCCGACCCTATACTTTGATAAGCATGATGTCCTTCTCCAGGGACTGATCCCTTCTGAGAACATGTCCAAACTTTGTAAGACCCAGTTTTGCCATCCTTGCTTCTAAGGAGCATTCTGGTTGTACATCTTCTAAGACAGATTTATTCCTTCTTTTGGCAGTCCATGGTATGTTCGGTATTCTTCGCCAGCACCACAATTCAAAGGCGTCAATTTTTCTTCGGTCTTCTTTATTCATTGTCCAGCTTTCACATGCATATGATGCAACTGAAAATACCATGGCTTGGGTCAGGTGCACCTTAGTCTTCAAGGTGACATCTTTGCTCTTCAACACTTTAAGAGGTCCTTTGCAGCAGATTTGCCCAATGCAATGCGTCTTTTGATTTCTTGACCGCTGCTTCCATGGGTGCTGATTGTGGATCCAAATAAAATGAAATCCCTGATAACTTCAATCTTTTCTCTGTTTATCATGATGCTGCTCATTGGTCCAGTTGTGAGGATTTTTGTTTTCTTTATGCTGAGGTACAATCCATACTGAAGGCTGTGGTCTTTGATCTTCATTAGAAAGTGCTTCAAGTCCTTTTCAATTTCAGCAAGTAAGGTTGTGCCTTCTGCATAATGCAGGTTGTTAATGAGCCTTGCTCCAATCTTGATGCCCCATTGTTCTTCATATAGTCCAGCTTCTGGTATTATTTTCTCAGCATACAGATTGAATAGGTATGGTGAAAGAATGTAACCCTGACTCACACCTTTCCTGACTTTAAACCAATCAGTTTCCCCTTGTTCTGTCTGAACATTTGCCTCTTATTCTATGTAGAGGTTCCTAATAAGCACAATTAAGTGTTCTGGAATTCCCATTCTTCACAATGTTATCCATAATTTGTTATGGTCCATGCAGTCAAATGCCTTTGCAGAGTCAATAAAACACAGGTAAACATCCTTCTGGTATTCTCTGCTTTCAGCCAGGATCCATCTGACATCAGCAATGATATCCCTGGTTCCACGTCCTCTTCTGAAACCAGCCTGAATTTCTGGTGGTTCCCTGTCGATATACTGCTGCAGCCGTTTCTGAATAATCTTCAGCAAAATTTTGCCTGAGTGTGATATTAATGATACTGTCCTATAATTTCCACCTTTGGTTGGATCACCTTTCTTGGGAATAGACATAAATATTGGCCAGGAAGCTGTCTTCCATATTTCTTGGCACAGACGAGTGAACACCTCCAGCGCTGCATCTGTTTGTTGAAACATCTCAGTTGGTATCCCATCAATTCCTGGAGCCTTGTTTTTTCCAACACCTTCAGTACAGCTTGCACTTCTTCCTTCAGTGCCATTGATTCCTGATCATATGCTATCTTTTGAAATGTTTGAGCATCGACTAATCCTTTTTAGTGTAATGACTCTGTGTATTCCTTCCATCTTCTTTTGATTCTTTCTGCGTTGTTTAATATTTTCCCCATGGAATCCTTCACTATTGCAACTCGAGGTTTGAATTTTTCTTCAGTTCTTTCAGCTTGAGAAATGCCGATGGTGTTCTTCCCTTTTGGTTTTCCATCTCCAGCTCTTTGCACATGTCATTATAATACTTTACTTTGTCTTCTCGAGCCACCCTCTGTAATCTTCTATCAGTTCTTTTACTTCATCATTTCATCCTTTTGCTTTAGCTGCTCGACGTTTGAGAGCAAGTTTGAGAGTCTCCTCTGACATCCATCTTGGTCTTTTTTTTCCTTTCCTTTCTTTTCAATGACCTCTTGCTTTCTTCATGTATGATCTCCTTGATGTCATTCCACAACTCATCTGGTGTTCGGTCACTAGTGCTCAATGGATCGAATCTATTCTTCAGATGGTCTCTAAACTCAGGTGGAATATACTCAAGGTCTTATTTTGGCTCTCATGGACTTGTTCTGATTTTCTTCAGTTTCAGCTTGAACGCCCGTATGAGCAATTGATGGTCTGTTCCACAGTCGGCCCCTGGCCTTGTTCTGACTGATGATATTGAGCTTTTCCATTGCCTCTTTCCACAGATGTAGGCAATTTGATTTCTGTGTGTTCCATCTGATGAGGTCCATGCATATAGTCACCGTTCGTGTTGGTGAAAAAAGGTATTTGTAATAAAGAAGTCGTTGGTCTTGCAAAATTCTATCATTCAATCTCTGGCATTGTTTCTATCACCAAGGTCATAGTTTCCAACTACCGATCCTTCGTCTTTGTTTCCAACTTTTGCATTCCAATTGCCAGTGATTATCAATGCATCTTGATTGCATGTTCAATCAATTTCAGACTGCAACAGCTGATAAAAATCTTCTATTTCTTCATATTTGGCCCTAATGATGATGCATAAATTTGAATAATAGTCGTATTAATTGGTTTTCATTGTAGCCGTACGGATATTATCCTATCACTGACAGCGTTGTACTTCAGGATAGATCTTGAAATGTTCTTTTGATGATGAATGCAACACCATTCCTCTTCAAGTTGTCTTTCCCAGCATAGTAGGCTATACGATTGCCTAATTCAAAATGGCCAATACCAGTCCATTTCAGCTCACTTATGCCTAGGATATTGATGTTTATGTGTTCCATTTCATTTTTGATGATTTCCAATTTTCCTAGATTCATACTTCATACATTCCAGGTTCTGATTATTAATAGAAGTTTGCAGTTGTTTCTTCTCATTTTGAGTTGTGCCACATCAGCAAATGAAGGTCCTGAAAGCTTTACTCCATCCACCAAATATACATATTAAATAGTTGATAAATGCATGTATCGACTATTTAATATGTATAAAAATACCAAAACCAAACACGTTGCCTTCAAGTCGATTCCGACTCATAGCAACCCTATAAGACAGAGTAGAACTGCCCCATAGGGTTTCCAAGGAGTGCCTGGTGGGTTCAAACTGCCTTCCTTTTGGTTAGCAGCCTTAGCTCTTAACCACTATGCCACTAGGATTTCCTTTAGTATGTATTTTGCCTATTAATGCTTTATCACATTCTTCAATTTATTCCTTTCTTCTGAGTGATAGGATTTTAAGAATTGTGTTATTTCTGAAATAACCAAAACCAAACCAAACGTGTTGCCATTGAGTCAATTCCAACTCATAGTGACCCTATAGCACAGAATAGAACTGCCCATAGGGTTCCCGAGGAGTGGCTGGTGGATTCAAACTGCTGAACTTTTAGTCAGCAGCCAAGCTCTTAACCATTGTGCCACCAGAGTTTATTTCCTAAATAATAAAGTAAAATATAAATTTAATGGGGTATTGATTCTTGAAGTTTGGCTTAATAAATAAACGCCTATAATGAATGGAGCTCTAGTGGCTTAGTGGTTAAGGGCTCATCTGCTAATCAAAATGTTGGCAGTTCAAATGACCATCAGTTCCTTGAAAACCCTAGAGGCCAGTTCTACTCTGTCCTATAAGGTCCATATGAGTTAGAATTGATTTGATGGCAGTGGGTTTGGTTTTTTGAGTTTTATATTGAGTGAACCAAAACACCCAACCAAAACTATTGCTGTCAAGTCGATTTCAACTCATAGTGACAATATAGGACAAGGTAGAACTGCTCCAAAGTGTTTCTAAGGCTGTATATCTTTATGAAAGCAGGCTGCTGCATATTTCTTCCATGGAGAGGCTGATGGGTTCAAACGGGCAATTTTTGTTTAGCAGTTGAGTGCTATAACCATTGCACCACCAGGTCTCCTAATGTATTTTTAAAAAAAGCAAAAAAACAACCAAACCCTTGGTCACCAAGTTCATTCCGACTCATAGCAACCCTATATGACAGAGTAGAACTGGCTCATAGGGCTTCCAAGGAGCGGCTGGTGAATTCAAAATGCTGACCTTTTGGTTAGCAACCAAGCTCTTAACCACTATGCCACCAGGGCTCCAATACATACATACATATATAAAAAATACACAAATCATAATAGTTTACTCTGCAATGGAGAAAACCTGTCAATGTTCACATTTTGTCATTTGCAGTAGTAACTCTACATGTGGAAGTTCTGGTTCACCTGGATTGTCCCTGGGACTGTGGATGGCATGTCTGGTCAGAAAATTAGAGTTGTTTGTATGGTGCATTTCTTTTTTTCTTCATACATTTTGCTGTAACATCTCACTGCTTCCAGAATCTGCCTATCAACTTTAGCAAAGGTATCAGCGTTTAGTTTTCAAACTGAAGCCCCAGATTTAATTTAGAAAATTAGATCTATATGGTAGTGTTTTGAACAGTAAATCATAAAATTGAATATCTGTGAATGAATATCTGAGAATTATATCATCTATAAATTATACCCTGCAGTATTTATGTAGTATATATTACTATTAATAAAATGTACGTTAAAAAATGGATGGTCATAGATGCAGTCTGTCTTAACTAAAATACATCATAAGTTGCGGACTACCTGTATTTCTTTTATACGAAATGTGTTTATTTTGAGGTCATAGTATCTCTTTTTTGTCAGCGCAATGTAGCCTTAAATCATATATATATGATTATATATACATATGTAATCATACAGCAAATATAAGCTACATGTAGAGAAAATTATTGTATTAAATAATACTCCAAATTAAATCTATTCCTAAATCTGTAATCTTACTAATAACTGTGATGTTATGATTTCATACTTAATTTTCTGATTACCTGTTTAACTACAGTAGCTTTTCTGACAGGGAGCCCTGGTGGCACAGTGATTAAGAGCTTTGCTGCTAATCGAAGGATGGCAGTTTGAATTTTGAATCAACCAGCTGCTCCTTTGGGGCGGTCCTACTCTCCTATAGGGTCGTTATGAGTTGGAATCGACTTGAAGGCAAAGATTTTTGTTTTGTTTTTTTCCTGACATAACTTGTTTTTCAGAAATTCTTAAACAGTTTCTATTATTTCCAGAATATGTAATTAGTTTGCATTTCAAATGAAGTTTCGGTTTCAATTCAGTACTGGGTATTGTGTATGTTTTCTAGCTCTGTCAGACATTATTAAATATTCAAGCAAATGAAGGAAAAATGCACTTTAGATGTACTGAAGTTTGTATTTCTCTGGATTACAGCACAAGTGCTAGTGGAGATTAGGTCAAAACCCACAGCAAGTGATGACTGTCAGCAGGATGGTAAAATTTGTTTACATTCATTTTACCAGCTGTTTTATTTAGCAGATTACAAGTATCTCTTAGAATTCTCTGATGCCAAGACAGAAAATAGAGTAAACATTATTCTGCCTTTGTTTTTAGTAAATTATGGTACTTGATTGATAATCATTTTGTAATTAATCTCATATTTGGCTAAAATGAACAAAGTGTGGAAAATGGAACAATTTTTTTGTGTGTTTGGAAGGAAGAATTTGAAATTATGTATTTGTCCCAAAATTTTTTTTAGTGAATAAACATAAGAAGCATTTTCTACTTCAGTAGAATATCTATTTATTCAGTAGACATGAGCTCAACATTATTTTATACATCTTCTATAAAGGAATGATCGTAAATCCACATTTTGCCATTAATAACATATGTCGGTGTCAAGCAATAAAGCTGTTTCACTTTAAGGTAACATGCTCTATTGATGCGTTTTCCTTCGTTTTGTACACGTAAATGTTCTTCAACGTATTGAGAATATGAATCAGAAATGTATCAACATATTCTCTTGGTTCTTACAATGCTTTCTAATCATCAGATTTTGCATCAATCATCACCTTTAATAAATACTTTAGTTCTTCCCATCAGGCATGCATAATATCTTTGTTCACCCTTCCTCCTATTCCCAAGTGTATTCGCTTTTTATTACCTTTTTTTTATATTTCTCTTGACTAACTAGTTTCTGCATCTGCAATATAGCCAAAATCAGAATCATCATACAAGGCACTAGTTAGCTCAGGAGAAAGGATATCAAATTAAATGATAACCAAGCAAAATATTCTAGCCCACTTTACACATATTTGAGTACAGTGTAAATAAGAAATGATAATCACATTAGAAAGGAAACAATACCATAAATTATTCATTGTATCAACAGGGACACATAAATAACTCTTCGTCTCCAATTTTGCTTATACTGTTGTTTTAGGATCAGAAAATGTGATGAAAATAAGATTCAGAAGACCCCCACCATCTTTACAAAAACGCTTACAAATATACACACATAATTTACTGCTGTAGAGTGTAATAGGTATTCCATTGCGTAAAGTCTGCTTTTCAACAAAATCACATAAGGAAACATTGAAAGAGAAACAAGGAAACACAGGAATGGTATAACATTTAATTTGAGATCCAAAATACGATAATTAAAATATATTTGGATGGATATAAGGAAAGCAATCCACTTGTATGTGCTCTACACTATGTCTTTACTCTGGAACCAAAGAGAATGTAATTGTGTATACTAGAAATATTTTTATGTGGCATTTGCCATTTTCAAAAATTCATTAAAACAATATTATCTATTGAGTATCAAATAGAAGTTTGCATGGCCTCCTGAACACCCTGTTAAAGGCATGTTTTACTTCTTTGTTCCTTAAACTGTAAATGAAGGGGTTCAGCATGGGGATAACTAAAGTGTAAAACATGGACGCCATTTTGTCAGTATCAGAGGAACGAGCAGATTTAGGCTGAAGATACATAAATAACAGAGTTCCATAGAACACAACCACCACTGTCAGATGAGAACCACATGTGGAAAACGCTTTTTTCCTGCCCTCAGCAGAATTCATTCGAAATATAGCGGTCAGAATCAGCACATAGGAGACCAGGACTACCAGAAGAGAGGAAATTAAATTAAGTGCTGAAAATATTATGATCAACAATTCTATTTCTCGTGCATTTGAGCAGAGCAAAGGTATCAAGGCAGTATTATCACAGTAAAAATGACTGATGATGTTAGAGCCACAGAAGGTCGATATAAAAATCTTACTGGTGACCATCAGGGACAGAAAGGTGCTGTAGAGATATGGAATGCCCACGAGTGCATAGCAAAGTTTCTGGGACATGATAACATTGTAGAGCAGGGGGTTACAGATGGCCACATAGCGGTCATAGGCCATGGCCGACAGGATGAAGAATTCACTGATAATGAACAGAATGTAAAAAGCCATTTGTGCGGCACATGCATGATAGGATATGGTATTTTGATCCACAACAAAATTTACTAGCGTCTTGGGATAAATCACAGTAGAATTACCAAGATCAATGAAGGCCAGGTGTCTGATAAAAAAATACATAGGTGTCTGTAGGTGGGAGTCTGCCTTGGTCAAGACGATCAGGCCCATGTTTCCAACCACTGTGGTCATGTAGATGACAAGGAAAGCTGCAAATAGGGGGAGCTGCAGCTCAGGGCGCCTTGTGACTCCCACTAGAATGAATTCCGTCAGTACTGTCAGATTCTGATGGCCCATTCCATCCAGTTCTCTCTTCTGGGAAGAAACAGAGGCATTGGTTTCAGCGTTCATGTAGTATTGCCTAAAGAAATTAAACTTGTAGACAGAGTGGATACGTTTTCTTCCTACTAGAGGATGGAAAAGTAGTTGCTAAATCTGATTTTACCTAAAATAAACTGTAGAAGATCCCACTTCCCATGATTGGAGGATACTTCTGAAACATTATAGTCTGATATAACATAGATTACACTTTAAATCAATTCAGCAATGTTTGCAGCACATACATTCATAATAAAACCATGAAGTTGTTAATATTGAGCTAATAGTCTTAATTTCGTCTACACGACGACGTCACAGTTTTCTTTAGTGTACTTCCGTTTTGGTATGAGAAATCTTGTGAGATTTTCTTATTCTTGTAGAGAGAGGCAGAGATAATTTGAAGTTAATAAAGCTTAAGTCTGAGCCTCTTTAAGGGTTGTGGGTGGAGACTTAGCAATGCAGTCACATAGTGATATATCTTGTAAAACCTGGGGTAGAAACACATTTATTCTTTTGTTGCTGTTTGTGACTTTAGCTGTATGTTTATAATTTTAAAATGTTTTATTACTTTTTCTAACTAAATGTTCACATTTAGGGTCAATTTGCCTTTGTAATTTTAATTTATTTTTAAATTGTTGTTGGTAGCTACCACTGAGTCAATTTTAGAGTCATAGTGACCCCATGTGACAAAGTAAAACTGCCTTGTAGGGTTTCCTTGGCTGTAATCATTATGGAAGCAGATTGCCAGGTCTTTTTCCCTCAGGGCTACTGGATAGGTTTGAACCACCAACCTTTTTGATAGCAGCTGAGCTCTTGACAGTTGTGTGTCATCAGTTCTCCTTTAAAAAAAAAAAAAAAAGCATACTTTTCACAAGGTTCAAGACACAGGATCTGGATCTGTTGCCACTAAAATCCAGGTTTCTGTCAGTATTTGAAGATTTTGAGAATTTCATTTTATGCGCTTTATTTCCTTTAATATAACGTTGAGGCAATGATGGAGTCTGTATGGCATTTAAAATATGTGTGCATTTATTGTATCATATATTGCATTTTTCCCCCCTGGAAACTGTACAATGGAGAAAAGAAAGAGAACAGCACTGTAATTTTCAAGCATATCACCTGTAAGTCCCACCCCGTCATCACTTAGAGTTACATAAGAAACTCAGTAAATAAAGGGGAAATGTCCTGAATGGAGCTAATGAAGCTGCTATAATCTAAACCACTTGGATTCCCTTTTCATTGCCCCTCACATTGAATGAGGAACCCTGTTAGGCAACACAGGGGTTAAGTGTTGGGGTGCTAACTGAAAAGTCAGCAGTTGCTCCTTTGAAGTCAGATGTGGCAGTCTGCTTCCATAAAGATTACAGCCTTGGAAACCCTAACGGGCAGTTCTGGTCTATCCTATAGGGTTGATATGAGTTAGTATCGACTCCTGGCAATTCTTTTTTGTTTTTCTTTTCCCCACATTCAATGTCCCCTTGATGACACTAGAACTCTGCAAACATGCTTTTTGAATTGGAACAGTAGCTTGAGTTCAAAAAGTTCAGTGACATAAAGTACAGGATATTACTGGTAGGCTGTAATGGAATGCCAAGGTTTAGCCTACACAACTATCAGGTTGGATCTTGCCGGAGCTGCCAAGAAGCTTCACACTTACAGACTGTAAGTGCTTCAGTCCAGAGTCACTTTGCGGCAGTTTTCTGTTAAGGATGATTCTTGGTTCTGTGACACCTGGAGTAGCAGCCATCAAGGAGTCTGCTAATTCTTGATGTCAATTTTGGCAGCCTGATTCAGAAAATTGGGGGCGGAGGGGCAAGACAATACTGGAGTTTGTTGGCCACCTCCACCCTTTCTTCCTAGGTAAATTTGCCTGCTGTTTCTCCACTAAGTCCCATTCTCCCTTCCAGCTGTCTACTCACCACTATATAAGAATGATAAGCCTATGTCTGGGAAATTTTACCTGGAATTTACTTATCACTGGACCTGCTATCATAGGATTTTCTGTAGGATAGGAGATGTACTGCACTGAGCAAAGGGATTCAGAACTCACTACCAAGCCTACCACCCTGACGCCTTCAATGTTTTCCTAGAAATCATACTAGTGTGTATTGAGTCAACCTCCTTTTTGACTGTCACTTACTACCTCCCTCTAAAATATCTGGATTGTTCTATTCCTCCCATTCTTCTTGCATGAAGAAGAGTATCTATAACTTGCTCTGAACATCTTAGTGTGTACATTTGAGACACCTCCCTCCTAAGCAGACAAGAAGCAAAGGTATGTGGACACAGTGATATAAGTTTGGATTGATGTTAGGTTTAGTGCATTCTCCGCAGTTCTGTAACTTTTAAAAAACTCAATGTATTTTTCAGCCTACTCAGCTTCAGTGCCTACTTTGAAAAACCAAACCTATTTGTAGACAATTTACCAAGGAAAACACGTGACAAACAAAGGATACAGTGATAGCACTTAAAACAGCAAAAGGCTATGTTTTCGTGCTGTTAATGCTTATCTTAAAACTAGTCCCAGTTTATCAGTTATTGCATGCTTCATACTTACGCTGTTTATTTATTTCTTAGCAAATATTTGTACACAAAGAACATTTGTTATTAACCAAATATCGCATAGGACATATTTGCACTAAAAAAAAATCATCTTTTGATGCATAGAATTCAAATTAACTAGATGTCCTGAAAGCTCTAACCTGAGTCAATTCATTTCGGTGATGCTGATGATGAGGTTTTCAGATATTCCCAACTCTCTGTTCACTTGGAGTATCCAAATGCCACAAGCTCATACAAATCAAGTAGATTTGGGGCAGATACTCAGATAAAAGAACATAATGCCCCCCATAAGGACCCAGGGAACCCCAGTTAATAAAGGATATAATATCTGTGGTATACTTGAAGGGATTAGCTATAAGTGGCCATAAGAGTATCTACAGTCAGAAGCCATGGATGATGAGAAATTACCAGGATCCAGGTGATAATCCCAGTGGAGGAAAATTCTCACCAACTTGCCTTTAATACGAAAAATTGGATTTTCTTCTCCCAAATTATTGCTTCTCTTTCTTTGGTAGGAAGAATTTATGGTTGTTCTCCCCCCTCGCAGTGTCCCCTGAGGAAGTAGGGCGTAACTGGTTGATTATGCGAAATTATCTGAGAGACTTAATAAAAATTGCCTTGTTGTGGTTTCCAATTAACTAGGATGCCTTACACATTCCCCAGAGAGAAAAGATGAGGGGCAATTCCAGGGGAAAAAAAAAAAAAAAACAACTATAAATGATCCATACCATCCCATGGAGACCTGCATGATGGAAAGACACTTCACTCCTACCATTAAAGTTGCCATGGCGGTGGGGAGGGATGTCAGTGCAATTCCATTAAAACTGGAAGAGTTGCGAAGTCATGACAAAAGTGTAATTGACATTATCGTCATTTGTGTACGTATGTGTGTACTTATTCTTTTTGAGTCTCTTTAAATTTCTTGATCTGAATTTACACATTTCACCAAATTTGGAGAATGATTTGCTGTCATGTTTTCAAATATATTTTCACATATGTGTTATAGCCACCTTGGACTTTCCAGATTATGATTTTGTCTCATCATCTTAACATGACTATTGTGCTTTACTTGTCCCACCCCACCTCATGTAAAACCAAAACCAAACTTATTGTCATAGAGTCAATTCCCACTCATGGTGATCTCATGTGTTATAGAGTAGAACTGTCCTATAGGATTTTCTCGGTTATAATCTTTATGGAAACAGGTCACCAGTCATTTCTTCTGCAATGCCACTGGGGGGGTTTGAACCACCAACTTTAGGTTATTAATTGAGCCTAAACCATTTGAACCACCCAAGGACCAATAAAATTATTTCTTCTCTTATATAACAAGTCCTGTGCTGCCAGTGAAGATGTGTGTGTGTGTGTATGTGTGTATGTGCGTGTGGTGAAAATACATGTAACAAAACATCTACAATCTCTACGTGTACAATTCAGTGACATTGATTACATTCTTGAAATTGTGCAAGTATTCTCATTAGTTATCCTTTTCCAAATCATTCCATCACCATTAACATAAACTCAGTGCCTCCTAAACAAATCTGCCCCTTCTACCCCTGTTAAGCACTAATAATCTTTTATTTCTATATATTTACTTATTTCATGTAACTGAGAACATATAGTATTTGCCCTTTTGCAACTGATTTAATTCACTCAGCACGATGTTTTCAAAGTTTATTCACACAGTGGCATGCATCAGAATTTCATTTTCCTTTGCGGCTGGGTAGTGTTCCATTGTGTTTATATACTCCGTTCTGTTTATCCATTCATCTGTTGATGGATATTTCATCTTTTGGCTATTGTGAATGGTGCTGCAATGGACATTAGTATTCAGGTTTCTATTTGTATTCTTGCTTCCAATTATTCTGGGTACGTACCTAAGATTGGGATTGTTGGGTCATATAGCAGTTCTCCCCCATGTGTCTGTCAGTTTGTCGTACTGTGGGGGCTCGTGTGTTGCTGTGATGCTGGAAGCTATGCCACCAGTATTCAGATACCAGCAGGGTCACCCATGGAGGACAGGTTTCAGCTAAGCTTCCAGACTAAGACAGGCTAGGAAGAAGGACCCAGCAGTCTACTTCTGAAAAGCATTAGCCAGTGAAAACCTTATGACTAGCAACGGGACATTGTCTGATATAGTGCTGGAAGATGAGCCCCCCAGGTTGGAAGGCACTCAAAAGGCGACTGGGGAAGAGCTGCCTCTTCAAAGTACAGTCAACCTTAATGACATGGATGGAGTAAAGCTTCCGGGACCTTCATTTGCTGATGTGGCATGACCCAAAATGAGAAGAAACAGCTGCAAACATCCATTAATAATTGGAACCTAGAATATATGAAGTATGAATCTAGGAAATTTGGAAATCACCAAAAATGATATGGAATGCATAAACATCAATATCCTAGGCATTAGTGAGCAGAAATGGACTGGTATTGGTCATTTTGAATCGGACAATCATATAGTCTACTACGCTGGGAATGACAACTCGAAGAGAAATGGTGTTGCATTCATAATCGAAAAGAACAATTCAAAATCTATCCTGAAGTACAATGCTGTCAGTGATAGGATAATATCAATACGCCTACAAGGAAGACCAGTTAACACGACTATTATTCAAATTTACACACCAGCCACTAGCGCCAAAGATGAAGAAATAGAAGATTTTTATGAGCTGCTGCAGTCTGAAATTGATCAAACATGCAATCAAGATGCATTGATAATTACTGTCGATTGGAATGCAGAAGTTGGAAATGAAGAAGGATCAGTAGTTGGAAAACAAGGCGTTTGTGATAGAAACAATGCCGGAGATAGAATGATAGAATTTTGCAAGACCAACGACTTCTTCATTGCAAATACCTTCTTTCAACAACATAAACAGTGACTATACACATGGACCTCGCCGGATGGAACACACAGAAATCAAATTGACTACATCTGTGGAAAGAGACAATGGAAAAAGTCAATATCATCAGTCAGAACAAGGCCAGGGGCTGACTGTGGAACAGACCATCAATTGCTCATATGCAAGTTCAAGCTGAAACTGAAGAAAATCAGAACAAGTTCACAAGAGCCAAAATATGACCTTGAGTATATCCCACCTGAATTTAGAGACCATCTGAAGAATAGATTTGATGCATTGAACACTAGTGACTGAAGACCAGACAAGTTGTGGAATGACATCAAGGACACCATCCATGAAGAAAGCAAGAGGTCACTGAAAAGACAGGAAAGAAAGAAAAGACCAAGATGGATGTCAGAGGAGACTCTGAAACTTGCTCTTGAGCATCGAGAGGCTAAAGCAAAAGGAAGAATTGATGAAGTAAAAGAACTGAACTGAAGATTTCAAAGGGCCTCTCGAGAAGACGAAGTAAAGTATTATAATGACATGTGCAAAGAGCTGGAGGTGGAGAACCAAAAGGGAAGAACACGCTTGGCATTTCTCAAGCTGAAAGAACTGAAGGAAAAATTCAAGCCTCGAGTTGCAATAGTGAAGGATTCCATGGTTCCATGGGGAAAATATTAAATGATGCAGGAAGCATCAAAAGAAGATGGAAGGAATACACAGAGTCATTATACCAAAAATAATTATTCGTTATTCAACCATTTCAAGAGGTGGCATATGATCAAGAACCGATGGTACTGAAGGAAGAAGTCCAAGCGGCACTGAAGGCATTGGCAAAAAACAAGGCTCCAGGAATTGATGGAATATCAATTGAGATGTTTCAACAAACAGATGCAGCACTGGAGGTGTTCACTCATCTATGCCAAGAAATATGGAAGACAGCTTCCTGGCCAACTGGCTGGAAAAGATTCATATTGATGCCTATTCCCAAGAAAGGTGATCCAACCGAATGTGCAAATTATAGAACAATATCATTAATATCACACTCAAGCAAAATTTTGCTGAAGATCATTCAAAAACGGCTGCAGCGGTATATTGACAGGGAACCACCAGAAGAAGACGTGGAACTAGGGATATCATTGCTGATGTCAGATGGATCCTGGCTGGAAGCAGAGAATACCAGGAAGATGTTTACCTGTGTTTTATTGACTGCGCAAAGACATTCGACTGTGTGGATCATAACAAACTATGGATAACACTGCAAAGAATGGGAATTCCAGAACACTTAATTGTGCTCATGAGGAACCTTTACATGGAATAAGAGGCAGTTGTTTGGACAGAACAAGGGGACACTGATTGGTTTAAAGTCAGGAAAGGTGCGTGTCAGGGTTCTATTCTTTCACCATACGTTTTTAATTTGTATGCTGAACAAATAATACGAGAAGCTGGACTATATAAAGAAGAACGGGGCATCATGTTTGGAGGAAGGCTCATTAACAACCTGTGTTATGCAGATGACACAGCCTTGCTTGCTGAAAGTGAAGAGGACTTGAAGCACTTACTAATGAAGATCAAAGACCACAGCCTTCGGTATGGATTACACCTCAACGTAAAGAAAACAAAAATCCTGACAACTGGACCCATAAGCAACATCATGATAAACGGAGAAAAGTTTGAAGTTGTCAAGGATTTCATTTTACTTGGATCCGCAATCAACAGCCATGGAAGCAGCAGTCAAGAAATCAAAAGACGCATTGCATTGGGCAAATCTGCTGCAAAGGACCTCTTCAAAGTGTTGAAGAGCAAAGATGTCACCCTGAAGACTAAGGTGCGCCTGACCCAAGCTGTGGTATTTTCAATCACATCATATGCATGTGAAAGCTGGACAATGAATAAGGAAGACCGAAGAAGAGTTGACGCCTTTGAATTGTGGTGTTGGTGAAGAATATTGGATATACCATGGACCGCCAAAAGAATGAACAAATCTGTCATGGAAGAAGTGCGGCCAGAATGCTCCTTAGAGGCAAGGATGGTGAAACTGCATGTTACATACTTTGGACATGCTGTCAGGAGGGATCAGTCCCTGGAGAAGGACATCATGCTTGGCAGAGTACAGGGTCAGCGGAGAAGAGGAAGACCCTCAACAAGGTGGATTGACACAGTGGCTGCAACAATGAGTTCAAGCATAACAATGATTGTAAGGATGGCTCAGGACCGGGCAGTGTTTCGTTCTGTTGTGCATGAGTCGGGATCGACTCGATGGTGCCTAACGACAACAACAACATAGTAGTTCTATATTTACAATCCACCATGTGTCTGTCACTTTGTCTTACTGTGGTGGCTCATGTGTTTCTGTGATACTGGAAGCTTTGCCACACATATTTCAAACAGGAGCAGGATCACTGTTGGTTGGCTAGTTTCTGCTGAGCTTCCAGACTAAGACAGATTAGGAAGAAGGACATGGTTGTCTACTTCTGAAAAAACTGTCCAGTGAAAATCTTGTGAATAGGAGCAGAAAAGTGTCTGCTATCGTGCTGGAAGATGAGCCCCTCAAGTTGGAAGAAACTCAAAATACAACTGGGGAAGAGCTGTCCCCTCAAAGTAGAGTTGATCTTAATGATGCAGATAGAGCAAAGCTTTTGTGACCCTCCTTTGCTAATGTGGCACAACTCCAAATAAGAAGAAACAGCTGCAAACATTCATTAATAATGGAAATGTGCAATGTACAAAGTACAAACCTAGGAAAATCGGAAGTCATCAAAAATGAAATAGAACATATAAAAATCGATATCCTAGACTTTTGAAATCAAAAAACCAAACCTGTTATCGTCAAGTTGATTCTAACTCATAGGGGCCTTACAGTGACCTGAAATGGACTGCTATCAGCCATTTTGAATCAGACAATCATATGGTCTACTATGCCTGGAATGATAAATTGAAAAGGAAGGGCTTCACCTTTATCATCAAAAAGAACATTTCAAGGTCTATCCTGAAGTAAAACGTCATCAGTGATAGCATAATACCTATACACCTTACAAGGAAGACCAGTTAATATAGTTATTATTCAAATTTATGCACCAATTACTAAGGCCAAAAAAAAGGCCACAGATGAAGAAATTGAAGGTTTTTACCACCTTCTCCAGTCTGAAATTGATCAAATATGCAATCAAGATATATTTATAATCACTGGCAATTGGAATGCAAAAATTAGAAACAAAGAAGAAAGATTGGCAGGTGAAAAATATGGCCTTGGAGACAAAGACAATACTGAGACTGCATGATAGAATTTTACAAGATCAATGACTTCTTCATCACAAATACCTTTATTCAACAAAATAAACAGTGACTATACACTAGGACCTTGCCAGGTAGAATACACAAGAATCAAATTGAGTGCGACTGTGGAAAGAGAATGGAAAACCTCAGTACCACCAGTCAGGACGAGGCAGGGACCAACTATGGAACAGGCCATCAATTGCTCTTAAGCAAGGTGAAGTTGAAGAAAATTAAAACAAGTACAGGAGTGTCAAAGTACGGCCTCAATTGTATCCCACCTGAATTTAGAGGCCACCTTCAGAAAAGATTTCGTGCATTGAACACTAATATTCAAAGACCAGACAAGTTATGGAATGACATCAAGGACATCATGCATGAAGAAAGCAGAAGGTCATTAAAAAGACAGAAAGAAAAAAAGACCAAAATGGCTCTCAGAAGAGACCCTGAAAGTTGCTCTTAAACTCACAGTAGCTAAAGCGAACAGAAGAAGTGAAGTGACATTCTCATTGTAGTTTTGATTTGCATCTTTTTTTTTTTTTTTTTTTAAGGAAAGGAGCCCTGGTTTCTCAATAGTTAAAGTGCTAGGGTGCTAACATTAAAGGTCGGTGTTTTTAACCCACCAGCAGCTCTGCAGAAGATGTAGCAGTCTGTTTCCATTAAGATTTCAGCCTTGGAAACACTATGGGGCAGTTCTGTTCTGTTGTACAGTGTTGCTATGATTCAGAATCGACTCCATGACGATGGTTTTAATGGTTAATGAAGTTGAGAATCTTATCTTTGTTTGTTGGCTTTTTGATATCCTTTTTGATGAATTGTCTGTTCTAATTCTTTGCCCAATTTTTTATTGTTTTTCTTTTTAGTGTTAAGTTGGAGAATTTTTTTTCTTCATGTATGTATATACTTTGGATATTAGGCCCTCATCAGATGTGTGTTTCCTGGAAATTTTCTCCTAATCAGAAGCAGAGTTATTAAAATCTAAAATGCCAGTTACAGAGATTGAAAAAAGCCTTCAGGCAATGCATATATTAGTTCATTTTTACATCTTTCTCCTTTCTTTTCTTCCAGGAGGATCTTCCTTTATCTGCTGTGATTTACCTATCAATTTGAAAGATGACCCATAATTTTAAAACACCATTTTTAGATACTGTCAGATATGTGTTCTGGGAAGTCAATTTTTCTTCAATCTTTCTAAAAATAAATCCCCAGTGATTTTTGTAACTCCTTCATCTTTAACGTGTAATAAAATGCCAAGAGTTTATCATCCCTCCATAATAATCTAATGAATATAAATATTGAATTTAAAACAGATTTCTAGCAGGATTCTTTCAAAACCCACACTGCACATTTAACTGAAAATAGAGTTACTCAACTCACAGAAAATCCTTTCCATGCTCTGTGTGTGTGTGTGTTGTTGCTTCTAAAGAAGTTTTTAAAAATGGAAACATCTGTCACGATTCCTTATGTGGCAAATGTGCATAAGGGCAAGGTTTAGCAAAAGCATAGTAATATATCTAACCATGTATTATTTAAGCAGTTCACAGGTTTATTACCACAAATTGTTTCTGATTGTTGTTTTTGCTATATTTTACTAAATATAGGAATTCTCCCACCTACTGCTTGATGTTTTCCTCAACTTTTTAAAACATTTTCTTTAATTGTACACTTTAGGGAGCTACCTCGTCCATGGGCAAGTGTGAAATCCCAAGGTTTCATTTGTCACTGTGTAATGGTTGCTCAGTGATTGCTCACTGGAGGCTGCTGTAGAAAGTATATAGTACTCTCCCTTCTATCCAAATTTGTCCTCTTAGAGGGCATAATTAAACGTGCTAAATTATTGTTATTTTCTGTTCGGTTAGTTATGTATCAACAACTAAGATTTACTTTCAATTATTTTAACTGGAATTCTGTTTAGCTTCTTACTATGTAAATATTTAATGATCCTTTCAGCTAATCTGAATCTGAATTTCTTTTTCAGTAAAAGAGAAAAAGATAGACAAAAAACATGGAAACAGACATGAAGTTTCTAAAGCTAAAACTTTAAAACCTTTTGGTAAGTTATTTATTTTGTTAAAATGTTTCACTTTTTATTTGAATGTCCTCATATTTAGCAGATTAGTAATAAAATTTACATATTAAATCAGATAGTCAGATGAAGGTAAAGGATATAAAAAAGGATATAGAGGTTATTTAATGCAACTCAGCCTTCTACCACTCAATTACCTTTGTAACATTACCTCAAATGTGCAGCCCCAGGACAATGAATGCAATTAAACTTCTAAATTCCATTCAGAAATGCTATTTCCTTAATTATCCTCACAATAAAAGCTTCACAATAGATCCACTTTTCTTGAGAAGTGTCACTCCATTGATTCTTTAAAAAGATGAGGCAGAGAGTCAGAAGAGCGCTCTAGCCAATGGAAATTTTTGCAGTGATGGAGTCGTGCTAGAACATGTAGCATTCAATATACCAAAACCAAACCCAAACCCAGTGCCATGGAGTCGATTCTGACTCATAACAACCCTATAGCGACCCTACAGGACAGAGCAGAACTGCCCCATAGAGTTCCCAAGGAGCGCCTGGCAGATTCGAACTGCCGACCTCTTGGCTAGCAGCCGTGGCACTGAACCACTACGCTAGCAGGGTTTCCCAAAACCAGTATAGTGGTCACTAGTTACACGTGGGTGGTATAGTTTCTAACGTGTGTCCCTATGGCTACTGTGTACCTAAAATAATAGTTCAAAGAACTGAATTCCACGTAGGCAAGACACAGCTTTTTGTTCTGGGAGTGTCAGAGCTGGATGATTCCACTGAGTGTCTCCATCACAGATGCTCCTGAGGAGGAATTGGGAGAAGACAGAGATTTCGGCACTTTTATGAACATCATAGGATCATCTGTGGAAATTAGGCCCTGTACCTCATAATCTAGGCTAGTTCTCTGGCTGTGTAGTAGTGAGTCTGTAAATTCACTGCATAATCAATAACCCAAAACCCAGATCAATAACACATATGATTTTAGATCTTTTCATTTACTCAGTCTATATCCCAATTTGTAGAGAGCCCTGGTGGCCTAGTGGTTAAGAGGTGCAGCTGCTAACCAAAGGGTTGGCAGTTCAAACCCACCAGCAGCTTCTTGGAAATCCTGTGGGGCAGTTCTAGTCCTGTCCTAAATGGTCACTACGAGTCACAGTCAACTCGAACGCAATGGGTTATATCCCAATTAAGAGCTGAAAATAGAATTTAATTAACTTTACAGTTACTTTTCAGTTGCCACCAGTGTTCTTCATGCCAATACCATCTTTCTATTGAGTCAGACGCTTTAGTAACACATTAAAATTTTGTGAAATTCAAAATGCTTTTCCACATGTTTGCTCGTAAGACAGAAGCATAACTAACAATGTAAAATTTTTGAGACAATTTAGTCATGCTCTTAATATTATAAATGAGGAAATTTAAGTTTGGGGAAAAAAATCATATTTATCCAAGACACAGCTATAGGAATGCTTCCAGCCGATGTTAATACATGCCAAATATGCCTGTATCCATAATAATACACTTTCCTTTTTCACACTAGATTTCAGGAAAAAAGAATTAACAAATGGCTGAAGAGAATTTGACAGTTGTTACTGAGTTTATTCTTTTGGGACTGACGGATCAGGCTGTATTGAAAATGGTGCTTTTTGTGTTGTTCCTGGTGATTTATGCCATTACCTTGGTGGGGAATCTGGGCATGATCTTCTTAATCCACGTCACTCCCAAGCTCCACACACCCATGTATTTTTTCCTCAGCTGCCTTTCATTTGTAGATGCCTGTAATTCATCAGTTATTGCGCCAAAAATGCTGATCAACTTCTTGGTTGTGAGGGAAACCATTTCATTCTCCGCCTGTATAATGCAGCATTTGTTTTTTGGGGCGTTCGTTACCTCAGAAGGATTCTTACTTTCAGTGATGGCCTATGACCGTCATGTGGCCATTGCGAATCCTTTGCTTTACACAATAGCCATGTCTAAGAGAAAGTGTGTAGGGCTGGTCGTTGGGTCTTGCATTGGTGGGATGATTAACTCATTGATACATACAACAAGTTTGGGGGGACTGTCTTTCTGTGGACCAAATGTTGTCAGTCACTTCTTCTGTGATGCTCTCACACTGCTAAAGCTGTCATGCTCTGATACCTCCATGAATGAGTTGCTGCTGTTAATTTTCTCTGGAGTCATTGCCATGACCACCTTCTTCACTGTGATCATTTCGTACATGTTCATCCTTGTTGCTATACTGAGGATCCGCTCAGCATCAGGCAGACGGAAAGCCTTCTCCACCTGCACCTCTCACCTGACTGCTGTGACCATATTTTATGGTACCTTGAGTTTTAATTACATTCAGCCAAGCTCCCAGTATTCTGCAGAACAAGAGAAGATAGTTTCTGTGTTCTATACACTAGTGATTCCCATGTTAAACCCATTGATTTACAGTCTGAGAAACAAGGAGGTGAAGGATGCTGTGAAAAGAGCCGTAGAAATGAAATACTGCCCCTGTTAATTTCAAGTCACTATGAATATTAAAAAGACTCTGGTGGGAAAATGATTAAGCCAGGGATGCTAACCAAAAAGTATGTGGTTGAAACCCAGCAGGTGCTCCATGGAAGGGAAGACCTGCTTATCTGCTCCCATAAAGATCACAGCCTAGGACACGCTATGACACAGTTCTGCTCTGTCCTATAGAGTCACTATGAATCAGAATTAACTGGATGTCATGCAACAAGAACAATGTTAATAGTATAACATTCTACAGGTCAGTTCTCCATCTAAGAAAGTTCACGTGAATTCAAAGAATTCTAGAGTTTGTAATTATTATACAATGTTTTTTTCTTAAGATGAATTGTTCACCCAAACACAAGCCTAAAAAGTGGAAGTGACTTTCTGTATAGCTGTGTTTTAGAAAATGGTAGCTTAAAATTCAGTTCTCCTAAGAATGTAGGCCATTAATATTTGAATCTACCAATCAATCCACTGAGTTAAGTGTATCATTTGTGCTATGTGAAGAACTGAATACACACACACACTAAGATTTGGAGATATATGGTTAGGTCTTTTTCTAAAAAAATCTTTCTTATTTATTTACTGAGAAAATTAAAATAATTTTATACGTGATATTTGTCTTTATTTTTAAAACTTAAATTACAATTCAAACTTCTGTAAATCTTCATGTTAGCTAAAAAGGTGAATTTGATTTGAAACAAGATTTTCCTCTGTCCTTCCTCTTCTTAAACCTCAGTGCCCTCAGCAACGAAAGCGTTATTGTGGGAAAATCATTGTATTATAATTCTCAGCTTGCAATAATATACTCTTACTAAGAAATTTACTTAACAAATTTAAATACATGTATGGAATGACCCCTAAAGTAATTATGGAGTAGGTAGAATTCAAAATCCTTCTTTTTTTAAAAAATCCCATTCACCTTCTTTCAAAAGATTAAAAAACATAGGCCTATCCAGCAATCTTTAAATCAGATGCTGCATGCTAACACCTGCCTAGAGCATCAATTCTGTAATGATGGATTTCTTAATTGTATAACTTTCTACCATTTTAGAAATGCTATTCTGTTACCAAATGTGCAGTGGATAACATTTATATTTCGAATAAAAATGACTAATGCCAGAAATGTTTGTATGTATTTTGAAACCTCTCCTAACTACTGATACCTTGGCGACAATCTGAGGGGTTGCAAACTAGTAAGAAAACTTTTGAAATAATTAAACAATTTTATATTTGCTAGCTCATAGTTAACAATGAAGGCACAATCAATGTGCTAGCAAGAATGGCAATCTGTAGAAAAGGAAAAGTAATTTTTATCTTTCGTATTAACAAAAAAAGCTACTCTAAAACTGATTGCCTTTACAGGTACATGCTGGAACACAAGGGACATGGATGTAGGTTGATTAAAGAAATAAGACATTTACTAACGTGAGATATGAATCTCAGTCCATACAAATGTATTTCCAAAGGGGATGATCACCATAATCATCATTGTAATGCTAATTATAGTTATTCAACTAATATATTTAAGTGTAACACTTCAACTTTGTGACATATGTGCATAATATGTGTTTACATTTTCATGTGTATTCATATGTATGGTGGTTAATATGAGTAAATTAATGATAAGTGAAAGAAAACCAACTTGTCACAGCTCTTTAGATAACTGATTTTATTTCTGGTTCTGCCATGGACTGATCAGGATTTTTTTCCAACTATGTTCTGATAAATGCATGTTGGGTAAAAACAGTATTCCCTCTACCACGAAGGATATGCTAATATATCTTTTTAAATATTTATTCATACTTGAAGGTGTGCTTGTTTTTGTATTCCATAGAAACAGTGATTCAGTGGGAAAATAATACTTATGACCTTGAGTATATTTAAGCAAACAGTAGCTTGACGGAACATTGGTTACACACACACATACACACACACAGAAGTGTACAAAGAATTACATTTTTAAACCCTGTCTTCACAACTGTTATATACAAATTCTACCTTTTCCATAAAATTTCAAATCAATGGGGAAGACAAGCTAAGAAAATGAGAGTTCTACAAAGTAAGTAAGAATTCCATTTGGCAACTAATATATGCCTTACTCTAAAAATTATTGAAAATTAAATGGATCACAAAATCAACCGAAAAGAAAAATCAAAGAGGTTTTCAACAATGGGAGCAATAGTGAAAATGAAACTTTAGATATAAGTAAATAACTATTATCAGGGCCCTAGCTCCATGCTGCCCCGCTTAGTCCATATAAGAAATTAGAATGAAAATAACAATAACACCAGGAGAAAATTAACAATGAATTGATAATTAGGAAAACATTTTCTAAACTCTGTGTAGGTCTCCATCAAATATATTTTAATTTTGTATTTTGCACATAAATATATTTTACATTGAGTTTATAATCCAGAAATCAGTGTTAGCCAGCTCACTCACCAACATCCAAGTCAACACTTTTTTATTCTTTAAACTTAAATAATTAGATTTTGGCTTAACCTGTGGAAGGCTTTCTAATAGCACTACCATCCTCTCTTATAGGATGTGGACTTAAAGAAGTGAGTCTCTTTAGGTGCCTAGTTATTTTCAGTATTAAACTCATATTCCTCTGGAGGATTCTGTCCCTTGGCCAATTATGGTTACCCACGGCTAAAGGGCAGAGCCTCATAACTCATGTTGGTGAGTTATAGAAAGTAGGGCATTATCAAGATGAGAAAATACCAGTTGTCATTATCACACCTCCCATCAGTCTCTCACCCCATCCCATTATGTCCCTCATGAAGCAATCATGCCAGCACAGAACCTCTCTAACTTTTCCCAGGATGCTTCACTTTTCAAAGGCTTTTAGACCTTTTTTTTAGACCTTAAGTTCACGAGCAGGTAGAAAGGAGTGTCAGAAAGAGGGTATATGCAGTAGTCATCCACTGTACCTCATATAATTCCTATTTTAGTCACAATCTAAAGTTTCCTACTGACCTAAGGGGAAATTTGGGTTGGCCTTGACTGGTGTCAGAAGCAGTGATAATGGGAGGTAATATTCCTGCCAGGACAATTTTGGAGACAAAACAAATGAGCCATTTATCGTCTTTTCCACAGAAGAGTTTCTTGCTATGATCTAATCTGTCTCAAAGCAATAGGCTACCATTTCTTTCCCACACAAACACACAACTCCTTTCTGTCTAAAAAAAAAAAAAAACTAGTGCCATCGAAGCTAGGTTTATTCGTAGGTATTTGTTTGTTCTCTTCCAGAACGATTGCATAGAATAGAGCCAGTTCGTTCATTCTGTAACCCTGGTCTTTTTTGGAAAAAGTGTCACTCCTTTTACTTTTCAAAAAGTGTTTTGACAACCTTGACTTCTTTAAACATTTAAAATATGTTTATTAATTTCTGGACTCTCACTTTTGGAGATGTGCTTTCCCTTTGTTTTGCAATTGCTTGGTGAGTTCACATTTAACAGAGCCTTCTTTGTGATAGGGTCCCTGGCAACTCAGATTGTTAAAACACTGCTGCTAACCTAAAAGTTGTACATTCAAGTCCATTCAGAAGTGCCTCAGAAGAAAGGCCTCGTGATCCACTTCTGAAAAATCACCTGCCGAGTAACCTATGGAGCCCAGTTGTCCTCTGACGTGCATGGGGTCGCCAGGAGTGAGAACTCACTGCAGGCAACTGTAGTTATTGATTTTTTTGTTTGCTTATTTTTCCCTCTTGATAATCCTAGAAGGCTGTTTGAGATTGTATCCCTCTGTAGAAGATTAGCATTTGCTCCTGTGAGAGGTCCCACAGGGCTACTAACCTGAACACATTTAAGCTAATTTCTCAGGTTGAAGTTGCCTTAGTTGTGTGGTCAGCAATATCCACATTTTAGCTCGCCTGAGGCCGAGTCTGTGGTTACAGGTTCTCAAACGCGGCTCTTTGCCGTAACAAGGCGCCATGTTATGATCGGCGAGCTTCCTGAGAAGTTTTGCTTGTAAGCAGTTTTATCTAGCTAGCATGTGCAAAGACAATGTCATGTTTTCAGAGGTAACACACTTACATGTGGGTTACAATGAGATTTCTTATTTTTTTGTGGTGCCAAAGTCTTAACGTCTTTTTTTTTTAAATTGTGCTTCAGGTGAAAGTTTTTAGAGAAAATTAGTTCCTCATTCGACAATTCAGCAATTCTGACGTTGGTTGCAATTCCTGTGATGTGTCAACACTCTCCCCTTCCCCATCCTGGGTTCCTAGTTTCTATCCATGTGTTTTCCCTCTCCCTTCCTGCCTTCTTGTCTTTGCTTTTGGGAAGGTGTTGCCCTTTTTGGCTTTTATATATGACTGAACTAAGAAGCGTGTTCCCCAGGTGTCTTATCGTTTGTTTTATAGACCTGTCTAATCTTTGGCTGAAAGGTGAGCTACATACAGGAGTGTTTTCAGTTCTGAGTGAAAAGGGTGCTGGGAGGCATAGTCTTGGGTGTTCCTCCAGTCTCAGACCAGTACGTCTGTTATTTGTTTGTTTTTGTCTATGTGTATGAATTTGAATTTTGCTCTCCATTTTCTCCTGCTCTGTTAGGGACCTTCTATTGTGATCTCTGTCAGAGCCCTTCCTTGGTAGTAGCCAGGCACAGGCACCATCTGGATCTTCTAGGCTCAGGCTGGTGGAGGCTGGGGCTCATGTGGTCCATTAGTCCTCTGGACCTCCGTTACGTATCTTAGATGGCCGCTCACAGGCTTTCAATACCTCAGACGCTACTCACCAAAGTTGGATATAGAACATTCTCTTCACGAACAATGTTATGTCAGTTGACCTAGATGACCCCCATGACAGTGGTCCCCAGCTCTCAGCCTCAGTAACTCGGTGCATCAGAGTACTTGGATGTGTCTATGAAGCTTCTATGACTGCTGTGGTCAAAATGTGCATCTTTTTGCGTATATTGAACTCCATGTGCTCAATCATGAAGTTTAACAAAATTTCTAGGAGAATCACGGTACCACTGTCAGTTTTTACCTCAGGTTTTTGCTTTTTCTTCATTTTGAGTTCAATGACATTTAGTCTTTGTTTTTAATAAGTTATTCTATAAATCTTATAGTGTTTTACACTTATAGGCAGTATTTCAAGTATTCCCATTTATCTATCTATCCGTCAGTCTGATTATCTATCTATCATCTATTTATTTACGTTTTTGAGAAGAGTTTAGTTAAATCTAGTCTCCCATCTTGTTAGAAGTGGAAGTCCAACTATGTATGTTTATTTATTTTTCATAACCATTATCTTCATAGTGTCCAACACAATGTCTACTTTGTATTTGTCCCTTAAGCAATACTTCTTGAAAGAATGATAATATTGAAGATAAATATAATATCTGATAGCAGTGGCATGTGGCCATTTTGCCATTTATAGAGTGCACCTTTAGGCTATCAAAAGAAGTGTATGTAGGAGTGGTGGGGTGTTGCTTTATAAGAAGTTATTAGAAAAAACTAGCTACGATCAAGCCTGATTCCATTTATGTATTTCTGCCTTACCAAAGGTAGGCCCAGTCCACATTACATCTTAATGGAATGCTATTTCTTTCAGACAAATTATTTACAACCGATGTTTCTAATATTTTCTTACCCTTGGCTCCATGATTCCCTCCACTTTTTGTAATATTTGGTGTATTACACACCTTAGAGGAAACCAGATCCATGGAGATACTTGAGAAAGTCCCTTGAGAAATCAAAACTCAGTCCAAAGTGTAATTTTCGTTTTTGTGGTTGTATTAATCAGTGTCTGAACTGATTAGCAGGGACTCTGGCCTCATTAGAACAAAAGTTACATGTATATACCTTTCTGGCCCTTATTTCAAATTTGCCCTCTGTGGGGAAATAATTACAGATGTAAAACCACTGTTGCAATTAGGTTGTACATTTTGTAATTAAGCCTAAACTTGTCTAAAATAATCTTCAGCTTTCTACTCTTAAGCTTTGAACATTTGGATTCTCAAAAAAATTAAAAAAAACACTTCCCCTTTCTGAAAAAATTTGAAGAAACCATGGTAATAGACATGAGCATTCTCAATAAGTTGTTTCCAAAACGTTCTTCTATCTTTAAAAAAGTTAAATTTATTTATTTGATTGCCTTCCTACTTCTTTGAATATTCTTATATTTAGCAATTATTCTTCAGATAACTGAAAATTTCAACTATGTAGCATTCTATCAGACTTTGGAATCAAAGAGTACGTAAGCCAACACCTTATCTTCTTATTTAATACCTTTTACATCATTGCCACCAACTTTTCCTATCAAAGTTATATAGTGTTATAATTGGGTAATTAATATAAGTCCATTTCTATTTTTTTAATAATTTTATTTCCTAAATTATAGTTTGAAATTAAATTCATATGTATAAGCCTTACTCTTTCAGTGATAAAAATATTCAGTCAATACTCTTAGAAGGGTGGCAGAAGAAAGAACAGATGGAAATTCAATCTATAAAAATGCAGTTCTTCAATATTCAGGCTTATAGTTGTTTGTTGACCTTACTCTTCCAAATTGTCAAATTTGTTGATAGTCTCTAAAAACAAACAAACCAACCGACCTGTGGGTAATCATGAAAAAACACAGATATGTATTTTAGTTATCTTTCACTTAACAAGGCTATTAAGTAAACAATTATTTGGAATGTCCATTTAATTAATAAAAATAAAAGTAGTTACATAAACTGTACTTAATCATTGTGGGAATGCTCCAAAATACAAAACAGCATGATTATACAATATTTTCAGACTTTTATATCAATCACCCTGAAGCCAAAGATTTCACACCCTAAAAGTATAGAGCAGTTCTATCTAGGTGACTAAAAAAAAAGGTAGCTAGAATTCATATAACTATGTAACAATCTAATTAATAAAGTGCTTAATTTGACCTCAGTGAAACAGTAAATATTTGTTAGAATTGCCTCCTTCAATCCTCCTCAGCAATGTTAGAGAAGTAAATATAATTATATCCAGAATCTAAAAAGTGAAATAACTTTTACAACAAAATAAAGCCAGTTATTGGGTGGAGTATGATTTGCTACCTGTCTAAAGGATTCAAGCCCCCTTCCTGTTGTATCAATTAAAAGATTTTAATTAAAATAAATTTTAAAAAAGCAGTTATAGTCCAATTGACTCTGACTCATGGCAACTCTTTTTGTGTCAGAAGAGAACTGTACTCCATAGGATTTTCAACTGTCGATTTTTCAGAAATAGATTGTCAGGCTTTTCTTCTAGACACCTCTGGTGTACTTGAGCCTCCAATCTTTAAGTTAGCAATCCAATGCGTTCTCTGTTTGCACCTCCCAAGGACTCCAAAATAAAATACAGACACGTTAAATTCATCACTATTTGTTATCTACTCACATCTAAAACTACACTCTAATAGACGATAAGGGAAAGACAGAGAGAGGGAGAGAGAGTTGGTTCTTAATAAGGACAGCTTTGAATATAAGGTGTAGGTAACCAGCCATATAAGGGAAATGGTGTTTTTTTTAGGAAGTCTTAAATATTCTTATATATCTATTATAGGATGAAGAATACGAAGGAGTATCAAAGATCAATTGGTGAGTATATATATTTGTATTTTCAATTAGTCTGTTTAGTTTTATAAATTTATGTGTGGTTTCATGGAAAGCAGAGATTCCTTCTGGTCCTGACATGAAAGACACAAGTTTCTGAATCCATTCCCAGAGTTAATAACTCTGCAGGGCTGTTCCTCTACCATGGCCTTGAAGAAGATCCCCCAGACACCAGAAAGGTGGCTACTTTTAAAGGTAGCAAACGAGGGACAGACTTTTGTGTAATGAGTTTCAGAGTTAGCCAATGCCACTAAAAGCCTTTGATGGCTCCACAAGCTAGATTCCTGGACACTTTTAAATGTCATCACTTGACAGATACCTGAGCTATGTTGCCATAATGGTGGCCTCTTTGATGTCTATAATCCACCACTCGTCTTTCAGTTTGTAGTACTGTGGTGTCTATAATAACGCATTTGTGGATCAATTCCATATACAACTTCAAAAATAAACATTATTTTGGAGACTTCCTACTAAATAATTTAATATCAAAAAAAACAACAACAAACAAACGTGGTACACTGAGTGATGATTTAATTATTTAACTGCATGTATTATGTATGCTCTCGTTAGTTTCAATGACTATCTGGGTTTTCTTAGTGCTAGCATCACTCTGTCAATGAGATAGACATTTTAAAGTCAGGCTAAAACTTTGAGAGACACTTTTGTTTTTTTGGCACATTGGATTCTATGGAATATAATAATAATTAAAATTTTTCTCGGAAGAAAATTAATACAAAATCCAAACCAGGTTCCATCACATCGACCCCAACTCATGACAACCTCGTGTGTGTCAGAGTGTCAGAGTGCTCATTAGGGTTTTGAACGGATGATTTTTTTTAAATAGATCACCTTTCTTCTAAGGTGCTGTTGGGTGGTCTCGAATCACCAACCTTTTAGTTAGCAGTGAGCAGGTTAACCCTTTGCAACACTCAGGGACTTCTGGAAAGAAAATTTGAGACCATCTAATCCAGGTATTAATTTTATTGGTGACAAAACTCAGAATGGGAAAAATACATATTATTATTTCAAAAACCAATGTAGTCATTCTCTGCACTTGATCTTAATCTGTATTTACCATCTTTGCCTGATAAATTATAACCCCTGCATCTTTTTTCCCAGCAGATTTTGTGAAAACAAACAAGCACATGGCTGCAGAGAATTTGACAGTTGTTACTGAGTTTATTCTTTTGGGACTGACAGATCAGGCTGAAATGAAAATTGTGCTTTTTGGGTTATTCCTGGTGATTTATGCCATTACCTTGGTGGGGATTCTGGGCATGATCTTCTTAATCCACACCACTCCCAAGCTCCACGCACCCATGTACTTTTTCCTCAGCTGCCTTTCATTTGTAGACGCCTGCTATTCATCTGCAATTGTACCCCAAATGCTGATAAACCTTCTGGTTGTGAAGGGAACCATTTCTTTCCCTGCTTGCATGGTGCAGCATTTGTGTTTCGGGGTGTTCGTTACCACAGAAGTTTTCTTGCTGTCGGTAATGGCCTATGACCATTATGTGGCCGTTGTGAACCCTTTGCTTTACACTCTAGCCATGTCTAAGAGAAAGTGCATAGTATTGGTCACTGGGTCATGGGCATGTGGAACAGTTAGCTCATTAATACATACGATAAGTTTGGGCAGACTGTTCTTTTGTGGTTCAAATGTCATCAGCCACTTCTTCTGTGATATCCCCTCACTGCTAAAGCTGTCGTGTTCGGATACCTCCTTGAATGAGTTGTTGCTGTTAACCTTCTCTGGAGTCATTGCCATGGCCACCTTCTTGATTGTGATCATTTCCTACATGCTCATCCTTGTTGCTCTACTGAGGATCCACTCAGCATCAGGCAGACGGAAAGCCGTCTCCACCTGCGCCTCTCACCTGACTGCCGTGACCATATTTTATGGTACCTTGAGCTTTAGTTACATTCAGCCAAGCTCCCAGTATTCTGTAGAACAGGAGAAGGTGGTTGCTGTGTTCTACACACTAGTGATTCCCATGTTAAACCCATTGATTTACAGCCTGAGAAACAAAGAGGTAAATGTTGCAGTGAAAAGGGCCATAGAAATGAAACATTTGCCTTGTTGATTTTCCCTTTTGATCTTACAATATTCTATCAGTTTTCAGTTACTTACATTCACAAGATTTTTATGAATTAATGCTAAAGCTTTTAGGGTTTGTATAGATCCTTTCATTCTGTACACTTATTTTTCATACCAGCAGGCTGACCTGAAAGGGAGAGTTATTTAATCCATACAGCTGCATTATATAAAAGATACCATCACATTAATCTTTGAATCAATGCAAAACACAGTATTACATTGATATTTCTCTGTTAGCTTAAAACGATAAATGTATTTATAACACTTGCATTAAGAACAGGAAGAAAGGTAATTTCTTTTTTTAATTGCACTTCAGATGAAGGTTTACAGAACAAACCAGCTTCTTATTAAACAGTACATATATTGTTTGGGGACATTGGTTAACAACCCCACAGCATGTCAACACTCCCCCTTCTATACCTTGAGTTCTCTATTACCAGCTTTGCTGTACCCTCCTGCCTTCCAGTCCCTGCCCCTGGGCTGGTGTGCCCCTTCAGTCTTGTTTTGTTTTATGGGCCTGTCTAAAGCTTGGATAAAGAATGAACCTCGGAAGTGACTTCATTACTGTGCTAAAAGGGTGTCTGCTGGCCATATTCTCAGTTTCTCCGGTCTCTGTCAGGCCAGTAAGTCTGGTCTTTTTTCGTGAGTTAGAATTTTGTTCTACATTTTTCTCCAGCTCTGTCCCCCAGGACCCTCTATTGTGATCCCTGTCAGAGCATTCAGTGGTTGTAGCCAGGTACCGTCTAGTTGTACTGGACTCATTCTGGTGGAGGTCATGGCAATTGTCTTCCATTAGTCTTTCAGACTAATCCTTCCTTTGTATCATTAATTCTTTTCATTTCCTCTTGCTTTGGAAAGGGTGAGACCAGTGGAGTATCTTAGAGGGCCGCTCGCAGGCTTTTAACAACCAAGACGCTACTCATCAAAGTAAAATGTAGAACATTTTTTATAAACTATGTTATGCTATGCCAACTGAGCTAGATGTTCCCGAGAACATGGTCCTCACAGCCCTCAGCCCAGTAATTCAGTCCCTCTGGGAGTTTGGATGTGTCAATGAAGCTTCCATAATTTTGCCTTATACTAGCTGTGTTTGTTTCCCCAGGACTGTGTACTGTTTTACCCTTCGCAAAGTTACCACTTATTGTTATCTATTTAGTGTATTTTCAATCCCCAACCCTCCCCTCCCAAACCACCAAAGATTGTTTCTTTTTGTGTGCAGACTTTGTCATGAATTTTTATAGTAGTGGTCTCATAGAATGTTTTTCCTTTTGTGGTTGACTTATTTCATTCAGCATAATGCCCTCTAGATTCCTTCATGTTATCAGATGCTTTGTAGATTCATCGCTGTCCTTTACCGTTGCATAGTACTCCATTGTGTGTATGTACCATAGTTTGTTTACCCAGTCATCTATTGATGGACATCTAGGTTGTTTCCATCTTTTTGTAATTGTGAACAATGCTTCAATGAACATGGGTGTGCATATGTCTATTCATGTGACAGTTCTTAACTCTCTAGGTTATATTTCCAGGAGTGGAGTTGCTGGATCATATGGTATTTCTATTTCTAGCTTTCTAAGGTAGTGCCATGTTGTTTTCCAACATGGTTGTCCCATTTTGCATTCCCACCAGCAGTGCATGAAGAGTTCCAGTCACATCACAGCCTCTCCAATGTTTGCTATTTCCTGTTCTCTTGATTTGTGCCAGTGGTCCCAGGGCGAGATGGTATATCGCTGTGGCTTCGATTTGCATTTCACTAATGGCTAGTGATTGAGAGCATTTCCTCAAGTGTCTGTTAGCTACTTGAATGTCTTCTTTGGTGAAGTATCTGTTCATTTCCTTTGCCCATTTTTTAATTGGATTATTTGTCTTCTTGTTGTACAGGTGTTGGAATTTCTTGTAGATCATAGAGATTAGACCTTTGTCTGATTTGTAATAGCCAATTTTTTTTTTCCCGGTCCGTAGGTTCTCTTTTTCTCTTTTAGTGAAGTCTATTGATGAGCATAAGTGTTTAGTTTTTAGAAGATCCCAGTTGTCCAGCTTATCTTCTGGAGTTCATGTTGTTAGTTATGGTTTTGTGTTCTGTTACTGCCATGTATTAGGGCCTCTAGCATTGATCCTAATTTTTCTTCTAGGATCTTTACAGTTTTTCATTTTATATTTAGACTTTTGATCCATTTTGAATTAGTTTTTGTATATCATGTGAGGTATGGGTCCTATTTCTTTTTTTTGCAGATGGACATCCAATTTTGCCAGCACCATTTGTTAAAATGACTGTCTTTTCTGCATTTGATGGACTTTGGGCCCTTGTCAAAAATTAGTTAACCATTGGTGGATGGATTTAAATCTGGGTTCTCAATTCTGTTCCATTGGTCAATGTATCTGTCAGTGTGCCAGTACCAGGCTGTTTTGACTACCATAGCTGTATAGGAGTTTCTGAGGTCAGGTGGCGTAAGTCCCTCTACTTTATTCTTCTTCTTCAATAGTACTTTACTTCTTTGGGGCCCCTTCCCTTTCCATATAAAGTACATGATTAGTTTTCCCATCTCTTTAAAGAATGTCGTTAGTATTTGAATCAGGATTGAATTGTATTTTCAGATTGCTTTGAACGGAATTGTCACTTTCACAATGTTAAGTCTACCTATCCATGATCATGGAATGTTTTTCCACATACGTAGATCTCTTTTGATTTCTTCAACTCATGTTTTGTAGTTTTGTTTGCATTGGTCTTTTACATCCCTGGATAGATTTATTTCTAGGTGTTTTATTTTTTTTAGGGGCTATTATAAATGGTATTTTTTTTTCCTGATTTCCTTTTCATCCTTCTCTTTATTTGTGCATAAGAATCCAACTGATTTTTCTATGTTTACCTTGTATCCTGGTACTCTGCAAAATATTTCTATTAGTTCCAGTAGTTTTCTCATGGAGTCTTGGGTTTTTTATGTATAGAAGCACATCATCTGCAAATAGGGGAAAGTTTTATGTCTTTATTGCCAATTTGGATCCACTTGATTTCCTTTTTTTTTTTGCCTTAATGCTCTAGCTAGGACTTCCAGCAAAATGTTAAACAGGAGTGGTGATAAAAGGCATCCTTGTCTTGTTCGTGTTCTCAAGGGAAAGGTTTTCAGCCTCTCTCCATTAAGAATGACGTTGGCTATTTGTTTTGTATAGATGCCCTTTATTATGTTGAGGAATTTCCCTTCTATACTTATTTTATTGAGAGTTTTAATCAGGAACGGGTGTTGGACTTTGTCAAGTACCTTTTCTATGTCAATTGAGATGACCATGTGATATTTTTATTTATGTGGTGAATTATGCTCATTGATTTTCTGTTGTTGAACCATGCTTGCATACCTGGTATGAATCCTACTCGGTCTTGGTGTATTATCTTTTTGATCTGACACTGAATTCTGTTGGTTAGAATTTTGTTGAGAATTTTTGCATCTATATTCATGAGAGATATTGGTCTGCAATTTTCTATTTTTGTGGTGTCTTTGCCTGGTTTTGGTATTAGGGTTAAGCTGGCTTCACAGAATGACTTTGGAAGTGTCACTTCCTTTTCTATGTTCTGATATAGTTAGAGTACTACTGGTTTAAGCTCGTCTCTGAATGTTTGATAGAATTCTCCAGTGAAGCAATCGGGGCCAGGGCTTTCTTTTGTTGGAGTTTTTTTGTTGTTGTTGTTACATTTTTGATCTCCTATGGTTTGGTTCTGATTTTAAATATCATTTTATGTTAGTTTCAGTAGGTAATGTGCTTCTAGAAATTTGTCAATTTCCTCCAGGTTTTCAAATTTGTTGGTGTATAATTTTTTATAATACTCTGTTATGATTTTTTATTATTTTAGTTTGGTCTGTTTTAATGTCCTCAATTTCATTTCTTTGGATTACTTGCATCCTCTCCTGTTTTTATTTTGTCATTTTGGCTGCTGGCATTTTGATTTTGTTGATACTTTCAAAGAACCAACTTTTGGTTTTGTTGATTCTTTCTATTGTTTTTCAGCTCTCTATTTCAATTCTCTATTTCTGCCCTGATGTTTATTATATCCTTTCTTCTGGTGGCTTCGGGCTTCTTTTGCTGTTCTCTTTCTATTTGTTCAAGTGGTGTAACTAATATTTTGATTATGTCCCCTTCTTCTTTTTTGATGTGTGTATCTATTGCTATACATTGACCTCTGAGCACTGCCTTTGCTGTGTCCCAAAGGTTTTGGTGTGTGTTTTCATTCTTATTTGATTCTAGGAAATTTTTTATTCCTTCTTTGATTTCTTCTTTTACCCAGTGGTTTTTAAGCAGGGTGTTATTCGGTTTCCATGTAATTGATTTTTTTTTTTTTCCTTTTTCTTCCTGTTGTTAATTTCTACTTTGATGGTGTTGTACTCAGGGAAGATACTTTGTATTATCTCAGTGTTTTTGGATTTTGTTAACTTTACTTTGTGGCCTAAGATGTGGTCTATTCTGGCAACAGTTCCATGTGAGTTGGAAAAGAATGCATACTTTACGGTTTTGGGGTGGAGTGTTCAATATGTCTCCGAGTTCAAATTCTCTGATTGTGACCTTTAGATCTTCTGTATCTTTGTTGAGTTTCTTTCTAGATATTTTATCCTTTACTGAGAGAGGTTTGTTGAATCTCTTGCTATTATTGTGGAACTGTCGATCTCTCTTTTTTCTCCTGTTAGAGTTTTTTAATGTTTTTTGAACCCCTGTCATTAGGTGCATAGATGTTTGTTATTGTTATGTCTTCGTGATAGACAGTCCCTTTAATCATTATAGAGTGCTCTTCAATGTCTTTTATGATGGATTTTGTTTTAAAGTCCATTTCATCTGAGATTAGTGTTGCCATTCCTTCTCCTTTTTGGTTGCTGCTTGCTTGATATATTTTTGTTTCATCTTTTGATTTTTAATAAATTTACATTTTTGTTTCTAAGGTGTGTCCTTTTGTAAAAACCAAAAAACCTAATGGATTCTGTTTTTTTTTTTAATCCATTTTCTCACTCTCTGTCTCTTTTGGGTGTATTTAGGCCATTTATGTTCAGTGTAATTATTGATAGTTGTGAGTTTATTGCTGTCATTTTTTTCATGCTTTTTTTGTGGTGCTGACATTTTCTTTGTTCTTCTTACTCCCCTGTGTTGAATTCCTTTTGTTTGTGGATTTTTTTTTTCATTTGTTTTGGTTTTTGTAGATTGTTTTTACTCAGACTTTATGTTATTCTTCTTTATTTTGACGGGAATTTTTTTTTTTTTTTTTACCTTTCTTGTGGTTACCTTGAAATTTATCCTTGTCTTCCTAAGTTTTAACCAGCTTTTTACTACTTGGTACCACCTTGCCTTCCTCTCCACCATTTATTCTGTCTTTTATTTTTCTGAAGTTGTCATTTGCAGATTAACCTCTCTGGTTCACTGTTGTAAATCTTTTAGTTTTGATAGTTCTTGAGAGTTCGTTTCCTAGGTTGTTATCTCTCTGATGACATCTTGCACCCTAGATTCGGGCTGTGGTCAGATGTTATTTGTTCTTAGACCGACAGACTCCCTTTACTACTTCTTGTAATTTTGGTCTGGTTTTTATATATTCCTTTATTCTCTGTTTATCTGGAAATGTACTAATTTCACCATCATATTTGATCGAGAGTTTTGTAGGATGTATTATTATTGGTTGGATTTTTTTTTTTCTTTCAAGGTTTTGTATATGTCATCATTTGTCTTCTTGCTTGCATGATTTTTGTAGAGTAATCAGAGCTTAGTCTTATTGTTCCCTCTCTGTGTGTGACTTTTCCCTTTTTCTTGAGTTGCTTTCAGGAGTCTTTCTTTGTCTTTGGTTTTAGCAAGTGTGATTATCATATGCCTTGCCGTTTTTCTCTTGGGGTCTGTCCTATATGGGATTCGTTGAGCTTCTTAATGGTCAGCTTTTCATCTTTCACGATTTTAGGGAAGTTTTCTGTCAGCAGTTCTTCAATGATCCTCTCTGTGTTTTCTGTTTTCTTCCCCTATTCTGGAACTGTGACCACTCACAAATTTTTGCTTTTGATTGTACCGCACATAATTCTCAGATTTTTTTCAGTTTTCTTCATTCTTTTTTTTTTCTGATTTTTCCTCAAAGTGGTATCCAACTATTTATCTTTAATTTCACTGATTCTCCCTTCCATTGTTTCAAATCTGTTCCTCAGAGCTTCTATGACACTGTCGATTTCTGAAATCTAGTTGTTTGTCCTTTGGATTTCTAACTGTTGTTTTTGATTCATTTTTAGTTGTGCATTTATTTTGGCATTTTATTCTTGCATTGTTTTTCTGGATTATTTCATTGTTTTGCCTGTGTTTTCCATGATTTTCTCTACCTTTTCCATGAATTTGTGTATTTATTCCTCATTTTCTTTGTTTTTGCTTCAACTCTTGGATAGCTCAGAATATTAGAGATTTGAATTCCCATCATGTACTTCCAGTGCCTTTTTTTCTACTGAAAAGTCATCTGGTTTTTATTTTGGCTGTCTATTGGAACTACCTTGTCCTTTTTTTATTAAATGTTTTGATATAGTCTGCTTTCTTTGGGACATTCAGCAGTTATTGTCTTCATTTATTGACTGTAGATTTGTTTGTTTCATCCTTGCTTTTGTTTTATTTTGCTATTTCTGAGCAGGTGAGCTGTGCATTCTTTGTTGTTTGCTTGTCTGTGGGCATGATACTTTTCACCTCCTTGTTCAATGGTCAGGGCCAGTCGCTCATCTATGTTGCAGCCAGGCAGGTCCATCTGAAGGGAAGGGGCTGGGATGGGTTGTTTGTGGCACATACTGGGACGAACAGGGCAGGCCAAGGATCAGTGCAATGCAGGTTCTGGTAGGCCATGCCTGTGCTTTTGGGGGTGCAGTGTTCAGTACACAGTACAGATTGGCAGGAGGGAGTTGAGAGGTTGTGATATCTGAAGCTAAGATGGCTATGGAAAAGAAGAGAGAAGAAATAGCAACCAAATAAAACCAAACAAGAAACAGTTCTGAGGAAGCCTGCTGTTGAAGTAGAGAGATAAGAAACTGAGAAATGAAGAAAAACGAAAAGGAAAAGAGAAAAATAATTAAAGAAAATAAAAAGAGAAAAAACAATTTCTCCAGGGATCCCACTGGCAACTGGGGATTTGGCTCCCAGGCCTCGGTACACATCCTATCTAAAAGGGGTAGAGATGGCACACAATTCCAAGTATTCAGAGGACAGGGAAAGAAGGAAAATAGAGACAGATGAGAAACTTAGAAATGAAAAAAACAAAAGGAAAAAAAGAGAAAACAAAATAAAAATGCCCCCAGGGATCCCACTGGCAACTGGAGAAATGGATCCCAGTCCTGAGAAATGGCAGAAATGGTACACAGCACCAGGTTTTCACAAGACAGGAAAAGAAGGAAAGTAGAGAGAAATGAGAAATTGAGAAATGAAGAAAAACAATAGTGAAAAAAGAGGAAAAACAATAATAAGTCTAAAGAAAATAAAAAGAAATATCCTCAGGGATCCTACTGATGCAACTGCAAAGATGGGGGAAGTGGTTCCCAAGCTGTTCAGTCCTGCTAGAAGGGACATAGACGGCACACAGCACCAGGTATTCAAGAGATAGGAAAAAAAGGTAAGTAGAGAGATGAGAAACTGAAAAATGAAGAAAAACAAAAAGTAAAAAGAAAAAAAAATAACTAAAAAGAAGAAAAATAAAAGCTCCCAGTGTTCCCACTGAGGCAGATATGCAGACTAGGGAGATGGCTCCTGGCCCAGCTAGAAGGGGCAGAGATAGCACACAGTACCAGGTATTCAGGACACAGGAAAAGAAGAGGGAGATAAGAAACCTAGAAATGAAGATAAACAAAAAGGAAAAATATAGTAAAAAGGCCCCAGGGATCCCACCAGCATGGTGGCTACTGGTCTGGGGAAGCAGTTCCCCAGCCAACAGGTGATTCACATCCTGTCAAGAAGAAGCAATGGTGGCATATGGAGCTAGATGTTTGAGAGAAAGGAGGCGGAGGAGGTGAGATACAGGGAAGAAACCAAAGGAAGCTGACAAAACCAACACCAGCAGGAAAGAAATGGCACTGAAGGTGTGAGCAGAATGAATCCAAGTGGCACCAAGTGGTGCCTCCCAGCCCAGCGACCACAGCCTGCTGGGAAGTGGTGGAGGCTGAGCACTTGGGAGGAAGGGTGGGGTAGGAAAGCATGTATCACTGGTTACCAGTTGCTGCCTCCTGCTGGGAGTTCTGTGAAGCTGCTTTCCCATACTCCCTGTCTGCTTATCTCTGACAGGAGTCCAAGATGGCAAATCCATACTGCCTTAGCTGATAAGGGACCTCTGCTCTGTTTCTCCCCTTACGCTAGGTTTTCTGTTAGTTTCATATTCCATTCAGTACTTGGTTGAGTTCTTTATTTCTCCATTTGATCCTCAGGGTTCCAGGATTGATGTTTATGTCTGTTTTACATAATTTTGGGGGCCGATGGTGTGGTGTTTTTGTCTATAGCTCCATGTTGGTTCTGCCCCTTCTGAACTTCAATTTTTTGAGAATTTAAGAACAAGATATTGGTAAATATATTAACCTTGATAGTGCTGAGCTACTGAACCAATGAGCGACATCAGACTCCACTACTGGACTTTTTCTTTTTAAATGAGAAATTAAACCCTCTTTCTTGCTAATACTTATATTTAGTGAACCACTGGTTTATTGAGGATTTCATTACATGCACAGGAAAAGCATTCCCAGATGATATAACGGAGGAAGCCAGGAACACCACAAGCAACTGCAAATACTGACTACCATGGAATTCTAAGTTGCGCCAATCATACAGTCTAAGACGTAAAAGATCCGGCTGAAAATGTGCAATATATTGGGTATCGCCATGATTAATGTAAACATACAAGAGCTCCCCACCACGGTGATTATACAGATCAAAAGGAACAACACACAACTCAGGGATACCCATTAACCCAATGAAAATAATTTTTTTGAATTCACCTGGATAGTTTTTCATTGAAGGAGCTACTGAAAATATAAGAGAGAGAGACAAGCAGAGAGACAGAGATACAGAGAGAAAACAACAAGAAAATATTAATTGAGGAGCTTGAGTAAAGAAATTAAACATAGTTACAGTTAGAATAAGAATGATCCGTGGTTCATTAAAACATTTAATGGTCCCCACAAATGTCAATACTACTGTTGTTGTTAGGTGCTATCCAGTCTGTTCCAACTCCTAGTGAGCTCATGTACAACAGAATGAAACAGTGCTTGGTCCTGCACCATCCTCATAATCATTGTTATGTCTGACCCCATTTTTTGCAGCCATGGCATCAATCCATTTCATAAGGTCTTTCTCTTTTTTGCCAACCATCTACTATACCAAGGATCATGTCCTTCTCCAGGGACTGGTCTCTCCTATCATGTGTCAAATAGTATCTGCATATAGTTTTTCTGTTAGGGAATTTACCACAGAGAAGAAGGAGTTGAGGGAATTGACAAATTGCTACCCATATATTCCAGGATTCCCTGGAGAAAGAGTAAACAAGAGGAGAGCTGAACAGAAATACCGTGATGTAGGGAAGTCTCAGAAGTCAAGTTATAGGAGGAGTGATATTTTAATTTCCAGCACATGTGAATGATACATCCTAGAACTGTGAAGGGCTTGCCCTTCACTACATCATGTGGTGTTTCTCCCTGGGTCCACTATGTCGTATTCTAGCATAAGTTCACCTTGATTTATAGCTGGTCTTACCTGTATACTACAGCAACTAACAACCACAACCTATGTAGGCTCCTTGATTGGAAGAATAAAAATATTAAGTATGATACTATATTGCTTAAATCCCAGCAAACAAGCAGAATATAATATATGAAATAACAGCAAAGCATAAGATCAGATGTATCTATTTACATAATTCTTAGCTCAAAATATTATTTTATTACTTGGAGCAATAGAAATAAGTAGACCCTAGAGTAGGCAAAATAAAAATTCAATGTTTAATATCTCATAGAAAATATTAGCATTTTGAAAACTCACTTCTTCATGAACTTTTTCTTTGACCATCAAACCAATTGATTCTATGGAACTTATGAACTTATTTTGAAATAATTGCTATAGAAATAAAGTATAAGGATTTTTTTCCAGACTTTATTTTTTTACAAAGTCATTAAATTTTCATGATTTTTTCTAACCGTAAAGACATTTAGTACCTGCTGGAATAAGAGTGGGTTCTGCATCTTTTAAAGTGCTTTATATATGAAAAAATCTCTTATTTCAGATCTAGAAACTTAGATAAATTGGACTTTTTTCTTGTTACTTTTAACTTCACCAAAATATTCTTAGAAATTCCAAAACTTTCAGATTTGAGTGCTTAGCTAATACCAACTAAAGGAGAAAATTAATTGTAGACCCATCTAAAAAACTTTTTATAATTCCAGTTGTTTTCCTCCATTTTTATTGTCATAAATATTTTCTACAATGTTTAGGGCAACTTATGCCCTATACCTGAAAGTCTTTTCGACCATTCAGGCTGCCCAAATAATCAAGCTCAAAATTGAGGTCAAAATATCAAGAGGTCACTGGGGGAAGTAAAAGCAACTTGACCAAGGCAAGGTCATGGAAGCTTCATAGACGTATCCAAACTCCCTGAGGGACTGAATTACTGGGCTGAGGGCTGGGGACCATGGTCTTGGGGGACATCTACCTCAATTGGCATAACACAATTTATAAAGAAAATGTTCTAATCTTAAATTGGTGCATAAAGTCTGTGGTCTTAAAAGCTTGTGAGCAGCCATCTAAGACACTCCATTAGTCCCACCCGATCATGAACAAGGGTCAATGGAGAAAGCCAAAGACACAAGGGAAAGATTAGTCCAAAGGACTAATGAACAACTATCACAGCCTCTACCAGACTGAGCCCAACACAATTAGATGGTGCCTGTCTACCACCACCGACTTTTCTGTCAGGGATCACAATAGAGTGTACTGAACAGAGCCTGAGAAAAATGTAAAACAAAAATCTAACTTACAAAAAAAGACCAGACTTACTGGTCTAACAGAGACTGGGGAAACCCCAAGAGTATGGCCGCTGACACACTTTTAACTCAGTACTGAAGTTGCTCCTGGGTTCTATAAAACATAAGAGACTAAATGGGCACTCTAGCCCAGGGGCAAGGACAAAAAGGCAGGAGAGGACAAGAAAACTGGTAATTGGGAACCCAAGGTCGAGAAAGGGAGAGTTTTGACATGTCGTGAATTTGGCAACCAATGTCATAAAAAAAATGTGTATTAATTATTTAATGAGAAACTAATTTCTTCCATAAAACTTTGTCTAAAGTACAATAAAAAATATACCCAGAGATCAGTTGCAATACCATTTTCATTAAATGCTGTGTTGACTGTTTTGAGGCTCTGGCTGAATGCAAGTCTACTACTCCCCTTCTTGAGCAGCTGATTTTGTCCACTATCTACCCACTCCTCTTATTAGGTCTTCACCCTCCTTGGCAACTATGTACCTATCTTAATCACCACAGGGCCTAGGTACCCAGTAATTAGTGATAGGGCTTATACTACCTAAGCCAGCAGAATTATTCAAAATGCCACATATCCAGGGAACTTGAGAAGGCTAGCTAACCCTACTCTACTTGCCATTCATAAACCTACTCCTACAATTCCAATTTGCTGCTACCTTTTCCCCAGTTATGACGTGATATGCCACTCTATCTACGAGAACTGTGACTATAATCAACTTAGTTACTTTTCATGGCCTCCATTACTCTTCTTTCTTGTGTCTTGGGTTCTTTAGAGCAATAGATGCCCTCTAGTTATTCTTCCCCTACTGTGTATGTCAGATTTTCATATTGTGGGGGCTTGTGTTGGTGTGTTGCTGGAAGCTATGCTACTGGTATTCAAATGCCAGTAGGGTCACCCATAGGGAACAGGTTTCAGCTGAGCTTCCAGACTAAAACAGACTAGGAAGAAGGGGCTGGTGGTCTACTTCTGAAAAGAATTAGCCAGTGAAAACCTTATGAATAGCAGCAGAACATTATATGATATAGTGCCCAAAGATGAGCCCCTCAGGTTGGAAGATACTCAAAATTCAACTGGGGAAGAGCTGCCTCCTCAAAGTAGAGTTGACCTTAATCACATGGATGGAATCAAGCTTTCAGGACCTACATTTGCTGATGTGGTATGACTCAAAATAAGAAGAAATAGCTGCAAACATCTATTAAAAATTGGAGCCTGGAATGTACAGAGTATGAATCTAGGAAAATTGGAAATAGTCAAACATGAAAGGAAACTCATAAACATTGATATCTTAGGCATTAGTGAGCTGAATTTAGAGACCATCTGAAGAATATATTTGACCCATTGAATGCTAATGGACAAAGACCAGACACGTTGTGGAATGGCATCTTTTTCATGAAGAAAGCTAAAGATCTTTAAAAAGACAAAAGAGAAAGAAAAGACCTAACTGGATGTTAGAAGAGACTCTGAAACTTGCCCTTGAACACTGAATAGCTGAAGCAGAAGGAAAAAATGATGAAGTAAAAGAGCGAAACAGAAGGTTTCAAAGGGCAGATCGAGAAGACAAAGTAAAGTATTATGATGACATGTGCAAAGATCTGGAGATAGAAAATCAGAAGGGAAGAACACTTGTAGCATTTCTCAAGATGAAGGAACTGAAGAAAAAATTCAAACCTCAAATTGCAGTACTGAAGGATTCTACTGGGAAAATGTTAAAGGATGCAAGAAGCATCAAAAGAAGATGGAAGGAATGCACAGAATCACTGTACCAAAAAGAGATGGTCAAAGTTCAACCATTTTAGGAGGTAACATATGATCAGGAACTGATTGTACTGAAGAAAGAAGTCGAAGCTGCACTGAAGGAGTTGGCAAAACACAAGGTTCTTGGAATTGGCGAGTTACCAACTGAGATGTTTCAACAAATGGATGCAGTGCTTAAGTGCTTTCTATAACTTGCCAAACTGAGTTATGAGGTTTTGCTCTTTAGCCGTGGGTAGCCATAACTGGTCAAGGGACAGAATTTCCTCTTGGCTCCCTTGACTGTGTGGGTCAGTGGAGCCACAAGGCAAATGGTAGGAGGAATACTGGAGACATTGTTCTTCCCGGACAATTATACTAGTCTTTGTGTAGTTGTGGTTAAACTCAATGTCAAATATATTTATATGCAAAATATAAAATTAAAATATATTTGATGGAGACCCACACAGAGTTTGGAAAATGTTTTCCTAATGAATTATCAATTCATTGTTAATTTTCTCCTGGTGTTATTGTTATTTTCATTCTAATTTCTTGTATAGACTAAGGGGGGCAGCATGGAACTAAAAAACCAAAAGCCGATCTTGTTGCCATTGAGTCAATGCAGATTCATGGCAACCCTGTAGGTCAGAGCAGAACTGCCCCAGAAATTTCCAAGGAGCACCTGGTGGATGCGAACTTCAGGCCTTTTTGGCTAGCAGTCACACCTCTTAACCAGTACGCCACCAGAGTATCCAGCATGGAGCTAGGGCCTTGATAATAATTATTTATTTATGTCTAAAGTTTCATTTTCACCATTATCCCCATTGTTGAGAACCTCTTTGATTTTTCTTTTGGTTGATTTTGTGATCCATTTAATTAAGTTTCAGCAATTCTTAGAGTAAGGCATATTTTAGTTGCCAAAAGGAATTCTTACTCGCTTTCTAGAACTCTCGTCTTCTTAGCCTATCTTCCCCAGTATTTTGAAAATTTATGGAAAAGTGGAATTTGTATATGACAGATGCAAAGATGGGGTTTTGAAAATATAATTATTTGTACACTTATGCATGTGTGTATATGTGTGTGCTGTGTATGTGTGTGTGTGTAACCAATGCTCCATCAGGCTACTGTTTGCTTAAATATAGCCAAGATCATGAGTATGATTTTCCCACTGAATTATTGTTTCTATGGAATACAAAAAGAAACACACTTCCAAGTATGAATATACATTTAATAAGATACATTGACATATCCTTCTTTGCAGAGGGAATACTGCTTTTACCTGTTATGTATATAACATACATTTATCAGAACACAGATGGGAAATAATCCTGATCAATCCATGTCAGAACCAGAAATAATATCAGTTACTTAAAGAGCTGTGACTAGTTGATTTTCTTTCACTTATCATTAATTTATTCATATTAACCACCATACATCTGAATATACATGAAAATATATATGCATACATATGAATATTTTTCATAAAGTTGAAGTGTTATACTTAAATATATTAGTTTATTAACTATATTTAGCATTACAATGATGAATACAAAGATAATTTCATTTGGAAATACATTTGTATGGATTGTGATTCATATTTTATGTTAATAAATGCCTTATTTCTGTTAAATCAACCTATATCCCTGTCCTGTGTTCCAACATGTACCTATAAAGGCAACCACTTATAGAAAAGATTTTTTTGTTAATATGAAAGATAAAAATTAGCTTTCCTTTTCTAAGTATTGTCATCCTTCCTAGCACATTGATTGTACCTTCATTGTTAACTATGAACAAGCAAATATAAAATTGTCCATTTCAAGAGTTTTCTAATTAGTTTGAAATCCCTCAGATTGTCTCCAAGACATCAGTCTCCAAGATATGAATGTCTTTAAAATTCATACAAATGTTCCTGGTATTAGTTATTTTTATTTGAAATAATAATATCTACGGCACATTTCTGGTAACAGAATAGCAGTTCTAAAATGGTAGAAAGTTAGGAAGTCAAGAAATCCATCATCACAGAATTGATGCTTTAGGCAGGTATTAGCAAGCAGCATCTGATCTAAAGATTGCCAGATAGGCATATGATTTTTGGTCTTGAAAGAAGGTGAAGGAGATTCTTAAAAGAAAAGATAAGAAGGGCTTTGAATTCTACCTGCTCCATAATTAGGAGTCATTCCATACATGTATCTAAATTTTCTAAGTGGGTTTATTAGTAAGAGTACATTATTGCCAGCTGAGAATTACAATACAATGATTTTCCGACAATACCACTTTTGTTGCTGAAGGCACTGAGTTTTAAGAAGATTAAGGACAGTAGGAAAATTGTTTGGAGTCAAATTCCCCTTTTTAGCTAACACGAAGATTTACCAATACTTAAACTTTAATGCAAGTTTTAAAAACAAAGACAAATATCAGGTATAAAATTATTTTAATTTTCTGAGTAAATAAAAAATATACCTTTTAGAAAAGATCTAACTATATACATTTCTAAATGTTAGTGTGTCTGTATTCAGTTCTTCACATATCAGAAATGATATACTCAATTCTGCGGATTGACTGGTAGATTCAAATATTAATGGCCTACAGCCTTAGGAGAGCTGAATTTAAAACACAGCTATGCAGAAAGTCACTCCCACTTTCTAGGTTAGTTTTTCTGGGTTAAAAAGTCACTTTTAGAAAAAAATGATTTGTATAATAATTAGAAACTCTAGAATTCGTTGAAATCATTTGAATGTTAGTAAATGGAGAACTGGCTTGCGGAATGTTACACTATTAATGTTGTTCTTGTTGTTGCATGACATCCAGTTGATATCTTTTCATAGCGACCCTACAGAGCAGAGTAGAACTGCCCTATAATGTTTCCAAGGCTGTGACCTCTGTGGGAGCAGATAATCAGGTCTTTTCTTCTATGGAGCAGCTGCTAGGTTTGAACCACAGACCTTTTGGTTAGCATCCCAGTGCTTAATCATTGTGTCACCAGAGCCCTCATACTGTTCCTAGTGACTTGAAATTAACAGGGGCAGTATTTCATTTCTATGACTCTTTTCACAGCATCCTTCACTTCCTTGTTTCTCAGACTGTAAATCAATGGGTTTAACATGGGAATCATTAGTGTAGAACACAGAAACTATCTTCTCTTGTTCTACAGAATACTGGGAACTTGGCTGAATGTAATTAAAGCCCAAGGTACCATAGAATATGGTCACAGCAGTCAGGTGAGAGGCGCAGGTGGAGAAGGCTTTCCGTCTGCCTGATGCTGAGTGGATCCTCAGTATAGCAACAAGGACGAACATGTAGGAAATGATCACAATCAAGAAGGTAGCCATGGCAATGACTCCAGAGAAGATTAACAGCATCAACTCATTCATGGAGGTATCAGAGCATGACAGCTTTAGCAGTGGAAGAACATCACTGAAGAAGTGGTCGACAACGTTTGGTCCACAGAAAGACAGTCTCCCCAAACTTATTGCATGTGTCAGTGAGTTAATCATCCCACCTATGCAAGACCCAACGACCAGCCCTACACACTTTCTCTTAGACATGGCTGTTGTATAAAGCAAAGGATTCGCAATGGCCACATCACGGTCATAGGCCATCACTGAAAGTAAGAATCCTTCTGTGGTAATGAACACCCCAAAAAACAAGTGCTGCATTATACAGGCGGAGAACGAAATGGTTTCCCTCACAACTAAGAAGTTGATCAGCATTTTAGGTGCTATAACTCATGAATAGCAGGCGTCTACAAATGAAAGGCAGCTGAGGAAAAAATACGTGGGCGTGTGGAGCTTGGGAGTGACGTGGATTAAGAAGATCATGCCCAGGTTCCCCACCAAGGTAATGGCATAAATCACCAGGAACAACACAAAAAGCACAATTTTCAATACAGCCTGATCTGTCAGTCCTAAAAGAATAAATTCAGTAACAACTGTCAAATTCTCTTCAGCCATTTGTTAATTCTTTTTTCCTGAAATCTAGTGTAAAAAAAGGAAAGTGTGTTATTATGGATACAGGCAAATCTGGTATATATTAACATCGACTGGAAGCATTCCTATAGTTGTGTTTTTAAAGAATCAATTGAGTGACATTTCCCAAGAAAAGTGTATCAATTTTAAAGTTTTTATTATGAAGATTATGAAGGAAATGGTATTTCTGAATGGAATTTAAAAATTCAATTGTATTATTTATTCAGAAGCTGCACGTTTGAGGTGATGTTGCAAAGGAGAAATGAATGGTGGGATGTGGAGTTGCATTAAATAACCCCCATATCCTTTACCTTCATGTGACTTTATCTGATTTAATATGTAAACTTTATTACCAGTCTGAAGACATTTAATAAAAAGGGAAACATTTTAACAGAATAAATAACTTACCAAAAGGTTTTAAAATTTCAGCTTTAGAAACTTCATGTCCATTTCCAATTTTGTTTTGTTTATCTTTTACTCAAAAATAATTTCAGTTTCAGATTAGCTGAAACAGTCATTATATATTTAAATAGTAAATCCCAGTCCCGATCCCAGTGCCTTCGAAATAGTTAAATATAATTCCAGGTAAAATACTAGAAAGTAAATCTTAGTCATTAATACATAACTTACAGAACAACATAATAACAAATAAAAAATTAGCACATTTAATTATTCTCTCTAAGAGGACAAATTTGGAAGGAAGGGAGAGTACTATATACTTTCTACAGCAGCCTCCAGTGAAGTATCACTGAGCAGCCATTACACAGTGACAAATGAAGCCTTGGGAAATACTCTGTTTCTTAAGGGATTTCACATTTGCCCATGGCTGAGGTAGCTCCCTAAAGCGTACAATTAAAGAAAATGTTCTAAAAAGTTGAGGAAAACATCAAGCAATAGGTGGGAGAATTGTTGCTTTCAGTAAAATATAATAGAAACAGTAATCAGAAATAATTGTCTTCAACAAAATGGTGGGTCTTTTAAATAATGCATGGTTAACTATATTACTACGTTGCTGCCAAACCTTGCCTTTATGCAAATGTGCAAGATAAGGCATGACAAGAGCTACTATTAAAAAAAAAAATTTTAGAAGCAACACACACACAGAACATGCAAAGAAATTTCTGCAAGTCGCATAGCTCTACTTTCAGTTTAATATGCAGCATGGATTTTGGAAGAATCCTGTTAGAAGTTTGGTTTAAATTCAGTTTGTACACTCATTAAATTAATATTTAATTTATTAATTTAATTTAAATTAATACTCTTTGCATACTTTTTTTTTTTTTTTGCATTACATTACACATAAAAGACAAAGGGGTTACCAAACATGTCTGGAGGTTTATTTTTAGAAAAATATACCTCCCAGAACACATATATGACAATGTCTAAAAATGGTGCTTTAAAAGTATGGAGCATACTTTTAAATTGATAGTTAAATCATAGTAAATAATGGAAGATGCTTTGTGGGAGGCAAAAAAAATGAAGAGTATGCTAAAAATAGGCTGATGTGCATTTCTTGAAGGCTTTTTGTCTAGTATACAACGAAATTTTTGGATTTTAATGACTCTGCTTCTGATTAGGAGAAAATATTCAGGAAACATATCTGATGAGGGCCTGATATCCAAAGTATAGTAAAAAAAGAGAAATTCTACTACTTAACAAGAAAAAGAAAAAATGACCCAACCAAAAAATGGGCAAAGCATTTGAACAGACAGTCAAATGGCCAACAGTGATAGGATGCTCAGCTTCGTTAGCTATTAAACCCATTGCCATGGAGTCGATTCTGACTTACATTGACACTACATGACAGAATAGAACTGTTCCATTGTGTTTCTAAGGCTGAAATCTTAACAGAAGCAGACTGCCACATGCTTCTCCCTCGGAGCTGCTGGTAGGTTCAAATCATTGACTTTTAGGTTAGCGGCAGAGCACTTTAACCACTACACCACCAGGGCTGCTTTCTTTAGCCATTAAAACCAAAAAAAAAAAAAAAAACCGACTGCCATTGAGTCGATTCTGATTCATAGCGGCCCTAAAGGACAGAGTAGGACTACAGCATATAGTTCCCAAGGAGTGCCTGGCATTTGAACCGCTGACCTTTTGGTTAGCAGCCATAGCACTTAACCACTATGCCACAAGAGAGAGATGCAAATCAAAACTATAACGAGATACCTCCTCACTCCCATTACAGTGGCAATGATCAAAAAAAGAAAAGAAAACAACAGGTATTGGCGAGGTTGTGGAGAAACATAAACCCTCTTCTACTGCTTGCGGGAATGTAAATTAGTACAGACACTGTTAACACAGAGCTACTATATGACCCAACAATCCAAATTTAGACACATACTCAGAAGAAGTGAAAGCAGGAATGCAACTGGAAACCTGAACACCAATGTTCATTGCAGCACCTTTCACAATAACCAAAAGATGGAAACAACTGAGATGTCCATCAGCAGATGAATGGATAAACAAAATGGAGTATATACATACACACAATGGAATACTACTCAACCATAAAGAAAAGTGAAATCCTGATGCATGCCACTTCATGGATGAGCCTTAAAAACATGCTGAGTGAAACAAGTGAGTTGCAAATGGACAAATGTTATATGAATTAATTTATGTGAAATAAGTAAACGTATAAAACCAAAACCAAACCCACTGCCGTCAAGTTGATTCTGACTCATAGTGACCCTATAGGACAGAGTAGAACTGCCCCATAGAGTTTTCAAGGAGCACCTGGTGGGTTCGAACGGCCGACCTTTTGATTAGCAGCAGTAGCACTTAACCCCTACGCCACCAGGGTTTCCAGTGAACATGTAGAACTGAAAAATTATTAGTAGTTAACAGGGGTGGAAGGGAAGGGGGAGGGTTTGCTTAGGATGCATTGAATTTATGTTAAGGGTGGTGCAACAATTTGGGAAAGGATAACTAATGAGAATAGTTGCACAATTTCAAGAAAGTAATCAATGTCACTAAATTGTACATGTTGAAATTTTTGAAATGGTGGATGTTCTGTTATGTATGTTTTTACCACACACAACTCACTGGCAGCACATGACTGGGTACGTGAGAGAAGAAAGAAATTTATTGTTCCTTGGGTGGTGCAGATGGCTAGGGCTCCATTAATAACCTAAAGTTGGCAGTTGGAACCCACCCAGCAGCATTGCAAAAGAAAGGCCTGGCGACCTGTTTCTGTAAAGATTATAGCCAAGAAAACCTTATGGAGTAGCTCTACTACCCTATAACACTTGGGGTCACCATGAGTGGGAATTGACTCTGGCAACGGGTTTGGTTTTGGTTTGACATGAGGCTGGGTGGGACAAGTAGAGAACAATAGTCACGTTAAGATGAGAAAACAAAATCATTCTAGAAAGACTGAGGTGGCTGTAATATTCAACACTCAGTAGCAGAGTGGAGAGATCTAGGCAAAGAAAGTGAGTAAGAAAACTTCATAGGGTTCCTCTGAGATTTGGGATTAGCCTTAATCTTATGGCAAGGCAAAGGACCATTACCAGGAAAAGAGAAATTACCAGGGGTTTGGATGATGAAAAATTACGGTGGTTCAGCTGGGTTGCCATAGGTTGTGCCAAACCAGAGTGAGGTAGCCATTGAATACCTAAGCTATTCAGTGGAGACACCAGAAAGAAGACCCAAAATAACTCTAGAGGAAATGCTTCACTAAACTCCAAACTAACAGAGCTCAAAAGGAAGCATCAAAAAGAGTAGATAAACTGCTGGTCGAAACGACACACAACATTGTTAATTTATTGGCAAATTCAAGAAGTAGGAAGATGGTACCTATAACTATGAGAAAAATCACCCAACAGACTCAGGAATAACAGAGATGATAGAACTAGCAAAGAAAAAAAAAAAAGGATTTTAAAAATTATAAATGTTTGCAAGCACTTAAAGGTAAAACCAAAAACCAAAACCAAACCCATTGCCATCAAGTCGATTCCAACTCGTAGAGACCCTACAGGACAGACTAGAACTGCCCCATAATGTTTCTAAGGTTGTAACATTTACAGTAGTTGAATGCCACATATTTCTCCCACTGACCTGTCGAATAGCTGCCGAGCACTAAACCACTGGGCTACAAGGGCTCCTGGTACATAAAAGTGAACATAAATAATATAAATAAAAAATATAAAAAAAATAATATAAATAGAAATTATAAAAAACACTATATTGAGTTCTCAAAGCTGGATATAATATCTGGAATGAATTTTTTTTTTTAGTAATTTTTATTGAGCTTTAAGTGAACGTTTACAAATCAAGTCAGTCTGTCACATATAAGCTTATATTTTTTTTATACCTTACTCCATGCTCCCACTTACTCTCCCCCTAATGAATCAGCCCTTCCAGTCTCTCCTTTCATGACAATTTTGCCAGTTTCCAACCCTTTCTACCCTTCTATCTCCCCTCCAGACAGAAGATGCCAACACAGTCTCAAGTGTCCACCTGATACAAGTAGCTCACTCTTCATCAGCTTCTCTCTCCTACCCATTGTCCAGTCCCTTCCATGTCTGATGTGTTGTCTTCGGGAATGGTTCCTGTCCTGGGCCAACAGAAGGTTTGGGGACCATGACAGCCAGGATTCCTCTGTCTCAGTCAGACCATTAAGTCTGATCTTTTTATGAGAATTTGAGGTCTGCATCCCACTGATCTCCTGCTCCCTCAGGGGTTCTCTATTGTGCTCCCTGTCAGGGCAGTCATCGATTGTGGCCAGGCACCATCTAGTTCTTCTGGTCTTGGGATGAGGTCAGTCTCCGGTTCATGTGGCCCTTTCTGTCTCTTGGGCTCACAGTTATCCACGGGCCTTGGTGTTTTTCATTCTCCTTTGCTCCAGGTGGATTGAGACAAATTGATGCATCTTAGATGGCTCCTTGTTAGCATTTAAGACCCCAGACGCCACATTTCAAAGTGGGATGCAGAATGTTTTCATAAGAGATTTATTTTGCCAATTGACTTAGAAGTCCCCTTAAGCCATAGTCTCCAAACCCCTGCCCTTGCTCCGTTGACTTTGAAGCATTCAGTTGATCCCGGAAACTTCTTTGCTTTTGGTCCAGTCCAGTTGAACTGACCTTCCCTGTATTGAGTATTGTCCTTCCCTTCACCTAAAGTAGTTCTTATCTACTAAAAAAAATTTAATCGGTAAATAACCCTCTCCCACCCTCCCTCCCTCCCCCCCTTGTAACCACAAAAGTATGTGTTCTTCTCAGTTTATACTATTTCTCAAGATCTTATAATACTGGTCTTATACAATATTTGTCCTTTTGCCTCTGACAAATTTCGCTCAGCATAATGCCTTCCAGGTTCCTCCATGTTATGAAATGTTTCACAGACACGTCACTGTTCTTTATCGATGCGTAGTATTCAATTGTGTGAATATACCACAATTTATTTAACCATTCATCTGTTGATGGACACCTGGGTTGCTTCCAGCTTTTTGCTATTGTAAACAGAGCTGCAATAAACATGGGTGTGCATATATCTGTTTGTGTGAAGGCTCTTATTTCTCTAGGGTATATTCCGAGGAGTGGGATTTCTGGGTTGTATGGTAGTTCTATTTCTAACTTTTTAAGAAAATGCCAGATAGATTTCCAAAGTGGTTGTACCATTTGACATTCCCACCAGCAGTGTATAAGAGTTCCAATCTCTCCGCAGCCTCTCCAACATTTATTATTTTGTGTTTTTTGGATTAATGCCAGCCTTGTTGGAGTGAGATGGAATCTCATCATAGTTTTAACTTGCATTTCTCTAATGGCTAATGATCGAGAGCATTTTCTCATGTATCTGTTAGCTGCCTGAATATCTTCTTTAGTGTAGTGTGTGTTCATATCCTTTGCCCACTTCTTGATTGGGTTGTTTGTCTTTTTGTGGTTGAGTTTTGACAGAATCATATAGATTTTAGAGATCAGGCACTGTTTGGAGATGTCATAGCTGAATATTCTTTCCCAGTCTGTAGGTGGTCTTTTGACTCTTTTGGTGAAGTCTTTAAATGAGCATAGGTGTTTGATTTTTAGGAGCTCCCAGTTATCTGGTTTCTCTTCATCATTTTTGGTAATGTTTTGTATTCTGTTTATGCCTTGTATTAGGGTTCCTAGGGTTGTCCCTATTTTTTCTTTCATGATCTTTATCGTTTTAGTTTTTATGTTTAGGTCTTTGATCCACTTGGAGTTAGTTTTTGTGCATGGTGTGAGGTATGGGTCCTGTTTCATTTTTTTGCAAATGGATATCCAGTTATGCCAGCACCATTTGTTAAAAAGACTATCTTTTCCCCAGTTAACTGACACTGGGCCTTTGTCAAATATCAGCTGCTCGTATGTGGCTGGATTTGTATCTGGGTTCTCAATTCTGTTCCATTGGTCTGTGTGCCTGTTGTTGTACCAGTACCAGGCTGTTTTGACTACTGTGGCTGTATAATAGGTTCTGAAATTAGGTAGAGTGAGGCCTCCCACTTTCTTCTTCTGTTTCAGTAATGCTTTACTTATCTGAGGCTTCTTTCCCTTCCACAGGAAGTTGGTGATTTGTTTCTCCATCACATTAAAAAATGTCGTTGGAATTTGGATCAGAATTGCATTGTATGTACAGATGGCTTTTGGTAGAATAGACATTTTTACTATGTTAAGTCTTCCTATCCATGAGCAAGGTATGTTTTTCCACTTAAGTAGGTCTTTTTTAGTTTCTTGTAGTAGTACTTTGTAGTTTTCTTTGTGTAGGTCTTTTACATCCTTGGTAAGATTTGTTCCTAAGTATTTCATCTTCTTGGGGGCTACTGTGAATGGTATTGATTTGGTTATTTCCTATTTGATGTTCTTTTTGTTGATGTAGAGGAATCCAAGTGATTTTTGTATGTTTATCTTATAACCTGAGACTCTGCCAAACTCTTCAATTAGTTTCAGTAGTTTTCTGGAGGATTCCTTAGGGTTTTCTGTGTATAAGATCATGTCTTTGTCTAGCCTAATTGCTCTGGCTAGGACCTCTAGCACAATGTTGAGTAAAAGTGGTGATAAAGGGTATCCTTGTCTGGTTCCCGTTCTCAGGGGAAATGCTTTCAGGGTCTCTCCATTTAGAGAGATGTTGGCTGTTGGCTTTGTATAGATGCCCTTTATTATGTTGAGGAATTTTCCTTCAATTCCTATTTTGGTGACAGTTTTTACCATAAATGGGTGTTGGACTTTGTCAAATGCCTTTTCTGCATCAATTGATAAGATCATGTGGTTTTTGTCTTTTGTTTTATTTATATGGTGGATTACATTAATGGTTTTTCTAATATTGAACCAGCCTTGCATACCTGGTATAAATCCCATTTGGTCATGGTGGATTATTTTTTCATATGTTGTTGAATTCTATTGGCTAGAATTTTGTTGAGGATTTTTGCATCTATGTTCATGAGGGATATAGGTCTGTAATTTTCTTTTTTTGTGATGTCTTTACCTGGTTTTGGAATCAGGGATATGGTGGCTTCATAGAATGAGTTAGGCAGTATTCCATCATTTTCTATGCTTTGAAATACCTTTAGTAGTAGTGGTATTAACTCTTCTCCAAAAGTTTGGTAGAACTCTGTAGTAAAGCCATCCGGGCCAGGGCTTTTTTTTGTTGGGAGTTTTTTGATTACCGTTTCAATCTCTTTTTTTGTCATGCATCTATTTAGTTGTTCTACTTCTGATTGTGTTAGTTTAGGTAGGTAGTGTTTTCTTAGGAATTCATCCATTTCTTCTTGGTTTGCTAATTTGTTAGAGTACAATTTTTCGCAATAATCTGATATGATTCTTTTAATTTCAGTTGGGTCTGTTGTGATGTGGCCCATCTCGTTTCTTATTCGGGTTATTTGTTTCTTTTCCTGTATTTCTTTAGTCAGTCTGGCCAATGGTTTATCAATTTTGTTAATGTTTTCAAAGAACTAGCTTTTGGCTTTGTTAATTCTTTCAATTGTTTTCGTGTTCTCTAATTCATTTCGTTCAGCTCTAATTTTTATTATTTGTTTTCTTCTGGTGCCTGATGGATTCTTTTGTTGCTCGCTTTCTATTTGTTCAAGTTGTAGGGACAGTTCTCTGATTTTGGCTCTTTCTTCTTTTTGTATGTGTGCATTTATCGATATAAATTGGCCTCTGAGCACTGCTTTTGCTGTGTCCCAGAGGTTTTGATAGGAAGTGTTTTCATTCTCGTTGCATTCTATGAATTTCTTTATTCCCTCCTTAATGTCTTGTATAACCCAATCTTTTTTGAGCAGGGTATTGTTCAGTTTCCAAGTATTCGATTTCTTTTCCCTAATTTTTCTGTTATTGATTTCCACTTTTATGGCCTTGTGGTCTGAGAAGATGCTTTGTAATATTTCGATGTTTTGGATTCTGCAAAGGTTTCTTTTATGACCTAATATGTGGTCTATTCTAGAGAATGTTCCATGTGCGCTAGAAAAAAAGTATACTTTGCAGCAGTTGGGTGGAGAGTTCTGTATAAGTCAATGAGGTCAAGTTGGTTGATTGTTGTAATTAGGCCTTCCGTGTCTCTGTTGAGCTTCTTACTGGATGTCCTGTCTTTCTCCGAAAGTGCTGTGTTGAAATCTCCTACTGTAATTGTGGAGGTGTCTATCTCACTTTTCAGTTCTGTTAAAATTTGTTTTATGTATCTTGCAGCCCTGTCATTGGGTGCATAAATATTTAATATGTTTATATCTTCCTGGTGAATCGTCCCTTTAATCATTATGAAGTGTCCATCTTTATCCTTTGTGGTGGATTTAACTTTAAAGTCTATTTTGTCAGAAATTAATATTGCTACTCTTGCTCTTTTTTGCTTATTGTTTGCTTGATATATTGGAATGAAATTTTTACTGAATAGGCTTAAAAGAAGATTGGACATTGAAGAGAAAAAACATCAATGAATTTGAATACAGAGCAATACAAACGATCCACACTTAAGTATTAATAATAAAAGAAAAAATAGATGAAAAATGAGAAATTCGTTATATCAATGGTGCGATACTATGTGATGTAAAATACATATGATTAGAACTCCAAAAGAAGACAAGCATAGGAGACAGAAAATCTATTTGAGAACATATCAGCAAATCATTTTCCAAATCTGATGAAATATGTTAATCCGGATCCAAGAAGGTCAAAGACCCTAAAAAGAATATACGTGCACACAGAAATGATGATGTAAGTCACTATTTCTGCAGGACTTTGCAACTACTCCAGTTTTAATGGAATTGAACTGTTTTCCCCCATTGTAACTTCAACGGTAAGAGTGAGGTACCTTTCCAACATGCAGGTCTCCATGGTATAGTACAGATCATTTGTATTTTTTTTTTTTTTTTCCTTACCTGCAATTGCCTCTTATCTTTTCCGACTGGGGAATATGTAGGGTGTCCTAGTCAATTAGAAAGCACATAAAGTCAATATTTTTTTTTTAATTTTCTCAGATAATTTGACATAATCAACCAATTATACCCTGCTTCCTCAGGGAACATTGCAAAGGGGGAGAACAGCCATAAATCCTTCCTACCAAAGAAAAAGAAGCAATAGCTTGGAAGAAGAAAATTCAATTTTTTATTAAAGGTGAGTGGGTAAGAATTGTCCTTCACTGGGATTACCATCTGTGTCCTGGTAATTTCCTATAACCCATGACTTCTGACTGTAGACACGTTTATGGCAGCGTATAGCTAATCCCTTCAAGTATACCACAGATATTCATTACCTTCTTTGTTAACTGGGGCTTCCTGGGTCCTTATGGTGGCCATTATGTTCTTTTACCTGCATATGTGCCCCAAATCTCTTTGATTTGTATGAGCTGCTTGTATGGGTACTATTGAGATATTTCACATACGAGTGAAGAAAGAGTTGAGAATATCTGAACAACTCATCATCAACCTCACCTAAATGAACTTGGTAAAGTTAGAACTTCCAGAGCATCTGGTTAATTTGAATTTTATGTATCAAAAGATAATTATTTTTAGAGTATAAATATGTCCTATGCAATATTTGATTGATAACAAATGTTCTTTGTATACAAATATTTGCTAAGAAATAAATATACTTAGTATAAGTATGAACCATGCAATAATTGATAAACCAGAAATACTTTTAAGATAAGCATTAACAATGCAAAAACATGGCCTTTTGTCATGTTCAGTGCTATTGTTGTATGGCTTGTATGTTGTGTGTTTTCCTTAGTAGATTGTCTACAAATGGGTCTGATTTTTCAAAGTAGGCATTACAAACTGAGTAGACTGAAAAGTACATTGCATGTTTTTTTTTAAAAGATACAGAAATGTGGAGAATACACTAAACCCAAAATCAGTCCTACATTATATCACCACGTGTCCATACTTCCGTTTCTTCTCTGCTTAGAATGGAGTGGTCTCAAATGTATACATTAAGATGTTCAGAGCAAGTCATAGATACTCTTCTTCACACGAGAAGAATGGAAGGAGTAAAAGAATCCAGATATCTTAGAGAGAGGTAGTAACTGACAGTGAAAAAGGGGATTGACTCAATACACACTAGTATGATATTTAGGAAAACATTGAAAATCTCAAGGTGGTAGCCTTGGATCTGAGTTCTGAATCCTTTTGCTCAGTGCAGTGCGTCTCCTATCCTACAGCAAAATCCTATGAGAGCAGGTCCTGAGATTAGTAAATTCCAGGTAAAATTGTCCAGATGTAGGCTTATCATTCTTATGTAGTGGTGAATAGAGAGCTGGAAGGGAGAGTGGGACTCAGTGGAGAAACAGCAGACAAGTTTACCTAGGAAGAAAGGGTGGAGGTGGCTAACAAACTCCAGTCTTGTCTTGCCCCTGCCCCCTAATTTTCTGGATCAAGCCGCTGAAATTGACACCAAGATTTAGCAGATTCCTTGATGGCTGCCACTCTGGGTGTCACGGGACCGAGAATTATCCTTACCAGAAAACTGCTGCAAAGTGACTGTGGAGTAGAACTACCCCATAGGGTTTCTAAGGCTGTAATCTTTATGGAAGCAGACAGCCACATCTTTCTCCTAAGGAGCAGCTAGCTGCTAACCTCTCAGTTAGCAGCTCAGAGCTTAACCCCTGTGTTATCCACCAGGCCTCCTCCCTGAATGTCAGAAATGGTTAAAAGGGAATCCAGGTGGTTTGGACTATGGCACCTTCACTAGCTCCATTCAGGATACTTTTATATAACCAGAAGAGATGACAGGGGTGAGACTTAACAGTGATATACTTGAAAATCACAGTGGTGTTCTCTTTCATTTCTCTATTACACAGTTTCCAGGAAAAAAAAAAAAGGCAATATATGATACAATAAATGCACATATATTTTAAATGCCATATAGATTCCATCATCACCTCAATGTTATATTAAACTAAATAAAGCACATAAAATGAAATACTCAAAATCTTTGAATACTGATATAAACCTAGATTTTAGTGGATATTGAGCTGGATCTTGTGGGTCTTGAAGCTTATAAAAATTATGATTTTTTTTTTTAAGGAGTCCTGATGACACGATAGTTAAGTGCTCAGCTGCTAACCAAAATTTTGATGGTTCAAACCCATCTAGCAGTTCCGAGGGAAAAAAGACCTCACGAGCTGCTTCCATAATGATTAAAGCCAAGAAAACCTACAAGGCACTTTTACTCCGTCACATGGCTTACTATGAGCCTAAAATAGACTCAATGGTAGCTAGCAACAAAAAACAATATAAGAATACATTAATAAAATTATAAATTTAAACTGACCATAAACATGAATATTTAGTTGGAAAAAGTAATAAAACATTTTGAAATTATAAACATTGTGCTAAAATCACAAACACCAGCAAAAGAAGAAACGTGTTCCTTCCCAGGTTTTACAAGATACATCACTATGTGACTGCATTGCTAAGTCCCCACCCAAGGCCTTTAAAGAAGCTCAAACTGAAGCTTCATTAACTTCACATTATCTCTGCCTCTCTCTACAAGAATAGGAAAATCTCACAAGGTTTCTGAATCGAAAATGGAAATACACTAAAGAAAACTATGGTGTCATTGTGTAGATAAAATTAAGATTATTTTCTCAGTATTAACAACTGCATGGTTTTATTATAAATGTATACTCTGCAAACATTGCTGAATCAATTTCAAGTGTAATCTACGTTATATCAGAAACCCTGGAGGTGTAGTGGTTAAGAACTATGGCTGCTCTCCAAAAGGTTGATGGTTCAAATCTACCAGGCACTCCTTGGAATCTCTACTCTGTCCTCTAGAGTTGGGATGAGTCAGAATCGACTCAACAGCAGTGGGTTTGGTTTGTTATATCAGACTATAATGTTTCAGAAATATCCTCCAATCATGGGAAGTGAGATCTTCTACAGTTTTTTTTTAGGTAAAATCAGATGTAGCAATTACTTTTCCATCCTCTAGTATGAAGAAAAGGTGTCCATTCTGTCTGTAACAAGTATAATTTGTTTAGATAATACTACGTGAAGGCTAATACCAATGCCTCTGTTTCCTTCTAGAAGAGATAACTGGATTAAATGGGCCGACAGAATCTAACAGTATTGACTGAATTCATTCTAGTGGGAGTCACAAGGCGCCCTGAGCTGCAGCTCCCACTATTTGCAGCCTTCCTTGTCATCTACTTGATCACAGTGGTTGGAAACATGGGCCTGATCATCTTAACCAAGGCAGACTCCCACCTACAGACACCTATGTATTTTTTTATCAGACACCTGGCCTTCATTGATCTTGGTAATTCTACTGCTATTTATCCCAAGATGCTAGCAGGTTTTGTTGTGGATCAAAATACCATATCCTATTACGCATGTGCCACACAAATGGCTTTTTTCCTTCTGTTCATTATCAGTGAGCTCTTCATCTTATCGGCCATGGCCTATGACCGCTATGCAGCCATCTGTAACCCTCTGCTCTACAATGTTATCATGTCCCAGAAACTTTGCTATGCACTCGTGGGCATTCCATATCTCTACAGCACCTTTCTGTCCCTGATGGTCACCAGTAAGATTTTTATATCGACCTTCTGTGGCTCTAACATCATCAGTCATTTTTACTGTGATGATGCTTTCTTGATAGCTTTGCTCTGCTCAAATGCACGAGAAATAGAATTGTTGATCATAATATTTGCAGCAGTTAATTCAATTTCCTCCCTTCTGGTAGTCCTGGTCTCCTATGTGCTGATTCTGACAGCTATATTTCTAATGAATTCTGCTGAGGGCAGGAAAAAAGCTTTCTCCACGTGTGGTTCTCATCTGACAGTGGTGGTCGTGTTCTATGGAACTCTGTTATTTATGTACCTTCAGCCTAAATCTGCTCGTTCCTCTGATACTGACAAAATGGCGTCCATGTTTTACACTTTAGTCATCCCCATGCTGAACCCTTTCATTTACAGTTTAAGGAACAAAGAAGTAAAATATGCCTTTAATAGGGTCTTCAAGAAGTGATGAAAATTTTGTATTTGATATTCAATACATAATATTGTTTTAATGAATTTTGAAAAAGGCAAATGCTGCTTAACAAATAATTACATTCTCTTTGGTTCCAGACTAAAGACAAATTATGAAACACATACGAATGGATTGTTTTCATTATGTTTATCCAAATATATTTCAATCATTATATTTTAGATCTCAAATTAAATGTTATAGCATTCCTAAGTTTCCTTGTTTCTCTTTCAATGTCTTCTTGTGTGATTCTGTTGAAGTGCAGACTTCATCCAATGGAAAACATATTACACTCTACATCAGTAATTATGTGTGTACATTTGTAAGTGTTTTTATAAGGACTTTGGGGGTCTTCTGAATATTATTTTCATCGCATTTTCTGTTTTTTTCTTTGCTTTTTTAAAAAACTTTGCTTTAAATGAGAGTTTGCGAATCAAGTCAGTCTCTCATACAAAAACTCATGCATACCTTGCTATGTACTTCTAGCTGCTTTCCCCCTAAATGAGACAGCACACTCCTCCTCTCCACCCTATATTACCCTTGTCCATTCAGCCAGCTTCTGTCCCCCTCTGTCTTCTCATCTCTCCTCCAGACAGGAGATGCCCACATAGTCTCATCTGTCTACTTGAGCCAAGAAGCTCACTCCTCAGCACTATCATTTTCTGTCTTATAGTCCAGTCCAATCCCTGTCTGAAGAGTTGTCTTCGGGAATGGTTCCAGTCATGTGCTAATGGAGGGTCCTGGGATCAAGGCCTCTGGGGTCCCTCCAGTCTCAGTCAGACCATTAAATCTGGTCTTTTTATGAGAATTTAAGGTCTGCATCCCACTGTTCTCCTGCCCCGTCAGGGATTCTCTGTTGTGTTTCCTGTCAGGGCAGTCATAGGAGGGTAGCAGGGCATCTTTTAGTCCTTCCAGTCTCTGGCTGATGTAGCCTCTGGTTTATGTGGCCTTTTCTGTCTCTCGCACTCATATTTACCTTGTGTCTTTGGAGTTCTTCATTCTCCTTTGCTCCAGGTGGATTGAGACAAATTGATGCATCTTAGATGGCCGCTTGCTAGCATTTAAGACCCCAGACGCCACTCTCCAAAGTGGGATGCAGAATGTTTTCTTAATAGATTTTATTATGCCAATTGACCTAGATGTCCCCTGAAACCGTGGTCTCCATACCCCCGTCCCTGCTACTCTGGCCTTTGAAGTGTTTGGTTGTACTCAGGAAACTTCTTTGCTTTTGGTTTAGTCAAGTTGTGCTGACCTCCCCTGTATTTTTTGTCTTTCCTTTCACCTAAAATAGTTCTTAATTAGTGAATTAAGTCAGTACCCCTAATTAGTGAATACTCCTCTTCCCTCCCCGCCACCCTCATAACCATCAAATAATATTTTCTTCTGTGTTTAATCTTTTTCTTGAGTTCTTATAATAATGGTCTTATACAGTATTTGTCCTTTTACAACTGAGTGATTTCACTCAGCATAATGGCTTCCAGATTCCTCCATGCTATAGAATGTTTCATGGATTCATCATTGTTTTTAATCACTGCGTAGTATTCCATTATGTGAATGTACCATAATTTATTTATCCACTCATCTCTTGATGGGCACCTTGGTTGCTTCCATTTTTTTGCTATTGCAAACAGTGCTGCAATAAATATGGGTGTGCATATCTGTTCGTGTGAAGGCTCTTACTTATCTAGGATATATTCCAAGGAGTGGGATTTCTGGATGGTATGGTCGTTCTATTTCTAGCTTTCTAAGGAAGTGCCTAATCAATTTCCAAAATGGTTGTACCAGCAGTGTATAAGTGTTCCAGTCTCTCCACAACCTCTCCAACATTTGTTAGTTTGTGTTTTTTTGAATTAATGCCAGCCTTGTTGGGGTGAGATGGTATCTCCTTGTAGTTTTGATTTGCATTTCTCTAATGGCTAATGATTGTGAGCATTTCCTCATGTATCTGTTAGACTCCTGAATGTCTTCTTTGGTGAAGTGCTTGTTCCTATCCTTTGCCTATTTTTTAATTGGGTTATTTGTCTTTTTATTGAGTTTTTGCAGTATCATGTAGATTTTAGAGATCAGATACTGATCGAAATTGTCAGAGGCAAAAACACTTTCCCAGTCGGTAGATACTCTTTTTTATTCTTTTGGTGAAGTCTTTGGATGAGCATAGATGCTTCATTTTTAGGAGCTCCCAGTTTTCTAGTTTCTCTTCTGATATTTATGCATTGTTAGTAATGTTTTGTATACTATTTATGCCATGTATAAGGGCCCTAGCATAGTCCCTATTTTTCCTTCCATGATCTTATTGTTCTAGATTTTTTATTTAGGGTTTTGATCCATTTTTAGTGATTTTTTTTGTGCATGTTGTGAGGTATCGGCCTTGTTTGATTTTTTTGCAGATGGATATCCAGTTATGCCAGCACACTTTCTTAAAGAGACTATTTTTTCCATACTTAACAGACTTCAGAACTTTGTCATATATCAGCCACTCATATGTGGATGGATTTATGTCTGGATTCTCAATTCTGTTCCTTTGGTCTATGTATCTGTTGTTGTACCAGTACCAGGCTGTTTTGACTACTGTGGCGGTATAATACATTCTAAAATCAGGTAGTGTGAGGCTTCCCACTTTATTCTTCTTTTCCAGTAATGTTTTTCTTATCTGGGGCCTCTTTTCCTTCCATAAGAATTTGGTGATTTCTTTCTCCACCTCATTAAAAAATGCTGTTGGAATTTGGGTTGGGATTGCATTGTACCTGTAGCTCATTTTGGGTAAAATAGACATTTTTACAATGTTGAGTCTTCCTATCCATGAGTAAGGTATGTGTTTCCACTTATGTAGGTCTCTTTTGGTTTCTTGCAGAAGTGTCTTGTAGTTTTCTTTATATAGGTTTTTTATGCCTCTTGTTAGATTTGTTCCTAAGTATTTTATCTTCTTGGGGGCTATGGTAAATGGTAAATTGATTTGGTAATTTCCTCTTCGATGTTGTTTTTGTTGGTGTAGAGGAATCCAACTGATTTTTGCATGTTTATCTTGTACCCTGATACTCTGCTGAACTCATTTATTCATTTCAGTAATTTTCTTGAGGATTCTTTAGGGTTTTCTATGTATAAGACCATGACATCTGCAAATAGAGATACTTCTACTTCTTCCTTACCAATTTGGATGCCCCTTATTTCTTTTTCTAGCCTAATTGCTCTGGCTAGGACCTCTACCACAATGCTGAATAAGAGTGGTTATAAAAGACATAGTTGTCTGGTTCTGCATCTCAGGGGGTATGCTTTCAGACTCTCTCCATTAAGGATGATGTTGGATGATGGCTTTTTCTAAATACCATTTATTATGTTGAGGAATTTTCCTTCTATTCCTATTTGCTGAGAATTTTTTTCATGAATGTGTGTTGGACTTTTTAAATGCCTTTTCTCCATCAACTGATAAAATCATTGTGGTTCTTGTCTTTTATTTGTGTGATTGATAGCACTGATTGTTTTTCTAATATTGAACCATCCCTGCATACTTGGTATGAATCCCATTTGGCCTTGGTGAATTATTTTTTCGATATGTTCTTGAATTCTATTGGCTTGAATTTTGTTGAGGATTTTTGCATCTAAGTTCATGAGGGATATAGTTCTGTAATTTTCTTTTTCCGTGGTGTATTTACCTGGTTTTGTTATCAGGGAAATGCTGGCTTCATAAAATGAGTTTGGGAGTATTCCAATCTTTTCTATGCTCTGAAATACCCTCAGTAGTAGTGGTGCTGACTCTTCTCTGAAAGTTTGGTAGAATTCTCCAATGAAGCTGTCGGGCCAGGGCTCTTTTTTGTTGGGAGTTTTTTTTAATTACCTTATCAATCTCTTCTTTGTTATTGGTTTATTTAGTTGTTCTATCTCTGTTTGTGTTAGTTTAGGTAGGTAGGGTGTTTCTAGAAATTTGTCCATTTTTCTAGGTTTTCAAAATTGTTTAGAGTACAATTTTTCCTAGTAATCTTATATGATTCTCTTCATTTCAGTTCGTTCTGTTGTGATATCGCCCATCTCATTTATTATTTGGGTTATTTGTTTCCTTTTCTTTTTTTCTTTTGTCAGTTTGGCCACTGGTTATCAATTTTGTTAATCTTTTCAAAGAACCAGCTTTTGGTTTTGTTAACTCTTTTCATTGTTTTTCTGTTCTCTATTTCATTTACTTCTGCTCTAATTTTTATTACTTGCTTTGTTCTGGTGCCTGACGGTTTCTTTTGTTGCTCTCTATTAGTTCATATATATATATAAGCCTTTGATTTTGGCCATTTCTTCTTTTCGGATGTGTGCATTTTTTTATATAAATTGACCTCTGAGCACTGCTTTAGCTGTGTCCCAAGTATTCTCATAGGAAGTGTTGTCATTCTCTTTGGATTCTATTCATTTCTTTACTCTGTCCTTAATTTCTTCTGTAACCCAGTAGTTTTTGAGCAAGGTGTTGTTCAGTTTCCAAGTGTTTGATTTCTTTTCCTTGATTTTTCTGTTATTGATTTCTAATTTTATGGCTTGATAATCAGAGAAGATGATTTGTAATATTTCAATGCTTTGGATTCTGTTAAGGCTTGCTTTATTACCTAATTTATGGTCTATTCTAGAGAATGTTCCATGTGTGTTGGAAAAGAAACATACTTGGATGCTTTAAATGCCACATATATAGAACACTGTATATATATATCTATGAGGTCTGATTTGTTGATTGTGGCATTTAAATCTTCCCTGTCTTTTTTGAGCTTCTTTGTGGATGTTCTGCCTTCACTGAAAATAGTGTGTTGAAGTCTGCTACTATTATTTTGGGGCTGTCTATCTCACTTTTCAATGCTGTTAGAGTTTATTTTATGTATCTCAAACCCCTGTGGTTGGGTGCATAAATACTTAATATGGGTATATTATCCCTGTGATCATTATAATTAATATTGCCAGTTTTGCTCTTTTTGATTGTTGTTTCCATATATATATATATATATATATATATATTTTCCATCCTTTGAGTTTTAGTTTGTTTGTGTCTTTAAGTCTAAGATGTGTCTCTTGTAGGCACCATATAGAGGGATCAATCATGGTTTTTTATCCATTCTGCCACTCTCTGTCTCTTTAATGGGTCCTTTTAGTCCATTTACATTCACCATGATTATGCATAGGTATGAGTTTAGCACTGTCATTTTGATGTCTTTTTTTTGTATATTGTTGACAGTTTCTTTTTTCCACTTAATTTTAGGGGGCTAAGTAGTTCTTGTCTATCCATTTTCTTTTCCTTTTTTTCATTGTTGTTGATTTTGTTTTTGTTGAGTCTTTATGTTTTCCTTGTATTTTATTTTGATGTATAGGATTATTAGTCTCCTTTGTGGTTTCTTTAATATTTACCCCTATTTTTCAAAGTTTATACCACACTTTTAACTCTTTATATTGCCTTGACTCTCTCGATCTATGATTACATTTTTTAGTCCCTCTTTATTGATTTAATGTCATCTTTTACATAATTGCATCACTGTTTCCCTGTTTTGAGCATCTTTTTTTATCTTGATTTATTTTTGTGGTTTTCTTATCTGGGTTGATATCTGGTTGCTCTGTCCTGTGTTCTAGTCAGATTTTTATCTGATGTTATGGATTTTCTAACCAGAGAACTTCCTTTGGTACTTCTTGTAGTTTTGGTTTAGTTTTTGCAAATTCCTTAAAATTCTGTTTATCTGGAAATGTCCAAATCTCCCCTTCATATCTTAGAGATAGTTGGCTGGATAGATCATTCTTTGGTGGCATTTTTTTTTTTTCTTTCAAGGCTTTATATAGGTCATACCATTGCTTTCTTGCCTGCATGGTTTCTGCTGAGTAGTCTGAGTTTATTCTCCTTTGTAGGTGACTTTTTGTTTATCTTAGCCTCTCTTAAAATGCTTTATCTTTGGTTTTGCTCAGTTTGATTATATCCTGGTGACTTTCTTTTGAGATCTACCTTGTATAATTACTTCTGAGATTGTAACAGAAGCCTCATTTGATTTCAACTTCAATTTTTTAATATTTTTGTTACATGTGTAGCATGACTTAAAGAGTATTTTGGAGTAGTTAAAATTCAAGTCCCATTCTACCTCCTCTTTTAGAAATCTCATTACTTTTTATTCAAGATGTTTTAAAACATTTCCAGGAAAATATGTCACATTCTGGAAACATACCTTTTACAGAATACACTTCAGCTCAGGCTCTGTAGGCTAACACGTATTGGCTCAATTTTGTTATTATTAATTCTATGATTCTATGCACTGTATTCTATAATGTCAACCTTTACCATTAACAAGACTTCTTTGAGAAATATATTTGAATTAACATTAAATTAATTTGGATTTGTATTATTTTTCTGTATTTTTGATCTTCCAATTTCTACCAAGATTAGTATCGGGAACCTGAATTTCCTAAATCAATGAGTTGAAGAAATACTCAAATGACATTATAATTGCTATTTTACAGTTGACAGGATGGGCTCATTCAACTCACCAACAAAAATATCTAGATGCAAAATGAAAAAAACAGTTTTTAGTTATTCCTAAATAAAAAATATATATTTATAATTGTAAAAGTGATAGTTTTAACAATTTTTAAAAAACATATATGATACAAACATGGACCAATTTAAAATATATATGGCAATCATTCATGGCAATAAGAACCTTACGCCATAAGAATTTGTTCCAACCGCCAGTAATAATAACCAACTCTATTATAATATTATTGTTGTTGTTAGGTGCCCTCAAGTCAGTTTCGACTCATAGTGACCATGTGTACAACAGACTGTAATACTGCCCAATCCTACACTATTTTCACACTGGTTGCTGTATTTGAGCTCATTGTTGCAGCCACTGTGCCAATCTATCTCCTTGAAGATCTTTCTCTTTTTCGCTGGCCCTCTACTCTACCAAACAGGATGTCCTTCTTCAGGGACATGTCCAAACTATGTGAGAAGAAATCTCACCATCCTCACTTAAAAGGAACATTCTGGCTATACTACTTCCAGGACAAATTTGTTCATTCTTCTGGCAGTCCATGGTATATTCAATATTCTTTGCCAACACCATAATTCAGGACCATCAATTCTTCTTCAGGCTTCCTTATTCATTCTCCAGGTTTTGAATGCATATGAGCCAATTGAAAATACCTTGACTTTGGTCAGGTGCATCTTAGTCCTCAAAGTGACATCCTTGCTATTGAACTCTTTAAAGAGGTCTTTTTCAAAAGTTTTGCCCATTGCAATAAGTAGATTGGTTTCTTGACTGCTGCTTCCATGGGCTTTGATTGTGCATCCAAGTAAAATTAAATCCTTAACAACTTCGATATTATCTCAGCTTATCATGATATTGCTCATTCGTCCAGTTGTGAGGAGTTTTGTTTTTCTTTGTGTTGAGGTGAAATCCATACTGAAGGCTGTAGGCTTTGATCTTCATCAAGAAAAAAAAAAAAAATATTACCACCAATTTGATTCCTATTCATAGCAACACTGTAGGACAGATTAGAATTGCCCCATAGAGTTTCCAAGGAGTGCCTGGTGGATTTGAACTGCCAACCTTTTCATTAGCAGCTGTATCTGTTAACCACTACACCACCAGGATTTCCTTGATCTTCATCAGTAAGTACTTAAGTCATCTTCACTTTCAGCAAGCAAGGTGCATATCACAGGTTGTTAATTTATCTTTCTAATCCTGACCGTGCTTTCATCTTCGTATAGTCTAGCTTCTCTGATTATTTGCTCAACATACAGATTGAATAAGTATGGTGAGAAGATACAACCCCAACACACACCTTTCCTGATTTTAAACCACACATTATAGTATCCCCATGTTCTGTTTGAATGATTGCCTCTTGGTCTGTGTACAGGTTCCTCATGAGCACAAGTAAGTTTTCTGAAATTCACATTCTCAGTGACTTTATCCATAATTTGTTGTGATCCACACAGTCAAATGCCTTTACATAGTCAATGCAACACAAACATCTTCCTGATATCCTCCACTTTCAGCCAAGTTCCCTCTGACATCAGCAATGATATCTGCCCTCACATGCTCTCTTCGCAATCCCGCTTGAATTTTTGGCAGTTTCTCTCTGATGTACTGCTGCAAATACTTTTAATTTCACCAAAAATTTTACTTTGTTGTTTTATTACTTATGTTGCTCAATAATTTCCACATTCTGTTAGGTCACCTTTCTTTGGAACAGACACAAATATGGATCTCTTTAGGTTTGTGAGCCAGGTAGCTAGCTGTCTTCCAAATTTCTTGTCAGAGATGAGTAAGGGCTTCCAGTATTGTATCGATTTGTTGAAACATCTCTATTGGTATTTGGTCAATTCCTGGAGTCTTGTTTTTCACTAATGCCTTCAGTGCAGCTTATGATCAAGAATATCATCAGTTCTTGATCATATGCTACCTCTTGAAATGGTTAAACTAAGACCAGTTCTTTTTGGTACAGTGACTCTGTGTATTCCTTCCATTTTATTTTGATGCTTCCTGTGTTGTTCAATATGTTTCCAATAAAACCCACCCAACCCAGTGCTGTCGAGTCAAATAGAATCCTTTAAAATTACTACTGAGGCTTGAATTTTCTATTCATTCCTTTCAGCTTGAAGAATGGTGAGCTTTTTCTTCCTTTTTGGTTTCATATCTCCAGGTTTTTGCACACGTCACTTTGTCTTCTCAAACCGCCCTTTGAAATCTTCTGTTCGGCTCTTTTACTTCATTTCTTCTATTTGCTTTAGCTACTCGATGTTCAAGAGCCAGTTTCAGAGTCTCTTCTGACATCCATTTTGTTATTTTCTGTCTTTTTAAGGACCTCTTGCTTTCTTCATGTATGATGACCTTGATGTCATTCCACAACTCATCAGGCCTTTGGCCATTAGTGTTCGATGCTTCAAATTTATTGTTGATATGGCACCCAAAATTGAGGTAGATACACTCAAGGTCATACTTTGGCACTCGTGGATTTGTTTTAATTTTTTTCACCTTCAACTTGAACTTGCATATGATTAATTGATTTGTTCTGCAGTTGGCCCCTGGCCTTGTTCTGAATGATGATATTGAGTCTCATTGCCTCTGTCCACAGATGTAATCAATATGATTCCTGTGTATTACACCTGGTAAGGTCCATGTGTATAGTTGCCATTTACATTGTTGAGAAAAGGTATTTGCCATGAGCAAGTCATTGGTCTTGCAAAATTCTATCCTGATATCTCTGGCATTGTTTCTATCACCAAGACCATATTTTCCAATTACATGCCCTTTTTTGTTTCTGGGTTTCACATTCTAATCACTAGTAATTATTAATGCATCTTGATTGCATGTTTGACCAATTTCAGATTGCATAGGTTGGGAAAATTTTTAAATTTTTTTCTTCTTTGACCTTATAGGTTGGTGTATATTAATAATGCATAATGGGAATAATGCATAACAGGAATCGACTCGATGGCAGTAGGTTTTAATGGGAATGGGAATATACGTACAGAATAAAGAACTTCAGACTTTGATATAGACAGTAAGATATAATATTATCTGTGAGATTCCCAAGTATCTTGCTATTAGATATGGCCAGCATTAATGTTTGCAATTGAATGTTCAGTCAATAAAACATCAATTTGCCCAACCTCTTTAGAATTCTTGGATTATATTTCTAGTTCTGTGACTATTTTACATATGCTAATTATTTGTTATGTTTTGCATAGTTAGCTTCCATTTTACCTTACTCTGTGTTGTACACAATAACAATAAATAAGAAAGTGGGTGTAAGTGTTTAAATCTTCCAACTTTGTTCTAATTTTTTTTTTTTTTTTTTTTGGTCATATTGTTTGGAGTATAGTAGCTTTTTCACCATTCAGATAAATTTTACAATGAGTTTATTTACTTATTCTGCAGGATTTGGTCAGCAAATAGGAACGACAACACAGGAAGCATCAAAATAAGATGGAAGGAATACACAAAGGGGATATCAAAAAAAATTGATAGTAATGGAATTTTTCTGTATTTTAGATGTAGTGGTAATAAAAAAAGATTAGAAAAATACTTTAAAAATGTGAATTTTGCTGTGTGTAAATTAACTTCAGTAAAAATACATCATGTCAAATAAATATGAAGGTAATAATTGTAAATTCATATACTTTAGAGTATTGCTTGGGTATAAAGCATTTAATAATTGCAAGACGAGCAAAAATTTCTAAAAGTACTGTCTATCAATTCTTATTACCTTGATGTTGACTCATGTCTCCCAGCATCAATTTTAGAATAATTTCATATGTTTATCCAAGGAACAATTTTATTTTTCTTGAAATTTCATAACCAATCAGTCCCTGATGGGTTTTACATTAATTACATTCTTTGGTCCCTTTCTCATAATATCTTCCTCAAGATCAATATATTCATAAGTATTACTTCTGTTCAGCTTTACAAGCGATGTTATGAATCCTGTATTACACCGCTTAGGTAGATGAGGGCAGAGTGACTAAAACGATGTTTGGCTTACTACGTATCAGTCATGTTATTTTAATAGAACTTCCAAACAAAAATGTCCTCTTTTCTTATATCATATACTTCCTGAAACCAGAAGGGTAACTAGAGGGCATTTATTGCTCTAAAGAATCCAAGGGATGGTATGTCCGATGAGACACAGAAAAGAGGAGTCACGGAGGCCAAGAAAAGTAACTAAGTTGATTATAGTAGTGGTTCCCAGAAGTGAAGAGGGACATCATGCCTTGACTCAGGACCACACAGGGGGTTGCCACTGAGGAGAAAGTAACAACCAACTGGAATTGCATGAGAAGGCTTATGTATGGCAAGCAGAGTGGTGTTATTTAGCTTTCTCAATTTTCCTGGATATTTGACATTTTGAATTATTTTTTCTGACTCAGAATGTATAGGACTATCCCTAATTATTTGGTACTTTGTCCCCTGGGTGATTAGGATGGGTATATAGTTGCCCAGGAGGGTGAGGGACTAATAAGCGGAGTGAGTAGAGAGTGGAAATAATCAACTGCTCAAGAAATAGAGCAGACTGGCATCCACCCAGGGCCTCAAAACGGTCAACATAGCAATTAAAGAAAAAGATACTGCAACTGACCTCTTGAGGTAGATATATATATATAATTGTACTTTAGATGAAGATTTACAAGGCAAATTAGTTTCTCATTAAATAATTAATATACACATTATTTTATGACATTGGTTGCCAACTCCAACACATGTCAACACTCTCCCTTTCTAGGCCTTGGGTTCCACATTACTAGCTTCCATGTCCCTTGCTCCCTTCTTATCCTTGTCCTTGGGCAGTTGTGCCCATTTAATCATCTTTTGTTCTACAGGCCTGTCTAATCTTTGGCTGAAGGCTGAACCTCAGGGGTGACTTCAGTACTGAGTTAAAAGAGTTTCTGGGGGTCATACTGTTGGTGTTTCTCCAGTCTCTGTCAGACCAATAAGGCTGGTCTTTTTTTATGAGTTAGAATTTTGTTCTACATTTTTCTCCAACTCTGGGGCTCTTAATTGTGATCTCTGTCAAAGCAGTTGGAGGTGGTAGCTGGGCACCATCCAGTTGTGTCAGACTCACTCCGGTGGAGGCTGTGGTAGTTGTCCATTAGTCCTTTAGACTAATCTTTCCCTTGTGTCCTTGGCATTCTTCATTCTCTCTTGCTCCAGATGAGGTAGGACTAACAGAATGTCTTAGATGGCTGCTCACAAGGTTTTTAGACCCCAGACACTACTCGCTTAAGTAGGATGTAAAACATTTTCTTTATAAACTATGCTATGCCCTTTGAGTTAGACCGTAGTCCCCAGCCTTCAGCCCAGTAATTCAGTCCCTCAGGGAATTTACATATGTCTATGAAGCCTCCATGACCTTGCCTTGGTCAAGTTGTGCTGACTTCCCCCAGTGACCTCTTGATATTTCGACTTCAATTTTGAGGTTGATTATTTGGGTAGCCTGCATGGTTGAGAAGACTTTCAGGGAATAGGGTATAAGTTGCCTTAAGCATTGTGCTGTTCTTGTTAGGTGCCATCGAGTCCATTCCAATTCATAGCGACCCGATGCACAACAGAATGAAACACTGCCCGGTCCTGCGCTATCCTTACAATCGTTGTTATGCTTGAGCTCATTGTCGCAGCCACTGTGTCAATCTTCCTCGTTGAGGGTCTTCCTCTTTTCCGCTGACCCTGTACTCTGCCAAGCATGATGTCCTTCTCCAGAGACTGATCCCTCCTGACAACATGTCCAAAGTATGTAAGACACAGTCTCGCCATCCTTGCTTCTAAGGAGCATTCTGGCCACACTTCTTCCAAGACGGATTTGTTCGTTCTTTTGGCAGTCCATGGTATAGTCAATATTCTTCACCAACACCACAATTCAAAAGCGTCAATTCTCTTCCTTATTCATTGTCCAGCTTTCACATGCATATGATGTGATTGAAAATACCATGGCTTGAGTCAGGCGCACTTTAGTCTTCAGGGTGACATCTTTGCTCTTCAACACTTTGAAGAGGTCCTTTGCAGCAGATTTGCCCATTGCAATGCGTCTTTTGATTTCTTGACTGCTGCTTCCAAGGCTGTTGATTGTGGATCCAAGTAAAATGAAATCCTTGACAACTTCAATCTTTTCTCTGTTTATCATGATGCTGCTCATTGGTCCAGTTGTGAGGATTTTTGTTTTCTTTATGTTGAGGTGTAATCCATACTGAAGGCTGTGGTCTTTGATCTTCATTAGTAAGTGCTTCAAGTCCTCTTCACCTTCAGCAAGCAAGGTTGTGTCATCTGCATAACACAGGTTGTTAAAAAGTCTTCCTCCAATCCTGATGCCCTGTTCTTCTTCATATAGTCCAGCTTCTCGTATTATTTGCTCAGCATACAGATTGAATTGGTATGGTGAAAGAATACAACGCTGACGCACACCGTTCCTGACTTTAAAACAATCGGTATCCCCTTGTTCTGTCCAAACAACTGCCTCTTGATCTATGTAAAGGTTCCTCATGAGCACAATTAAGTGTTCTGGAATTCCTATTCTTCGCAGTGTTATCCATAGTTTGTTACGATCTACACAGTCGAATGCCTTTGCATAGTCCACAAAACACGGGTAAAAATCCTTCTGGTATTCTCTGCTTTCAGCCAGGATCCATCTGACATCAACACTGATATCCCAGGTCCCACGTCCTCTTCTGAAACCAGCCTGAATTTCTGGCACTTTCCTGTCGATATACTGCTGTAGCAGTTTTTGAATGATCTTCAGCAAAATTTTGCTAGCATGTGATATTAATGATATTGTTCCATAATTTCCACATTCGGTTGGATCACCTTTCTTGGGAATAGGCATAAATATGGATCTCTTCCAGTCAGTTGGCCAGGAAGCTGTCTTCCATATTTCTTGGCATAGACAAGTGAGCACCTCCAGTGCTGCATCTGTTTGTTGAAACATCTTAATTGATATTCCATCAATTCCTGGGGCCTCTTTTTTCACCAATGCCTTCAGAACAGCTTGGACTTCTTCCTTCAGTACCATCGGTTCCTGATCATATGCCACCTCTTGAAATGGTTGAATATCGACTAATTCTTTTTGGTATAATGACTCTGTGTATTCCTTCCATCTTCTTTTGATGCTTTCTGCATCATTTAATATTTTCCCCGTGGAATCCTTCACTATTGCAACTCAAGGCTTGAATTTTTTCTTCTGTTCTTTCAGCTTGAGAAACGCTGAGCATGTTCTTCCCTTTTGGTTTTCCATCTCCAGCTCTTTGCACATGTCATTATAATACTTTACTTTGTCTTAAAAAGGGAGGAAAACAAGAAGAATTCTAAAAGGTTTTTTAAGGCTGCTCCATAATTAATTTTCTCCTTTATTTGGTATTAAGACAGCAACCAAATCTGAAGGTTTTGGGATCTCTAACAATATCCCGGTGAAGTTAAAAATAACAAGAAAAAAGGCCAAAGGCCAATTTATCTGACTTTCAAGGTCTGTTATAGAAGATTTTTTCATGTATGAAGCACAATAAACATACAGAACTCATGCTTACTCAAGTAGGTATGAATTATCTTTATGGTTAGAAAAATCATGAAAATATAATGACTTTGTAAAAAAATAAAGCTTTGAAAAAAAAGCCTTATACTTTATTTCTATATCAATTACTTTAAAATAAGCTTATAAGTTCCATGGAATCAACTGGTTGTGATGATCAAAGAAAAGTCCCATGAAGAGGTGAGTTTTAAAAATGCCAGTGTTTTCTATGAGAAAATTAATTTTTATTTTGCCTATTCTAGGGTTGATGTATTTCTGTTGCTCCAAGTAATACACACTAATATTCTGAGCTAAGAATTATGTAAAATAGTGAGAGATGCCTGATTTTATACTTTGCTGTTACTTCATATATTGTGCTTGTTTGTTGGGATTTAAGTCATATAATATCATACTAAATATTTTTATTTTTCTCATCAAGGAGCCTGCATAGGTTGTGGTTGTTAGTTGCCATTGTATATAGGTAAGACCGGCTATGAATACAAGATGAACTTCTGCTAGAATACCACACAGTGGAAACTGGGAGAAACACTACATGTTGTAGCGAAGGACATGCCCCTCACTGTTCTAGGATGTGTCATCTCCATATGCTGGGAATTAGAATATCACTCCTCCTGTTACTTGACTTCTGAGACTTCCCTACGTCATGGCATTGCTGTTCAGCTCTTCTGTTTACCCTTTCTCCAGGGAATCCTGGAATACATGTGGTACCAATTTGTCAATTCCCTCAGTCCCCTCTGCTTTGTGGTAAGTTTCTCTATTTGTGAACTTATATGCAGATATTATTTGACACATGGTGGAAGGGACCAGTTCCTGGAGAAGGACATCATGCTTGGTATAGTAGAGGGTCAGTGAAAAAGAAGAAGACCTTATGAGATGAATTGACACAGTGCCTGAAACAATGGGCTCAAACATAGCAATGATTGTGAGAATGGTGCAGGACCAGGCACTGTTTTGTTCTGTTATACATGAAGTTTCTAGGAGTTGGAACTGAATGGATGACAACTACTAACAACAACAATAGTATTAAGATTATCTGGGACTATTAAATAATTTAATGAATCACAGATTCTTATTCTAACTGTAATAATATTTACTTTGTTTACTCAATCTCCTCAGTTAATATTTTCTTATTGCTTTTATCTCTTTCTCTCTGTCTCTCTTTTTCTCTGTATCTGTTATTTTCAGGAGCTGCTTTAATGAAAAATTACATAGGTGGATTAGACAGATTTATTTTCTTTGGGTTGATGGATATCCCTGATTTGTACTTTGTCCCTTTTGATCTGTATGATTATTGTGGTGAGGAACTCTTGGATGTTTACATTAAGCATGGTGATACCCAAAATATTGCACATTCTCAGCTGGCTCTTTCACATCTTAGCCTATATGAATGGCACAACTTAGAATTCCATGGTCCCCAACATTCACAGTTGTATGTGCTTTTGCCTCTCCCCATTGTATCATCTAGAAATGCTTTTTCCATGCATGTAGTGAAACAATAAATAAATGGGTCACTAAATAAATACTAACTCAAGAAAGAGGGTTTAATTTTTACAGAAAAAAAATATCAAGTAGTAGAGCCTCATGGTTCTCATCAATATCAAAGTTAATATATTTGCCAATCTCTTGTTCTTAAATTAAATTCTCAAAAAATTGAAGTTCACATAGCAAGAAAGTCCAGGAGACAGAAGGTGATGGGGAATAAATCTCCTTGCAGCTCCTCACATGCCTCCCCTTTTTAAGGATGTAACGTGAATCTTGACAAATCCCTGCCAGACTTCTACAAATCATTAACAATAGTGATTTAGCTTCTTATTTTTTTTTAATTCTAGTTTTTTTTAATTTTTAAAAGCAAACTGAACTTCTCAGGCAGAAATCATTTATTAAAATGGGAACTTCATTGTTTATTTATTTTTTTCTTGTTTCCTACTACTGAATGATTATTTCAGATATCCCCCACTGCAATTGTATCATAAACCCAATCAGACTATATCCTGCATTCACTTTGTGATGATTTTCCATTATTTGGTTTCAGCAATGTCACACATCCCAAATGAACCAATTAGCTTACTGTGAGTCAATTCATTAATTCATTTTTTAAAATTTATTTTCTCTCACAGACATTATCCTAAGTATTCACTATTTATGAACCCCACTACTACTTCTCTTATTTTAATCTGATACCTGTCAGAGTGAAGTTTTACTCTCTGTCATCTCAGGGCTGACACCAATGAGTCAGGAAACTGACATTAAGAGGTAATTTTGAGTGGCTGTTATGAGCATGGAAAATGGAGCTAGAACATGTGCCTTTGAAACTTGGGTCTAATGCTTAAGACTTCTATGAGCTTGGGTAATTTATCCTTCATGATTTGAACTTGGATAATTTATTTACCCTCCCTGAACCTCTATTTTTACCTTCTAAAATGTATAAATATTAATTGAAGCTACTTCACTGAGCTGTTGTGATGATTAATTAAAACCTGAAGAACGACTATGACATAACATTCAATACATGTGAGATATTATTACCTGGTAGTGCTCATGACCATCGTAACCTTCTAAGTGTTTTAACTCTTTAAAAATATTTATGCTCACATGACAATATAACATGCACTTTTTTCTTATATTTCAGTGAACTGTGTTTATTCAAATCCCATTGGCTACACAGGGGATTATATTTTGCAAATGTGAACCAGAAAAATTATTTAGACTCTTACTAGCTTCAATAAAATTCTAGAAGTTTAAAAAATTAAAAAAAAATTAGGTACAAAATACTTGGTAAAATTTGAGTAACATGCAACACTTATGTCCATTAGGCAGTGTAATTATATCCTTGCCATATAACATACCTCACTTTAGTTAGAAATTTAGCATGGTGCAAACCCAGAGATTATTTCATTTTGGTTCTCACAAGTAGGATCAATGAAAATATAGTGCATAATAAATACCGACCAAAGTTTAGAAAAGCCAAACAAGTGAAAGAGAGGCAGCAAAATTAATTCATCACAAAATATCCTGTTTTCCAAGGAACTATACATGCACACACATACACAATAAAAATGAACAAATGTTTTTAAAAGTTTTTCATATAGATAAGAAAAGATAACCCATAAAACAAAACTAATCATTATTAAATAAGAACAACCAGTGGGGGAAGTATTCCAAACCTGGGAGCCTCTACAGTTGGCCTCAAGAAATTCATCTTAACTGGGGTATATTCTGATCTAGGTAAAAAGAGTTGATTAAAACAAAGTCAGATGCTGAGCTAAACTTGTGGGTTGCTAAATTGTCAAGTATGTTTCATTAACAGACATATGCGAAGGTAAAGGAATTAATGAGAAAAGAGTGGAGCTCCAAGGTCTGGAATGGGGGCATTTGAGTAAATTCAGATAACTGACTACTTGACATCATCACATACACTAAGACCCTTGCAAACAGCCCCGAATCTACTGCACCCGTAAGAAATCTATGAAGGATAAAACACAAGGCAATGACTTAGACAACCATACACATACACAAACACAGATGCTGACATTGCAAATTTTATTCTACTAGTTAAAAAAAAAAAAACACCAGAATCATTGTAAATTCACTTTTGTACCTAGTGCTTTTCTCTACTCCCACTCAGCATACCCACTCTCTTTACCTGCTTTCATGATCCCCAACACAGTCTACCATAAAATTTACTAAATTATTATGTTTGTAAGGAGCCCTGCTTTTAAAAGCAATCAACTGCTATCCTAAAGATTGGCAGTTCAAAACCACCAGTAGCTCCATGGGAGAAAGATATGGCAGTCATCTTCTGTGGATATTTAAAGCCTCGGAACCCTATGCAGTGGCTATGAGTTGGAATCAACTTGATAGCTGTGGGTTATTATGTTCGCGATCCATCTCTCCCCTTCAAAGAAGGTAAAGGTTTTTACTTCTTTGTTCATCAACGAATTTACAGCACTTAGAAGAGTGACTAGAACATTGAAGGCAATTTATAAATATATGATGTATATATTTGTGCTTGCTATTCCCTATGGAGGAACACAGATGCAGTTTAAAGCTCATGGTGTAACTTATGGGAGCCATGTGGTACATCAAACTGTAGAAAATGTATTGCAAATTTTTTTCAGTGTCCTATATAGGGCATTTATTACAACTTTGTTCCTCAAGCTATAGATCAAGGGATTCAATAAGGGGATCAGCAAGGTATAAAATATGGAAGCCACTTTATCAGTGTCAGAGGAATGACTGGACTTGGGCTGCACGTACATAAAGATTAAAGTCCCATCGAACACTACCACCACTGTCAGGTGGGATCCACAGGTGGAGAAGGCCTTGTGCCTGCCTTCAGCTGACTTCATCCTGAGAATGGCTACAAGAATGAGTAGGTAAGAAACAAGAACTATTAGGAGGGATGAAATCAAATCAAAAGCTGGTAAGATGAGAATGATCAATTCAATTTCATGTGTCTTTGAGCAGAGTAAAGATAATAAGGGGAGGCAGTCACAGTAGTAATACCTGATGACATTGTCATGACAGAAGGATAATTTAAAAATTTTTATGGTGACCAGAAGAGAAACAATAGTGCTGCAGAGATAGGGGATTGACAACAGCACCCAACACACCCTTTGTGACATGATGACTGTGTAGAGAAGAGGGTGACAGATGGCCACATAGTGGTCATAAGACATTGCTGACAGAATGAAAATTTCACTAACAATGAACACAAGAAAGAAAGCTAGCTGTATAGCACAAAAATAATAGGAGATTGTATTTTTATCCACAACAAAATTGGCTAGCATTTTGGGTCCCACAGCTGTTGAATAACCAAGATCAGTGATAGCCAGGTGTCTGAGAAAAAAAGTACATAGGCGTTTGTAGCTTGGGATCTATCTTGGTGAGGATGATGATGCCCAGGTTGCCTACCACTGAGATCATGTAGACGATGAGGAGCAGCCAGAACAATGGAGCCTGCAGCTCTGGGCGTTCTGTGATTCCCCCGTCAGAATGAATCTATTCAGCACTGTTAGATTGTGTTTGTCCATCTTGGTCTATCAGGAAACCTGTTCTGGATAGAGACATCAACATTGTCAATAACTTTTATGTGGTATCATCTGGTAGATTTTTAGTGTACAAAGTCAATATACTAAAAGAATAAGATTAAGCCAAGCTTTCCAGTATAGGTATTTGAAAGTAAACCCACCTCCAACAAATAAAGCATATATACATAGAGCGAGAGAAGGAGAGGGAAAGGGAGAGAGACAAAGAGGGAGAGAAAGAGACTGCTAAATGATTATCAGTTGGGGAAAATTTGCTCCTGAAAGAACATTTATCAATGCCTGGGACTCTTTGGGTGTCACAACTAGAAGAAGGGTATTACTTGTATCTAATTTTTAGAGGACTGGTTTATAGCTAAATATTCTACTGTATACAGGGTGACTTCCCACAGTAGCAAATTTTCCAGCCCAAAATGTCAATAGGGCCTGTGGAGGGCAGGCTCGCTGAAAACAAAGAAAGACGTAAACAACATAAGGAAAAAGGAGATAAAGAGGATGATGGAACTTAGAGGACATGAGGAAGTAAACAACATATGAAAAAGGGAAATATGGAAGATGAGAGGACAAAAATAACCTTATGAACAGAAGGCACTGGTACTCACTAAGTTGTAAACAAGAATTTATCAACACCAACCAAACAGAGCTCCAACAAGTACAAAAGAAGGAACATTGAAACTCAACTTTGCTTGGAGTCATAACCAGAGCCAAATCAGTCATACATTGCGGACTGGGAAGCAGTGGAGCTGCAGCAACTCGCCCGGGCTTACTCCCAAGTCCTAGAGACGTTGCCTATCTCATTCATATGTTGAGGACTTGGGTCCAGAAGGTTGGGAAGCATTGGGCTGCAGCATCTTGCCCGGGCTTACTCTCGACCTTCCTCCTAGTCTAAAACACATTTCTTGCTGCTCTGCTATCTTGGTCATACCTTGAGGGTGGAGACTCAGTAGGCTAGGAAGCAGTGGGCTGCAGCAGCTAGCCTGAGCTTACTCTAAGTTCACTCCTGACCTGATACACGTTGCTTCGGGCATACGTTGAGAGCAAAGGGATAATAAGACCTTGTGCTCAAAAGGTGTGATAGGGATCCACGAGAGATTCTCAGGGATCAAGGCTGATTTCACATGTGAGCCATCGATGATGGCGTGGTCAAGAATTGGCCTGGACCAGAAAACAACAAGGCTCAACACCGCCCTCATTTGTCATAAGCTTGCTTGCTTTCACCTTCCCTTTCCCCTGGTGAATTGAGATCTCTGGGGTCTGGGGTAGTCAAGAACCTATGTGCCTATAATATTAAAAACTAATAAAGACATTGTGGGAAGACACAAATCGTTTGGAGTAGTCGTTGCGATCCCCTCCTCAGGACAAGGCCCGTGTTGAGAAACCCTGATATAGATATACATATAAATATGTGTATAGATACATGAAGCAAAAATGATAAAAGCTAAAAATTTTAGGTGTTATGTGTATTAATGGTTACTAAACTTTCTGTTTGTCATTTGAGAATTATGTAATGACACTTGCAAAATTATAATATATATGTTAATTTATTAAAAAAACTAAAGCTCAAATGTGTATAAACATTCAATATTGCTTACTTCAAAGCATAGTCCTATGAAAGCCCTTTTGCCTCAGAAGCTGCAGACTGAAAAAACACACTTGACATCTACTGAATAGATAACAACAATGAAGAAATCAAATGACTTACTGCACTGGGCAAATCTGCTACAAAAGATAGATTTAAATGTGTTAAAAAGCAAAGATGTCATTTTGAGGACGAAAGCACACCTGGCAAACCATGATATTTTCAATTGCCTCATATGCATGTGAAAGCTGGACAATGAGTAAAGACCAAAGAATTGATGCCCTTGATTTACGGTTTTGGTACAGAATATTGAATACACCATGAACTGCCAGAAGAGTGAATAAACCCGTCTTGGAAGAAATACAACCAGAATGCTTCTTAGAAGCAAGGATGGTGAGACTTCAACTTACATACTTTGGACGTGTTATCAGGAAGGACCAGTCCCCGGAGAAGGACATCGTGCTTGGTAAAGTTGAGGGTAAGGGAGAAAGAGGAAGACCCTCAATGTGATGAATTGACACAGTGGCTGCAACAAAGGACTCAAACATACCAATGATTGTGAGGCTGTCACAGGGCCAAGCAATTTTTTGTTCTGTTTTACGTAAGGTTACTACAAGTTGGAGTCAACTCAACAACAGCTGACCACCACCACAACATTTTGAGACAGACTTTTTCACGTCACATGATTCTGTTGAGGTCCATCCAGGCTGTTGTGTGCACCGATAATTCAAAAACCCTGCTGAGCAGTTCTCTGACATACATCGGGTGGGTATGAGTCAGAATTGACTCCACGACAACTGGTTTTATTTTGGTTTTTATTCATATAATTATTTATATAAAGTAAAATGATTATTTTGCCACAGAGTGATGTTTCAAAGATGCTTATAAGCATTTAGCCTCTGACATAAAGGAAGAATATTTGAAAACAAAAAAAATATGAAGAAAGAGGAGAGGTCCTAGTCTCAAACACTATTAAAAGTAAAGTGCACAAGGAACAGAATCAGAAATCCTAAATGTTTTGCAATGACTTTGCCAATGAATGAAGGTGGGTCCCTGCAAATGTCACTGAAACATTCTGGGTATGGGTAAGATGTAGAAATAATCTACCTTTTTACCTGCAATGAAGCCTCTGTCTTGACTCTCCCAAGTGCTTCTTAACATGGCGTGGTGAGAACAATTTAAAGATTTTTTTCTCACCTTTGGAGATTTTCCCTGAGGAGATGCCAAGCAATTTGTTGACTGTCCCTGAAGCTTTGAAATCTTAACAAAGCATCTGAAGGTTGTCTGTTAATTATCCAGGACAATTGGAATTCACCAGCGAGCAAGTTTTTCTTCATACAGTGTTTACGCATGTCTGTATCTATTTCACACAGTCTTACATTTTACTCTGTGTTAATTTTCTGTTTTCACCACACAGGGATCTGGATTAAAATATTGTATGTATAAAACAGAAGTATCAATATGCCTCATTCCTACAGTGGTCTCTTCAAACGGATGACAAAAGGAAGAAGTGCTTAAACACTTTTTTTATTGCATTTTTTAAAAGACTTAAATAGCATGAAAGTAATGCTTTGTGCATATTTGAGGTATCACTTCCTCATTTGCTGTTGTTATTGTCACTGTTATTGCTATTGTTCAGGATATTTTTTGATTGTTTTGTTTTGCTTTGGTTTTGACATAAGGAACAGAAATGTTTTACCCTTGCTTCTCATTTCATGATCAATTGTCATCATCCGTCTGTTTAGGTTTTTTGCTTATGTGTTTTATTTTCCTTTATTATGTTTCAGTATTTGTATGATATATGCTCTACCATTACCATATACCCTTGTAGTATATTTTGTGTGTGATGTTTTACTATGAATTTATATTGATTGTACTAGAAGTCCTTTTGTTGCATTTGTCATTGTAAATATTTGTATTGTATCCATTTGTGACCTTTCTTTTAAATTTTTTTTTGCTTATTTGTCCTATGTGGCAGTGTGTGTGTGTGCATACGTGTGTGTGTGTGTGTGTGTGTGTATAAAATGGCTATGATATAGCACTCAGTATGTATGAGATGTTATTACCTGGTTGTGCTCATGAGGAAACTCTGGTGGCGTAGTGGTTAAGAGCTATGGCTGTTATCCAAAAGGTTGACAGTTCAGATCCACTAGGTGCTCCTTGGAAACCTTATGGGACATTTCTACTCTGTCTTACACGATCACTGTGAGTCGGAATCCCCTCGACGGCAATGGTTTAATGGGTATGTATGCATATGTATTCTTTAACGGAAAGGAGGCACGGTTGTGCAGTGTTCAAAACTCACTGCTAACCAAAAGGTTGTCAGTTTTTACTCCCTAGCCATTCCAGGGAGAAAAGATCTGGCCATCTGCATCCATCAAGATTACAGCCTAGACAACCCTATGAGGCATTTCTACTCTGTTCTATAGGTCACACAAGTCACAATCTACTCAAAAGCACCTCGGAAACCAAATTTATTTAATGGTAATTTTTTTTTTTTTTCCTCCAACAGAACATTTTCCGACTTCCTTGCTTTGGACGTGTCTTCAGGAAAGACCAGTTGCTGGAGGAGAACATCATATTTAGTGAAGCAGAGGGCCAATGAGAATGAGAAAGCCCTTCATGAGACGGATTGACACAGTGGCTGCAACAATGGACTCAAACATGCCAATGATTGTGAGGATAGCACGGGGCCAGGTAACGTTTTGTTCTGTTTTCCATAAGGTCACTGTGAGTTGCAGCCAACTTAATGTCAGATAACGACAACAACAACCTCTTGAGATAGATTTTTTTACTTCACATTGATTCTACTGAGGTCCATCCAATCTGTTGTGTGCATCAATAATTCGTTCCTTTTCACTGCTGAGTATTATTTCATATATGGATTTACTACAGTTCCATTACTCATTCACCCATAGAAGGACATTTTGGGTTGTTACCAATTTTTAGCTATTGTAAATAGTATTTCTGTGAACATTTGTGTAAGAGTCTTTGTATGAACATAAATTTTTACCTCTCTGGGGTAAATGTCTAAGTGTGGGTTGTTTTAATTTTGACAAAGTCCAATTTTGTACTTTTCTTCCATATATTTGCATGCACCAGTAATTCTGTAGTTTTTATTATTGAATGATATTCAGTCTTTGGATATACTATGGTTTATTGTTCATTCTCAACTAGATGAACATTTGGGTTGGTTCTAGTTTTTGAGTATTACAAATAAAGTTGTTATGGACATTTGTATACATATCATTATAAGAAAAAATACTGTCATTTCTCTTGAGTATATACGAGAAAAATGGCGAAATAATATGGTAAAACCATGTTCAGCTTTTTAAGACCCTGATGCTTAAAAAAAATATATTTTTTAAAGTATTTACAGAGTTTTAATTTTCCACTAGCAGCATATGAGAGTTCTGGTTCCTTCACATACTTACCAAATATCTGATATTCTAATAGATGTGTAGAGTTGTGTTACTAATGTTTTCACTTGAAATTTATCAGTGATCATTGAATTCAACATTTTTATGTGCTTATTTGCCAACTGCGTATGTTCCATGGGTAAGTTGTTATTTGCTTTTATGGCCATATTTGTGGACTGTTTCTTTTCTTTTCTTTCCTTCTCCTTATTTCTTTTCTGTTTTTTGAGTTTTGAGACCTCTGTATATATCATGGGAACAAACCATTATGAGATATGTTCTTTGAAAATATTATCTCCCAGAATATAACTTGTTTTTGCACAACAGCCTTTATGAAGAGCAGAAGTTTTAATTTTTTTTTAATTAACTTTTATTAAGCTTCAAGTGAACGTTTACAAATCCAATCAGTCTGTCACATATAAGTTTACATTCATCTTACTCCCTACTCCCACTTGCTCTCCCCCTATTGAGTCAGTCGTTTCAGTTTCTCCTTTTGTGACAATTTTGCCGGCTTCCCTCTCTCTCTATCCTCTCATCCCCCCTCCAGACAAGAGTTGCCAACACACTCTCAAGTGTCCACCTGATTTAATTAGCTCACTCTTCATCAGCATCTCTCTCCCCACCGCTGACCAGTCCCTTTCATGTCTGATGAGTTGTCTTCGGGGATGGTTGCTGTCCTGTGTCAACTGAAGGTCTGGGGAGCATTGCTGCCGGGATTCCTCCAGTCTCAGTCAGACCATTAAGTATGGTCTTTTTATGAGAATTTGGGGTCTGCATCCCACTGATCTCCTGCTCCCTCAGGAGTTCTCTGTTGTGCTCCCTGTCAGGGCAGTCATCGATTGTGGCCGGGCACCAACTAGTTCTTCTGGTCTCAGGATGATGTAGGTCTCTGGTTCATGTGGCCCTTTCTGTCTCTTGGGCTCTTAGTTGTCGTGTGACCTTGGTGTTCTTCATTTTCCTTTGCTCCAGGTGGGTTGAGACTAATTGATGCATCTTAGATGGCCACTTGTTAGCATTTAAGACCCCAGACGCCACATTTCAAAGTGGGATGCAGAATGTTTTCATAATAGAATTATTTTGCCCATTGACTTAGAAGTCCCCTCAAACCATGTTCCCCAGACCCCCGCCCCTGCTCCGCTGACCTTTGAAGCATTCATTTTATCCCAGAAACTTCTTTGCTTTTGGTCCAGTGCAATCGAGCTGACCTTCCATGTATTGAGTGTTGTCTTTCCCTTCACCCAAAGCAGTTCTTATCTACTGATTAATCCATAAAAAAACCTCTCCCTCCCTCCCTCCCTCCCCCCTTCGTAACCACAAAAGTATGTGTTCTTCTCAGTTTTTACTATTTCTCAAGATCTTATAGTAGTGGTCTTATACAATATTTGTCCTTTTGCCTCTGACTAATTTCGCTCAGCATAATGCCTTCCAGGTTCCTCCATGTTATGAGATGTTTCACAGATTCGTCACTGTTCTTTATCGATGCGTAGTATTCCATTGTGTGAATATACCACATTTTATTTGCCCATTCATCCATTGACAGACACCTTGATTGCTTCCAACTTTTTGCTATTGTAAACAGAGCTGCAATAAACATGGGTGTGCATATATCTGTTTGTGTGAAGGCTCTTGCATCTCTAGGGTATATTCCGAGGAGTGGGATTTCTGGGTTGTATGGTAGTTCTATTTCTAACTGTATAAGATAACGCCAGATAGATTTCCAAAGTGGTTGTACCATTTGACATTCCCACCAGCAGTGTATAAGAGTTCCAATCTCTCCGCAGCCTCTCCAACGTTTATTATTTTCTGTTTTTTGGATTAATGCCAACCTTGTTGGAGTGAGATGGAATCTCATCGTAGTTTTAATTTGCATTTCTCTAATGGCTTATGATCGAGAGCATTTTCTCATGTAGCTGCCTGAATATCTTCTTTAGTGAAATGTATGTTCATATCCTTTGCCCACTTCTTGATTGGGTTGTTTGTCTTTTTGTGGTTGAGTTTTGACAGGATCATGTAGATTTAAGAGATCAGGCGCTGGTTTGAGATGTCATAGCTGAAAATTCTTTCCCAGTCTGTAGGTAGTCTTTTTACTCTTTTGGTGAAGTCTTTAGATGAGCATAGGTGTTTGATTTTTAGGAGCTCACAGTTATCTGGTTTCTCTTTATCATTTTTGGTAATGTTTTGTATTCTGTTTATGCCTTGTATTAGGGCTCCTAGGGTTGTCCCTATTTTTTCTTCCATGATCTTTATTGTTTTAGTCTTTATGTTTAGGTCTTTGATCCAGTTGGAGTTAGTTTTTGTGCATGGTGTGAGGTATGGGTCCTGTTTCATTCTTTTGCAAATGGGTGTCCAGTTATGCCAGCACCATTTGTTAAAAAGACTATCTTTTCCCCAATTAACTGACTCTGGTCCTTTGTCAAATATCAGCTGCTCATACGTGGATGGATTTATATCTGGGTTCTCAATTCTGTTCCATTGGTCTATGTGCCTGTTGTTGTACCAGTACCAGGCTGTTTTGACTACTGTGGCTGTATAATAGGTTCTGAAATCAGGTAGAGTGAGGCCTCCCACTTTCTTCTTCTTTCTCAGTAATGCTTTGCTTATCCGGGGGTTCTTTCCCTTCCATATGAAATTGGTGATTTGTTTCTATATTCCCTGAAAATATGACATTGGAATTTGGATCAGAAGTGCGTTATATGTATAGATGGCTTTTGCTAGAATAGACATTTTTACTATGTTAAGTCTTCCTATCCATGAGCAAGGTATGTTTTTCCACTTAAGTATGTCCTTTTGAATTTCTCGTAGTAGAGCTTTGTAGTTTTCTTTGTATAGGTCTTTTACATCCTTGGTAAGATTTATTCCTAAGTATTTCATCTTCTTGGGGGCTACTGTGAATGGTATTGATTTGGTTATTTCCTCTTCGGTGTTCTTTTTGTTGATGTAGAGGAATCCAAGTGATTTTTGTATGTTTATTTTATAACCTGAGACTCTGCCAAACTCTTCTATTAGTTTCAGTAGTTTCCTGGAGGATTCCTTAGGGTTTTCTGTGTATAAGATCATGTCATCTGCAAATAGTGATAACTTTACTTCTTCCTTGCCAATCCGGATACCCTTTATTTCTTTGTCTAGCCTAATTGCCCTGGCTAGGACTTCAAGTACGAAGTTGAATAAGAGCGGTGATAAAGGGCATCCTTGTCTGGTTCCCGTTCTCAAGGGAAATGCTTTCAGGTTCTCTCCATTTAGAGTGATATTGGTTGTTGGCTTTGCATAGATGCCCTTTATTATGTTGAGGGATTTTCCTTCAATTCCTATTTTGGTAAGAGTTTTTATCATAAATGGGTGTTGAACTTTGTCAAATGCCTTTTCTGCATCAATTGATAAGATCATGTGGTTTTTGTCTTTTGTTTTATTTATGTGATGGATTACATTAATGGTTTTTCTGATATTAAACCAGCCTTGCATACCTGGTATAAATCCCACTTGATCAGGGTGAATTATTTTTTTTGATGTGTTGTTGGATTCTATTGGCTAGAATTTTGTTGAGGATTTTTGCATCTATGTTCATGAGGGATATAGGTCTATAATTTTCTTTTTTTGTAATGTCTTTACCTGGTTTTGGTATCAGGGAGATGGTGGCTTCATAGAATGAGTTAGGTAGTATTCTGTCATTTTCTATGCTTTGAAATACCTTCAGTAGTAGTGGTGTTAACTCTTCTCTGAAAGTTTGGTAGAACTCTGTAGTGAAGCCGTCCAGGCCAGGGCTTTTTTTTGTTGGAAGTTTTTTGATTACCGTTTCAATCTCTTTTTTTGATATGGGTCTATTTAGTTGTTCTACTTCTGAATGTGTTAGTTTAGGTAGGTAGTGTTTTTCCAAGAATTCATCCATTTCTTCTAGGTTTTCAAATTTGTTAGAGTACAATTTTTCGTAGTAATATGAAACGATTCTTTTAATTTCATTTGGTTCTGTTGTGATGTGGTCCTTCTCGTTTCAGGAGAGTGGAGCAGCTCCCTGCGCCTGCGTCCCCAGCTGGGACGCCACTCTCCCCTCTCCAAGGCCTGTCAGTGCCTCCCGGGGACTTCTCTCACCGGCTGTGCCACCACGCTGCCCACGGGAACTGGCTGGATCCCCCACCCCGGGGTCAGTTCAGGGGGATGGAGCTGCTCCCCGCGCTTTTGCCACACCCGCTCCGCCAAAATCCAGGCGGGACGGCTCCCCAGCTGGAACGCCGCTGTCCCCGCTCCAAGACCAGTCACTGCCTCCCGGGGTCTTCTCCCACCGGCTGCACCGCCATGCTGCCCCAGGAACTGGCTGGGCCCCCTCCTGGAATGAGTTCAGGGGCTAGGGCTGGGCCCCTTGTTTGTGCTGTCTGCCCCCCTGGGCTCTGCCCCAAATTGGGCCCCGAAGGTCACCTGACTGGTACGCTGGCTCCAGGCTCTGAAAACAATCGCTGCCTCCCCATATTTGTTCGTTCTCTGTCTCTAAATCTGTGTTTGTTGTTCAGAGTTCATAGATTGTTATGTATGTGATCGATTCACTTGTTTTTCCAAGTCTTCGTTGCAAGAGGGATCCGCGGTAGTATCCGCCTAGTCTGCCATCTTGGCCCTGCCTCAGAAGTTTTAATGTTTGATGTGGCTAAACTTTTTTATGGATTTTGCTTTTGGTGTTACATCTATGAAATCCCCAAATAAATCTATAGGGTCAATGAAGGCCCACTTAAAATCTAAACAGGTTTTTCTTTTTTTGGTTTTAATAAGCTGAAAGTATATTCATAAAAATACATTAAATTACCTTTTTAGCTCTATAAATGTAATGTAGGCACTATTCGATTTTTTACATAAAAAAATCATGTCTTCTACCATTAAGAAAAGTTTCCCTTCTTCCTTTCCAATCTGGATTCTTTCTACTTATTTATTTAATTTTTTATTGCCTTATTGTGTTCCCTAGAATATCCACTAAAATATCAAATATATGTGGTAAGAGTGGATTTACTTGTTTTGTTCATGGTCTTCCTGAGAATGTATTCAATCTTTCATACCATGTGTGATGGTAGCTGTAGGTTGTTCATGGGTGCCCTCTATTAGTTTGATAATGTTCCATTTTAATACCAGTTTACTCTAAGTTCTATCACAATTATTGGAACTTATAAAAGTTCCTCTATATCTATTCATATGGTATTGTCTTTCATTTATAATTTCTTATTATGTTTAATGTCAGTAATTGATTTTTTTAACGTAGAACTATGTGTATTCCTGGAACACACCTCATTTGGTGTGTTATTGTCTTCACATCATCAGATTCAATTTCATAAATTTTTCTTTAGATTTTATACCTATGTGTTCTGTTATTTTCTCTTCTTTTAATGTTTTGTTCTGAGTTTGATATCACAGTTAAAGGTATCCTCATATAGAAAATGCAAATATACTCTTTTCTTCAGTTTTGGTGGAAGATTTTGTATAGAATAGGCTGCTTCTTTTTTCCCTAAACACTTAATAGAATTTCCAGTCAGTTCACTTGGACCTGATTGAGGATGCAGAGCACTTTAAATGAGATTTCCATTTCAATACTCTCTTTATTAGTGACTCTTTTTTTTTTTTTTTTTTTTCTCATGCGTTTTCTAGACTCTATATACATGGACTATATCATACCCCTCCTTGTATGGTGCTAAATTAAAATCTAGATTGCATCTTTTTTTTTTTTTTTTTTTTAGACAACCTTAGTGTATGTAAATTTTAATTTTGCTTTTTTGTTACAAATGTTTTGTTAATATTAAAGGAATAAAAATAAGAAAATATGTATGGAAAATTAGCAGGGAAAATGGGGCAACTCTGTCCAGAAAAAAACACATAGCTGCTGTCAGATGGATCCTGGCTAAAAGCAAAGAATACCAGAAATGTGTTTACCTGTTTTTTATTGATTATACAAAGGCATTCGACCATGTGAATCATAACAAATTATTGATAACATTGAGAATAATGGGAATTCCAGAACACTTTATCATGCTTTTGAGGAACCTGTATCCAGATCAAAAGGCAATTGTTCAAACAGAACAAGGGGATAATGTGTGGTTTAAAGTCAGTTAAGGTGTGCATCAGGGTTGTATCTTTCACCATACCTATACAATCTGTATGCTAAGAAATTATCCCAGAACCTGGACTTTATGAAGAATGCAAAATCAGGTTTGGAAGAAGACTTATTAACAACCTGTGTTATGCAGATGACCTTGCTTGCTGAGAGTGAAGAGGACTTGAAGCACTTACTGATGAAAATCAAAGACCGTAACCTCATTATAGATTACACCTCAACTTAAAGAAAATAAAAATCCTCACAACTGGACCAATAGACAACATCATGATAAATGGAGAAAAGATTGAAGTTGTCAAAGATTTCATTTTACTTGGATCCACATTCAACACCCATGGAAGCAGCAGTCAAGAAATAAAAAGACAAGTTGCATTGGGAAAATTTGCTGCAAAATACCTCATTAAAGTGTTGAAAAGTGAAGATGTTACCTTGAAGACTAAGGTGCCCTGACCCAAGGCTTGGTGTTTTCAGTTGCCTCGTATGCATATGAAAGCTGGATGATGAATAAGACCAAAGAATTGATGGCTTTGAATTCTGGTGTTGTCAAAGAATATTGAATATACCATGGACTGCCAAAAGAACAAACAAATATATCTCTGAAGAATACAACCACAATGCTCCTTAGAAGCAAGAAGGGCGAGATTACATCTCATATACTTTGGACCTGTTATCGGGACAGGTCAGTTCAGGAAGAAAGATGTCATGCTTGGTAAAGTAGAGGGTCAGCAAGAAAGAGGAAGACCCTCAAGGAGATGAATTGACAACAGTGGCTGCAACAATGGGCTCAAGCATAACAACTATTGTGAAGATGGCACAGTACCTGGCAGTGTTTCCTTCTGTTGGACATAGGGTCGCTTTGAGTCAAAACCAACTCGACAGCACCTAACAACAATAACATGTGCAGAAACAATGGCAAATATATAAAATACTACAAATCACACCTTACTCACTAGAAACACAGCATAGTTCAAACCATGGGATTATCTTCTTTTGCTTCTTCCAAGTAGAATAATCAAAACAATGAAATCAAACCATAAATCACTCAAAATATAGTGCACACTCATATTACCCAAATTTGAGAGAACTGGCTAAAAAAAAAAACACAAGGCAAATGACCTAAGTCATCATACCATAGACTTCTTCTGCAAGGATACCTTAAACAGTTAGATAATGTCTTCTAAATAAGAGTAACTATTGTGTTCTAAAGAGATGAGGATAAAAATCTATGGGACAAAAGCATGCAATTGGGAAGCAAAATCAATCTGGGAGAGAAAAAATGAAAAAAACTGGAAACTTCTGTGGCTGACTTCAATAAATTTATCTTAATTGATATATCTAATGATACAGACAAAATGGGCTGATTTAGAAAAAAACATACTAATCTGGTCTTGTCAAATATAACTATATTTTGTTACTGTTTACATTACTGTTATAATAATAATAAAAATAATAAAGTAAACAGACTCTAAGGGCTCATATATGAAAGTAAAGGCACTGATGGTGAAAGAGATGAATTTCAAGGTTTAGAAAGCGAACATTTGAGCAAATTCAGATGACTGAGTACTTCAGATCATCCCACCGTACTGAGTCTTCTTCCAATTATAATTAGCCACCCCCAGGCAGAGAATAAGCACAAAACAGAAGATATGCAGACACGAACACACACGCACAGGCACACATACATACATGCACATGTACACACACATACAAACACAGGAATATACTCACAAGCACATATACACAAGCATGCACATACATACATGCACACACATATGCACACACATAAACACATGCACACACATGCATGTATACATGCCAAACACACACATACACATACGCACACATACACTTTCTACAATTTTTTTTTCTTCTAAATGAGGAAAACAACAGGTACTTGGAATTCTTCCTATTTACTACTGTTTCCCCATCCCGTCCCACTGAGCATATATATTTACCCTTGTTTGTTTTTTTTTTTAAAATCACCACCTAACAACTTCTAATATCCTATACAATTTCTTAATTATTATGCTTATAATGCATCTCTCCTGTTTAAGGAAAACAACATTTTTTATAGTTTTATTTCTTAATCTATTTACAGCTTTTAGTAGAGGTTGTAGTAGAAGGCAACATGGAAACATATGTTGAACTTATCTGTACTTTTGTGCTTGCTATCCCCTCTGGAGGCACACAGAAAACAGTTTAAAGCCCATAGTGTAATTTATATGAATCATATGGTAGAGCGAACTTTGAGTAAATAAATTACATAATTGTCCCAAAGTCCTATGTAAGGCTTACTTTACATCTTTATTCCTCAAACTATAGATCAAGGGATTCAACATGGGGATAATCAGCGTGTAAAATATGGAAGCCATTTTATCAGTGTCAAAGGAGGAACTGGACTTGGGCTGCACGTATATAAAGATTAAAGTCCCATAGAACACTACCACCACTGTCAGGTGGGATCCACAGATGGAGAAGGCCTTGTGCCTGCCCTCAGCTGACTTCATCTTGAAAACGGCTGCAAGGATGAGAAGGTAAGAAACAAGAACTATTAGGAAGGATGAAATTAACTCAAAAGCTGCTAAGATGAGAATGATCAATTTGATTTCATGTGTGTTTGAGCAGAGCAAAGACAACAAGGGGAGAGCATCACAGTAGAAATGCCTGATGACACTGTAGCCACAGAAGGATAAATTAAAAATCTTTATGGTGAGGAGAAGGGAAACAAATGTGCTGTAGAGATAGGGAATCACCACCAGCACCCAAAATATCCTTTGTGACATGATGACTGTGTAGAGCAGAGGGTTACAGATGGCCACATAGCGGTCATAAGACATTGCTGACAGAATAAATAGTTCACTAGTCATGAACAATATAAAGATAGCTAGCTGTATAGCACAAAAATAATAGGAGATTGTATTTTCATGCACAACAAAATTTACCAACATTTTGGGCCCCAAAGCTGTTGAGTAACCAAGATCAGTGATAGCCAGGTGTCTGAGAAAAAAGTACATGGGTGTTTGTAGACTAGAGTCCATCTTGGTGAGGATGATGATGCCCAAGTTGCCCACCGTTGAAATCATGTATATGATGAGGAACAGTCCAAACAATGGAGGCTGCAGTTCTGGGCAGTCTGTGACTCCGGTCAGAATGAATTCATTCAGCACTGCTAGATTGTGTTTGTCCATCTAGGTCTATCAGGAAACCTATTCTGGATAGAGACATAAGCATCGTCAATAGATTTAACATAGTCTTATCCGGTGGATTTTTAGTATACAAATACAGTATGAATAATATAAATCCAATCTTTACTTATTAGGATATTTGAATATATACCCAACTCCCACAAATTTTACACACACACACATTATACATTAATGGATAGGTTGATAGATGAAATAAAAACAGATCAACTGTTAAACTATTGGGTGTTAGATACATGGGTATTTAGTAGACTCTTCTTAAAACTTTTTTCTTTTTCATATACTGAAAAAAATATGTGAAAATATTTGAACACTTTACTTCAAAACTTTATCTTACACAAACTCATGATTATAGTTGGTTTAGGAGGGAACAATCAAGATAGTAGATGAGTTTTAGACAGATATATAATTGATCACAATGGGGATTATTTGTCTTTATAGATGAAAATATTCCTTTGTATGTTTTATTCTCTGCTATACCTCCATTTGTAAGATATACAAAGTGGTATTTTGGGCAAATAACATAAGTTATATGAACCTGTTTACCCCCACCTGAAAAATCATATTCCAACACTTTCTTGCAGGATTGTTATGAAGGATACATGAGAATTAAATGCTTCAATGTGTCTTTGTTACCTGAAAATAACTCCAAAATAGTGTGTGTTTAGAATAACTTATCTATCTGACTATCTATCCATCCTTCCACCCTTCCGCCCATCCATTGATCCATCCATTTATCTGTCTGTCTGTATATCTATCTATCATGTATTTGTCTATCATCATCATCACCTATCTTTTTTTTTAGGTGTTGACAGTAATTACTTGGAATGATTTTTTGCTGTTGTTAATTGTTTTAATCTTTAAGATATTTATAGATAAGTTCTTCTGGACTGTGACTTAAGTTCTTTGTCACCATTTTCACAATGATTAGGTTCATTATGGTTCCATCCTTGTAAGTGACCCCAGCCCCACATTTCCATAACACCTGTTCTATGACTGAAGTGTCTAAAAGTGCCATTCTTTAGATGTCTTTCTTTGTTAGCCTACTTAAAATAATTTTTCCACCAATTGAGCATTTGTATTATAACTGACACATTCTAAGACTTTTGTAACATATCAGATATATGGAGTTTTCTGATGGAGAAACCTAGGATATATGAGGAAATCTGAACAAATAGTGAAACATTGATGTCATAAACTCTGCCTTGTAAAAAAAAATTCTCTACTTTTTATCAAGGAAAAAAGTTAAAAAATCACCATATGGCACAATAGCATAGGAGAAAAAGAAAACATACTGATGGTGCCATATATGTGAATTACTGGAAGTTATTTAATATCTGTCTGAACATGAAGCAACTTCCATTTAACATTAGAACTTCTATGTGCCATGAGATATCACAAATCAATTTAATTATAATCTCAAAAAAATGTAACTGAATTTACCACGGATGTTTTAAAAATATAAGAGTAGCCCTATAGGTTAAGATAACAGAATTGTTGGTTTAAAATTTTGTGATGATCACTTAAAAAAAAAAATTTTTTTATGTGTGTGTGTCTATCTACCTATCTGTCTATCATATCTATCTATCTATCTATCTCTCTATCTCTCTATCACCTATTTGTGTATCGATCTCTCATCTATGTTTCTATCTAACTTGCATATATGTACTCCTGAACACTATAAGCAGAGCAGTCTCTGAGCAAACTATTAGCAAACAAATGCAGACATTAAAATTCATAGCATTAAATTATAAAAGTGAATACATGAAGTCCACATTTATCTCATATAAAACTTATCAGGGATAATGATGGAAAGCAGACAGAACTGAAACAAAATTCTTAATATTTTGCTGTGGCTTTGACATTGATTAAAATGGGGTCCTAAAAACTGTCACCAAAACATTCTAGATATTAGTAAAACATGGCACTGCATAAAAAGTTATGCCTTTTACCTGTAATGAATCTGTTTTGACATACTGTGTCTTCTTAATATGGCATAGAGAAAACAATTTATAGCTTTCTCTCAGCCTTTGAGGATCTCCCTGAGGAAATATCAAACAATGTGTTCATTATGCCTGAAGCCCTAGAAAGCTTAAGAAAATATCTAGGGTGTCTGTTAATTTTCTAAACTATTTGTATTCACCAAGGAGTAGGTTTCTTTTAGATACATTTATTAATTTAACTCAGTTAACTTTCAGATTGTCCTACCCAGGGACCTTGATTAAAAAAAGTTACCTTTAGTACAGGCCAGTCAATATTTCCCTATTTCAACAATGTTCTCAAATGAAATAAAATTAGTACATTTCATATATATGTTCTGTGTGTTTTTTTCCATTATATTTCTGTTATTTTTTATTTAATTTGGAGACAGGTATTAGCTGCTTCACTCCTCTTTTCATTGCAAATTATCTGTTTAAGGCTCCACTCTTATTTTACTTTATTAAGATATTCAGTTTTATTAGCATGACACAGAATGAGAAGAAAGCGTGGCAAATATCTACTAATAATCAGAACATGAAGTGTATTAAGTATGAATCTCTGAGAAATAAAAATCACAAAAAATGAAACAAAAAACAGAAAGACAGATATCCTAGGCTCATTGAGCTGAAATGGACTGGTATGGTCCATTTTGACTTGGACAATCTTATGGTCTACTACACCAGGAATGAAAAATTGAAGAGGAATGGCATCACACTCATTCTCAAAAAAGAAAATTTCAAGATTTATCCTGAAGTACAATGCTCTCAGTGATAGAATATATCCATACTCCAACAAGGGAAACCAGTTAATATGACGATTATTCAAATTTACCCACCAAGCGCTAATGCCAAAGATAAAGAAATTAAAGATTCTACCAACTTACGAAGTATGAAAATAATCAAAATTGCAATTAAGATGTATTGATAATTATTGGTTATTAGAATGTGAAAGTTGGAAACAAAGAAGAAGGATTGGTAGTTGGAAAATAGGGCCTTGGTGTTAGAAACAATGTCAGGCATCACATGTTCGAATATTGTAAAACCAACAAATTCTTCATTATAAATAACTTTTTTGAACAACAGAAATGAGGCTATACACGTGGAACTCCCCAGATGGAAAATACCGGAATCAAATCAATTGTATCTGTGAAAATAGATGATGAAGAAGCTCAATATCATCAGTCAGAGCAAGGGCAGGAGCCAAGTGCAGGAGAGACCGACAATTATTCATATGCAAGTTCAAGATGAAGCTGAAGAAAATTAGGGCAAAACATGAACTTGAGTACATCCAACCTGAATTTAGAGACCATCTCGGGAATATATTTGACACATTGAACACCAATGACCAAAGCTTGGACAAATATGGAATGGCTTCAAGGACATCATACATGAACAAAGCAAAAGGTCATTAAAAAAAAATAGAAAAGGGGGGAAAAAAAAAAAGGAGTTCAGAGGAGACTATGAAAATTGCACTTGAATGTAGAGTAGTTAAAGCAAATGGAAGAAATAATGAAGTTAAAAACTGAACTGAAGATTTCAAAGGTTAGTTTTAGAAGACAAATAAATTATTATAATGAAACATGACAAGACCTGGAGTTGGAAAACCAAAAGGGAAGAACTCATTGACACATCTCAAAATGAAAGAACTGAAGAAAAAATTCAGGCCATGTAAGCATAATTTATATCTCGATAAAAGGCTTTAAAAAACAAATGTAACAAGAAAATGCCAATTTATCTGACTTCTAGATGTGAACTAAGAGATTTATGCATATATAAAGGACTTTAAATGTGTAGAATCCCTGCTTACTCCAGTAGGTATTAAATGTTTTTGTGGTTAAAAAGAAAGAAAGAAAGAAAGAAAATTTAATGACTTTGTAAAAAATAAAGCCTTGAAAATATTTTCATATTTTGTTTCCTTATCAATTATTTTTAAAATAAGTTAACAAGGAGGCAGAACCAAGATGGCGGAATAGACAGACGCTTCCTGCGAGCCCTCTTTACAAAAAAGACTCCCCCCAAAAAGTGAAATGAGTATATTTATGACAAGCTAGGAGCCCTGAGCATCAAAGGCAAGCTTAGAAAATGAACTGAGAGGCGGGGAGATGAAAAGACAGTTCAGAAGCGGAGAGGAGTTACCAGACCTGAATTGCGAGGAAGGCTCAGGGACCATTCCTGGGATTGGCGGTGGCAGGCTGGTGCTAGCTTTTGGCTGCAGTTTCCTCAGGGAGAAGCACCCAGCCACACAGCCTACTCACAACTCTGGAACCAGAGAAGAATGGCGCTCTCGGCAAAAGCTAAGCACTTGAGTATATTTTAACACACCCCAGCCCCCTCCCGAGCTGGCTTCAGATGCTGACTTCCCCGGGCCTGAGATAGGCCCTGTTGTGTGCCTAATGCCATCCTCCTGGCCTTTGAGAAGGAATAATTTGCAACTGGATGAAAAGATACCTTGCCAGCTCTGCTAACCAGGAGAGCTCACGACAGGAGCAGCTATGTCCAGGCATAAACAGTCCGTGTACTTTGAGCACCTTCCCCCTCTGCATGGGCCTGTATGGGCCTACTTCAGGAGAATTAGCCCTTGCTGGCAGAATCCAACCATTTCAGCTGTGCAGCAGAGAGGTGGGTGTTTGATATTTGACATCTAAGAGCTTCCCACCACAGAAATCATCAGATCAAAAGGAATAACATACAATTCAGGGATATCCTTCAACCCAAAGGGGGAAAAAAAAAAAAAGTGTAATCCTCAACAAAATTCTAGCCAATAGAATTCAACAACATGTCCAAAAAATAATTCACCATCACCGAGCGGGATTCATACCAGGTATGCAGGGATGGTTCAACATTAGAAAAACAACTAATGTAATCCATCATATATATAAAAGACAAGAATCACATGATTTTATCAATTGATGCAGAAAAGGCATTTGACAAAGTTTAACACTCACTCATGATAAAAACTCTCAGCAAAATAGGAACAGAAGGAAAATTCCTCAACATAATAAAGGGCATTTATACAAAGCCAATAGCCAACATCATCCTAAATGGAGAGAGCCTGAAAGCATTCCACCTGAGATCAGGAACCAGACAAGGATGCCCTTTATCACCACTCTTATTCAACATTGTGCTGGAAGTCCTAGCCAGAGCAATTAGGTTAGATAAAGAAATAAACGGCATCCAGATTGGCAAGGAAGAAGTAAAAGTATCTCTATTTGTAGATGACATGACCTTATACACAGAAAACTCTAAGGAATCCTCCAGAAAACTACTGAAACTAATAGAAGAGTTCAGCAGAGTATCGAGATACAAGATAAACATACAAAAATCAGTTGGATTCCTCTCCATCAACAAAAAGAACATTGAAGAGGAATTTTGCTTCAAAGCTCATGAGGGATATAGGTCTGTAATTTTCTTTAAATGAATCACAGATTATTTCATATTCTAACTGTAATAATGTTTAACTTGTATACTCCAGCTCCTCAGCTAGTGTTTTCTTTTTTTTCTCTCTCTTTCTCTGTCTCATTTTCAGGAGCTCCTTCAATGAAAAACTATATAGGTGGATGTTTACATCAAATATGGCAATACTCAATATATTGCACATTTTCAGCTGGTTCTTTTACATCTTAGTCTACATGAATGGCAAAGCCTACAAGACCATGGTGCTCAACTGTCACAATTGCTTATGGATCTTCTGTCTGTCTGCACTGTATCATTTGAAAATGATTTCCCATGCATGTAATGAAACAATAAGGAAAAGGATCACCCAAAATTAGCTCAAGAAAGAGGGTTTAATTTACTTAAAAAAAAAAAAAGTCCAGTAGCAGGGCCTGATGGCTCTCATTTGTTCAGTAGTTTAGCAACAGCAAAGTTAATACATTTACGAACCTCTTGTGTTTAAATTATACTCTAATAAAAAAAAAAAAAAAATTGAAGCTTATGCTGCAATAAAGTCCAGGAAGCAGATGATGATGGGGAATAAGTCTTCTCCTTACGGACCTCCCTTTTTAATGAAGAGTTGAAAAACCCCCAGCAGACTTCTACAAATCATTACTAATAGTGATTTAGCTTTTTTTCTCTCTCTGTCTCTCTTTTTTTTTATTCTACTTCTATCTTAATTTTTAAAAGGTGACTGAACTTCTCAAGGCAGAAAGCCACAAATACAGCTGCTAAGCAAAAGTTCAGCATTTTGAATGTACCAGACTCTCCTTGGAAACTATGGGGCAGCTCTACTCTATCTTATGGGTCACTATGAGTCAGAATCCACTGGACAGTAACAGGGTTTTGTTTGGTTTAGTGCTCATGACCATTACAGCCTTCTAAGTGCTTCAACATTTTAGAACTATTTATGCTCACATGACAATATAGCATGCATCTTTTTTAAAATTCCAATGGACTGTTTTCATTCAAATTTCATTGGCTACACAGGGAATTTTATTTCATGATCATGGATGAAGAAAATAATTTAGACTTTTGAAGTTTCAGTAAAATCCTAGAAATTTTAAAATAATAACAATAAAAAAAATAAGTGGAAAAATTCAAGGAGTAATGTGCTACAGCTATGTCCATTAGACTAGATACCTGTATCTTTACCACATAAAAGATCTTACTTGAATTAGAAATACAACATGATGCAAACCATAGGACTATCTCATTTTCTCTGTCACAAGTACGGTAGATAAAAGTCAATGACAATAAAATGCATAATAAATATTGACCAAAGTTTAGGAAAGCCAAACCAATGAAAGAGAGGCAGTAAACTTAACTCACCGTAGAATACCCTGTTACCATAGGAAATATGCAGAAAGTAATTGAAAAAACATTTTAAAAATTTGTTGATATAGATAAGAAAGGACAACCCATTAAACAAAAAAGATAATTATGAAATAAGAACCACCATTGGGAAAAGGACTCCAAACCAGGGATCTTCTATGGTTAGCCTCAAGAAATTTATCTTCATTGGTGTATATTCTGACCTAGACAAAAACAAGTGAGATGCAGAGTTGAACTTTTGAATTGCTAAATTGCAAGGTATGTTGAGTTAACAGATTTATATGTGAAGGTAAAGGCATTGATGAGTAAAGAGTGGAGCTCCAAGGTCTGCAATGGGGGCATTTGAGTAAAATTATACAGCTGAGTACTTTAAATAATCATGTACTCTGAGACTCCTTGCCACCTGGCCCTGATCTAATTTAGCCCTCAGAAGACTATGAAGATGAAAACAGAAGGCAAGGGCTTACAAACACGCACACGTACATAAACACAAATGCTGACACAGCAAAGTTTATTCTAATATTAAAAAAAAAAAAAAAAAATCATTGTAACTCCACTTCTGCACCTAGTACTTTTTCCCATTCCAACTCAGCATAACCACTCTCCTTGCCTGATTTCATGGTTCCCAACACATTCTCCTGGAGGCCTAGTGGTGCCACGGTTAAAAGCTCGGCTGCTTACCAAAAGGTCAGCAATTCAAACCCACCACCCACTCCTTGGAAACTCTATAGGGCAGTTCTACTCTGTCTTATATGGTCACTGTGAGTCATAATTGACTCAGGGACAATGGGTTTGCTATTTTTTAACACATTATCAAAAAAACAAATGAACAAAAAAATGCACTGCTGTTGATTGATTCCAACTCACAGCAACACTATCGGACAGAGTAGAATTGCCCCGTAGGGTTTCCAAGGCTGTAAATCTTCAGAGAAGCAGATTGCCATAACTTTTTCCCAAGGAGAGATGGGTGGTTTGAACCACTGACCTTTCAGTTAGCAGTCAAGCACTTTAACCACTGAGACACCAGGGCCCCAACATGTTCTACTGTACAATAAATTGTTCTTAATTATTGTTTGTGACCCATCACTCTCCAATGAAGGTAACGGTTTGTACTCTTTTGTTCATCAGTGCACTTTGAAGAGTGACTGGCACATAGAAGGCAATTTATAAATGTATTTTGAAAATATTTGTGCTCACTATTCCCTATGGAGGCACACAGACAAAGTTTGAAGCCCATGATGTAATTTATAGGAACCATGTGATCCATCAAAGTACAGAACAGATATTGCATATTTTTTTCCATATTCTATGTAGGGCATATTTTACATCTTTGTTCCTCAAGCTATAAATCAAGGGATTCAACATGGGAATAACCAGAGTGTAAAATATGGAAGCCACTTTATCAGTGTCAAAGGAATGACTGGACTTGGGCTGCATGTATATAAAGTCCCATAGAACACGACCACCACGGTCAGGTAGGATCCACATGTGGAGAAGGCCTTGTACCTGCCCTCAGCTGAGTTCATCCTGAGAATGGCTACATAAACAAGTAGGTAAGGTACAAGAACTATTAAAAAATTAGGAGGGATGAAATCAAATTGAAAGCTGATAAGATGAGAATAATCAGTTCAATTTCATGTGTGTTTGAGTAGACCAAAGAGAACAAGGGGGGAATGTCACAGTAGAAATGGCTGATGACATTGTAGCCACAGAAGGATAAATTAAAAATCTCTATGGTGATGAGAAGAGAAACAAATGCGCTGTAGAGATAGGTGATTGCTACCAGCACCCAACATGCCCTTTGTGACATGATGACTGTGTAGAGCAGAGGGTTATAGATGGCCACATAGTGGTCTTAGGACATTGCTGACAGAATGAAAAGCTCACTAGTTATGAACACAATAAAGAAAGCTAGCTGTGTAGCACAAAAAAAATAGGAGATAGTGTTCTCATCCACAATAAAATTGACTAACATTTTGGGTCCCACAGCTGTGGAGTAACCAAGATCAGTGATAGCCAGGTGTCTGAGAAAAAAGCACATGGGTGCTTGTAGTTTGGAGTCCATCTTGGTGAGGATGATGATGCCCACGTTGCCCACCACTGAGATCATGTAGACGGTGAGGAACAGCCCAAACAATGGCGCCTGCAGCTCTGGGCGGTCTGTGATTCCCATCAGAATGAGTTCATTCAGCACTGTTAGATTGTGTTTGTCCATCTAGGTATACCAGAAAACCTGTTCTGAGTAGGGCCATCAGCACAGTCAATAGGTTTTCTGTAGTATCATCTGGTGGATTTTTAGTATACAAAGGCAATATGCTAAATGAATAAGATAAATCCAAACCCTCCAATACAGTTATTTGAAATTAATCCCACCTCTCACAAATAAAGTATAGGCACATGAAGAGAGAGAGAGAAGGAAGGAGGGAAAGAAAGAGAAATCTAACTTGTAATCAAGTGGGTAAAATTTGCTCCCCAAAGAACATTTGTCAATCCTTGAGACATTTTGTATGTCACAACTAGAAGAAGGGTACTACTCGTATCTAATGGAAGCCTGGGATGTTACTAAACTTTCTACTATATGCAGGGTAACTCCACACAATAAGAAAATTTCTGATCCAAAATGTCACTGCGACAGAAGTTGAGAAACCCTGATATAAACATAGAGATAGAGATAGACACAGATAAGGACATAGTTGTAAGTGTAGGTGAACATGTATATGTAGACATACATATACCTACATATATATGAACATATACACAACACATGATCATATACAGATACCTATATATGTACACAGATGGGATTCCTGGTGGAGCAGTGGTTAAGGGCTTGGTTGATATTTCCTCATCAAGAGACTGGCAAAAATCTACATTTATACATTATTTAAATATACATTAAATATCAAAATTACACTTAAGAGGGACATATGAAGAGCCTAGAGCCAGCTTATAAATACGGATTTGAAAGGACCTCAACATTGGAGACTGAATACTGTAGCTTCATAATTCTGCTACAGTATTTTTAATACTGCTTATGCTTCCTTTACTTTCATATTTGAGCTCTATTATTCACATAATTAGGCCAGCTGGGTGGCACAAACAGTTAAACACTCAGCTACAAACTGAACGGTTGGGGGATCGAATCTACTCAGAGGCACCTTGGAAGAAAGGAAGAAAGAAACTTCTGAAAGTTCACAGCCATTGAAAAACCACAGACCACAGTTCTCTGACACACGTGGGGTAGCTTTGAGGCAAAATTGACTCCAGGACTTTTTTTTTTTTCTGTTAGTTTTTTATTCATAAAATTACTTACATAAAGTAAAAATATTATTTAGTCATAAGGTTTCAAAGATACTTATGAGCATTTAGCCTCTGAAACAAAGTGTGAATATTTGAAAAAAAAATAATAATGCGAAAAAAAAATGCAGAGAGATCCTAGTCTCAGGCACTACTGAAAAGTAGAATGTACACAGAACTGACTCAGAAATCCTAATATTTTGCAATGATTTTGCCGTTGAATAAAGGTGGGACCTTGCAAGTGTCACTGAAACATTTCACTTCTTGGTAAAATATGGAAACAGTCTTTTTACCTGTAATGAATCATCTGTCTTGACTCCCCCAAGTGTTTCTTAACATGGCAGAGTGAGAAGAATTTATACATTTTTTTTCACCCTTGGAGATTCTCCCTGAGGAGATGCCAAGCAATTTGTTGATTGTTCCTGAAGCATTTGAAAGCTTAACAAAATATCTGGGGGTTGTTTCTTAATTGTCCAGGACATTTGTATTCACCAGTGACCAAAATTTTATTGATATAGTATGTATTCATGTCTATGTTTATCTATTTCATATAGTCTTGCATTTTACTTTAACTTTCCATTTTTACCACACCAGGATCAGGATTAAAATATTGTATCCGTAAAACAGAACTATCAGTATTCCACATTTCTACAATGGCCTCTTCAAATGGATGACAAAATGAAGCTGTGCTTAAACACTTTCTTATTGCATTATTTCAAAGACTGAAATGGAATAAAAGTAATTCATTGTGCATAAGTGAGGTATCACTTCCTAGTTTACTGTTATTTTTGTTACTGTCTCTGTTATTGCTATTTTCAAGGTTTCTTTTCTTTTTTTTTTTTTTCCATTTTGACCTCAGGAGCAGAAATGTTACCCTTGTTTCTCATTTCATAGTCAATTGCCATCAGGTGTTTATGTTTTTTGCTTGTTTGTTTTATTTTCCATCACTATATTTCAGTATTTTATGTTTTTTCATTTTGTCCAATGGTCATTCCAAAACTTTTTCTCACCTTAATAAATGTTCTGTTATGCTTGATATAATGTTCTGCCATATCAACACACCCTCATAAAGTGTGATATTTGTGTGTAATGTGTCACTATGAATATATATTTACTATGCTATAAATATTTTTGCTGCATTTTGTCATTGTAGATATTTCTAATGCATCCCTTTGTGACTTTTTTTTTTGCTTATTTCTCCTATATAATGGTATGTATGTGGCGTAGTGGTTAAGAGTCCAAAAGATCGGCAGTTCAAGTCCACAAGGTGCTCCTTGGAAACCCTGTGGGGCAGTTCTACTTTGTCCTATAGGATCATTATAAGTCAGATTCGGCTTGACATCATTGGATTTTGGTTTTATATATGTATGTGTATATATATATATATACACACACACATACATATGTATTTATAAAACTCACTGCTAATTAGAAAATTAGCTGTTTGAAACTATTAGCCTTCCCAGGGAAAAAAGACCTGTTCATCTGTACCCGCAACTCTAAGGGACATTTCTGCTCTGTCCTGTGCATCACTATGATTTTCAATCAACTGAATGACACCTAACAAAACAAAAAAAGTCTTGAATGGTACATATTTTGTTGCCTCCAACAGAACACTGTCTGACTTTGTTGCTTCAGGCATGTTATAAGGAAAGACCAGTTTCTGGGTGAGAACATCATATTTGGTGAAGTAGAGGGCCAATAAGAATGAAGGAATCCCTCCATGAGACGAATTGACACAGTGGCTGCAACAATGAACTTTAACATACTGAAGATGGTGAGGATAGGACAGGGCCAGGCAATGTTCTGTGCTGTTTTACATAATGTCGCCCTGAGTTGAGGTAACTCAGTGACAGGTAACAACAACCTCTTGCGATTGACTGTTTTCACTTCACATGATTCTACTGAGGCCCATCCACGCCGTTGTGTGCATCAATACTTTGTTCTTTTTTACTGCTGAGTATGACTTTAGGTATGGATTTAGTACAGTTCGATTACCCATTACCCATAGAAGGACATTATGGGTTGTTACTAGTTTTTAGCTATTATAAAAATTATTTCTTTGAACATTTACCTAAGGATTTTTGTATGAACATAAGTTTTCACACGTGTGGGATAAATGTCTAAGTGTGGGTTGTTCTAATTTTGACAAAGCCGGATGTATCAATTTGTACTTTTCATCCATGTATTTGCATGTACCAATAATTCAGTAGTTTTTATTACTGAGTGGTGTTAACTTGCTTGGAAATACCACAGTTTATTCATCCATTCTCAAGTAGATGAACATTTGGGTTGATTCTAGTTTTTGAGTATTACAAATAAACTTGTTATAGACATTTGTATACATATATTTATAAGAATAAATGCTGTCATTTCGCTTGGGTAGATATGAGTAAATTGGATAAATTTTAGGATAAAACTATGTTCAGCTTTATAAGACCCTGGTACTTAAAACAAATTATTTTTTTTAAGTATTTTTATCATTATAATTATCCACTAACAGTTTATGAATGTTCTGTTCCCCCGCAAACTTACCAAACACCTGATATTCTAATAGATGTATAGTTTTGTCACCAGGGTTTAACCTGAAATTCACTGATGGATAATGAACTGAACATTTTTAACATGTTTATTCACCAGCTGAATACGTCCTATGAATAAGTGAATATTAATTTTTGTGATCCTTTTTTGTGGACTGTTTTTTTTCTTTTTCTTTTATTATTATTATTGAGCTTTGAGGCCTTTCTCTGTATATATTATGGAGCCCTGATGGAACAGTGGTTAAAGAGCTGGGTGGCTAACCAAAAGTTTGGCAGTTTGAATCCACCAGCCAATCCTTAAAATCCTTGCGAGACAGTTCTAATCTTTCCTATAGGGTTGTTATGAGTCAGAATCTACTTGATAGCAATGGGGGGAGGGAAGAGAGGAGGGACATATATATTATGGACACAGACCATTTATGACATATACCATTTGAAAATATTATCTCCCAGAATATGACTTGTTTTTATACACGTGTCTTTTGAAAAGCAGAAGTTTAATATTTCCTGTTGTCAAACTTTATATGAATTTTGTTTTTGGTGTTATAGCTACAAAATCTCCAAATGTATCTACAGAATCAATGAAAGCCTACTTAAAATCCAAAAAAAACTTTTTTTTAAATAAAAATATAAGCTGAGAATAAATTCACAAATAAATGCTAGGTTAATTTTTTAGTTATTGTAGGCTCTATTAGATTTTTTACATAAAAAATCATGTCATCTACCAATAATTAAAGTTTTCCTCCTTCTTTTCCAATCTGGATGCTTTCTATTTATTTATTTAATTCTTTATTGCCTTATTGTGTGGCCTAGAACAGCCACTAAATGTGGAATAGATTAGGTGAGAGTAGATTTACTTATTTTGATCCTGGTCTTACTGGGAATGTATTCAGTCTTCATACCATGTGTGATGGTAGCTGTAGGTTGTTCATGGGTGCCCTCTATCAGCTTGAGGAAGTCCCATTTTAATACTAGATTGGTTAAGGTTTTATCACAATTATCGGTACTTTTAAAATGCTTCTCTACCTCTATTATATGGCTTTGTTACCATTTTTATTTGTAATTATGCTGAATGTCAATAATTGATTTTTTAATGCAAAACTATCCACGCATTTCTGAAGCATGCCTATTTGGTGTACTATTGTCTTTACATATTGCCAGACTCAGTTTCTTAATTTTTACTTTAGATTTTTCACATATGTGCTCTGTTGTTTTCTTTTAATGCTTCTGTCCGCCTTTGATATCAGAGTAAAGCTAGCCTCATGTAGGAAATGCAAAATACCACTCTTCAGTTTTGGAGAAGAGTTTGTGTACAATTGGTTAATTCTTTTTCCCTAAAAGCTTATCAGAATTTCCCAATCCAGCCACTTGGAATGGTTGGGAATGAGGTGTGTTTTAAATTTCAATTTTGGTATCCTGTCTTTACAATGATATTTTTCTCATGTGTTTTCTAGTCTCTACATACATGGAAATATATCAGAACCTATGTAGTAGGGTCCTAACCTCAAACGCAGATTGGATTCTTTTTTAAAGACAACCTTAGCATACCTAAAATTTATTTTTTTCTCATTATAAATTTTTTGAATACTAAAAGAGTATGAATAAAAAAATATGCAGGAAAATTAGGTGGGAATATGGAGCAACTATGTCCAGAAATCATGGCAAATATATAAAATGCTACATATTACACCTCACTCACTAGAAGCACAGCATAGCCCAAACCATGGATTATCTCCTTATGCTTCTTCCAAGCAGAATAATCGGAACGATGAATTCAAACAACAGATACTGATCGAACTAAAGTTCACACTCATATTCATCAAGGTTAAGAAAATCCAGCCAAACAAAAACAAGGCAACACACCTAACTTATCCTACAATAGACCTCTTATGCCAGGGCACATAAACAATTAGAAAATGACTTCTAAACAAGAGTAATTGTTCTTTTCTAGAGACATAAGGATAACAATTTTTGAGACGAAAGCTTGGAAATAGGAAGCAATATTAATCCGGGACAGAAAAAATGAAAAAACCTGGGAACTTCTGTGGCTGAGCTCAGAAATTTACCTTAACAGGTATACCCACTGATACAGATAAAATGGGCTAACTTACACAAAACTGGATACCGAGTTGATCTCGTTGAATATAAGTTTATTTTTTTACTGTTTATACTAATATTACAGTACAGTAATAGTAAAAATAAAAACAAAGTAAACAGACTCTAAGGGCTCAAATATGAAAGTAGAGGCAGGGTTTAGAAAGTGAACATTTGAGCGAATTCAAATGACTGAGTACTTTAAATCAACCCACCACACGGAGCCTTCTTTTAATCAGAATTAGCTACCCAGGGCTGAGTGTCAGCAATAAAACAGAAAGTTTGTGGAAGTGTGCACGCGGGCACAAGCACATACACACCTTCTCCTTCTTTTTTTTTTTCTACTAGGTGAGGAAAACGCCAGGCACTAGGAAATCTTCCTGTATCTGTTACAGTTTCACTATCCCACTGAAGATATTCAATTTTCTTTTTTTTTAAATCTAACACCCTCATCGCATTCTAATATACTATCAACTTTCTTAATTATTATGCTTATAATGCATCGCTCCTGCTCAAGGAAGGCAATGCTTTGTACTGTTTCACTTATTAATCTACTTACAGCCTTAGTAGAGTGACTGGTAGAAGGCGATATAGAAATATATGTTGAACTTATCTGTGTATTTTGTGCTTGCTATTCTTTTTTATTCCCTTTGGGGGCACTCAGAAAAAAGTTTAAAGCCCAAATGTAAATTATATGAATCATATGTTAGAATGAACTTTGAGAAAATATATTGCATAATCATCTTAAAGCCCTATGTAAGGCATATTTTACATCTCTATTCCTCAAACTGTAGATCAAGGGATTCAACATGGGGATTACCAGGGTGTAAAATATGGAAGCCATTTTATCAGTGTCAAAGGAATGACCGGACTTGGGCTGCAGATACATAAAGATTAAAGTTCCATAGAACACTACCACCACAGTCAGGTGGGATCCACAGGTGGAGAAGGTCTTGTGCCTGCCCTCAGCTGAGTTCAGTCTGAGAATGGATACAATTATGACTATGTAAGAAACAAGAACTATTAGAAGGGATGAAATCAGATCAAAAACAGATAAGATGAAAATGACCAATTTGATCTCATGTGTGTCTGAGCAGAGCAAAGATAACAAGGGGAGAATGTCACAGTAGAAATGCCTGATGACATTGTGGCCACAGAAGGATAATTTAAAAATCTTTATAGTGACCAGAAGAGAAAAAAATGAACTGTAGAGATAAGGGATTGCCATCAGCACACAACACACCCCTCGTGACATGATGATGGTGTAGCGCAAAGGGTTACAGATAGCTACATAGCGGTCGTAGGACATTGCTGACAGAATAAACAATTCAGTAGTTATGAATATAATAAAGAAAACTTGCTGTATAGCACAAAAATAATAGGAGATTGTACTTTCATCTACAACAAAATTTGCTAGCATTTTGGGTCCCACAGCTGTTGAATAACCAAGATCAGTAATAGCCAGGTGTCTGAGAAAAAAGTACATGGGAGTTTGTAGCCTGGAGTCCATGTTGGTGAGGATGATGATGCCCAAGTTGCCCACCACTGAGATCATGTAGATGATGAGGAACAGTCCAAACAATGGCGCCTGCAGCTCTGGGCGGTCTGTGATTCCCATCAGAATGAATTCATTCAGCACTGTTAGATTGTGTTTGTCCATCTAGGTCTATCAAGAAACCTGTTCTGAATGGAGACATCAGTATCATCAATAGCTTTTATGCAATATCATCTGGTCGGTTTTTAGTATACAAAACCAGCATGAATAGTAAAAATCCAAACATTCCATTGTAGGATATTTGAATACATATCCAACTGACACAAATTTTACACACACATACACATATAAGATAGATTGATGGATACATTGGTAGATAGATGAAATAAAAATGAATAATATGTTAAATCTTTAGGTGTTAGGTACATGGGTATTTATTATACTTTTCTTAAAACTTTTATCTTTTTCACATACCCAAAAAATACACGGATACATTTTGAACCCTGTCCTTCGAAACACTATCTTACGAAAACTCATATATATATATATATAGATGGCCCAGGATGGAACAATCAACATATTAGACAGGTTTTCAATAGATACATAATTGATCACAGTGGAAATTATTTGTCTTTTTACAGAAAACATCCCTAGAGATATATGTACATAGATGCAACCTCTGCTATACCTCCATTTGTAATGCATACAGTGTGGTACTTTGGGCAAATAACATAAGTTATGTGAATCTTTTTATCCCTACCTGGAAAATCATATTCTATCTCTTTTTTGCAGGGTTGTTAGGAAGGATAAATGAGAGTTAAAGGCTTCAATGTGTCTACGATACTTGAAAATAATTCTAAAATACTGTGTCTAGACTATTTGTCTACCTGTCTGTCTGTATATTTATCGTTACCATCATCTGTTGTTTTTTGATGTTGACCGTAGTTACTTGGAATTATTATTTTTGTTGTTAATTGTTTTGATCTTTAAGATATTTATAGGTATATTGTTCTGGACTTTGTCTTAAGATCTTTGTCACCATTTTCATGATGAATAGGTTCATTAAAACGTTATCCTTGTAACTGACCCCAGCCCTATGTTCCATAACACCTATTCTATGACTAAAGTGTCTAAAAGTGTCATACTTTTGATTATTTTCTTTTCTGGTCTAATTAAAATACTTTCATTTCTAATTGGGCATTTGTATTGTAACTGACACATTCTAATTTTTTTGTAAGAAAACAGGTATATATATTTTTTCTCATGGAGAAACCTAAGATATAAAAAGAAAACTGAACAAATAGTGAAAACGTGATGCCAAAAACTCCTGCTTGTTAAAAAGTATCCTCTACTTTCATGAAAATAAATTTTAAGAAATGTATGATACAGTAGCATTGGAGAAGAAGAAAACGTGCTGATGATGACATCCATGTGAATTACCAGAAGTCATTCAAAAACTTTTTGAACATGAAACATGCTCCGTTAAACATTGGAACTCCTATGTGGCATGATATATCATGGATAAATTTTAGTATAATCTGTAAAAAATGCACCTGAATATACCACAGAGGTTTTAAAAATAAAAGAATAGCCCTGCTGGTTAATATGCCAAAATTATAGGTTTAAAACTCTGTGATCATCACTGCCTTATAAGAATATGTGTGTATCTACCTCTCCATCTATCTCTCTAACTCTCTACCTCTCTATCTATCTATCTATCTATTAATCTATCCATCTATGTATCCATCTACATATCTATCTATCTGGCATGTATATGTTCCTGAATACTATGAGTAGTGGAGTCTCTGAGTAAATTATTAGTCAACAAATTCAGACATTAAATTTCATACCATTAAATTATAAAAGTGAATAAATGAAGTGCATTTTTATCTCATATAAAACATATCAAGAATAATGGTAGAAACCAGACTGAGCTGAATTAAAATTATTAATATTTTTCTGTGGTTTTGCTATCAAATAAAAATGAGCCTGTGAAATTGTGACGAAAATATTCTAGATGTTAGTAAACCCTACTAATGCATCAAAAAATTCTACCTTTTACCTGTAATGAATCTGTCTGGACACCTTGAGCATATTCCACTAGAGTTTAGAGGTCATCTCAAGAGTAGATTTGTCACATTGAACACTAATGACTGAAGATTAGACAAGTTTGGAATGACATCAACCATCAGAGATGAAGAATGCAACATGGCATAGAGGAAACAATATATACTTTTCTCTCAGTCTTTGAGCATCTCCCTGGGGAGATACCAAGCAATGTGTTAATTACATCTGAAGCTCCTGAAAGCTTAATGAAATGTGTAGGATATTGTTAATTTTCTAAACAAATTGTATTCACCCGGAAGTAAATCTCTTTTAGATATTTATACATTTATTCTCAGTTAAGTTTCAATTTGTCCATCCAAGGATCTAGAGTAAAATATTTTACCTTTAGGTCAGACCATACTCAATATGCCCCCATTTGCTTCATGTTCTAAAATGGAATTAAAGTAGTACAATTCATAAATATAACACACCCTTTCTTTGAGTTTTTTTTCTATATTTTTAATATATTTTTTTACCATATTTTTTTACCTTGGGAACAGATATTAGTGACTTCGACAGCTCCAATTATTGCCAGTTTTCTTTCTAAGTTTTCTCTCTTTTTGTTTTATTAGATGAACCTATTCTATTTTATTGCATGACACAACATGAGAAGAAACAGCTGCATATATCCATGAATAATTGGAACATGGAATGTACGGAGTAGGAATCTCAGGAAAGTGGAAGTTGAAAAAATGAAAAACATAAAGATCAGTCTCCTAGGCATTAGATAGCTGAAATGGTCTGATCTTGTGCATTTCCAATTGGACAGTCACATGATATATGACGCTAGAATGAAAAATAGAGGAGAAATGACATCAAACTCATCCTCAACAAGGGCATTTCAAGAAACCTGTCATGAAACGCAATGTTGTCAGTGACAGGATGATCTCAAAAAGCATCCAAAGAACATAAGTTAGTACTACTAGTACTCAAATTTCCCAACTGAGCACTAATGTCAAAAATGAGGAAATTGGAGACTTTACTAACTTATGAAGTCTGAAATGCATCAAAATTGCAATCAAGATGCATTAATCATTAAGAGTGGATTAAAATGTGAAAGTTCTAAAAAAAAGAAGTATTTGTAGTTGGAAAACATGGCCTTGGTAATAGAAACGATGCCAGAGATTACATGTTGGAATATTGCAAGATCAACAAATTCTTCATCACGAATATATTTTCAAGAACAGAAACAGAGAGTACACAAGTGAGCCTTGCCAAATGGAATATACAGGAATCAGATTGACTGCACCTGTTGAAAAAATACCATCAGTTAGAACCAAGCCAGGGACCAACAGCATAACAGACCATTGATCACTCGAACCAAAACCAAACCCAGGGCCGTTGAGTTGATTCTGACTCATGGCGACCCTATAGGACAGAGTAGAACTGCTCCATAAAGTTTCCAAGGAGTGCCTGGTGGATTGGAACTGCCAGTCCTTTGGTTAGCAGCCGTAGCACTTAACCACTATGCCACCAGGGTTTCCATAAAAAAAATAGGCAAGTACAAATTGAAGCTGCAAAATTAAAACAAGTCTGAGAGAGCCAAAATACAACCTTGAGCATATTCCACCTGAGTTTAGAGATCATCTCAAGGATAAATTTCACACGTTGAAGACTAATGACCAAAGATTAGACAAATTTGGAATGACATCAGGCATCACAGATGAGGAATGCAAAAGGTCATTAAAGGAAATAAAGAGAAAACCAAAATGGATGTCAGAAGAGACTCTGAAACTTGTTCTTGAACATAGAGTAGCTAACGAGAAGGGAAAAAATAATGAAGTTAAAAACTGAACTGAAGATTTCCAAAGGGCAACTCAAGAAGACAAAGTAAAGTATTATAATGAAATGGGCAAAGATCTGGAGCTCAAAAAAACAAAAGGGAAGAATATGCTCGACATTTTTAGAGCTGAAAGAACTGAAGAAAAAATTCAAGCCATGTGAGTGAATAATATGGTATGTTATTCACATCTTAATAAAGGTTTTAATAAATAAAAGTAACAAGAAAAAAAGCCAATTTATCTGACTTTCTAGATATGAAATGAGTGATATATCTATGTATAAGCACTTTAAAAGATGCAGAACCCATATTTCCTCTAAAAAAAAATATTAAATGATTTTATCACTAACAAAACCATGAAAATTTACTGGCTTTGTAAAAAATAAAGCCTTTAAAAAAATCCTTATACTTTATTTCTGTGTCAGTCATTTTATAATAAGTTCAAAATTTCCATAGAATCAATTGGTTAAGACAGACAAAGGAAAGTTCAATGAAAGAATGAGTTTTAAAAATACCTGCATTTTCTATGAGAGAGTGTGTCCAATTTTTATTTTCCCTATTTAACTTAGGATGGACTAATTTCTATTGCTTCAAGTAATAAACTAACAATTTAGGCTAAGAAGTATGTAAATAGAGAAATATCTGATCTTATACTTTGCTTTTATTTCGTATGTTGTACCTGTTTGCTGGGTTTTAAGTAATTTATTTTACTAAATATTTTTCTTCTTCTCATCAAGGAGACTATACAAAAAAACCCGCTGCCGTCTAGTCCATTCCGACTCATAACGACCCTATAGGACAGGTTTGTTATTGTTGTTAGGTGCTGTTGTATATAGGTAAGACTGGCTATGAATACAACATGAACTTCTGCTAGAATATGACACTGTGGAAATTGGGAGAAACACCACATGTTGTAGTGAAGGGCATGCCCCTCACAGTTCTAGGAAAGTGTCAGTCACATATGCTGGAAACTCGAGTATCACTTCTCCTGTGCCTTGACTTCTGAGTCTTCCCTACCTCAAAGCATTTCTGTTCAGCTCTCCAATGGTTTACTCTTTCTCTAGGGAGTCCAGCAATGTAGGTAGTAGAAATTTGTCAATTCCCTCAGCTCCCTCTGCTTGGTGGTAACTTACTCTAATACAGAAATTATATGTAGGTACTTTTTGACATGTGATTGGAGGGGCCAATCCCTGGAGGAGGACATCATGGTTGTTGTACTAGAGGGTTGGGAAAAATAGGAAGTCCCTCAGTGAGATGGATTGACACAGTGTCTGCCACAACAGGCTCAAACAGAGCAAGGATTGTGAGGTGGTGCAGGACAGGCACTCTTCCCTTGTTCATGGGGTTTCTGTGATTAGAACCCACCCGATGACACCTCACAAAAAGAAGTATTAAGATTATTGGGGATCATTCAATATTTTAATGAATCACAGGTTAGTTCTTATTCTAATTTCAATAATATCTAACTTGTATACTCAAGCTCCTCAGTATTTCTTAACCTTCTCTCTCTTTTTCTCTGTCTGTCTTATTTTCAGGAGCCTCTTCAGTGAAAACCTATGTAGTTATATTAGGCATTTTTTTTTTTCCTTTGGGTTGATGGATATTCCTGAATTGTGTATTGATCCTTTTGATCTGCATGATTACTTTGGTGGGAAGCTCTTGGATGTTTATGGTAATCATGGCAATAGCTAATATACCGGAAATTTTGGCTCTTTCACATTTTTAGCATGTGCTGGCACATTGTGGCCCATACCCATAACCACAGGACCACTTCATGCTTGATGTCTGGCACTGCTGATCTCTGGCAGTGTCCTTCCATGCTGTAATTGATGGGTGGCTGTGTGGTAGGGGCCATCTGCACTCACCATCCATTCTCTGGTGGTACCTGCATCTGCATGATCTCTTCATCAAAAGAAATTTGTGTTTCCGGTTTGCACAAGTTTCTTCTCAGCAAGAGAAAGGGACAGTCAGGGATATAGAGAAAAAAATGTGTTAATGACTTTCCTTGTATAGAGCAGGTTAGAGGCTGGAGGAAGGGATGGTTCTCCCCTTACCTGAGAATCCCAGACTGACAGTTTGTCAGGTTGTCTTTTTCAGGCTCAGGACAGAGTGGGCTGCTCTGATTTCCACTGGAAACTGTACAGCTCTTCCCCCCCCCCACACACATCCATTATAACCAGTGGCTCAGGTGGGAGACTTTCTCCCAGTCCTCCTCATTATGGGCTTTACAGATTGACACCATGGGCCACTGAGCACCCCATGTTCTCTCTTTCCTCTGTGTAAGAACTTAGGGCTTCTTTCTTCCAATGCCCGCTCTCTTTGCACTAGGCGCTCTGGTCTCGGCTTAATGGGGTCCAGGGTCTCCCAACTCCCTGTCTCTTCAGGGCCCCTCCTCTTCTCTAGCCACCAGGAAACCAGTCATTTCCCTACAAGCTGGTGTCCTGGAATGCAACCTGTCTCTTCTGATCGGTGATTTTTCTCTTTTCTTCTTCCTGATCCTGATAGGAATACACTTGGTAGGTAAGCTCAAAAAGACAAGATCCCCATCTCAGCATCTTCCTCAAGGTTTTGGAGTTTTCTCTGTATATCCTGGGTGCTCTGTCTAATAAAAATCATATTCAGGATGTGAGCAATTTCAAGACTCTCAGAGTCTGTGTCTGAGAACTGTCTAAATGCTTCCTACACACTGTTACACACTCACACAACCTAGTTAGTTTTACCAGCCTAATAACTGATACCTAGAGCCTTTTACACCCTCAAGGGTCAATTCCTGCCCCTTCTTGGGACTCTAAAGGTCTTACCTAGGAATTATCCTGTTATTTGCCAAATAACTCCAAATATCTAGGGCCTTTATTGCCCTAAATAGTTAATTCCTCCTGCTTCTTGGTCCTCTTCTAAGGTTTTATGTAGACACTTACCGTATAACCCAGGTGCATTTCGTATCTCCCAAGAAGTCATTGCTGGGTGCCAGGCGAATCATCTACCAGGGCTACTGGAAGGTCTCTAGGAGAAATCTCCTGGTGGCACCAGATGTTGGGGTGGCCTGTTGTCCTATCCACCTCTGGAACTGGGAAGATGACTACTGGCTGGCTCACCAGAAATGTTGCCGGCTGGGAACTTCAGGCTCTGCCCAGCGCAACTCATCTCAGCCAATAAACAATAGACCAAAGTAGAAGAGTGGGAGAGTAGAAAGAAGTCTTTATGTCATTGTGCAAGGATGAGAAACAGCTGGGGCTGCTTCTGCCCAGACTGCTCAGACAGGCCGAGGGGAAACATTACTTATAAGGGGTTTACAAATTGGAAGCTCATACAAGTTACAGCAGCAACATTATTAACCACATTGCAGAGCTGCAATAGGTTTACATATAACTTCATGCATCACATCTTCAGAATATGGTGGTTAAACTACAGCCAGAGCCACGGTATTACTATATATGAGAACTGAAAGGTTGTCCTGAATGTCAACATGGCGTCTAAACTTGTTTTTGCCAATTTCCTCTAGTTTTGGGAAGCAGTTAAGGAGAGGGGAATCATGATTTTAATGTGAAGCTTTGCAGCAGCCAAGCAAAGGAACCAGGATTCTAATGTAAAGCTAGTGCTGTGTCAAGCAAGCTGCTCAAGGAAGTGGGATCTTCCCCAGCCTGGGGAGCTCTGTCTTACCATGACCATCTTCACCTTCTAAATGCTTCAAACTTTCAAAAATATTTATGCTCACATGACAATGTAACATGCATCTTTTTCTTATATTCCAATGAGCTATTTTTATTCAAATTTCATTGGCTACACAGGGGATCTTCTTTCACAATCTTGAACGAAGAAAATAATTTAGAGTCTAGGAGCTTCAATAAAATCCTAGAAATGTTGGAAAAAGAATACATGAAAAATTTTGAGGAGTAATCTGGAGCACATATGTCCATAAGGCAAGAGAGCTGTATCCTTGCCACAGAGCAGACCTTCCTTTCATTAGATATACAGCACGGTATAAAACATGCAATTATCTCATTTTCCCTCTCATAAGTAGGGTGAACAAAAGTCAATGAAAATATAGTACATAACAAATATTGACCAAAGTTTAGGAAAGTCAAACCTGTGAAACAGAATATTCTTTTACCCAAGGAACTGCACAAAAGATAACTGAATGAATATTTTTAAAAGTTTTTCATATAGATAAGAAGAGATAACAACCCATGAAACAAAAACAAACAAAAGATAATTATTAAATAAGAACAAGTAGTGAGGAAGGAATTCCAAACCTGGGAGCAATTCTGGATGACATCAAGAAATTTATCTTAATTGGTACATAGATCAGAACATATATTAATTAAGATAAATCCTCGAGGTTACCCAGAATTGCTCCCAGGTTTGGGATTCCTTCCGCACTCTGAGATGTAGGCAAAATGGGTTGATTATAACAAAGTCAGATGGAGAGCTGAACTTGTAGACTGCTAAATTGCAAGGTATGTTGAGTTAACAGATTGATATGTAAAATTAAATGCATTAATAAGAATGGAACCCCAAAGTCCAGAATAGGGAAATTTGAGCAAATTTAGATAACTTGAGTACTTCAAATCATCACACTACCTTGTGACTCCTTCCAACCTGGCCCAAATCTAACTCCCCTCAGAAACTATGAAGACTGAAACAGAAGGTAAGTGCTTACACAAACACACATACACAAATGAAAGTACTGACAATGCAAAGCTTATTTTAATAGAAGAAAAAACACCAGAGTCATTGTAGCTCCACTTTTGTAATTAGTGCCTTTTCCCACTTCTGCTGAGAATATCCACTCTCCTTCCCTGACTTCATGGTTCCCAACACATTCTCCTGGAGGTCTGTTGGTACACTGGTTAAGAGTTTGGCTGCTAACCAAAAGGTCAGCATCTCAAATCCATCAGCTGCTTCTTGGAAACCCTATGGAACAGTTCTACCCTGTCCATTAAGTTTTCTATGACTCAGAATTGACTCAATGACAAAAGATTTTGTTTTCTAGCACATTCTCAAAAAAAAAAAAAAAACCAAATGCACTGCTGTTGAGTAGATTCCAACTCCTAGCAACTCTATAGGACAAAGTAGTACTCATGCATAGGGTTTCCAAGGCTGTAAATCTTTGTGGAAGATGACTGCTACATCTTTCTCCCATGGAGTGGCTAGTGGGTTTCAACTGGTGATCTTAGAGTTAGCAGCAGAGCAATTTAGCCACTGCACCACCAGGGCCCCAACATGTTATTCTGCACTATAACATTTACGTAGTTATTAAGTGTGTGATCCACCTCTTCCTTGCAAGGAAGACAAAGGTTTTTACTGTTTAGTTTCCTCTTTTGTTCATCAGTGCATTTAGAAGAGTGACTGGCACATAAAAGTAAATTTATTAATATGTGTGGAATGTATTTTTGCTCACTATACCCTATAGAGACACACAGACAAGGTTTGAAGCCCATGATATAATTTATAAGAACCATATGATGTGTTAAGTGGTAGAAAAGATATTGCTTAATTTGTTCCATGTTCTACGAATGGCATGTTTTACATCTTTGTTCCTCAAGCTATATATCAAGGGATTCAACACTAGAATAACCAGGGTGTAAACTATGGAAGCCACTTTATCATTTTCATAGGAATGACTGGACTCGGGATGCACGTATGTAAAAATTAAAGTCCCATAGAACACGACTACCACGGTGAGGTGGGATCCACAAGTGGAGAAGGCCTTGTGCCTGCCCTCAGCTGAGTTTATCCTGAGAATGGCTACAAAAACAAGCAGATAAGAAACAAGAACTATTAGAAGGGTTGAAATCAAATCAATAGATGCTGCGATGAGAATGATGAATTCAATTTCATGTGTGTTTGAGCAGAGCAAAGATACTAAGGGGAGACAGTCACAGTAGAAAAGACTGATGACATTGTAGCCACAGAAGGATAAATTAAAAATCTTTACGGTGATAAGAAGAGAAACACATACGCTATAAAGATAGAGGATTACCACCAACACTGGACAAACCTTTTGTGACATGATGACTGTGTAGAGCAGAGGATGACAGATGGCCACATAGCGATCATAAGACAGAATGAATAATTCACTAGTGATGAAAAAGAGAAAGAAAGCTAGCTGTAGAGCACAAAAACAATAGGAGATTGTATTTTCATCTACAACAAAATTTACCAACATTTTGGGTCCAACAGTTGTTGAATAACCAAGATCAGTGATAGCCAGGTGTCTGAGAAAAAAGTACATGGGTGTTTGTAGCCTGGAGTCCATCTTCGTGAGGATGATGATGCCCAAGTTGCCCACCACTGAGATCATGTAGATGATGAGGAACAGCCCGAACAATGGAGCCTGCAGCTCAGGGCGGTCTGTGATTCCCGTCAGAATGAATTCATTCAGCACTGTTAGATTGTGTTTGTCCATCTCGGTCTATTAGGAAACCTATGGTGGATAGAGACATCAGCATAGTCAACAGGGTGTATGTGGTATCATCTGGTGGATTTTTAGTATACAAAGGTAATATGCTAAGTGAATAAGATAAATCCAAACTTTCCTAGATATTTGAAAGTAAACCTACCTCCGACAAATAAAATATAAGTACATGAAGATAGAGATTGAGATAGAGAGAGAAACATAGAGAGAGAAAGAGAAATCTAACTTGCTATCAGTTGGGGAAAATTTGCTCCCCAAAGAACATTGGTCAATGTCTGAGACATTTTGGATGTCACACTAGGAGAAGGGCACTACTTGTATCTAATGGAAGCCCGGGATGTTGCTAAATATTTTACTATATACAGGTAACTCCCCAGAATAAGAAAATTTCCAGTCCAAACTGTCCCTGGGGTGGGGGGGGGGAAGATGAGAAACCCTGATATAGATATAGATACAGATGTAAATGCAGATGTGCATGTAGGCACAGATAAAGGTACAGGTGTAGGTATAGGTGTACATGTATGTGTATGTGTATATGTGCTCGTAGGCATGTCTGTACATGTAGATGTATATGTACATATATATGTACACATGCTCATGCACATGCTCACCTTCATGCACATACACGTACACACATACACACACATAGATGGGATCCCTGGCAGAGCAGTGGTTAAGGGCTTGGCTGCTAACCAAAAAGTCAGCTGTTTGGATACACCAGCCGCTACTTAGAGACCCGAAGGGGAAGTTCTTCTCTGTTTTAAAGGGTCTCTATGAGTCATAAAAAAAAAAAAAAACTCGAATTGATGACAATGGGCTTGGTTTTTTTTTTTGATATACAGATAAATATATGAAGCAAAAAATTCTTTAAAAATATTAAAAATGTTAGGTGTTAGCTGTGTGAATGGTTACTAAACTTTCTCTTTGTTATGTCTTTAATGACAATCACATAATGGCATTTACAAAATTGTAATACATATGTTGATTACAAAAATTTTAAACTGCAAATTCCCAGAAGGCGTGGAACCATGTCTTACTTCAAAACATAGTCCAATAAAACCCTTGCGCCACAGATGGTGCAGACTGAAACAACATACTTGACAAGAATCAAACACATGTCTCGCCAGGGAAAATCTAATAGATCCTGGTGGGGATTATTCGTCTTTATACAGGGGAATATCCAAGGTGGTAGACACATGCAGATACAATCTCTGTTATACCTCGTCCTGTGGCTTATGGAGTAAGATACCTTAATCTCTTTATCCACACCTGTAAAATGACCACTTCCTTTCAGGGTTGTTGAAAACTAAATGAGGATTACATGTTTCAATGTGTTTAAAGTATCAGCACATAACTCTCAAATATGAAATATATAGTGTCCTTGCTGTTTTTAAAATGATGACAGTAAGATATCTGAAAGGAATTTTCTTTATATATGTATATGTAAATCCTTCTAGTGTGACCTAGCTTCTATGCCAGCCAGGCTATGAAAATGAGTAGGTTGCGTAGTGTGTTATCCATGTAACTGACCCCAGCCCTTCCTTCCCCCATCTTCAACTCCCTGACTAAAATTGGACCATCAGTGTACCAGTCTTCTGGATCATATATCTTCTACCTCACTTAAAACATTTAAATGTATGTTAATTACAATAGTGGGAGGAAATTGAGAGAAAGTGAGGTCACCGCCATTGATTTTAAAAGGAACTTTCATTAAAAAATTCCATCTGGTTAATGAAATTCTCTAATCTAAACTATTATATAGTACATAATGCATAATATTTAAATTATAATGTATATACATATCCCTAATAAACCACAGATTAAAGAAAAAAAATTCCAGAAAAGGATGAGGATGCCAGTTTAAGGTAAAAGAATGAGTGGTTTGAAATGATACTACTTACATGAAAACAGCAGTACCAGCAGCCTCTGAGACAGAAATAATCAAGGAAATAGAAAAAACAAAAAAAACAGTATCATATTAAATAATAAAATGGAAATATACTATCTCATATAAAACATTGCTGAAAAAGTTGTGACCTACACCGACAAAATGCCTATGTCAGAAAGCAACTATTGGTCTTTTCCCGACTAGACAAAGGAAAATGAAGAAAACTGAGGACATAACGAAGCAATTAGTCCAAAGAAATAACGGGCCACTTGAATCCCAACCTCCTGTAACCTGACAACAGAAAACTAGATGGTACCTGGCTGCCATTACTGACCACTCTGACCAGGATTACAATAGAAGGTTTGGGGCAGGATGGGTAAAAAATGTGGAACAAAATTCAATTTGAACAACAACAACAACAAAAGACCAGATATACTGGTTTGAAAGAGGCTGGAGAAGCCCCTGAGACTGATCCCTTAAGATAGATTCTAACATGAAACTATAGGCACTCCTGGAGGCCTGCTTTCAGCTCATAACAGACAGGGCTGTTAAATTAAAAGACAGCATCTGTGAAGGAGGTGCCACTTTGGATAACCAAGTATAGGAGACCAAAAGGGCAAGAAGGCGGGGAGGTACAGGGAAGCCTGACAAATGCAAACAGGGAAGCAGGGGAGGAAATTAGGAGAGTGCTGGCACACGTTGTGTAAGAATCTTTGATTGCAAAATTCATGTGCTATGTAAACTTTCACCTAAAGCACAATTTTCTTTTTTTTTTAAAGAAGAACTGAATTGAGCATCAGTTGATATTACAGTTAGCAAGTCAACTCTCTGCAATGAATCCAATAAAATCAGCATAACTCTTCTTTAGTTACTATGATGAAAGACTAAATTAAAAAAGTCCTTGTATTGGTAAGTACTGCTTTTCCTATAAGGTAAGGGAAGGTAAGAGGACTTCCTCTCAACAGCTCTGGAGTTCCATGGAGAGCACGAAGTTGTTTTCCATAGTTTACTATCTCTGTTGAGCATGTAATTCTTATTATATAAAGCTATATTCTTTCAGAAAATTATATCTTCTTATGGTAGATTCCACTGGAAGTTGAGAATATGGTATATAGTATACTATCATCATCAAACTGGCTACTTAGAAGTTTCCTAAACTCCCAAAATTGCTTTTCACATCTCAACAAAAGGTGTGAGATGGAAATGTATGCTTTCTCATCAAGAGATTAGCAAAAACGCACATTTGCACAGTTATTTAAACATATTTTAAAAATTAAATTACATTTGAGAGGGACATAAGAAGAGCCTAGAGCCACTATAAAACTAAGGATTTTGAAGGACATCAACATTGGAGACTGAATACTGTAGCTTCATCATTCTGCTACGGTAATTTTTAATACTGCATATGCTCCCTTTGCTTTCTATTTGAGCCCTATTATTCACATAGGTAGACCACCTGAGTTGAGCAAACACTTAAGCACTCACCTATAAACTGAAAGTTTGGGGATCAAGTTCACTCGGAGATGCCTTGGAAGAAAGGAAGACCTACGTCTGAAAGGTCGCAACTGTTGAAAAATCCATGGAGCACGATTCTCTGACACACGTGGGGCAATTATGAGGCAAAATTGATGCCAGGACTCTTTTTTTTTCTCTTTGTTTCTTGTTTATTCATATAATTATTTCTATAATATAAAATGGTATTTAGGCATTTGAGGATAATGTTTCATAGATGCTTATGAGCATTTAGCCTCTGAAACAAAGTGTGAATATTTGAAAAAAAAAAAAAGAAGCATGACAGAAAAACGTAGAGAAATTCTAGTCTCAGGCACTACTGAAAAGTAGAATGCACACAGAACTGACTCAGAAATCCTAATATTTTGCAATGAATTTGCCATTGAATAGCAGTGGGAACTTGCAAGTGTCACAGAAACATTCTGGATATTACAAAAACATAGAAATAGTCTATCATTTTACCTGTAACGAAGTTTCTGTCTGGACTTCCCCGTGTGATTAATACGGCAGAGTGAGACGAATTTATGGAATTTTTTCACCCATGGATACGCTCCCTGAGGAGATGACAAGCAATTAGTTGATTATTCCTGAACCATTTAAAAGCTTAAAATATCTAGGGGTTGTTTTTTAATTGCCCAGGACAATTTTTATTCATCAGTAAGCAAGTTTTCAATCATATAGTATGTATACATGCCTGTATTTATCTATTTCATACAGTCTTGTCTTTTACTATTTCTCACTTTCCATTTTTACCACACAGGGATCTGAATTAAAATACTGTGTCTATAAAACAGAACTGTCAATACTCCCTGTTTCTATAGGGGCCTCCTCAAATGGATGACAGAATGAAGGTGTGCTTAAACGCTTTCTTATTGCATTATTTAAAAGACTTAAAAGGAACTAAAGTAATACATTGTGCATGTGTGAGGTATCACTTCATAGTTTGCTGTTGTAATTGTTGCTGTTACCGCTATTGTTCAGGGTTTTTTTGTTTGTTGGTTGGTTTTGTTTTTGACCTCAGAAACAGAAACCTTACCCTTGCTTCTCATTTCATGGTCAAGTGTGATCATCAGTCTGCTTAGGATTTTACTTGTTTGTTTTATTTTCTTTTATTACATTTCAATATTTTCTGCTTTTTCATTCTGTCCAATTCTCATCCCAAAACATCTTTCTCACCTTCATACAGATCTGGCTGTGCCTCACATATGCTCTACCATATCAACATAACCTTGTGTCTTAGGCTGTGTTCTGTAGAGAAGCAAAACCGGTAAAGGGTATAAATGTATATATATAAAAAAATTATATCAAGGGAATAGCTCACATGGCTGTAGAGGCTGGAATGTCCCAAGTCCATGGGTCAGGATAGAAGCTTCTTCTGATTTATGTAGCTGCAGCGGCTGGCTAACCCAACATCTGCAGGTCAGACAGCAGGGCTCTTGCTCATGAACTGAAGATTGAAGAATCCCAAGATCAACAGGCAAGACTACAGGTAAGCTGCTCGTTCGATTCCAAAGAACCAGAGGTCAGAGGAACAGGAGCCTGGTGTAGGATTCAAAGTGACAAAAAGCCAGTGAACCTTGCTAGAATATCTACTTATATTCCATGCAGGCCACACACATCAACAGATTGGCTACTCACAGTAGAGCCCATCGTGGAGATGATCATAACATCACATGACTATCATACCACTAAGAATCATGGCCCAGCCAAGTTGACACACTACCTTAACTGTCACACCTTGTAAAGTGTGATATTTTATGTGTAATGTTTTATTATGAATATACATCTATCATGGTATATCTTTTTGGGGCATTTTGACATTTTAAATATTCATAATGTATTCATTTATGCTTTTTTTTGCTTATTTGTGATATATATACATTCATGATATATATATCACAAAAATATGTGTATATATATATATATTTTTTTTTTTTTTTTCCAATGTTTAAGCACTCACTACTAAATGAAAGTTTGTCAGTTTGAACCCACAAGCCGTTAAGGGGAGAAAAACCTGGCCTTCTGCACCAATAAAGATTACAGCCTAGGCCACCTTTGGGGCATTTCTATCCTGTCTTATAAGTTGCTATAAGTCTCAATCAACTGGAAGACACATAATAAAACAAAAATTCTTTACTGGTAGATATTTTGTTGTCTCCAGCAGAACATTGTCTGACATTCTTGCTTTGTGCATGTCATCAGGAAAGACCAGTTTCTGGAATTGTACATCATATTTGGTGAAACAGAGGACCAAATGGAATGATGGAAGCTCTCCATGAGATGGATTAACACAGTGGCTACAACAACGGATGCAAACATACCAAGGATTGTGAGGATAGCACAGGGCCGGGCAATGTTTTGTTCTGTTTTCCATAAGGTCACCATATGTTGTATTCAAATCAATGGCAGAGAACAACAACGTTTTGAGATGGACTTCATTCACGTCAAATGACTCTGTTGGGGTTCCGCCTCGCTGTTGTGTGCATCAGTAATTTGTTTCTTTTCCTGCTGAGTATTATCTCATGTATGTGTTTATTACAATTTGCTTAGAAATTTACCCATAGAAGGACATTTTAGGTTGTTACCAGTTTTTAACTATTATAAATAATGTTTCTACGAACATTTTTTTCCTTCTTTTTTTAATTGTGATTCAAGTGAAAGTTTACAGAGCGAATTAGTTTTTCATTAAATGGTTAACACTCAAATTGTTTTGTGACGTTGGTTGACAACACTACAAAGTGTCAGCACTTTTCCTTTCTTCACTCTGGGTTCTCTGTTTCCATTCGCCCAGTTTTCCTGTCCCTTCCTGCCTTCTCATCTTTGCTTTTGGGCTAATGTGCCTGTTAGTCTTAAATACATGATTGAACTATGAATTACATCCCTCAAGTGGGCCATTCTGGCCCTCGGAGACCTGTTGAAGCTTTGGCTGAAGGACGAACCTCAGGAGTGACTCCAGTGCTAAGTTAAGAGGGTGTCCGGGGGCCATACTCAGGGCGTTTCTCCAGTCTCTGTGAGACCAGCGAGCCTGCTGTTTTTGTGCGTGTGTGTGAATTTGAATTTTATTCTACATTTTTTCCTACTCTCTCTGAGACCTTCTATTGTGATACCTGTCAGATAGTTGATGGTGTGAACCGGGTACTTTCTGGTATTTCTCAGCTCAGTCTGGTGGAGGTTGTACTAATTGCATTCCTTTAGTCCTTTGGACTAATCTTTTCCTTGTGTCTTTGGTCTTCTTCATTCTCCATTGCTCCAGTCAGGATGGGTTCAGTAAATGTATCTTAGATTTTCACTCTCATGTTTTTAAGACCCTTTACTCACCACAAACAGTTGAATGTAAAACATTCTCTTTATAGACTGTTATGCCACTTGAGCTACATGTCCCCTGAGATCATGGTTTTCTGCCCTCAGCAGAGTAGTTCAGTCTCTCAGGGCATTTGGATGTCTGTGAAGCTTCTGTGGCTTTCCCCTTGTCAAGTGGGGAGGACTTCCCCAGTATTGTGTACTGTCTTACACTTCACCAAAGTTACCACTTGTCTACTAACTTGTGTAAGGGATTTTGTATGACCATAGGTTTCATTTCTCTGGGGTAAATATCTAAGTGTGAGTAGTTTTAATTTTGACAAATTCCAATTTATTGATTTGTACTTTTCGGCACTATATTTGCGTGTAACAGTAATTCAGGAGATTTTATTGTTGAGTGGTACTCACTTCATTCTATAGACCACAATTTATTTATTAATTCTCAAGTAGATGAACAATTGGATTGATTCCAGTTTTTGACTATTACAAATAAAGTTGGGATGCACATTTGAACACACATCTTCATAAGGAAAAATACTGTCATGTCTCTGGTTAGATATATATGAACAGAATGGCTAAATTTCATGGCAGAACTATGGTTAGCCTTCTAAGGCCCTAATCTTTAAAACAAATTATTTTTTAAAGTATTTATGTCCTTTTAATTACCCACTAGCAGTTTATGAATGTTCCAGATTCCTCCACATATTTACCAACTACCTGGCATTCTAATAGGTTAAAGAGGTACATCATTAATGTTTTAACTTGAAATTTATTAATTAAGAACGATGCTGAGCATTTTCATATGCTTACTTGCCAGCTGCATATTTTCTTTGGATAAGTTAATGTTTGTTTATTTTTATGACTATATTTGTAGACTGCTTCTTTCCTTTTTTTTTTTCAGTTTTGAGAACTCTGTATTTATTATAGAACAGTTCACTTATTAGATGTATTTTTGGAAAATATTTTCTCCCAAAATATAACTTGTTTTTATACAAGCGTCTTTTGAAAAGCAGAAGTTTTAAAATTTGATGTGGTCAAACTTTTCATGTATTTTGCTTTTCCTGTTTGTCTTAGACGTCTGTGCTGGTATAACAGAAATACCACAAGTGGCTGTCTTTAACACACAGAAGTTTATTTCTCACCATTTACCCTTTGGCTTCAAGTGAATTCCGGGTCATCTCACAGTTTAGGAAGCTAGAAATTCAAATTCGGGATGCCAGCTCCAGGGGAAGGTTTTCTTTCTCTGTTGGCTCTGGGGGAAGGTTCTTGTCATCAACTTTCCCCTGATCTCAGGACTTCTCAGCCTGGACCCTGGGTCCAAAGGACGTGCTCCATTAGTGGAGATTTTTTCTTGGTGACATGAGGTCCTACTCCTTTCTGCTCCTTTTACTCTTTTGTATCTTAAAAGAGATTCACTCAAAATACATCCTAATCCTGTAGATTGAGTCCTTTCTCATTAACATAGCTGTCTCTCGCGCTGCCTCGTTAACATCATAGAGGTTAGAATTTACAACACATACCATAATCATATCAGATCACAAATATTGGACAAGGACACTACACTGGGAATCCTGGCCAAGCCAAGTTGAATCATATTTTGGGTGGACACAATTCAATCCATTACCAGCGTTTTATCTAAGAAATCTCCAAATGTATTTATATAGTAAATGCAAACCCATTTAAAATTAAAACAGGCATTTTTTTAAATTGACCTCTAACCTGAAAGCAAATTCACAAATGCTATGTTAACTTTTTAATTTACAGCTCTATTGTAGACTCTATTAGATTTTATACACAAAAAAAATCATGTCATTTATCAATAAAAAGAGCTTTACCTCTTCCTTTCCAATCCGAATGCTTTCTATTTATTTATTTATTGCCTTATTGTGTTTTCTGGAACATCTGCTAAAATGACTGATAGATTTGGTAAGGGTAGATTTACATGTTGTGCTCCTGGTCTTTCTGAGAATTTATTCAGTCTTTCATACCCTGTGTGATGGTAGCTGTAGGTTAATCATGGGTGCCCTCTATCAGTTTGAGGAAATTCCATGTCAATATTGTTACTACTTGTGGTTAGGTGCCCATTGAGTCATTTCTAATTCATAGCAGCCCAGTGTACAACACAATGAAACACTGCCCAGTACTGCTCTTAATCGTTGTTATGCTTGAGCCCATCCTTGGAGCCACTGTATCAGTCCATGTCTTGATGGTCTTCATTTTTTTTTCCGCAGAACCCCGACTTTGTTGTTGTTGCTAGGTGCCTTTGAGTTGGTTCTGACTCATTGCGACCCTATGTACAACAGAAAAAAACACCTCCTGGTCTTGCACCATCCTCACAATAGTTGTTATGCTTGAGCCCATTCTTGTAGCCACTGTGTCAATCCACCTCATTGAGGGCCTTCCATTTTTTTCATTGGCCCTCTAGTTTACCAAGCATGATGTCCATCTTCAAGGACTGATCCTTCCTGAAAATATGTCCAAGGTATATTAGATGAAGCTTCACCATGTTCGCTTGCAAGGAGCCTTCTGCTGGTACTTCTTCAAGACAGATTTTTCGTTCTTGTGGTAGTCCAAGGTATATTCAATATTCTCCCCCAACACCACAATTCAAAGCAATTAAAGACATCAATTTGTCTTTGGTCTTCCTTATTTATTGTCTAGCTTTCACAAGTATATGAGCTGATTGAAAACAGAATGGATTAGGCGAGGCACACCTTAGTACTTAGTGTGACATCTTTGCTTTCAACACTTTAAAGAGACCTTTTGCCTCCGATTTGCTTAATGCAAAGTGTCCTTTGATTTCTTGACTGTTGCTTCCATGGGTGCTGATTGTGAATCCAAGTAAAATGAAATCCTTGACAACTTCGATTTTTTTTTTTCTGTTTATCATGATGTTGCTTATTGGTCCAGTTATGAGGATTTTTGTTTTCATTATGTTGAAGTGTAATTCATATTGAAGGCTGTGGTCTTTGGTCTCCATCAAGAAGGGTTTCGGGTCCTCTTCACTTTCAGCAAGCAAGATGGTGCCATCTACATAATTCACATTGTTAATGTGTCTTCCTCCCATCCTAATGCCCTGTTCTTCTTCATGTAATCCAGCCTCTTGGATTATTTGCTCACCATATAGATTGAAAAAGTATGGTGAAAGGATACAACCTTGAAACACACTTTTCCTCGCTTTAAACCATTCAGTATACCCTTTTTGTGTTCCAACTACTGCCTGTTGGTCTAAGTACATGTTTCTTTTGAGCACAATCAAGTGTTCTGGAATTTTTTATTTGTCTCAATGTTATTCATTTTTTGTTATGATCCACACAGTCCAATGCCTTTGTGTCATCAATAATACACAGGTAAACGTCTTTCTGTTACTCTCTGCTTTCATGGATAATCCATCTTATATGAGCAATGACATTCCTCATCCCACGTCCTCTTCTGAAGCCAGGATGAAAATCTGGCAATTCTTGTTGAGGCACTGCTGCAACCACTTTTGAATGATCTTCAGCAAAATTTTATTTGTGTGTGATATTAACGATTCTGTTAGATAATTTCCATAATCTGTTGGATTACGTAATATTAATTTGGTTAAAATTTTATCACAATATTGGGACTTTGAAAATGCTTTTCTACATCTGTCTCTGTTACTTTGTTTGCATTTCTAATAAGTGTTAATGGTGAATGTCATTACCTGGTTTTTAAAAAGCAACCATGCATTCTTAGAGCACACCTAGTTTGGTTTACATGTTTCAAGACACAATTTCTTTAAATTTTTTAAATGTTTTTCACATACGTGCTCTGTTGTTTCCTCTTTTTTAATGCTTTTGTCTACCTTTGATATCAGAATAAAGCTATCCTGATATAGAAAATGGAAATATATCCTTCTCTTCAGTTTTCTGGAAAAGTTTGTGGAGAACTAAACATATAATAGAATTTCCCAATCAAGCCATTTGGACTTGATTGGGGATGGTATTTTAATTTAAATTACCATTTTGATATTCCTTTTATCAATTTTTTTTTCCTTATGTGTTTTCCAGTCTCTATATACATTTTTATATATATATATATATATATATATACATGGAAACATCATACCCTTCCTTGTATGGTCCTGACCTAAAACCCAGATTGATTTTTTTTTTTTTTATTTTAAGTAGGAAACATTAATGTATCTAGAATTTATTTTTTCTTATTACAATTTTTTTTTAGTATTAAAAGAATAAAAATAAGAAAATATGCATGGAAAATTTGGAAGGAATATGGAGCAAGGATGTCCAGAAATCATAACAAATATGTAAAATGCTAACTATCACAGCTCACTCACTACAAAATGCACCATAATCCAAATTTGGGATTATCTCTTTTTGCTTCTTCCAAGTAGAAGAATCAAAATGATGAATTCAAACTATAGTTCTGATCAAAATATACTGCACATTCATATCAACCAAATTTGAGAAAATTCTGCCAACCAAAAATAAGGTAAGAAACCTAACTCATCATAAAATAGACCTCTTATGCAAGGATACATAAACAATTAGATAATGACTTCTAAAGAAGAGTAATTATTGTTTTCTAGAGAGATAAAGATAACAATCTACGAGACAAAAGTATGCAATTAGGAACTAATATCAATCCAGTAGAGAAAAAGAAGAAAAAGCCTGGAAACTTCCATGGTTGATATCAATAAATTTATCTTAACCAGTATATCCACTTTTTTTTTTTTAGTATATCCACGATAAAGAAAAAATGGGTTGATCTAGGCAAACCAGACCTACTTGATCCAGGTGAATATATACCTTTATTTTGTTACTGCTTACATTACTATTTAAAATAATAACAAAGTAAACAGACTGTAATGGATCATGTATGAAAGCAAAGACACTGATGATGAAAGTGAGGGATTTCAAGGTTTTGAAAGTGGACATTTGAGCAAATTCAGAAGACTGAGTACTTCAACTCATTCCACAGCGCTGAGCCTTCTTGCAATTAGGATTAGTCGCCTGGGGCAGATGATGAGCACTAAAACAGAAGGTGTGTTCATGCACACATACACACACACACAAACACTTGTTTGTGTCTATCACAACATCCCTATCCCAATCAGCATATTCACTCTTCTTTTTTTTATTTTAATCTATCACACCCTAACACATTCTAATATACTGCACAATGTCTTCATTATTATACTTATAATGCGTCTCTCCTGCAAAAGGAAGGCATCATTTTCTGTTGTCTTATTTATTAATTTATTTATAGCTTTTGTTAGACTGGAAACCTTGGTGGTGTAGTGGATAAGAGCTGTGGCTCTTAGCCAAAAGGTTACCAGTTCGAATCCACCAGGTACTGCTTGGAAATTTCACGGGGCAGTTCTACTCCTTCCCATAGTTCCAGTGAGTCAGAATCAACCCGATGGCAATGGGTTTGGTTTTTCTTGGTTTTCTTTTTAGACTAACTGATAGAAGGCAATATAGAAATATATGCTGAATTTTTTTGAGGTTTGGTGCTGCTATCTCCTCCAAGGCACACAGAAAAAAGTTTACATTGTATAATGTAATTTATGTTAGTCATATGGTATAGTGAACTTAGATAGAGTATATTGCATAGTTGTCCCAAAGTCCTATGTCTTTATTCCTCAGACTATAGATCAAGGGATTCAACACGGGCAGAACTAGACTGTAAAATATGGAAGCCACTTTATCAGTGTCAAGGGAATGACTGGTCTTAGGTTGGTGGTGCATAAAGATCAAAGTCCCATAGAACATACTGCCACTGTCAGGTGGGACCCACAAGTGGATAAAGCCTTGTGACTGCCCTCAGCTGAGTTCATCCTGAAAATGGCTACAGTAATGAGTGGGTAAGAAACAAGAACTATTAGGAGGGATGAAATCAAATCAAAAGATTTGCTAAGATGAGAATGATCAATTCCATTTCAGGAGGATTTGGATAAAGCAAGGATAATAAGGGGATGTTGTCACAGTAAAAATGACTAATGACTTTGTAGTTTTTACGGGGTTCTCGGATATTGCTTGGTGTGGCCATGGACACATGAAAGGTGTGAAGGTGAAAGCAGAAGCCTTATTTGGTTGGCCAAGCAAAGGAGTACACTGGGACTCATGTTGCCAAACAATAGCTAGAAAAAAATTATTAGGGCAAATATTGAGGATGGGCCCTGGCAGGAAGGAGCAAGATCATTGATTGGTCTGGCCCAAAGAGGCATTTCTGTTGTGGTTTTGTTATCTGCCCTTACTCAGTCCAAAAGGAGAGTCTCTCAAACCAGATTTTAGGCTCAGACCCTTTGTTCTGAAAGTCTTCCACCATTCTTGGGCCATTAAAGTTTGGTTCTGTCCAGAGGGAGGAAAGTTCTGGGTTCAACCAGAGAACGGGTTGATGGTGCTGCTCATGTCAGGGGGGTTAGATCTGGTCTTAACTTCTTCTGTGATATGCGACCTCAGCTTCTCATTTTTTTTTTTTTTTTACTTTGGGCAGGAAGATGGTCAATTCCCTAACAATTATCTGGAGAAACCAGTTAGAAAGTGAGGTGGTTCATGCTACCCTACTTACAAGGAGGTTGGGGGTTGGTAATGGTGTCCAGAGGCTGATGGCCTCATAGGCACCAAAGATAAATTAAAAATCTTTATGGTGACTAGAAGAGGAACAAATGTGCTGTAGAGATAGGGAATTGCCACCAGCACCCAACACATCCTTTGCGATATGATGACTGTGTATAGCAGAGGGTTACAGATGGCCACATAGGGGTCTTAGGATATTGCTGACAGAATGAAATCTTCACTAGTTATGAACATAATAAAGCTAGATAGCTCTGTGGCACAAAATAATAGGAGATTGTGTTTTCTTCCACAACAAAATTAACTAACATTTCGGGTCCCCAGCTGTTGAGATCAGTGATGGCCAGGTTTCTGAAAAAAAAGTACATGGACATTTGTAGATTGGAGCCTGTTTTGTTGAGGATAATCATGCCCAACTTTCCCAACACTGAGATCAAATAGGTGATGAGGAATAGCCCAAACCCAGAGAGGTCTGTAAATCCCATCAGAAAGAATTCATTCAGCACTGTTAGATTGTGTTTGTCCTTCTAGGTCTTTCAGGAAGCCTATTCTGGATAGAGACATCAACATAGTCAATAGTTTTTACGTAGTATCATCTGTTAGATATTTAATACAAAAAGCTAGTATGAAAAATATAAATTCTAACTTTTCTTTTTAGGATATTTGAATGTATGCCCACCTCCTACAATTTTTGCACACACATATACATACGTGACATATTAATAGATGAAACAAAAATGAATAAACAGTTAAACGTTCAGGTGTTAGGTACATGGATATTTATTGTTGTTGTTGTTAGCTGCAGTCGAGTCAGTTCCAACCCATAGCTACCCTATGCACAACAGAATGGAACACTGCCTGGTCCTGCACCATCCTCACAGTTGTTGCTATGCTTGAACCCATTTTTGAGGTCGCTGCGTCATTTCATCCTGTTGAGGGTCTTCCTGTTTTTCTCTGAACCTCCACTTTACAAATCGTGGTGACTGATCCCTCCTGATAACAGGTCCAAATTATGTGAGACATAGTGTCTCCATCCTTGCTTCTAAGGTACATTCTGGTTATACTTCTTCCCAGACAGATCTGTTCGTTTTTTTGGCAGTCTGTGATATATTCAGTCTTCTTCTCCAAAACCGCAATGCAAAGGCATCAATTCTTCTCCAGTCTTCCTTATTCATTGTCCAGCTTTGGCATGCATATGATGCAATTGAAAACACCATGATTTGGGTCAGACAGACATTAGTCTTCAAGGTGATATCATTGTTTTTCAGCTGTAAAGAGGCCTTTTGCAGCCAATTTGCCCAATGCAAATGTCTTTTGATTTCTTGACTGCTGTTTCCATGGCTGTTGATTTGGATCCAATAAAATGAAATCTTTGATAATCTCAATCTTTTCTCCATTTATTGTGACGTTGCTTGTCAGTCTACTTGTGAGGATTTTGTTTTCTTTATGTTGAGGTGTAATCTATACTGAAGACTATGGTCTTTGATCTTCATCAGTAAGTGCTTCAAGTCCTCTTTACTTTCAGCAAGGAAAGTTGTATCATCTCCATGGTGCAAGTTATTCATAAGTCTTCCTCCCATCCGGATGTGCCATTCTTCTTCATATAGTCCAGATTCTCAGATTATTTGCTCAGCATACAGATTGAATAGTTATAGTGAAAGGATATAACACTGATGCTCATTTCCTGAGTTTAAACCATGCAGTATTCTGTTGTACTGTTTGAACGACTGCCTCTTGACCCTTGCACAGATTCCTCATGAGCACAGTTAAGTGTTCTGGAATTGCCATTCTCCACAATGTTATCCATAATTTGGTATGATCCACACAGTCGAATGCCTTAGCATAGTCAATAAAACACATGTTAACATCTTTCTGGTATTCTCTGCTTTCAGCCAGGATCCATCTAACATCAGGAATATCTCTGGCTCTTCGTCCTGTTCTAAATCTGGCTTGGATTTCTGGCAGTTCCTTGTCTAATATACTGCTGCAGCTGTTTTTGAATGATCTTCAGCAAAATTTTGCTTACATGTGATATTAATGATATTGTTGGATAATTTCTGCTTTCACTTGGATCACCTTTCTTGGGAATAAGCATAAATAAGGATCTCTTCCAGTTGGTGGGCCAGGAAGCTGTCTTCCAAATTTCTTAGCATGGATGAGTGAGTACTTGAAGCACTGCATCCATTTGGTATTTTGTCAATTCCTGGAGCCTTGTTTTTCACCAGCACGTTCAGTGCAGCTTAGACTTCTTCCTTCAGCACCATCGGATCCTGATCAGATGTTACCTCCTGAAATGGTTGAACGTTGACCAATTCTTTTGGTATAGTGACTCTGTGTGTCCCTTCCATCTTTTTTTGATGGTTCCTGGTCGTATAGTATTTTTCCTGTAGAGCGTTGCAACATGAGGCTTGAATTTTTTCTTCAGTTCTTTCAGCTTGAGAAATGCTGAGCGTGTTCTTCCCTTTTGGATTTCCATTGCCAGGTCTTTGCACATGTCATCATAATACTGTACTTTGTCTTCTTCAGCTAGTCCTTGAAGTCTTCTGTTCAGCTTTTTTGCTTCATCATTTCTTCCTTTTGCTTTAGTTACTCGACATTCAAGAGCAAGTTTCAGAGTCTCATCTATTTAGGTCTTTTCTTTCTCTTCTGTCGTTTTAGTGACCCCTTGCTTTCTTTATTTATGATGCCCTTGGTGTCATTCCACAACTCGCCTGGCCTTAGGTAATTTGTATTGAAGGCGTCAAATCTACTCTTGCTATGGTCTCTAAATTCAGGTGGGATATACTCAAAGTCACACTTTGGCCTTGTTCTGACTGATGATATTGAGCTTTTTTGTCATCTCTTTCCACAGATGTAGTAGACTTGGTTCCTGTGCTTTCCATCTGGCGATGTCCATGTGTATAGTAGCCGTTTATGTTGGTGAAAAATGTTACTTTCAACGAAGAAGTCATCGGGCTTGCAAAATTCTAGCATGTTATCTCTGGCATCGTTTCAATCACCAAGGCCATATTTTCGAACTACCATTCCTTCTTTGTTTCCAACTTTTACATTCCAATCACCAGTAATTATCTGTGCATCTTGATTGCAAGCTTGATAAATTTCAGACTGCAGAAGTTGGTAAAATCTTCAATTTTACATCTTTGGCCTTAGTGGTTGGTTCATAAATTTGAATAATAGTTGTATTAACTGTTTTTCCTTGTAGGCAGATGGATATTATCCTAACATTGACAGAGTTGTAGTGCAGGATGGATCTGGAAATGTTCTTTTTGGAGGTGAATACAAGGCCATTCCTTTTCAAGTTGTCATTCCCGGAATAGTAGACCATATGATTGCCTGATTCAAAATAGCCAATACCAGTCCAATTCAGCTCTCTAATGCCTAGGATATCGATGCTTATGTGTTCCATTTCATTTTTGATGATTTCCAATTTCCCTGGGTTCATACTTCATACATTCCACATTCCTATTATTAATAGATGCTTGGAGCTGTTTCTTCAATTTTTTCAGTCCTGACACACCAGTGAATGAAGGTCCCAAATGCTTGACTCCATCCACGTGATTATGGTTGACTCTACTTTGGGGAGTCAACTTTTCCCAGCCGTATTTTGTGTGGCTTCTGACCTGAGGGGCTCATCTTCCAGCACTATATCAGACAATGTTCCACTGCTATTCATAAGGTTTTCACTGGCTAATTCTTTTCAGAAGTAGACCACTGGTTCCTTCTTCCTAGTCTATCTTGGTCTGGAAACTCAGCTGAAACCTGTCTGCCATGGATAACCGTGCTGGTATTTGAATACCAGTGGCATACCTCCCAGCATCACAGCAACACATAAGACCCCACAGTATGATAAGTTGTACTTTTCTTAAAACTTTTGTCTTTTTTGTACACCTGAAAGAAATACATGGATGCATTTTGAACTCTCTACTTCAAAACATTGTCTTATGAATACTCATGATTATAGATGGTCCAGGATGGAACAGTCAACATACTAGACAGATTTTGGATAGCTATTGTTATGAATTGAATTATGTCCCCTCAAAATATCTGTCAACTTGGCTAGGTCATGATTCCCAGTATTGTATGATTGTCTACCATTTCATCATCTGATGTGATTTCTCTGTATTGTAAATCCTATCACTATTCGATGGCACTGGGTTGGGTATTATGTAATAAGTTGAATTAAAAAAAAAAGATTTATTAGCAGCAGTTACAGTGATAAGAGCTACAGAATTAGTGTCTTAAGCCAACCTCTTTTGAAATATAAAAGACAGAAGTGGGCAGAAAGATATGCGGACCTCACACCAACATGAAAGCAGCCCCAGGAACAGAGCAAGTCCTTTGGACCTGAGGTTTCTGGGCTGATATGCTCCCCGACCAAGGGAAGACTGAGGACAAGGATGTTTCTCCAGAGCCAACAGAGAGAGAAAGTCTTCCCCTGAAACTGGTGCCCTGAATTTGGACTTCTGGCCTACTGGACTGTGAAAGAATGCACTTCTCTTTGTTAAAGCCATTGGCTTGTCATATTTCTGTTATAGCAGCACTAAGCAACAAAGGCAGATATGTAATTTCATGTGTACATGTAGATATACAGATATATAGAGAGAGAGAGATAATTGATCACAATGTGGTTTATTTCTCTTTATACATGAAAACATCCCTAAAGCTATATTTATATAGATAAAGCCTCTGCTATACCTCCGTAATGTATACAAAGTGGTACTTTGGACAAATAACAAAAATTAAATGAATCTGTTTATTCCCACCTGAAAAATCATATTCCAACACATTCTGGCAGCTTTATTAGGAAGTGTAATGTGAAATAAATGCTTGAATGTGTTCCTGATACATAAAAATAACAGTAGTGTATCCCTAGTATTATTTGTCTGTCTGCCTACCTAACTACCTTCCTACCTACCTACCTACCTACTTGTCTGCCTGTCTGTCTCTCTCTCCATTTGTGTATCTATCTATCATGCATTTGTGTATCATCACCATCAACTATCTTTTTCTGGATGTTGACAGTAATTACTTAAAATGATTTTTTTGTTCTCATTAATTATTTTCATCTTCAAGATATTTATAGGTAAATTCTTCTAGTCTTGATTTAAGTGTTTTGTCACCATTTTCATGATGAGTAGATTTATTATGCTGCTATCCTTGCAACTGATCCAGCCCCATATTCTGTAACACCAGTTCTATGACTAAAGTGTCCAAAAGTGCCATTCCCTAGGTGACTTTCTTTGTTGGCCTACTTAAAATATTTTGTCCTTCAATTGGAACAAATCAGATACATTTATATTTTTGTTTCTTGTGCAGAAACTTAAGATATATGAAGAAATCTGAACAAATAGTGAAATGTTGATCTCACAAACACTACCTTGTTAAAAAACATCCTCTATGCTTTATGAAAAAAAAGTTTAAAATATCACTATATGACATAATAGCATAAGAGAAAGGGAAAACATGCTGATGATAACATATATGTAAATTAGTGGAAGTTATTAAAATCTTCCTAAACATGAAGCATCTTCCATTAAACATTGGAACTCCTATGTGACAGGAGATTTCAGAGATCAATTTAAGTATAATTTTTAAAAACTACATCTGAATATATCACAGATATTTTAAAAATACAATAGGCCTACAATAAGCCTATCATCTATCTATCTATCTATCTATCTGTCTGTCTATCTATCTATCTATCATCTATCTATCTATCTATCTATCTATCTATCATCTATCTACCTATTTATCTATCAATCTAACCATCTATGTACCTGTCTATATATCTATTTATGTATTTGGCATGTATCTATTCCTGAATACTATGTGTAGTGCAGTCTGTCAGTAAATTATTAGTCAACAAATTCAGACACTGAATTTCATACCATTAAATTACAAAAGTGAATAAATGAAGTGCATTTTTATCTTATATAAAACATATCAGGAATAATGGTGGAAAGCAGACTGAATTGAATTAAAATTATTAATATTTTTCTGTGGCTTTGCTATCAAATAAAAATGAGGCTGTGAAACTGATTAAAACACTAGATGTTAGTAAAACATGCTAATGTATAAACAAATTCCACTTTTACCTGTAATGAATCTGTTTTGGCACCTTGAGCATATTCCACCTGAGTTTAGAGGTCATCTCAAGAATAGATTTGACACATTGAACACTAATGACTGAAGATTAAACAAGTTTGGAATGACATCAAGCATCTTAGATGAAGAATGCAACATGGCATATTGGAAACAATATATACTTTTCTCTCGGTCTTTGAGCATCTCCGTGGGGAGATACCAAGCAATGTGTTAATTACATCTGAAGCTCCGGAAAGCTTAACGAAATGTGTAGGATATTTGTTAATTTTCTAAAGAAATTGTATTCACCAGGAAGTAAATCTCTTTTGATATATTTATTCATTTATTCTCAGTTGTTTCAATTTGTCCGTCCAAGGATCTAGAGTTAAATATTTTACCTTTAGGTCAGACCATACTCAATATATCCCCATATGCTTAATGTTCTAAAATGGAATTAAAGTAGTACATTTCATAAATATAATGCACCCTTTCTTTTTTTTTTTTTTTCTATATTTTCACTATTTTTTTACCTTGGGAACAGATATTAGTTACTTCGACACCTCCTATTATTGCAAGTTTTCTTTATAAGTCTTCTCCCATTTTATTTTACTAGATTAACATATTCTATTTTATTGGCATGACTCGACATGAGAGGAATCAGCTGCATGTGTTGTCGTTATGTACCATCGAGTAGGTTCTGACTCATAGCGACCCTATGTAAAACAGAATGAAACACTGCCCAGTCCTGCACCATCCTTACAATCGTTGTTATGCCTGAGCTCACTGTTCCAGCCACTGTGTCTATCCACCTCGTTGAGGGTCTTCCTCTTTTCTGCTGACCCTGTACTCTACCAAGCATGATGTCCTTCTCCAGGGACTGATCCCTCCTGACAACATGTCCAAAGTATACAAGATGCAGTCTCGCCATCTTTGCTTCTAAGGAACATTCTGGTTGTACTTCTTCTATGACAGATTTGTTCATTCCTTTGGCAGTCCATGGTATATTCAATATTCTTCGCCAACACCACAATTCAAAGGCGTCAACTCTACTTTGGTCTTCGTTATTCACTGCCCAGCTTTCACCTGCATATGATGCGATTGAAAATACCATGGCTTGGGTCAGGTGCACCGTAGTCTTCAGGGTGACATCTTTGCTCTTCAACACTTTGAAGAGGTCCTTTGTAGCAGATTTGCCCAATGCAATGCATCTTTTGATTTCTTGACTGCTGCTTCCATGGCTGTTGATTGTGGATCCAAGTAAAATGAAACCCTTGACAACTTCAATCTTTTCTCCATTTATCATGATGTTGCTCATTGATCTGGTTGTGAGGATTTTTCTTTTCTTTATGTTGAGGTACAATCCATACTGAATTGTTCTTTGATCTTCATCAGTAAGTGCTTCAAGTCCTCTTGACTTTCAGCAAGCAAGGTTGTGTCATCTGCATAAAGCAGGTTGTTAATGAGTCTTCCTCCAATCTTGACCCATTCTTCATATACTCCAGCTTCTCGTATTATTTGTTCAGCATACAGATTAAATAGGTATGGTGAAAGAATACAACCCTGACACACACCTTTCCTGACTTTAAACCAATCAGTATCCCCTTGTTCTGTCCGAACAACTGCGTCTTGATCTATGTAAAGGTTCCTCATGGGCACGATTAAGTGTTATGGAATTCCCATTCTTCACACTGTTATCCATAGTTTGTTATGATCCACACAGTCAAATGCCTTTGCATAATCAATAAAACACAGGTAAACATCCTTCTGGTATTCTCCGCTTTCAGCCAGGATCCATCTGACACCAGCAATATCCCTGGCTCCACAACCTTTTCTAAATCTGGCTAGAATTTCTGGCAATTCCGTGTTGATATTCTGCTGTAGCTGTTTTTGAATTATCTTCAGCAAACATTTACTTGCATATGATATTAATGATATTGTTTGGTAATTTCTGCTTTTGGTTGGATCACCTTTCTTAGGAATAGGCATAAATAAGGATCTCTTCCAATTGGTTGGCCAGGTAACTGTTTTTCAAACTTCTTGGAGTACAAGAGTGAGCACTTCCAGTGCAGCATCCACTTGTTGAAATATCTCCATTGATATTTTGTCAATTCCCCGAGCCTTGTTTTTTGCCTGTTCCTGCAGTGCAGCTTGGACTTATTCCTTCAGTGTCGTCGGTTCCTGATTATGTGTCACCTCCTGAAATGGTTGAACATCAGCCAGATCTTTTGGTATACTGACTCTGTGTGGTCCTTTCATCTTCTTTTGATACTTTCTGGTCATTTAGTATTTCTTTGTAGAATCCTTCAGTATTGCATCTCAAGGTTTGTATTTCTTCTTCAGTTCTTTCAGCTTGAGAAATGCTGAACGTGTTCTTCCCTTTTGCACTTCTATCTCAGGTTTTTGCACATGTAATCATAACACTTTATTTTGTCTTCTTAGTTGCCCTTGAAAGTCTTCTGTTCACCTCTTTTGCTTCGTCATTTATTCATTTCACTTTAGCTATTCGACTTTCAAGAGCAAGTCTCAGAGTCTCAACTGACATGCATTTTCATCTTTTCTTTCTCTCCTGTCTTTTTAGTGACTCCTTGCTTTCTTTATTTATGATGTCCTTGGTGTCATTCCACAACTCATCTGGCTACGGCTGCTAAACAAAGGGTTGGCAGTTCAAATCTGCCAGGCACTCCTTGGAAACTTTATGGGGCAGTTCTACTCTGTCCTATAGGGTCACTATGAGTCAGAATTGACTTGATGGCACTAGGTTTGGTTTGGTTTGTTTAGTGTCACTCCACAGCTCATCTGGTCTTTGGTAATTAGTGTTCAAGACGTCAAATCTATTCTTGCGATGGTGGAGAGGCTCAATATCATCAGTCAGAACAAAGCCGGGGGCTAACCACAGAACTGACAGTCAATTGTTCATATGCAAGTACAAGCTGAAGCTGAAGAAATCTAGAGCAAGTCTATGAAAACCAAAATATGACCTTAAATATATTCCACCAAAAATATAGAGATCATCCCAAGAATCGATTTGACGCATTGAACACTAATGACCGCAGATTAGTCAAGTTTAGATGTCATCAAGTACATCACACCTGAAGAAATCAAAAAATCATTAAAAGACAAGAAAGACAAAACCAAATGGATGTCAAAAGGTACTCTGACATTTGTTCTTGAATGTAGAGTAGCTAAAGCAAACAAGAGAAATAATACGGTTTAAGAGGTGAACAGAAGATTTCAAAGGGAGGCTCTAGAAGACAATTTAAAGTATTATAATGAAATGTGCTAAGACCTGGAGTTAAAAAAGTAAAAAGGAAGGACATGTTTGACATTTCTCAAGCTGAAAGAATGGAAGAAAAAATTGAAGACACATGAGAAAATTTTATGGTATGTTATTTATATCTCAATAAAAGCATTTAAAATATAAAAGAAACAAGAATAAAGCCAATTTGTCTGACTTTCTAGAGGCAAAATAAAAGATATATCCATGTATGAAGCACTTTAAAAGATGTAGAACCCATGCTTACCTGAAAAAAAAAAAAAACAAAAAAACACATGCTTACCTGAGCAGGTATTAAATGTCTTTATGGTTAGAAAAATCATGAAAATTTAATAATTTTTAGAAAATAAAGCCTTGTAAAAAGTTCTTATACTTTATTTCTGTATCAATTATTTTATATAAGTTCACAAATTCCATAGAACCAATGGGTTGTGATGTTCATAGATAAGTTCCATGAAAAAGCGAGTTTTAAAAATGAAAACATTTTCTATGAGAGAATAAATGTTGAATATTTACATTGCCTGCTCCAGGGATGACTAATTTCTATTGGTCCAAGTAGTAAACTAATATTTTGAGCTAATAATTATATAAATAAACAGGTACATCTGATCTTGTACTTTGCTGTTATTTCATATGTTGAGAATGCCTGATGGTATTTAACTAATATAATATCATCCTAAATATTTTTATTCTTCTTATCAAGGGGACTCTACAGGTTTGTTATTAGTTGTTGTTGTATATAGGTAAGACTGGCTATAATAAGATGAACTTCTGCTAGAATATGACACAGTGGAAACTGGAAGAAACATTTCATGTTGTAGTAAAGGGCATGCCCTTCACAGTTCTTGGGTGCGCCATTCACGTATGCTGGAAATTAAAATATCACTCTTCCTATAACTTGATTTCTGAGACTTCCCTACCTCAACATTTGTGTTCACCTCTCCACCAGTTTACTCTTTCTCTAGGGAATCCAGCAATATATGTAGTACCAATTTGTCAATTCCCTCAGCCCCATGTGCTTGGTGGTAACTTTATCTAATAGAGAAACCATATACAGGTACTATTTAACACTTGGCGTGTGGGTTCAGTCCTGGGAGAAGGACATCATGGTTGGTATAGTAGGGGGTCAGTTAAATATAGAAAGAAGCTCAGTGAGATGGATTGACACAGTGTCTGTAACAATGGGTTCAAACATAGCAATGATTGTGAGGTGGTGCAGAACCAGGCACTTGTTTGTTCTGTTGTTCATGGGGTTTCTGTGATCAGTATCAACTCCTGGCACCTTAAAACAACAAGTATTAAGATTACTGGGGATTATTATATGTTTTAACGAATTACAGATTATTTCTTATTAGAACTGTAATAATATTTACTGTATATCAAGTTCCTCAGTATTTTCTTATCATTCACTGTCTCTCCTTCTTTCTCTGTTTCTCTTATTTTCAGGAGCTCCTTCAATGAAAAACTGTGTGAGTGGATTAGACAAATTTATTTTCTTTGAGTTGATGAGTATCAATGAGTTGTGTGTTTTCCTTTTGGTAGGTATGATTACTGTGGTGGGAAGCTCTTCGATGTTTACATTAATCATGGCAATAACCAATATATTGCACATTTACAGATGGTTCTTTCACATTTTAGACTCTATAAATGGCAAAAATATTACCACACGGTGCCCTTCACAACTTCAGGTAGTGCTTGTGTCTCTCCTCATTGTACCATCTAGAATTCTTTTCCCAGATGTGTAATGAAACACTCAATAAGTAAATGAATCACTCAAACAGTAGCTCAAGAGGAGGTTTTCATTTGTTTTAAAAAAGAACCGGAAAAGAAAAAGAAAAAAAAAAAGAAACTGTCCAGTAGTGGGCCCTGATGGCTCTTGTTGGTTCAGTAGCTCAGCAAAATCAAAGTTAATGTAGTTGGCAATCCATTGTCCTTAAACTCCCCCAAAGTTGAAGTTCACACAGCAGCAAAGTCCAGGAAGAAGAAGGTGATAGGGAATAAATCTTCTCACAGACCTCCTTTTTTAAAGAAGTAACATCAATAGTATCTTTGTTTTTAAAAAGTGGCTGAACTTCTTGAGGCAAAAGTCCAAAAATCATTTCTTAAAATGGGAACTTCCTCGTTTATTGATTTTTAACATCTTCCTTGCTAAACCAAAAAGCCAAACCCGTGCCGCACAGTCAATTCCAACTCCTACCTACACAGGACAGACTAGAACTGCCCCCTAGGGTTTCCAAAGAGATGCTGGTGGGTTCAAACTGCTGACCTTTGGGTTAGCAGCTGAGCTCTAACCACTGTGTTACCATGGCTCCTGTTTCTTAATACTTCATAAAAATTCCTTATATCCCCCACCGGACATTTATTATAAACCTGCCCAGACTATGTCCTGCATCCACGTTGTGATGGTTTTCCATTATTTAGTTTGAACAAATCATGCATCAAAATGAACTGATTAGCTTCCTGTGTCAATTTATTAATTCATTGTCTCTATTGAATTTATTTTCTCTTCCAAGCGTTGTCCTAGATATTCACTATTTTATGAACCCCACTGCTATTTCTCTTCTTTTAATTGGATATTCTCTGTCATCTCAGGGATAACATCATTAACTCAGAAAATTTGCATTAAGAAGTTTTTTAGACTAGCTCTTATGAACCTGGAAAGTGGAACCTACATGTAGAACATGTTTGAAACTTGTTTTTGTCCTTAAGGCCACTGTGAACTTGGACTATTTATTTATCCTTTGTGAGTTGAACTTGGTTAATTTATTTACCCTCTTTTATCCTCCATTTTATCATCTGAGTTATGTAAATATGAATAGACTGTGCCTCAAAGAGCTGTTGTGAAAACGAATTTAACTAAACATTGAAGAATGACAATGATACACCAGTCAATAAGTATAAGGTATTATTGCTTGATAGTGCTCATTATTGCTGTGTAAATCCCTGGTTCCACTCGGACTGGCTTGTCTCATTAAATAAACCAGAGACTCAAGTGGGAGTACTGAAAGGCAACTTTATTTCATTGTTCAAGGAAGGAAACAGTTGGTGCTGATGTTGTCAAGACTGCTCAGTGAGAGTGAGGCAAAAGGTTACTTTTAAGGGATTTACAAGTAGGAAGATCATACAAGTTACAACGGCAACATTATCAATCAAACTACTTTGGTGCAATGTGGTTTAAATGTTACTTCATGCATCATATGTTCAGAATATGGTTCTTACACTCCACCCAGAGATGGAGAATTTACTACGTATGATGCTTAAAAGGTTACCCAGAATGTCAACCTGGCATCTAAACCAGATCTGCCAATTTCCTCTAGATCGGGCAGCAATTAAAAAGAGGGAAACTAAGATTTTAATGTAAAACTATGGGAAATATCAAGAAACCAGAATTCTAATGTAAAGCTAAGGGTAGGGGGGAGTGGTGCCAAGTAAGCTGCTCCAGGTAGTAGAATGTTCCCCAGCCTCGGTAACTCTGTCTTATCATGGTCATCTTCTCCTTCTAGCTGCTTCAACCTTTCAAAAATATTGATGCTCATATGAAAATAAAACATGCACCTTCTCTTATATCCCAATGGACTATTTTTATTTGAATTTCATTGTCTACATGAGGGATTTTATTTCATGATAGTGAGCCATTAAAACAATTTAGACTCTGGTAAAAAAAAAAAAGCTTCGGTAAAATCTTAGAAATTTTACAAAGAAAAAATAATAATAAACAAAAATACATGGTAAAATTTGAGGAATAACATGGAGCAACTATGCCCATAAGGCAAGAAAACTGTGTCCTTGCCACATAACATACCTCACTTTAATTAGAAATACATCTTGGTACAAACAATAGAATTATCTCATTTTGCCTCTCACAAGTCGGGTAAAGAAAAGTCAATGGAAATATAGTGCATGATAAATACTGAACAAATGTTAGGGAAACAAAGAAAGACAGGCAACAAATTTAACTCATCATAGCATATCCTGTTACTCAAGGAAATACACAAAGAAATAATTGAATAAATGTTTTTCAAAAGCTTTTCACATACATAATAAAAGGTAACAACTCTTGAGACAAAAAAAAAAAAAGATAGTTATTAAATAAGAATGACAAGTGGAAAAGGGATTCCAAACCTGGGAACAACTATAGATGACCTCAAGAAATGTATCTTAATTGGTGTGTGTATTGATCGCGGCAAAAATGCACTGATTAAAATAAATTCAGATGTGGAGCCGAACCTTTGAATTGCTGAACAGTAAAAAAAACAAATTAACATGGGAAGGTAAAGGCATTAATAAGAAAAGACTGGAACCCTAAAGTCTGGAATGGGGGACATTTGAGCAAATTGACATCACTGAGTAACTCAAATCATCACAATACACTGAGAATCATTAAAACCTGGCAGAATCTAATACCCTTTCTCAGAAATTATGAAGGCCAAAACAGAAGGCAAGGACTTACACAAATACACACATACACAAACACAAATACTGACATTGTAAAGTTTATTTTAATTGTTGAAAAAAACAGAATCACTGTAACTCCAGTTTTGTACCTACTACTTTTTTCCCACTCCCACTCAGCATATTCACACTCCTTGCCTGATTTCAAGGTTCCAAACACACTCTCCTGGAGCCATGGCGGTTCACTGGGCAGGAGCTTGGCTGCTAAGGAAAAGGTCAGCAGTTCAAATCCACCAGTCACTCCTTGGAAAATCAATGGACCAGTTCTACCCTGTCCTATAGAGTCGCTATCAGTCAGAATAACTCAATGGCAAAGGATTTTATTTTCTATCACATTCTCAAAAAACCCAAATGCAAAACTGTTGTCCAGGAGATTCTGACTCATAGTGACTGTACAGGACAGATTAGAACTGCCCCATAGGGTTTCCAAGACTGTAAATCTATGGATGCCAACTGCCACATATTTCTCCCAGGTATTGGCTGGTGGGTTTGAACCACTGACCTTTCAGTTAGCAGCCAAGCACATTAATTACTGCACCACCAGGGCCCCAGCACGTTCTTCTCTACTATAAAATTTACTTAATTGTTATATTTGTGATCCATCTCTTCAGTTCAAGGAAGGCAAAGGTTTTTACTCTTTCGTTGATCAATGCATTTAGAAGAGTGGCTGGCACATAAGATATTTATAAATATATGTGGAATACATTTGTGCTCACTATACTCTGTAGTTTATACCCTAAGGAGGCAAACAGACGAGGTTTGAAGCCCATCATATAGTTTATAGGAACCATATCACCGATCAAACTTTAGAAAAGATGTTGCATATTTTTTTACATGTCCTCTGTAGGGCATATTTTACATCTTTGCTCCTCAAGCTATAAATCAAGGGATTCAACATGGGGATAACCAGGGTATAAAATATGGAAGCTACTTTATCACCATCAAAGGAATGACTGGACTTGGGCTGCATGTACATAAAGATTAAGGTCCCATAGAACACTATCACTGCTGTCAGGTGGGATCCACAGGTGGAGAAGGCCTTGTGCCTGCCCACAGCTGAGTTCATCCTGACAATGGCTACAAGAACAAGCTGGTAGGAAACAAGCACTATTAAAGGGGATGTAATCACATCAATAGATGCTGCGATGAGAAGGATCAATTGAATTTCATGTGTGTTTGAGCAGAGCAAAGATAACAAAGGGTTCGGGTCACAGTAGAAATGCCTGATGACATTGCAGCCACAGAAGGAGAAATTAAAAATCATTATGGTGATAAGAAGTGAAACAAATGCACAATAAATATAGAGGATTGACACAAGCACATGACACACCCTTTGTGACATGGTGACTGAGTAGAGCAGAGGGTTACAGATGGCCACATAGCGGTCATAGGACATTGCTGATAGAATGAAAAGTTCACCATTTATGAACAAAATAATGAAAGCTAGCTGTGTAGCACAAAAATAATAGGAGATTTTGTTTTCGTCCACAACAAAATTGGCTAGCATTTTGGGTCCCACGGCTGTTGAATAACCAAGATCAGTGATAGCCAGGTGTCTGAGAAAAAAGTACATGGGAGTTTGTAGCCTGGGGTCCATCTTGGTGAGGATGATGATGCCCAAGTTACCAACCACTGAGATCACGTAGATGATGAGGAATAGCCCGAACAATGGCGCCTGCAGCTCTGGGCGGTCTGTGATTCCCGTCAGAATGAATTCATTCAGGACTGTTAGATTGTGTTTGTCCATCTTGGTCTATTAGGAAACCTATTCTGGGTAGAGACATCAGCATCGTCAATAGGCTTTATGTAGCATCATCTGGTAGATATTTAGCATACAAAGGCAATATGCTAAATGAATAAGATAAATCCAAACCTTCCAATACAGTTATTGGAAATTAAACCTGCCTCCCAGAAATAAAGCATAGACATATGAAGATACAGAGATAGAGAGAAGGAAAGAGGGAAAGAAAGAGAAATCTAACTTGTTATCAGTTGGGGAAAATTTGCTCCCCAAAGAACATTTGTCAATATCTGAGACATTTTGGATGTCACAACTAGGAGAAGGGTACTACTCGTATCTAATGGAAACCTGGGATGTTACTAAACATTCTACTATATGCAGGGTAACACCACACAATAAGAAAATTTGCAGTCCATACTGTCACTATGGTAGAAGTTGCAAAACCCTGTGGTAAACACAGTAATTGAGATAGACACAAAGACATAGGTGTATGTGTACGTGTACATATCGATGCGGATGTATGTATATGTATATGCACATATACTTGTACATATACACATACATATACATGCACATATATGTATACACAATACATATATATTTATACATACATGAACATGTACATAGCTGGATTCCTTGTGGAGCAGTGGATAAGAGCTTGGCTGATAACCCATAAATCGGCTCTTTGAATCTACCAGCCTCTCCTTGGAGCAGTTCTCTTCTGTCCTCCAGTGTCTCTATGTGTCAGAATCAACTTGACGGCAACGGGATTGGTTTGTTTGTTTGTTTTTTAAAATGCATATAAATATATGAAGCAAAAATTTTAAAAAGTTAAATTTTTTAAGTGGTAGGCATATGGGTGATTACTAAACCCTCTCTTTTTCCATTTATAGAATGACATTTACAAAATTATACTACAAATGTCAATTTCATTATAAAAATTTTAAAGTGCAAATTCACAAAATGTGTGGAAATATTTAATATGCTTTACTTCAAAACAGAGTCCTATAAAAGCCCTTGTGCCATGGGTGGCACAGACTGAAACAACACACTCGACAGATACTGAACACATGATTAACAAGGAAAATCTAATCAATCATAGTGGGGATTAGCTGTCTTTATACAGGAAAACATTCTAGGTGCTAGACCCATGCAGATATCGTCCCTGTTGTACCTCCATTTGTGAGTTATAAAATAAGATAACTTAATTTCCTTATTCACATCTGCAAAATGAACACTTCCCTTCAGGGTTGTTGGAAAAATAAATGATGATTAAATGTTTCAGTGCATTTAAGGTATCAGGATATAAGTCTCAAAAGTCAAGGATATAGTGTTGTTGTTTTTAAAATGGTAACAATAATTGACATGAAAGGACTTTTCTTTACATATGTATACAGGAATCGCTCTAGTTGACCTAGCTTCTACGTCAGGGTTATGATGATGAGTAGGTTGAGTAGTGTGTTATCCATGTAACTGACCCCAGCTGTTCTCTCCCCCATCTTCAACTCCTTGACTAAAATTGGACCATCAGTGTGCCAAACTTCTGGATTATACATCTCCTACTTTACTTAATACATTTTAATATAAGTTGATGGACTGCTTACCTAAAGCTCTGCAGTTCAAAACCACCAGTGGCTCCCTGGGAGAAAGATGTGGCAGTCTGCTTCCATAGTTATTTATAGCTTTGGAAACACTTTGGGGTCACTGTTGAGTCAGGATTACCTTAACAGCTGTGCCTTTGAATATAAATTTACTTAAAATACGTCCTGCCCTAGGAGCAACTTCTTTACAAGTAACATATACTAAGTCGTTTGTAACAAATCAGATATACTTTGTCATCGAACTATCTAAGATAAAAAAAAAAAAATCTAAGATAGTGTGAGGGGGGAGAAAGTGAGGTCCATGTCATTGATTTTATATAATGAAATTTCGTTAAAAAATTTCACTTGGATAAAGAAATCCTCTAGCTTAAACTATTATATAGTACATAATTCATACAAATATATTTAAATTTAAATGAATAATACATATCCCTAATATATGACAGATTAAAAAAAAATGCCAGAGAAGGTTGAGGATGGCAGTTTAAGGTAAAAGAATTAATGGTTTGAAATGATATTACTTACAATGAAAATAGCAGGACCAGCAGCCTCTGAGTTAGAAATAATCAAGCTAATAGAAAAATACAATCATATCATATTAAATAATAAAATGGTAACAGGAGAAATACACTATCTCATATAAAACATTACTTAGAAGTCTGTGACCCTAAACACACACATTGCTTATGTCAGAAAAGAAACTATTGGCCTCTTTCCACTTAGAACAAAGGAGAGCGAAGAAAAAAAAAAATAAATAAAAGACTTAAGGAAGCAATTAGACCAAAGGACATATGGCCCACATGAATCACAGCTTCCTCTAACCTGAGACCAGAAGACCTAGATGATGCCTGGCTATGACTACAGAGGACTCTTATGAAGATCACAATAGAAGGTCTGGGGGAGAATAGGGAAAAAAATGTACAACAAAATTCAAATTAAAAAAAAAAAAAAAAAGACCAGATTTACTGGTTTGAAAGAGGCTGGAGAAACCCCTGAGACAATTGTCCTAAGACAACCTTCTAATGTGAAACTATAGACACTGCCCATGGCCACCTTTGAGCACAATCACAGACGGGGCTATTAAATTAAACAATAAAATCTGTGAAGAATGTGCCCCTTAGAACTACCAACTATAGGAGACCAAAAGAGCAAGAAGGCGGGAAGGGACAGGGAAACCTGACTAATGGACACAGAGAAGCCAGGAAGGAAACAAGGAGAGTGTTGACACATTTTGTGTAAGAAGTTTGTATTGGAAAATTAATTTGCTATGTAAACTTTCACCTAAAACACAATATTTTTTTTTAGAAGTTCGGAATTGGGTATCAGTAGATACTACAATTAGGAGATCAAGTATCATCAATGAATGCCATAAAAGCAAAGTAAATCTTGTTTAGTTGCAATGATGAAAACCCAGTAAAAACTGCTGGAGAAAAAAAGGACTTGTATTTCTAAGTACTGCTTTTCCTATAAGGTAAGGCAAAAGAAGAGGACTTCCTCTCAATAGCTTTGGAGTTCCATGGAGAGCGCGAAGTTATTTTCCATAGTTTACTATCTTTGTTGAGTATCTCATTCTCCTTTTATAAAGCTATGTTCATTGAGAAAATTATATATTATTTCTGCCAGATTCTCCTGGGAATTGAAGAATATGGTATATATTGTGCAATCATCATAAAACTGGGTACTTACAAGTTTCCCAAACTCTTAAAAATTGCTTTTCACATCTCAACATGAGTTGTGAGATGGAAATTTATTTCCTCAACAAAAGATTAGCAAAAATATACATTTATACAGTTATTTAAATATACATTATATATTAAATTACACTTAAGAGTAGAGCCAGCTTATAACTAAGGATTTGGAAGGACATCAACATTGGAGACTGAATATTGTAGCTTCACAATTCTGCTCCAGTATTTTTAATACTGCATATGCTTCCTTTACTTTCATATATGAGCTCTATTATTCACATAATTAGGCCACCTGGGTGGCACAAACAGTTAAACACTCAGCTGCAAACTGAAAGGTTGGGGGATCGAATCCAGTCAGAGGCACCTTGGAAAAAAGAAAAACCCACTTCTGCAAGTTCACAGCCATTGAAAAACTACAGACCACAGTTCTCTGATGCACACAGGGTAGCTTTGAGACCAAATTGGCTCCAGGACTTTTTTTTTTTTTTTGTCTGTTACTTTTTTATTCATATAGTTATTTATACAAAGTAAAAATATCATTTAGACATAATGACGAGGCTTCAAATATGCTTATGAGCCTTTAGCCTCTGAAACAAAGTATGAATATTTGAAAAAAAATAATGATGCTAAAAAAGAAAGGGAGAGAGATCCTAGTCTCAGGTAGTATTGAAAAGTAGAATGCACACAGAACTGACTCAGAAATCCTAATATTTTGCAATGATTTTGCCATTGAATAAAGGTGGGACCTTGCAAGTGTCACTGAAACGTTTCAGGTATTGGTAAAAAATGGAAAAAGTCTGTCTTTTTACCTGCAATGAAGCCTCTGTCTTGACTCCCCCAAGTGTTTCTTAACATGGCAGAGTGAGAAGAATTTATGGATTTTTTTTTTACCCTTGGAGGTTCTCCCTGAGGAGATGACAGGCAATTTAGTGACTGTTCCTGAAGCATATGAAAGCCTAACAAAATTCCTGGGGGTGGTTGGTTAACTGTCCAGGACATTTTGTATTCACCGGTGACCAAATTTTTATTCATATAGTGTGTACGTGTGTCTATGTTTATCTATTTCATATGGTCTTGCATTTTACTCTTTGTTAACGTTCAATTTTACCACATGGGGATCTGCATTAATATTCTCTATCTGTAAAACAGAACTGTCAATATTCCCCATTTCTGCAGTGGTCTCTTCAAATGGATGACAAAATGAAGTTGTGCTTAAAAACTTTCTTACTGCATTATCTAAAAGATTTTAATGGAATAAAAGTTATGCATTGTGCATGTGGGAGGTATCACGTCCTTGTTTCCTGTTATTTTTGTTATTGTTGCTATTACTCCTATTTTCAAGGTTTTTTTTTTTTCCTTTTTGACCTCATAAACAGAAACGTTACCCTTACTTCTCATTTCCTGGTCAATTGCCATCATGTGTTTATGTTTTTTGCTTGTTTGTTTTTTGCTTGTTTGCTTGTTTTCCATCATTACATTTCTGTATTTTATGTTTTTTCATTCTGTCCAATCCTCATTCCAAAACTTTTTTTTCACCTTAATGCATGTTCTGTTGTGCTTGATATAATGCTCTACCATATCAACACACCATCGTAAAGTGTGATAGTTTGCATAATGTTTCATTATGAATATATACTTACTGTGCAATAAATATTTTTGCTTCATTTTGTCATCGTAAATATTTATAATGTATCCATTTGTGACCTTTTTTTTTGCTTATTTCTCCTATATAATGATATGTATGTGGAGTAGTGATTAAGAGTGTAGCTGTTAAACAAAAGATCGGCAGTTCAAATCCACCAGGTGCCTCTTGGAAACCCTGTGGGGCAGTTCTGCTTCGTCCTATAGGGTCATTATAAGTCAGATTCGACTGGACAGCTTTGGATTTTGTTTGGTTTTATATACATACATATATATATATACACATATATTTATTTATAAAGCTCATTGTTAACTGAAATGTTGGCTGTTTGAACCCACCAGCCTTTCCAGGGAGAAAAGACCTGGCCATCTGCACCCATGAAGATTACAGCCTAAGCAACTCTATGGGACGTTTCTACTCTGTCCTATACATTGCTGTGATTTTCAACTGACCGGATGACATCTAACGAAACAAAAATTCTTGAATGGTACATGTTTTGTTGCCTCCAACAGAACTCTGTCTGACTTTACTGCTTCAGGTAAACAAGTTTTTGGAGGAGGACTTCATATTTGGGGAACGAGAGGGCCAACGAGAATGGGGGAAGCCCTCCATAAGCTGGACTGACACAGTGGCTGCACCAATGTACTCGGACATACTGATGATTGTGAGGATAGGACAGGGCCAGGCAATGTTTTCTTCTGTTTTACATAACGTGACCATGAGTTGGAGTCACTCAATGGCAGGTAACAACAACAACCACCCTTGGTGATTGACTTTTCACTTCACACGATTCTAATGAGGTCCATTCACGCTGTTGTGTGCATCAATAATTTGTTCTTTTTTTTACTCCTGAGCATTACTTCATATAGGGATTTAGTACAGTTTAGTTACCCATTCACCCATAGAAGGACGTTTTGGTTTGTTACTGGCTTTATCTATTATAAGTAATGTTTCTTTTAACATTTGTGTAAGGATTTTTGTATGAACATAAGTTTTCGTTTCTGTGGGATAAATGTGTAAGTGTGGGTTGTTTTCATGCTGACAAAGTCTGATGTATCCATTTGTATTTTTCATCCATGTATTTGCATGTACCAATAATTCAGTAGTTTTTATGACAGAGTGGTATTAACTTGTTGGAAATACCACAATTTATTCGTCCATTCTCAAGTAGGTGAACATTTGGGGTGATTCTAGTTTTCGAGTATTACAGACAACCTTGTTATGGACATTTGTACACACGTATTTATAGGGCTAAATGCTGTCATTTCGCTTATGAGAAAATTGGTTAAATTTTAGGGTAAAACTATGTTCAGCTTTTTAAGACCCTGATGCTTAAAAGAAATTCTTTTTGTAAGCATTTTCATGATTTTAATTTTCCACTAGCAGTTTATGAATGTCCCATTTCCCTCACATAATTACTAAACACCTGATATTCTAACAGATGTAGAGTTATGTCATCAATGTTTTAACTTGAAGTTCATGGATGAGTGATGAACTGAACATTTTTAATGTGCTTATTTGCCACCAGAATATGTCCTATGAATGAATGAATGTTTGTTTTTATGATCCTTTTTCTGGGCTGTTTTTCTTTTTTACTTTATTATTGATATTATTATTTTTGAGTTTTGAGCCCTATCTCTGTATATATTATGGGGATCTGGTGGAAAAGTTATTAAAGATCGGGTTGGCTCGAACATCCTCTGAAATGTGGAATAGATTAGGTAAGAGGGAATTTACCTGTTTTTTTTTTTTTTTTTTTTTTTCCTGGTCTTACTGAATGTATTCAATCTTTCAGACCATGTGTGAGGGTAACTGCGGGCTGTTCATGGATGTCCTCTCTCAGTTTGAGAAAGCTCTATTTTAATACTAATTTGGTCAAAGTTTTATCACATTTATTAAGACTTTAAAATGTTTCTCTACATCTATTTATATGGCCTTGTTTGCCATTTTATTTATTATGATGGATGTTGCTAATTGATTTTTTTTTAATGGGAAACTATCCATGCATTCCTGGGGCACACCAAATTAAGTGTACTATTGTCTTTACATATTGCCAGACTCAATTTCTTTATATTTTTCACGTATGTGCTCTGTTGTTTTCTTTTCTTTTAATGTCTTTGTCTGCCTTTGATATCGGTTTAACCTATCCTCATAAAGGAAATGTAAATATACACTTTTCTTCAGTTCTGTAAATGAGTTTGTGTAGAATTGGCTAATTCTTTTTCCCTAAATACTTAAAAAAAAAAAAAAATTCCAAATCAAGCCACTTGGAATGATGAGGATGGGGTGTGTTTTAAATTTCCATTTTGATATTCTCTTTATAAATGATATTTTTCTCACACGTTTTCTAGTCTCTACATATATGGAAAAAATATCATAACCCACCTTGCAGGGTCCTATCCTAAAACACAGACTGGAATCTTTTTTAAAGACAAGCTTAGTGTACCTGAAATTTAATTTTTTTCTCATTAAAAATTTTTTGAATATTAAAAGAATAAGAAAGTAGAAACAGAAAATTAGGAGGGAATATGGAGCAACTATGTCTAGAAATCATGGCAAATACAGAAAATACTACATATCACACCTCACTTACTAGAAACAGAGCATAGTCCGAACCATGGGTTATCTCCTTATGCTTCTTCCAAACAGGATAATCAAAATGATCAGTTCAAACAATACACCCTGATCAAAACACACGCTCATATTATTCAAATTGAAGAAAATCCAGCCAAACAAAACCAAGGCAACAAACATAACTCATTATACAATAGACTTCTTATGCAAGGCTACAGAAACAATTAGAAAATGACTTCTAAACAAGAGTAATTATTGTTTTCTAGAGAGATAAGGTTAACAATCTATGAGACAAAAGCACGGACTTAGGAGCAATATCTGTCTGAGACAGACAAAAAGAAAAAACCTGGAAACTTCTGTGGCTGACCTTAATAAATCTGTCTTAATTTACATACCCACTGATACAGGCAAAATTGGTTAATTTAGACAAAACCAGATACTCAGCTGATCCCGTTGAATATAGTTTTATTTTGTTTATACTAATATTACAATATAGTAATAATAAAAATAATAAAGTATATGGACTCTAAGGGCTCAAATATGAAAGTAAAGGCACTGATGATGAAAGAGAGGGATTTCAAGGTTTAGAAAGTGGACATTTGAGCAAATTCATATAACTGAGGACTCGAACCAACCCACCCCAGTGAGCCTTGTTTTAATCAGAATTAGCCACCCAGGGCAGAGTGTAAGAAATAAAATAGGAGGTGTGTGTGAGCATGCACACACACACACATGCACTTTCTGTATATATTTTTTCTACTAGATAAGGAAAACACCAGGTATTTGGAAATCTTCCTGTATCTATTAGTTTCACTATCCCACTCAACATATTCAATGTTCTTATTAAAAAAAAAAAAAAGTAACACCCTCCAGACATTCTGGTATACTATAAAATTTCTTAATTATTATACTTATAATGCATCACTCCTGCTCAAGGAAGGCAACATTTTTTACTGTTTCATTTATTAATCTACTTACAGCCTTAGTAGAGTGACTGGTAGAAGGCAATAGAGAAATACATGTTATCTGTGGTTTTGTGCTAGATATCCCCTCTGGAGGCACACAGAAAAAAGTTTAAAGTGTAAAAAGTAATTTATATAATTCATAAGTTATAGTGAATGTTGAGAAAATGTATTGCGTAATTGTTCTAAAGTCCTATGTACGGCATATTTTACATTTTTATTCCTCAAACTGTAGATCAAGGGATTCAACATGGGGGTCACCAGGGTGTAAAATATGGAAGCCACTTTATCAGTGTCAAAGGAATGACTGGACTTGGGCTGCACGTACATAAAGATTAAAGTCCCATAGAACACTACCACCACAGTCAGGTGGGATCCACAGGTGGAGAAGGCCTTGTGCCTGCTCTCAGCTGAGTTCAGTCTGAGAATGGATGCAGTTATGAGTATGTATGAAAGAACAACTATTAGGAGGCATGAAATCAAATCAAAAGTTGCTAAGGCAAGAATGATCAACTTGATTTCAAGTGTGTTTGAGCAGAGCAAAGATACCAAGGGGAGACTGTCACAGTAGAAATGCCTGATGATATTGTGACCACAGAAGGATAAATTAAAAATCTTTATGGTGACCAGGAGAGAAACAAATGTGCTGTAGAGACAGGGGATTGCGACAAGCACCAAACACGCCCTTTGTGACATGATGACTGTGTAGCACAAAGGGTTACAGATGGCCACATAGCGGTCGTAGGACATTGCTGACAGAATAAAAAATTCACTAGTTATGAACATGATAACAAAAACTAGCTGTGTAGCACAAAAATAATAGGAGATAGTATTTTCATCTACAACGAAATTTGCCAACATTTTTGGTCCCACGGCTATTGAATCACCAAGATCAGTGATAGCCAGGTGTCTGAGAAAAAAGTACATGGGTGTTTGTAGCCTGGAGTCCATCTTGGTGAGGATGATGATGCCCAAATTGCCCACCACTGAGATCATGTAGATGATGAGGAACAGCCCGAACAATGGCGCCTGCAGCTCTGGGCTGTCTGTGATTCCCGTCAGAATGAATTCATTCAGCACTGTTAGATTGTGTTTGTCCATCTAGGTCTGTCAGGAAACCTAGTCTGGATAGAGACATCAGCATAGTCAATAGGGTTTATGTAGCATCATCTGATAGATCTTTAGTATACAAAGGCAATATGCTAAATAAATAAATCCTAAACCCTCCAATACAGTTACTTGAAATTAATCCCACCTCCCACAAATAAATTATAGGCACCTGAAGATAGAGAGGGAGAGAAGGAAAGAGGGAAAGAAAGAGAAGTTTAACTTGTTATCAAATGGGTAAAATTTGCTCCCCAAAGAACATTTGTCAATGCCTGAGACATTTTGGATGTCACAACTAGGAGAAGGGTACTACTCGTACCTAATGGAAACCTGGGATGTTACTAAACATTCTACTATATGCAAGGTAACTCCACACAATAAGAAAATTTCCAGTCCAAACTGTCACTATGGCAGAAGTTGAGAAACCCTGATATAAACATAGAGATAAAGGTAGACACAGATAAGAACATAGCTGTAAGTGTAGGTGAACATGTATATGTAGACGTATATGTACATGAACATATACACAATACATAATCATATGCAGATATATGTACCTGTACATAGATGGGATTCCTGGTGGAGCAGTGGTTAAGAGCTTGGCTGTTATTTCCTCATTAAGAGACTGGCAAAAATCTACATTTATACATTATTTCATTATACATTAAATGTTAAAATTACACTTAAGAGGGACATAGAAAGAGCCTAGAACCAGCTTATAACTAAGGATTTGAAAGGACATCAACTTTGGAGACTGAATAATGTAGCTTCATAATTCTGCTACAGTATTTTTAATACTGCATATGCTTCCTTTACTTTCTTATTTGAGCTCTATTATTCAAGTAATTAGGCCACCTGGGTGGCACAAACAGTTAAACACTCAGCTACAAACTGAAAGGTTGGGGGATTAAATCTACTCAGAGGCACCTTGGAAGAAAGAAAGATCTACTTCTGAAAGTTCACAGCCATTGAAAAACTATGGACCACAGTTCTCTGACACACGCAGGGTAGCTTTGAGGCAAAATTGACTCCAGGACTTTTTTTTTTTTCTGTTAGTTTTTTATTCATAAAATTACTTACATAAAGTAAAAATATTATTTAGTCATAAGGTTTCAAAGATACTTACAAGCATTTAGCCTCTGAAACAAAGTGTGAATATTTGAAAAAAAAGATAATAATGCGAAAAAAAATGCAGAGAGATCCTAGTCTCAGGCACTACTGAAAAGTAGAATGTACACAGCACTGACTCAGAAATCTTAATGTTTTGCAGTGACTTTGCCATTGAATAAAGGTGGGACCTTGCAAGTGTCACTGAAACATTTCACTTATTGATAAAATATGGAAACAGTCTTTTTACCTGTAATGAATCATCTGGCTTGACTCCCCCAAGTGTTTCTTAACATGGCAAAGTGAGAAGAATTTATGGATTTTTTTTCCACCCTGGAGATTCTCCCTGAGGAGATGCCAAGTAATTTGTTGATTGTTCCTGAAGCATTTGAAAGCTTAACAAAATACCTGGGGGTTGTTTCTTAATTGTCCAGGGCATTTTGCATTCACCAGTGACCAAAATTTTATTGATATAGTATGTATTCATGTCTCTGTTTATCTATTTCATATAGTCTTGCATTTTACTTTAACATTCCATTTTTACCACACCGGGATCAGGATTAAAATATTGTATCCATAAAACAGAACTATCAATATTCCACATTTCTACAATGGCCTCTTCAAACGGATGGCAAAATGAAGCTGTGCTTAAACAGTTTCTTATTGCATTATTTCAAAGGCTGAAATGGAATAAAAGTAATGCATTGTGCATAAGTGAGGTATCACTTCCTAGTTTACTGTTATTTTTGTTACTGTCACTGTTATAGCTATTTTCAAGGTTTCTTTTTTTTTTTTTCCATTTTGACCTCAGGAGCAGAAATGTTACCCTTGTTTCTCATTTCATAGCCAATTGCCATCATGTGTTTATGTTTTTTGCTTGTTTGTTTTATTTTCCATCACTATATTTCAGTATTTTATGTTTTTTCATTTTGTCCAATGGTCATTCCAAAACTTTTTTCTCACCTTAATAAATGTTCTGTTATGCTTGATATAATGTTCTACCATATCAACACACCCTCATAAAGTGTGATATTTGTGTGTAATGTGTCACTATGAATATATATTTACTGTGCTATAAATATTTTTGCTGCATTTTATCATTGTAAATATTTCTAATGCATCCCTTTGTGGCTTTTTTTTTTTTTTTTGCTTATTTCTCCTATATAATGGTATGTATTTTTTATGTGGCATAGTGGTTAAGAGTCCAAAAGATCGGCAGTTCAAGTCCACCAGGTGCTCCTTGGAAACCCTGTGGGGCAGTTCTACTTTGTCCTATAGGATCATTATGAGTCAGATTCGACTTGGCATCATTGGATTTTGGTTATATACATGTATGTATATATATATATATATACACACATACATATGTATTTATAAAACTCACTGCTAATTGGAAAATTAGCTGTTTGAAACTACTAGCCTTCCCAGGGAAAAAAGACCTGTTCATCTGTACCCATAAATATTACAGCCTAAGCAACCCTAAGGGACATTTCTACTCTGTCCTGTGCATCGCTATGATTTTCATTCGACTGAGTGACACCTAACAAAACAAAAAAAGTCTTGAATAGTACATATTTTGTTGTTGCCTCCAACAGAACACTGTCTGACTTTCTTGCTTCAGGCATGTTGTAAGGAAAGACCAGTTTCTGGGTGAGGAAATCATGTTTGGTGAAGTAGAGGGCCAACAAGAATGAAGGAACCTCTCCATGAGATGAATTGCCACAGTGGCTGCAACAGTGAACTTTAACGTACTGATGATGGTGAGGATAGGACAGGGCCAGGCAACGTTCTGTGCTGTTTTACATAACGTTGCCCTGAGTTGAGGTAACTCAGTGACAGGTAACAACAGCAACCTCTTGTGATTGGCTGTTTTCACTTCACAGGATTCTATTGAGGCCCATCCATGCTGTTGTGTGTATCAATACTTCGTTCTTTTTTACTGCTGAGTATGACTTTAGGTATGGATTTAGTACAGTTTGATTACCCATTACCCATAGAAGGACATTATGTGTTGTTACTAGTTTTTAGCTATTATAAAAATTATTTCTTTGAACAGTTTAAGATTGCCTGTTGTCATACTTTATATGAATTTTTTTTTTTGGTGTTATAGCTACGAAATCTCCAAATGTACCTATAAAATCAATGAAAGCCTACTTAAAATCCAAAAAAAACTTTTTTTTAAATAAAAATATAAGCTGAGAATAAATTCACAAATAAATGCTAGGTTAATTTTTTAGTTATTGTAGGCTCTATTAGATTTTTTACACAAAAAATCATGTCATCTATCAATAATTAAAGTTTTCCTCCTTCTTTTCCAATCTGGTTGCTTTCTGTTTATTTATTTAATTCTTTATTGCCTTATTGTGTGGCCTAGAACAGCCACTAAATGTGGAATAGATTAGGTGAGAGTAGATTTACTTATTTTGATCCTGGTCTTACTGGGAATGTATTCAGTCTTCATCCATGTGTGATGGTAGCTCTAGGTTGTTCATGGGTGCCCTCTATCAGCTTGAGGAAGTCCTATTTTAATACTAGATTGGTTAAGGTTTTATCACAATTTTTGGTACTTTTAAAATGCTTCTCTACATCTATTATATGGCTTTGTTACCATTTTTATTTGTAATTAGGCTGAATGTCAATAATTGATTTTTTAATGCAAAACTATCCATGCATTTCTGAAGCATGCCTATTTGGTGTACTATTGTCTTTACATATTGCCAGACTCAATTTCTTAATTTTTACTTTAGATTTTTCACATATGTGCTCTGCTGTTTTCTTTTAATGCTTTTGTCTGCCTTTGATATCAGAGTAAAGTTATCCTTTTATAGGAAATGCAAAATACCCCTCTCTTCAGTTTTGTAGAAGAGTTTGTGTACAATTGGTTAATTCTTTTTCACTAAAAGCTTATCAGAATTTCCCAATCCAGCCACTTGGAATGGTTGGGAATGGGGTGTGTTTTAAATTTCCGTTTTAATATTCTGTCTTTACAAATGATATTTTTCTCATGTGTTTTCTAGTCTCTACATACATGGAAATACATCATAACCTATCTCATAGGGTCCTAACCTCAAACCCAGATTGGATTCTTTTTTAAAGACAACCTTAGCATATCTTAAATTTATGTTTTCCTCAATACAAATTTTTTGAGTATTAAAAGAGTAAGAATGAAAAAAATGCAGGAAAATTAGAGGGAATATGGAGCAACTATGTCCAGAAATCATGGCAAATATATAAAATGCTACACATTACACCTCACTCACTAGAAACACAGCACGGCCCAAACCATGGGTTACCTCCTTATGCATCTTCCAAGCAGAATAATCGAAATGATGAATTCAAACCACAGATACTGATCGAACTAAAGTTCACACTCATGTTCATCAAGTGGAAGAAAATCCAGCCGAACAAAAACAAGGCAACAAACCTAGCTCATCCTACAATAGACCTCTTATGCAAGGGCACATAAACGATTAGAATAAATGTTGAATATTTATTTTGCCTGCTTTAGGGATGACTAATTTCTTTTTGTCCAAGTGGTAAACTAACATTTTGAGCTAATAATTATGTAAATAGGTACATCTGATCTTGTACTTTGCTGTTATTTCATATATTGTGCATGTTTGGTGGTATTTAACTAAGATAATATCATCCTAAATATTTTTATTCTTCTCATCAAAGAGACCATACAGGTTTGTTGTTGTTGTCAGTTGCTGTTGTATATAGGTAAGACTGGGTATAATAAGATGAACTTCTGCTAGAATATGACACAGTGGAAACTGGAAGAAACATCACATGTGGTAATGAAGGGCATGCCTTTCACAGTTCTAGGATTGGCCATTCACATACGCTGGAAATGAAAATATCACTCTTCTTCTAACTTGATTTCTGAGACTTCCCTACCTCAACGTTTGTGTTCACCTCTCCACCAGTTTACTCTTTCTTTAGGGAATCCAGCTATATAAAATATATGTAGTACCAATTTGTCAATTCCCTCAGCCCCATCTGCTTGGTGATAACTTTTTCTAATAGGGAAATCATATGCAGGTACTATTTAACACTTGGTGTGTGGGTTCAGTCCTGGGAGAAGACCTTCATGGTTGGTATAGTAGGGGGTCAGTTAAATATAGAAAGAAGCTCAGTGAGGTGGGTTGACACAGTGTCTGCAACAATGGGCTCAAACAGCAATGATTGTGAGGTGGTGCTGAACTAGGCACTTGTTTGTTCTGTTGCTCATGGGATTTCTGTGATCTGTATCAACTCCTGGCACTTTAAAACAACAAGTATTAAGATTATTGGGGATTATTAAATATTTTAATGAATTACAGATTATTTCTTATTAGAACTGTAATAATATTTACTGTATATCAAGTTCCTCAGTATTTTCTTATTGTTCACTGTCTCTCCCTCTTTCTCTGTTTCTCTTATTTTCAGGAGTTCCTTCAATGAAAAACTGTGTGAGTGGATTAGACAAATTTATTTTCTTTGAGTTGATGCGTATGAATGAGTTGTGTGTTTTCCTTTTGGTATGTACGATTACTGTGGTTGGAAGCTCTTCAATGCCTACATTAATCACGGCAATAACCAATATATTGCACATTTACAGATGGTTCTTTCACGTCTTAGACTCTATAAATGGCAAAACATAGAACCACATGGTACCCTTCACAACTTCAGGTAGTGCTTGTGTCTCTACTCATTGTATCATCTAGAATTCTTTTCCCAGATGTGTAATGAAACACTCAATAAGTAAATGAATCACTCAAACAGTAGCTCAAAAACAAAAAGGAAAAGAAAAAAAAAAAGTCCGGTAGTGGGCCCTGATGCCTCTTGTTGGTTCAGTAGCTCAGCAAAATCAATGTACTTGGCAATCCATTGTCCTTAAACTCCCCCAAAGTTGAAGTTCACACAATAACAAAGTCCAGCAAGAAGAAGATAACGGGGAATAAATCTTCTTCTCACAAACCTTCTTTTTTGAAAGAAGTAACATCAGTCGTATCTTTATTTTTAAAAAGTGGCTGAATTTCTCAAGCCAAAAGTCCAAAAATCATTTCTTAAAATGGGAACTTGCTTATTTATTGACTTTTAACATCTTCCTTACTAAACCAAAAAACCTAATCTATGCTGCCCAGTCAATTCTGACTCCTACCTACACAGGACAGATCAGAACTGCCCCTAGGGTTTCCAAAGAGATGCTGGTGGGTTCGAACTGCTGACCTTTGGGTTAGCAGCTGAGCTCTAACCACTGTGTCACCATGGCTCCTGTTCCTTAACACTTCATAAAAATTCCTTATATCCCCCACTGGACATTTATTATAAACCTGCCCAGACTATGTCCTGCATCCACATTGTGATGGTTTTCCATTATTTAGTTTGAACAAATCATGCATCAAAATGAATTGATTAGCTTCCTGTGTCAATTTATTAATTCATTGTCTCTATTGAATTTATTTTCTCTTCCAGGCATTGTCTTAGATATTCACTATTTTACGAACCCCACTGCTATTTCTATTATTTTAATAGGATATTCTCCGTCATCTCAGGGATGACATCATTAACTCAGGAAATTTGCATTCAGAAGTTTTTTTAGACTAGCTCTTATGAACCTGGGACGTGGAACTTACATGTAGAACATGTTTGAAACTTGTTTTTGTGCTTAAGACCACTGTGAACTTGGACTATTTATTTATCCTTTGCAAGTTGAACTTGGGTAATTTATTTACCCTCTCTTATCCTCCATTTTATCATCTGAGTTATGTAAATATTAATAGACTCTGCCTCACAGAGCTGTTGTTAAAACTAAATTAACTAAACATTGAAGAATGACAATGATACACCAGTCAATAAGTATAAGTTATTATTGCCTGGTTGTGCTCATTGTTGCTGTGGAAATCCCTGGTTCCACTCGGACTGACTTGTCTCATCCAATAAACCAGAGACTCAAGTGGGAGTATAGAAAGTCATGTTTGTTTCATTGTTCAAGGGGAGAAACAGTTGGGGCTGATGTTGCCAAGACTGCTCAGTGAGAGCGAGGCAAAAGGTTACTTTTAAGGGGTTTACAAGTAGGAAGATCGTACAAGTTAGAACACCAACATTATTAATCAAACTACTTAGGGGCAAAGTGGTTTAAATATAATTTCATGTAAAGTGTCTTCAGAATATGGTGGTTAAACTCCACCCAGAGATGGGGAATTTACTATGTATGATGCTTAAAAGGTTACCCTGAATGTCAACACGGCATCTAAACCAGATCTGCCAATTTCCTCTAGTTTGGGCAGCAATTAAAAAGAGGGAAACCAAGATTTTAATGTAAAGCTATGGGAAATATCAAGAAAAGAAACCAGAATTCTAACGTAAAGCTAAGGGGGTCGGGGGAGGGGTGCCAAGCAAGCTAATCCAGGCAGTAGAATTTTCCCCAGCCTGGGTAACTCGGTCTTATCATTGTCATCTTCTCCTTCTAGCTGCTTCAACCTTTCAAAAATATTGATGCTCTTATGACAATATAACATGCACCTTCTCTTGTACCCCAATGGACTATTTTTATTTGAATTTCCTTGGCTACATGAGGGATTTTATTTCATGATAGTGAGCCATTAAAACAATTTAGACTCTGGTAGCTTCAGTAAAATCCTAGAAATTTTACAAAGAGAAAATAATAATAAACAAAAATACATGGTAAAATTTGAGGAATAAGATGGAGCAACTATGTCCATAAGGCAAAAAAACTGTATCCTTGCCACATAACATACCTCACATTAACTAGAAATACATCTTGGTGCAAAAAATAGGATTATCTCATTTTGCCTCTCACAAGTAGGGAAAAATAGTCAATGGAAATATAGTGCATGATAAATACTGAGCAAATGTTAGGAAAGCCAAAACAATGAAAGACAGGCAACAAATTGAACTCATCATAGCATATCCTGTTACTCAAGGAAATACACAGAAATAATTAAAGAAATGTTTTTTTTAAAGCTTTTCATATACATAATAAATGATAACAATTCTTCAAACAAAAAAAGATAATTATTAAATAAGAATGAGAAGTGGGGAAGGGATTCCAAACCTGGGAACAACTATAGATGACCTCAAGAAATGTATCTTAATTGGTGTGTGTACTGATCTCGGCAAAAATGCACTGATTAAAATGAAGTCAGATGCGGAGCTGAACGTTGAATTGCTGAACAGTAATCTAGGCTAACAGATTAACAAGAAAAGAATGGAACCCTAAAGTCTGGAATGGGGGACATTTGAGCAAATTGACATCACTGAGTAACTCAAATCATCACAATACACTGAGAACCATTAAAACCTGGCAGAATCTAATATCTCCACTCAGAAACTCTGATACACATATACACAAACACAAATACTGACACTGTAAAATTTATTTTAATAGTTGAAAAAAAGGAATCATTATAACTCCAGTTTTGTACCTACTACTTTTTTTGCACTCCCACTCAGCATATCCACACTCCTTGCCTGATTTCATGGTTCCCAACACACTCTCCTGGAGCCATAGTGGTTCACTGGGCAAGAGCTTGGCTGCTAACCAAAGGTCAGCAGTTCAAATCCACCAGCCACTCCTTGGAAAATCTATGGACCAGCTCTACCCTGTCCTATAGGGTTGCTATCAGTCAGAATCAACTCAATGGCAAAGGATTTTATTTTTTCTCAAATTCTCAAAAAACCCAAATGCACTGTTGTCCAGGAGATTCTGACTCATAGTGACTGTACAGAACAGATTAGAACTGCCCCACAGGGTTTCCAAGGCTGTAAATCTATGGATGCCAACTGCCACATATTTCTCCCAGATATTGGCTGGTGGATTTGAACCACTGACCTTTCAGTTAGCAGCCAAGCACATTAATCACTGTGCCACCAGGGCCCCAAGACATTCTTCTCTAGTATAAAATTTACTTTATTATTATATTTGTGCTCCATCTCTTCTTTTCAAGGAAGGCAAAGGTTTTTACTCTTTTGTGGATCAATGCATTTAGAAGAGTGACTGGCATATAAGATATTTATAAATATATGTGGAATATATTTGTGCTTGCTGTGCCCTATGGAGGTCAAAAGACAAGGTTTGAAGCCCATTATGTAATTTATAGGAATCATATGACACATCAAACTGTAGAAACGATGTTGCATATTTTTTTCCATGTCCTATGTAGGGCATATTTTACATCTTTGTTCCTCAAGCTATAAATCAAGGGATTCAACATGGGGATAACCAGGGTATAAAATATGCAAGCTACTTTATCACCATCAAAGGAACGACTGGACTTGGGCTGAAAGTACATAAAGATTAAAGTCCCGTAGAACACTATCACTGCCGTCAGGTGGGATCCACAGGTGGAGAAGGCCTTGTGCCTGCCCACAGCTGAGTTCATCCTGAGAATGGCTACAAAAACAAGCAGGTAGGAAACAAGCACTATGAAAAGGGATGCAATCACATCAATAGATACTAAGATGAGAATGATCAATTGAATTTCATGTGCGTTTGAGCAGAGCAAAGATAACAAAGCATTTGGGTTGCAGTAGAAATGCCTGATGACTTTGTAGCCACAGAAGGATAAATTAAAAATCTTTATGGTGATGAGAAGAGAAAAAAATGCACAATAAAGATAGAGGATTGACACAGGCACATGACACACCCTTTGTGACATGGTGACTATGTAGAGCAGAGGGTTACAGATGGCCACATAGCGGTCATAGGACATTGCTGACAGAATGAAAAGTTCAACATTTATGAACAAAATAAAGAAAGCTAGTTGTGTAGCACAAAAGGAATAGGAGATTGTATTTTCATCCACAACAAAATTGACTAGCATTTTGGGTCCCACAGTTGTTGAATAACCAAGATCAGTGATAGCCAGGTGTCTGAGAAAAAAGTACATGGGAGTTTGTAGTTTGGAGTCCATCTTGGTGAGGATGATGATGCCCAAGTTACCCATCACTGAGATCATGTAGATGATGAGGAACAGCTGGAACAATGGCGCCTGCAGGCCTGGGTGGTCTGTGATTCCCAACAGGATGAATTCATTCAGTGCTGTTAGATTGTGTTTGTCCATCTAGGTCTATCAGGAAACCTATTGTGGATAGAGACATCAGCATAGTCAATAGGTTTTAAGTAGCATCATCTGATAGATCTTTAGTATACAAAGGCAATATGATAAATGAATAAGATAAATCCAAATTATCCAATATCACAAAAAAAAAAAATTTTTATTTGAAATTAAACCCACCTCCCACAAATAAAGCATAGGTACATGAAAATAGAGAAAAAGATAGAGGGAAAGAAAGAAAAATCTAACTTGCTATTAGTTGGGGAAAATTTGCTCCCCAAAGAACACTTCTCAATGCCTGAGACATTTTAGATGTCACAAGTAGAAGAAGGGTACTACCGATACCTGATTGAAGCCTGGGATGTTACTAAACATTCTACTATATACAGGGTAACTCCACACGATAAGAAATTTTCCTGTCAAAAACTTCACTAAGGCAGAAGTTGAGAAACCCTGATACAGAGATAGACACAAAGATGTCCAAGTGTAGGCGTATGTGTTCATGTAGATGTAAATGTACTTATACATATACATGCACGTGTACATGTACATATACACAGTACACATACCCATACATACACATGTATATATACTCATACATATACCCACACATATACATGTACATATACACAATATTTATACACATACATACACATATACATAGATGGGATTCCTAGTGGGGCAGTGGTTAAAAGCTTGGCTGATAACCAAAAAATTGGCTTTTGAATCTACCAGCCTCTTCTTACAAAATCTATGGGGCAGTTCTATTCTGTCCTATAGTGTCTCTGAGTCAGAATCAACTTGATGGCAACAGGTTTCACCTTATTTATTTATTTAATGCATATAGATATATGAAGAAAAATGAAAATAAGTTAAAAAATTTAAGTGATAGGTATATGGATGATTACTAAACTTTCTTTTTTCATTTATATAGTGACAATTACATAATGACATTTAAAAATTTTAATTCAAATGTTAATTTCATTTAAAAATTTGAAAGTTAAAATTCACAAATGTGTGGAAACGTTTCACATGACTTACTTCAAAACAGAGTCCTATAAAAGCCCTTGTGCCGCAGGTGTACAGGCTGAGACAACACACTTGACAGGTGTTGAACACATGATTAACAAGGAAAATCTAATCAATCATGGTGGGCATTATCTGTCTTTATATAGGGATATATTCCAGGTGGTAGACCCATGCAGGTATAGTCTCTGTTATACCTCCACTTCTGGCTTATTGAAACCCTGGTGCTCAGTGGTTAAGTGCGATGACTGCTAACCAAAAGGTCAGCAGTTCAAATCTACCAGGTAATCCTTGGAAACTCTATGGGGCAGTTTTACTCTGTCCTACGTGGTCGCTATGAGTTGGAATAAACTCAATGGCAGAGGGTTTTTTTATTTATTTATTTATTTTATATGGTTGCTATGAGTTTGATTTGACTCAACGGCAATGGGTTTTTGTGGGTTATAGAATAAGATACCTTAATTTCTTTATTCACAAATGCAAAATGACCACTTCCCTTCAGGGTTGTTGGAAAAATAAATGAGGAATAAATGTTTCAATGCATTTAAGGTATAAGGACATAAGTCTCAAACATCAAATATATAGTGTTGTTATTTTAAAAATGATGACAATAAGTTACATGAAAGGACTTTACATATGTATGCTAAATTATTCTAGTGTGCCCTAGCTTCTGTGTCAGGTTTTTGATGGCGAGTAGGCGTTTATCTATGTAACTGAGTCCTGGCCTTCCCTCTCCCATCCACAACTTCATGGCTAAAATTGGACCATCAATGTGCCAATATTCTGGATTATACATTTTCCACTTAATACACTTTAATATAAGTTGATGGACTGCCAACCTAAAGGGCAGCAGTTCAAAACCATCAGTGGTTCCATGGGAGAAAGATGTGGTGTTCTGCTTCCATAGTTATTTACAGCCTTGGAAACCCTGTGGGGTCACCGTTCAGTCAGGATCGCCTTAACAGCAGTGTGTTTTAATATACGGTTACTTAAAATAGGTCCAAACCTAGGAGTATTTTCATTATAACTAATATATGAAGTTGTTTGTAATAAATCTAAGACAGTGTGAGGAAATTTGAACAAATTGGGAGAAAGTAAGGCCCATGTCATTGATTTTATATTAAAAAAATTCATTAAAAAATTCCATTTGGATAAAGAAATCCTCTAGTGTAAACTATTATATAGTACAAAATGTATATAACTATATTTAAATTAAAATGGATATATGTATGCATAATAAACCACAGATAAAAAAAAAAGCCAGAGAAGGGTGAAGATGGCAGTTTATGATAAAAGAATGAATGGTTTGCACATACTACTTACATGAAAATAACAGTACCAGCAGCTTCTGAGTCAGGAATAATCAAGCAGTAGAAAAATACAATAGTATATTAAATAATAAAATGGGTACTGGGGAAATACACTATCGTATATAAAACACTGCTTATAAGGTTGTAACCCTATAAACACACATTGCTTATATCAGAAAAGAAACTATTGGCCTCTTTCCACCTAAAACAAAGGAGAATGAAGACAACCAAAGACGTAAGGAATCAATTAGTCCAAAGGACATGTGGTCCACAGGAACCACAGCCTTCTCTAACCTGAGACCAGAAGAACTAGATGGTGCCTGGCTATGACTACAGACAAACCTGACCAGGATCACAATAGAGAGTCTGGGGCAGAATGGGAAAAATATATATATATACAAAAAAAAAATTAAAATTAAAAAAAAGACCAGATTTACTGGTTTGAAAGAGGCTGGAGAAACCCCTGAGACTATTGCCTTAAGACAATATTCTATGTGAAACTATAGACATTCACAGTGGCCACCAAGAGGACAGGGAAACCTGACTAATGGAAAAAGGGAAGCCAGGGAGGAAATGAGAAGAGTGTTGACACATTGTTTTAAGAATCTTTGATTGGAAAATTAATTTGGATGTAAACTTTCACTTAAAGCAATAACTTTTTTTTTTTTAAGAAGTACCGAGTTGGGTATCAGTAGGAGTTACAATTAGGAAATCAACTATCTTCAGTGAATACAATAAAAGCAATATAAATCTTGTTTGGTTGCAATGATGAAACGGTGACGAAAAAAAGTCCTTGTATTGGTAAGTACTGCTTTTCCTATAAGGTTAGGAAAGGTAAGAGGACTTCCTCTCAACAGATCTGGAGTTCCATGGAAGCACCATGTTATTTTCCATAGTTTACTATCTTTGTTGAGTATCTCATCCTCATTTCATAAAGCTATATCTTTTGGTATGAATTATACTATCGTCATCAATCTGCCTACATAAAAGTTTCCTAAACTCCAAAAATTGCTTTTCGTATCTCAACAAGAGATGGGGGATGGGGATTTATTTGTTTCCTCTTCAAGAGTTTAGCAAAAATGCACATTCACACAGTTATTTACCTATGCGTTAAATATTAAATTGCACGTAACAGCCTAGAGCCGCCATGTAACTAAGGATTTTGAAAGACATCAACATTGGAGGCTGAACACCTGCACAGCTTCATAATTCTGCTGCAGTGTTTTTTAATACCATATATGCTTCCTATTTTTTTTTTATGCTTTCATATTTGAGCTCTAAGTTAGGCTACCTGGGTGGCGCAAACAGTTAAGCACTCAGCTACAAACTGAAAGTTCTGGGAATGGAGTCCACCCAGATGCACCTTGGAAGAAAGAAAGATCTACTTTGAAAAAACCACAGCCACTGAAAAACCAACGGATCACAGCTCTCCAACACACATGGAGGAGCTACGAGGCGAAATTGAATCCAGGAGGTTTTTTTTCCTGTTTCCTCTTTGTTTCTTTTTTATTCATATAATTATTTAGATAAAGTCAAAACTTTTGCCATATCATGAGAACGTTTCATAGATGCTTAAGAGCATTTAGTCTCTGAAACAAAGTGTGATATTTGAAAAAAGAAAAAAAATGACAAAAACGGAGAGAAATCCTAGTTTCAGGCACAATTGAAATGTAGAATGCACACAGAAATGACTCAGAAATCCTAATATTTTACAATGACTTTGCCATTGAATAAAGGTGGAACCCTGCAGATATCACTGAAGCATTCAGTATGTTACTAAAATACAGAAATAGTCTATCTTTTTACCTGTAATGAAGTCTCTGCCTTGACTCCCTGTTTCTTAACATGGCAAAGTGAAACGAATTTATGGAATTTTTTTTCACCTATGGAGATTCTCCCTGAGGAGATGCCAAGCAATTTGTTGATTGTTACTGAACCACTTAACAAAATATCTAGGTGTTGTCTGTTAATTGTCCAGGACAATTTGTATTTACCACTAAGCAAGTTTTCAATCACATAGTGTGTATACATGTCTGTGTTTATCTATTTCATACAGTCTTGCATTTTACTCTTTGCTAACTTTCCATTTTTACTACACAGAGATCTGGATTAACTGTCAATATTTTTTTTATTCCCCGTTTCTACAGTTTTTTTTTTCTACAGTGGCCTTTTCAAACGGATGGTAAAATGAAGAAGTGCTTATACACTTTCCTATTGTATTATTTAACAGTCTTAAATAGAATAAAAGCAATGCATTGTGCATATGTGAGGTATCACTTCCTTGTTTGCTGTTGTTATTGTTGCTGTTATTGTTATTGTTTAGGGTTTTTTTTTTTGTTTGCTAGTTTTGTTTTCGGCCACAGGAACAGAAATGTTACCCTTGCTTCTCTTTTCATGGTCAAGTGCCATCATCAGTCTGCTTAGGATTTTTGCTTGTTCGTGTACTGTCTTTCACTTCACCAAAGTTACCACATGTCTACTAATTTGTGTAAGGGTTATTGTATGACCATAGGTTTAATTTCTCTGGGATAAATTTCTAAGGGTGAGTAGTTTAAATTTCAACAAAGTCCAATTTATTGGTTTGTACTTTTCATCAATATATTTGCATGCAACCATAATTCAGTAGATTTTATTGTTGAGTGGTATTCTTTTTCTTGGATTATTTATTTATTCATTCTCAAATAGATGAACAATTGGATTAATTCTACTTTTTGACTATTACAAATAAAGTTGCTAGGGACTTTTGTACCCGTGTCTTTATAAGGAAAAATGCTCATGTCTCTTGGTTAGATAGATACAAATGGAATGACTAAATTTCATTTCAAAACTACAGTTAGGCTTCGTGGACCCTAATGTTTAAAACAAATTATTTTTTAAAGTATTTATGCCATTTTAATTATTCATCAGAAGTTCATGAGTGCTCCAGTTCCTCCACATATTTACCAACTACCTGATATTCTAATAGATGTAAAGAGGTACATCATTAATGTTTTGACTTGAAATTTGTTAATTAAGAATGATGCTGAGCATTTTTATATGCTTATTTGCCAGCTGCATATTTTCTTTAGATAAGTTATTGTTTATTTTTATGACCATTTTTGTAGACTGTTTCCTTCCTTTTTTTTTCAGTTTTGAGAACTCTGTATATATTATAGAAAAAAACTCATGTATTAGATAGATTATTAGAAAATATTTTCTCCCAAAATATAACTTGTTTTTATACAAGTGTCTTTTGAAAAGCAGAAGTTTTAAAATTTGATGTGGACAAACTTTTAATGCATTTTGCTTTTCGTGTTTGTTTTAGATGTCTGTGCTGGTATAACAGAAATGCCACAAGGGGATGCCTTCAACAAACAGAAGTTTATTTCTCACATTTACCTTTTGGCTTCAAGTGGATTCTGAGTCATCTCACAGTTTAGGAAGCTAGAAACTCGAATTCGGGATGCCAGCTCCAGGGGAAGTTTTTCTTTCTCTGTTGGCTCTGGAGGAACGTCCTTGTCATCAACTTGCCCCGATCTAAGAACTTCTCAGCTCCCGGACCCCGGGTCCAAAGGATGTGCTTCATTAGCAGAGATTCTTTCTTGATGGCATGAGGTCCTAATCCTTTCTGCTCCTTTCACTTCTTTGTATCTCTAAAGAGACTCACTCAAAATACATCCTAATCCTGTTGATTGAGTCTTTCTCATTAGCATAGCTAGCTCTAATCCTGTCTCATTAAAATCATAGAGGTTAGGATTTACAACACATAGAATAGTCACATCTGATCACAAAATGTTGGACAAGGACACTTTACTGGGAATCCTGGCCTAGCCAAGTTGAAACATATTTTGGGGGGACACAATTCAATCCTTTACCAGTGTTATATCTATGAAATCCCCAAATGTATCTATATAGTAAATGCAAACCCACTTTAAATTCAAACAGGTTTTTTTTTTTTTTTAAATTGGCCACTAAACTGAAAGCCAATTCACAAAGAAATGCTAAGTTAACTTTTTAATATTATAACCCTAGTAGGCTGTATTAGATTTTATACATAAAAAATCATGTCATCAATTAATAAAAAGTTTTACCTCTTCATTTCCAATCTGAATGCTTTCTATTGGTTTATTTTTTATTGCCTTATTCTGTTTTCTAGAACATCCACTAAAATGTCTGATAGATTTGGGAAGGGTAGATTTACATGTTGTGTTCCTGATCTTCCTGAGAATTTATTCAATGGTTCATAGCATGTGTGATGGTAGCTGTATGTTGATCATGAGTGCCCTCTATCAGTCTGAGAAATTACCATGTTAATATAGTTCTTAGTGGTGGTGAGGTGCCCACGGAGTAAGCTGCAATTCATAGACAGCCTTTGTACAACAGAATGAAACACTGCCCAGTCCTGCACTATTCGTACAATCGTTGTCATTGAGCCCATCCATGGAGCCACTGTGTCAGTCCATCTCATTGATGGTCTTCATTTTACTTGCTGACCCCCTACTCTCTTGTTGTTTTTGTTAGGAGCCATCGAGTTGGTTCCTACTCATAGTGACCCTTTGTTTTAAAGAACAAAACACTGCCCAGTCCTGCAGCATCATTACAATCGTTGTTATACTTGAGCCCATTGTTGCAGCCACTGTGCCAATCCATTGCATTGATCGGCTTCCTCTTTTCCACTGACCCTGTACTTTACCAAGTATGATGTCCTTCTTCAGGGACTGATTCCTCCTGATAACATGTCCAAAGTATGAGAGGCATAGTGTCTCTATTCTTGCTTCTAAGGAGCATTCTGGTTATTCTTCTTCCAAGACAGATTTGTTCATTCTTCTGGCACCCCATGATATATTCAATATCCTTCTCCAAAACCATAATACAAAGGCATCAGTTCTTCTTCATTCTTCCTTATTCATTCTCCAGCTCTCACATGGACAGTTGAAAACACTATGATTTGGGTCAGACAGACATTAGTCCTCAAGGTGACATCCAGGCTTTTCAACACTTTAAAGAGGTGTTTTGCAGTCAATTTGCCCAGTGCAATGCATCTTTTGATTTCTTGACTGTTGTTTCCATGGCTGTTCACTATGGATCCAAGTAAAATGAAATCCTTGATAATCTCAATCTTTTTTCCATTTGTCAGAATGTTGCTTATTGGTTCAGTTGTGAGGATTTTTGTTTTCTTTATGTTGAGGTGTAATCTACACTGAAGGCTGTGGTCTTTGATCTTCATTAGTAAGGGCTTCACGTCCTCTTCCCTTTCAGGAAGAAAGGTTTTGTTATCTGCATAACACAGGATGTTAATGAGTCTTCCTACAATCCTGGTGCCCTGTTCTTTTTCATATAGTCCAACTTTTCAGATTATTTGTTCAGCATACAAATTGAATAGGTGTGGTGAAAGGATATACCTCTGACACACCTTTCCTGACTTTAAACCATGCAGTTTTCCATTGTTTTGTTCGAACTACTGCCTCTTGATCCACGCACAGGTTCCTCATGAGCACAACTAAACATTCTGGAATTCCCATTTGCCACAATGTTATCCATAATTTGGTATGATCCACACAGTCAAATGCTCTAGCATAGACAAAAAAACACAGGCAAACCTCTTTGTGGTATTCTCTGCTTTCAGCCGGAATCCACCTGACATCAGCAATGATATCCCTGGTTCTATGTCCTCTTCTAAATCTGGCTTCAATTTCTGGCAGTTCCCTGTAAATACACTGCTGCAACAATTTTTGAATGATTGTCAGTAAAATTTTACTTGCATGTGATATTAATAATATTGTTCAATAATTTCCACTTTTGATTTGATCACCTTTCTTGGGAATAGGCATAAATAATGAATGCTTCCAGTTGTTTGGAAAGGTAGCTGTCTTCCAAATTTCCTGGCATAGATGAGTGAGCACTTCCAGTCCTGCACTTGTTTGTTGAAACATCTGAATTGGTATTTCATTAATTCCCAGAGCCTTGTTTTAGCCAGTGCCTTCAGTGCAGCTTGGACTCCTTCCTTCAGTACCATCAGTTCCTGATCATAGGTTACCTTCTGAAATGGCTGAAAAACAACCAATTATTTTGGTGTCCTAACTCTGTGTGCTCCTTTCATTTTCTTTTGGTGATTCCTGGTCGTTTCATATATTTCCCGTAGAATCCTTCAGAATTGCAACTCAAGGATTGTATTTTTTCTTCAGTTCTTTCAGCCTGAGAAAGGCTGAGCATGTTCTTTCCTTTTGGATTTCTAGCTCAGGTTTTTGCGCATCTCATCAAAATACTTTGTCTTCTTGAGCTGCCCTAAGAAGTCTTCTTTTCAGCGTTTTCTTCATCATTTCTTCCTTTTGCTTCAGCTACTGGACGTTCAAGAGCAAATTTCAGAGTCTCATCTGACATACTTTATGTCTTTTCTTTCTCTCCTGTCTTTTTTCATGGCCTTTTTTTTTTTTTTTTATTGTGTGATGCCCTTGGTGTCATTCCACAAGTAATCTGGCCTTTGGTTATAAGTGTTCAAGGCGTCAAATATATTCTTGCAATGGTCTCCAAATTCAGGTGGGGTCTACTCAAGGTCATACTTTGGCCTTGTCTTGGCTGGTGATATTGAGCTTTTCCATCATCTCTTTCCACAGACATAGTAGATTTGGTTCCTGTGTGTTCCATCTGGTGAGGTCCATGTGTATAACTGCTATCTATCTATCTATCTATCATCTATCTATCTAGCTATCATCTATCTACTGTCTATCTGGCATATACCTATTCCTGAACACTATGAGTGGAGCAGTCTCTGAGTCAACTATTAGCAAATGAATGCAGAAATTAAATTTCATAGCATTAATGAAAAAAGTGAATACATGAAATCCACATTTATCTCATATAGAACATATTAGGAATAATGATGGAAAGCAGACAGAATTGAATAAAAAAAGGGGCCTTGAAAAAACCATTAAAACACTCTTGAAATTGGTGAAACATGGTATTGCATATAAATTTTTACCTTTTACCTGCATTGAATCTGTTTCACATCTCATGCGTTTCTTAGCATGGCATAGTGGGAGCAACTTACAGCTTTCTCTCAGCGTTTACGGCTCTCCCTGAGGAGATACCAAGCTATGTGTTAATTATGTCTGAAACACTTGAAGACTTAAGAACATATCTAGTGCGTCTGTCAATTTTCTAAACAATTTGTATTCACCAGTGATTGTTTCTTTTAGATTCATTCATTCATTTAGTCTCAGTTAGCTTTCAGTTTGTCCCACCCAGGAGTCTGGATTAAAATTCTTTACCTTTAGGACAGACCACTCAATAGTCCCCCATTTCCATAACGTTGTCATACGGAATAAAATTAGTAAATTTCATACTCTGATATACCGTTTCTTTGTTTTTTCTATATTTTCACTTTTTTATTATTGAGCTATAGGTGAAAGATTATGCTAAAGTTATTTTCTCATACAAAATTTTACACTTATTGCTATGTGACCCTAGTTGCTATAAATATAATGTGAATGTACACTCCCTTTTTCCACCCTGGATTTCCTGTGTCCATTCCACCAGCTCTTATCCCTTTCTGCCTTCTCATCTCGCCTTCAACAGGAGTTGCCCATTTAATCTCAAGTATCTACATGAACTAAGAAACACATTTTTCACAAGTATTGTTTTATGTTTATAGCCCAGTCTAATCTTTGTTTGAAGAGTTGACTTCAGGAATAGTTTTAGTTCTGGGTTAACAGAGAGTCTGGGGGCCATGTCTTCTGGGGCTCCTCTACTCTCGGTCAGACCATTAAGTCTAGTCTTTTTTCATGAATTTGAGTTCTACACCTCATTTTTCTTCTGCTCCATCAGGAACTCTCTGCTGTGTTCCATGTCTGGGCAGTCATTGGTGGTAGGTGGGCACCATCTAATTCCTCTGGTCTCAGGCTCATGGAGTCTGTGGTTTATGTGGCCCATTTTATCTCCTGTGCTAATACTTTCCTTGTGTCATTGGTGTCTTCATTCTCCTTTGCTCCAGGTGGATTGGGACGAATTGATGACTTTTAGATGGCCGCTTGCAAGTATTTTTTTTTTTTTATTAACTTTTATTGAGCTTCAAGTGAATGTTTACAAATCAAGTTAGTCTGTCACATATAAGTTTATATACATCTTACTCCATACTCCCACTTGCTCTCCCCCTAATGAGTCAGCCCTTCTAGTCTCTCCTTTCGTGACAATTTTGCCAGCTTCCAACTCTCTCTATCCTCCCATCCCCCTTCCAGACAAGAGATGCCAACACAGTCTCAAGTGTCCACCTGATATAATTAGCTCACTCTTCATCAGCATCTCTCTCCTACCCACTGTTCAGTCCCTTTCATGTCTGATGAGTTGTCTTCGGGGATGGTTCCTGTCCTGTGCCAACAGAAGGTTTGGGGACCATGACCACCGGGATTCCTCTAGTTTCAGTCAGACCATTAAATATGGTCTTTTTATGAGAATTTGGGGTCTGCATCCCACTGATCTCCTGCTCCCTCAGGGGTCCTCTGCTGTGCTCCCTGTCAGGGCAGTCATCGATTGTGGCCGGGCACCAACTAGTTCTTCTGGTCTCAGGATGATGTAGGTCTCTGGTTCATGTGGCCCTTTCTGTCTCTTGGGCTCTTAGTTGTCGTGTGACCTTGGTGTTCTTCATTCTCCTTTGTTCCAGGTGGGTTGAGACCAATTGATGCATCTTAGATGGCCGCTTGTTAGCATTTAAGACCCCAGATGCCACATTTCAAAGTGGGATGCAGAATGATTTCATAATAGAATTATTTTGCCAATGGACTTAGAAGTCCCCTTAAACCATGGTTCCCAAACCCCTGCCCTTGCTCCGCTGAGCTTTGAAGCATTCATTTTATCCCGGAAACTTCTTTGCTTTTGGTCCAGTCCAATTGAGCTGACCTTCCATGTATTGAGTGTTGTCCTTCCCTTCACCTAAAGCAGTTCTTATCTACTAATTCATCAGTAAAAAACCCTCTCCCTCCCTTCCTCCCTCCCCCCCTCGTAACCACAAAAGTATGTGTTCTTCTCAGTTTATACTATTTCTCAAGATCTTATAATAGTGGTCTTATACAATATTTGTCCTTTTGCCTCTGACTGATTTCACTCAGCATAAAGCCTTCCAGGTTCCTCCATGTTATGAAATGTTTCACAGATTTGTCACTGTTCTTTATCGATGCGTAGTATTCCACTGTGTGAATATACCACAATTTATTTACCCATTCATCTGTTGATGGACACCTTGGTTGCTTCCAACTTTTTGCTATTGTAAACAGTGCTGCAATAAACATGGGTGTGCATATATCTGTGTGAAGGCTCTTGTTTCTCTAGGGTATATTCCGAGGTGTGGGAATTCTGGGTTGTATGGTAGCTCTATTTCTAACTGTTTAAGATAACACCAGATAGATTTCCAAAGTGGTTGTACCATTTTACATTCCCACCAGCAGTGTATGAGTTCCAATCTCTCCGCAGCCTCTCCAACATTTATTATTTTGTGTTTTTTGGATTAATGCCAGCCTTGTTGGAGTGAGATGGAATCTGATCTTAGTTTTAATTTGCATTTCTCTAATGGCTAATGATCGAGAGCATTTTCTCATGTATCTGTTAGCTGCCTGAATATCTTCTTTAGTGAAGTGTGTGTTCATATCCTTTGCCCACTTCTTGACTGGGTTGTTTGTCTTTTTGTGGTTGAGTTTTGCCAGAATCATATAGATTTTATAGATCAGGTGCTGGTGGGGGATGTCATAGCTGAAAATTCTTTCCCAGTCTGTAGGTGGTCTTTTTACTCTTTCGGTGAAGTCTTTAGATGAGCATAGGTGTTTGATTTTTAGGAGCTCCCAGTTATCTGGTTTCTCTTCATCATTTTTGGTAATGTTTTGTATTCTGTTTATGCCTTGTATTAGGGCTCCTAGGGTTGTCCCTATTTTTTCTTCCATGATCTTTATCGTTTTAGTCTTTATGTTTAGGTCTTTGATGCACTTGGAGTTAGTTTTTGTGCATGGTGTGAGGTATGGGTCCTGTTTCATTCTTTTGCAAATGAATATCCAGTTACTCCAGCACCATTTGTTAAAAAGACTACCTTTTCCCCAATTAACTGACACTGGTCCTTTGTCAAATATCAGCTGCTCATACATGGATGGATTTATATCTGGGTTCTCAATTCTGTTCCATTGGTCTATGTGCCTGTTGCTGTACCAGTACCAGGCTGTTTTGACTACTGTAGCTGTATAAGAGGTTCTGAAATCAGGTAGAGTGAGGCCTCCCACTTTCTTCTTCTTTTTCAGTAATGCTTTGCTTACCCGAGGCTTCTTTCCCTTCCGTATGAAGTTAGTATTTTGTTTCTCTATCACCTTAAAAAATGACATTGGAATTTGGATCGGAAGTGCGTTAAATGTATAGATGGCTTTTGGTAGAATAGATACTTTTACTATGTTAAGTCTTCCTATCCATGAGCAAGGTATGTTTTTCCACTTGAGTATGTCCTTTTTAATTTCTTGTAGTAGATCTTTGCAGTTTTCTTTGTATAGGTCTTTTACATCCTTGTTAAGATTTATTCCTAAGTATTTTATCTTCTTGGGGGCTACTGTGAATGGTATTGATTTGGTGATTTCCTCTTCGATGTTCTTTTTATTTATGTAGAGGAATCCAAGAGATTTTTATATGTTTATCTTATAACCTGAGACTCTGCCAAACTCTTCTATTAGTTTCAGTAGTTTTCTGGAGGATTCCTTAGGGGTTTCTGTGTATAAGATCATGTCATCTGCAAATAGAGATCATTTTACTTCCTCCTTGCCAATCCAGATGCCCTTTATTTCTTTGTCTAGCCTAATTGCCCTGGCTAGGACTTCCAGCACGCTGTTGAATAAGAGCGGTGATAAAGGGCATCCTTGTCTGGTTCCCGTTCTCAAGGGAAATGCTTTCAGGTTCTCTCCATTTAGAGTGGATTCTTGGTTTTTTTTTCTGTGTATAAAATCATATCATCTACAAATCGAGTTACTTTTAATTCATCCTTACCAGTTTGGATGGCCTCTATTTCTTTTTCTTTCCTAATTGCTCTGGCTAGGACCTCCAGCACAATGTTGAATAAGCATGGTGATAGAATGCATCCTTGTCTGGTTCCTGTTCTCAGAGGGAATGGTTTCAGACTCTCTCCATTTAGGATGATGTTGGTTGTTGGCTTTGCATATAAAATTTTTTTTTTTTTTTTTGCATAAATGTCCTTTATTATTTTGAAGAATTTCCTTTCTGTTCCTATTTTGCTAAGAGCTTTTATCATGAATGGGTGTAGGACTTATTCAAATGTAATTTCTGCATCAATTGATAAGGTCATTTGGTTCTTACTGTCTGTGTTCTTTATGTGTTGGATTACATTGATTGTTTTTCTAAGGTTGAACCATTTCTGCATACCTAATATGAATCCCACTTTGTCATGGTGAATAATTTTTTGATATGTTGTTGAATTCTATTGGCTAGAATTTAGTTGAAGAGTTTTGCAACTATGTTCTTGAGGGATATTGGTCTGTAGTGAGTAATTAAAATCATTACACTACCCTGGGACTCATTGCAACCTGGCCAAATATAATACCCCTCCCCTCAGAAACCATGAAGGCCAAAACAGAAGGCGAGGGCTTACACAAACACACACATACACAAACACAAGCACTGACACTGCAAAGTTTATTCTAATAGTTGAAATAAACACCAGAATCATTATCTGCACTTTTGTACCTAGCACCTTTTCCCACTACCACTCAGCTTATCCACTCTGCTGATTTCGTGGTTCCCAACACATTCTCCTGAAGCCATGGTAGTGCACTAGGCCAGAGCTTGGCTGCTAACCAAAAGGTCAGCAGTTCAATTCCACCAGCCTCTCCTTGGAAAATCTGTGAAGCAGTTCTACTCTGTCCTGTAGAATTGCTATCAATCAGAATCAACTCAATGGCAAAGGATTTTGTTTTTTAGCATATTCTCAAAAAACCCCAAAGAACTGTTTTTCAGGAGATTCCGACTCATAGTGACCATTTAGGACAGAGTAGTACTGCCCCATAGGGTTTCCAAGGCTGTAAATCTTTGTAAAAGCTAATTATTTCTCTCATGGATTGACTGGTGGGTTTGAATTGACCTTTCATTCAGCAGCCAACACTTTAATCACTCTACCACCAGGGCCCCAACACATTTTTCTCTATGATAAAATTCACCTAATTATTATATTTGTAACCCATCTCTTAACTTCAAGGAAGGCAAAGGTTTATACTGTTTTGTTCATCAATGCATTTAGAAGAGTGACTGACACATAAGATATTTATAAATATATGTGGAATATATTTGTGCTTGCTAAACCCTACGGCGGCACACAGACAAGGTTTGAAACCCATCATATATTTCATAGGAACCATATAACAAATCAAACTATAGAAAAGACGTTGCATATTTTTTCCATGTTCTATGTAGGGCATATTTTACATCTTTGTTCCTCAAGCTATAAATCAAGGGATTTAACATGGGGATAACCAGGCTGTAAAATATGGAAGCCACTTCATCAGCATCAAAAGAATGACTGGAGTTGGGCTGCATGTACGTAAAGACTAAAGTCCCATAGAACACTATCACTACCGTCAGGTGGGATCCACAGGTGGAGAAGGCCTTGTGCCTGCTCACACTTGAGCACATCCTGAGAATGGCTACAAAAACGAGCAGGTAAGAAACAAGAACTATTAAAATGGATGTAATCAAATCAATAGATGCTAAGATGAGAATGATCAATTGAATTTCATGTATGTCTGAGCAGAGCAAAGATAACAAGGGATTAGTGTCACAGTAGAAATTACTGATGACATTGTGGCCACAGATGGATAAATTAAAAATCTTTATGGTGATAATAAGAGAAACAAATGCACAATAAAGATAGAGGATTGCCACCAGCACACGGCATACCCTTTGTGACATGATGACTGAGTAGAGCAGAGGGTTACAGATAGCTACATAATGGTCATAGGACATTGCAGACAGAATGAAAAGTTCACCATTTACAAACAAAATAATGAAAGCTAGCTGTGTAGCACAAAAATAATAGGAGATTTTATTTTCATCTACAACAAAACTGACTAGCATTTTGGGTCCCACAGCTGTTGAATAACCAAGATCAGTGATAGCCAGGTGACTGAGAAAAAAGTACATGGGTGTCTGTAGCTTGGAGTCCATCTTGGTGAGGATGATGATGCCCAAGTTGCCCACCACTGAGATCAGGTAGATGATGAGGAACAGCCCGAACAATGGCGCCTGCAGCTCAGGGCGGTCTGTGATTCCCATCAGAATGAACTCATTCAGCACTGTTAGATTGTGTTTGTGCATCTTGGTCTGTCAGGAAACCTATTCTGGATAGAGACAGCAGCGTAGTCAATAGGTTTTATGTAGCACCATCTGGTAGATTTTTAGTATAGTAAGGCAATATGCTGAATGATTAAGATAAATCCAAACTTTCCAATATAGTTATTTGAAATTAAACCTACGCCTCACAAATAAAGCATAGATACATGAAGATAGAGAGAGAGAGAGAAGGAAAGAGGGAAAGAAAGAAATATCTAACTTGTTATCAGTTTGGTAAAATTTGCTCCCCAAAGAACATTTGTCAATGTCTGGCACATTTTGGATGTCACAACTAGGAGAAGTGTACTACTCGTAACTAATGGAAGCCTGGGGTATTACTAAACGTTCTACTATATACAGGGTAACGCCACACAATAAGAAAATTTCCAGTCCAAAATGTCACTATGGCAGAAGTTGAGAAACCCTGTAGTAAACATAGAGATAGAGACAGACACAGACACAGATAAAGATGTACGTGTATGTGTATGTGCACATATAGATGTACATATATGTGTATATATACATGCACATATGCATGTACATATACACAATATATACACACGTACATATACACGCACATATACATATACATATAAAAATACACATACATATACATGTACATAGCTGGGATTCCTGGTGGAGCAGTGGATAAGAGCTTGGCTGATAAGCCAAAAATCGGCTCTTTAAATCTACCAGCCTCTCCTTGAAAAACCTATGGGGCAGTTCTCTTCTGTCCTCTAGTGTCTCTATGTGTCAGAATCAACTTGATGGCAACAGTTTTTTTTTTTTTTTGAATGCAAATAAATATATGAAGCAAAAATAAAAAAAGTTAAAAATTTTAAGTGGTAGGGATATGGGTGATAACTAAACTTTCCCTTTTTTTCATTTATAGGATGACATTTGTGAACTTGTACTACAAATGCCAATTTCATTATAAAAAATTTAAACTGCAAATTCTCAAAATACATGGAAACATTTAATATGCCTTACTTCAAAACAGAGTCCTATAAAAGTCCTTGTGCCACAGGTGGTAAAGACTGAAACAATACACTTGGCAGGTATTGAACACAAGATTAACAAGGAAAATCTAATCGATCATGGTGGGCATCACCTGTCTTTATACGGGGAAATATTCCAGGTGGAAGGCTTATATCTCCATTTGTGGGTTATAGAATAAGATACCTTAATTTCTTTATTCACATCTGCAAAATGAACACTTTCCTTGAGGATTGTTGGAAAAGTAAATGAGGATTAAATGTTTCAATGCATTTAAGGTATCGCGATATAAGTCTCAAAAATCAAGGATATAGTGTTGTTGTTTTTAAAATGATGACAATATTTTACGTGAAAGGACTTTTCTTTACATATGTATACACAAATTGTTCTAGTTGACCTAGCTTCTACGTCAGGGTTATGATGATGAGTAGGTTGAGTAGCGTGTTATCCATGTAACTGACCCCAGCTATTCTCTCCCCCATCTTCAACTCCGTGACTAAAATTGGACCATCAGTGTGCCAAGCTCCTGAATTATACATCTTCTACTTTACTTAATACATTTTAATATAAGCTGATGGACTGCTTACCTAAAGCTCTGCAGTTCGAAACCACCAGTGGCTCCCTGGGAGAAAGATGTGGCAGTCTGCTTCCATAGTTATTTACAGCCTTGGAAAACCTTTGGGGTCACTTTTGAGTCAGAATCACCTTAACAGCCGTGCGTTTGAATATAAATTTACTTAAAATACATCCTGCCCTGGGAGAAGTTTCTTCATAACTAACATACACTAAGTTGTTTGTAACAAATCCGATATATTTTGTCATCAAAGTATCTAAGATAGTGAGAGGAAACTTGAACAAATTGGGAGAAAGGGAGGTCCATGTCATTGATTTTATATAATGAAATTTCATTAAAAAATTCCATTTGGATAAAGAAATAATCTGGCTTAAACTATTATATAGTACATAATTCATACAAACATATTTAAATTAAAATGAATAATACATATCCCTAATATATGACAGAGTTTTAAAAAAAATGCCTGAGAAGGATGAGGATGGCAGTTTAAGGTAAAAGAATTAATGGTTTGAAATGATATTACTTACAATGAAAATAGCAGGACTGGCAGCCTCTGAGTTAGAAATAATCAAGCAATAGAAAAATACAATTATATCATATTAAATAATAAAATGGTAACAGGAGAAATACACTATCTCATATAAAATATTACTTAGATGGTTGTGACGCTAAACACACACATTGCTTATGTCAGAAAAGAAACTATTGGCCTCTTTCCACCTAGAACAAAGGAGAATGAAAAAACAAAAAAAAAAGACTTAAGGAGGCAATTATTCCAAAGGACATATGGCCCACATGAACCACAGCTTCCTCTAACCTGAGACCAGAAGAACTAGATGGTGTCTGGCTATGACTTCAGACCACTCTGAGGAGGATCACAATACAAGGTCTGGGGCAGAATGGGGAAAAAGTGTACCACAAAATTCAAAAAAAAAAAAAAAAAGAGACCAGATTTACTGGTTTGAAAGAGCCTGGAGAAACCCCTGCTACAATTGTCCTAAGACAATTTTCTAATGTGAAACTATAGACACCGCCCGTGGCCACCTTTGAGCACAAATAACAGACGGGGCTATTAAATTAAACAATAAAATTTGTGAAGAATGTGCCCCTTACAACTACCAACTATAGGAGACCCAAAGGGCAAGAAGGCAGGGAGGGAGAGGGAAACCTGACTAATGGACACAGAGAAGCCAGGAAGGAAACAAGGAGAGTGCTGACACATTTTGTGTATGAAGTTTTTATTGGAAAATTAATTTGCTATGTAAACTTTCACCTAAAACACAAGAACTTTTTTTTTTTATAACTTTTATTAAGCTTCAAGTGAACGTTTACAAATCCAATCAGTCTGTCACATATAAGTTTACATACATCTCACTCCCTACTCCCACTTGCTCTCCCCCTAATGAGTCAGCCCTTTCAGTCTCTCCTTTCTTGACAATTTTGCCGGCTTCCCTCTCTCTCTATCCTCCCATCCCCCCTCCAGACAAGAGTTGCCAACACACTCTCAAGTGTCCACCTGATATAATTAGCTCACTCTTCATCAGCGTCTCTCTCCCACCCGCTGACCAGTCCCTTTCATGTCTGATGAGTTGTCTTCGGGGATGGTTCCTGTCCTGTGCCAACAGAAGGTCTGGGGAGCATGGCTGCCGGGATTCCTCTAGTCTCAGTCAGACCGTTAAGTTTGGTCTTTTTATGAGAATTTGGGATCTGCATCCCACTGATCTCCTGCTCCCTCAGGGGTCCTCTGCTGTGCTTCCTGTCAGGGCAGTCATCGATTGTGGCCGGGCACCAACTAGTTCTTCGGCTCTCAGGATGATGTAGGTCTCTGGTTCATGTGGCCCTTTCTGTCTCTTGGGCTCTTAGTTGTCCTGTGGCCTTGGTGTTCTTCATTTTCCTTTGCTCCAGGTGGGTTGAGACCAATTGCTGCATCTTAGATGGCCGCTTGTTAGCATTTAAGACCCCAGACGCCACATTTCAAAGTGGGATGCAGAATGATTTCATAATAGAATTATTTTGCCAATTGACTTAGAAGTCCCCTCAAACCATGTTCCCCAGACCCCTGCCCCTGCTCCGCTGACCTTTGAAGCATTCATTTTATCCCGGAAACTGCTTTTGGTCCAGTCCAATTGAGCTGACCTTCCATGTATTGAGTGTTGTCTTTCCCTTCACCTAAAGCAGTTCTTATCTACTGATTAATCAACAAAAAAACCCTCTCCCACCCTCCCCCCCCCCCCTCGTAACCACAAAAGTATGTGTTCTTCTCAGGTTTACTATTTCTCAAGATTTTATAATAGTGGTCTTATACAATATTTGTCCTTTTGCCTCTGACTCATTTCGCTCAGCATAATGCCTTCCAGGTTCCTCCATGTTATGAAATGTTTCAGAGATTCGTCACTGTTCTTTATCGATGTGTAGTATTCCATTTTGTGAATATACCACAATTTATTTACCCATTCATCCATTGATGGACACCTTGGTTGCTTCCAACTTTTTGTTATTGTAAACAGAGCTGCAATAAACATGGGTGTGCATATATCTGTTTGTGTGAAGGCTCTTGTTTCTCTAGGGTATATTCCAAGGTGTGGGATTTCTGGGTTGTATGGTAGTTCTATTTCTAACTGTTTAAGATAACGCCAGATAGATTTCCAAAGTGGTTGTACCATTTTACATTCCCACCAGCAGTGTATGAGAGTTCCAATCTCTCTGCAGCCTCTCCAACATTTATTATTTTGTGTTTTTTGGATTAATGCCAGTCTTACTGGTGTGAGATGAAATCTCATCGGAGTTTTAATTTGCATTTCTCTAATGGCTAATGATCGAGAGCATTTTCTCATGTATCTGTTGGCTGCCTGAATATCTTCTTTAGTGAAATGTGTGTTCATATGCTTTGCCCACTTCTTGACTGCGTTGTTTGTCTTTTTGTGGTTGAGTTTTGACAGAATCATGTAGATTTTAGAGATCAGGCGCTGGTCGGAGATGTCATAGCTGAAAATTCTTTCCCAATCTGTAGGTGGTCTTTTTACTCTTTTGGAGAAGTCTTTAGATGATCATAGGTGTTTGATTTTTAGGAGCTCCCAGTTATCGGGTTTCTCTTCATCATTTTCAGTAATATTTTGTATTCTGTTTACACCTTGTATTAGGGCTCCTAGGGTTGTCCCAATTTTTTCTTCCATGATCTTTATCGTTTTAGTCTTTATCTTTAGGTCTTTGATGCACTTGGAGTTAGTTTTTGTGCATGGTGTGAGGTATGGGTCCTGTTTCATTTTTTTGCAAATGGATATCCAGTTATGCCAGCACCGTTTGTTAAAAAGGCTATCTTTTCCCCAATTAATTGACACTGGTCCTTTGTCAAATATCAGCTGCTCATACGTGGATGGATCTATGTCGGGGTTCTCAATTCTGTTCCATTGGTCTATGTGCCTGTTGTTGTACCAGTACCAGGCTGTTTTGACTACTGTGGCTGTATAATAGGTTCTGAAGTCAGGTAAAGTGAGTCTTCCCACTTTCTTCTTCTTTTTCAGTAATGCTTTGCTTATCCGGGGCTTCTTTCCCTTCCATATGAAACTGGTGATTTGTTTCTCTATCCCCTTAAAATATGACATTGGAATTTGGATCGGAAGTGCGTTAAATGTATAGATAGCTTTTGGTAGAATAGACATTTTTACTATGTTAAGTCTTCCTATCCATGAGCAGGGTATGTTTTTCCACTTAAGTATGTCCTTTTGAATTTCTTGTAGTAGAGCTTTGTAGTTTTCTTTGTATAGGTCTTTTACATCCTTGGTAAGATTTATTCCTAAGTATCTTATCTTCTTGGGGGCTACTGTGAATGGTATTGATTTGGTGATTTCCTCTTCGGTGTTCTTTTTGTTGATGTAGAGGAATCCAAGTGATTTTTGTGTGTTTATTTTATAACCTGAGACTCTGCCAAACTCTTCTATTAGTTTCAGTAGTTTTCTGCAGGATTCCTTAGGGTTATCTGTTTATATAATCATGTCATCTGCAAATAGTGATAACTTTACTTCTTCCTTGCCAATTCGGATACCCTTTATTTCTTTGTCTAGCCTAATTGCCCTGGCTAGGACTTCCAGCACGCTGTTGAATAAGAGCGGTGATAAAGGGCATCCTTGTCTGGTTCCCGTTCTCAAGGGAAATGCTTTCAGGTTCTCTCCATTTAGAGTGATATTGGCTGTTGACTTTGCATAGAAGCCCTTTATTATGTTGAGGAATTTTCCTTCAATTCCTATTTTGGTAAGAGTTTTTATCATAAATGGGTGTTGGACTTTGTCAAATGCCTTTTCTGCATCAATTGATAAGATCATGTGGTTTTTATCTTTTGTTTTATTTATGTGGTGGATTACATTAATGGTTTTTCTGATATTAAACCAGCCTTGCATACCTGGTATAAATCCCACTTGATCATGGTGAATTATTTTTTTGATGTGTTGTTGGATTCTATTGGCTAGAATTTTGTTGAGGATTTTTGCATCTATGTTCATGAGGGATATAGGTCTAAAATTTTCTTTTTTTGTAATGTCTTTACCTGGTTTTGGTATCAGGGAGACGGTGGCTTCATAGAATGAGTTGGTTAGTATTCCGTCATTTTCTATGCTTTGGAATACCTTCAGAAGTATTGGTGTTAAGTCTTCTCTGAAAGTTTGGTAGAACTCTGCAGTGAAGCCGTCCGGGCCAGGGCTTTTTTTTGTTGGGAGTTTTTTGATTACCGTTTCAATCTCTTTTTTTGTTATGGGTCTATTTAGTTGTTCTACTTCTGAATGTGTTAGTTTAGGTAGGTAGTGTTTTTCCAGGAATTCATCCATTTCTTCTAGGTTTGCAGATTTGTTAGAGTACAATTTTTGATAATAATGTGAAATGATTCTTTTAATTTCATTTGGTTCTGTTGTGATGTGGTCCTTCTCGTTTCTTATTCGGGTTATTTGTTTCCTTTCCTGTATTTCTTTAGTCAGTCTAGCCAATGGTTTATCAATTTTGTTAATTTTTTCAAAGAACCAGCTTTTAGCTTTGTTAATTCTTTCAATTGTTTTTCTGTTCTCTAATTCATTTAGTTCAGCTCTAATTTGTATTATTTGTTTTCTTCTGGAGCCTGATGGATGGTTTTGTTGCTCAGTTTCTATTTGTTCAAGTTGTAGGGACAGTTCTCTGATTTTGGCTCTTTCTTCCTTTTGTATGTGTGCATTTATCGATATAAATTGGCCTCTGAGCACTGCTTTTGCTGTGTCCCAGAGGTTTTGATAGGAAGTATTTTCATTCTCGTTGCTTTCTATGAATTTCCTTATTCCCTCCTTGATGTCTTCTATAACCCAGTCTTTTTTCAGGAGGGTATTGTTCAGTTTCCAAGTATTTGATTTCTTTTCCCTAGTTTTTCTGTTATTGATCTCTAGTTTTATTGCCTTGTGGTCAGAGAAGATGCTTTGTAATATTTCGATGTTTTGGACTCTGCAAAGGTTTGTTTTATGACCTAATATGTGGTCTATTCTAGAGAATGTTCCATGTGCGCTAGAAAAAAAAGTATATTTTGCAGCAGTTGGGTGGAGAGTTCTGTATAAGTCAATGAGGTCAAGTTGGTTGATTGTTGTAATTCGATCTTCCGTGTCTCTGTTGAGCTTCTTACTGGATGTCCTGTCCTTCTCCGAAAGTGGTGTGTTGAAGTCTCCTACTATAATTGTGGAGGTATCTATCTCACTTTTCAATTCTGTTAAAATTTGATTTATGTATCTTGCAGCCCTGTCATTGGGTGCATAAATATTTAATATGGTTATGTCTTCCTGATTAATTGTCCCTTTTATCATCATATAGTGTCCTTCTTTATCCTTTGTGGTGGATTTAAGTCTAAAGTGTATTTTGTCAGAAATTAATATTGCTACTCCTCTTCTTTTTTGCTTATTGTTTGCTTGATATACTTTTTTCCATCCTTTGAGTTTTAGTTTGTGTCTCTCAGTCTAAGGTGTGTCTCTTGTAGGCAGCATATAGATGGACCGTGTTTCTTTATCCAGTCTGTGACTCTCTGTCTCTTCATTGGTGCATTTAGTCCATTTACATTCAGGGTAATTATAGATAAATAAGTTTTTAGTGCTGTCATTTTGATGCCTTTTTATGTTTGTTGTGGACAATTTCTTTTTTCCACATACTTTTTTGTGCTGAGATGTTTTTCTTAGTAAATTGTGAGATCCTCATTTTCATAGTGTTTGACTTTATGTTAGTTGAGTCGTTACGTTTTTCTTGGCTTTTATCTTGAGTTATAGAGTTGTTATATCTTTTTGTGGTTACCTTATTATTTACCCCTATTTTTCTAAGTAAAAACCTAACTTGTATTGTTCTATATCGCCTTGTATCACTCTCCATATGGCAGTTCAATGCCTCCTGTATTTAGTCCCTCTTTTCGATTATTGTGATCTTTTACCTATTAACTTCCATGATTCCCTGTTATGTGTAGTTTTTTTTTAATTAATCTTAATTTGTTTGTTTTTGTGATTTCCGTATTTGAGTTGATATCAGGACGTTCTGTTTTGTGATCTTGTGTTGTGCTGATATCTGATATTATTGGTTCTCTGACCAAACAATATCCTTTAGTATTTCTTGTAGCTTTGGTTTGGTTTTTGCATATTCTCTAAACTTGTGTTTGTCTGTAAATATCTTAATTTCGCCTTCATATTTCAGAGAGAGTTTTGCTGGATATATGATCCTTGGCTGGCAGTTTTTCTCCCTCAGTGTTCTGTATATGTCGTCCCATTCCCTTCTTGCCTGCATGGTTTCTGCTGAGTAGTCTGAACTTATTGATTCTCCCTTGAAGGAAACCTTTCTTTTCTCCCTGGCTGCTTTTAAAATTTTCTGTTTATCTTTGGTTTTGGTGAGTTTGATGACAATATGTCTTGGTGTTTTTCTTTTTGGATCAATCTTAAATGGGGTTCGATGAGCATCTTGGATAGATATCCTTTTGTCTTTCATGATGTCAGGGAAGTTTTCTGTCAGGAGATCTTCAACTATTTTCTCTGTGTTTTCTGTCCTCCCTCCCTGTTCTGGGACTCCAATCACTCGCACGTTATCCTTCTTGATTGAGTCCCACATGATTCTTAGGGTTTCTTCATTTTTTTTAATTCTTTTATCTGATTTTTTTTCAGCTATCTTGGTGTTGATTCCCTGGTCCTCCAGATGTCCCAGTCTGCATTCTAATTGCTCGAGTCTGCTCCTCTGACTTCCTATTGCGTTGTCTAATTCTGTAATTCTATTGTTCATCTTTTGGATTTCTACATGTTGTCTCTCTATGGATTCTTGCAACTTATTAATTTTTCCGGTATGTTCTTGAATAATCTTTTTGAGTTCTTCAACAGTTTTATCGGTGTGTTCCTTGGCTTTTTCTGCAGTTATCCTAATTTCATTTGTGATATCTTTAAGCATTCTGTAAATTAGTTTTTTATATTCTGTATCTGATAATTCCAGGATTGTATCTTCATTTGGGAAAGATTTTGATTCTTCTGTTTGGGGGGTTGTAGAAGCTGTCATGGTCTGCTTCTTTAAGTGGTTTGATATGGATTGCTGTCTCCGAGCCATCTCTGGGAAACTAGTTTTTCCAGAAAATCGGCTAAAAAAAAAATGCAGTCAGATCCCTATCACAGTTCTCCCTCTGGCTCAGGCTTTTCGGATGTTAATGAAGCCGCCTGGGGAGGGTGGGGGAGGGAACAGAGAGATAGGAAGGTAGCACCTCAGAATATAGCCAGAGTTGCTTGTCTTGCTTCGAATGACTATTATATCTGAGATTCCCACAGGGCGCATTGCCTGTGTGTGCTGGCTGTGTGGAGATTGCCCCCAGGGGGTCTGGCCCGCTGGAGTCATGGTCAGATCCTCTGCTTCCAGCCCCACGCCCAGCGTCAAGGCTCCCCCACTGGGACGGTGCACTCTCGACTCCAAAATCAGTCGCTGCCTCCCGGGGACTTCTTGTCCCTCCAGCCGCGTGGCCGTGCCGCCTCTGAAAACCAGTTGGGCCGCCTCCAGGGGTTAGTTCAGGTGGGTGGAGCAGCTCCCCGTGCTTCTGCCATGACCAAGAGTCCCGGCTGGGACGCTGTTCTCCCTGCTCCAATACCAGTCGCTGCCTCCCGGGGACTTCTCCTACCGGCTGCATCCCACGCCGCCCGCGCGACCCTAGTGGGCCCCCTCCCAGGGTTAGTTCAGGGGGTGGAGCAGCTCTCCTTGTTTATGCCGTTCCTGCGTCCAGTCCAAATCCTGGCGGGATGGTTCCCTGGCTGGGACGCAGCTCTTCCCGTTCCAAGACCTGTCACTGCCTCCCGGGGACTTCTTCTACCGGCTACGTCCCACGCCGCCTGCGAACCGGCTGGTCCCCCTCCTGGGGTTAGTTCAGGGGGGTGGAGCAGCTCTCTGTGCTTGTGCCGTACCTGACTGGTACGCTGGCTCCAGGCTCTGGAAACAATCGCTGCTTCCCTGTATTAGTTCGTTCTCCGTCTCTAAATCTGTGTTTGTTGTTCAGGGTTCGTAGATTGTTATGTATGTGATCGATTCACTTGTTTTTCCGTGTCTTTGTTGTAAGAGGGATCCGAGGTAGCGTCTGCCTAGTCCACCATCTTGGCTCCACCCCCCCTTTTTTTTTTTAAAGAAGTTCGGAATTGGGTATCAGTAGATATTACAATTAGGAGATCAAGTATCATCAATGAATGCAATAAAAGCAAAGTAAATCTTGTTTAGTTGCAATGATGAAAGGCTGAATTTGTATTTCTAAGTACTGCTTTTCATGTGCGGTAAGGGAAGAGAAGAGGACTTCTTTTCAATAGCTTTGGAGTTCCATGGAGAGCACCAAGTTATTTTCCATAGTTTACTATCTTTGTTGAGTATCTCATTCTCCTTTTATAAAGCTATCTTCCTTGAGAAAATTATATATTATTTCTGCCAGATTCTACTGGGAATTGAAGAATATGGTATATATAATTCAGTCATCATAAAACTGGGTACTTACAAGTTTTGCAAACTCTTAAAAATTGCTTTTCACATCTCAGCATGAGTTGTGAGATGGAAATTTATTTTCTCATTAAGGGGTTAGCAAAAATATACATTTATACAGTTATTAAAATATGAATTGTATATTAAATTACACTTAAGAGGGATATACGAAGAGACTAGAGCCAGCTTATAATTAAGGATTTGAAAGGACATCAACATTGGAGACTGAATACTGTAGCTTCATAATACTGCTACAGTATTTTTAATACTGCATATGCTTCCTTTACTTTCATATATGAGCTCTATTATTCACATAATTAGGCCACCTGGGTGGCACAAACAGTTACACACTCAGCTACAAAGTGAAAGGTTGGGAGATCGAATCCAGTCAGAGGCGCCTTGGAAAAAAGAAAGATCTACTTCTGAAAGTTCACAGCCGTTGAAAAACTATGGACCACAGTTCTCTGATGCACATGGGGTAGCTTTGAGGTCAAATTGGCTCCAGGACTTTTTTTTTTTTTTTGTCTGTTACTTTTTTATTCATATAGTTACTTATATAAAGTAAAAATACCATTTATATATGATGATGAGGCTTCAAATATGTTTATGAGCATTTAGGCACTGAAACAGACAGTGACTGTTTGAAAAAAATAATAATGATATAAAAAAAAAGGGGAGAGAGATCCTACTCTCAGGCACTCTTGAAAAGTAGATTGCACACAGAACTGACTCAGAAATCCTAATATTTTGCAGTGATTTTGCCGTTGAATAAAGGTGGAACCCTGCAAGTGTCACTGAAACATTTCAGGTATTGGAAAAAATGGAAAAAGTCTGTATTTTTACCTGTAATGAAGCCTCTGTCTTGACTCCCCCCAAGTGTTTCCAAACATGGCAGAGTAAGAAGAATTTATGGATTTTTTTTTACCCTTGGAGCTTCTCCCTGAGGAGATGATAGGCAATTTAGGGACTGTTCCTGAAGCATATGAAAGCTTAACAAAATACTTCTAGGTGATTGGTTAACTGTCCAGGATATTGTGCATTCATCAGTGACCACATTTTTATTCATATAGTGTGTACGTGTGTCTATGTTTATCTATTTCATATGGTCTGGCATTTTACTCTTTGTTAACGTTTATTTTTACCACATGGGGATCTGCATTAATATTCTCTATCTGTAAAACAGAACTGTCAATATTCCCCATTTCTACAGTGGTCTCTTCAAATGGCTGACAAAATGAAGTTGTGCTTAAGCACTTTCTTACTGCATTATTTAAAAGATTTAAATGAAATAAAAGTAATGCAATGTGCATGTGGGAGGTATCACTTCCTCATTTCCTGTTATTTTTGTTATTGTTGCTGTTACTGCTATTTTCAAGGTTTTTTTTTTCCTTTTTGACCTCATAAACAGAAACGTTACACTTGCTTCTCATTTCCTAGTCAATTGCCAACACGTGTTTATGTTTTTTCTTCTTTGTTTTATTTTCCATCATTACATTTCTATATTTTATGTTTTTTCATTCTATCCAATCCTCATTCGAAAACTTTTTTCTCACCTTAATGCATGTTCTGCTGTGATTGATATAATGTTCTACCATATCAAGATACGATCGTAAAGGGTGATAGTCTGCATAATGTTTCATTATGAATATATACTTACTGTGCAATAAATATTTTTGCTGCATTTTGTCATTGTAAATATTTATAATGTATCCATTTGTGACTTTTTTTTTTTTGCTAATTTCTCCTATATTATGTTATGTATGTGGCTTAGTGGTTAAGAGTCTGGCTTTTAGCCAAAAGATCAGCAGTTCAAATCCACCAGGTGCTTCTTGGAAACCCTGTGGGGCAGTTCTACTTTGTCCTATAGGGTCATTATGAGTCAGATTCAACTGGACAGCTTTGGATTTTATTTGGTTTTACGTACCCAAAAAACAACCCACTTATATATATATATTTATTTATAAAACTCATTGCTATCTGAAATGTTGGCTGTTTGAACCCACTAGCCTCTCCAGGGAGAAAAGACCTGGCCATCTGCACCCATGAAGATTACAGCCTAAGCAACTCTATGGGACATTTCTACTCTGTCCTATACATTGCTATGATTTTCAACTGACCGAATGACATCTAACAAAACAAAAATTCTTGAATGGTACATATTTTATTGCCTCCAACAGAACATTGTCTGACTTTACTGCTTCAGGTAAACAAGTTTCTGGAGGAGGACATGATATTTGGGGAACGAGAGGGCCAACGAGAATGGGGGAAGCCCTCGATAAGCTGGATTGACACAGTGGCTACACCAAGGTACTCGGACATACTGATGACTGTGAGGCTAGGACAGGGCCAGGCAATGTTTTCTTCTGTTTTACAGAACGTGGCCATGAGTTGGAATCACTCAATGGCAGGTAACAACAACAGCCACCTTTGGTGATTGACTTTTCACTTCACTCAGTTCTAATGAGGTCCATTCACGTTGTTGAGTGCATCAATAATTTGTTCTTTTTTTACTGCTGAGTATTACTTCATATATGGATTTAAACTAAAAAAAAAAAAATTTTTTTTTTAGTACAGTTTAATTACCCATTCACCCATAGAAGGATATTTTGGGTTGTTACTGGCTTTACCTATTATAAGTAATGTTTCTTTTAACATTTGTGTAAGGATTTTTGTATGAACATAAGTTTTCATTTCTGTGGGGTAAATGTGTAAGTGTGGGTTGTTTTCATTCTGACCAAGTCCCATGCATCCATTTGTATTTTTCATCCATGTATTTGCAAGTACCAATAATTCAGTAGTTTTTTATGACAGAGTGGTATTAACTTGTTGGAAATACCACAATTTATTCGTCCATTCTCAAGTAGATGAACATTTGGATTGATTCTAGTTTTTGAGTATTACAGATAACCTTGTTATGGACATTTGTACACACGTATTTATGGGGCTAAATGCTGTCATTTCACTTATGAGTAAATTGGTTAAATTTTAGGGTAAAACTATGTTCAGCTTTATAAGACCTTGATGCTTAAAATAAATTCTTTTTGTAAGTATTTTCACGATTTTAATTTTCCACTAGCAGTTTATGAATGTTCCATTTCCCTCACATAACTACTAAACACCTGATATTCTAACAGATGTAGAGTTATGTCATCAATGTTTTAACTTGAAGCTCATTGATGAGTGATGAACTGAACATTTTTAATGTGTTTATTTGCCACCAGAATATGTCCTATGAATAAACGAATGTTCGTTTTTATGATCATTTTTCTGGGCTGTTTTTCTTTTTTACTTTATTATTGATATTATTATTTTTGAGTTTTGAGCCCTATGTCTGTATATATTATGGGGATATGGTGGAAAAGTTATTAAAGATCGGGGTGGCTCGAACATCCTCTGAAATGTGGAATAGATTTGGTAAGAGTGGATTTACTTGTTTTTTTTTTTCCTGGTCTTACTGAATGTATTTAATCTTTCACACCATGTGTGTGGTAACTGCGGGCTGTTCATGGATGTCCGCTTTCAGGTTGAGAAAGCTCTATTTTAATACTAATTTGGTCAAAGTTTTATCACATTTATTGAGACTTTTAAAACATTTCTCTACATCTATTTATATGGCATTGTTTGCCATTTTATTTGTTATTATGATGAATGTTGTTAATTGATTTTTTTAATGGGAAACTATCCATGCATTCCTAGGGCACACCAAATTAAGTGTACTATTGTCTTCACGTATTGCCAGACTCAATTTTTTTATATTTTTCACATATGTGCTCTGTTGTTTTCTTTTCTTTTAATGTCTCTGTCTGCCTTTGATATCGGTTTAACCTGTCCTCATAGAGGAAATGTAAATATACACTTCTCGTCAGTTCTGTAAAAGAGTTTGTGCAGAATTGGCTAATTCTTTTTTCCCTAAATACTTAAAAAGTTTCCAAATCAAGCCACTTGAAATGATAAGGTGCGGTAGGTTTTAAATTTCCATTTTGATATTCTCTTTATAAATTATATTTTTCTCACATGTTTTCTAGTCTCTACATATATGGAAAAAATATCATAACCCACCTTGCAGGGTCTTATCCTAAAACCCAGGTTGAAAACTTTTTTAAAGACAAGCTTAGCGCACCTGAAATTTAATTTTTTTCTCATTAAAATGTTTTGAATATTAAAAGAATAAGGAAATAGAAATGGAAAATTAGGAGGGAACATGGAGCAACTATGTCTAGAAATCATGGCAAATATAGAAAATGCTACATATCACAACTCACCCACTAGAAACACAGCATAGTCCGAACCATGGGTTATCTCCTTATGCTTCTTCCAAGCAGGATAATCAAAATGATGAGTTCAAACAATAGACTCTGATCAAAACACATGCTCATATTATTCAAATTGAAGAAAATCCAGCCAAACAAAACCAAGGCAACAAACATAACTCATCATACAATAGACTTCTTATGCAAGGGTACAGAAACAATTAGAAAATGACTTCCAAACAAGAGTAATTATTGTTTTCTAGAGAGATAAGGATAACAATCTATGAGACAAAAGCATGGATTTAGGAAGCAATATCTGTCTGGGAGAGACAAAATGAAAAAACCTGGAAACTTCTGTGACTGACCTCAATAAATCTGTCTTAACTTATATACCCACATATACAGGCAAAATTGGCTAATTTAGACAAAACCAGATACTCAGCTGATCCTGTCAAATACAGTTTTATTTTGTTTATACCAATATTACAATATAGTAATAATAAAAATAATAAAGTATATGGACTCTAAGGGCTCAAATATGAAAGTAAAGGCACTGATGATGAAAGAAGGGGATTTTAAGGTTTAGAAAGTGGTCATTTGGGCAAATTCACGTAACTGAGTACTCGAACCAACCCACCCCAGTGAGCCTTTTTTTAATCAGAATTAGCTACACAGGGCAGCGTGTAAGAAATAAAATAGGAGGTGTGTGTGAGCATGCATACACACACACACACACACACTTTCTATATATATTTTTTCTACTAGATAAGGAAAACACCAGGTATTTGGAAATCTTCCTGTATCTATTAGTTTCACTGTCCCACTCAACATATTCGATGTTCTTATTAAAAAAAGAAGTAACACCCTCGAGACGTTCTAGTATGCTATAAAATTTCTTAATTATTATGCTTATAATGCATCGCTCCTGCTCAAGGAAGGGAAAGCTTTGTACTGTTTCATTTATTAATCTACTTACAGCCTTAGTAGAATGACTGGCAGAAGGCAGTACAGAAATATATGTTTTCTGTGATTTTGTGCTTCCTAGCCCCTCTGGAGGCACACAGAAAAAAGTTTAAAGCACAAAATGTAATTTATATAAATCATAAGTTATAGTGAATGTCGAGAAAATATATTGCATAATTGTTCTAAAGTCCTACATAAGGCATATTTTACATTTTTATTCCTCAAACTGTAGATCAAGGGATTCAACATGGGGATTACCAGGGTGTAAAATATGGAAGCCACTTTATCAGTGTCAAAGGACTGACTGGACTTGGGCTGCAGATACATAAAGATTAAAGTCCCATAGAACACTACCACCACAGTCAGGTGGGATCCACAGGTGGAGAAGGCCTTGTGCCTGCCCTCAGCTGAGCTCAGTTTGATAATGGATACAATTATGAATAGGTAAGAAACAAGAACTATTAGGAGGGATGAAATCAGATCAAAAACAGATAAGATGAGAATGACCAATTTGATTTCCTCTGTGTCTGAGCAGAGCAAAGATAACAAGGGGAGAACGTCACAGTAGAAATGCCTGATGACATTGTGGCCACAGAAGGATAAATTAAAAATCTTTATGGTGACCAGGAGAGAAACAAATGTGCTGTAGAGATAGGGGATTGCAACAAGCACCAAACACGTCCTTTGTGACATGATGACTGTGTAGCACAAAGGGTTACAGACGGCCACATAGCGGTCGTAGGACATTGCTGACAGAATAAAAAATTCACTAATTATGAACATGATAACGAAAACTAGCTGTGTAGCACAAAAATAACAGGAGATGGTATTTTCATCCACAACAAAATTTGCCAACATTTTTGGTCCCACGGCAGTTGAATAACCAAGATCAGTGATAGCCAGGTGTCTTAGAAAAAAATACATGGGAGTTTCTAGCCTGGAGTCCATCTTCGTGAGGATGATGATGCCCAAGTTGCCCACCACTGAGATCATGTAGATAATGAGGAACAGCCCGAACAATGGTGCCTGCAGCTCTGGGCTGTCTGTGATTCCCGTCAGAAAGAATTCATTCAGCACTGTTAGATTGTGTTTGTCCATCTAGGTCTATCAGGAAACCTATTGTGGATAGAGACATCAGCATAGTCAATAGGGTTTATGTAGCATCATCTGATAGATCTTTAGTATACAAAGGCAATATGATAAATGAAAACATAAATCTGAACCCTCCAATACAGTTATTTGAAATCCCTCCTCCATGAATATAGAGAGAGGAGGAAAGAGGGAAAGAAAGAGAAATCTAACTTGTTATCGAGTGGGTAAAATTTGATCCCCAAAGAACATTTTACAATGACTGGGACATTTTGGATGTCACAACTAGGAGAAGGGTACTACTCGTACCTAATGGAAACCTGGGATGTTATTAACATTCTGCTATATGCCGGGTAACTACACATAATAAGAAAATTTCTGATCCAAACTGTCACTGTGGCAGAAGTTGAGAAACCCTGATATAAACATAGAGATATAGACACATATTCACATAATTACTTATTTAAAGGAAAAATATTATTTAATCATAATGTTTCAAAGGTACTTATGAGCATTTAGCCTCTGAAACAAAGTGTGAATATAATATTTGAAAAAAAATAATAATGCGAAAAAAAATACACAGAGATCCTAGTCTCAGGCACTACTGAAAAGTGGAATGCACACAAAACTGACTCAGAAATCTTAATATTTTGCAATGACTTTGCCATTGAATACAGGTGGGACCTTGCAAGTGTCACTGAAACATTTCACTTCTTGGTAAAATATGGAAACAATCTTTTTACCTGTAATGAATCATCTGGCTTGACTCCCCAAGTGTTTCTTAACATGGCAGAGTGAGAAGAATTTATGGATTTTTTTTCCAACCTTGGAGATTCTCCCTGAGGACATGCCAAGCAATTTGTTGATTGTTCCTGAAGCATTTGAAAGCTTAACAAAATACCTGGGGGTTGTTTCTTAATTGTCCAGGACATTTTGTATTCACCAGTGACCAAAATTGTATTGATATAGTATGTATGCATGTCTCTGTTTATCTATTTCATATAGTCTTGCATTTTACTTTGTTAGCATTCCATTTTTACCACATGGGGATCTGGATTAAAAGACTGTATCTGTAAAACAGAACTGTCAATATTCCCATTTCTACAGGGGCCTCTACTAATGGATGACAAAATGAAGTTGTGCTTAAACACCTTCCTACTGCATTATTTCAAAGACTTAAAAGGAATAAAAGTAATGCATTGTGCATATGTGAGATAGCACTTCCTAGTTCACTGTTATTTTTGTTTTTGTTGCTGTTATAGCTATTTTCAAGGTTTCTTTTTTTTGTTGTTTTCCTTTTTGACCTCAGGAACAGAAATGTTACCCTTGTTTCTCATTTCATAGTCAATTGCCATCATGTGTTTATGTTTTTTGCTTGTTTGTTTTATTTTCCATCACTATATTTCAGTATTTTATGTTTTTTCATTTTGTCCAATCCTCTTTCCAGAACTTATTTCTCACCTTAATAAATGTTCTTTTATGCTTGATATAATGTTCTGCCATATCAACGCACCCTCATAAAGTGTGATATTTGTGTGGAATGTTTCATTATGAATATATATTTACCGTGCTATGAATATTTTTGCTGCATTTGTCATTGTAAATATTTCTAATGTATCCCTTTGTGACCCTTTTTTTTTTCTTATTATTTCTCCTATATAATGGTATGTATGTGGCGTAGTGGTTAAGAGTCCAGCTGTTAACCAAAAGATCGGTGGTTCAAGCCCACCAGGTGTTCCTTGGAAACCCTGTGGGCAGTTCTACTTTGTCGTATAGGATCATCATGAGTCAAAGTCAACTCGACATTATTGGATTTTGGTTATATACATGTATATATATATATATACATATATATATACAAAACTCACTGCTAAGTGGAAAGTTAGCTGTTTGAACCTACTAGCCTTCTTGGGGAGAGAAGACCTGGCCATCTGTACCCATAAAGATTACAGCCTCAGCAACCCTATGGGACATTGCTACTCTGTCCTGTGCATCGCTGTGATTTTCAATTGACTGAATGACACCTAAGAAAACAAAAAAATTCCTGAATGGTACATATTTTGTTGCCTCCAACAGAACACTGTCTGAGTTTCTTGCTTCAGGCATGTTATCAGGAAAGACCAGTTTCTGGGTAAGAACCTCATGTTTGGTGAAATAGAGGGCCAATAAGAAGGAAGGAACCTCTCCATGAGATGAATTGACGCAGTGGCTGCAAAAATGAACTTTAACATACTGATGATTGCGAGGATAGGACAGGGCCAGGCAATGTTCTGTTCTGTTCTTTTTTACATAACGTCACACTGAGTTGAGGTAACTCAGTGACAGGTAACAACAACAACGTCTTGTGATTGACTGTTTTCACTTCACAGGATTCTATCGAGGCCCATCCACACTGTTACGTGTATCAATACTTTGTTCTTTTTTACTGGTGAGTATGGCTTTTTTTTTTTTTTTATGGCTTTAGGTATGGATTTAGGACAGTTTAGGACAGTTTAATTACCCATTACCCATAGAAGGACATTATGGGTTGTTACTAGTTTTTAGCTATTATAAAAATTATTTCTTTGAACATTTGTGTAAGGATTTTTGTACAAACATAAGTTTTCACATGTGTGGGATAAATGTCTCCATGTGGGTCGTTTTAATTTTGACAAAGCCTGATGTATCAATTTGTGCTTTTCATCCATGTATTTGCATGTACCAATAATTCAGTAGTTTTTATTACTGAGTGGTGTTAACTTGCTTGGGAATACCACAATTTATTCATCCATTCTCAACTAGAAGAACATTTGGGTTGATTCTAGTTTTTGAGTATTACAAACAAACTTGTCATAGACATTTCTATACATGTATTTATAAGGATAAAAGCTCTCATTTCACTTGGGTAGATATGAGAAAATTGGTTAAATTTTAGGGTAAAACAATGTTCAGCCTTTTAAGACCCTGGTACTTAAAACAAATTATTTTTTTTAAGTATTTTTATCAATTTAATATTCCACTAACAGTTTATGAATGTTCTGTTTTCCCCACAAACTTACCAAACACCTGATATTCTAATAACCCACCCCAGTGCCATCGAGTCATCAGTGAATTTCAGGTTAAACCCTGGTGAGATAACAACAGATGTATAGTTATCTCACCAGGGTTTAACCTGAAATTCACTGATGGATAATGAACTGAACATTTTTAACGTGTTTATTTGCCAGCTGAATATGTCTCAAAAATAAGTGAATGTTCATTTTTATGATCATTTTTTATGGACTGTTTCTTTTCTTTTTCTTTTATTATTATTATTATTATTGAGTTTTGAGGCCTTTCTCTGTATGTATTATGTAGCCCTGGTGGGACAGTGGTTAAAGAGCTGGATGGCTAACCAAAAGTTTGGCAGTTCGAATCCACCACTCAATCCTTAAAAACCGTGTGAGACAGTTCTAATCTTTCCTATAGGGTTGTTATGAGTCAGAATCTACTCCATAGCAATGGGGGGGGTGGTGGTGAGGGGAGGGACATATATATTATGGACACAGACCATTTATGAGATATACTATTTGAAAATATTATCTCCCAGAATATGACCTGTTTTTATACAAGTGTCTTTTGAAGAGCAGAAGTTTAATATTTCCTGTTGTCAAACTTTTTATGAATTTCGTTTTTGGTGTTATAGCTACGAAATCTCCAAATGTATCTATAAAATCAATGAAAGCCTACTTAAAATCCAAAAAAGCTGTTTCTTTTTTTAAAATAAACTTATAAGCTGAGAATAAATTCACAAATAAATGCTAGGTTAATTTTTTAGTTCTATGACTGTATTGTAGGGTCTATTAGATTTTTTACATAAAAAAACATGTCATCTATCAATAATTAAAGTTTTCCTCCTTCTTTTCCAATCTGGATGCTTTCTATTTATTTATTTAATTCTTTATTGCCTTATTGTGTGGCCTAGAACAGCCGCTAAATGTGGAATTGATTAGGTGAGAGTAGATTTACTTGTTTTGATCCTGGTCTTACTGGGAATGTTTTCAGTCTTTCATACCATGTGTGATGGTAGCTGTAGGTTGTTCACGGGTGCCCTCTATCAGGTTGAGGAAGCTTCATTGTAATACTAGATTGGTTAAGGTTTTATCACAATTATTGGTACTTTTAAAATGCTTCTCTACATCTATTGTATGACTTTCTTGGCATTTTTATTTGTAATTACGGAGAATGCCAATAACTGATTTTTTAATGCAAAACTATCCATGCATTTCTGAAGCATGCCTATTTGGTGTACTATTGTCTTTACATATTGCCAGACTCAATTTCTTAATTTTTACTTTAGATTTTTCACAAATGTGCTCTGTTGTTTTCTTTTAATGCCTTTGTCCGCCTTTAATATCAGAGTAAAGCTATCCTCATATAAAAAAAAAAAGGAAATGCAAAATACCCTTCTTCAGTTTTGTAGAAGGGTTTGTGTACAATTGGTTAATTCTTTTTCACTAAAAGCTTATCAGAATTTCCCAGTCCAGCCACTTGGAATGGTTGTGAACAGGGTGTGTCTTAAATTTCCATTTTGATACCCTGTCTTTACAAATGATATTTTTCCCATGTGTTTTATAGTCTCTACATACTTGGAAATATATCATAACCTACCTCGAAGGATCCCAACCTCAAATCCAGATTGGATTATTTTTTAAAGACAAAAAAAAAAAAAAAACCTTAGCAGAAAAAAAATAAATACATGTCTAAAATTTATTTTTTTCTCATTACAAATTTTTTTGAATATTAATGAGTAAGAATAAAAAATATACAGAAAAATTAGGAGGGAATATGGAGCAACTATGTCCAGAAATCATGGCAAATATATAAAATGCTACACATTACACCTCACTCACTAGAAACACAGCATAGCCCAAGCCATGGGTTATCTCCTTACGCTTCTTCCAAGCAGAGTAATTGAAATGATGAATTCAAACAACAGATACTGATCGAACTAAAGTTCACACTCATGTTCATCAAGGTTAAGAAAATCCAGCCAAACAAAAACAAGGCAACAAACTTAACTCATCACACAATAGACCTCTTATGCAAGGGCACATAAAAAATTAGAAAATGACTTCTAAACAAGAGTAATTGTTCTTTTCTGGAGACATAAGGATAACAATCTTTGAGACAAAAGCATGGAAATAGGAAGCAATATTAATTTGGGACAGGAAAAATGAAAAAACCTGGGAACTTCTGTGGCTGAGCTCATAAATTTACCTTAACAGGTATACCCACTGATACAGATAAAATGGGCTAACTTAGACAAAACCAGATACCGAGCTGATCTCGTTGAATATAAGTTTTTTTTTTTTTACTGTTTATACTAATATTACAATATAGTAATAATAAAAATAATAACAAAGTAAACAGACTCTAAGGGCTCAAATATGAAAGTAAAGGCAGGGTTTAGAAAGTGGACATTTGAGCAAATTTAAATGACTGAGTGCTTTAAATCAACCCACCACACTGAGCCTTCTTTTAATCAGAATTAGCTACCCAGGGCTGAGTGTCAGCAATAAAACAGAAAGTTTGTGGAAGTGCGCACGCGGGCACAAGCACATACACACTTTCTCCTTTTTTTTTTTTTTTCTAGTAGGTGAGGAAAACACCGGGTACTTGGAAATCTTCCTGTATCTGTTACAGTTTCACTATCCCACTGAAGATATTCAATTTTCTTTTTTAAAAAACTACCAACTTTCTTAATTATTGTACTCATATTGCATCACTCCTGCTCAAAGAAGGCAATGCTTTGTACTGTTTCATTTATTAATCTGCTTACAGCTCTTAGTAGAGTGTCTGGTAGAAGGCAATATAGAAATATATGTTGAACTTTTCTGTGCATTTTGTGCTTGCTATTCCCTCTGGAGGCACACAGAAAGAAGTTTAAAGCCCAAATGTAAATTATATGAATCATATGTTAGAATGAACTTTGAGAAAATATATTGCATATTCGTCCTAAAGCCCTATGTAAGGCATATTTTACATCTCTATTTCTCAGACTGTAGATCACGGGATTCAACATGGGAATCACCAGGGTGTAAAATATGGAAGCCACTTTATCAGTGTCAAAGGAATGACTGGACTTGGGCTGCAGATACATAAAGATTAAAGTCCCATAGAACACTACCACCACAGTCAGGTGGGATCCACAGGTGGAGAAGGCCTTGTGCCTGCCCTCAGCTGACTTCAGTCTGAGAATGGATACAATTATGAGTATATAAGAATCAAGAACTATTAGAAGGGATGAAATCAAACCAAAAACAGATAAGATGAAAATGACCAATTTGATCTCATGCGTGTCTGAGCACAGCAAAGATAACAAGGGGAGAATGTCACAGTAGAAATGCCTGATGACATTATGGCCACAGAAGGATAAATTAAAAATCTTTATTGTGACCAGGAGAGAAACAAATGTGCTGTAGAGATAAGGGATTGCCACCAGCACAGAACACAACCCTCGTGACATGATGACGGTGTAGCACAAAGGGTTACAGATAGCCACATAGCGGTCGTAAGACATTGCTGACAGAATAAACAATTCAGTAGTTATGAATACCATAAAGAAAACTTGCTGTATAGCACAAAAATAATACGAGATTTTATTTTCATCCACACCAAAATTTGCCAGCATTTTGGGTCCCACGGCTGTGGAATAACCAAGATCAGTGATAGCCAGGTGTCTGAGAAAAAAGTACATGGGAGTTTGTAGCCTGGAGCCTATCTTGGTAAGGATGATGATGCCCAAGTTGCCCACCACTGAAATCATGTAGATGATGAGGAGCAGTCCAAACAATGGAGCCTGCAGCTCTGGGCGGTCTGTGATTCCAGTCAGAATGAATTCATTCAGCGCTGTTAGATTATGTTTGTCCATCTTGGTTTATCGGGTAACTTGTTCTGAATGGAGACATCAGCATCATCAATAGATTTTATGCAATATCGTCTGGTAGGTTTTTGTATACAAAACCAGAAGGAATAGTATAAATCCAAACATTCTATTTTAGGATATTTGAATACATATCCAACTGACACAAATTTTACACACCCATATAAGTATAGATTGATGGATACATTGGTAGATAGATGAAACAAAAATGAATAATATGTTAAATTTTTAGGTGTTAGGTACATAGATATTTATTATATTCTTCTTAAAACTTTTATCTTTTTCACATACCTAAAAAATACACAGATACATTTTGAACCCTGTCCTTCAAAATACTACCTTATGAAAACTCATATATATATAGATGGTCCAGAATGGAACAATCAACATACTAGACAGGTTTTCAATAGATACATAATTGATCACAGTGGAAATTATTTGTCTTTATACAAGAAAACATGCCTAGAGATATGTGTACATTGATGCAACCTCTGCTATACCTCCATTTGTAATGCATACTGTGTGGTGCTTTGGACAAATAACATAAGTTATGTGAATCTTTTTATCCCCATCTGAAAAATCAGATTCTGTCTCTTTTTTGCAGGGTTGTTAGGAAGGATAAATGAGAGTTAAAGGCTTCAATGTGTCTACGATACTTGAAAATAATTCTAAAATAGTGTGTCTACACTATTTGTCTACCTATTTGTGTTTCTGTCTGTATATCTATCATCTATCATCATCATCATCTGTTGTTTCTTGTTGTTGACAGTAATAACTTGGAATTATTATTTTTTGTTGTTAATTGTTTTGATCTTTAAGATATTTATAGGTATATTGTTCTGGACTGTGACTTAAGATCTTTGTCACCATTTTCAGGATGAATAGGTTCATTAAAATGTTATCCTTGTAAGTGACCCCAGCCCTATATTCCATAACACCTATTCTATGACTAAAGTGTCTAAAAGTGTCATTCTTTAGATTACTTTCTTTTCTGGTCTAATTAAAATACTTCCATTTCTAGTTGGGCATTTGTATTGTAACTGACATGTTCTAAGTTTTTTTAAGAAATCAGGTGTATATATTTTTTCTCATGGAGAAACCTAAGACATATGAGGAAACCTGAATAGTGAAACCTTGATGCCACAAACTCCCACTTGTAAAAAAAGTATCCTCTACTTTCATGAAAAAGAAAGTTTAGAAAATCACAATATGATACAGTAGCATAGGAGAAGAAAAACATTTATCGATGATGACATCTATGGGAATTACCGGAAGTTATGCAAAAACTTTTTGAACATGAAACATGCTCTGTTAAACATTGGAACTCCCATGTGGCATGATATATCATGGATAAATTTAAGTATAATCTTTAAAAAAGTGCATCTGAATATACCACAGAGGTTTTAAAAATAAAAGAATAGCCCTGCAGGTCAGTATACCAAAATAATAGGTTCAAAACTCTGTGATCATTACTGCTTCATATGAATATCTGTGTATCAACCCCTCCATCTATCTCTCTACCTCTCTAACTCTTATCTCTCTATCTATCAATCTATCCATCTATGTATCTGTCTACATATCTATTTTCTATCTGGCATGTATCTATTCCTGAACACTATGAGTAGTGCAGTCTCTGAGTAAATTATTAGTCAACAAATTCAGACATTAAATTTCATACCATTAAATTACAAAAGTGAATAAATGAAGTGCATTTTTATCTCATATAAAACATATCAAGAATAATGGTGGAAAGCAGACTGAATTGAAATAAAATTATTAATATTTTTCTGTGGCTTTGCTATCAAATAACAATGAGGCTGTGAAACTGTGACTAAAATATTCTAGGTGCTAGTAAAACATGCTAATTTATAAACATATTCTACCTTTTACCTGTAATGAATCTGTTTTGACACTTTGAGCATATTCCACCTGAGTTTAGAGGTCATCTCAAGAATAGATTTGACACATTGAACACTAATGACTGAAGATTAGCCAAGTTTGCAATGACATCAAGCATCGTAGAAAAAGAATGCAACATGGCGTAGAGGAAACAATATATACTTTTCTCTCAGTCTTTGAGCATCTCCCTGGGGAGGTACCAGGCAATGTGTTAATTACATCTGAAGCACCTGAAAGCTTAATGAAAAATGTAGGATATTTGTTAATTTTCTAAACAAATTGTATTCACCAGGAAGTAAATCTCTTTTAGATATATTTATTCATTTATTCTCAGTTAAGTTTCAATTTGCCCATCCAAGGATCTAGAGTAAAATATTTTACCTTTAGGTCAGGCCATACTCAATATTCCCCCATTTGCTTAATGTTCTAAAATGGAATTAAATTAGTACATTTCATAAATATAATGCACCCTTTGTGTTTAATTTCCTATATTTTCACTATTTTTTTTTTTTTTTACCTTGGGAACAGATATTAGTCACTTCGACACCTCCTATTATTGCAAGTTTTCTTTTTAAGTCTTCTCTCATTTTATTTTATTAGATGAACATATTCTATTTTATGGGCATGACTCAACATGAGAAGAAACAGCTGCATACATCCATTAATAATTGGAACATGGAATATACGGAGTCTGAATCTCAGGAAAGTGAAAGTTGTAACAATGAAATACATGAAGATCAGTCTCCTAGGCATTAGTGAGCTGAAATGGACTGGTCTTGTACATTTCGAATTGGACAGTTACATGATATATGGCACCAGGATGAAGAATAGAAGAGGAATGACATCACACTCATCCTCAAAAAGAGCATTTCAAGATACCTGTCATGAAGCGCAATGCTGTCAGTGATAGGATGATCTCTAAAAGCCTCCAAAGAACATAAGTTAGTACTACTAGTACTCAAGTTTCCTCACCGAGCACTAATGCCAAAAATGAGGAAAATGAAGACTTTACTAACTTCTGAAGTGTGAAATACATCAAAATTGCAATCAAGATGCATTAATCATTAAGAGTGGATTATAATGTGAAAGTCAGAAAAAAAGAAGTATTTGTACCTGGAAAATGTGGCCTTGGTGAAAGAAATAATGCCAGAGATTACATGTTGGAATATTGCAAGACCAACAAATTCTTCATCACAAATAGCTTTTTTCAAGAACAGACACAGAGAGCACACAAGTGAGCCTTGCCAAATGGAATAGACAGGAATCAAATTGCCTGCACCTGTTGAAACAATATCATCAGTCAGAACCAAGCCAGGGGCCAACAGCAGAACAGACCATTGATCGCTCATACGCGAGTACAAATTGAAGCTGAAAAAACTTAGAGCAAGTCCAAGAGAGCCACAATACAACCTTGAGTATATTCCACCTGAGTTTAGAGATCATCTCAAGGATAAATTTCACACATTGAAGACTAATGACCAAAGATTAGATAAGTTTGGAATGAAGTCAAGCATCATAGATGAGGAATGCAAAAGGTCATTAAAAAGGAAAGAAAGAGAAAACCAAAATGGGTATCAGAAGAGACTCTGAAACTTGTTCTTGAACATAGAGTAGCTAACGAGAAAGGAAAAAATAATGAAGTTAAAAACTGAACTGAAGATCTCCAAAGGGCAGCTCGAGAAGACAAAGTAAAGTATTATAATGAAATGGGCAAAGATCTGGAGTTAAAAAAACAAAAGGGAAGAATTCGCTTGACATTTTTTGAGCTGAAAGAACTGAAGAAAAAATTCAAGACATGTGAGTGAATAATATGGTATTTTATTCACATCTTAATAAAGGTTTTAATAAATAAAAGTAACAAGAAAAAAAGCCAATTTACCTGACTTTCTAGATATGAAATAAGAGATATATCTACTTATAAAGCACTTTAAAAGATACAAAATCCGTATTTACTCTAGCAGATATTAAATGTTTTTATCACTAACAAAATCATGAAAATTTACTGACTTTGTAAAAAATAAAACCTTGAAAAAAACCTTACGTTTCTGTGTCAGTCATTTTGAAATAAGTTCAAAATTTCCATACAATGAATTGGTTAAGACAGACAAAGGAAAGTTCAATGAAAGAATGATTTTAAAAATATCAGCATTTTCTATGAGAGAGTGTGTCCAATTTTTATTTTCCCTACCTAATCTAGGATGGACTAATTTCTATTGCTTCAAGTAATAAACTAGCATTTTAGGCTAAGAAGTATGTAAATAGAGAAATATCTGATCTTATACTTTGCTTTTATTTCATATATTGCACGTTTGCTGAGTTTTAAGTAATTTATCATACTAAATACTTTTATTCTTCTCATCAAGGAGACTATACAGGTTTGTTAGTGTTGTTAGGTGCTGTTGTATATAGGTAAGACTGGGTATGAATACAAGGTGAACTTCTGCTAGAATATGACACTGTGGAAATTGGGAGAAACACCACATGTTGTAGTGAAGGGCATGTCCCTCCCAGTTCTAGGAAAGTGTCAGTCACATATGCTGGGAACTCGAGTATCACTTCTCCTGTACCTTGACTTCTGAGTCTTCCCTACCTCAAAACAGTTCCGTTCAGCTCTCCACTGGTTTACTCTTTCTCTAGGGAATCCAGCAATGTAGGTATTAGAAATTTGTCAATTCCCTCAGCTCCCTCTGCTTGGTGGTAACTTTCTCTAATAGAGAAATTATATGCAGGTACTATTTGACACATGGTTGGAGGGGCCGATCCCTGGAGGAGGACATCAAGGGTCGGGAAAAATAGGAAGTCCCTCAATGAGATGGATTGACACAGTGTCTGCCACAATGGGCTCAAACATAGCAAAGATTATGAGGTGGTGCAAGACAAGGCACTCTTTTCTTCTGTTGTTCATGGGATTTCTGTGATTAGAACCCACACGATGACACCTCACAAAAACAAGTGTTAAGATTATTGGGAATTATTAAATATTTTAATGAATCACAGGTTAGGTCTTATTCTAATTTCAATAATATTTAACTTGTATACTCAAGCTCCTCAGTATTTCTTAACACTCTCTCTCTTTTTCTCTGTCTGTCTTATTTTCAGGAGCCCCTTCAATGAAAACCTATATAGGTAGATTAGGCAATTTTTTTCCCCCTTTGGGTTGATGGATATTCCTGAATTGTGTATTGATCCTTTTGATCTGCATGATTACTTTGGCGGGAAGCTCTTGGATGTTTATGGTAATCATGGCAATATCCAATAAACTGGAAATTCTGGTTCTTTCACATTTTTGGCATGTGCTGGCACATTGTGGCCCATACCCATAACCACAGGACCACTTCATGCTTGATGTCTGGCCCTGCTGATCCCTGGCAGTGTCCTTCCATGCTGTAAGTGATGGGTGACTGTGTGGTAGGGGCCATCTGCCCTCACTGTCTATTCTTTGATGGTACCTGCATCTGCATGATCTCTTTATCAAAAGAAATTTGTGTTTGCGGTTTGCACAAGTTTCTTCTCAGCAAGAGGATGGGACAGTCAGGCATATAGAGAAAAGAATGTGTTAATGACTTTCCTTGTATAGAGCAGGTTATAGGCTGGAGGAAGGGATGGTTCTCCCCTTACCTGAAACTCCCAGACTGACACAGTTTGTTTTGTCAGGCTGTCTTTTTCAGGCTCAGGACAGAGTAGGCTGCTCTGATATCCACTGGAAACTGTACAGTTCTTCCCCCGCCCGACACACACACCTTCATTAGAACCAGTGGCTCAGGTGGGAGACTTTCTCACAGTCCTCCTCAATTAGAGGCTTTACACATTGGCATCATGGGCCACTGGGCACCCCATGTTCTTTCTTTCCTCTGGGTAAGAACTTACGGCTTCTCTCTTCCAATGCCCACTCTCTTTGTACTAGGTGGTCTGGTCTCGGCTTAATGGGGTTCAGGGCCTCCCAACTCCCGAACTCTTCAGGGTCCCTCCTCTTCTTGAGCTGCCAGGAAACCAGTCATTTCCCAACAAGGTGGTGTCCCGGAATGCAACCTGTCGCTTCTGATCGGTGATTTTTCTGTTTGCCTCTTCCTGATCCTGATAAGGAATATACTTGGTAGGCAAGCTCAAAAACACAAGATTCCCATCTCAACATCTTCCTCAACTTTTTGGAGTTTTCTCTGTATATCCTGGGTGCTTTGTCTAATAAAAATCATATTCAGGATGTGAGCATTTTCAAGACTCTCAGAGTCTGTGTCTGAGAACCGTCTAAATGCTTCCTACACACACATTACACACTCACACAACCTAGTAAGTTTTACCAACCTAATAACTGATACCTAGAGCCTTTTACACCTTCAAGGATCAATTCCTGCCCCTTCTTGGGAATCTAAAGGCCTTACCTAGGAATTATCCTCTTATTTACCAAATAACTCCAAATATCTAGAGCCTTTATTGCCCTTAATGGTTAATTCCTCCTCCTTCTCGGGCCTCTTCTAAGGTTTTATGTAGACACTTACCATATAATCCCGGTGCATTTCGTATCTCCCAAGAAGTCATTGTTGAGTCCCAGGCGAATCATTTACCAGGGCTTCTGGAAGGTCTCTAGGAGAAATCTCCTGGTGGCACCAGATGTTGGGGTGGTCTTTTGTCCTATCCGCCTCTGGAACTGGGAAGATGACTACTGGCTGGCTCACCAGAAATGCTGCCGGCTGGAAACTTCAGGCTCTGCTCGGCGCAGCTCATCTCAGCAAATAAACCATAGACCAAAGTGGAAGAGTGGGAGAATAGAAAGGTGTCTTTATTTCTCTGTGCAAGGATGGGAAACAGTTGGGGCTGCTTCTGCCAAGACTACTCAGACAGGCCGAGGGGAAACATTACTTATAAGGGGTTTACAATTGGACTCTCATGCAAGTTACATCAGCAACATTATTATCCACATTGCACAGCTGCTATAAGGTTTACATGTAACTTCCTGCATCACATCTTCAGAATATGGTGGTTAAACTACAGCCAGAGCCACAGTATTACGATATATGAGGACTGAAAGGTTGTCCTGAATGTCAACATGGTGTCTAAACTTGTTTTTGCCAATTTCCTCTAGTTCTGAGAAGCAGTTAAGGAGAGGGGAACCATGATTTTAATGTGAAGCTTTGCAGCAGCCAAGCAAAGGAACCTGGATACTAATGTGAAGCTAGTGCTGTGTCAAGCAAGCTGCTCAAGGAAATGGGATCTTCCCCAGCCTGGGGAGCTCTGTCTTACCATGACCATCTTCACCTTCTAAATGCTTCAAACTTTCAAAAATATTTATGCTCACATAACAATCTAACATGCGTCTTTTTCTTGTATTCCAATGAACTATTTTATTGAAATTTCATTGGTATTCAGGGGATCTTCTTTCACGATCTTGAATGACGAAAATAATTTAGATTCTAGGAGCTTCAATAAAACTCTAGAAATGTTGGAAAAAAAAATACATGAAAAATTTTAAGAAGCAGCCTGGAACAGCTATGTGCATAAGGCAAGACAGCTGCATCCTTGCCACATAACAGACCTTCCTTTAATTAGATATACAGCACAGTATAAAATATGGGATTACCTCACTTTGCCTCTCATAAGTAGGGTGAACAAAAGTCAATGAAAATATACAGCATAATAAATATTGGCCAAAGTTTAGGGAAGTCAAACCTATGAAACAGAATATCCTTTTACTCAAGGAACTACACAAAAAATAATTGAATGAATATTTTAAAAAGTTTTTCATACAGATAAGAAAAGATAACAACCCATGAAACAAAAACAAACAAAAGATAATTATTAAATAAGAACAACTAGTGAGGAAGGAATTCCAAACCTGGGAGCAATTCTGGATGACATCAAGAAATTTATCTTAATTGGTGCGTAGATCAGAATATACAATCATTAAGATAAACTTCTTGAGGTTATCCAGAGTTGCTCCCAGCTTTGGGATTCCTTCCCCACCCTCAGATCTAGGCAAAATGGGTTGATTATAACAAAGTCAGATAGACAGCTGAACTCGTAGATTGCTAAATTGCAAGGCATGTTGAGTTAACAGACTGATACGTGAAATTAAATGCATTAATAAGAAAAGAATGGAACTCCAAAGTTCAGAATGGGGACATTTGAGCAAATTTAGATAAATGAGTACTTCAAATCATCACACTACCCTGCGACTCCTTGCAACCTGGCCCAAATCTAATACTCCGCTCAGAAACTATGAAGACTGAAACACAAGGCAAGTGCTTACACAAACACACATACACAAATGACAGAACTGACCCTGCAAAGCTTATTTTAATAGAAGAAAAAACACCAGAGTCATTGTAGCTCCACTTTTGTAACTACTGCCTTTTCCCACTTCCACTCAGCATATCCACTCTCTTTCCTTGACTTCATGGTTCCCAGCACATTCTCCTGGAGGTCTGATGGTGCACTGGTTACGAACTTGGCTGCTAACCAAAAGGTCAGCATTTCAAATCCATCAGCTACTTCTTGGAAAACCTATGGAACAGTTCTACCCTGTCCATTAAATTTTCTATGACTCTAATTGACTCAATGACAAAAGGTTTTGTTTTCTAGCACATTCTCAAAAAAAAAAAAAAAACCAAATGCACTGCTGTTGAGTAGATTCCAACTCCCAGCAACCCTATAAGACAAAGTAGAACTATGCATAGGGATTCCAAAGCTGTAAATCTTTGAGGAAGATGACTGCTGCACCTCTCTCCCATGGGGTGGCTAGTGGGTTTGAACCGGTGATCTTTCAGTTAGCAGCAGAGTAGTTTAGCCACTGCACCACCAGGGTGCCAACATGTTATTCTGCATTATAACATTTACGTAGTTATTAAGCTTGTGAACCATCTCTTTCCTACAAGGAAGACAAACGTTTTTACTCTTTAGTTTCCTCTTTTGTTCATCAGTGCATTTAGAAGAGTGACTGGCACATAGAAGTAAATTTATTAATATGAGTGGAATGTATTTTTGCTCACTATACCCTACAGAGACACACGGACAAGGTTTGAAGCCCACGATATAATTTATAAGAACCATATGATGTGTTAAGTGGTAGAAAAGATATTCCTTATTTTATTCCATGTTCTATGAATGGCATGTTTTATATCTTTGTTCCTCAAGCTATATATCAAGGGATTCAACATTGGAATAACCAGGGTGTAAAATATGGAAGCCACTTTATCATTTTCATAGGAATGACTGGACTCAGGATGCACGTATATAAAGATTAAAGTCCCATAGAACACGACCACCACGGTCAGGTGGGATCCACAGGTGGAGAAGGCCTTGTGCCTGTCCTCAGCTGAGTTTATCCTGAGAATGGCTACAAAAACAAGCAGATAAGAAACAAGAACTATTAGAAGGGATGAAATTGAATCAATAGATGCTGCGATGAGAATGATCAATTCAATTTCATGTGTGTTTGAGCGGAGCAAAGATACTAAGGGGAGACAGTCACAGTAGAAAAGACTGATGACATTGAAGCCACAGAAGAATAAATTAAAAATCTTTATGGTGATAAGAAGAGAAATAAATGCACTATAAAGATAGAGGATTGCCACCAACACCCGACAAACCTTTTGTGATATGATGACTGTGTAGAGCAGAGGGTGACAGATGGCCACATAGCAGTCATAAGACATTGCTGACAGAATGAATAATTCACTAATGATGAACAAGAGAAAGAGAGCTAACTTTATAGCACAAAAAGAACAGGAGATTGTATTTTCATCTACAACAAAATTTACCAACATTTTGGGTCCCACAGTTGTTGAATAACCAAGATCAGTGATAGCCAGGTGTCTGAGAAAAAAGTACATGGGAGTTTGTAGCTTGGAGTCTGTCTTGGTGAGGATGATGATGCCCAAGTTGCCCACCACTGAGACCATGTAGATGATGAGGAACAGCCCGAACAATGGAGCCTGCAGCTCAGGGCGGTCTGTGATTCCCGTCAGAATGAACTCATTCAGCACTGTTAGATGTGTTTGTCCATCTAGGTCTATCAGGAAACCTATTGTGGATAGAGACATCAGCATCGTCAATAGGGTTTATGTAGTATCCTCTGGTGGATTTTTAGTATACAAAGGCAATACGCTAAATGAATAAGATAAATCCAAACTTTCCAGTAGAGATATTTGAAAGTAAACCCACCTCCCACCAATAAAGCATAAGTCCATGAAGAGAGAGAGGAACCATGGGGAGAGAAAGGGAAGTCTACCTTGTTATCAGTGGGGGAAAATTTGCTCCCCAAAGAACAGTTGTCAATGTATGAGACATTTTGGATGTCACAACTAGGAGAAGGGCACTACTTGTATGTAATGGAAGCCTGGGATGCTGCTAAATATTTTATTATATACAGGGTAACTCCCAACAATAAGGAAATTTCCAGTCCAAACTGTCCCTGGGAGGGGATCAGAAACCCTGATATAGATATAGATGCAGATGTAAATGCAGATGTGCATGTAGGCCCAGATAAAGGTACAGGTGTAGGTACAGGTGTACATGTATGTGTACATGTTCTCATAGGCATGTGTGTACATGTAGGTGTATATGTACACGTATATGCACACCTGCTCATGCACACGCTCACATTCATACACATACACGTACACACATACACACACATAGATGGGATCCCTGGCAGAGCAGTGGTTAAGGGCTTGGCTGCTAACCAAAAAGTCAGCTGTTTGGATCTACCAGCCGCTCCTTAGAGACCCGAAGGGGAAGTTCTCCTCTGTTTTAAAGGGTCTCTATTTATGAGTCAGGATCGAATTGATGGCAATGGGCTGGGTTTTTTTTTTTTTTTTTTTAATATACAGATAAATATATGAAGCAAAAATTTAAAAAATATTAAAAATGTTAGGTGTTAGGTATATGAATGGTTACTAAACTTTCTCTTTGTTATGTCTTTAATGACAATCACATAATGGCATTTACAAAATTATAATACATATGTTGATTGTAGAAATTTTAAACTGCAAATTCCCAGAATGTGTGGAACCATTTAATATGCCTCATTTCAAAACATAGTCCAATAAAAGCCCTTGTGCCACAGATGGTGCAGACTGAAACAACATACTTGACAAGAATCAAACACATGTCTTGCCAGGGAAAATCTAATAGATCCTGGTGGGGATTTTTCATCTTTATACAGGGGAATCTCCAAGGTGGTAGACACATGCAGATACAGCCTCTGTTATACCCTCCTACCTTAATCTCTTTATCCACACCTGTAAAATGACCACTTCCTTTCAGGATTGTTGAAAACTAAATGAGGATTACATGTTTCAATGTGTTTAAGGTATCAGGACATAACTCTCAATATGAAATATATACTGTCCTTGCTGTTTTTAAAATGATGACAGTAAGTTGTCTGAAAGGCGTTTTCTTCACATATTCATATGTAAATCCTTGTAGTGTGACCTAGCTTCTATGCCAGGCTATGAAGATGAGTAGGTTGAGTAGTGTGTTATCCATGTAACTGACCCAGCCCTTCCTTCCCCCATCCTCAACTCCCTGACTAAAATTGGGCCATCAGTGTGCCAGTCTTCTGGATCATATATCTTCTACCTCACTTAAAACATTTTAATATATGTTAATTGACTGCTATCCTAAAGTTGGCAGTTGGAAACCACGAGCTGCTCTGCAGTAGAAAGATGTGGCCGTCTGCTTCCATAGAGACTTACAGCCTTGGAAAGCCTTTGGGGTCACTGATGGGTCAGGATCACCTTAAAGGTAGTAAGTGTGTTTTAATATAAATTTACTTAAAATATGTCCTAATCTAGGAGTCCTTTCATTATAACTAACATATAAAAAGTCATTTCTAGCAAATTAAATATATTTTCTCACGAAAAAATTTACAATAGTGGCAGGAAATTGAGAGAAAGTGAAGTCACTGTCACTGATTTTAAAATGAACTTTCATTAAAAAATTCCATCCGGTTAATGAAATCCTCTACTCTAAACTATTATACAGTACATAATGCACATAAACATAAGTATATTTAAATTAAAATGCATATACATGTTCCTAATAAACCACAGATTAAAAAAAAAAAATGCCAGAGAAAGATGAGGATGGCAGTTTAAGGTAGAAGAATGAATGGTTTGAAATGGTACAACTTACATGAAAATAGCAGTACCAGCAGCCTCTGATTCCAGAATAATCAAGCAAATCGAAAAATACAACAGTATCATATTCAGTAATAAAATGGGAAATATACTATCTCATATAAAACATTACCGAAAAAGTTTTGATCTACACCAACAGCATGCCTATGTCAGAAAGCAACTATTGGTCTTTTCCGGACTAGACAAAGGAGAATGAAGAAAACTGAAGACTTAAGGAAGCAATTAGTCCAAAGAACTAATGGGCCACTTGAATCGCAACCTTCTCTAACCTGACAACAGACAACTAAATGGTACCTGGCTGCCACTACTTACCCCTCTGACCAGAATTACAATAGAAGGCTTGGGGCAGGATGGGCAAAAATATAGAAAAAAATTCAGTTTGAACAACAACAACAACAAAAGACCAGATATAGGGGTTTGAAAGAGGCTGGAGAAACCCCTGAGACTATTGCCTTAAGATAGATTCTAACATGAAGCTATAGACGCTCCTGGAGGCCCGCTTTCAGCTCAATAACAGACAGGGCTGTTAAATTAAAAGACAACATCTGTGAAGGAGGTGCCACTTAGGACAATCAACTATAGGAGACCAAAAGGGCAAGAAGGTGGGGAGGTACAGAGAAGCCTGACAAATGCAAACAGGGAAGCCGGGGAGGAAATTAGGAGAGTGCTGGCACACGTTGTGTAAGAATCTTTGATTGGAAAATTCATTTGCTATGTAAACTTTCACCTAAAACACAATAAAATGTTTTCTTTCTTTTTTTTTTTTTTAAGAATAACTGAATTGAGTATCAGTAGATAATACAATTAGGAAATCAGCTCTCTTCAGTTAATGCAATAAAACCAATATAAATCTTGTTTAGTTACAATGACGAAAGGCTGAAGTGAAAAAAGTCCTTATATTGGTAAGTATTGCTTTTCCTGTAAGGTAAGGGAAGGTAAGAGGACTTCCTCTCAATAGCTCTGGAGTTCCATGGAGAGCACGAAGTTATTTTCCATAGCTTACTATCTTTGTTGAGTATCTAATTCTCATTATATAAAACTATATTCTTTGAGAAAATTGTATCTTCTGGTAGATTCCACTGGAAATTGAAGAATATGGTATATACTACCATCATCAAACTGGCTACTTAGAGGTTTCCTAAACTCTAAAAATTGCTTTTCATATCTCAACAAAAGGTGTGAGATGGAAATGTATTCATTTCCTCATCAAGAGATTAGCAAAAATGCACATTTGCACAGTTATTTAAATATTTAAATATACATTAAATATTAAATTACATTTGAGAGGGACATAGAAGAGCCTAGAGCCACTATATAACTAAGGATTTTGAAGGACATCAACATCGGAGACTGAATACCTGCAGCTTCATAATTCTGCTATGGTAATTTTTAACACTGCATATGCTTCCTTTACTTTCATATTTGAGCTCTATTATTCCCATATGTGGACCACCTGAGTTGAGCAAACACTTAAGCACTCAGCCATAAACTGAAAGTTTGCGGATCAAGTCCACTCGGAGATGCCTTGGGAGAAAGGAAGATCTACTTCTGAAATGTCACAACTGTTGCAAAACCTATGGAGCACTATTCTCTGATACACTGGGGGTAATTGTGAGGCAAAATTGACTCCAGGACTTTTTTTTTTCCTCTTTGTTTCTTTTTTATTCATATAATTATTTATATAATGTAAAGTATTATTTAGCCATTTAATGATAATATTTCATAGATGCTTATGAGCATTTAGCCTCTGAAACAAAGTGTGAGTATTTAAAATAAAATGACGGAAAAATGTAGAGAGATTCTAGTCTCAGGCACTATTGAAATGTAGAATACATACAGAACTGACTCAGAAATACTAATATTTTGCAATGAATTTGTCATTGAATAGCAGTGGGACCTCGCAAGTGTCACTGAAACATTCTAGACATTGCTAAAACATAGAAACAGTCTATCTTTTTACTTGTAACGAAGTCTCCGTCTTCACTCCCCCATGTGATTAACATGGCAGAGTGAGGTGACTTTATGGATTTTTTTTTCACCCATGGAAATGCTCCCTGTGGAGATGACAAGCAATTAGTTGATTATTCCTGAACCATTTGAAAGCTTAAAATATCTATGAGTTGTTTGTTAATCATCCAGGACAAGTTTTATTCATCAGTAAGCAAATTTTCAGTCATATTGTATGTATACATGTCTGAATTTATCTTTTTCATACAGACTTACCTTTTACTCTTTAGTAACTTTCCATTTTTACCACACAGGGATCTGGATTAAAATACTGTATCTCCAAGGCACTGGTTTTTCTGGGATCTATAAAACAGAACTATCAATACCCCCTTTAAATGGACGACAGAATGAAGGTGAGCTTAAACGCTTTCTTATTGCATTATTTAAAAGACTTAAATGGAACAAAAGTAATGCATTGTGCGTGTGTGAGGTATCACTTCATAGTTTGCTCTTGTAATTGTTGCTGTTACCACTATTGTGTTTTTTTTTGTTTGTTGGTTGGTTTTGTTTTTGACCTCAGAAACAGAAATGTTACCCTTGCTTCTCATTTCATGGTCAATCACGATCATCAGCCTGCTTAGGATTTTATTTGTTTGTTTTATTTTCCTTTATTACATTTCAACATTTTATGTTTTTCCATTCTGTAAAATTTTTATCCCAAAACATCTTTTTCACCTTCATACATATCTGGCTGTGCTTCACATATACTCTACCATGTCAATATACCCTTGTGTCTCGGGCTGAGTTCTCTAGAGAAGCAAAACCAGTAAGCTTAAAAAGGCATATATAAAAAAAAAAAAAAAAAAATTTTTTTTTTTTTTTTTTTTAATACCAAGGGAATGGCTGTATAGGCTGGGAGTCACAAGTCCATGAATCAGGTTAGAGGCTTCTCCTGATTTATGCAGCTGCAGGGGCTGGCTGACCCAACATCTGCAGGTCAGACAGCAGGGGTCTTGCTCAGCAGCTGAAGATTGAAGAATCCCAAGATCGACAGGCAAGACTACAGGCAAGCTGCTCAGTCAATTCCCAAGAACCAGAGGTCAGAGGAACAAGAGTCTGCTGCACGACACAAAGTGACAAAAACCCAACAAACCTTGCTAGAATGTCTACTTATATTCCATGCAGGCCACACACATCAACAGACTGGCTATTCACAGTAGTTCCCATCATGGAGATGATGATAACATCATAGGACTGTTGTATTACTAAGAATCATGGTCCAGCCAAGTTGACACACAACCTTAACTTTCACACCTTGTAAAGTGTGATATTTTATGTGTAATGTTTTATTATGAATATACATCTATCATGGTATATCTTATTGGGGCATTTTGCCATTTTAAATATTCATAATGTATTCATTTATGCTTTTTTTTTTCCTTGTTTTATATATATATATATATATTTTTTTTTTTACTAAATGAAAGTTGGCAGTTTAATCCCATAAGCCATTATGGGAAGAAAAGACCTGACCATCTACACCCGTAAAGAATACAGCCTAGGCAACTTTTGGGGCATTGCAACTCTGTCTTATAAGTCACTATAAGTCTCAATTGGCTTGAAGGCACCAAATAAAATAAAAATTCTTTACTGATAGGTATTTTGTTGTCTCCAGCAGAGCATTGTCTGACATTCTTGCTTTGTGCATGTCATCAGGAAAGACCAGTTTCTGAAATCAGACATCAAAATTGGTGAAACAGAGAACCAATTGGAATGAGGGAAGCCCTCCATGAGATGGATTAACATAGTGGCTACAACAATGGACTCAAACACACCAAGGATTGTGAAGATAGCAAAGGGCCGGGCAATGTTTTGGTCCGTTTCCCATAAGGTCACCATAAGTTGTGGTCAACTCAATGGCAGATAACAACCTTTTGAGATGGACTTCTTTCACTTTACATGACTCTGTTGAGGTTTCTCCTTGCTGTTGTATGCATAGATAATTTGTTTCTTTTACTGCTTAGTATTATCTCATGTGTGGATTTATTACAATTTGCTAAACAATTTACCCGTAGAAGGACATTTTGGGTTTTTACCAGTTTTTACCTTTTAGAAATAATGTTTCTGTGAACATTTTTTTTTTCTTTCTTTGTTTAATTGTGATTCAGGTGAAAGTTTACAGAACAAATTAGTTTCTTATTAAATGGTGAATACTCAAATTGTTTTGTGACTTTGGATGACAGATAATACTGTGAAGTGTCAACACTTTTCCTTTCTTTACCCTAGGTTCTCTGTTTCCATTCGTCCAGTTTTCCCATCCCTTCCTGCCTTCTTGTCCTTGCTTTTGGGCCAGTGTGCCTATTAGTCTCAAATACATGATTGAGCTATGAATTATGTCCCTCAAGTGGGCAATTCTGGCCTTGGAGACCTGTTGAATCTTTGGCTAAACAACAAACCTCTGTATTGACTTCAGTGCTAAGTTAAAAGGGTGTCCAGGGGCCATACTCAGGGGGTTTCCCCAGTCTCTGTCAGACCAGCAAGCCTGGTATTTTTGTGTGTGTGAATTTGAATTTCGTTCTACATTTTTCTCCCACTCTCTCTGAGACCCTCTACTGTGATGCCTGTCAGAGTAGTTGGTGGTATGAACCGGGCACTTTCTAGTATTTCTCAGCTCAGTCTGGTGGAGTTTGTATTAACTGTGGTCCATTAGTCCCTTGGACTAATCTTTTCTTTGTGTCTTTGGTCTTCTTCATTCTCCTTTTGCTCCAGTCAGGATGGATTCAGTAAAAGTATCTTAGACGACCACAAATGCTTTTAAGACCCTAGTCTCTACTCACCACAGTTGAATGTAGAACATTCTTTTTATAGACTGTTACACCAATTGAGCTGGATGTCCCCTGAGATCATGGTTTCCTGCCCTCAGCATAGTAGTTCAGTCTCTCAGGGCATATGGATGTCTGTGGAGCTTCTATGACTTTGCCCAGGTCAAATGGCGAGAACATCCCCAGTATTGTATACTGTCTTACACTTCACCAAAGTTACCACATGTCTACTAATTTGTGTAAGTGTTCTTGTATGGCCCTAGCTTTCATTTCTCGGGGATAAACGTCTAAGTGTGAGTAGTTTTAATTTTGACGAAGTCCAATTTATTGATTTGTACTTTTCATCAATGTATTTGCATGTAATGGTAATTCAGTAGATTTTATTGTTGAGTGGTATTCATTTTCTTGGATAGACCACAATTTATCTATTCATTATCAAGTAGATGAACTGTTGGTTTGATTCTAGTTTTTGGTTATTACAGATAATTTGCTATCAAAATTTGTACACATGTCTTTATAAGGAAACAATACTATCATGTCTCTGGTTAGATATACATGAATAGAATTGCTAAATTTCATGGCAAACCTGTGGTTAGCCTTCTGAGACCTAATCTTTAAAACAAATTATTTTTTTCAAGTATTTATACCCTTTTCATTTTCCACTAGCAGTTTATGAATGTTCTGGTTTCTCCAACTACCTGATATTTTAATAGCTGTAAAGAGGTCACTCATTAATTTTTTCACTTAAGTTCCTTAATTAAGAATGATGTTGAGCTTTTTTATATGCTTATTTGCCAGCTGCATATTTTCTTTGGATAAATTATTGTTTATTTTTTGACCTTTTTTTGTAGACTGTTTCTTTCCTTTTTTTTCTTTTTTTCAGTTTGGTGAACTTTGTGCATGTTACGGAAACTACTCATTTATTAGATATATTATTGGAAAATGTTTTCTCCCAAAATATGACTTGTTTTTATACAAGTGTCTTTTGAGAAGCAGAAGTTTTAACATTTGCTGTGGTCAAACTTTTTCTGCAATTTGCTTTGCACATGTGTCTTAGATGTCTGTGCTGGTGTAGCAGAAATATCACAAGTAGATTCCTTTAAGAAACAGAAGTTTATTCTCTCATTATTTACACTTTGGCGTAGAGTAGATTCTGAGTCATCTCACACTTTAGAAAGCTAGAAATTCAAATTCAGGGTGCCAGATCCAGGGGAAGGTTTTCTTTCTCTGTTGGCTCTGGGGGAAGGTCCTTGTCATCAACTTTCTCCTGATCTAGGAACTTCTCAGCTCCTGGACCCCAGGCCCAAAGGAAGTGCTCCATTACTGGTGATTCTTTCTTGGTGGCATGAGATCCTACTCATTTCTTCTCCTTTCACTCTTCTATCTCAAAGAGATTCACTCCAAATACATTCTAATCCTGTAGAATGAGTCCTTTCTCATTAACATAACTGCTTCTAATCCTGCCTCATTAACATCAGAGAGGCTAAGATTTAAAACACATGGAATAATCACATCAGATTAAAAAATGTTGGACAAGAAACCTATACTGGGAATCCTGGCCTAGCCAAGTTGAAACATATTTTGGGGGAACACAATTCAATCTATTACCAGTGTTATATCTATGAAATCCCCAAATGTATCGATATAGCAAAGGTAAACTCACTTTAAATTCAGACAGGCTTTTTTTTTTTTTTTTAATTCACCACTAACCTGAAACCAAATTCAAAAAGAAATGCTAAGTTAACTTTTTAATACTATAACTCTATTGTAGGCTCTATTAAATTTTATACATAAAAAACCATGCCATCTATCAATAAAAAGAATTTTACCTCTTCCTTTCCAATCTGAATGCTTCTATTTATTTATTATTTTTTTAATCAATAAAAAGAATTTTACGTCCCCCTTTCCAATCTGAATGTTTCCTATTTATTCATTTTTTATTGCCTTATCCTGTTTTCTAGAACATCCACTAAAACATCTGATAGAGATTTGGGAAGGGTAGATTTACATATTGTGTTCCTGATCTTCCTGAGAATTTATTCAATGTTTCATACCATGTGTGATGGTAGCTGTAGGTTGACCATGAGGGCCCTCTATTAGTCTGAGGAATTTCCATGTTAATATTGCTGTTAGCTGTGGTGAGGTGCCCACGGAGTCGGTTCCAATTTACAGTGGCCCTATGTACAACAAAATGAAACACTGCCTGGGCCTGTACTATTCTCACAATCGTTGTTATGCTTGAGCCCATCCTTGGAGCCACTGTGTCAGTCCATCTTGTTGATGGTCTTCATTTTATTTGCTGACCCCCTACTTTCTTCTTGTTGTTGTTTTGTGCCTTCGACTTGGTTTGACTCATAGCAACCCTGTGTACCACAGAGCAAAAAACTGCCCTGTCCCGAGCCATCCTTACAATTGTTATTATACTGAGCCCATTGGTGCAGCCACTGTGTCAATACATCTCATGAGGGTCTTGCTCTTTTCCATTGACCCCGTACTTTACCAAGCATGATATCTTCTCCAGGGACTGAATGCTTCTGATAACAAGTCCAAAGTATGTGAGACATAGTGTCTCCATCCTTGCTTTGGAAGAGCATTCTGGTTATACTTCTTCCAAGACAGATTTGTTCGTTCTTTTGGCAGTCCATGATATAGTCAATATTTTTTTTCAAAACTACAATGCAAAGGCATCAATTCTTTGATCTCCCTTATTCATTGTCCAGCTTTCCCATGCTTATGAGGCAATTGAAAACAAGATGACTTGCATCAAATAGACCTTAATCCTCAAGGTGACATCCTTGCTTTTCAACACTTTTACAAGGTCTTTGCAGCCAATTTGCCCAGCACAATGCATCTTTTGATTTCTTGACTGCTCTTTCCATGGCTGTTAATTGTGGATCCAAGTAAAGTTAAATCCTTAATAATTTTAATCTTTTCTCCATTTATCATGATTTTGTTTATTGGCCCAGTTGTGAGGATTTTTGTTTTCTTTATGTTGAGATGTAATCTATACTGAAGGCTGTGGTCTTTGACCTTCATCAGTAAGTGCTTCAAGGCCTCCTCACTTTCAGCAAGCAAGGTTTTGTCATCTACATATTGCAGGTTGTTAATGACTCTTTCTCTAATCCTGTTGCCCTGTTCTTTTTCATACAGTTCAGCTTCTTGAATTATTTGTTCAGCATACAGATTGAATAGATATGGTGAAGGGATATAACCCTGACACACCTTTCCTGATTTTAAACCATGCAGTATTCCATTGTTCTGTTCGAACTACTGCCTCTTGGTCCATGCATAGATTCCTCATGAGCACAATTAGGTGCTCTAGAATTCCTGTTCTCCACAGTGTTATCCATATTTTGGTATACTCCACACAGTCAAATGCTCTAGCGTAGTCAATAAAACCCAGGTAAACATTTTTCTGGTATTCTCTGTTTTCAGCCAGGATCCATCTGACATCAGCAATATCCCTGGTTCCGCATCCTCTTCTAAACCTGACTAGAATTTCTGGCAGTTCCCTGTTGATACCCTGCTGTGGCTGTTTTTGAATTATCTTTAGCAAACTTTTACTTGCATGTGATATTAATGATATCGTGCGATAATATCTGCTTTTGGTTGGATCACGTTTCTTAGGAATAGGCATAAATAAGGATCTCTCTCTCTTTTTTTTTTTTCCAATTGGCTTGCCAGGTAACTGTTTTTCAAACTTCTTGGACTAGAAGAGTGAGCACCTCCAGTGCTGCATCCATTTGTTGAAATATCTCCATTGGTATTTTTTCAATTCCCAGAGCCTTGTTTTTTGCCTGTGCCTGCAGTGCAGCTTGGACTTATTCCTTCAGTGCCTTTGGCTCCTGATTATGTGTTACCTCCCAAAATAGTTGAACATCGGCCAGATCTTTTGGTATGCTGACTCTGTGTGTTCCTTTCATCTTCTTTTGATGCTTTCTAGTCATTTAATATTTTCCCTGTAGAATCCTTCAGTATTGCAACTCAAGGCTTGTATTTCTTCTTCACTTCTTTCAGCTTGAGAAATGCTGAGCGTGTCCTTCCCTTTTGTACTTCCAGCTCAGGTTTTTGCACTTGTCATAATAATAATTTATTTTGTCTTCTTAGTTGCCCTTGGAAGTCTTCTGGTCAGCTCTTTTGCTTCATCATTTATTCCTTTCACTTTAGCTGTTTGACTTTCAAGAGGAAGTCTCAGAGTCTCAACTGACATGCATTTTCATCTTTTCTTTCTCTCCTGTCTTTTTAGTGACCCCTTGCTTTATTTATGATGTCCTTGGTGTCATTCCACAACTTGTTTGGACTTTGGTAATTAGTGTTCAAGGCATCAAATCTATTTTCGCAATGGAGGAGAGGCTCAATATCATCAGTTAGAACAAATCAGGGGCCAACCACAGAACTGACAGTCAATTGCTCATATGCAAGTACAAGTTGAAGCTGAAGAGATCTAGAGCAAGTCCACGAAAAACAAAATATGACCTTAAATATATCCTACCAAAAATTTAGAGATCAACCCAAGAATTGATTTGACACATTGAACACTAATGGCTGCAGATTAGTCAAGTTTAGATGTCATCAAGTACATCACACCTGAAGAAATCAAAAGATCGTTAAAAGACAAGAAAGACAAAACCAAATGCATGTCAGAAGATACTCTGACATTTGTTCTTGAAGGTACAGTAGCTAAAGCAAACAAAAGAAATAATACAATCAAAGAGGTGAACAGAAGATTTCAAAGGGAGGCTCAAGAAGATAATTTAAAGTATTATAATGAAATGTGCTAAGACCTAGAGTTACAAACTAAAAAGGAATGACATGTTCGACATTTCTCAAGCTGAAAGAATGGAAGAAAAAAATTCAAGACACATGAGAAAATTTTATGCTGTGTTATTTATATCTCAAAAAAAGGATTTAAAAAATAAAAGTAACAAGAAATAAAGTCAATTTGTCTGACTTTCTAGATGTGAAATAAAAGCTATATCCATGTATGAAGCACTTTAAAAGATGTAGAACCCATGCTTACCTGAGCAGGTAAGTATTAAATGTCTCTATGGTTAGAAAGATCATGAAAATTTAATGATTTTTTTTTAGAAAATAAAGCCTTGTAAAAAGTTCTTATATTTTATTTCTGTATCAATTATTGTATATAAGTTCACAAATTCCATAGAATCAATGGGTTGTGATGTCCATAGGTAAGTTCCATGAAAAAGTGAGTTTTAAAAATGAAAACATTTTCTGTGACAGAATAAATGTTGAATATTTATTTTGCCTACTCTAGGGATGACTAATTTCTGTTGGTCCAAGTAGTAAACTAATATTTTGAGCTAATAATTATGTAAATAGACAGGTACATCTGATCTTGTACTTCACTGTTATTTCATGTATTGTGCATGTTTGGTGGTATTTAACTAATGTAATTGCATACTAAATATTTTTATTCTTCTCATCAAGGAGACTATACAGGTTTGTTATCGTTGTTAGTTGCCATTGTATATAGGTAAGACTGGCTATAATTTTAAGAAAAACTTCTGCTAGAATATGACACAATGGAAACTGGAAGAAACATTTCATGTTGTAGTAAAGGGCATGCCCTTCACAGTTCTAGAATATGCCATTCACATATACTGGAAATTAAAATATCACTCTTCCTGTAACTTGACTTCTGAGGCTTCCCTACCTCAACATTTGTGTTCACCTCTCCACCAGTTTATCTTTCTCTAGGGAATCCAGCAATATATGTAGTTCCAATTTGTCAATTCCCTCAGCCCCATCTGCTTGGGGGTAACTTTTTCTAAAAGAGAAATCATATGCAGGTACTATTTAACACTTGGTGTGTGGGTTCAGTCCTGGGAGAAGGACATCATGGTTGGTATAGTAGAGGGTCAGTTAAAAATAGAAAGAAGCTCAGTGAGATGGATTGACACAGTGTCTGCAACAATGGGCTCAAACATAGCAATGATTGTGAGGTAGAGCAGAACCAGGCCCACATTTGTTCTGTTGTTCATGGGGTTTCTGTGATCAGTATCAACTCCTGGCACTGTAAAACAACAAGCATTAAGATTATTGGGAATTATTAAATATTTTAATGAATCATAGATTATTTCTTATTATAACTGTAATAATATTTATGTGTATATCAAGCTCCTTAGTATTTTCTTATCATTCACTGTCTCTCCCTCTTTCTCTGTTTCTCTTATTTTCAGGAGCTCCTTCAATGAAAAATTGTTTGAGTGGATTAAACAAATATATTTTCTTTGAGTTGATGGGTATCAATGAGTTGTGTGTTTTCCTTTTGGTAGGTATGATTACTGTGGTGGGAAGCTCTTGGAAGTTTACATTAATCATGGCAATACCCAATATGTTGCACATTTAAGGATGGTTCTTTCAAGTCTTAGAGTATATAAATGACAAATTATACATGGAACTCCACGGTGCCCAACCTTCACAATTGCATGTAGTGCTTCTATCTCTCTTCATTGTATCATCTAGAAATTCTTTTTCCCAACATGTAATGAAACACTCAATAAATAAATGAATCACTCAAATAGTAGGTTTTAATTTAGTTTAAAAAAGGAACCGGAAAAGAAAAAGAAAAAAAAGTGTCCAGTAATGGGGCCTGAAGTCTCTCATTGGTTCGGTAGCTCAGCAAAATCAAAGTTAATATATTTGGTAATCCATTGTTCTTAAATTAATTTCCCCCAAAGTTGAAGTTCACACAGCAACAAAGTCCAGGAAGAAGAAGATGATGGGGAATAAATCTTCTCACGGACCTCCTTTTTTAAAGAAGTAACATCAATAGTATCTTTGTTTTTAAAAAGTGGCTGAACTTCTCAAGGCAAAAGTCCAAAAATCATTTCTTAAAATGGGAACTTCCTTGTTTATTGATTTTTAACATCTTCCTTTCTAAACCAAAAAACTAAACGTATGCCACGCAGTCAATTCCAACTCCTACCTGCACAGGACAGACTAGAACTGTCCCCTAGGGTTTCAAAAGGGGTGCTGGTGAGTTTGAACTGCTGACCTTTATTTAGCACCTGAGCTCTAACCACTGTGTCACCAAGGCTCCTGTATCTTAATACATTATGATAATTCCTTATATCCCCCTCTGAACATTTATTATAAGCCTGCCCAGACTATGTCCTGCATCCACATTGTGATGGTTTTCCATTAGTTTGAACAAATAATGCATTCAAATGAATCAATTAGATTGCTGTGTCAATATATTAATTCATTGTCTGTGTTGAACTTATTTTATCTTCCAGACATTGTCCTAGGTATTCACTATTTTATGAACCCCACTGCTATTTCTCTTCTTTTAATCGGATATTCTCTGTCATCTCAGGGATGACATCATTAAAGCAGAAAATTTGCATAAAGAAATATTTTAGGCTAGCTGCTATGAACCTGGAACCTGGAACCTGGAGCTAGACCATGCCTGGAACTTGATTCTAATGCTTAAGACTACTGGGAACTTGGACTATTTATTTATTTAATCTTTGTGAGTTGAACTTGGGTAATTTATTTACCCCCTTTGTACCTTCATTTTTTCATCTGAATTACATAAATATTAATAGAATCTGCCTCACAGAGCTGTTGTGAAAACTAAATTAACTAAACATTGAAGAATGGCAATGACACAACCAGTCAACAAGTATAAGGTATTATTGCCTGGTTGTGCTCATTGTTGCTGTGGAAATCCCTGGTTCCACTTGGACTGACTTGTCTCATCCAATAAACCAGAGACTCAAGTGGGAGAATAGAAAGACAACTTTATTTCATTGTTCAAGGGAAGAAACTGTTGGGGCTGATGTTGCCAAGACTGCTCAGTGAGAGTGAGGCAAAAGGTTACTTTTAAGGGTTTTGTAAGTAGGAAGCTCTTACAAGTTACAAAAGCAACATTATTAATCAAACTACTTCGGTGCAATGTGGTTTAAATAAACTTCGTGTAAAGTGTCTTTAGAATATGGTGGTTAAACTCCACCCAGAGATGGGGAATTTACTATGTATGATGCTTAAAAAGTTACTCTGCATGTTAATATGGCATCTAAACCAGATCTGCCAATTGTCTCTAGTTTGGGCAGCAATTGAAAAGAGGGAAACCAAGATTTTAATGTAAAGCTATGGGAAATATCAAGAAAAGAAACCAGAATTCTAATGTAAAGCTAAGGGGGTGGGGGGGAGGGGTGCCAAGCAAGCTGCTCCAGGCAGTAGAATTTTCCCCAGCCTGGGGAACTCTGTCTTATCATTGTCATCTTCTCCTTCTAGCTGCTTCAACCTTTCAAAAATATTGATGCTCATATGACAATATAACATGCACCTTCTCTTATATCCCAATGGACTATTTTTATTTGAATTTCATTGGCTACATGAGGGATTTTATTTCATGATAGTGAGCCATGACAACAATTTAGACTCTCGTAGCTTCAGTAAACTCCTAGAAATTTTACAAAGAAAAAATAATAATAAAGAAAAATACCTGGTAAAACTTGAGGAATAACATGGAGCAACTATGTCCATAAGGCAAGAAAACTGCATCCTTGCCACATAACATACCTCACATCAACTAGAAATACATCTTGGTGCAAATAATAGGATTATCACATTTTGCCTCTCACAAGTAGGGAAAAAAAGTTAATGGAAATATAGTGCATGATAAATACTGAGCAAATGTTAGGAAAGCCAAAACAATGAAAGACAGGCAACAAATTTAACTCATCATAGCATATCCTGTTACTCAAGGAAATACACAAAGAAATAATCGAACAAATGTTTTTTAAGAGCTTTTCATACACATAATAAAAGATAACAATTTTTGAAACAATAAAAGGAAATTATTAAATAAGAACGACAAGTGGGGAAAGGATTCCAAACCTGGGAACAAATATAGGTGACCTCAAGAAACGTTTCTTAATTGGTGTGTGTACTTATCTCAGCAAAAATGCACTGATTAAAATAAAGTCAGATGCGGAGCCGAATCTTTGAAGTGCTGAAGAGTAAGCTAAGTTAACAGATTAACATGGGAAAGTAAAGGCCTTAATAAGAAAAGAACGTAACCCTAAAGTCTGGAATAGAGACATTTGAGCAAATTGACATCACTGAGTAACTCAAATCATCACAATACACTGAGAATCATTAAAACCTGGAAGAATCTAATATCCCCACAGAAACTATGATACACACATACACAAACACAAATACTGACACTGTAAACTTTATTTTAATAGTTGGGAAAAGCAGAGACACTCTAACTCCAGTTTTGTACCTGGTACTTTTTCCCACTCCCACTCAGCATATCCATACTCCTTGCCTGATTTCATGGTTCCCAACATACTCTCCTGGAGCCATTGTGGTTCATTGGGTTAGAGCTTAGCTGCTAACCAAAAGGTCAGCAGTCCAAGTCCACCAGCCACTCCTTGGAAAATCTATGGACCAGTTCTACTCTGTCTTATAGGGTCGCTATCAGTCAGAATCAACTCAATGGCAAAGGATTTTATTTTTTATCACATTCTCAAAAAACCCAAATGCACTGTTGTTCAGGAGATCCTGACTCATAGTGACTCTATAGGACAGATTAGAATTGCCCCATAGGGTTTCCAAGGCTGTAAATCTATGGATACCAACTGCCACATATTTCTCCCAGGTATTGGCTGGTGGGTTTGAACCACTGACCTTTCAGTTAGCAGCCAAGCACATTAATCACTGTGCCAGCAGGGCCCCAGCACATTCTTCTTTACTATAAAATTTACTTAATTGTTATATTTGTGGTCCATCCCTTCAGTTCAAGGAAGGCAAAGGTTTTTACTCTTTTGTTGATCAATGCATTTAGAAGAGTGACTGGCACATAAGATATTTATAAATATATGTGGAATATATTTGTGCATGCTATACCCTATGGAGGCAAACAGACAAGGTCTGAAGCCCATCATGTAATTTATAGGAACCGTATGACACATCAAACTGTAGAAAAGATGTTCCATATTTTTTTCCGTGTCTTATGTAGGGCATATTTTACGTCTTTGTTCCTCAAGCTATAAATCAAGGGATTCAACATGGGGATAACCAGGGTATAAAATATGGAAGCTACTTTATCACCATCAAAGGAATGACTGGACTTGGGCTGCATGTACATAAAGATTAAAGTCCCATAGAACACTATCACTGCTGTCAGGTGGGATCCACAGGTGGAGAAGGCCTTGTGCCTGCCCACAGCTGAGTTCATCCTGAAAATGGCTACAAAAACAAGCAGGTAGGAAATAAGCACTATGAAAAGGGATGTAATCACATCAATAGATGCTAAGATGGGAATGATCAATTGAATTTCATGTGTGTTTGAGCAGAGCAAAGATAACAAAGGGTTCGGGTCACAGTAGAAATGCCTGATGACATTGTAGCCACAGAAGGATAAACTAAAAATCTTTATGGTGATAAGAAGAGAAACAAATGCACAATAAAGATAGAGGATTGCCACCAGCACTGAACACTCCCTTCGTGACACGGTGACTATGTAGAGCAGAGGGTTACAGATGGCCACATAGCGGTCGTAGGACATTGCTGACAAAATGAAAAGTTCAACATTTATGAACAAAATAAAGAATGCTAGTTGTGTAGCACAAAAGTAATAGGAGATTGTATTTTCATCCACAACAAAATTTGCCAGCATTTTTGGTCCCACAGTTGTTGAGTAACCAAGATCAGTGATAGCCAGGTGTCTGAGAAAAAAGTACATGGGAGTTTGTAGCCTGGAGTCCATCATGGTGAGGATGATGATGCCCAAGTTGCCCACCACTGAGATCATGTAGATGATGAGGAATAGCCCGAACAACGGAGCCTGCAGCTCTGGGTGGTCTGTGATTCCCAACAGAACAAATTCATTAAGCGCTGTTAGATTGTGTTTGCCCATCTAGGTCTGTCAGGAAACCTGTTGTGGATAGAGACATCAGCATAGTGAACAAGTTTTATGTAGCATCATCTGGTAGGTTTTCAGCATACTAAGGTAATATGCTAAATGACTAAGATAAATCCAAATTACCCAATATAGTTATTTGAAATTAAACCCACCTCCCACAAATAAAACATAGGTACATGAAGACTGAGAAAAGCACAGAGGGAAAGAGAGAAAGAGAGAAAAATCTATTTTGTTATCAGTTAGGGAAAATTTGCTTCCCAAAGAACACTCGTGAATGCCTGAGACATTTTGGATGTCACAACTAGGAGAAGGGCACTACTGGTATCTAATGGAAGCCTGGGATGTTACTAAAAAAAAAAATACAGAGTAACTCCCCACAATGAAAAAATTTCCAGTCTAAAATATCACTAAGGCGGAAGATGAGAAACCCTGATACAGAGGTAGAAACAGACACAGATAAAGATGTAGGTCTAGATGTACATGCACATGTAGATGCAAATGTACAGATACACATACATGCACATATACACAATACTTACACACACACATATACATGTACATAGATGGGGTTCCTGGTGGAGCAGTGGTTAAGAGCTTGGCTGATAGCCAAAAAATTGGCTTTTTGAATCTACCAGCCTCTCCTTACAAAACATGTGGGGCACTTCTATCCTGTCCTATAGTGTCTCTATGAGTTGGAATCCACTTGATGGCAATGGGTGTCGTTTTATTCATTTATTGATTTTTATGCATATGGATATATGAAGAAAAATAAAAATAAGTTAGAAAATTTAAGTGATAGGTATATGAATGATTACTAAACTTTCTTTTTTCATTTATGTAATGACAATTACATCATGACATTTACAAAATTTTAATAAATATGTTAATTTCATTTAAAAACTTGAAAGTTCAAATGCACGAAATGTGGGAAACATTTAATATGCCTTACTTTAAAACAGAGTCCTATAAAAGCCCTTGTGCCACGGGTGGTACAGACTGAAACAACACACTTGACAGGTATTGAACACATGATTAACAAGGAAAATCTAATCGATCATGGTGGGGATTACCTGTCTTTATATGGGGATATATATTCCAGGTGCAAAACCCATGTAGATATAAAAAAAATAGTCTCTGTTATACCTCCACTTCTGGGTTATAGAAGCCCTGGCGCTCAGTGGTTAAGTGCTAGGACTGCTAACCAAAAGCTCGGCAGCTCAAATCTACCAGGTACTTCTTGGAAACTCTGTGGAGCAGTTTTACTCTGTCCTATATGGTTGCTATGAATCAGAATCAACTCGACAGCTATGGGTTTATTTATTTATTTATTTTATATGGTCGCTAGGAGTTGGAATCGACTTGATGGCAATGGGTTTGGTTCTGGTTTTGTGGATTATAGAATAAGATACCTGAATTTCTTTATTCACAAATGCAAAATGACCACTTCCCTTCAGGGTTGTTGGAAAAATAAACAAGGATTAAATATTTCAATGCATTTAAGGTATCAGGACATAAGTCTCAAAAGCAAGTATATAGTGTTGTTCTTATTTTTAAAATGATGACAGTAAGTTACATGAAAGGACTTATGTATACTAAATTCTTCTAGTGTGACCTAGCTTCTACGTCAGGGTTATGATGATGAGTAGCTATTTATCCATGTAACTGAGTCTTGGCCTTCCCTCTCCCATCCACAACTTCATGACTAAAATGGGATCATCAGTGTGCCAATATTCTGGATTATACATCCTCTAGGGTTATTTAATACACTTTAATATAAGTTGATGAACTGCCAACCTAAAGGTCAGCAGTTAACCATCAGTGGCTCCATGGGAGAAAGATGTGGCAGTCTGCTTCCATGTTATTTACAGCCTTGGAAAACCTAGGGGGTCACTGTTCAGTCAGGATCACTTTAACAGCAGTGTGTTTTAATATAAGTTTACTTAAAATATGCCCTAACCTAGGAGTATTTTCATTATAACTAATATACAAAGTTGTTTGTAATAAATCAGATATATTTGCTCATGGAAGAATCTAAGATAGTGCGAGGAAATTTGAACAAATTGGGAGAAAGTGAGGTCCATGTCATTGATATTATTTTTAAAAAATTTCGTTAAAAATTTCCATTTGGATAAAGAAATTCTGCAGTTTAAACTATTATATAGTACAAAATGCATATAACTATATTTATATTAAAATGTATATATGTATCCATAATAAACCACAGATCAAAAAAAAAAAAAGCCAGAGAAGAATGAAGATGGCACTTTAAGGTAAAATAATGAATGGTTTGCACATACTACTTACATGAAAATAACAGTTCCAGCAGCTTCTGAGTCAGGAATAATCAAGCAGCAGAAAAAAACAATAGCATCATATTAAATAATAAAATGGGTACTGGGGAAATACACTATCTCATATAAAACATTGCTTAAAAGGTTGTGACCCTATAAACACACATTGCTTATATCAGAAAAGAAACTATTAGCCTCTTCCCACCTAGAACAAAGGAGAATGAAGACAATCAAAGACATAAGGAATCAACTAATCCAAAGGAGGTATGGTCCACACAAACCACAGCCTTTTCTAACCTGAGACCAGAAGAACTAGATGGTGCCTGCCTACGACTACAGACAAACCTGACCAGGATCACAATAGAAAGTCTGGGGCAGAATGAGAAAAAAATATATATACCAAAAAAAATCCAAATTCAAAAAAAAAAACAAATTTACTGGTTTGAAAGAGGCTGGAGAAACCCCTGAGACAATTGTCTTAAGACAATATTCTATGTGAAACTATACACGCTCCCAGTGGCCACCAGGATACCCTAGTGGCGTAGTGGTTAAGTGCTACAGCTGCCAACCAAGAGGTCGACAGTTCAAATCCTCCAGGCACTCCTTGGAAACTCTGTGGGGCAGTTCTACTCTGACCTATAGGGTAGCTATGAGTCGGAATCGATTCGACGGCAGTGGGTTTGGTTTTGGTTTGAGTGGCCACCTTTCAGCCCAATAACAGTCGGGACTGTTAAATTAAACAATAAAATCTGTGAAGAACGTGCCTCTTAAAACAATCAAATACTGTCGCCAAAAGAGCAAGAACAAGAAGACAAGGAGGACAGGAAAACCTGACTAATGGAAAAAGGGAAGCCAGGAAGGAAATGAGAAGAGTGCTGACACATTTTTTTAAGAATCTTTGATTGAAAAATTAATTTGGATGCAAACTTTCACTTAAAACAATTTTTTTTTTTTTTTAAGAAGTACTGAGTTGGGTATCAGTAGGGAAATCAACTATCTTCAATTAATACAATAAAAGCAATGTAAATCTTGTTTGGTTGCAATGATGAAAGGCTGAAGAAAAAAAGGACTTATACTAGTAAGTACTGTTTTTCATAGAAGGCTAGGAAAAGAAAGCGGACTTCCTCTCACAGCTCTGGAGTTCCATGGAGGGCGCCAAGCTATTTTCCATAGTATACTGTCTTTGTTGGATATCTCATCCTCATTTCATAAAGCTATGTATTTTTGGTATAAATTATACTATCATCATCAATCCGGCTACTTAAAAGTTTCCTAAACTCCAGAAGTTGCTTTTCCTATCTCAACAAGGGGTGGGGGATGGGGATTTATTTGTTTCCTCATCGAGAGTTTAGCAAAAATGCACATTTATACAGTTATTTAAATATGCATTAAATATTTAAATTGCACTTGAGAGGGACATAAGAACAGCCTAGAGCCACTATAAAAAAAAATGACTAAGGATTTTGAAAGACATCGACATTGGAGGCTGAACACCTGAACAGCTTCATGATTCTGCTGCAGTACTTTTTTAATACTATGTATGCTTCCTACGCTTTCATATTTGAGCTCTTTTATTCACATAGTTAGCCTACCTGGGTGGCGCAAACAGTTAAGCACTCAGCTACAAACTGAAAGTTTGGGGAATCGAGTCCACTCAGATGCACCTTGGAAGAAAGAAAGATCTACTTCTAAAAAGTCACAGCCACTGAAAAACCAATGGACCACAGCTCTCTGACACACATGGGGTAGCTAGGAGGCAAAATTGAATACAGGACTTTTTTTTTTTTTCCTCTCTTTGTTTCTTTTTTATTCATATAATTATTTATATAAAGTAATGTTATTTAGCCATATAATGAGAATGTTTCATAGATGCTTTTGAGCATTTAATTTCTGAAACAAAGTGTGAATATTTGAAAAAAAAAAGACAGAAAAAGGGAGAGAGATCCTAGTCTCAGGCACAATTAAAATGTAGAATGCACACAGAACTGACTCCGAAATCCTAAAATTTCACAATGACTTTGCCATTGCATAAAGGTGGAACCCTGTAGGTATCACTGAAGCATTCTGGATATTACTAAAATATAGAAATAGTCTTTCTTTTTACCTGTAATGAAGTCTTTCCCTTGACTCCCTGATTGTTTCTTAACATGGAGAGTGAGACGAATTTATGGAATTTTTTTTCACCCATGGAGATTCTCCCTGAGGAGATGCCAAGCAATTTGTTGATTGTTCCTGAACCACTTAAAAGCTTAACAAAATATCTAGGTGTTGTCTTTAATTGTCCAGGACAATTTGTATTTACCAGTGAGCAAGTTTTCAATTATATAGTGTGTATACATGTCTGTATTTATCTATTTCATACGCTCTTACACTTTACTCTTTGCTAACTTTCCATTTTTACCACACAGGGATCTGGGTTAAAATATTGTATCTATAAAACAAACTGTCAGTATTCCCCGTTTCTACAGTGGCCTTTTCAAATGGATGACAAAATGCAGAAGTGCTTATGCACTTTCTTATTGTATTATTTAACAGTCTTAAATAGAATGAAAGCAATGCATTGCGCATATGTGAGGTATCATTTCCAATTTGCTGTTGCTATTGTTGCTGTTTTTGTTATTGTTCAGGGTTTTTTGTTTGTTTGTTTGCTAGTTTTGTTTTTGACCACAGGAACAGAAATGTTACCCTTGCTTCTCATTTCATGGTCAAGTGCCATCATCAGTCTGCTTAGGATTTTTGCTTGTTTGTGTACTGTCTTTCACTTCACCAAAGTTACCACTTGTCTACTAATTTGTGTAAGGGTTATTGTACGACCATAGGCTAAATTTCTCTGGGATAAATGTCTAAGGGTGAGTAGTTTTCATTTTGACAAAGTCCAATGTATTGGTTTGTACTTTTCATGGGTATATTTGCATGTAACAATAATTCAGTAGATTTTACGGTTGAGTGGCATTCATTTTCTTGGATAGACCACAATTTGTTTATTCATTCTCAAGTAGATGAACAATTGGATTGATTCTACTTTTTGACTATTACAAATAAAGTTGCTAGGGACTTTTGTACCCATGTCTTTATAAGGAAAAGTGGTGTCGTGTCCCTTGGTTAGATAGATATGAATAGAATGGCTAAATTTCATTTCAAAACTATGATTAGGCTTTGTGGACCCTAATGTTTAAATTATTTTTTAAAGTATTTATGCCATTTTAATTGTTCAGTAGCAGTTCATGAATGTTCCAGTTCCTCCACATATTTATCAACTACCTGATAGTCTAATAGATGTAAAGAGGTACATCATTATTGTTTTAACTTGAAATTTATTAATTAAGAATGACGCTGAGCATTTTTACATGCTTAAAATTGAAAGCTGCGTATTTTCTTTGGATAAGTTATTGTTTATTTTTATGACCATTTTTGTAGACCATTTCCTTCTTTTTCAGTTTTGAGAACTCTGTATATAGAGTTCTCAAAAATGAAAAAAAAAAAAAAAAAGAAAAGGAAGCAAATTGACTTGATGGCACTGGATTTTGGGTGTGGGTATATATTATAGAAATAACTCATTTATTAGATATATAATTAGAAAATATTTTCTCCCAAAATATAACTTGTTTTTACACAAGTATCTTTTAGAAGCGGAAGTTTTAAAATAGGATGTGGACAAGCTTTTTATGGATTTTGCTTTTCGTGTTTGTCTTAGATGTCTGTGCTGGTATAACAGAAATGCCACAAGTGGATGGCTTTAACAAACAGAAGTTTATTCTCTCACCATTTACCTTTTGGCTTCAAGTGGATTCTGAGTCATCTCACAGTTTAGGAAGCTAGAAACTCGAATTCAGGATGCCAGCTCCAGGGGAAGTTTTTCTTTCTCTGATGGCTCTGGAGGAATGTCCTTGTCATCGACTTTCCCCTGATCTAAGAACTTCTCAGCTCCTGGACCCCGGGTCCAAAGGATGTGCTTCATTAGCAGAGATTCCTTCTCAGTGGCATGAGATCCTGCTCCTTTCTGCTCCTTTCACTTTTTTGTATGTCTAAAGAGATTCACTCAAAATACATCCTAATCCTGTTGATTGAGTCTTTCTCATTAGCATAGCTAGCTCTAATCCTGTCTCGTTAACATCATAGAGGTTAGGATTTACAACACATAGAAAAATCACATCAGATCACAAAATGTTGGACAAGGACACTCTACTGGGAATCCTGGCCTAGCCAAGTCGAAACATATTTTGGGGGGACACAATTCAATCCATTACCAGTGTTATATCTATGAAATCCCCAAATGTATCTATATAGTAAATGCAAACCCACTTTAAATTCAGACTGCCTTTTTTTTTTTTTTTTAGATCGGCCACTAATCTGAAAGCAAATTCACCAAGAAATGCTAAGTTAACTTTTTAATACTATAACTCTATTGTAGACTCTATTAGATTTTATAGTAAAAAAATCATGTCATCTATCAATAAAAAGTTTCACCTCTTCTTTTCCAATCTGAATGCTTTCTATTGATTTATTTTTTATTGCCTTATCCTGTTTTCTAGAACATCCACTAAAATGTCTGATAGATTTGGGAAGGGTAGATTTACATGTTGTGTTCCTGATCTTCCTGAGAATGTATTCAATGGTTCATAGCATGCGTGATGGTAGCTGTATGTTGATCATGAGTGCCCTCTACAAGTCTGAGAAATTTCCGTGTTTATATAGTTCTTAGTGGTGGTTAGGTGCCCATTGTGTCAGTTCCGATTCAGAGTGAGCCTTTGTACAACAGAATGAAACACTGCCCGGTCCTGCACTATTCTCACAATCCTTGTTGTCCTTGAGCCCATCCTTGGAGCCACTGTGTCCGTCCATCTCATTGATGATCTTCATTTTATTCGCCGACCCCCTACTCTCTTGTTGTGTTTGTTAGGAGCCATCGAGTTGGTTCCTACTCACAGTGACCCTTTGTTTTAAAGAACAAAACACTGCCCAGTCCTGCGGCATCATTACAATCGTTGTTATACTTGAGCCCATTGTTGCAGCCACCTTGCCAATCCGTCACGTTGATTCGCTTCTTCTTTTCCACTGACCCTGTGCTTTAACAAGTTTGATGCCCTCTTTCAGGGACTGATCCCTCCTGATAACATGTCCAAAGTATGTGAGGCATAGTGTCTCTATTCTTGCTTCTAAGGAGCATTCTCGTTTTTCTTCTTCCAAGACAGATTTGCTCATTTTTCTGGCAGTCCATGACATATTCAATATCCTTCTCCAAAACCATAATACCAAGGCATCAATTCTTCTTCAATCTTCCTTATTCATTCCCCAGTGCTCACATGGACAGTTGAAAACACTATGACTTGGGTCAGACAGACATTAGTCCTCAAGGTGACAGCCATGCTTTTCAACACTTTAAAGAGGCGTTTTGCAGTCATTTTGCCCAGTGCAATGCATCTTTTGATTTCTTGTCTGTTGTTTCCATGGCTGTTGATTGTGGATCCAAGTAAAATGAAATCCTTGATAATCTCAATCTTTTCTCCATTTGTCAAAATGTTGCTTATTGGTTCAGTTGTGAGGATTTTTGTTTTCTTTATGTCGAGGTGTAATCTGTACTGAAGGGTGTGGTCTTTTATCTTCATTAGTAAGTGCTTCAAGTCCTCTTCCTTTCAGGAAGAAAGGTTTTGTTATGTGCATAACACAGGATGTTAGTGAGTCTTCCTCCAATCCTGATGCCCTATTCTTTTTCATATAGTCCAACTTCTCAGATTATTTGTTCAACATACAGATAGAATAGGTATGGTGAAATGATATACCTCTGACACACCTTTCCTGACATTAAACCATGCAGTATTCCATTGTTCTGTTCAAACTAGTGCCTCTTGATCCATGCACAGATTCCTCATGAGCACAACTAAACATTCTGGAATTCCCGTTCTCCACAATGTTATCCATAATTTGGTGGGATCCACACAGTCAAATGCTCTAGCACAGACAATAAAACACAGGTAAACATCTTTGTGGTATTCTCTGCTTTCAGCCAGAATCCACCTGACATCAGCCATGATAGCCCTGGTTCCATGTCCTCTTCTAAATCTGGCTTGAATTTCTGGCAGTTCCCTGTAAATACACTGCTGCAACCGCTTTTGAATGATTGTCAGTAAAATTTTACTTGCATGTGATATTAATGATATTGTTCAATAATTTCCACTTTTGATTTGATCACCTTTCTTGGGAAGAGTCATAAATAATGATCTCTTCCAGTTGTTTGGACAAGTAGCTGTCTTCCAAATTTCCTGGCATAGATGAGTGAGCACTTCCAGTCCTGCACCTGTTTGTTGAAACATCTGAATTCGTATTTTGTTAATTCCCAGAGCCTTGTTTTAGCCAGTGCCTTCAGTGTAGCTTGGACTCCTTCCTTCAGTACCATCAGTTCCTGATCATACGTTACCTCCTGAAATGGTTGAACAACAGCCAATTATTTTGGTGTACTAACTGTGTGTGCTCCTTTCATGCTTCTTGGTCATTTCATATATTTCCCTTAGAATCCTTCAGAATTGCAACTCAAGGATTGTATTTTTTCTTCAGTTCTTTCAGCCTGAGAAACGCTGAGCGTGTTCTTTCCTTTTGGATTTCTATCTCCGGTTTTTGCACATCTTATCAAAATACTTTGTCTTCTTGAGCTGCCCTAAGAAGTCTTCTTTTCAGCTTTTTCTTCATATTCCTTCTTTTTGCTTCAGCTACTCAACATTCAAGAGCAAATTTCAGAGTCTCATCTGACATACTTTATGTCTTTTCTTTCTCTCCTGTCTTTTTTCATGACCTTTTTTTTTTTTATTGTGTGATGCCATTGGTGTCATTCCATAACTCATCTGGCCTTTGGTTATTAGTGTTCAAGGTGTCAAATCTATTCTTGCAGTGGTCTCCAAATTCAGGTGGGATCTACTCAAGCTCATACTTTGGCCTTGTCTTGACTGATGATATTGAGCTTTTCCATCATCTCTTTCCACAGACATAGTAGATTTGGTTCCTGTATATTCCATCTGGTGAGGTCCATGTGTATAATTGCTGCTTGTGTTGGTGCAAAAAGTTATTTGCAATGAAGAAGTCATTGGTCTTGCAAAATTCTATCATGTAATCTCTGGCATCGTTTCTATCACCAAGGCCATACTTCCAAATATTGTTCCTTCTTTATTTTCAACTTTTGCATTCCAATCACCAGGAATTATCATTGCACCCTAACTGCATTTTCCCTCAGTTTCAGACTGCAGAAGTTGGTAAAAATCTTCAATTTCTTCAGCTGTGACCTTAGAGGTTGCTTTGAAAATCTGAATAATAGTCATATAACTGGTCTTTCTTGAAGGCGGATGGATAGTATCCTCTCACTGACAGTTTTGTACTGCAGGAGAGATCTGGAAATGTTCTGTTTGGAGATGAATGCAGTGCCATTGCTCTTCAAGTTGTCATTCCCAGCATAGTAGACCATATGATGGTCTGGTTCAAAATGACCAGTACCAGTACAATTCAGCTCACTAATGACTAGGATATCAATGTTTATGCATTCCATTTCATTTTTGATGATTTTCAATTTTCCTAGGTTCATACTTTATAAATTCCAGGTACTTGAGTCGGAATCTACTCGATGGCACTGGGTTTTCCGGGTATTATTAATGGACGCTTGCAGCTGTTTCTTCTCTTTTTCAGTCATGCCGCATCAGCAAATAAAGGTCTCAATAGCTTGACTCCATCCATGTGCTTAAGGTTGACTCTGCTTTGAGGAATCAGCTCTTCCCCAGCCATATTGATGGAACAGTCAACATACTAGATAGATTTTGGATAGATATTGTCATGAATTGAATGGTGTCCCCTAAATATATCTGTCAACTTGGCTAGGTCATGATTCCCAGTATCGTATGATTGTCTAGTTTTTTTATCATCTGATGTGATTTCCCTGTGTTGTAAATCTTGTCACTATGATGTAATAAGTTGGATTAAAGAAAAAAATAATAAAATTGATTAGCAACAGTTATATTGATGAGATCTGTAAGATTAGACAGTGTCTAAGCCAATCTCTTTTAATATATAGAAGAGAGAAGCAAGCAGAGAGATATGGGTACCTCATACCAACACGAAAGCAGCCCCAGGAGCAGAGTGCGTCTTTGGACCTGAGGTTCCTGAGCTGAGACGCTCCCAGACCAAGGGAGGGCTGACAACAAGGACCTTGCTCCAGATCTGACAGAGAGAGAAAGAGTTGCCCTGGAGCCGGCACCCCGAATAAGGATTTCTAGCCTATAGGACTGTGAGAGAATAAACTTTGTTAAAGCCATTCATCTGTGGTATTTCTGTTATAGCAGTACTAGATGACCAAGACAGATATATAATTTCATATATATTTTTTATAGATAGAAAGATAGGCAAATAATTGATCACAAGGAGGTTTATTTGTCTTTATATATGAAAACACCCCTAGAGCTATTTTTATATAGATATAGCCTCTGCTATACCTCCATTCGTAGTGTATACAAAATGGTACTTTGGGGAAATAACATATGTTATATGAATCTGTTTATCCCCACCTGAAAAATCATATTTCCAACACTTTATGGCAGCATTGTTAGGAAGCATAAATGAGAATTAAATGCTTGAATGTGTCTATGATGCATGAAAATAATGGTAGTATTTCCTTGGTGTTATTTGTCTATGTACCTACTTACCTACCTGTCTGTCTGTCTGTCTGTCTCTCATCTATCTGTCTACTATCTATCTATCTATCTATCTATCTATCTATCTATCTTCTATCTGTGCATTTATCTATCTATCATGTATTTGTCTATCATCATCATCTTTTTCTGGGTATTGACAGTAGTTACTTAAAATGATTTTTTTTTGTTCTTGTTAATTGTTTTGATCTTCAAGATATTTATAGGTAAATTCTTCTAGAATGGGACTTAAGTTCTTTGTCACCATTTTTGTGATGAATAGGTTCATTATAACAATATCCTTGTAACTGACTCCAGCCCCACATTCTGTAACATCAGTTCTGTGACTAAAGTGCCCAAAAGTGCCATTCTTTAGATTACTTTGTTGGTCTACTTAAAATATTTTCTCCTCTAATTGGACATTTGTATTATAACTGACGCAGCTAAGTTTTTTGTAACAATCAGATACATACTTTTTTCTTGTAGAGAAACCCAAGATGTATGAGGAAATCTGAACAATGGTGAAACCTTGATCTCATAAACACTCCACTGTAAAAAAAAAAAAAAAAAAAAAAATCCTCTACTTTTTATGAAATACCAACAATTTAAAATATCACTGTATGACACCATAGCATAGGAGAAAAGCAAAACATAGTGATGATGACATATAAATAAATTAATGGAAGTTATTAAAATCTGCCTCAGCATGATGCATTTTCCATTAAACAATGAAACTCCTATTTGCCAGGAGATAACACATATCAATTTAAGTATAGTTTTAAAAAACGGCGTCTGAATATACCACAGATATTTTAAAAATACAATAGGTCTACAGGTTAAGATAATAGAACTGTTGGTTTAAATCTTTGTGATCACTGCTTCCTATGTATGTATATGTGTATATCTATCTATCTATCTATCTATCTATCTATCTATCTATCTATCTATCTATCTATCTATCTATCTATCTATCTATCTATCTATCTACCTACCTATCATCTATCTATCATCTATCTCTCTCTCTATCATCTATCTATATCATCTATCTATCTATCTATCTATCTATCTATCTATCTATCTATCTATCTATCTATCTATCTATCTACCTACCTATCATCTGTCTACCTACCTATCATCTATCTCCTTCTCTATCATCTATCTATCTATATCTATCTATCTATCTATCTGTCTATCTATCTATCTATCTATCTATCTATCTATCTATCTATCTATCTATCTATCTATCTATCTATCTATCTATCATCTACCTGTCTATCTACCTGTCTATCTATCTGTCTATCTGTATGTCTGTCTATCTATCTATCCATCTATCTATCATCTATCTATCTATCTGGCATATATCTATTCCTGAACACTATGAGTGGAGCAGTCTCTGTGTCAACTATTAGCAAATGAATGCAGAAATTAAATTTCATAGCATTAATGATAAAAGTGAATACATGAAATCCACATTTATCTCATAGAGAACATATTAGGAATAATGATGGAAAACAGACAGAATTGAATAAAAAAATGGGGCCTTGAAAAAAACCATTAAAACACTCTCAAAATTGGTAAAACATGGTATTGCATATAAATTTTTACCTTTTACCTGTATTGAATCTGTTTTACACCCCATGTGATTCTTAGCATGGCACAGTGGGAGCAACTTACAGCTTTCTCTCAGCGTTTACGGCTCTCCCTGAGGAGATACCAAGCTATGTGTTAATTCTGTCTGAAGCCCTTGAAAACTTAAGAACATATCTAGTGTGTCTGTCAATTGTCTAACCAATTTGTATTCACCAGTGATTATTTCTTTTAGATTCATCCATTCATTTAGTCTCAGTTAGCTCTCAGTCTGTCCCACCCAGGAGTCTGGATTAAAATACTTTACCTTTAGGACAGACCACTCAATATGCCCCCATTTCCATAACCTTGTCATACAGAATAAAATTTGTAAATTTTATACTCTGATATACCGTTTCTTTGTTTTTTCTATATTTTCACTTTTTTTTTTTTTTTATTAAGCTTTAGGTGAAAGATTAAGGTAAAGTTATTTCCTCATACAAAACTTTTACACTTATTGCTATGTGACCCTAGTTGCTATAAATATAATGTGAATGCACACTCCCTTTTTCCACCCTGGATTTCCTGTGTCCATTCCACCAGCTCTTATCCCTTTCTGTCTCCTCATCTTACCTTCAACAGGAGTTGCCCATTTAGTCTCAGGTATCTACATGAACTGAGAAACACATTTTTCACAAGTATTATTTTATGTTTATAGCCCACTCTAATCTTTGTCTGAAGAGTTGGCTTCCGGAATAGTTTTAGTTCTGGGTTAACAGAGAGTCTGGGGGCCATGTCTTCTGGGGCTCCTCTACTCTCAGTCAGGCCATTAAGTCTAGTCTTTTTTCATGAATTTGAGTTCTACACCTCATTTTTCTCCTGCTCCATCAGGAACTCTCTTCTGTGTTCCATGTCTGGGCAGTCATTGGTGGTAGGTGGGCTCCATCTAGTTCCTCTGGTCTCGGGGTCATGGAGTCTGTGGTTTATGTGGCCCAATTTATACTTTCCTTGTGTCATTGGTGTCTTCATTCTCCTTTGTTCCAGGTGGATTGGGACCAATTGATGCATCTTAGATGGCTGCTTGCAAGTTTTTAAGATGCCAGATGCCACTTACCAAAGTGGGATTTAGAACATTTTCTTAATAATCTTTGTTATGCCAGTTGACTTAGATGTCCCCTGAAACCATGGTCCTCAGACCGCCACTCCTGCTATTCTGTCCCTTGATGTGTTTGGTTGTGTTCAGGAAACATCTTAGCTTTTCGTTTAGTCCATTTGTGCTGACTTCTCCTGTATTGTGTGTTGTCCCTTCCTTCACCTAAGATAATTCTTGTCTACTATTTAGTTAGCGAATTTACCTGTCCTTTCTTCCCCACCCTTGTAACCACCTAAGAATGTTTTCTTCTGTATTTAAACCATTTCTTGAGTTTTATAAAAGTAGTCTCATACAATATTTGTCCTTTTACTACTGACTAGTTTCACTCAGCATAATGCCTTCCAGATTCATCCATGTTATTCGATGTTTTGAAGATTCATAATTGTTCTTTATTGTTGTGTAGCATTTCATTGTGTGAATATAAAATAATTTGTTTATCCATTCATACTTTGATGAGCACATAGATTGTTTCCATGTTTTTCTAAAGTGAACAGTGCTACAGTGAACCTATCTATTTTTCCGTTGGCTCTTATTTTTCCAGGATATATTTTAAAGAGTTGAAATCCTGGATTGTATGATACTTCTATTTCTAGATTTTTAAGGAAGTGCCAAATCGATTTCCAAAGTGGTTCTACCATTTTACATTCCCACCAGCTGTGTGTAATGTTCCAGTTTCTCCACAAGCTCTCCAACATTGATTTTTTTTTTTTTTTAATACTAGCGTTGTTGAGGTGAGAAGGTATCTCATTGTAGTGTTGATTTGCATTTATGTAATGTCTGATCCTTGTGAGCATTTTCTCCTCTATCTGTTAGCCACCTGAATATTTTCTTTGGTGAAATGCCTGTTCATATCTTTTGCCCTTTTTTTAAATTGGGTTTTTTGCTTTTTTGTAGTTGAAGTTTTGCAGTATCTTCTAGGTTTTAGAGTTTAGACCCTGTTCATATATGTCATACTCCAAAATTTCTTTCCCAGTTTGTAGGTAATCTTTTTACTCTTCTAATGAAGCCTTTGGTTGAACATAAGTGTTTCGTTTTTAGGTTCTCCCAGCTTTCTAATTTCTCTTCTGGTTTTGTGCTTTTATAGTAATGTTTTTTATACTGTTTATACATGCATTAGGACCGCTATCATTGTCCCTATTTTTTCTTCCATAATCTTTAACAATTTAGATTTTATATTTAGATCTTTGGTTCATTTCAAGTTAGTTTTTGTGCATGGTGTGAGGTATTGATCTTGTTTTATTTTTTTGCAGATGGATATCCAGTTATGCCAGCACCATTTTTTAAAGAGACTGTCTTTTCCCCATTTATTGGACTTTGGGCCCTTGTGAAATATTGGCTACTCATAGGTAAATAAACTTACATCTTGTTTCTCAATTCTGTTCCACTGGTCTATGTATCTGTTGTACCAGTCCTAAGCTGCTTTGACTATAGTGGCGGTATAACAGGTTTTAATACCACTTAGCATAAGTCCTCCCACTTCACTCTTCTTCTCCAGTAGTGCTTTACTTATTTGGGACCTCTTCCTTTTCCATATGAATTAGGTGATTTGTTTCTCCATCTCTTTAAAAAAATGCTTTGGAATTTGAATTGGGATTACATTTTATCTGTAGATCACTTTGGGTAGAATTGATAATTTCACAATGTCGAGTCTTCCTATCTGTGACCAAAGTATGTTTTTCCACGTCTGTGTATCTCTTTTTGTTTCTTGCAATAGTGTCTTGTAGTTTTCTTTGTATAGGTCTTTTACATCTATGGTTAGATTTATTCCTAAAATATTTTATCTTCTTGCAGGCTATTGTAAATGGTATTGATTTGGTGACTTCCTCTTCAAAAAGTCCTCTTTGTTGGTGTCAGGAATCTAACTGATTTTTGTATGTTTATCTCATATCTTGATGCCTTGCTGAAATCCTCTATTAGTTCCAGTAGTATTTTTGTGGATTCTTGGGGTTTTTTCTGTGTATAAAATCATATCAGCTACAAATTGAGTTACTTTTAATTCATCCTTACCAGTTTGGATGGCCTCTATTTCTTTTTCTTGCCTAATTGCTCTGGCTAGGACCTCCAGCACAATGTTGAATAAGCATGGTGATAAAATGCATCCTTGTCTGGTTCCTGTTCTCAAAGGGAATGGTTTCAGACTCTCTTCATTTAGGATGATGTTGGTTGTTGGCTTTGCATATAAATTTTTTTTTTTTTTGCATAAATGTCCTTTATTATTTTGAAGAATTTCCCTTCTGTTCCTATTTTGCTGAGAGCTTTTATCATGAATGGATGTAGGACTTATTCAAATGTATTTTCTGCATCAATTGATAAGGTCATTTGGTTCTTACTGTTTGTGTTCTGTATGTGTTGGATTACGTTGATTGTTTTTCTAAGGTTGAACCATCCCTGCATACCTAATACGAATCCCACTTTGTCATGGTGAATAATTTTTTGATATGTTGTTGAATTCTATTGGCTAGAATTTAGTTGGAGAGTTTTGCAACTATGTTCTTGAGGGATATTGGTCTGTAGTGAGTAATTCAAATCATTACACTACCCTGGGACTCACTGCAACCTGGCCAAATCTAATACCCCTCCCCCTCAGAAACCATGAAGGCCAAAACAGAAGGCAAGGGCTTACACAAACACACACATACACAAACACAAGTACTGACACTGCAAAGTTTATTCTAATAGTTGAAATAAACACCAGAATCACTAACTACACTCTTGTACCTAGCACCTTTTCCCACTACCACTCAGCTTATCCACTCTTTGCTGATTTCATGGTTCCCAACACATTCTCCTGAAGCCATGGTAGCGCACTAGGCCAGAGCTTGGCTGCTAACCAAAAGGTCAGCAGTTCAATTCCACCAGCCTCTCCTTGGAAAATCTATGAAGCAGTTCTACTCTGTCCTGTAGGGTTGCTATTAGTCAGAATCAACTCAATGGCAAAGGATTTTGTTTTTTAGCATATTCTTAAAAAACCCAAATGCACTGTTGTTCAGGAGATTCTGAATCATAGTGACCATTTAGGACAGAGTAGTACTAGTACTGCCCCATAGGGTTTCCAAGGCTGTAAATCTTTGTAAAAGCTGATTATTTCTCTCAGGGATTGACTGCTGGGTTTGAACTGACCTTTCACTCAACACTTTAATCACTGCACCACCAGGGCCCCAACACATTTTTCTCTATGATAAAATTCACCTAATTATTATATTTGTAACCCACCTCTTAACTTCAAGGAAGGCAAAGGTTTACAATGTTTTGTTCATCAATGCATTTAGAAGAGTGACTGACACATAAGATATTTATAAATATATGTGGAATATATTTGTGCTCGCTAAACCCTACGGAGGCACACAGACAAGGTTTTAAACCCATCATATATTTCATAGGAACCATACAATGAATCAAACTATAGAAGAGACATTGCATATTTTTTTCCATGTTCTGTGTAGGGCATATTTTACATCTTTGTTCCTCAAGCTATAAATCAAGGGATTCAACATGGGCATAACCAGGCTGTAAAATATGGAAGCCACTTTATCAGCATCAAAAGAATGACTGGAGTTGGGCTGCATGTACATAAAGACTAAAGTCCCATAGAACACTATCACTACTGTCATGTGGGATCCACAGGTGGAGAAGGCCTTGTGCCTGCTCACACCTGAGTGCATCCTGAGAATGGCCACAAAAATGAGCAGGTAAGAAACAAGAACTATTAAAATGGATGTAATCAAATCAAGAGATGCTAAGATGAGAATGATCAATTGAATTTCATGTGTGTCTGAGCAGAGCAAAGATAACAAGGGATTAGTGTCACAGTAGAAATGACTGATGACATTGCAGCCACAGAAGGATAAATTAAAAACCATTGTGGTGATAATAAGAGAAACAAATGCACAATAAAGATAGAGGATTGCCACCAGCACATGGCACACCCTTTGTGAGATGATGACAGAGTAGAGCAGAGGGTTACAGATGGCTACATAACGGTCATAGGACATTGCAGACAGAATGAAAAGCTCACCATTTACGAACAAAATAATGAGAGCTAGCTGTGTAGCACAAAAATAATAGGAGATTTTATTTACATCTACAACAAAATTGACTAGCATTTTGGGTCCCACAGCTGTTGAATAACCAAGATCAGTGATAGCCAGGTGTCTGAGAAAAAAGTACATGGGTGTTTGCAGCTTGGAGTCCATCTTGGTGAGGATGATGATGCCCAAGTTGCCCACCACTGACATCATGTAGATGATGAGGAACAGCCCGAACAATGGAGCCTGCAGCTCTGGGCAGTCTGTGATTCCCGTCAGAATGAACTCATTCAGCACTGTTAGATTGTGTTTGTCCATCTTGGTCTGTCAGGAAACCTATTCTGGATAGAGACAGCAGCGTAGTCAATAGGTTTTATGTAGCACCATCTGGTAGATTTTTAGTATAGAAAGGCAATATGCTGAATGATTAAGATAAATCCAAACTTTCCAATATAGTTATTTGAAATTAAACCTACACCCCACAAGTAAAGCATAGATACATGAAGATAGAGAGAGAAGGAAAGAGGGAAAGAAAGAGAAATCTAACTTGTTATCAGTTGGGTAAAATTTGCTCCCCAAAGAACATTTGTCAATGTCTGGGACATTTTGGATGTCACAACTAGGAGAAGTGTGCTACTCCTAACTAATGGAAGCCTGAGGTATTACTAAAAAAAAAAATTCTACTATATACAGGGTAACGCCACACAATAAGAAAATTTCCAGTCCAAAATGTCACTATGGCAGAAGTTGAGAAACCCTGTAGTAAACATAGAGATAGAGACAGACACAGATAAAGACGTACGTGTATGTGTACGTGCACATGTAGATGTACATATATGTATATATATACATGCACATATGCATGTACATATACACAATACATGCACACATACGTATACATGCACATATACATATACACAATACATATATAAATATACATACATATACATGTACATAGATGGGATTCCTGGTGGAGCAGTGGATAACAGGTTGGCTGATAAGCCAAAAATCGGCTCTTTAAATCTACCAGCCTCTCCTTGAAAAACCTATGGGGCAGTTCTCTTCTGTCCTCTAGTGTCTCTGTGTGTCAGAATCAACTTGATGGCAACAGAGTTTGTTTTGTTTTGTTTTGTTTTTGAATGCTTATAAATATATGAAGCAAAAATAAAAAAAGTGAAAAATTTTAAGTGGTAGGTATATGGGTGATTACTAAACTTTCCCTTTTTTTCATTTATAGGATGACATTTGTGAACTTGTACTACAAATGCCAATTTCATTATAAAAATTTTAAACTGCAAATTCTCAAAATACATGGAAACATTTAATATGCCTTACTTCAAAACAGAGTCCTCTAAAAGTCCTTGTGCCACAGGTGGTAAAGACTGAAACAATACACTTGGCAGATATTAAACACAAGATTAACAAGGAAAATCTAATCGATCATGCTGGGCGTTATCTGTCTTTATACGGGGAAATATTCCAGGTGGAAGGCCCATGCAGATATAGTCCCTGTTATATCTCCATTTGTGGGTTATAGAATAAGATACCTTAATTTCTTTATTCACATCTGCAAAATGAACACTTTCCTTGAGGACTGTTGGAAAAGTAAATGAGGATTAAATGTTTCAATGCATTTAAGGTATCGTGATATAAGTCTCAAAAATCAAGGGTATAGTGTTGTTGTTTTTAAAATGATGACAATATTTTACGTGAAAGGACTTTTCTTTACATATGTATACAGGAATCGTTCTAGTTCACCTAGCTTCTATGTCAGGGTTATGATGATGAGTAGGTTGAATAGTGTGTTATCCATGTAACTGACCCCAGCTATTCTCTCCCCCATCTTCAACTCGGTGACTAAAATTGGACCATCAGTGTGCCAAGCTCCTGAATTATACATCTTCTACTTTACTTAATACATTTTAATATAAGCTGATGGACTGCTTACCTAAAGCTCTGCAGTTCGAAACCACCAGTGGCTCCCTGCGAGAAAGATGTGGCAGTCGGCTTCCATAGTTATTTATAGCCTTGGAAACACTTTGGGGTCACTGTTGAGTCAGGATCACCTTAACAGCTGTGCCTTTGAATATAAATTTACTTGAAATACGTCCTGCCCTAGGAGAAGCTACTTTATAACTAACATACACTAAGTTGTTTGCAACAAATCAGATATATTTTGTCATCAAAGTATCTAAGATAGTGAGAGGAAACTTGAACAAATTGGGAGAAAGGGAGGTCCATGTCATTGATTTTATATAATGAAATTTCATTAAAAAATTGCATTTGGATAAAGACATCTTCTGGCTTAAACTATTATATAGTACATAATTCATACAAACATATTTAAATTAAAATGAATAATATATGTCCCTAATATATGGGAGATTTAAAAAAAAATGCCCGAGAAGGATGAGGATGGCAGTTTAAGGTAAAAGAATTAATGGTTTGAAATGATATTACAATGTAAATAGCAGGACCAGCAGCCTCTGAGTGAGAAATAATCAAGCAATAGAAAAATACAATCATATCATATTAAATAATAAAATGGTAACAGGAGGAATCCACTATCTCATATAAAACATTACTTAGATGGTTGTGATCCTAAACACACACACTGCTTATGTCAGAAAAGAAACTATTGGCCTCTTTCCTCTTAGAACAAAGGAAAATGAAGAAAAAAAAAAAAAAAAAAGACTTAAGGAAGCAAATATTCCAAAGGACATATGGCCCACATGAACCACAGCTTCCTCTAACCTGAGACCAGAAGAACTAGATGGTGCCTGGCTATGACTACAGACCACTCTGACGAGGATCACAATACAAGGTCTGGGGCAGAATGGGAAAAAAATGTACCACAAAATTTAAAAAAAAAAGACCAGATTTACTGGTTTGAAAGAGGCTGGAGAAACCCCTGAGACAAGTGTCCTAAGATAATTTTCTAATGTGAAACTATAGACACTGCCAGGGCCACCTTTGAGCACAATCACAGACGGGGCTATTAAATTAAACAATAAAATCTGTGAAGAATGTGCCCCTTACAACTACCAACTATAGGAGACCAAGAGGGCAAGAAGGCGGGGAGGGACAGGGAAACCTGACTAATGGACACAGAGAAGCCAGGAAGGAAACAAGGAGAGTGTTGACACATTTTGTGTAAGAAGTTTTTATTGGAAAATTAATTTGCTATGTAAACTTTCACCTAGAACACAATATATTTTTTTTTTTTAAAGAAGTCCGGAATTGGGTATCAGTAGATATTATAATTAGGAGATCAAGTATCATCAATGAATGCCATAAAAGCAAAGTAAATCTTGTTTAGTTGCAATGATGCAAGGCTGAAGAAAAAAAGTACTTGTATTTCTAAGTACTGCTTTTCGTGTACGGTAAGGGAGGAGAAGAGGACTTCCTTTCAATAGCTTTGGAGTTCCATGGAGAGCACCAAGTTATTTTCTACAGTTTACTATCTTTGTTGAGTATCTCATTCTCCTTTTATAAAGCTATACTCCTTGAGAAAATTATATATTATTTCTGCCAGATTCTACTGGGAATTGAAGAATATGGTATATATAATTGAATCATCATAAAACTGGGTACTTAAAAGTTTTGCAAACTCTTAAAAATTGCTTTTCACATCTCAACATGAGTTGTGAGATGGAAATTTATTTTCTCATCAAGAGGTTAGCAAAAATATACATTTATACAGGTATTAAAATATGAATTATATATTAAATTACACTTAAGAGGGACATACGAAGAGAGTAGAGCCAGCTTATAACTAAGGATTTGAAAGGACATCAACATTGGAGACTGAATAGTGTAGCTTCATAATTCTGCTCCAGTGTTTTTAATACTGCATATGCTTCCTTTACTTTCATATATTAGGTCTGTTATTCATGTAATTAGGCCACCTGGGTGGCGCAAACAGTTAAACACTCAGCTACAAACTGAAAGTTTGGGGGATCAAATGCAGTCAGAGGCGCCTTGGAAAAAAGAAAGATCTACTTCTGAAAGTTCACAGCCATTGAAAAACTATGGACCACAGTTCTCTGATGCACACGGGGTAGCTTTGAGGCCAAATTGGCTCCAGGACTTTTTTTTTTTTCTGTTACTTTTTTATTCATATAGTTACTTATATAAAGTAAAAATATAATTTAGACATAATGATGAGGCTTCAAATATGCTTATGAGCATTTAGCCACTGAAACAGAGAGTGACTGTTTGAAAAAAATAATAATGATATCAAAAAAAAAAAAAAAGGAGAGAGATCCTAGTCTCGGGCACTCTTGAAAAGTAGAATGCACACAGAACTGACTCAGAAATCCTAATATTTTGCAGTGATTTTGCTGTTGAATAAAGGTGGAACCCTGCAAGTGTCACTGAAACATTTCAGGTATTGGTAAAAAATGGAAAAAGTCCGTCTTTTTTACCTGTAATGAAGCCTCTGTCTTGACTCCCCCAAGTGTTTCTTAACATGGCAGAGTAAGAAGAATTTATGGATTTTTTTTTACCCTTGGAGATTCTCCCTGAGGAGATGACAGGCAATTTGGGGACTGTTCCTGAAGCATATGAAAGCTTAACAAAATACTTCTGGGTGGTTGGTTAACTGTCCAGGATATTGTGTATTCACCAGTGACCAAATTTTTATTCATATAGTGTGTACGTGTGTCTATGTTTATCTATTTCACATGGTCTTGCATTTTACTCTTTGTTAACGTTTATTTGTACCACATGGGGATCTGCATTAATATTCTCTATCTGTAAAACAGAACTGTCAATATTCCCCATTTTTACCGTGGTCTCTTCAAATGGATGACAAAATGAAGTTGTGCTTAAGCACTTTCTTACTGCATTATTCTTACTGCATTATTTAAAAGATTTAAATGAAATAAAAGCAATGCATTGTGCATGCGTGAGGTATCACTTCCTCATTTCCTGTTATTTTTGTTATTGTTGCTGTTACTGCTATTTTCAAGGTTTTTTTTTTCCTTTTTGATCTCATAAACAGAAACGTTACCCTTGCTTCTCATTTCCTAGTCAATTGCCATCACGTGTTTATGTTTTTTGCTTCTTTGTTTTATTTTCCATCATTACATTTCTATATTTTATGTTTTTTCATTCTGTCCAATCCTCATTCAAAAACTTTTTTCTCACCTTAATGCATGTTCTGCTGTGATTGATATAACGTTCTACCATATCAATACACTGTCGTAAAGTGTGATAGTCTGCATAGTGTTTCATTATGAATATATACTTGCTGTGCAATAAATATTTTTGCTGCATTTTGTCATTGTAAATATCTATAATGTATCCATTTGTGACTTTTTTTTTTTTGCTAATTTCTCCTATAGTATGATATGTATGTGGCGTAGTGGTTAAGAGTCTGGCTTTTAGCCAAAAGAGATCGGCATTTCAGATCCACCAGGTGCTTCTTGGAAACCCTGTGGGGCAGTTCTACTTTGTCCTATAGGGTCATTACGAGTCAGATGCGACTGAACAGCTTTGGATTTTGTTTGGTTTTATGTACCCAAAAAACAACCCACTTATATATATACATATATTTATTTATAAAAATCATTGCTATCTGAAATGTTGGCTGTTTGAACCCACTAGCCTTTCCAGGGAGAAAAGACCTGGCCATCTGCACCCATGAAGATTACAGCCTAAGCAACTCTATGGGACATTTCTACTCCGTCCTATACATTGCTGTGATTTTCAACTGACCAGATGACATCTAACAAAACAAAAATTCTTGAATGGTACATATTTTGTTGCCTCCCACAGAACATTGTCTGACTTTACTGCTTCAGGTAAACAAGTTTCTGGAGGAGGACATCACATTTGGGGAACGAGAGGGCCAGCGAGAATGGGGGAAGCCCTCCATAAGCTGGATTGACACAGTGGCTGCACCAATGTACTCGGACATACTGATGACTGTGAGGCTAGGACAGGGCCAGGCAATGTTTTCTTCTGTTTTACAGAACGTGGCCATGAGCTGGAGTCACTCAGTAGCAGGTAACAACAACCACCTTTGGTGATTGACTTTTCACTTCACACGATTCTAATGAGGTCCATTCACGCTGTTGAGTGCATCAATAATTTGTTCTTTTTTTACTGCTGCGCATTACTTCATATATGGACTAAAAAAAAATGGATTTAGTACAGTTTAATTACCCATTCACCCATAGAAGGACGTTTTGGGTTGTTACTGGCTTTATCTATTATAAGTAATGTTTCTTTTCACATTTGTGTAAGGATTTTTGTACGAACATAAGTTTTCATTTCTGTAGGATAAATGTGTAAGTGTGGGTTGTTTTCATTCTGACGAAGTCCCATGTATTCATTTGTATTTTTCATCCATGTATTTGCACGTACCAATAATTCAGTAGTTTTTATGACAGAGTGGTATTAACTTGTTGGAAATACCACAATTTATTCATCCGTTGTCAAGCAGATGAACATTTGGGTTGATTTTAGTTTTTGAGTATTACAGATCAACTTGTTCTGGACATTCGTGTACACGTATTTATACGGCTAAATGCTGTCATTTCACTTGGGTAGATATGAGTAAATTGGTTAAATTTTAGGGTAAAACTATGTTCAGCTTTTTAAGACCCTGATGCTTAAAAGAAATTCTTTTTGTAAGTATTTTCATGATTTTAATTTTCCACTAGCAGTTTATGAATGTTCCATTTCTCTCACATAATTACTAAACACCTGATATTCTAACAGATGTAGAGTTATGTCATCAATGTTTTAACTTGAAGTTCATTGATGAGTGATGAACTGAACATTTTTAATGTGCTTATTTGCCACCAGAATATGGCCTATGAATGAATGCATGTTCATTTTTATGCTCATTTTTCTGGGCTGTTTTCTTTTTCTTTTTACTTTATTTAATTATTGATATTATTATTTTTGAGTTTTGAGTCCTATCTCTGTATATATTATGGAGATCTGGTGGAAAAGTTATTAAAGATCGGGACTGCTCAAACATCCCCTAAAATGTGGAATAAATTTGGTAAGAGGGGATTTACTTGTTTTTTTTTTCCTGCTCTTACTGAATGTATTTAATCTTTCACACTAAGTGTGATGGTAACTGCGGGCTGTTCATGGATGTCCTCTTTCAGTTTGAGAAAGCTCTATTTTAATACTAATTTGATCAAAGTTTTATCACATTTATTGAGACTTTTAAAACGTTTCTGTACATGTAGTTATACGGCGTTGTTTGCCAGTTTATTTGTTATTATGATGAATGTCGTTAATTGATTTTTTTTTAATGGGAAACTATCCATGCATCCCTGGGGCACACCAAATTAAGTGTACTATTGTCTTTACATATTGCCAGACTCAATTTCTTAAATTTTTCTTTAGATTTTCACACATGTGCTCTGTTGTTTTCTTTTCTTTTAATGTCTTTGTCTGCCTTTGATATCTGTTTAACCTATCCTCATAAAGGAAATGTAAATATACCCTTCTCTTCAGTTCCGTAAAAGAGTTTGTGTAGACTTGGCTAATTCTTTTTCCCTAAATACTTAATAAAATTTCTGAATCAAGCCACTTGGAATGAGAATGGGGTGTGTTTTAAATTTCCATTTTGATATTCTCTTTATAAATGGTATTTTTCTCACGTTTTCTAGTCTCTACATATATGCAAAAATATCATAACCCACCTTGCAGGGTCCTATCCTAAAACCCAGATTGCAGTCTTTTATAAAAACAACCTTAGTGTATCTAAAATTTAATTATTTCTCATTACAAATTTTTTGAATATTAAAAGAATAAGAAAAAAAATGAAAATTAGGAGGGAATATGGAGCAACTACGTCCAGAAATCATGGCAAATACAGAAAATGCTACATATCACACCTCACTCACTAGAAACACAGCATAGTCCTAACCATGGGTTATCTCCTTATGCTTCTTCCAAGCAGGATAATCAAAATGATGAATTCAGACAATAGATCCTGATCAAAATACACACTCATATTATTCAAATTTAAGAAAATCCAGCCAAACAAAGCCATGGCAACAAACATAACTCAGCATACGATAGACTTCTTATGCAAGGGTACAGAAACAATTAGAAAATCACTTCTAAACAAGAGTAATTATTGTTTTCTAGAGAGATAAGGACAACAATCTATGAGACAAAAGCACAGATTTAGGAAGCAATATCTGTCCTGAAGAGACAAAATGAAAAAACCTGGAAACTTCTGTGGCTGACCTCAATAAATCTGTCTTAACTTATATACCCACTGATACAGGCAAAATTGGCTAATTTGGACAAAACCAGATACTCAGCTGATCCTGTGGAATATAATTTTATTTTGTTTATACTAATATTACAATATAGTAATAATAAAAATAAATAAAGTATATGGACTCTAAGGGCTCAAATACGAAAGTAGAGGCACTGATGATGAAAGACAGTGATTTCAAGGTTTAGAAAGTGGACATTTGAGCAAATTCATATAACTGAGTACTCGAACCAACCCACCCCAGTGAGCCTTGTTTTAATCAGAATTAACCACCCAGGGCAGAGTGTAAGAAATAAAATAGGAGGTGTATGTGAGCATCACACACACACACTTTCTATATATATTTTTTTCTACTAGATAAAGAAAACACCAGGTATTTGGAAATCTTCCTGTATCTATTAGTTTCACTATCTCACTCAACATATTCAATGTTCTTATTTAAAAAAAAAAAAGTAACACCCTCCAGACATTCTAATATACTATCAACTTTCTTAATTATTATGCTTATAAGGCATCGCTCCTGCTCAAGGAAGGCAACGCTTGTACTGTTTCATTTATTAGTCTACTTACAGCCTTAGTAGAGTAACTGGTAGAAGGCAGAAACAGAAATACATGTTATCTGTGATTTTGTGCTTCCTATCCCCTCTGGAGGCACACAGAAAAAACGTTTAAAGCACAAAATGTAATTCATATAAATCAAAAGTTATAGGGAATGTCGAGAAAATGTATTCCATAATTGTTCTAAAGCTCTATGTAAGGCATATTTTACATTTTTATTCCTCAAACTGTAGATCAGGGGATTCAACATGGGGATCACCAGGGTGTAAAATATGGAAGCCACTTTACCAGTGTCAAAGGACTGACTGGACTTGGGCTGCAGATACATAAAGATTAAAGTCCCATAGAACACTACTACCACAGTCAGGTGGCATCCACAGGTGGAGAAGGCCTTGTGCCCGCCCTCGGCTGAGTTCAGCCTGAGAATGGATGCAATTACGACTAAGTAAGAAACGAGAACTATTAGGAGGGATGAAATCAAATCAAAAACAGATAAGATGAGAATGACCAATTTGATTTCCTGTGTGTCTGAGCAGAGCAAAGATACCAAGGGGAGACTGTCACAGTAGAAATGCCTGATGACACTGTGGCCACAGAAGGATAAATTAAAAATCTTTATGGTGACCAGGAGAGAAACAAATGTGCTGTAGAGATAGGGGATTGCAACCAGCACCAAACACGTCCTTTGTGACATGATGACTGTGTAGCACAAAGGGTTACAGATAGCCACATAGCGGTCGTAGGACATTGCTGACAGAATAAAAAATTCACTAATTATGAACATGTTAACGAAAACTAACTGTGTAGCACAAAAAGAACAGGAGATAGTATTTTCATCCACAACAAAATTTGCCAACATTTTTGGTCCCACGGCTGTTGAATAACCAAGATCAGTGATAGCCAGGTGTCTGAGAAAAAAGTACATGGGAGTTTGTAGCTTGGAGTCCATCTTGGTGAGGATGATGATGCTCAAGTTGCCCACCACTGAGATCATGTAGATGATGAGGAACAGCCCGAACAATGGTGCCTGCAGCTCTGGGCGGTCTGTGATTCCCATCAGAATGAATTCATTCAGCCCTGTTAGATTGTGTTTGTCCATCTAGGTCTATCAGGAAACCTATTGTGGATAGAGACATCAGCATAGTCAATAGGGTTTATGTAGCATCATCTGATAGATCTTTAGTATACAAAGGCAATATGCTAAATGAATAAGATAAATCCAAACCCTCCAATACAGTTATTTGAAATTAATCCCACCTCCCACAAATAAAGTATAGGCACCTGAAGATAGAGAGAGAAGGAAAGAGGGAAAGAAAGAGAAATCTAACTTGTTATCAAGTGGGTAAGATTTGCTCCCCAAGGAACATTTGTCAATGCCTGGGACATTTTGGATGTCACAACTAGGAGAAGGGTACTACTCGTACCTAATGGAAGCCTGGTATGTTACTAAACATTCTACTATATGCCGGGTAACTCCACACAATAAGAAAATTTCCAGTCCAAACTGTCACTATGGCAGAAGTTGAGAAACCCTGATATAAGCCTGGAGATAGAGATAGACACAGGTAACGACATAGTTGTAAGTGTAGATGAACATGTATAGGTAGACGTACATATATGTACATACACATGAACATATACACAATACGTAGTCATATACAGATACACATACATGTACATAGATGGGATTCCTGGTGGAGCAGTGGTTAAGAGCTTGGCTGATGTTTCTCATCAAGAGATTGGCAAAAATCTACATTTATACATTATTTAAATATACATTATATATTAAAATTACACTTAAGAGGGGCATAGAAAGAGCCTAGAACCAGCTAATAACTAAGATTTGAAAGGGCATCAACATTGGAGACTGAATACTGTAGCTTCATTTTTCTGCTACAGTATTTTTAATACTGCATATGCTTCCTTTACTTTCATATTTGAGCTCTATTATTCACATAATTAGGCCAACTGGGTGGCACAAACAGTTAAACACTCAGCTACAAACTGAAAGTTTGGGGGATCGAATCTACTCAGAGGCACCTTGGAAGAAAGAAAGATCTACTGAAAGTTCACAGCCATTGAAAAACTATGGACCACAGTTTTCTGACACACACGGAGTAGGATTGAGGCAAAATAGACTCCTGGACTTTTTTTTTTTTTTTTTTAGTTTTTTATTCACATAATTACTTATATAAAGTAAAAATATTATTTAGTCATAATGTTTCAAAGATACTTATGAGAATTTAGCCTCTGAAACAAAGTGTGAATATTCAAAAAAAATTAATAATGTGAAAAAAAAAGGCACAGAGATCCTAATCTCAGGCACTACTGAAAAGTGGAATGCACACAGAGCTGCCTCAGAAATCTTAATATTTTGCAATGACTTTGCCATTGAATAAAGGTGGGACCTTGCAAGTGTCACTGAAACATTTCTCTTATTGGTAAAATATGGAAACAGTCTTTTTACCTGCAATGAATCATCTGTCTTGACTTCCCCAAGTGTTTCTTAACATGGCAGAGTGAGAAGAATTTATGGATTTTTTTTTTTTCACCCTTGGAGATTCTCCCTGAGGACATGCCAAGCAATTTGTTGATTGTTCCTGAAGCATTTTAAAGCTTAACAAAATACCTGGGGGTTGTTATTTAATTGTCCAGGACATTTTGTATTCACCAGTGACCAAAATTTTATTGATATAGTACGTATGCATGTCTGTGTTTATCTATTTCATATAGTCTTGCATTTTACTTTGTTAGCATTCCATTTTTACGACACGGGGATCTGTATTAAAATATTGTATCTGCAAAACAGAACTATCGATATTCCCATTTCTACAGTGGCCCCTACTAATGGATGACAAAATGAAGCTGTGCTTAAACACTTTCCTATTGCATTATTTCAAAGAGTTAAATGGAATAAAAGTAATGCATTGTGCATATGTGAGATAGCACTTCCTAGTTTACTGTTATTTTTGTTTTTGTTGCTGTTATTGCTATTTTCAAGGTTTCTTTTTTGTTGTTGTTTTCCTTTTTGACCTCAGGAACAGAAATGTTACCCTTGTTTCTCATTTCATAGTCAATTGCCATCATGTGTTTATGTTTTTTGCTTGTTTATTTTCCATCACTATATTTCAGTATTTTATGTTTTTTCATTTTGTCCAATCCTCATTCCAGAACTTATTTCTCAGCTTAATAAATGTTCTGTTATGCTTGATATAATGTTCTACCATATCAACGCACCCTCATAAAGTGCGATATTGTGTGAAATGTTTCATTATGAATATATATTTACAGTGCTATAAATATTTTTGCTGCATTTGTGGTTGTAAATATTTCCAATATATCCCTTTGTGACCTTTTTTTTCTTATTATTTCTCCTATATAATGGTATGTATGTGGCGTAAAAATTAAAAAAAAAAAAATTATTTTATGTGGCATAGTGGTTAAGAGTCCAGCTGTTAACCAAAAGATCGGCAGTTCAAGCCCACCAAGTGTTCCTTGGAAACCCTGTGGGCAGTTCTACTTTGTCCTATAGGATCATTATGAGTCAAAATCAACTCGACATCATTGGATTTTGGTTATATATTTGTATATATATACATAAAACTCACTGCTAAGTGAAAAGTTAGCTGTTTGAACCTACTAACCTTCCTGGGGAGAAAAGACCTAGCCATCTGCACCCATAAAGATTACAGCCTAAGCAACCCTATGGGACATTTCTACTCTGTCCTGTGCATCACTATGATTTTCAATTGACTGAATGACACCTAACAAAACAAAAGTCTTGAATGGTACCTATTTTGTTGCCTCCAACAGAATGTTGTCTGACTTTCTTGCTTCAGGCATGTTATCAGGAAAGACCAGTTTCTGGGTGAGGACATCATGTTTGGTGAAGTAGAGGGCCAATAAGAATGAAGGAACCTCTCCATGAGATGAATTGACACAGTGGCTCCAACAATGAACTTTAACATACTGATGATTGCGAGGATAGGACAGGGCCAGGCAATGTTCTGTGCTGTTTTACATAACGTCGCCCTGAGTTAAGGTAACTCAGTGACAGGTAACAACAACAACAACCTCTTGTGATTGACTGTTTTCACTTCACATGATTCTATTGAGGTCCATCCACGATGTTGTGTGTATCAATACTTCGTTCTTTTTTACTGCTGAGTATGACTTTAGGTATGGATTTAGTACAGTTTGATTACCCATTACCCATAGAAGGACATTATGGGTTGTTACTAGTTTTTAGCTATTATAAAAAGTGTTTCTTTGAACATTCACGTAAGGATTTTTGTATGAACATAAGTTTTCACATGTGTGGGATAAATGTCTCCGTGTGGGTTGTTTCAATTTTGACAAAGCCTGATGTATCAATTTGTATTTTTCATCCATGTATTTGCATGTACCAATAATTCAGTAGTTTTTATTACTGCATGGTGTTAACTTGCTTGGAAATACCACAATTTATTCATCCATTCTCAACTAGATGAACATTTGGGTTGATTCCAGTTTTTGAGTATTACAAACAAACTTGTTATAGACATTTCTGTACATGTATTTATAAGGATAAATGCTATCATTTCACTTGGGCAGATATGAGTAAATTGGTTAAAATTTAGGGTAAAACAATGTTCAGCTTTTTAAGACCCTGGTACTTAAAACAAATTATTTTTTTAAGTATTTTTATCAATTTAATTTTCCACTAACAGTTTATGAATGTTCTGTTTCCCCCGCAAACTTACCAGACACCTGATATTCTAATAACCCACCCCAGTGCCGTCGAGTCATCAGTGAATTTCAGCTTAAACCCTGGTGAGATAACAACAGATGTATAGTTATCTCACCAGGTTTTAACCTGAAATTCACTGGTGGATAATGAACTGAACATTTTTAACGTGTTTATTTGCCAGCTGAATATGTCTTAAAAATAAGTGAATGTTCATTTTTTTATGAGTTTTTATGGACTGTTTCTTTTCTTTTTCTTTTATTATTATTATTGTTGAGTTTTGAGGCCTTTCTCTGTATATATTATGGAGCCCTGGTGGAACAGTGGTTAAAGAGCTGGATGGCTAACCAAAAGTTTGGCACTTCGAATCTACCACCCAATCCTTAAAAACCGTGTGAGACAGTTCTAATCTTTCCTATAGGGTTGTTATGAGTCAGAATCTACTCCATAGCAATGGGGGGGTGGTTGGGTGAGGGGAGGGACATATATATTATGGACACAGACCATTTATGAGATACACTATTTGAAAATATAATCTCCCAGAATATGACTTATTTTTATAAAGTGTCTTTTGAAGAGCAGAAGTTTAATATTTCCTGTTGTCAAACTTTTTATGAATTTCATTTTTGGTGTCATAGCTACGAAATCTCCAAATGTATCTATAGAATCAATGAAAGCCTACTTAAAATCCAAAAAAACTGTTGCTTTTTTAAAAATAAAATTATAAGCTGAGAATAAATTCACAAATAAATGCTAGGTTAATTTTTTAGTTCTATGACTCTATTGCAGGCTCTATTAGATTTTTTACATAAAAAATCATGTCATGTACCAATAATTAAAATTTTCCTCCTTCTCTTCCAATCTTGATGCTTTCTATTTTTTTATTTAATTCTGTATCGCCTTATTGTGTGGCCTTGAACAGCCACTAAATGTGGAATAGATTTGGTGAGAGTAGATTTACTTGTTTTGATCCTGGTCTTACTGGGAATGTATTCAGTCTTTCATACCATGTGTGATGGTAGCTGTAGGTTGTTCATGGGTGCCCTCTATCAGTTTGAGGAAGCTCCATTTTAATACTAGATTGGTTAAGGTTTTATCACAATTGTTGGTACTTTTAAAATGCTTCTCTACATCTATTGTATGTTTTCCTTAGCATTTTTATTTGTAATTATGGAGAATGTCAATAACTGATTTTTTAATGCAAAACTATCCACACATTTCTGAAGCATGCCTATTTGGTTTACTACTGTCTTTACATATTGCCAGACTCAATTTCTTAATTTTTACTTTAGATTTTTCACATATGTGCTCTGTTGTTTTCTTTTAATGCCTTTGTCCGCCTTTGATATCAGAGTAAAGCTATCCTCATATAGGAAATGCAAAACACCCCTCTTCAGTTTTGTAGAAGAGTTTGTGTACAATTGGTTAATTCTTTTTCACTAAAAGCTTATCCAAAGTTACCAATCCAGCCACTTGGGATGGTTGTGAATGGGCTGTGTTTTAAATTTCCATTTTGATATCCTGTCTTTATAAATGATATTTTTCTCATGTGTTTTCTAGTCTCTCTACATACTTGCAAATATATCATAACCTACCTCATAGGATCCTAACCTCAAATACAGATTGGATTATTTTTTAACGGCAAAAAAAAAAAAGCCTTAATATATCTAAAATTTATTTTTTTCTCATTACAATTTTTTTTTGAATATTAAAAGAGTAAGAACAAAAAAAATATGCAGGAAATTTAAGAGGGAATATGGAGCAACTATGTCCAGAAATCTTGACAAATATATAAAATGCTACCTATTACACCTCACTCACTAGAAACACAGCATGACCCAAACCATGGATTATCTCCTTATGCTTCTTCCAAGAAGAGTAATCGGAATGATGAATTCAAACAACAGATACTGACTGAACTAAAGTTCACACTCATGTTCATCGAGCTTAAGAAAATCCAGCCAAACAAAAACAAGGCAACAAACCTAACTCATCCTACAATAGACCTCTTATGCAAGGGCACATAAACAATTAGAAAATGACTTCTAAACAAGAGTAATTGTTCTTTTCTGGAGACATAAGGATAACAATCTTTGAGACAAAAGCATGGAAATAGGAAGCAATATTATTTCAGGACAGAAAAAATGAAAAAAGCTGGGAAATTCTGTGGCCAACCTCAAAAATTTACCTTAACAGGTATACCCACTGATACAGACAAAATGGGCTAACTTAGACAAAAGCAGGTACCGAGCTGATCTCACTGAATATAAGTTTATTTTTTTACTGTTTATACTAATATTACAATATAAAAACAAAATTTTTTTTTTTAATAATAAAAATAATAACGAAGTAAACAGACTCTAAGGGCTCAAATATGAAAGTAAAGGCAGGGTTTAGAAACTGGAGATTTGAGCAAATTCAAATGACTGAGTACTTTAAATCAACCCACCACACTGAGCCTTCTTTTAATCAGAATTAGCTGCCCAGGGCTGAGTGTCAGCAATAAAACAGAAAGTTTGTGGAAGTGCGCACGCGGGCACAAGCACATACACACTTTCTCCTTTTTTTTTTCCTAGTACGTGAGGAAAACACCAGGTACTTGGAAATCTTCCTGTATCTATTACAGCTTCGCTATCCCACTGAAGATATTCAATTTTCTTTTTTTAAAAAACTACCAACTTTCTTAATTATTATACTCATATTGCATCACTCCTGCTCAAAGAAGGCAATGCTTTGTACTGTTTCATTTATTAATCTACTTACAGCTCTTAGTAGAGTGACTGGTAGAAGGCAATATCAAAATATATGTTGAACTTTTCTGTGCATTCTGTGCTTACTATTCCCTCTGGAGGCACACAGAAAGAAGTTTAAAGCCCAAATGTAAATTATATGAATCATATGTTAGAGTGAACTTTGAGAGAATATATTGCATAATCGTCCTAAAGCCCTATGTAAGGCATATTTTACATCTCTATTCCTCAAACTGTAGATCAAGGGATTCAACATGGGGATCACCAGGGTGTAAAATATGGAAGCCATTTTATCAGTGTCAAAGGAATGACTCGCCTTGGGCTTCAGATACATAAAGATTAAGGTCCCATAGAACACTACCACCAGTTAGGTGGGATCCACAGGTGGAGAAGTCCTTGTGCCTGCCCTCAGCTGAGCTCAGACTGAGAATGGATACAATTATGAATATGTAAGAATCAAGAACTATTAGAAGGGATGAAATCAAACCAAAAACAGATAAGATGAAAATGACCAATTTGATCTCATGCGTGTCTAAGCACAGCAAAGATAACAAGGGGAGAATGTCACAGTAGAAATGCCTGATGACATTGTGGCCACAGAAGGATAAATTAAAAATCTTTATTGTGACCAGAAGAGAAACAAATGTGCTGTAGAGATAAGGGATTGTCACCAGCACAGAACACAACCCTCGTGACATGATGATGGTGTAGCACAAAGGGTTACAGATGGCCACATAGTCGTCGTAGGACATTGCTGACAGAATAAACAATTCAGTAGTTATGAATATCATAAAGAAAACTTGCTGCATAGCACAAAAATAATATGAGATTTTATTTTCATCCACAACAAAATTTGCCAGCATTTTGGGTCCCACGGCTGTGGAATAACCAAGATCAGTGATAGCCAGGTGTCTGAGAAAAAAGTACATGGGAGTTTGTAGCCTGGAGCCTATCTTGGTGAGGATGATGATGCCCAAGTTGCCCACCACTGAAATCATGTAGATGATGAGGAGCAGCCCAAACAATGGAACCTGCAGCTCTGAGCGGTCTGTGATTCCCGTCAGAATGAATTCATTCAGCCCTGTTAGATTATGTTTGTCCATCTTGGTTTATCGGTTAACTTGTTCTGAATGGAGACATCAGCATCATCAATAGATTTTATGCAATATCGTCTGGTAGGTTTTTGTATACAAAACCAGCAGGAATAGTATAAATCCAAACATTCTCTTTTAGGATATTTGAATACATATCCAACTGACACAAATTTTACACGCCTATATTAGATAGATTGATGGATACATTGGTAGATAGATGAAACAAAAATGAATAATATGTTAAATTTTTAGGTGTTAGGTACATAGATATTTACTATATTCTTCTTAAAACTTTTATCTTTTTCACATACCTAAAAAATACACAGATACATTTTGAACCCTGTCCTTCAAAATACTATCTTATGAAAACTCATATATATATATATATATAGATGATCCAGAATGGAACAATCAACATACTAGACAGGTTTTCAATAGATACATAATTGATCACAGTGGAAATTATTTGTCTTTATACTAGAAAACATGCCTAAAGATATATGTACATTGATGCAACTTCTGCTATACCTCCATTTGTAATGCATACAGTGTGGTGCTTTGGACAAATAACATGTTATGTGAATCTTTTTATCCCCATCTGAAAAATCATATTCTGTCTCTTTTTTGCAGGGTTGTTAGGAAGGATAAATGAGAGTTAAAGGCTTCAATGTGTCTACGATGCTTGAAAATAATTCTAAAATAGTGTGTCTACACTATTTGTCTACCTATTTGTGTTTCTGTCTGTATATCTATCATCTATCATCATCATCATCTGTTGTTTCTTGTTGTTGACAGTAATAACTTGGAATTATTATTTTTTGTTGTTAATTGTTTTGATCTTTAAGATATTTATAGGTATATTGTTCTGGACTGTGACTTAAGATCTTTGTCACCATTTTCAGGATGAATAGGTTCATTAAAATGTTATCCTTGTAAGTGACCCCAGCCCTATATTCCATAACACCTATTCTATGACTAAAGTGTCTAAAAGTGTCATTCTTTAGATTACTTTCTCTTCTGGTCTAATTAAAATACTTTCATTTCTAGTTGGGCATTTGTATTGCAACTGACACATTCTAGGTTTTTTGTAAGAAATCAGGTGTATATATTTTTTCTCATGGAGAAACCTAAGACATATGAGGAAATCTGAATAGTGAAAACTTGATGCCATAAACTTCCGCTTGTAAAAAAGTATCCTCTACTTTCATGAAAAAGAAAGTTTAGAAAATCACAATATGATACAGTAGCATAGGAGAAGAAAAAAATGTACCGATGATGACATCTATGGGAATTCCCAGAAGTTATTCAAAAACTTTTGAACATGAAACATGCTCTGTTAAACACTGGAACTCCTATGTGGCATGATATATCATGGATAAATTTAAGTATAATCTTTAAAAAAGTGCATCTGAATATACCACAGAGGTTTTAAAAATAAAAGAATAGCCCTGCAGGTCAATATACCAAAATAATAGGTTTAAAACTCTGTGATCATCACTGCCTCATATGAATATGTGTGTATCTACACCTCCATCTATCTCTCTACCTCTCTCTTATCTCTCTACCTATCAATCTATCCATTTATGTATCTGTTTACATATCTATTTTATATCTGGGATGTATCTATTCCTGAACACTATGAGTAGTGCAGTCTCTGAGTAAATTATTAGTCAACAAATTCAGACATTAAATTTCATACCATTAAATTACAAAAGTGAATAAATGAAGTGCATTTTTATCTCATGTAAAACATATCAAGAATAATGGTGGAAAGCAGACTGAATTGAATTAAAATTATTGATATTTTTCTGTGGCTTTGCTATCAAATAAAAATGAGGCTGTGAAACTGTGACTAAAATATTCTAGGTGCTAGTAAAACATGCTAATTTATAAACAAATTCTACCTTTTACCTGTAATGAATCTGTTTTCACACGTTGAGCATATTCCACCTGAGTTTAGAGGTCATCTCAAGAATAGATTTGACATATTGAACACTAATGACTGAAGATTAGACAAGTTTGGAATGACATCAAGCATAGTAGATGAAGAATGCAACATGGCGTAGAGGAAACAATATATACTTTTCTCTCAGTCTTTGAGCATCTCCCTGGGGAGATACCAAGCAATGTGTTAATTACATCTGAAGCACCTGAAAGCTTAATGAAATGTGTAGCACATTTGTTAATTTTCTAAACAAATTGTATTCACCAGGAAGTAAATCTCTTTTAGATATATTTATTCATTTTTTCTCAGTTAAGTTTCAATTTACCCATCCAAGGATCTAGAGTAAAATATTTTACCTTTAGTTCAGGCCATACTCAATATTCCCCCATTTGCTTAGTGTTCTAAAATGGAATTAAACTAGTACATTTCATAAATATAATGCACCCTTTCTTTGTGTTTTATTTCTTATATTTTCAGTATTTTTTTTTTAACTTGGGAACAGATATTAGTCACTTCGACACCTCCTGTTATTCCAAGTTTTCTTTTTAAGTCTTCTCTCATTTTATTTTATTAGATGAACATATTCTATTTTATGGGCATGACTCAACATGAGAAGAAACAGCTGCGTACATCCATTAATAATTGGAACATGGAATATACGGAGTCTGAATCTCAGGAAAGTGAAAGTTGTAAAAATGAAATACATAAAGATCAGTCTCCTAGGCATTAGTGAGCTGAAATGGACTGGTCTTGTACATTTCAAATTGGACAGTTACATGATATACGGCACCAGGATGAAGAATAGAAGAGGAATGACATCACACTCATCCTCAAAAAGAACATTTCAAGATACCTGTTATGAAGCGCAATGCTGCCAGTGATAGGATAATCTCCAAAAGCCTCCAAAGAACATAAGTTAGTACTACTAGTACTCAAGTTTCCTCACCGAGCACTAATGCCAAAAATGAGGAAATTGAAGACTTTACTAACTTATGAAGTCTGAAATACAGCAAAATTGCAATCAAGATGCATTAATCATTAAGAGTGGATTATAATGTGAAAGTTAGAAAAAAAGAAGTATTTGTACCTGGAAAATGTGGCCTTGGTGAAAGAAATAATGCCAGAGATTACATGTTGGAATATTGCAAGACCAACAAATTCTTCACCACAAATAGCTTTTTTCAAGAACAGAAACAGAGAGCACACAAGTGAGCCTTGCCAAATGGAATAGACAGGAATCAAACCGACTGCACCTGTTGAAACAATATCATCAGTCAGAACCAAGCCAGGGGCCAACAGCAGAACAGACCGTTGATCACTCATACGCAAGTACAAATTGAAGCTGAAAAAAAATTAGAGCAAGTCAAGAGAGCCACAATACAACCTTGAGTGTATTCCACCTGAGTTTAGAGATCATCTCAGGGATAAATTTCACACATTGAAGACTAATGACCAAAGATTAGACAAGTTTGGAATGACATCAAGCATCATAGATGAGGAATGCAAAAGGTCATTAAAAAGGAAAGAAAGAGAAAACTAAAATGGATATCAGAGGAGACTCTGAAACTTGTTCTTGAACACAGAGTAGCTAACGGGAAGGGAAAAAATAATGAAGTTAAAAACTGAACTGAAGATTTCCAAAGGGCAGCTCAAGAACACAAATTAAAGTTTTATAATGAAATGGGCAAAGATCTGGAGTTAAAAACAGAAAAGGGAAGAATATGGTCAACATTTTTCGAGCTGAAAGAACTGAAGAAAAAATTCAAGCCATGTGAGTGAATAATATAATATGTTATTCACATCTTAATAAAGGTTTTAATAAATAAAAGTAACAAGAAGAAAAAAGCCAATTTATCTTACTTTCTAGATATGAAATGAGTGATGTATCTATGTATAAGCACTTTAAAAGATGCAGAACCCGTATTTTCTCTAGCAGATATTAAATGTTTTTATCGCTAACAAAATCATGAAAATTTACTGACTTTGTAAAAAATAAAGCCTTGAAAAAATCCTTATATTTTATTTCTCTGTCTGCCATTTTAAAATAAGTTCAAAATTTCCATAGAATCAATTGGTTAAGACAGACAAAAGAAAGTTTAATGAAAGAATGAGTTTTAAAAATACCTGCATTTTCTATGAGAGAGTTTTAATCTAGGATGGACTAATTTCTATCGCTTCAAGTAATAAATTAACATTTTAGGCTAAGAAGTATGTAAATAGAGAAATATCTGATCTTATACTTTGCTTTTATTTCATATGTTGCACATGTTTGCTGGGTTTTAAGTAATTTATCATACTAAATATTTTTATTCTTCACATCAAGGAGAATATACAAGTTTGTTATTGTTGTTAGGTGGCGTTTTGTGTAGGTAAGACTGGCTATGAATACAAGGTGGACTTCTGTTAGAATATGGCACTGTGGAAACTGGGAGAAACACCATATGTTGTAGTGAAAGCCATGCCTCTCCCAGCTCTAGGAAAGTGTCAGTCACATATGCTGGAAATTCGAGTATCACTTCTCCTGTCCCTTGACTTCTGAGTCTTCCCTACCTCAAAGCATTTCTGTTCAGCTCTCCACTGGTTTACTCTTTCTCTAGGGAATCCAGCCATGTAGGTAGTAGAAATTTGTCAATTCCCTCAGCTCCCTCTGCTTGGTGGTAACTTTCTCTAATAGAGAAATTATATGCAGGTACTATTTGACACGTGGTTGGAGGGACCAATCCCTGGAGGAGGACATCATGGTTGCCATACTAGAGGGTCGGGAAAAATAGGAAGTCCTTCAGTGAGATGGATTGACACAGCCCCACAACGGGCTCAGACATAGCAAGGATTGTGAGGTGGTGCAGGACAGGGCACCCTTTTCTTCTGTTGTTCATGGGATTTCTGTGATTAGAACCCACCCGATGACACCTCACAAAAAGAAGTATTAAGATTATTGGGGAATATTGAATATTTTAATGAATGACAGTTTAGTTCTTATTCTAATTTCAATAATATTTAACCTGTATACTCAAGCTCCTCAGTATCTCTTAACATTCTCTCTCTTTTTCTCTGTCTGTCTTATCTTCAGGAGCCCCTTCAATGAAAACCTATATAGGTAGATTAGACATGTTTTTTTCCTTTAGGTTGATGGATATTCCCGAATTGTGTATTGTTCCTTTTGATCTGCATGATTACTTTGGTGGGAAGCTCTTGGATGTTTATGGTAATCATGGCAATATCCAATATACTGCAAATTTTGGTTCTTTCACATTTTTGGCATGTGCTGGCTGGCACATTGTGGCCCATACCCATAACCACAGGACCACTTCATGCTTGATGTCTGGCCCTGCTGATCCCTGGCAGTGTCCTTCCATGCTGTAATTGATGGGTGACTGTGTGGTCGGGGCCATCTGCACTCACCGTCCATTCTCTGGTGATACCTGCATCTGCCTGATGTCTTTATCAAAAGAAATTTGTGTTTGCAGTTTGCATAAGTTTCTTCTCAGCAAAAGAATGGGAGAGTCAGGCATATAGAGAAAAGAATCTGTTAATGACTTTCCTTATTTTTTTATTCTATAGAGCAGGTTAGGAGCTGGAGGAAGGGATGGTTCTCCCCTTACCTGAGACTCCAAGACAGACACAGTTCGATGGCAGGCTGCCTTTTTCAGGCTCAAAACAGAATGGGCTGCTCTGATATCCACTGGAAACTGTACAGTTCCTCCCGCCTCCACCTGCCACACACACACACCTTCATCATAACCAGTGGCTCAAGTGAAGACTTTCTTCTAGTCCTCCTCAGTTAGAGGCTTTACACACTAGCATCATGGGCCACTGAGCACCCCATGTTCTTTCTTTCCTCTGGGTAGGAACTTAGCGCTTCTCTCTTCCAGTGCCCACTCACTTTGCACTAGGTGCTCTGGTCTCAGCTTAACGGGATTCAGGGCCTCCCAACTCCCTCTCTCTTCAGGGTCCCTCCTCTTCTTGAGCTGCCAGGAAACCAGTCATTTCCCTACAAGGTATTGTCCAGGAATGCAACCTGTCTCTTCTGATCGGTGATTTTTCTCTTTTCCTCTTCCTGATCCTGATAGGAATACACTTGGTAGGCAAGCTCAAAAAGACAAGATCCCCATCTCAACATCGTCCTCAAGGTTTTGCAGTTTTCTCTGTATATCCTGGGAGCTCTGTCTAATAAAAATCATATTCAGGATGTGAGCATTTTAAAGACTCTCAGAGTCTGTGTCTGAGAACCGTCTAAACGCTTCCTACACACACGTTACACACTTACACAACCTAGTTAGTTTTACCAGCCTAATAACTAATACCTAGAGCCTTTTACACCCTCAAGGGTCAATTCCTGCCACTTCTTGGGACTCTAAAGGCCTTACCTAGTAATTATCCTGTTATTTACCAAATAACTCCAAATATCTAGAGCCTTTCTTGCCCTTAATGGTTAATTCCTCCTGCTTCTTGGGCCTCTTCTAAGGTTTTATGTAGATACTTACCATATAACCCAGGTGCATTTCGTATCTTCCAAGAAGTCATTGTTGGGTCCCAGGCGAATCATCTACCAGGGCTACTGGAAGGTCTCTAGGAGAAATCTCCTGGTGGCACCAGATGTTGGGGTGGCCTGTTGTCCTAGCCACCTCTGGAAATGGGAAGATGACTACTGGCTGGCTCACCAGAAATGTTGCCCGCTGGAAACTTCAGGTTCTGCTCGGCACAACTCATCTCAGCCAATAAACAATAGACCAAAGTAGAAGAGTGGGAGAGTAGAAAGGTGTCTTTATTTCACTGTGCAAGGATGGGAAACAGTTGGGGCTGCTTCTGCCAAGACTGCTCAGACAGGCCAAGGGGAAAGATTACTTATAAGGGGTTTACAAATTGGAAGCTCATACAAGTTACCTCAGCAACATTATTATCCACATTGCACAGCTGCAATAAGGTTTACATGTAACTTCATGAATCACGTCTTCAGAATATGCTGGTTAAACTACAGCCAGAGCCATGGTCTTACTATATATGAGGACTGAAAGGTTGTCCTGAATGTCAACATGGTGTCTAAACTTGTTTTTGCCAATTTCCTCTAGTTTTGGGAAGCAGTTAAGGAGAAGGGAACCATGATTTTAATGTGAAGCTTTGCAGCAGCCAAGCAAAGGAACAAGGATTCTAATGTGAACTAGGGGTGTGTCAAGGAAGCTGCTCAAGGAAGTGGAATCTTCCCCAGCCTGGGGAGCTCTGTCTTCTCATGGCCATCTTCACCTTCTAAATGCTTCAAACTTTCAAAATATTTATGCTCACATGACATTCTAACAGACATCTTTTTCTTATATTCCAATGAACTATATTTATTCAAATTTCATTGGCTATGCAGGGGATCTTCTTTCATGATATTGAACAAAGAAAATAATTTAGATTCTAGGAGCTTCAATAAAACCCTAGAAATGTTGGAAAAAAGAATACAGGAAAAATTTTGAGGAGTAATCTGGAGCAGCTATGTCATAAGGCAAGACAGCTGTATCCTTGCCACATAATAGACCTTACTTTAATTAGATATACAGCATCATATAAAACATGGAATTATCTCATTTTGCCTCTCATAAGTAGGGTGAACAAAAGTCCATGAAAATATAGTGCCTAATAAATATTGACCAAAGTTTAAGAAGGTCAAACCTATGAAACAGAATATCCTTTTACCCAAGGAAGTACGCATAAAATAATTGAATGAATATTTTAAAAAGTTTTTCATATAGATAAGAAAAGATAATTACCCATGAAACAAAAACAAACAAAAGGTAATTATTAAATAAGAACAAGTAGTGAGGAAGGAATCCCAAACCCGAGAGCAATTCTGGATGACATCAAGAAATTTATCTTAATTGGTATATACCCAAAGAAACCAGTGCACATTGATCAGAATATACATTAATTAAGATAAGCTTCTTGAGGTTATCCAGAGTTGCTCCCAGGTTTGGGATTCCTTCCCCACTCTTAGATCTAGGCAAAATGGGTTGATTAGAACAAAGTCAGATAGACAGCTGAACTTGTAAATTGCTAAATTGCAAGGTGCGTTGAGTTTACAGATTGATATGTGAAATTAAATGCATTAATAACAATGGAACTTCAAAGTTGAGAATCGGGGCACTTGAGCAAATTTAGATAACTTGAGTACTTCAAATCATCACACTATCCTGTGACTCCTTGCAACCTGGCCCAAATCTAATACTCCCCTCAGAAACTATGAAGACTAAAACACAAGGCAAGTGCTTACACAAACACACATACACAAACGAAAGAACTGACCCTCCAAAGCTCATTTTAATAGAAGAAAAAACACCAGAGTCATTGTAGCTCCACTTTTGTAACTAGTGCCTTTTCCCACTTCCACTCAGCATATCCACTCTCCTTTCCTGACTTCATGGTTCCCAACACATTCTCCTGGAGGTCTGATGGTGCACTGGTTAAGAACTTGGCTGCTAACCAAAAGGTCAGCATTTCAAATCCATCAGCTGCTTCTTGGAAACCCTATGGAACAGTTCTACCCTGTCCATTAAGTTTTCTATGACTCAGAATTGACTCAATGAGAAAAAGTCTTGTTTTCTAGCACATTCTCAAAAAAAAAAAAAAAAAACCCAAATGTACTGCTGTTGAGTAGATTCCAACTCCTAGCAACCCAATAGGATAAAGTAGTACTCACGCATAGGGTTTCCAAGACAGTAAATCTTTGTGGAAGGTGACTACCACATCTTTCTCCCATGGAGTGGGTTTGAACTGGCGATCTTTCAGTTAGCAGCAGAGAGGTTTAGCCACTGCACCACAAGGGCCCCAACATGTTATTCTGCACTGTAACATTTACGTAGTTATTAAGCTTGTGATCCATCTTTTCCCTGCAAAGAAGACAAAGGTTTTTACTCTTTAGTTTCCTCTTTTGTTCACCAGTGCATTTAGAAGAGTGACTGACACATAGAAGTAAATTTGTTAACATGTGTGGAATGTATTTTTGCTCACTATACCCTATAGAGACACACAAACAAGGTTTGAAGCCCATGATATAAGAACCATTTGATGAGTTAAGTGGTAGAAAAGATATTGCTTAATTTATTTCATGTTCTACCAATGGCATGTTTTACATCTTTGTTTCTCAAGCTATATATCAAGGGATTTAACACTGGAATAACCAGGGTGTAAAATATGGAAGCCACTTTATCAGTTTCATAGGAATGACTGGACTCGGGATGCATGTATGTAAAGATTAAAGTCCCATAGAACACGACCACCATGGTCAGGTGGGATCCACAGGTGGAGAAGGCCTTGTGCCTGCCCTCTGCTGAGTTAATCCTGAGAGTGGCTAAAAAAACAAGCAGATAAGATACAAGAACTATTAGAAGGGTTGAAATCGAATCAATAGATGCTGAGATGAGAATGATCAATTCAATTTAATGTGTGTTTGAGCAGAGCAAAGATACTAAGGGGAGACAGTCACAGCAGAAAAGACTGATGACACTGTAGCCACAGAAGGATAAATTAAAAATCTTTATGGTTATAAGAAGAGAAACAAATGCACTTTAAAGATAGAGGATTGCCACCAGTACCCGACACACCCTTTGTGGCATGATGACTGTGTAGAGCAGAGGGTGACAGATGGCCACATAGCAGTCATAAGACATTGCTGACAGAATGAATAATTCACTAATGATGAACAAGGGAAAGAAAGCTAGCTGTATAGCACAAAAACAATAGGAGATTGTATTTTCATCTACAAAAAAATTCACCAACATTTTGGGTCCCACAGCTGTTGAGTAACCAAGATCAGTGATAGCCAGGTGTCTGAGAAAAAAGTACATGGGAGTTTGTAGCTTGGAGTCCATCTTGGTGAGGATGATGATGCCCAAGTTGCCCACCACTGAAATCATGTAGATGATGAGGAGCAGCCCGAACAATGGCGCCTGCAGCTCTGAGCGGTCTGTGATTCCCGTCAGAATGAATTCATTCAGCGCTATTAGATTGTGTTTGTCCATCCTGGTCTATCAGGAAACCTATTGTGGATAGAGACATCAGCATCGTCAACAGGGTTTATGTAGTATCCTCTGGTGGATTTTTAGTATACAAGGGCAATATGCTAAATGAATAAGATAAATCCAAAGTTTCCAGTAGAGATATTTGCAAGTAAACCCACCTCCCACCAATAAAGCATAAGTCCATGAAGAAAGAGAGAGAGAGAACCATGGGGAGAGAAAGAGAAACCTACCTTGTTATCTTTTTTTTTTTACCTTGTTATCAGTCGGGGAAAATTTGCTCCCCAAAGAACATTTGTCAATGTCTGAGACATTTTGGATGTCACAACTAGGAGAAGGGAACTACAGGTATCTAATGGAAGCCTGGGATGTTGCTAAATATTTTATTATGTACAGGTAACTCCTCACAATAAGGAAATTTCCAGTCCAAATGTCACTGGAGGGGAAGATGAGAAACCCTGATATAGATATAGATACAGGTGTAAATGCAGATGTGCATGTAGTCCCAGATAAAGGTACAGGTGTAGGTATAGGTGTACATGTATGTGTACATGTGCTTGTAGGCATGTGTGTACTTGTATATGTACATATAGATGCACACACGCTCATGCACACACTCACGTTCATGCACATACACGTACACACATACACACACAGAGATGGGATCCCTGGCAGAGCAGTGGTTAAGGGCTTGGCTGCTAACCAAAAAGTCAGCTGTTTGGATCTATCAGCCACTCCTTAGAGACCCAAGGGGAAGTTCTCCTCTGTTTTAAAGGGTCTCTATGAGTCAGGATCGAACTGATGACAATGGGCTTGGATTTTTTTTTTAATATACAGATAAATATATGAAGCAAAAATTTAAAAAATATTAAAAATGTTAGGTGTTAGGTATATGAATGGTTACTAAACTTTGTTATGTCTTTAATGACAATCACATAATGGCATTTACAAAATTATAATACATATGTTGATTATAAAAATTTTAAACTGCAAATTCCCAGAATGTGTGCAAATATTTAATATGCCTCATTTCAAAACATAGTCCAATAAAAGCCCTTGTGCCACAGATGGTGCAGACTGAAACAATATACTTGACAAGAATCAAACACATGTCTTGCCAGGGAAAATCTAATAGATCCTGGTGGGGATTATTCATCTTTACACAGGGGAATATCCAAGGTGGTAGACACATGTAGATACAGCCTCTTTCATACCTCCTCCTGTAGCTTATAGAGTAAGATACCTTAATCTCTTTATCCACACCTATAAAATGACCACTTCCTTTCAGGGTTGTTGAAAACTAAATAAGGATTACATGTTTCAATGTGTTTAAATTATCAGGACATAACTCTCAAATATGAAATATATAGTATCCTTACTGTTTTTAAAGTGATGACAGTAAGTTATTTGAAAGGAGTTTTCTTTACATATGCATATGTAAATCCTTCTAGTGTGACCTAGCTTCTATGCCAGGCTATGAAGATGACTAGGTTGAGTAGTGTGTTATCCATGTAACTGACTCAGCCCTTCTTTCTCCCATCCTCAACTCCCTGACTGAAATTGGACCATCAGTGTACCAGTCTTCTGGGTCATATATCTTCTACCTTACTTAAACATTTTAATATATGTTAATCGACTGTAAACCTAAGGTTGGCATTTGGAAACCACCAGCTGCTCTGCAGTAGAAAGATGTGGCCGTCTGCTTCCATAGAGATTTACAGCCTTGGAAACCCTTTGTGGTTACTGATGGGTCAGGATCACTTTAAAGGTAGTGAGTGTGTTTTAATATAAATTTACTTAAAATATGTCTTAATCTAGTTGTCCTTTCATTATAACTAACACATATAAAGTCATTTCTAACAAATCACATGTATTTTCTCAGGAAAATATTTACAATAGTGGGAGGAAATTGAGAGAAAGTGAGGTCACTACCATTGATTTTAAAATGAACTTTCATTAAAAAAATCCATCTGGTTAATGAAATCCTCTAGTCTAAACTATTATATAACACATAATGCATATAAATATAAATATATTTAAACTAAAATGTATATACATATCCCTAATAAACCAAAGATAAAAAAAAAAAATTCCAGAAAAGGATGAGGATGGCAGTTTAAGGTAAAAGAATAAATGGTTTGAAATGATACTACTTACATGAAAACAGCAGTACCAGCAGCCTCTGAGCCAGGAATAATCAAGGAAATAGAAGAAAAAACAAAACAGTATCATATTAAATAATAAAGTGGGAAATATACTATCTCATATAAAATATTGCTGAAAAAGTTGTGACCTACACCGACAAAATGCCTATATCAGAAAGCAACTATTGGTCTTTTCCCGGCTAGCCAAAGGAGAATGAAGAAAACTGAGGACAGAAGGAAGCAATTAGTCCAAAGAACTAATGGGCCACTTGAATCCCAACCTCGTGTAACCTGACAACAGAAAACTAGATGGTACCTGGCTGCCACTACTGACCACTCTGACCAGGATTACAATAGAAGGCTTGGGGCAGGATGGGTAAAAACTGTAGAACAAAATTCAATTTGAACAACAACAACAACAAAAGACCAGATATACTGGTTTGAAAGAGGCTGGAGAAGCCCCTGAGACTGATCCCTTAAGACAGATTCTAACATGAAACTATAGACACCCCTGGAGGCCTGCTTTCAGCTGAATAACAGACGGAGCTGTTAAATTAAAAGACAACATCTGTAAAGGAGGTGCCACTTAGGACAATCAAGTATAGGAGACCAAAAGGGCAAGAAGGCAGGAAGGTACAGAGAAGCCTGACAAATGCAAACAGGGAAGCGGGGAAGGAAATTAGGAGAGTGCTGGCACACGTTGTGTAAGAATCTTTGATTGGAAAATTCATTTGCTATGTAAACTTTCACCTAAAACACAATAAAATCTTTTCTTTCTTTCTTTTTTTTTTTTTTTTAAAGAAGAACTGAACTGAGCATCAGTAGATATTACAATTGGGAAATCAACTATCTTCAATGAATCCAATAAAACCAACATAAATCTTTAGTTACAATGATGAAAGGCTGAAGTAAAAAAGTTCTCATATTGTTAAATACTGCTTTTCCTATAAAGTAAGGGAAGGTAAGAGGACTTCCTCTCAACAGCTCTGGAGTTCCATGGAGAGCACCAAGTTATTTTCCATAGTTTACTATCTTTGTTGAACATCTAATTCTCATTATATAAAGCTATATTCTTTGAGAAAATTATAACTTCTTATGGTAGATGCCACTGGAAATTGAAGAATATGGTATACAGTACACTATCATCAAACTGGCTACTTAAAGTTTCCTAAACTCCAAAAATTGCTTTCACATCTCAACAAAAGGTGTGAGATGGATGGAAATGTATTTGTTTCCTTATCAAGAAATTAGCAAAAATGCACATTTGCACAGTTATTTAAATATATATTAAATTACATTTGAGAGGGACATAGAAGAGCCTAGAGTCACTATACAACTAACTATTTTGGAGGACATCAACATCGGAGACTGAATACCTGCAGCTTCATCATTCTGCTACGGTAATTTTTAGTACTGGGTATGCTTCCTTTGCTTTCATATTTGAGCCCTATTATTCACATAGTTAGGCCATCTGAGTTGAGCAAACACTTAAGCACTCAGCTATAAACTGAAAGGTTGGGGGATCAAGTCACTGATAGGTGCCTGGGAAGAAACGAAGATCTACTTCTGAAATGTCGCAACTGTTGAAAAACCTACGGAGCACTATTCTCTGATACGCTGTGGGTAATTATGAGGCAAAATTGACTCCAGGACTCTTTTTTTTTCTCTCTGTTTCTTGTTTATTCTTATAATTATCTATATAATATAAAATATTATTTAGGCATTTAATGATAACGATTCATAGATGCTTATGAGCATTTAGCCTCTGGAACAAAGTGTGAATATTTGAAAAAAAAAAAAAGCATGACAGGAAAATGTAGAGAGATTCTAGTCTCCGGTACTATTGAAATGTAGAATACACACAGCACTGACTCAGAAATCCTAATATTTTGCAATGAATATGCCATTGAATAGCACTGGGACCTTGCAAGTGTCGCTGAAATATCCTCGATATTGCTAAAATATAGAAATGGTCTATCTTTTTACCTGTAACGAAGTCTCCGTCTTCACTCCCCCATGTGATTAACACGGCGGAGTGAGACGAATTTATGGAATTTTTTTCAACCATGGAGATGCTCCCTGAGGAGATGACAAGCAATTTGTTGATTATTCCTGACCCATTTAAAAGCTTAAAATATCTAGGGGTTGTTTGTTAATTGCCCAGGACAATTTTTAATCTTCAGTAAGCAAGTTTTCAACCATATAGTGTGTATACATGTCTGTATTTATCTATTTCATACAGGCTTGCATTTTGCTCTTTACTAACTTTCCATTTTTACCACACAGGGATCTGGATTAAAATACTGTATCTATAAAACAGAACTGTCAATAGTCCCTGTTTCTTTAGGGGCCTCTTCAAATGGACGACAGAATGAAGATCTGCTTAAACGCTTTCTTATTGCATTATTTAAAAGACTTAAATGGAACAAAAGTAATGCATCGCACATGTGTGAGGTATCGCGTCCCAGCTTGCTGTTGTAATTGTTGCTGTTACTGTTATTGATCAGGGTTTTTTTTTTGTTGTTGGTTGGTTTTGTTTTTGACCTCAGAAACAGAAATGTTACTCTTCCTTCTAGTTTCATGGTTAATTGCGATCATCAGACTGCTTAGGATTTTACTTGTTTGTTTTATTTCCCATTATTACATTTCAATATGTTTTTTTTTCCATTCTGTCCGATTTTTATACCAAAACGTCTTTCTCACCTTCATACATATCCGGCTGTGCTTCACATGTACTCTACCATGTCAGTATACCCTTGTGTCTTGGGCTGAGTTCTCTAGAGTAGCAAAACCAGTAAGTTTAAAATGGCATAGCTTGAGAGAATTATATCAATGGAATGCCTGTAGAGGCTGGAAAGTCACAAGTCCATGGGTCAGGTTAGAGGTTTCTCCTGATTTACGCAGCTGTAGGGGCTGGCTAACCCAACATCTGCAGGTCAGACAGCAGGGGTCTTGCTCAGCAGCTGAAGACTGAAGAATCCCAAGATCGACAGGCAAGACTGCAGGCAAGCTGCTCATTCAATTCCCAAGAACCAGAGTTCAGAGGAACAGGAGCCTGGTGCAGGATTCAAAGTGACAAAAACCCAACGAACCTTGCTAGAATGTCTACTTATACTCCATGCAGGCCACTTACATCAACAGATTGGCTATTCACAGTAGCTCCCATCATGGAGATGATGATAACATCGTAGGACTGTTATACTACTAAGAATCATGGCCCAGTGAAGTTGACACACAACCTTAACTTTCACACCTTGTAAAGTGTGATATTTTATGTGTAGTGTTTTGTTATGAATATACATCTATCATGGTATATCTTATTGGGGCATTTTGCCGTTTTAAATATTCATAATGTATCCATTTATGCTTTTTTTTTTCTTGTTTTATATATGTGTATTTTTTTCAATGTTTAAAGTACTCACTACTAAATGAAAGTTTGACAGTTTAATCCCATAAGCCATTATGGGAAGAAAAGACCTGACCATCTACACCCATAAAGATTACAGCTAGGCAACTTTTGGGGCATTTCAACTCTGTCTTATAAGTCACTATAAGTCTCAATCAGCTTGAAGGCACCTAATAAAATAAAAATTCTTTACTGATAGGTATTTTGTTGTCTCCAGCAGAACATTGTCTGACATTCTTGCTTTGTGCATGTCATCAGGAAAGACCAGTTTCTGGAATCAGACATCATATTTGGTGAAAGAGAGGACCAACTGGGATGAGGGAAGCCCTCCATGAGATGGATTAACATAGTGGCTACAACAATGGACTCAAGCATACCAAGGATTGTGAAGATAGCAAAGGGCCAGGCAATGTTTGTTCTGTTTTCCATAAGGTCAGCACAAGTTGTTGTCAACACAATGGCAGATAACAACAACCTTTTGAGATGGACTTCTTTTACTTTACATGACTCTGTGGAGGTTTCTCCTTACTGATTTGTGCATCAATAATTTGTTTCTTTTACTGCTAAGTATTATCTCAGGTGTGGATTTATTAAAATTTGCTAAACAATTTACCCGTAGAAGGACATTTTGGGTTTTTACCAGTTTTTACCTTTTATAAATAATGTTTCCATGAACATTTTTTTCTTTCTTTTTTTAATTGTGATTCAGGTGAAAGTTTACGGAGCAAATTTTTTTCCCATTAGATAGTTAATACTCAGATTGTTCTGAGACTTTGGATGACAGACAATAGTGTGAAGTGTCAGCACTTTTCCTTTCTTCACCCTAGGTTCTCTGTTTCCGTTCGTCCAGTTTTCCCATCTCTTCCTGCCTTCTTGTCTTTACTTTTGGGCTAGTGTACCTATTAGTCTCAAATACATGATTGAGCTATGAATTATGTCCCTCAAGTGGGCAATTCTGGCCTTGGAGACCTATTGAATCTTTGGCTAAATAAAGGACAAGCCTCCATATTGACTTCAGTGCTAAGTTAAAAGGGTGTCTAGGGGCCATACTCAGGGGGTTTCTCCAGTCTCTGTCAGACCAGCAAGCCTGGTGTTTTTTTTGTGTGTGAATTTGAATTTTGTTCTATATTTTTCTCCCACTCTCTCTGAGACCCTCTACTGTGATGCCTGTCAGAGCAGTTGGTGGTGTGAACTGGGCACTTTCTAGTATTTCTCAGCTCACTCTGGTGGAGTTTGTATTAATTGTGGTCCATTTGTCCTTTGGACTAATCTTTTCCTTGTGTCTTTGGTCTTCTTCATTCTCCTTTTGCTCCAGTCAGAATGGGTTCAGTAAATGTATCTTAAATGACCACACATGCTTTTAAGACCCTAGTCTCTACTCACCACAGTTGAATGTAGAATATTCTTTTTATAGACTGTTATGCCAATTGAGCTAGATGTCCCCTGAGATCATGGTTTCCTGCCCTCAGCATGGTAGTTCAGTCTCTCAGGGCCTATGGATGTCTGTGAAGCTTCTCTGACTTTGCCCAGGTCAAGTGGTGAGAACATCCCCAGTATTGTGTACTGTCTTACACTTCACCAAAGTTACCACATGTCTACTAATTTGTGTAAGTGTTCTTGTATGACCGTAGCTTTCATTTCTCTTGAATAAACTTTGAAGTGTGAGTCGTTTTAATTTTGACAAAGTCCACTTTATTGATTTGTACTTTTCATCAATGTATTTGCATGCAATGGTAATTGACTAGATTTTATTGTTGAGTGGTATTCATTTTCTTGGATAAACCACAATTTATTTATTCATTCTCAAGTAGATGAACCGTTGGGTTGTTTTTAGTTTTTGGTTATTACAAATAATTTGCTATTGAAATTTGTACACATGTCTTTATAAGGAAAAAATACTGTCATGTCTCTGGTTAGAGAATAGAATGGCTAAATTTCATGGCAAATCTGTGGTTAGCCTTCTAAGACCTAATCTTTAAAACAAATTATTTTTTTTTCAATTATTTATACCCTTTTCATTTTCCACTAGTGGTTTATGAATGTTCTGGTTCCTCCAACTGCCTGATATTTTAATAGCTGTAAAGAGGTCTGTCAATTTTTTCACTTAAATTCATTAATTAAGAATGATGTTGAGCATTTTTTTAGGCTTATTTGCCAGCTGCATATTTTCTTTGGATAAATTATTGTTTATATTTATGACCATTTTTGTAGATTGTTCCTTTCCTTTTTTTTTTTTTTTTCCTTTTTTTCAGTTTGGAGAACTTTGTGCATATTATGGAAACTACTCATTTATTAGATATATTATTGGAAAATGTTTCCTCCCAAAATATAACTCGTTTTTATACAAGTGTCTTTTGAGAAGCAGAAGTTTTAAAAGTTGCTGTGGCCAAACGTTTTATGGATTTTGCTTTCCACGTTTGTCTTAGATGTCTGTGCTGGAGTATCAGAAATATCACAAGTAGATCCCTTTAAGAAACAGAAGTTTATTCTCTCTTTATTTACACTTTGGCTTAGAGTAGATTCTGAGTCATCTCACACTTTAGAAAACTGGAAATTCAAATTCAGGATGCCAGATCCAGGGGAAGGTTTTCTTTCTCTGTTGGCTCTGGGGGAAGGTCCTTGTCATCAACTTTCCCTGATCTAGGAACTTCTCAGCTCCTGGACCCCATGTCCAAAGGAAGTGCTCCATCTCCATTACTGGTGATTTTTTATTGGTGGCAGGAGATCCTACTCTTTCTGCTCCTTTCACTCTTCTATCTCAAAGAGATTCACTCAACATACATCCTAATCCTGTAGACTGGGTCCTTTCTCATTAACTTAGCTGCTACTAATCCTGCCGCATTAACATCAGGGAGAATAAGATTTAAAACACATGGAATAATCACATCAGATAAAAAAATGTTGGACAAGAAATTAGTACTGGAAATCCTGGCCTAGCCAAGTTGAATCATATTTTGGGGGAACACAATTCAATCCATTACCAGTGTTATATCTAAAAAATCCCCAAATGTATCTAAATAGCAAATGTAAACCCACTTTGAATTCAGACAGGCTTTTTAAAAAGAATTTTTTAATTCGCCACTAACCTCAAACCAAATTCACAAAGAAATGCTAAGTTAACTTTTTAATACTATAACTCTATTGTAGGCTCTATTAGATTTTATACATCAAAAATCATGTCATCTATCAATAAGAAGAACTTTACCTCTTCCTTTCCAATCTGAATGCTTCCTATTTATTTTTTGTTGCCTTATCCTGTTTTCTAGAACACCCAGTAAAATGTCTGATAGATTTGGGAAGAGTAGATTTACATATTGTGTTCCTGATCTTCCTGAGCATTTATTCAATGTTTCATATCATGTTTGATGGTAGCTGTAGGTTGATCATGGGGGCCCTCTATCAGTCTGAGGAATTTCCAGGCTAATATTGTCGTTAGTTTTGGTTAGGTGCCCACGGAGTCGGTTCCAATTCACAGCAACTCTATGTACAACAAAATGAAACACTGCTTGGGCCTGCACTATTCTCACAATCATTGTTATGCTTGAACCCATCCTTGGAGCCACTGTGTCAGTCCATCTTGTTGATGGTCTTCATTTTATTTGCTGACCCCCTACTTTCTTCTTGTTGTTGTTATGTGCCTTTGAGTTGGTTCTGACTCATAGCAACTCTATGTACTACAGAACAAAAAACTGCCCTGTGTTGAGCCATCCTTACAATTGTTATTATACTGAGCCCAATAGTGCAGCCACTGTCTCAGTCCATCTCGTTGAGAGTCTTCCTCTTTTCCACTGACCCCGTACTTTACCAAGCATGATGTCCTTGTCCAGGTACTGAATGCTCCTGATAACAAGTCCAAAGTATGTGAGACGTAGTGTCTCCATCCTTGCTCCTGAGGAGCATTCTGGTTATACTTCTTCCAAGACAGATTTGTTCATTCTTTTGGCAGTCCATTATATATTCAATATGTTTTTTTCCAAAACCACAATGCAAAGGCATCAATTCTCCTTTGATCTCCCTTATTCATTGCCCAGCTTTCCCATGCTTATGAGGCAATTGAAAACACCATGGCTTGGGTCAAACAGACCTTAGTCCTCAAGGTGACATCCTTGCTTTTCAACACTTTAACAAGGTCTTTGCAGCCAATTTGCCCAGCACAATGCATCTTTTGATTTCTTGACTGCTCTTTCCATGGCTGTTAATTGTGGACCAAGTAAAATTAAATCCTTGATAATTTCAATCTTTTCTCCATTTATCATGATGTCGCTTATTGGTCCAGTTGTGAGGACTTTTGTTTTCTTTATGTTGAGATGTAATCTATACTGAAGGCTGTGGTCTTTGACCTCCATCAGTAAGCGCTTCAAGGCCTCTTCACTTTCAGCAAGCAAGGTTGTGTCATCTGCATATTGCAGGTTGTTAATGACTCTTCCTCTAATCCTGTTGCCCTGTTCTTTTTCATATAGTTCAGCTTCTCGAATTATTTGTTCAGCATACAGATTGAATAGATATGGTGAAGGGATATAACCCTGACACACCTTTCTTGACTTTAAACCATGCAGTTTTCCATTGTTCTGTTTGAACTACTGCCTCTTGATCTGTGCATAGATTCCTCATGAGCACAATTAAGTGCTCTAAGATTCCCGGTCTCCACAGTGTTATCCATAATTTGGTATACTCCACACAGTAAAATGTCCTAGCGTAGTCAATAAAACCCAGGTAAACATCTTTCTGGTATTCTCTGTTTTCAGCCAGGATCCATCTGACATCAGCAATATCCCTGGTTCCACATCCTCTTCTAAATCTGGCTAGAGTTACTGGCAGTTCCTTGTTGATAGACTGCTGTAGCTGTTTTTGAATTATCTTCAGCAAACTTTTACTTGCATTTGATATTACTGATATTGTCCTATAATTTCTGCTTTTGTTTGGATCACCTTTCTTAGGAATAGGCATAAATAAGGATCTCTTCCAATTGGTTGGCTAGGTAACTGTTTTTCAAACTTCTTGGAGTAGAAGAGTGAGCACTTCCAGTGCTGCATCCACTTGTTGAAATATCTCAATTGGTATTTTGTCAATTCCCCGGGCCTTGTTTTTTGCCTGTGCCTGCAGTGCAGCTTGGACTTATTCCTTCAGTATCAATGGTTCCTGATTATGTTACCTTCTGAAACGGTTGAACATTGTTCAAGTCTTTTGGTATACTGACTCTGTGTGTTCCTTTCATCTTCTTTTGATGCTTTCTGGACATTTAATATTTTCCCTGTAGAACCCTTCAGTATTGCAACTGAAGGCTTGTATTTCTTCTTCAGTTCTTTCAGCTTGAGAAATGCTGAGCGTGTCCTTCCTTTTTATACTTCTATCTCAGGTTTTTGCACGCATAATCATAATACTTCATTTTGTCTTCTTAGTTGCCCTTGGAAGTCTTCTGTTCAGCTCTTTTGCTTCATCATTTATTGCTTTCACTTTAGCTATTTGACTTTCAAGAGCAAGTCTCAGAGTCTCAATTGACATGCACTTTCTTCTTTTATTTCTCTCCTGTCTTTTTGGTGACCCCTTGCTTTCTTTATTTATGATGTCCTTCGTGTCATTCCACAACTCATCTGGCCTTTGGTAATTAGTGTTCCAGGTGTCAAATCTATTCTTATGACAGTAGAGAGGTTCAATATCATCAGTCAGAACAAAGCCAGGGGCCAACCACAGAACTGACAATCAATTGCTCATATGTAAGCAAGAAGTTCTTACAGCTTACAACAGCAACATTATTAATCAAACTACTTAGGAGCAATGTGGTTTAAATGTAACTTCATGCATCCTGTGTTCAGAATATGACAGTTAAACTCCAACACCAACAAAAAAACAAACCCAGTGCCGCAAAAAACAGGGAATTTACTACTTATGAGGTTTAAAAGGTTACCCTGAATGTCCACATGGCATCTAACCCAGATCTGCCAATTTCCTCTAGTTTGGGCAGGAATTAAAAAGAGGGAAACCAAGATTTTAATGTAAAGCTATGGGAAATATCAAGAAAAGAAACCAGAATTCTAATGTAAACCTAAGGGGGAGCGGGGAGGGGTGCCAAGCAAGCTGCTCCAGGCAGTGTAATTTTCCCCAGGCTGGGGAACTCTGTCTTATCATGGTCATTTAGTCCTTCTAGCTGCTTCAACTTTTCCCCAAAATGTTGATGCTCATATGGCAATAAAATATGCAACTTCTCTTATATTCCAATGAACTATTTTTATTCAAATTTCATTGGCTACATGAGGGATTTTATTTCATGATAATGAGCCACAAAAATAACTTCAGTAAAATCCTACAAATTTTACAAAGAGAAAATAATAATAAAAATAAATACATAGTAAAATTTGAGGAGTAATGTGGAGCAACTATGCCCATAAGGCAAGAAAACTATATCCTTGCCACCTAACATACCTCAATTTAACTAGAAATACATCTTGGTGCAAGCAATAGTATTAGCTCATTTTGCCTCTCACAAGGTGGGTAAAGAAAAGTCAATGGAAATATCGTGCATGATAAATATTGAACAAATGTTAGGAAAGCCAAAACAATGAAAGACAGGCAACAAATTTAACTCATCATAGCAAATCCTATTACTCAAGGAAATACACAAAGAAATAATTGAACAAATGTTTTTTAAAAGCTTTTCATATACATAATAAAAGGTAACAACTCTGGAAACAAAAAGAAAAGATAATTATTAAATAAGAATGACAAGTGGGAAAGGGATTCCAAACCTGGGAACAACTATAGATGACCTCAAGAAATGTATCTTAATTGGTGTGTGTACTGATCTCGTCAAAAACACACTGATTAAAATAAAGTCAGGTGCAGAGCCGAACCTTTGAATTGCTGAACAGTGAGCTAGGTTAACAGATTAACATGGGAAAGTAAAGGCATTAATAAGAAAAGTATGGAACCCTGATGTCTGGAATGGGGACATTTGAGCAAGCTGACATCACTGAGTAACTCAAATCATCGCAATACACTGAGAACCATTAAAACCTGGCAGAATCTAATACCTTTCCTCAGAAATTATGAAGGCTAAAACAGAAGGCAAGGGCTTACACAAATACACACATACACAAACACAAATACTGACATTGTAAAGTTTATTTTAATTGTTGGAAAAAACAGAATCACTGTAACTCCAGTTTTGTACCTGGTACTTTTTCCCACTCCCACTCAGCATATCCATACTCCTTGCCTGATTTCATGGTTTCCAACACACTCTCCTGGAGCCATGGTGGTTCACTGGGCAAGAGCTTGGCTACTAACCAAAAGGTCAGCAGTTCAAATCCACCAGCCACTCCTTGGAAAATCTATGGACCAGTTCTACCCTGTCTTATAGGGTCGCTATCAGTCAGAATCAACTCAATGGCAAAGGATTTTATTTTTTATCACACTCTGAAAAAACTCAAGTGCACTGTTGTTCAGGAGATTCTGACTCATAGTGATCCTATAGGACAGATTAGAACTGCCCCATAGGGTTTCCAAAGCTGTAAATCAATGGATGCCAACTGCCACGTATTTCTCCCAGGTATTGGCTGGTGGGTTTGAACCACTGATCTTTCAGTTAGCAGCCAAGCACATTAATTGCTGTGCCACCAGGGCCCCAGCACATTCTTCTTTACTATAAAATTTACTTAATTGTTACATTTGTGATCCACCTCTTCAGTTCAAGGAAGGCAAATGTTTTTATTCTTTTATTGATCAATGCATTTAGAAGAGTGACTGGCACATAAGATATTTATAAATATATGTGGAATATATTTGTGCATGCTATACCCTATGGAGGCAAACAGACAAGGTCTGAAGCCAATCATGTAATTTATAGGAACCATATGATGCATCAAACTGTAGAAAAGATGTTGCATATTTTTTTCCGTGTCCTATGTAGGGCGTATTTTACGTCTTTGTTCCTCAAGCTACAAATCAAGGGATTCAACATGGGGATAACAAGGGTATAAAATATGGAAGCTACTTTATCACCATCAAAGGAATGACTGGACTTGGGCTGCATGTACATAAAGATTAAAGTCCCATAGAACACTACCACAACCGTCAGGTGGGATCCACAGGTGGAGAAGGCCTTGTGCCTGCCCACAGCTGAGTTCATCCTGAGAATGGCTACAAAAACAAGCAGGTAGGAAACAAGCACTATTAAAGGGGATTTAATCACATCAATAGATGCTGCGATGAGAATGATCAATTGAATTTCATGTGTGTTTGAGCAGAGCAAAGATAACAAAGGGTTCAGGTCACAGTAGAAATGACTGATGACATTGTAGCCACAGAAGGATAAACTAAAAATCTTTATGGTGATGAGAAGAGAAATAAATGCACAATAAATATAGAGGATTGCCACCAGCACCCAACACACCCTTTGCGACATAGTGAGTGTATAGAGCAGAAGGTTACAGATGGCCACATATCGGTCATAGGACATTGCTGACAAAATGAAAAGTTCACCGTTTATGAACAAAATAAAGAATGCTAGTTGTGTAGCACAAAAGTAATAGGAGATTATATTATCATCCACAACAAAATTGACTAGCATTTTGGGTCCCACAGTTGTTGAATAACCAAGATCAGTGATAGCCAGGTGTCTGAGAAAAAAGTACATGGGTGTTTGTAGCTCAGAGTCCATCTTGGTGAGGATGATGATGCCCAAGTTGCCCACCACTGAGATCATGTAGATGATGAGGAACAGCCCGAACAATGGAGCCTGCAGCTCAGGGCGGTCTGTGATTCCCGTCAGAATGAATTCATTTAGTGCTATTAGATTGTCTTTGTCCATCTTGTTCTATCAGGAAACCTGTTCCGGATAGAGACATCAGCATAGTCAATAGGTTTTATGTAGCATCGACTGGTATATTTTTAGTATACAAAGGCAATACGCTAAATGATTAAGATAATCCAAACTATCCAATATAGTTATTTGAAATTAAACCCACCTCCCACAAATAAAGCATAGGTACATGAAGTGGGTACTGGGCTGGGTACATAAAGATAGAGGGAAAGAGAGGAAAATCTATCTTATTATCAGTTGGGGAAAATTTGCTCCCCAAAGAACATTTGTCAATGCCTGAGACATTTTGGATGTCACAACTAGGAGAAGGGCACTACTGGTACCTACCGGAAACCAGGAATGTTATTAGACATTGTGCTATATACAGAGTAACTCCCCACAATGACAAAATTTCCTGTCCAAAATGTCACCAAGGCAGAAGTTGAGAAACCCTGATACAGAGGTAGAAATAGACACAGATAAAGATGTAGGTCTAGATGTACATGTACATGTAGATGCAAATGTACACATACATATACATGCACATATACACAATACTTACACACACACATATACATATACATAGATGGGGTTCCTGGTGGAGCAGTGGTTAAGAGTTTGGCTGATATCCAAAAATTTGGCATTTTGAATCTACCAGCCTCTCCTTACAAAACATGTGGAGACTTCTATCCTGTCCTATAGTGTCTCTATGACTCGGAATCAACTTGATGGCAATGGGTGTCGTTTTATTTATTTATTTATTTATTTATTTATTTATTTATTTATTTATTTATTTATTTATTTATTTATTTATTTATTTATTTATTTATTTATTTATTTATTTATTTATTTATTTATTTATTTATTTATTTATTTATTTATTTATTTATTTATTTATTTATTTATTTATTTATTTATTTATTTATTTATTTATTTATTTATTTATTTATTTATTTATTTATTTATTTATTTATTTATTTATTTATTTATTTATTTATTTATTTATTTATTTATTTATTTATTTATTTATTTATTTTTTTGTGAGATGGTATCTCATTGTGGTTTTTTTTTTTTTAATAACTTTTATTGAGCTTCAAGTGAACATTTACAAATCCAATCAGTCTGTCACATATAAGTTTACATACATCTCACTCCCTACTCCCACTTGCTCTCCCCCTCTTGAGTCAGCCCTTTCAGTCTCTCCTTTCGTAACAATTTTGCCGGCTTCCCTCTCTCTCTATCCTCCCATCCCCCCTCCAGACAAGAGTTGCCAACACAATCTCAAGTGTCCACCTGATATAATTAGCTCACTCTTCATCAGCGTCTCTCTCCCACCCGCTGACCAGTCCCTTTCATTTCCGATGAGTTGTCTTTGGGGATGGTTCCTGTCCTGTGTCAACTGAAGGTCTGGGGAGCGTGGCCGCCGGGATTCCTCCAGTCTCAGTCAGACCATTAAGTTTGGTCTTTTTATGAGAATTTGGGGTCTGTATCCCACTGATCTCCTGCTCCCTCAGGGGTTCTCTGTTCTGCTCCCTGTCAGGGCAGTCATCGATTGTGGCCGGGCACCAACTAGTTCTTCTGGTCTCAGGATGACGTAGGTCTCTGGTTCATGTGGCCCTTACTGTCTCTTGGGCTCTTAGTTGTCGTGTGGCCTTGGTGTTCTTCATTTTCCTTTGCTCCAGGTGGGTTGAGACCAATTGCTGCATCTTAGATGGCCGCTTGTTAGCATTTAAGACCCCAGATGCCACATTTCAAAGTGGGATGCAGAATGATTTCATAATAGAATTATTTTGCCAATTGACTTAGAAGTCCCTGCAAACCATGTTCCCCAGACCCCCGCCCCTGCTCCGCTGACCTTTGAAGCATTCATTTTATCCCGGAAACTTCTTTGCTTTTGGTCCAGTCCAACTGAGCTGACCTTCCATGTATTGAGTGTTGTCTTTCCCTTCACCTAAAGCAGTTCTTATCTACTGATTAATCAATAAAAAACCCTCTCCCTCCCTCCCTCCCTCCCCGCCTCGTAACCACAAAAGTATGTGTTCTTCTCAGGTTTACTATTTCTCAAGATCTTATAATAGTGGTCTTATACAATATTTGTCCTTTTGCCTCTGACTCATTTCGCTCAGCATAATGCCTTCCAGGTTCCTCCATGTTATGAAATGTTTCAGAGATTCGTCACTGTTCTTTATCGATGCGTAGTATTCCATTGTGTGAATATACCACAATTTATTTACCCATTCATCCATTGATGGACACCTTGGTTGCTTCCAGCTTTTTGCTATTGTAAACAGAGCTGGAATAAACATGGGTGTGCATATATCTGTTTGTATGAAGGCTCTTGTATCTCTAGGGTATATTCCTAGGAGTGGGATTTCTGGGTTGTATGGTAGTTCTATTTCTAACTGTTTAAGATAACACCAGATAGATTTCCAAAGTGGTTGTACCATTTTACATTCCCACCAGCAGTGTATGAGAGTTCCAATCTCTCCGCAGCCTCTCCAACATTTATTATTTTGTGTTTTTTGGATTAATGCCAGCCTTGCTGGTGTGAGATGGAATCTCATCGTAGTTTTAATTTGCATTTCTCTAATGGTTAATGATCGAGAGCATTTTCTCATGTATCTGTTGGCTGCCTGAATATCTTCTTTAGTGAAATGTGTGTTCATATCCTTTGCCCACTTCTTGATTGGGTTGTTTGTCTTTTTGTGGTTGAGTTTTGACAGAATCATGTAGATTTTAGAGATCAGGCGCTGGTCGGAGATGTCATAGCTGAAAATTCTTTCCCAGTCTGTAGGTGGTCTTTTTACTCTTTTGGAGAAGTCTCTAGATGAGCATAGGTGTTTGATTTTTAGGAGCTCCCAGTTATCGGGTTTCTCTTCATCATTTTTGGTAATGTTTTGTATTCTGTTTATACCTTGTATTAGGGCTCCTAGGGTTGTCCCAATTTTTTCTTCCATGATCTTTATCGTTTTAGTCTTTATGTTTAGGTCTTTGATCCACTTGGAGTTAGTTTTTGTGCATGGTGTGAGGTATGGGTCCTGTTTCATTTTTTTGCAAATGGATATCCAGTTATGCCAGCACCATTTGTTAAAAAGGCTACCTTTTCCCCAGTTAATTGACACTGGTCCTTTGTCAAATATCAGCTGCTCATACGTGGATGGATCTATGTCTGGGTTCTCAATTCTGTTCCATTGGTCTATGTGTCTGTTGTTGTACCAATACCAGGCTGTTTTGACTACTGTGGCTGTATAATCGGTTCTGAAGTCAGGTAAGGTGAGGCCTCACACTTTCTTCTTCTTTTTCAGTAGTGCTTTGTTTATCCGGGGCTTCTTTCCCTTCCATATGAAATTGGTGATTTGTTTCTCTATCCCCTTAAAATATGACATTGGAATTTGGATCGGAAGTGCGTTAAATGTATAGATGGCTTTTGGTAGAACAGACATTTTTACTATGTTAAGTCTTCCTATCCATGAGCAGGGTATGTTTTTCCACTTAAGTATGTCCTTTTGAATTTCTTGTAGTAGAGCTTTGTAGTTTTCTTTGTATAGGTCTTTTACATCCTTGGTAAGATTTATTCCTAAGTATCTTATCTTCTTGGGGGCTACTGTGAATGGTATTGATTTGGTAATTTCCTCTTCGGTGTTCTTTTTGTTGATGTAGAGGAATCCAAGTGATTTTTGTATGTTTATTTTATAACCTGAGACTCTGCCAAACTCTTCTATTAGTTTCAGTAGTTTTCTGGAGGATTCCTTAGGGTTTTCTGTGTATATAATCATGTCATCTGCAAATAGTGATAACTTTACTTCTTCCTTGCCAATCCGGATACCTTTTATTTCTTTGTCTAGCCTAATTGCCCTGACTAAGACTTCCAACACGGTGTTGAATAAGAGCGGTGATAAAGGGCATCCTTGTCTGGTTCCCGTTCTCAAGGGAAATGCTTTCAGGTTCTCTCCATTTAAAGTGATATTGGCTGTTGGCTTTGCATAGATGCCCTTTATTATGTTGAGGAATTTACCTTCAATTCCTATTTTGGTAAGAGTTTTTATCATGAATGGGTGTTGGACTTTGTCAAATGCCTTTTCTGCATCAATTGATAAGATCATGTGGTTTTTGTCTTTTGTTTTATTTATGTGGTGGATTACATTAATGGTTTTTCTGATATTAAACCAGCCTTGCATACCTGGTATAAATCCCACTTGATCAGGGTGAATTATTTTTTTGATGTGTTGTTGGATTCTATTGGCTAGAATTTTGTTGAGGATTTTTGCATCAATGTTCATGAGGGATATAGGTCTATAATTTTCTTTTTTTGTAATGTCTTTACCTGGTTTTGGTATCAGGGAGATGGTGGCTTCATAGAATGAGTTGGGTAGTATTCCGTCATTTTCTATGCTTTGGAATACCTTCAGTAGTAGTGGTGTTAACTCTTCTCTGAAAGTTTGGTAGAACTCTGTAGTGAAGCCGTCCGGGCCAGGGCTTTTTTTTGTTGGGAGTTTTTTGATTACCGTTTCAATCTCTTTTTTTGTTATGGGTCTATTTAGTTGTTCTACTTCTGAATGTGTTAGTTTAGGTAGGTAGTGTTTTTCCAGGAATTCATCCATTTCTTCTAGGTTTGCAAATTTGTTAGAGTACAATTTTTCATATTAATCTGAAATGATTCTTTTAATTTCATTTGGTTCTGTTGTGATGTGGTCCTTCTCATTTCTTATTCGGGTTATTTGTTTTCTTTCCTGTATTTCTTTAGTCAGTCTAGCCAATGGTTTATCAATTTTGTTAATTTTTTCAAAGAACCAGCTTTTGGCTTTGTTAATTCTTTCAATTGTTTTTCTGTTCTGTAATTCATTTAGTTCAGCTCTAATTTTTATTATTTGTTTTCTTCTGGTGCCTGATGGATTCTTTTGTTGCTCACTTTCTATTTGTTCAAGTTGTAGGGACAGTTCTCTGATTTTGGCTCTTTCTTCTTTTTGTATGTGTGCATTTATTGATATAAATTGGCCTCTGAGGACTGCTTTTGCTGTGTCCCAGAGGTTTTGATAGGAAGTATTTTCATTCTCATTGCTTTCTATGAATTTCCTTATTCCCTCCTTGATGTCTTCTATAACCCAGTCTTTTTTCAGGAGGGTATTGTTCATTTTCCAAGTATTTGATTTCTTTTCCCTAGTTTTTCTGTTATTGATCTCTAGCTTCATTGCCTTGTGGTCTGAGAAGATGCTTTGTAATATTTCGATATTTTGGACTCTGCAAAGGTTTGTTTTATGACCTAATATGTGGTCTGTTCTAGAGAATGTTCCATGTGTGCTAGAAAGAAAAGTATATTTTGCAGCAGTTGGGTGGAGAGTTCTGTATAAGTCAATGAGGTCCAGTTGGTTGATTGTTGTAATTAGATCTTCCGTGTCTCTGTTGAGCTTCTTACTGGATGTCCTGTCCTTCTCCGAAAGTGGTGTGTTGAAGTCTCCTACTATAATTGTGGAGGTATCTATCTCACTTTTCAATTCTGTTAAAATTTGATTTATGTATCTTGCAGCCCTGTCATTGGGTGCATAAATATTTAATATGGTTATGTCTTCCTGATCAATTGTCCCTTTTATCATTATATAGTGTCCTTCTTTATCCTTTGTGGTGGATTTAAGTCTAAAGTCTATTTTGTCAGAAATTAATATTGCTACTCCTCTTCTCCTTTGCTTATTGTTTGCTTGATATACTTTTTTCCATCCTTTGAGTTTTAGTTTGTTTGTGTCTCTAAGTCTAAGGTGTGTCTCTTGTAGGCAGCATATAGATGGATCGTGTTTCTTTATCCAGTCCATGACTCTCTGTCTCTTTATTGGTGCATTTAGTCCATTTACATTCAGGGTAATTATAGATAAATAAGTGTTTAGTGTTGTCATTTTGATGCCTTTTTATGTGTGTTGTTGACAATTTCATTTTTCCACATACTTTTTGTGCTGAGGCGTTTTTCTTAGTAAATTGTGAGATCCTCATTTTCATAGTGCTTGACTTTATGTTAGTTGAGTCGTTACGTTTTTCTTGGTTTTTATCTTGAGTTATAGAGTTGTTACACCTTTTTGTGGTTACCTTATTATTTACCCCTGTTTTTCTAAGTAAAAACCTAACTTGTATTGTTCTATATCGCCTTGTATCACTCTCCATATGGCAGTTCAATGCCTCCTGTGTTTAGTCCCTCTTTTTGATTATTGTGATCTTTTACCTATTGACTTCCATGATTCCCTGTTATGTGTATTTTTTTTTTGAATTAATCTTAATTTGTTTGTTTTTGTGATTTCCCTATTTGAGTTGATATCAGGACGTTCTGTTTTGTGACCTTGTGTTGTGCTGATATCTGATATTATTGGTTCTCTGACCAAACAATATCCTTTAGTATTTCTTGTAGCTTTGGTTTGGTTTTTGCAAATTCTCTAAACTTGTGTTTGTCTGTAAATATCTTAATTTCGCCTTCATATTTCAGAGAGAGTTTTGCTGGATATATGACCCTTGCCTGGCAGTTTTTCTCCTTCAGTGTTCTGTATGTGTCGTCCCATTCCCTTCTTGCCTGCATGGTTTCTGCTGAGTAGTCAGAACTTATTGATTCTCCCTTGAAGGAAACCTTTCTTTTCTCCCTGGCTGCTTTTAAAATTTTCTGTTTATCTTTGGTTTTGGTGAGTTTGATGATAATGTGTCTTGGTGTTTTTCTTTTTGGATCAATCTTAAATGGGGTTCGATGAGCATCTTGGATACATATCCTTTCGTCTTTCATGATGTCAGGGAAGTTTTCTGTCAGGAGTTCTTCAACTATTTTCTCTGTGTTTTCTGTCCCCCCTCCCTGTTCTGGGACTCCAATCACCCGCAGGTTATCCTTCTTGATAGAGTCCCACATAATTCTTAGGGTTTCTTCATTTTTTTTAATTCTTTTATCTGATTTTTTTTCAGCTATGTTGGTGTCGATTCCCTGGTCCTCCAGATGTCCCAGTCTGCATTCTAATTGCTCGAGTCTGCTCCTCTGACTTCCTATTGTGTTGTCTAAGTCTGTAATTTTATTGTTAATCTTTTGGATTTCTACATGTTGTCTCTCTATGGATTCTTGCAACTTATTAATTTTTCCAGTATGTTCTTGAATAATCTTTTTGAGTTCTTCAACAGTTTTATCAGTGTGTTCCTTGGCTTTTTCTGCAGTTATCCTAATTTCATTTGTGATATCATTAAGCATTCTGTGAATTAGTTTTTTATATTCTGTATCTGATAATTCCAAGATTGTATCTTCATTTGGGAAAGGTTTTGATTCTTTTGTTTGGGGGGTTGGAGAAGCTGTCACGGTCTGCTTCTTTAAGTGGTTTGATATGGATTGTTGTCTCCGAGCCATCACTGGGACACTAGTTTTTCCAGAAAATCCGCTAAAAAAAAAAATGCAGTCAGATCCCTATCAGAGTTCTCCCTCTGGCTCAGGCTATTCAGATGTTAATGAAGCCGCCTGGGGAGGGTGGGGGAGGGAACAGAGAGATAGGAGAGTAGCACCTCAGAATATAGCCAGAGTTGCTTGTCTTGCTTGGAATGACTATTATATCTGAGATTCCCACGGGGCGCGTCGCCTATGTGTGCTGGCTTTGTGGAGATTGCCCCCGGGGGGTCTGGCCCGCTGGAGTCACGGTCAGATTCTCCGCTTCCAGCCCCATGCCCAGCGTCAAGGCTCCCCTACTGGGACGGTGCACTCTCGACTCCAAAATCATTCGCTGCCTCCCGGGGACTACTCGTCCCTCTAGCCGCGTGGCCGTGCCACACCCGAGAGCCAGTTGGGCCTCCTCCCGGGGTTAGTTCAGATGGGTTGAGCAGCTCCCCGTGTTTGTGCCGTGACCGAGTGTCCCGGTTGGGACGCTGTTCTCCCCGCTCCAATACCAGTCGCTGCCTCCTGGGGACTTCTCCTACCGGCTGCGTCCCACGCCGCCCGCGCGACCCGGCTGGTCCCCTTCCCGGGGTTAGTTCAGGGGGTGGAGCAACTCTCCGTGTTTATGCCGTACCTGCGTCCAGTCCAAATCCCGGCGGGATGGTTCCCCAGCTCGGACGCTGCTCTTTCTGCTCCACGACCAGTCACTGCCTCCTGGGGACTTCTCCTACGGGCTGCGTCCCACGCTGCCTGCGGAACCGGCTGGTCCCCCTCCCGGGGTTAGTTCAGGGGGGTGGAGCAGCTCTCTGTGCTTGTGCGGTACCTGACTGGTACGCTGGCTCCAGGCTCTGGAAACAATCGCTGTTCCCCCGTATTAGTTCGTTCTCTGTCTCTAAATCTGTGTTTGTTGTTCAGGGTTTGTAGATTGTTATGTATGTAATCGATTCACTTGTTTTTCCGTGTCTTTGTTGTAAGAGGGATCCGAGGTAGCGTCTGCCTAGTCCGCCATCTTGGCTCCGCCCTCATTTATTTATTTTTATACATATGGATATATGAAGAAAAAATAAAAATAAGTTAAAAAGTTTAAGTGATAGGTATATGGATAATTACTAAACTTTCTTTTTTCATTTCTATAATGATAATTACGTAAGGACATTTACAAAATTTTAATACAGATGTTAATTTCATTTAAAAATTTGAAAGTTCAAATTCACAAAATGCGGGAAACATTTAATATGCCTTACTTCAAAACAGAGTCCTATAAAAGCCCTTGTGCCACTCGTGGTACAGACTGAAACAACACACTTGACAGGTATTGAACACATGATTAACAAGGAAAATCTAATCGATCATGGTGGGGATTACCTGCCTTTATATCGGGATATATATTCCAGGTGCTAGACCCATGTAGATATAGTCTCTGTGATACCTCCTTTTCTGGGTTATAGAAACCCTGGCCCTCAGTGGTTAAGTGCTAGGACTGCTAACCAAAAGGTCAGCAGTTCAAATCTACCAGGTACTCCTTGGAAACTCTATGGGGCAGTTTTTTTTTTTTTTAATATGGTCGCTATGAGTTGGAATCAACTCGACGGCAATGGGTTTATTTATTTATTTATTTATTTTTATATGGTCTCTAGGAGTTGGAATCGACTTGATGGCAATGGGTTTGGTTCTGGTTTTGTGGGTTATAGAAAAAGATACCTTAATTTCTTTATTCACAAATGCAAAATGACCACTTCCTTTCCGGGTTGTTGGAAAAATAAATGAGGATTAAATGTTTCAATGCATTTAAGGTATCAGGAGATAAGTCTCAAATATCAAGTATGTAGTGTTGTTATTATTTTTAAAATGATGGCAGTAAGTTACATGAAAGGACTTTTCTTTACATATGTATATGAAATTCTTCTAGTGTGACCTAGCTTCTACTCCAGTGTTATGATGGTGAGTGGGTATTTATCCATATAACTGAGTCCTGGCCTTCCCTCTCCCATCCACAATTTCATGACTAAAATTGGGCCATCGGTGTGCCAATATTCTGGATTATACATCTTCTATTTAATACACTTTAATATAAGTTGATGGACTGCTAACCTAAAGGTCAGCAGTTCAAAACCATCAGTAGCTCCATGGGAGAAAGATGTGGCAGTCTGCTTCCATAGTTATTTATAGCCTTGGAAACCCTATGGGGTCACCGTTCAGTCAGAATCGCCTTAACAGCAGTGTGTTTTAATATAAGTTTACTTGAAAAATGTCTTAACCCAGGAGTATTTTCATTGTAACTAATATACAAAGTTGTTTGTAATAAATCAGACATATTTTCTCATGAAAGAATCTAAGATGGTGTGAAGAAATTTGAACAAACTGGGAGAAAGTGAGGTCCATGTCATTGATTTTATATTAAAAAAAAAAATTCCATTTGGATAAAGAAATCCTCTAGTTTAAACTATTATGTAGTACAAAATGCATACAACTATATTTAAATTAAAATGTATATATGTATCCATAATAAACCTCAGATCAAAAAAAAAAAAAAAAAAGCCAGAGAAGGTTGAAGATGGCCATTTAAGGTAAAATAATGAATGGTTTGAACATACTACTTACATGAAAATAACAGTTCCAGCAGCTTCTGAGTCAGGAATAATCAAGCAGTAGAAAAAAACAATACTATCATTTTAAATAATAAAATGGGTACGGGGGAAATGCACTACCTCATACAAAACGGCTCGATGGCATTTTTTTTTTCATATAAAACATTGCATATAAGGTTGTGACCCTATAAACACACATTGCTTATATCAGAAAAGAAACTATTGGCGTCTTTCCACCTAGAACAAAGGAGAATGAAGACAACTGAAGACATAAGGAATCAATTAGTCCAAAGGACATGTGGTCCACGCGAACCACAGCCTTCTCTAACCTGAGACCAGAAGAACTAGATGGTGCCTGGCAACGACTACAGACAAACCTGACCAGGATCACAATAGAGAGTCTGGGGCAGAATGAGAAAAAACATATATATACCAAAAAAAAATTCAGATTCAAAAAAAAAAAAGGCCAGATTTACTGGTTTGAAAGAGGCTGGAGAAACCCCTGAGACAATTGCCTTAAGACAATATTCTATGTGAAACTATAGACACTCCCAGTGGCCACCAGGATACCCTGCTGGAGAAGTGGTTAAGTGCTATAGCTGCTAACCAAGAGGTTGACAGTTCAAATCCGCCAGGCACTCCTTGGAAACTCTATGGGGCAGTTCTACTCCGTCCTGTAGGGTCGCTAAGAGTCCGAATCTACTTGATGGCAGTGGGTTTGGTTTTGGTTTGAGTGGCCACCTTTCAGCCCAATAACAGTCGAGGCTGTTAAATTAAACAATAAAATCTGTGAAGAATGTGCCTCTTAAAACAATCAAATACTGTAGCCAAAAGAGCAAGAACGAGAAGACAAGGAGGACTGGGAAACCTGACTAATGGAAAAAGGGAAGCCAGGAAGGAAACGAGAAGAGTGCTGACACATTTTTTTCAGAATCTTTGACTGGAAAAACTACAATTTTTTTTTTTTTTTTTAAGAAGTACTGAGTTGGATATCAGTAGGTATTACAATTAGGAAATCAACTATCTTCAGTGAATACAATAAAAGCAATATAAATCTTGTTTGGTTGCAATGACGAAAGGCTGAAGAAAAAAAGGACTTATATTAGTAAGTACTGCTTTTCATATAAGACTGGGGAAAGAAAGTGGACTTCCTCTCAACAGCTCTGGAGTTCTATGGAGAGCGCCATGTTATTTCCCATAGTTTACTATCTTTGTTGAATATCTCGTCCTCATTTCATAAAGTTATATATTTTTGGTATAAATTATACTATCATCATCAATCGGGCTACTTAAAGTTTCGTAAACTCCAAAAGTTGCCTTTCCTATCTCAACAAGAGATGGGGGATGGGGATTTATTTGTTTCCTCAGCGAGAGTTTAGCAAAACTGCACATTTATGCAGTTATTTAAATATGCATTAAAGATTTAAATTGCACTTGAGAGGGACATAAGAAGAGCCTAGAGCCAATATATAACTAAGGATTTTGAAAGACATCGACATTGGCGGCTGAACACCTGCACAGCTTCATAATTCTGCTGCAGTACTTTTTTAATACTATGTATGCTTCCTACGCTTTCATATTTAAGCTCTTTTATTCACATAGTTAGGCTACCTGGGTGGCGCAAACAGTTAAGCACTCGGCTACAAACTGAAAGTTTGGGGAATCGAGTCCATTCAGATGCGCCTTAGAAGAAAGAAAGATCTACTTCTAAAAAGTCACAGCCACTGAAAAACCAATGGATCACAGCTCTCTGACACACATGGGGTAGCTAGGAGGCAAATATGAATCCAGGACTTTTTTTTTTTTTTTTGTATCTTTTTATTCATAAAGTTATTTATATAAAGTAAAATGCTATTTAGCCATATAATGTTTCATAGATGCTTATGAGCATTTAATTTCTGAAACAAAGTGTGAATATTTGAAAAAAAAATATGACAGAAAAAGGGAGAGAGATCCTAGTCTCAGGCACAATGGAAATGTAGAATGCACACAGAACTGACTCAGAAATCCTAATATTTTACAATGACTTTGCCATTGAATAAAGGCAGAACCTTGCAGGTATCACTGAAGCATTCTGGATATTACTAAAATATAGAAATAGTCTATCTTTTTACCTGTAATGAAGTCTCTCCCTTGACTCCCCGATTGTTTCTTAACATGGAGAGTGAGACGAATTTATAGAGTTTTTTTCATCCGTGGAGATTCTCCCTGAGGAGATGCCAAGCAATTTGTTGATAGTTCCTGAATCACTTAAAAGCTAACAAAATATCTAGGTGTTGTCTGTTAATAGTCCAGGACAATTCGTATTTACCAGTAAGCAAGTTTTCAATCATATAGAGTATACATGTCTGTATTTATCTACTTCATACATTCTTGCATTTTGCTCTTTACTAACTTTCCATTTTTACCACACAGGGATCTGGATTAAAATATTGTATCTATAAAATAAACTGTCGATATTCCCCGTTTCTACAGTGGCCTTTTCAAATGGATGACAAAATGCAGAAATGCTTATACACTTTCTTATTGTATTATTTAACAGTCTTAAATAGAATGAAAGCAATGCATTGCGCATATGTGAGGTGTCACTTCCAGTTTGCTGTTGCCGTTGTTGCTGTTATTGTTCAGGGTTTTTTGTTTGTTTGTTTGCTAGTTTTGTTTTTGACCACAGGAACAGAAATGTTACCCTTGCTTCTCATTTCATGGTCAAGTGCCATCATCAGTCTGCTTAGGATTTTTGCTTGTTTGTGTACTGTCTTTCACTTCACCAAAGTTACCACTTGTCTACTAATTTGTATAAGGGTTATTGTATGACCGTAGGTTTAATTTCTCTGGGATAAATGTCTAAGGGTGAGTAGTTTTCATTTTGACAAAGTCCAGTGTATTGGTTTGTACTTTTCATCAATATATTTGCATGTAACAATAATTCAGCAGATTTTACTGTTGAGTGGTATTCGTTTTCTTGGATAGACCACAATTTGTTTATTCATTCTCAAGTAGATGAACAATTGGATTAATTCTACTTTTTGACTATTACAAATAAAGTTGCTATGGACTTTTGTACTCATGTCTTTATAAGGAAAAGTGCTGTCATGTCCCTTGGTTAGATAGATATGAATAGAATGGCTAAATTTCATTTCAAAACTATGGTTAGGCTTCGTGGACCCTAATGTTTAAAACAAATTATTTTTTAAGGTGTTTATGCCATTTTAGTTATTCAGTAGCAGTTCACGAGTGTTCCAGTTCCTCCATGTATTTACCAACTACCTGATAGTCTAATAGATGTAAAGAGGTACATCATTATTGTTTTAACTTGAAATTTATTAATTAAGAATGATGCTGAGCATTTTTATATGCTTATAATTGCCAGCTACATGTTTTCTTTGGATAAGTTATTGTTTATTTTTATAACCATTTTTGTAGACCTTTTCCTTCTTTTTCAGTTTTGAGAACTCTGTATACAGAGTTCTCAAAAATGAAAAAAAAAAAAAAGAAAAGGAAGCAAATTGACTCAATGGCACTGGGTTTTGGGTGTGGGTACACATTATAGAAATAACTCATTTATTAGATATATTATTAGAAAATATTTTCTCCCAAAATATAACTTGTTTTTACACAAGTGTCTTTGTACAAGCAGAAGTTTTAAAATTTGATGTGGACAAGCTTTTTATGGATTTTGCTTTTCGTGTTTGTCTTAGATGTCTGTGCTGGTATAACAGCAATGCCACAAGGGGATGCCTTTAACAAACAGAAGTTTATTCTCTCAGCATTTACCCTTTGGCTTCAAGTGGATTCTGAGTCATCTCACAGTTTAGGAAGCTAGAAACTCGAATTCGGGATGCCAGCTCCAGGGGAAGTTTTTCTTTCTCTGTTGGCTCTGAAGGAAGGTCCTTGTCATCAATTTTCCCCTGATCTAAGAGCTTCTCAGCTCCTGGACCCCGGGTCCAAAGGATGTGCTTCATTAGCAGAGATTCTTTCTTGATGGCGTGAGGTCCTAATCCTTTCTGCTCCTTTCACTTTTTTGTATCTCTAAAGAGACTTACTCAAAATACATCCTAATCCTGTTGATTGAGTCTTTCTCATTAGCATAGCTAGCTCTAATACTGTCTCATTAAAATCATAGAGGTTAGGATTTACAACACATAGAATAGTCACATCTGATCACAAAATGTTGGACAAGGACACTTTACCGTGAATCCTGGCCTAGCCAAGTTGAAGCATCTTTTGCGGGGACACAATTCAATCCATTACCAGTGTTATATCTATGAAATACCCAAATGTATCTATATAGTAAATGCAAACCCACTTTAAATTCAAACAGGTTTTTTTTTTTAAAATTGGCCACTAAACTGAAAGCCAATTCACAAAGAAATGCTAAGTTAACTTTTTAATACTATATTTATAACCCTAGTAGGCTCTATTAGATTTTATGCATAAAAATCATGTCATCAATTAATAAAAAGTTTTACCTCTTTATTTCCAATCTGAATGCTTTCTATTGGTTTATTTTTTATTGCCTTATCCTGTTTTCTAGAACATCCACTAAAATGTCTGATAGATTTGGAAAGGGTAGATTTACATGTTGTGTTCCTGATCTTCCTGAAAATTTATTCAATGGCTCATAGCATGCATAATGGTAGCTGTATGTTGATTATGAGTGCCCTCTATCAGTCTGAGAAATTTCCATGTTAATATAGTTCTTAGTGGTGGTTAGGTGCCCATTGAGTCAGTTCCAATTCATAGCGAGCCTTTGTACAACAGAACGAAACACTGCCCGGTCCTGCACTATTCTCACAATCGTTGTTGTCATTGAGCCCATCCTTGGAGCCACTGTGCCAGTCCATCTCATTGATGGTCTTCATTTTACTTGCTGACCCCCTACTCTCTTGTTGTTTTTGTTAGGAGCCAACGAGTTGGCTCCTACTCATAGTGACCCTTTGTTTTAAAGAACAAAACACTGCCCAGTCCTGTGGCATCATTACAATCGTTGTTATACTTGAGCCCATAGTTGCAGCCACTGTGCCAATCCATTACATAGATCGGCTTCCTCTTTTCCACTGACCCTGTACTTTACCAAGTATGATGTCCTTCTTCAGGGACCAATCCCTCCTGATAACATGTCCAAAGTATGTGAGGCACAGTGTCTCTATTCTTGCTTCTAAGGAGCATTCTGGTTATTCTTTAAGACACATTTGTTCATTCTTCTGGCAGTCCATGATATATTCAATATCCTTCTCCAAAACCATAATACAAAGGCATCAATTCTTCTTCAATCTTCCTTATTCATTCCCCAGCTCTCACATGGACAGTTGAAAACACTATGACTTGGGTCAGACAGACATTACTCCTCAAGGTGACAGCCATGCTTTTCAACACTTTAAAGAGGTGTTTTGCAGTCAGTTTGCCCAGTGCAATGCATCTTTTGATTTCTTGACTGTTGTTTCCATGGCTGTTGTCTGTGGATCCAAGGAAAATGAAATCGTTGATAATCTCAATCTTTTCTCCATTTGTCAGAATGTTGGTTATTGGTTCAGTTGTGAGGATTTTTGTTTTCTTTATGTCAAGGTGTAGTCTATACTGAAGGCTGTGGTCTTTGATCTTCATTAGTAAGGGCTTCAAGTCCTCTTCACTTTCAGCAAGAAAGATTTTTTTATGTGCATAACACAGGATGTTAATGAGTCTTCCTCCAATCCTGATGCCCTGTTCTTTTTCATATAGTCCAACTTCTCAGATTATTTGTTCAGCATACAGATTAAATAGGTGTGGTGAAAGGATATACCTCTGACACACCTTTCCTGACTTTAAACCATGCAGTATTCCATTGTTCTGTTCGAACTAGTGCCTCTTGATCCATGCACAGGTTCCTCATGAGCACAACTAAACATTCTGGAATTCCCATTCTCCACAATGTTATTCATAATTTGATATGATCCACACAGTCAAATGTTCTAGCATAGTCAATAAAACACAGGTAAACATCTTTGTGGTACTCTCTGCTTTCGGCCGGGATCCACCTGACATCAGCAATGATATCCCTGGTTCCATGTCCTCTTCTAAATCTGGCTTGAATTTCTGGCAGTTCTCTGTAACTACACTGCTGCAACAGTTTTTGAATGATCGTCAGCAAAGTTTTACTCACATGTGATATTAATGGTATTGTTCAATAATTTCCACTTTTGATTTGATCAACTTTCTTGGGAACAGGCATAAATAATGATCTCTTCCAGTTGTTTGGACAGGTAGGTGTCTTCCAAATTTCCTGGCATAGATGAGTAGCACTTCCAGTCCTGCACCTGTTCGTTGAAACATCTGAATTGGTATTTCATTAATTCCCAGAGCCTTGTTTTAGCCAGTGCCTTCAGTGCAGCTTGGACTCCTTCCTTCAGTACCATCAGTTTCTGATCATAAGTTACCTCCTGAAATGGCTGAACAACAACCATTTATTTTGGTGTACATGCTTCTTTCATCTTCTTTTGATGCTTCCTGGTCATTTCATATATTTCCCAAAGAATCCTTCAGAATTGCAACTCAAGGATTGTATTTTTTCTTCAGTTCTTTCAGCCTAAGAAACGCTGAGCGTGTTCTTTCCTTTTGGCTTTCTATCTCAGGTTTTTGCAAATCTTATCAAAATTCTTTGTCTTCTCAAGCTGCCCTTTGAAGTCTTCTTTTCAGCTCTTTTTCTTCATCATTTCTTCTTTTTGTTTTAGCTACTGGACATTCAAGAGCAAATTTCAGAGTCTCATCTGACATACTTTATGTCTTTTCTTTCTATCCTGTCTTTTTTCATGACTTTTTTTTGTGTGTGTGTGTGACGCCCTTGGTGTCATTTCACAACTCATCTGGCCTTTGGTTATTAGTATTCAAGGTGTCAAATCTATTCTTGCAATGGTCTCCAAATTCAGGTGGGATATACTCAAGGTCATACTTTGGCCTTGTTCTGACTGATGATATTGAGCTTTTCCATCCTCTCTTTCCACAGATATAGCAGATTTGGTTCTTGTATATTCCATCTGGTGAGGTCCATGTGTATAATTGCTGCTTGTGTTGGTGCAAAAAGGTATTTGCAATGAAGAAGTCATTGGTCTTGCAAAATTCTATCACGCAATCTCTGGCATCATTTCTATCACCAAGGCCATATTTTCCAACTATCGTTCCTTCTTCTTTATTTCCAAGTTTTGCATTCCAATCACCAGGAATTATCAGTGCATCCTGATTGCATGTTCCCTTAATTTCAGACTGCAGAAGTTGGTAAAAATCTTCAATTTCTTCATCTGTGACCTTAGTGGTTGGTTCGATTATTTGAATAATAGTCATATTACTGGTCTTTCTTGAAGGTGGATGGATAGTATCCTCTCACTGACAGTTTTGTACTGCAGGAGAGATCTGGAAATGTTCTGTTTGGAGATGAATGCAGCACCATTCTTCTTCAAGTTGTCATTCCCAGCATAGTAGACCATATGATGGCCTGATTCAAAATGACCAGTACCAATACAATTCAGCTCACTAATGCCTAGGATATCAATGCCTATGCATTCCATTTCACTTTTGATGATTTTCAATTTTCCTAGGTTCATGCTTTATAAATTCCAGGTACTTGAGTCAGAATCTACTCGATGGCACTGGGTTTTCCGGGTATTATTAATGGACTCTTGCCACTGTTTCTTCTCTTTTTCAGTCATGACACATCAGCAAATGAAGGTCTCAATAGCTTGACTCCATCTACGTGCTTAAGGTCGACTCTGCTTTGAGTAGTCAGCTCTTCTCCAGTCATATTGATGGAACAGTCAACATACTAGATAGATTTCGTCATGAATTGAATGGTGTCCCCTAAATATATCTGTCAACTTGGCTAAGTCATGATTCCCAGTATCGTATGATTGTCTAGTATTTTATCATCTGATGTGATTTCTCTGTGTTGTAAATCTTGTCACTACGTTGTAATAAGTTGGATTAAAGAAAAAAATAATAAAATTGATTAGCAACAGTTATATTTATGAGACCTATAAGATTTTTTTTTTTTTTATCTAAGATTAGCCAGTGTCTAAGCCAATCTCTTTTAAGATATAGAAGAGATAAGCAAACAGAGAGATATGGGTACCTCATACCAACACGAAAGCAGCCCCAGGAGCAGAGTGCATCCTTTGGACCTGAGGTTCCTGAGCTGAGATGCTCCCAGACCAAGGGAAGGCTGACAACAAGGACCTTCCTCCAGATCCAACAGAGAGATAAAGACTTGCCCTGGAACCAGCACCCCGAATAAGGATTTTTAGCCTATAGGACTGTGAGAGAATAAACTTTGTTAAAGCCATTCACTTGTGGTATTTCTGTTATAGCAGCGCTAGATGACCAAGACAGATATATAATTTCATGTATATGTCCATATATATATAGATAGATAGATAGATAGGCAGATAATTGATCACAATGAGGTTTGTTTGTCTTTATACATGAAAACACCCCTAGAGCTATTTTTATATAGATATAGCCTCTGCTATTTTTTTTTTATACCTCCATTCGTAATGTATACAAAATGGTACTTTGGGCAAAAAACATATGTTATGTGAATCTGTTTATCCCCACCTGAAAAATCATATTTCCAATACTTTCTGGCAGTATTGTTAGGAAGCATAAATGAGAATTAAATGCTTGAATGTGTCTATGATACATGAAAATAATTGTAGTGTTTCCTTGGTGTTACTTGTCTATCTACCTACTTACCTACCTGTCTATCTGTCTGTCTGTCTACCTACCTACCTATCATCTATCTATCTATCTGTCTGTCTGTCTGTCTGTCTGTCTGTCTGTCTATCTATCTATCTATCTATCATCTATCTATCTATCTATCTATCATCTATCTATCTATCTATCTATCGATCTATCTATCTATCTGTCATCTATCTATCATCATCTATCTATCTAACATGTATCTATTCCTGAACACTATGAGTGGAACAGTTTCTGAGTCAACTATTAGCAAATGAATGCAGAAATTAAATTTCATAGCATTAATGATAAAAGTGAATACATGAAATCCACATTTGTCTCATATAGAACATATTAGGAATAATGGTGGAAAGTAGACAGAACTGAATAAAGAAATGGGGCCTTGAAAAAACCATTAAAACACTCTCGAAAATGGTAAAACATGATATTGCCTATAAATTTTTACCTTTTACCTGTATTGAATCTGTTTTACACCCCATGCAATTCTTAGCATGGCACAGTGGGAGCAACTTACAGCTTTCTCTCTGCGTTTACAGCTCTCCCTGAGGAGACACCAAGCTATGTGTTAATTATGTCTGAAGCACTTGAAAACTGAAGAACATATCTAGTGTGTCTGTCAATTTTCTAACCAATTTGTATTCACCAGTGATTGTTTCTTTTAGATTCATTTAGTCTCAGTTAGCTTTCAGTTTGTCCCACCCAGGAGTTTGGATTAAAATACCTTACCTTTAGGACAGACCACTCAATATTCCCCCATTTCCATAACGTTGTCATACGGAACAAAATTAGTAAATTTCATACTCTGATATACAGTTTGTTTTTTCTATACTTTCACTTTTTTATTATTATGCTTTAGGTGAAACATTACGCTAAAGTGATTTTCTCATACAAAATTTTTACACTTATTGCTATGTGACCCCAGTTGCTATAAACATAATGTGAATGCACACTCCCTTTTTCCACCCTGGATTTCCTGTGTCCATTCCACCAGTTCTTATCCCTTTCTGCCTCCTCATCTCACCTTCGAACAGGAATTGCCCATTTAGTCTTATGTAGATTAAAAAAAAAAAAAATTATCTACATGAACTAAGAAACACATTTTTCACAAGTATTATTTTGTGTTTATAGCCCAGTCTAATCTTTGTCTGAAGAGTTGGCTTCAGGAATAGTTTTAGTTCTGGATTGACAGAGAGTCTGGGGGCCATGTTTTCTGGGGCTCCTACACTCTCAGTCAGACCTTTAAGTCTAGTCTTTTTTTCATGATTTTGAGTTCTACACCTCATTTTTCTTCTGCCCCATCAGGAACTCTCTGCTGTGTTCCATGTCTGGGCAGTAATTGGTGGTAGGTGGGCACCATCTAGTTCCTCTGGTCTCAGGCTCATGGAGTCTGTGGTTTATGTGGCCCATTTTATCTCTTGTGCTAATACTTTCCTTGCGTCATTGGTGTCTTCATTCTCCTTTACTCCAGGTGGATTGGGACCAATTGATGCATCTTAGATAGGCCGCTTGCAAGTTTTTAAGATGCCACTTACCAAAATGGGATTTAGAACATTTTCTTAATAATCTTTGTTATGCCAGTTGACTTAGATGTCCCCTGAAACCACAGTCCTCAGACTGCCACTCTTGCTATTCTGTCCCTTGATGCATTTGGTTGTGTTCAGGAAACATCTTAGCTTTCGGTTTAGTCCATTTGTGCTGACTTCACCTGTATTGTGTGTTGTCCCTCCTTTCACCTAAGATAATTCTTGTCTACTATTTAATTAGTGAATTTACCTATCCTTCCTTCCCCACCCTTGTAACCACCTAAGAATGTTTTCTTCTGTATTTAAACCATTTCTTGAGTTTTATAAAAGTAGTCTCATACAATATTTGTCCTTTTACTACTGACTAGTTTCACTCAGCATAATGCCTTCCAGATTCATCCATGTTATTTGATGTTTTGAAGATTCATAATTGTTCTTTATTGTGTGGTATTTCATTGTGTGAATATAAAATAATTCACTTATCCACTCATACTTTGATGAGCACATAGATTGTTTCCATCTTTTTCTAAAGTGAACAGTGCTGCAGTGAACCTATCTATTTTTCTGTGGGCTCTTATTTTTCCAGGATATATTTTAAAGAGTCGAAATCCTGAATTGCATGTTTTTTTTTTTTTTCCATCTAGATTTTTAAGGAAGTGCCAAATCAATTTCCAAAATGGTTCTACCATTTTACATTCCCCCCAGCTGTGTATAACGTTCCAGTTTCTCCACAACCTCTCTCAACATTTATTATTATTATTTTTTTAAATACTAGCCTCGTTGGGATGAGAAGGTATCTCATTATAGTGTTGATTTTCATTTATGTAATGTCTAATCATTGTGAGCATTTTCTCCTCTGTCAGTTAGCCACCTGAATATTTTCTTTGGTGAAGTGCCTGTTCATATCTTTTGCCCTTTTTTTAAATTGGGTTTTTTGTTTTTGAAGTTTTGCAGTATCTTCTAGGTTTTAGAGTTTAGACCCTGTTCATATATGTCATACTCCAAAATTTTGTGCCCAGTCTGTAGGTAATATTTTTACTCTTTTAATGAAGTCTTTGGTTGAACATAAGTGTTTCATTTTTAGGCTCTCCCAGCTATCTAATTTCTCTTCTGGTTTTGTGCTTTTATACTAATGTTTTTTATACTGTTCGTGCCATGCATTAGGACTGTTATCATTGTCCCTATTTTTTCTTCCATAATCTTTAACAATTTAGATTTTATGTTTAGATCTTTGATTCATTTCAAGTTAGTTTTTGTGCATGGTGTGAGGTATTGATCTTGTTTTATTTTTTTGCAGTTGGATATCCAGTTATGCCAGCACCATTTTTTAAAGAGATTGTCTTTTCCCCATTTATTGGAGTTTAGGCCCTTGTGAAATATTGGCTACTCATAGGTATATAAACTTACATCTTGTTTCTCAATTCTGTTCCATTGGTCTATGTATCTGTTGTTGTATCAATCCTAAGCTGTTTTGACTACAGTGGTGGTATAACAGGTTTTAAAACCACTTAGCATAAGTCCTCCCACTTTGCTTTTCTTCTCCAGCAGTGCTTTACTTATGTGGGCCCCCTCCTTTTCATGTGAATTTGGTTATTTTTTTCTCCATCTCTTTAAAAAAAATGCCTCAGAATTTGGATCGGGATTACATTTTATCTGTAGATCACTTTCGGTAGAAGTGATATTTTCACAATGTTGAGTCTTCCTATTTGTGACCAAAGTATGTTTTTCCACGTATGTATATCTCTTTTTGTTTCTTGCAATAGTGTCTTGTAGTTTTCTTTGTATAGGTCTTTTACATCTATGGTTAGGTTTATTTTCTTGCAGGCTATTTTATCTTCTTTCATGTTATTGTAAATGGTATTGATATGGTGACTTCTTCAAAGTTTTCTTTGTTGTTGTCAGAAATCCAATTGATTTTTGTATGTTTATCACATATCTTGATATTTTCCCAAAATCTTCTATTCAAAAACCCAAAACAATGTTCTTGTGGATTCCTGGCATTTTGTGTGTGTGTGTGTGTGTGTATAAAATCATATCATCTACAAATAGAGTTACTTTTAATTCATCCTTATCAGTTTGGATGACCTGCATTTCTTTTTCTTTCCTAATTGCTCTGGCTAGGGCCTCCAGCACAATGTTCAATAAGCTTGGTGATAAAGGGCATCCCTGTCTGGTTCCCGTTCTCAAGGGGAATGCTTTCAGACTCTCTCCATTTAGGATGATGTTGGCTGTTGGCTTTGCGTAAATGCTTTTATGATTTTGAGGAATTTCCCTTCTGTTCCTATTTTGCTGAGAACTTCTATCATGAATGGGTATAGGACTTTGTCAAATGTATTTGCTGCATCAAATGATAAGGTCATTTGGTTCTTATCATTTGTGTTCTTTATGTGTTGGATTACATTGATTGTTTTTCTAAGGTTGAAACATCCCTGTATACCTAATACGAATCCTGCTTTGTCATGGTGAATAATTTTTTGATATGTTGTTGAATTTTATTGGCTAGAATTTAGTTGAGGAGTTTTGCAACTATGTTCTTGAAGGATATTGGTCTGTAATTTTCTTGTTTTGTGGTGTCTTTACCTGGTTTTTGTACCAGATTTATGCTGGCTTCAGAGTCAGTTTGGGAGTATTTCATCCTTCTGTATGCTCTGCAATGCCTTTAGTAGTAGTGGTGTTAACTGTACTGACAGTTGGGTAGAATTATCAAGAGAAGCTATCAGGGACAGCACTTTTTTTTTTTTTTGTAAGGAGTTTTTTAGTTACCTCTCCATCTCTTCTTTCATTATAGGTTTATTTAGTTTTCTTCCTCTGTTTGTGTTAGTTTAGGTAGGTAGTGTGTTTTTATAATTTTGTCCGCTTCCTCTAGATTTTCAACTTTGTTGGAGTAAAATTTCTTGCAGTATTCTCTTATGATTGTTTTAATTTCAGTTGGGTCTGTTGTGATATCATCCACCTCATTTCTTTTTTGAGTTATTTGCTTCCTCTTCTGTTGTTCTTTTGTCAGTGTGGCCAGTGGTTTACTGATTTTGTTGATCTTTTAAAAGAACCAGATTTTATCCTTGTTAATTCTTTCAATTGTTTTTCTATTCAGTAAGTTATTGTGTTTATTTATTTTGTTTGTTTACTGTGTCCTAGCTTCTTGTTCTGTTTTGTTTTGATATGTCCAAATAGGCTGCTCAGGTGAGATACTTTGAATATTGGTTGTTTTGATGCTCTATCATTTTGTCACCAGTTGGTTAGAGCTCTTACGAGGTATGTGAGCCAGGAATCCTTTTACTTTTCTTGTGATGACTCGGCTCAGGCATCCAGGTTGGTTGGTTGCCAAGTGTGTGGTGTGGGCTTTCACCTACAGTTCTAGATGTGCAGGGGTGATTGGAGCAGGCACAGGTACCCGGCTGCACTAGGGGGTCATATGCTGGGCAAATAAGTGGGCTGATGACTGTTCTTGAGTACCCTGGTATAAGATATGTCCCTGTTCCCTAGACTGCATAGTTAGGTGGGCTTTGCGGTTGGACTTTGGGTACCCAGTACTGTTTGCTTTAAGGACTGTGTGGGAACAATTATTCTTGGACCCCTGTTGCAGATGGTTAGGTGATGTAGATGGAGCCAACAGTCCTTAGGCCACTGACGTGGATAGATGAGGTCCATGTTTAATGGGAACTGTGGTGTCAAATGTCATAAATCTGCCACTCTTCCTTAGCTGTTGCAGTTGAAAATAGGCTTCAGGTATATACCCTGTTGTTTTGTGCTAATGACTGTCTATGCTGTTGAAATGGGCCCACAGAGGTCTAGGCAGTGTTTTAAAGTATTCAACATCCATGGGCCTCTTTTGTCTGTACCTACACAAAGGGACTCTGCCTGCCCTGAGTTCCTAGCTTAGGGGAGCTGGCAGATTATTTTTTCCCTGTTTGTTCATTTGTTCCCACTCCATAGCTGGGACAATGGTTCAGAGGATACTATAGGTCATATTCCCAGCCCAGGGGGCTCAGCAATCACTGACACTAGACTACGAACTGGAACAGAGCAGAGAGGGGGTAGGTAAATGGGAAAGAGGTACTTCCCAAGGATGATAAAGGATTTTTGATCTTTATTAAAAAAAAAAAAAAAAAAAAGAAAGAGGTACTTCCCAAGGATGGGAAAGGATTTTTGATCTTTATAGTGTAGATTCCATGCCTGTATTTCTCTTTTACTGATTCACTGTTGCTTCTCCCTGGTTCCAGAGGTTTGAACAGACTCTGAGCCCCATGATTTCTGCCAATGTGGAAAATACATCACAAACACTATTGCTTGCCTCAACCCACATGAGCCAGCTGATCCAGCCTGCAAGGTACCAGCCAGGTCAGGTCTGACAAATCCTTGCTACTTCTAAAATGTCTCTCCCTCTCTCTGTCCCTCAGCAGTACTCCCCAACTTTGTCTTCAATGTTCAGGGCTCCTAGATTGTCGTATATGATCGATTAATTTGCTTTTTCAGGTCTTTGTTGTAAGAGAGATCACAGGGAGCATCTGACTACCCTATCATTTTGCCCCCTCCTTTTTTTTTTACACTCGGGACAGTTATTAGTCACTCCAACTCCCCTTTTATTGCAAATTGTCTGTTTAAGACTTCTCTCTTATTTTATTTTATTATAGTAAGATATTCTATTTTATTTTTTTTTAAATTTATTTTATTAGCATGAGTTAAAATGAGAAGAAACAACTGCAAGTATCAAATAATAATTGGAACATAGAATGCACAAAGAATGAATCCTAGAAAATTGAAAGTTGTAAAAAATGAAAAGGAACCTATAAAGGTGGATACCCTAGGCATTAGTGAGCTAAAATGGAATGATATTGACCATTCTGAATTAGGCAATCGTATGGTATGCTATGCCAGAATGACAATTGAATAGGGATGCCATCATACTCATCTTAAAAAAAAAAAAATTCCAAGACCTACAATGATGTATAACACTGTCAAAGATACGATAATATTCATATGCCAACAAACAAGACCAGTTAATACTACTATTATTCAAATCTACTCAACGAATGCCAAAGATGAGGATGTTGAAGATTTTATCATCTTTTGAAGTCTGAATTCACCAAAATTGCAATCAAATCCATTGCTAATTATTAGTTATTAGAATGTGAAAGTTGGAAAAAAAAAAAGAAGGATCAACAGATGGAAAATATGGCCTTGGTGATAGAAACGATGCCAGACATCCATATTTGAATATTGCAAGACCAATGAATTCTTCATTACAAATAACTTTTTAACAAAAGAAATGGAGACCGTATATGTGGACTTTGCTAGATAGAACGCACAAGAAGCAAATCCACTACTACATCTGTGGAAAGAGATGATGGGGAGGCTCAATGTCATCAGTCAACACAAAGCCAGGGGACAACTGCAGAACTGACCATCGATTGCTCATATGCAAGTACAAGTTAAAACTGAAGAAAACTAGAGAAAGTCCACGACAGCCAAAATATGACCTTGAAAATATCCTACCTGAATTTAGAGATCTTCCCAAAAATTGATTTGACACGTTGAATACTAATGACCATAGATTAGACAAGTTTGGAATGCCATCAAGTACATCATACCTGAAGAAATCAAAAGATCATTAAAAGACAAGAAAGAAAGAGGAAACCAAATGGATGTCAAAGATTCTCTGACACTTGTTCTTGAATGTAGAACAGCTAAAGCAAACAGAAGAGATAATAAAGTTGAAGAGCTGCACAGGAGATTTCAAAGGGAGGCTAAGAAGACAAATTAAAGCATTATAATTAAATGTGCAAAGACCTGGAGTTAAAAAACCAAAAGGGAAGGACATGCTTGAGATTTTTTAAAACTGAAAGAGTGAAAGAAAAAATTCAAGAGATATTAGTAAATTTTATGGTATGTTATTTATATCTCAATAAAAAGATTTAAACAATAAAAGTAACATGAAAAAATCCAATTTGTCTGACTTTCTAGATGTGAAATAAGAGATATATCCATGTATAAAGCTGTTTAATAGAAGCAGAGCCCAGGCTTACTCAAGTAGGTATTAAATGTCCTTATGGTTAGAAAAATCATGAAAATTTGATGACTTTGAAAAAATAAAGCCTTGGAAAAAATTCTTTTATTTCTGTATCAATTATTTTTTATAAGTTCACAATTTCCGTAGAATCTATTTGTTGTGATGACCATAGATAAGTTCCATGAAAAAGTGAGTTTTAAAAGTGAAGACATTTTCTATGAGAGAATAATATTGAATTTTTATTTTCCTACTCTAGGGTTGAATAATTTCTATTGCTCCAAATAATAAAATAATAGTTTGAGCTAATATTTATGTAAATAGACAGGCACATCTGGTTTTGTACTTTGCTGTCATTTCATATATTAAGCATGTTTGGTGGTATTTAAGTAATACACTGTCATACTAAATAGTTTTATCTTTCTCACCAAGAAGTCTATACCATTTCATTATTGTTAGTTGCCTTTGTATGTAGGTAAGACTGTCTGTAATTATAAGATGAACTTCTGCTAGAATATGACACAGTGGAAACTGGGAGAAACATCACATGTTGTGGTGAACGGCATGCCCTTCACAGTTCTAGGATGTGCCATTCACATATGGTAGAAATTAGAATATCACTCTTTCTGTAACTTGACTCCTGAGACTTCCCTACCTCTACATTTGTCTACATCTCTCCACCAGTTTATTCTTTCTCCAGGGAACCCAGCAGTATATGTAGTACTGATTTGTCAATTCTCTCAGCCCCCTCTGCTTAGTGGTAACTTTTTCTAATAGAGAAATTATACACAGGTAGTATTAGACACTTCATGGGAAAGTTCAGTCCTTGAAGGAGGACATCGTGGCTGGTATAGTTGAGGGTCAGTTAAAAATAGGTAGACCCTCAACGAGATGGATTGACACTAGTATTGCTAACATACCAATCATTGTGAGGATGGTGCAGGACCAGACTCTGTTTCGTTCTGTTGTTCATGGGAGTATCTGTGATCAGTATCAACTCTAGGCACTACACAACAAAAAGTGTTATTAGGGGTCATTAAATATTTTAATGAATCACAGATTTTTTCATAACCCTGGTGGCGTAGTGGTTAAGAGCTATGGCTGCTAACCAAAAGGTCGGCAGTTCGAATCTACCAGGCACTCCTTGGAAACCCTATGGAGCAGTTCCACTCTGTCTTATAGGGTCACTATGAGTCAGAATTGACTCGATGGCAATGGATTTGAATAATATTTAACTGGTATAGCAAGCCCCTCAGTATTTTCTTATCATTCTCTCTCTCTTTTTTTCTCTGTCTCTCTTATTTTCAAGGACTCCTCCAATGAAAAACTTGAAAAACTGTATTAGCGAATTAGACATATTTATTTTCTTTGAGTTGATGGATACCACTGGGTTGTGTGTTATTACTTTTGGTCCATATGATTACTGTGGTGAGAAGGAAGCTCTTGGATGTTTACGTTAATCATGGCAATACTCAATAGATTGCACATTTACTACTGTTTTTTTTTTTTCACATCTTAAGCTAAATAAATGACACAGCATACAATTCCATTGTGCCCTGCCGTCACAATTGCATGTAGGTCTTCTGTCTCTCCTTATTGTATCATCTAGAAATTCTTTTCCCAGGCATGTAACGAAACACTCAATAATAAAATGCATCTCTCAAACATTAGCTCAAGAAACAGGTTTTAATTTATTTAAACAAGGGAAACAGAAAAAAAAGAAAATGTCCGGTGGAGGGGCCTGATGGCTCTCATTGGTTCAATAGCTCAGAAAATCAAAGTTAATATATTTGGCAATCCCTTCTCCTTAAATTACATTCCCCGAAAATTCAAGTTCACAGGGTAATGAAGTCCAGGAAGCAGAAGATGGTGGGGAATAAATGTTTTTCTCAAAGACCTCCCTTTTTAAGGAAGTAACATCAATCCTATCTCTATTTTTAAAAGGTGGCTGAACTTCTCACAGCAATAGTCTGCAAATTATTTCTTAAAATGGGCACTTCCTTGTTTATTTCTTTTTAACATCTTTTTTACTCAACCAAAAAACCAAACCCATGTCACCAACTCCTAGTGACCCTACAGGACAGACTAGAACTGCCCCCTAGGGTTTCCCAAGAGATACTGGCAGGTGCAAACTGCTGACCTTTGGGTTAGCAGCTGAGCTGTAACCACTGTGTCACCGTGGCTCCTTTTCTTTACTACTTTATGAGAATTCCTGATATCAACCAATGGAAGTTTATTATAAACCTTCCCTGACTATGTCCTGTGTCCACCTTCTGATGGTTTTTCATTATTTACTTTGAACAAATCATGCATCGAAATGAATCAATTAGCTTACTGTGTCAGCTTATTAATCATTATCTCTATTGAATTTATTTTCTCCCCCAGACATTGTCCTAGGCATTAGCTATTTTATGAACCCAACTGCTTTTTCTCTTCTTTTAATCTGATTGTCTCTGTCATCTCAGGCGTGACACCATTAAAGCAGAAAATTAACATTAAGAAGTTATTGACACTAGCTGTTATGAACCTAGAACCTGGAACCTGGAGCTAGGTCATGTTTGAAACTTGTTTCTGTGAACTTGGACTATTTATCTACCATTTGTGAGTACAACTTGGGTCATTTATTTACCCTCTCTGAACCTCCATAGTATCATCTAAAATGAGTAAATATTAATAAAACCTGCCTCACAGAGCTGTTGTGAAAATTAATTAAATCTTGAAGAATGACTCTGATACACCAGTCAACAAGTATGGAGTATTATTACCTGGATGTGCTCATTGTTGCTTTGGAAATCCCTGGACCACTCGCTGTGACTTGTCTCATCCAGCAAACCAGAGCCGCAAGTGGGAGTATAGAAAGGCACCTTTATTTCCTTGTGCAAGGGAAGGAACAGTTGGGCCTGATGTTGCCAAGACTGCTCAGTGAGAGTGAGGCAAAAGGTTACTTTTAAGGGGTTGACAAGTGGGAAATTCATACAAGTTACAACAGCAATATTATTAAACTACTTAAGTGCAATGTGGTTTAAATGTAACTTCATGCATCATGTGTTCAGAACATGGCAATTAAACTCTACCCAGAGGTGGAGAATGTACTATGCATGAGGTTTAAAAGGTTAACCTGAATGTCAACAAGGTGCCTAAATCAGTTTCTGACAGTTTTTTCTAGTTTGGGCAGAACTTAAAGAGAAGGGATCCAGAATTTTAATGTACAGCTGCTGGGTGTACCGAGCAAAGTAACCAGGATTCTAATGTAAAGCTAAGGGGAGTGCCAAGCAAGCCGCACAAAGCAGTGGAATTTTCTGCAGCCTGGGGAGCTCTGTCTTATCATGACCATCCTCACCTTCTAACTGCTTCAACCTTTTTAAAAATATTGATGCTCATATGACAATATAACATGCACCTTCTCTTATATTCCAATGAGCTATTTTTATTCAAATTTCTTTGGTTACATGAGGGATTTTATTTCATGATCCTGAGCCATGAAAACATTTAGACTCTAGTAGCTTCAATAAGAAGCTAGTAGAGCCCTGGTGCGTAGTGGTTAAGTGCTACAGCTGCTAACTAAAGGGTCAGCAGTTCAAATCCACCAGGCACTTCTTGGAAAATCTATGGGGCAGTCCTACTCTGTCTTATAGGGTCGCTATGAGTCGGAATCGACTCGACAGCACTGGGTTTTCTGGGGGGTTAGCTTCAATAAAATCCCAGAAATTTTAAAAAGAAAAAAATAACAATAAACATAAATACATGGAAAAATCTGAGTAGTAACATCGACCAACAATGTCCATGAGGTCAGATAACTGTATCCTTGCCACATAACAGACCTCACTTGAAATAGAAATATATCATTGTGCAAACCATACTATTATTTCATTTTGCCTCTCACAAGCAGGGTAAGCAAAAGACAATAAAAATATAAAAAACACCACAGTGCATGATAAATAATGACCACGTATTAGGAAAGTCAAAAGAATGAAAGGCAGGCAACGAACTTAAGTCATCATAGCATATCCTGTTCCCCAAGGAAATACACAAAGAAATAATTGAACAAATATTTTAAAAAGTTTTTCATATAGAGAAAAACAACTCATGAAAGAAAAAAGGTAATTAAATAAGAATGACTAGTGGGGAAGGGATTCTAAACCTGGGAACTACTGTGGATGACCTCAAGAAACTTATATTTATTGGTGTGTATTCTGATCTAGGCAAAACGCATTGATTAAAAAGAAAGTCAGATGCAAAGCTGAACTTTTGAATTGCTAAACAGCAAGCTATGTTGAGTTAACAAATTCACATGGGAAAGTAAAGGCATCCATAAGAAAATGGAGCTCCAAGGTCTGAAATGGGGACATATGAGATGACTGAGTAATTCAAATCACTACACTACCCTGAGACTCATGGCAACCTGGCCAAATCTAATACCCCTCCCCCTCAGAAACTATGAAGGCTAAAACAGAAGGCAAGGGCTTACACAAACACACACATACACAAACACAAGTACTGACACTGCAAAGTTTATTCTAATAGTTGAAATAAACACCAGAATCATTAACTGTACTCTTGTACCTGGTACCTTTTCCCACTACCGCTCAGCTATCCACTCTCTTTGCTGATTTCATGGTTCCCAACACATTCTCCTGAAGCTATGGTAGCGCACTGGGCCAGAGCTTGGCTGCCAACCAAAAGGTCAGCAGTTCAAATCCACCAGCCTTTCCTTGGAAAATCTATGAAGCAGTTCTAATCTGTCCTATAGGGTTGCTTTCAGTCAGAATCAACTCAATGGCAAAGGATTTTATTTATTATCACATTCTCAAAAAACCCAAATTCACTGTTCTTCAGGAGATTCTGACTCATAATGACCCCATAGGACAGATTACAACTGCCCCATAGGGTTTCCAAGGCTGTAAATCTTTATGAAAGCTGATTATTTCTCTCAGGGATTGACTGGTGGATTTGAATCACTGACCTTTCATTTAGCAGCCAAGCACTTTAATCACTGCACCACCAGGGCCCCAACACACTTTTCTCTATGATAAAATTCACTTAATTATTATATCTGTATTCCATCTCTTAACTTCAAGGAAGGCAAAGGTTTATACTGTTTTATTCATCAATGTATTCAGAAGAGTGACTGACACATATTTATAAATATATGTGGAATATATGTGTGCTTGCTAAACCCTATGGAGGCACACAGACAAGGTTTAAAACTCATCATGTATTTCATAGGAACCATATAAAGAATCAAACAATAGAAATGATGTTGCATATTTTTTTCCATATTCTACGTAGGGCATATTTTACATCTTTGTTCCTCAAGCTATAAATCAAGGGATTCAACATGGGGATAACCAGGCTGTAAAATATGGAAGCCACTTTATCAGCATCAAAAGAATGACTGGATTTGGGCTGCATGTACATAAAGACTAAAGTCCCATAGAACACTACCACTACTGTCAGGTGGGATCCACAAGTGGAGAAGGCCTTGTGCCCACTCACAGCTGAGTGCATCCTGAGAATGGCTACAAAAATGAGCAGGTAAGAAACAAGAACTATTAAAATGGATGTAATCAAATCAAGAGATGCTAAGATGAGAATGATCAATTGAATTTCATGTGTGTTTGAGCAGAGCAAAGATAACAAGGGATTAGTGTCACAGTAGAAATGACTGATGACATTGCAGCCACAGAAGGATAAATTAAAAATCTTTATGGTGACCAAAAGAGAAACAAATGTGCAATAAAGATAGAGGATTGCCACCAATATCTGACACACCGTTTGTGACATGATGACTGAGTAGAGCAGAGGGTTACAGATAGCAACATAACGGTCATAGGACATTGCTGATTGAATGAAAAGTTCACCACTTATGAACAAAACAATGAAAGCGAGCTGTAGAGCACAAAAATAATAGGAGATTGTATTTTCATCTACAACAAAATTGACTAGCATTTTGGGTCCCACAGCTGTTGAATAACCAAGATCAGTGATAGCCAGGTGTCTCAGAAAAAAGTACATGGGAGTTTGTAGCCTGGAGTCCATCTTGGTGAGGATGATGATGCCCAAGTTGCCCACCACTGAGATCAGGTAGATGATGAGGAACAGCCCGAACAATGGCGCCTGCAGCTCTGGGCGTTCTGTGATTCCCATCAGAATGAACTCATTCAGCACTGTTAGATTGTGTTTGTCCATCTTGGTCTATCAGGAAACCTATTCTGGATAGAGGCAACAGCGTAGTCAATAGGTTTTATGTAGCACCATCAGTAGATTTTTAGCATACAAAGGCAATATGCTGAATGAATAAGATAAATCCAAATAAATACAGTTATTTGAAATTAAACCTGCCTCCCACAAATAAAGCATAGACACTTGAAGATAGAGAGAGAAAGAAGGAAAGAGGGAAAGAAAGAGAAATCTAACTTGTTATCAGTTGGGTAATATTTGTTCCCCAAAGAACATTTGTCAATGCCTGAGACATTTTGGATGTCACAACTAGGAGAAGAGTACTACTTGTACCTAATGGAAGCCTGGGATGTTATTAACATTCTGCTATATGCAGGGTAACTCCATGCAATAAGAAAATTTTCAGTCCAAACTGTCACTATAGCAGAAGTTGAGAAACCCCGTAGTAAACACAGTAACAGAGATAGACACAGATAAGGACATAGGTGTATGTGTACGTGTAAATGTAGATGTGCATGTATGTATATATATATACATGCACATATACTTGTGCATATACACAATACACACACACACATATACACGATATATGCACACATACATATGCATGCACATATACATATATACAATACATATATATTTATACAAACATATACATGTACATAGCTGGGATTCCTTGTGGAGCAGTGGATAAGACCTTGGCTGATAACCCAAAAATCGGCTGTTGGAATCTACCAGTCTTTCCCTGCAAAACCTATGGGGCAGTTCTTTTCTGTCCTCTAGTGTCTCTATGTGTCAGAATCAGCTTGATGGTAACAAGTTTGTTTTTTTAATGCATAAAAATATATGAAAAAAAAATTTAAAAAGTTAAAATTTTTAAGTGGTATGTATATGGATGATTACTACACTTTCTTTTTTTTTTCATTTATAAAATGACATTTACAAAATTATACTACAAATGTCAATTTCATTATAAAAATTTTAAAGGGCAAATTCACAAAATGTGTGGAAATATTTAATATGCTTTACTTCAAAACAGAGTCCTATAAAAGCCCTTGTGCCATGGGTGGTACAGACGGAAACAACACACTTGACAGGTATTGAACACATGATTAACAAGGAAAATCTAATCAATCATGGTGGGCATTATCTGTCTTTATACAGGGAAATATTCTAGGTGCTAGACCCATGCAGATACAGTCTCTGTTATACCTCCATTTGTGAGTTATAAAGTAAGATACCTTAATTTCTTCATTCACATCTGCAAAATGAACACTTCCCTTCAAGGTTGTTGGAAAAATAAATGATGATTAAACGTTTCAGTGCATTTAAGGTATCGGGATATAAGTCTCAAAAGTCAAGGATATAATGGTGTTGTTTTTAAAATGATGACAATAATTTACATGAAAGGACTTTTCTTTGCATATATACATGAATCGTTCTAGTTGACCTAGCTTCTATGTCAGGGTTATGATGATGAGTAGGTTGAGTAGTGTGTTATCCACGTAACTGACCCCAGCTGTTCTCTCCCCCATCTTCAACTCCGTGACTAAAATTGGACCATCGGTGTGCCAAGCTTCTGGATTATACATCTTCTACTTTACTTTTTTTTTTTTAATACATTTTAATATAAGTTGATGGACTGCTTACCTAAAGCTCTGCAGTTCAAAACCACCAGTGGCTGCACGGGAGAAAGATGTGGCAGTCTGCTTCCATAGTTATTTACAGCCTTGGAAACACTTTGGGGTCACTGTTGAGTCAGGATCACCTTAACAGCCGTACCTTTGAATATAAATTTACTTAAAATACGTCCTGCCCTAGGAGCAGCTTCTTTATAACTAACATATACTAAGTTGTTTGTCATCAAAGTATCTAAGATAATGAGAGGAAATTTGAACAAATTGGAGGAAAGGGAGTTCCATGTCATTGATTTTATATAACGAAATTTCGTTAAAAAATTCCATTTGGATAAAGAAATCCTCTAGCTTAAACTATTATATAGTACTTAATTCATACAAACAAATATATTTAAATTAAAATGAATAATACATATCCCTAATATATGACAGGTTTAAAAAAAAATGCCAGAGAAGGATGAGGATGGCAGTTTAAGGTAAAAGAATTAATGGTTTGAAATGATATTACTTAACAATGAAAATAGCCGGACCAGCAGCCTCTGAGTTAGAAATAATCAAGCAAATAGAAAAATACAATCATATCATATTAAATAATAAAATGGTAACAGGAGAAATACACTATCTCATATAAAACATTACTGAGAAGGTTGTGACCCTAAATACACACCTTGTTAATGTCAGAAAAGAAACTATTGGCCTCTTTCCACCTAGAATAAAGTAGAATGAAGAAAACAAAAAAAGACTTAAGGAAGCAATTAGATCAAAGGACATATGGCCCACATGAACCACAGCTTCCTCTAACCTGAGACCAGAAGACCTAGATGGTACCTGGCTATGACTACAGACCACTCTGACGAGGATCACAATAGAAGGTCTGCGGCAGAATAGGAAAAAAACATACAACAAAATTCAAATAAAAAAAAAAAAGGACCAGACTTACTGGTTTGAAAGAGGCTGGAGAAACCCCTGAGACAATTGTCCTAAGACAATCTTCTAATGTGAAACTATAGACACTGCCAGGGCCACCTTTGAGCACAAATAACAGACGGGGCTATTAAATTAAACAATAAAATCTGTGAAGAATGTGCCCCTTAGAACTACCAACTACGGGAGACCAAAAGGGCAAGAAGGTGGGAAAGGACAGGGAAACCTGACTAATGGACACAGAGAAGCCAGGTAGGAAACGAGGAGAGTGTTGACACATTTTGTGTAAGAAGTTTTATTGGAAAATTAATTTGCTATGTAAACTTTCACCTAAAACACAATAATTTTTTTTTAAAGAAGTTCAGAATTGGGTATTAGTATTACAATTAGGAGATCAAGTATCATCAATGAATGCCATAAAAGCAAAGTAAATCTTGTTTAGTTGCAATGACGAAAACCCAGTAAAAACTGCTGGAGGAAAAAAGGACTTGTATTTGTAAGTTCTGCTTTTCCTATAACGTAAGGGAAGAGAAGAGGACTTCCTGTCAAAAGCTTTGGAGTTTCATGGAGAGCTCCAAGTTATTTTCCATAGTTTACTCTCTTCGTTGAGTATCTCATTCTCCTTTTATAAAGCTATCTTCCTTGAGAAAATTATATATTATTTCTGCCAGATTGTACCAGGAATTGAAGAATACGGTATATATTATGCAATCGTCATAAAATTGGGTACTTACAAGTTTCCCAAACTGTTAAAAATTGCTTTTCACATCTCAATATGAGTTGTGAGATAGAAATTTATTTCCTCATCAAGAGAATAGCAAAAATATACATTTATACAGTTATTTAAATATGCATTATGTATTAAATTACACTTAAGAGTAGAGCCAGCTTAGTATAACTAAGGATTTGAAAGGACATCAACATTGGAGACTGAATACTGTAGCTTCATAATTCTGCTACAGTATTTTTAATACTGCATATGCTTCCTTTACTTTCATATTTGAGCTCTATTATTCACATAATTAGGTCACCTGGGTGGCACAGTTAAGCACTCAGCTACAAAGTGAAAGGTTGGGGGATTGAATCCAGTCAGAGGCGCCTTGGAAAAAAGAAAAATCTACTTCTGAAAGTTCACAGCCATTGAAAAACTATGGACCACAGTTCTCTGATGCACACGGGGTAGCTATGTGGCAAAACTGACTCCAGGACTTTTTTTTTTTTTTTTCTGTTACTTTTTTATTCATATAGTTAATTATATAAAGTAAAAATATCATTTAGACATAATGATGAGGCTTCAAATACGAGCATTTAGCCTCTGAAACAAAGAGTGACTGTTTGAAAAAAATAATGATGTTAAAAAAAATAAAGGGAGAGAGATCCTAGTCTCAGGCACTATTGAAAAGTAGAATGCACACAGAACTGACTCAGAAATCCTAATATTTTGCAATGATCTTGCCATTGAATAAAGGTGGGACCCTGCAAGTGTCACTGAAACATTTCAGGTATTGGTAAAAAATGGAAAAAGTCTGTCTTTTTACCTGCAATGAAGACTCTGTTTTGACTCCCCCAAGTGTTTCTTAACATGGCAGAGTGAGAAGAATTTATGGTATTTTTTTTTTTCCCTTGGAGGTTTTCCCTGAGGAGATGCCAGGCAATTTAGTGACTGTTCCTGAAGCATATGAAAGCTTAACAAGATACCTGGAGTGGTTGTTTAACTGTCCAGGACATTTTGTGTTCACCGGTGACCAAATTTTTATTCTAATAGTGTGTATGCAGGTCTATGTTTATCTAGTTCATATGGTCTTGCATTTTACTTTGTTAACATTCATTTTACCACACAGGGACCTGGATTAATATTCCCTATCTGTAATCTGTAAAACAGAACTGTCAATATTCCCCATTTCTACAGTGGCCTCTCCACATGGACAACAAAATGAAGTTGTCCTTAAACACTTTCTTACTACATTATTTAAAAGATTTAAATGGAATAAAAGTAATGCATTGTGCACGTGTGAGGTATCACTCCCTCATTTTCTGTCGTTTTTCTTATTGTTGCTGTTACTGCTATTTTCAAGGTTTTTTCTTTTTTCCTTTTTCACCTCATAAACTCAAATGTTACCCTTGCTTCTCATTTCCTAGTCAATTGCCATCATGTGTTTATGTTTTTTGCTTGTTTGTTTTAGTTTCCATTATTACATTTCTATATTTTATGTTTTTTCATTCTGTCCAATCTTCATTCCAAAACTTTTTTCTCACCTTAAGGCAGGGATTGATGTGTTTGATATAATGTTCTACCATAACAACATACCGTTGTAAAGTGTGATAGTTTGCATAATGTTTCATTATGAATATATACTTACCGTGCAATAAATATTTTTGCTCCATTTTGTCATTGTAAATATTTATAATGTATCCATTTGTGACTTTTTTTTTTTTTTGCTTATTTCTCCTATATAATGACATGTATGTGATGCAGTGGTTAACAGTCTGGCTGTTAACCAAAAGATCGGCAGTTCAAATCCACCAGGTGCCTCTTGGAAGCCCTGTGCGGGAGTTCTACTTTGTCTTATAGGGTCATTATGAGTCAGGTTCAACTGGACAGCTTTGGATTTTGTTTGGTTTTATATATATAAATAGGAAACCCTGGTGGCATAGTCGTTAAGTGCTACGGCTGCTAACCAAAGGGTTGGCAGTTCTAATCCGCCAGGTGCTCCTTGGAAACTCTATGGGGCAGTCCTACTCTGTCCTACTGGGTTGCTATGAGTTGGAATCCACTCGACGAAAAAGGATTTGTACATAAATAAAACACAAAAAACCCAGTGCCGTCAAGTGGATTCCGACTCATAGTGACCCTATAAGACAGAATAGAACTGCCCCATAGAGTTTTCAAGGAGTGCCTGGTGGATTTGAACTGCCGACCCTTTGGTTAGCTGCTGTAGCACTTAACCACTACGCCACCAGGGTTTCCTAAAGTTTATATATATATATATATATTTATTTATAAAACTCATTGCTAACTGAAATGTTGGCTGTTTGAACCCACTAGCCTTTCCAGGGAGAAAAGACCTGGCCATCTGCACCCATGAAGATTACAGCCTAAGCAACTCTATGGGACATTTCTACTCTGTCCTATACATTGCTATGATTTTCAACTGACCGGATGACATCTAACAAAACAAAAATTCTTGAATGGTACATATTTTGTTGCCTCCCACAGAACATTGTCTGACTTTACTGCTTCAGATAAACAAGTTTCTGGAGGAGGACATGATATTTGGAGAACGAGAGGGCCAACGAGAATGGGGGAAGCCCTCCATAAGCTGGACTGACACAGTGGCTGCACCAATATACTCGGACATACTAACGATTGTGAGGCTAGGACAGGGCCAGGCAATGTTTTCTTCTGTTTTACAGAACGTGGCCATGAGTTGGAGTCACTCAGTGGCAGGTAACAACAACCGCCTTTGGTGATTGACTTTTCACTTCATACGATTCTAATGAGGTCCATTCACGCTGTTGAGTGCATCAATAATTTGTTCTTTTTTTACTGCTGCGTATTACTTCATATATGGACTAAAAAAAAATGGATTTAGTACAGTTTAATTACCCATTCACCCATAGAAGGACGTTTTGGTTTGTTATCGGTTTTATCTATTATAAGTAGTGTTTCTTTTAACGTTTATGTAAGGATTTTTGTATGAACATAAGTTTTCATTTCTGTGTGATAAATGTGTAAGTCTGGGATTTTTTAATTCTGACAAAGTCCGATGTATCCATTTGTATTTTTCATCCATGTATTTGCATGTACCAATAATTCAGTAGTTTTTATGACAGAGTGGTATTAACTTGTTGGAAATACTACAATTTATTCATCCATTCTCAAGTAGATGAACATTTGGGGTGATTCTAGTTTTTGAGTACTACAGATAACCTTGTTATGGACATTTGTGTACATGTATTTATAGGGCTAAATACTGTCGTTTCACTTATGAGTAAATTGGTTAAATTTTAGGGTAAAACTATGTTCAGCTTTTTAAGACCCTGATGCTTAAAAGAAATTATTTTTGTAAGTATTTTCATGATTTTAATTTTCCACTGGCAGTTTATGAATGTTCCATTTCCCTCACATAATTACTAAACACCTGATATTCTAATAGATGTATAGTTCCGTCATCAATGTTTTAACTTGAAGTTCATTGATAAGTGATGAACTGGACATTTTTAATGTGCTTATTTGCCACCAGAATATGCCCTATGAATAAATGAATTTTTGTTTTTATGATCATTTTCGTGGACTGTTTTCTTTTTCTTATTTTATCATTGATATTATTTTTGAGTTTTGAGTTCTATCTCTGTATATACTATGGAGATGTGGTGAAAAAGTTATTAAAGATCTGGGTGGCTCAAACATCCACTGAAATGTGGCATAGATTTGGTAAGAGGGGATTTACTGGGCTTTTTTTTTTTTTTTTCTCCTGGTCTTACTGAATGTATTTAATCTTTCACACCATGTGTGATGGTAACTGCACGCTGTTCATGGGTGTCCTCTTTCGGTTTGAGAAAGCTCTATTTTAATACTAATTTGGTCTAAGTTTTGTCACATTTATTGAGACTTTTAAAACATTTCTCTACATCTATGTATATGGCATTGTTTGCCATTTTATTTGTTATTATGATAAATGTCATTAATTGATTTTTTTTTAATGGGAAACTATCCATGCTTTCCTGGGGCACACCAAATTAAGTGTACTATTGTCTTTACATATTGCCAGACACAATTTCTTAAATTTTTCTTTAGATTTTTTGCATATGTGCTCTGTTGTTTCCTTTTCTTTTAATGTCTTTGTCTGCCTTTGATATCGGTTTAACCTATCCTCATAAAGGAAATGTAAATATGCCCTTCTCTTCAGTTCTGTAAAAAAGTCTCTGTACAATTGGCTTATTCTTTTTCCCTAAATACTTCATAAAATTTTCCAATCAAGCCACTTGGAATGATGAGAATGGGGCGTGTCTTAAATTTCCATTTTGATATTCTCTTTAGATATGATATTTTTCTCACATGTTTTCTAGTCTCTACATATATGGAAAAATACCATAACCCAACTTGCAGTGTCCTATCCTAAAACCCAGATTGCAGTCTTTTTTAAAGACAACCTTAGCGTATCTAAAATTTAATTTTTTTCTCATTACAAATTTTTCTAATATTAAAAGAATAAGAAAATAGAAATGGAAAATTAGGAGGGAACATGGAGCAACTATGTCCAGAAATCATGGCAAATATAGAAAATGCTACATATCACACCTCACCCACTAGAAACACAGCATAGTCCAAACCATGGGTTATCTCCTTATGCTTCTTCCAAGCAAAAAAAGCAGGATAATCAAAATGATGAATTCAGACAATAGATCCTGATCAAAATACATGCTTATATTATTCAAATTTAAGAAAATCCAGGCAAACAAAAACAAGGCAACAAACATAACTCAGCATACAATAGACTTCTTATGCAAGGATACAGAAACAATTAGAAAATCACTTCTAAACAAGAGTAATTATTATTTTCGAGAGAGATAAGGATAACAACCTATTGGACAAAAGCACAGATTTAGGAAGCAATACCTGTCTGGGAGAGACAAAATGAAAAAACCTGGAAACTTCTGTGGCTGACCTCAATAAATCTGTCTTAACTTATATACCCACTGATACAGGCAAAATTGGCTAATTTGGACAAAACCAGATACTCAGCTGATCCTGTTGAATACAGTTTTATTTTGTTTATACTAATATTACAATATGGTAATAATAAAAATGATAGAGTATATGGACTCCAAGGGCTCAAATATGAAAGTAAAGGCACTGATGATGAAAGAGAGGGATTTCAAGGTTTAGAAAGTGGACATTTGAGCAAACTCATATAACTGAGTACTCGAACCAACCTACCCCAGTGAGCCTTGTTTTAATCAGCATTAGCCACCCAGGGCAGAGTGTAAGAAATAAAATAGGAGGTGTGTGTGAGCATGCATACACACACACACACACACACACACACACTTTCTATATATATATATTTTTTTACTGGATAAGGAAAACACCAGGTATTTGTAAACCTTCCTGTATCCATTAGTTTCACTATCCCACTCAACATATTCAATGTTCTTATTAAAAAAAAAAAAAAAAAGTAACACCCTCCAGACATTCTAGTATACTATGAACTGTCTTAATTATTATGCTTATAATGCATCGCTCCTGCTCCAGGAAGGCAACGCTTTGTACTGTTTCATTTATTACTCTACTTACAGCCTTAGTAGAGTGACTGGTAGAAGGCAATATAGAAATACATGTTATCTGTGATTTTGTGCTTGATATCCCCTCTGGGGGCAGAAAGAACAAAATTTTAAAGTGCAAAATGTAATACTGACTGTCAAGAAAATATATTGCATAATTTTTCTAAAGCCCTATGTAAGGCATATTTTACATTTTTATTCCTCAAACTGTAGATCAAGGGATTCAACATGGGGATCACCAGGGTGTGAAATATGGAAGCCGCTTTATCAGTGTCAAAGGACTGACTGGACTTGGGCTGCAGATACATAAAGATTAAAGTCCCACAGAACACTACTACCACAGTCAGGAGGGATCCACAGGTGGAGAAGGCCTTGTGCCTGCCCTCAGCTGAGCTCAATTTGATAATGGATACAATTATAAGTGTGTAAGAAACAAGAACTATTAGAAGGGATGAAATCAAATCAAAAACAGATAAGATGAAAATGACCAATTTGATCTCGTGTGTGCCTAAGCAGAGCAAAGATAACAAGGGGAGACTGTCACAGTAGAAATGCCTGATGACATTGTGGTCACAGAAGGATAAATTAAAAATCTTTATGGTGACCAGAAGAGAAAAAAATGTGCTGTAGAGATAAGGGATTTCCACCAGCACAGAACACACCCCTCGTGACATGATGATGGTGTAGCGCAAAGGGTTACAGATAGCCATATAGCGGTCGTAGGATATTGCTGACAGAATAAACAGTTCAGTAGTTATGAACATAATAATGAAAACTAGCTGTGTAGCACAAAAATAACAGGAGATTGTATTTTCATCTACAACAAAATTTACTAACATTTTGGGTCTCACGGCTGTTGAATAACCAAGATCAGTGATAGCCAGATGTCTGAGAAAAAAGTACATGGGTGTTTGTAGCCTGGAGTCCATCTTGGTGAGGATGATGATGCCCAAGTTGTCTACCACTGAGATCATGTAGATGGTGAGAAACAGCCCGAACAATGGTGCCTGCAGCTCTTGGCGGTCTGTGATTCCCATCAGAATGAACTCATTCAGCGCTGTTAGATTGTGTTTGTCCATCTAGGTATACCAGGAAACCTGTTCTGGGTAGAGACAGCAGCATCATCAATAGCTTTTATATAACATCACCTAGTAGATTTTTGGTATATAAAACCGATATGAATAGTATAAATCCAAACGTTCCATTTTAGGATATTTGAATACATACCCAACTCCCACAAATTTTACACACACACATACACATGTCCATATTAGATAGATTGAAGGATACATTAGTAGATAAATGAAATAAGAATGAATAATATGTTAATCCTTTAGGTGTTAGTACTTGGATATTTATTGTACTCTTCTTAAAACTTATGTCTTTTTCACATACCTAAAAAAAATACGTGGATACATTTTGAACTCTCTCCTTCAAAATATTATTTTATGAAAACTCATATAAATAGATGGTCCAGGATGGAACAATCAACGTACTAGACAGGTCTTTGATAGACATATAATTGATCACAGTGGAAATTACTTGTCTTTATACACGAAAACATCTCTAGAGATATATGTATATAGATGCAACCTCTGCTATACCTCCATTTGTAATGCATACAATGTGGTGCTTTGGGCAAATAACATAAGTTATATGAATTTTTTTATCCACATCTGAAAAATCATATTCCAACTCTTTTTTGCAGGGTTGCTAGGAAGGATAAATGAAAGTTAAATTCTTCAATGTGTCTATAATAGTTGAAAATAACTCTAAAATAGTATGTGCCTAGTATTATTTGTTCTACCTATTTGTCTGTCTTTCTGTCTGCCTGTATATATACCATCTATCATTGTCATATATTGTTTTTTGATGTTGACAGTATTACTTGAAATAATAATAATACTTGAAATACTTGAAAGCATTATTATTTTTGTTAATTGTTTTGATCTTTAAGATATTTATAGGTATATTGTTCTGGACTGTGACCTAAGTTCTTTGCCACCATTTTCATGATGAATAGGTTCATTAAGATATTATCCTTGTAATTGACCCCAGCCCCATAGTCCATAACACCCATTCTAAGAATAAAGTGTCTAAAAGTGCCATTCTGTAGGTTACTTTCTCTTTTGGTCTACTTAAAATACTTACTCCTCCAGTTGGGCAATCATATGAGGAAATCTGACCAAACAGTGAAAACTTGATGCCATAAACTCCCCCTTTTAAAAAAGCATCCTCTACTTTATGAAAAAGAAAGTTTAAAAAGTCACAATATGATACAGTAGCATAGGAGAAGAAGAGAATGTACTGATGATGACGTCTGTGTGAATTACCAGAAGTTATTTAAAACCTTTTTGAACACAAAACATGCTATGTTAAACATTGGAACTCCTATGTGTCATGAGATATCACAGATAAATTCAACTACAGTCTTTAAAAAAATGTATCTGAATATACCACAGATGCTTTTAAAAATAAAATAATAACGCTGCAGGTTAATATAACAAAATTGTAGGTTGAAAACTTTGTGATCATCACTGCAGCGTAAGTATGTGTGTCTATCAATCTATCCACCCATATATCTATCTATCTATCTGTCTGTCTGTCTATCTATCTCTATCTGTTGTCTGTCTATCTATCTACCTAAATCACTACCAATCTATCCATCTACATATTTGTCTATATATCTGTTTATCTGACATGTATCTATTCCTAAATACTATGAGCAGAGCAGTTTCTGAGTAAATTATTAATCAGCAAATGCAGACATTAAACTTCATGACATTAAATTATAAAAGTGAATAAATGAAGTGCGTATTTATTTCATGTAAAACATATCAGGAATAATGTTGGAAAGCAGACAAATTGAATCAAAATTCTTAATATTTTTCTGGGGCTTTGCTATCTATGAAAAATGAGGCTGTGAATATGTCACTAAAATATTCTAGATATTAGTAAAATGTGGCAATGCTTAAAAAATTCTTCATTTTACCTGTAATGAATCTGTTTTGACACCCCATATGCTTCTGAACATGGCATAGTGGGAACAACTTATAGCATTCTCTCAGCCCTTGAGGCTCTCCCTGAGGAGATACCAAGCAATGTGTTAATTATGTCTGAAGCACCTGAAAGCTTAACAAAACATGGAGGATATTTGTTAATTTTCTAAACAAATTGTATTCACCAGGAAGTAAGCTTCTTTTAGATGCATTTCTTCATTTATTCTCAGTTAAGTTTCAATTTATCCATCCAAGGATCTACAATAAAATATTTACCTTTAGGTAAGACCCCTCAATATGCCTCCATTTACATGATGTCCTCAAATGGTATGAAATTAGTGAATTTCATAAACATAATGCATACTTTCTTTGTGTTTTTTTCCATGTTTTCACTATTGTTTTACCCTGGGGGCAGATATTAGTCACTGTGACACCTCCTATTATTGCAAGTTGTCTGTTTAAGACACCTCTCTTATTTTATTTTATTAGATTAACATATTCTATTTTATTAGCATGAATCAACACGAGAAGAAACAGTTACATACATCCATTTAAAACTGGAACATGGAATGTATGGAATATGAATCTTGGAAAATTGGAAGTTGTGAAAAATGAAGTGAAACACATGAAGATCAATATCCTAGGCATTAGTGAGCTGAAACGGACCGGTATGGTCCATTTTGAATTGGACAGTCACGTGATATACTACACCAGAATGAAAAACTGAAGAGGAATGACATCGTTCTTATTCTCAAAAATAACATTTCAAGACCTATCATGAAGTGAAATGCTGTCAGTGATAGGATAGTATCCAAGAGCCTCCAAAGAAGACAAATTAATACTATTAGTATTCAAGTTTACCCACCAAGCACTAACGCCAAAATAAGGAAACTGAAGACTTTACTAACTTATGAAGTCTGAAATACATCAAAATTGCAATCGAGATGCATTGATCATTAATGTTGGATTAGAATGTGAAAGTTGGAAAAAAAGAAGAATTGGTAGTTGGGAAATATGGCCTTGGTGATAGAAACAACACCGGAGATTACATGTTGGAATATTGCAAGACCAACAAATTCTTCATCACAAATAACTTTTTTCAAGAACAGAAACAGAGAGCACACAAGTGAAGCTTGCCAAGTAGAATACACAGGAATCAAGTCGACTGCATCTGTTGAAAGAGATGATGGGGAAGCTCAATATCATCAGTCAGAACCAAGCCAGGGGCCAACAGCAGAACAGACCACTGATTTCACATGCAAGTGCAAACTGAGGCTGAAGAAAAATAGATCAAGTCCAAGAGAACCAAAACACAACCATGAGTATATCCCACCTGAGTTTAGAGATCATCACAAGAATAGATTTGACACAATGAACCTAATGACCAAAGATTAGACAAGTTTGGAAGAATATCAAGCATCATAGATAAAGAATGAAAAAGGTCATTAAGTAGGAAAGAAAGAGAAAACCAAAACGGATGTCAGAAGAGACTATGAAACTTGCTCTTGAACATAGAGTAGCTAAAGAGAATGGAAAAAATTATTCAGTTAAAGACTGAGCAGAAGATTTCAAAGGGCAGCTCAAGAAGTGAAAGTAAATTGTTATCATTGAAATGGGCAAAGGTCTGGAGTTTAAAACCCAAAAGGGAAGAATATGCTTGACATTTCTGAAGCTGAAAGAACTGAAGAAAAAGTCAAGCCATGTGAGCAAATAATGTGGTATGTTATACTGAACTTAATAAAAGATTTTAAAATAAAAGTAACAAGAAAAAAAGCCAATTTTTCTGACTTTCTACATATGAAATAAGAGGTATATCCATGTATAAAACACTTTAAAAGATGCAGAACCCATGCTTACTCGAGTAAATATTAAATGTCTTTTTGGTTAGAAAAATCATGAAAATTTAATAACTTTGTAAAAAATAAAGCCTTGAAAAAATCTTTATATTTTATTTCTGTGTCAGTCATTTTAAATTTTAAAATATGTTCAAAATTTGCATAGACTCAATTGGTTGAGATGGACAAATGAAAGTTCAATGAAGAGATGAGTTTTAAAAATGCCAGCATTTTCTATGAGAGAATAAGTGTTCAATTTTTATTTTGCCTAACCTAGGGTTGAATTTTTTTTTAGGGTTGAGTAATTCCTATTGCCTCAAGTAATAAACTAATATTTTAGGCTAAGAACTATGTAAATAGAGAAATATATCTGATCTTATACTTTACTGTTATTGCATATATTATATTGTGCATGTTTCCTGGGATTTAAGTAACATACCAAATACTTTCACTCTTCTCATCAAGGAGACTACACAGGTTTGTTACTGTTGTTAAGCGCTATTGTATATATTTAAAAGCGGCTATAATTTTTTTTTTTTTTTTTAATAAATACAAGGTGAACTTCTGCTCTAATATGACACTGTGGAAATTGGGAGAAACACCCCATGTTGTAGTGAAGTTTATGCCCCTCACAGTTCTAGGAAAGTGTCAGTCACGTATGCTGGAAATTAGAATATCACTCTTCCTGTACCTTGACTTCTGAGTCTTCCCTACCTCAAAGCATTTCTCTTCAGCTCTCCACTGGTTTACTCTTTCTCTAGGGAATCCAGCAATGCACGTAGAACAAATTTGTCAATTCCCTCAGCTCCCTCTCCTTGGTGGTAACTTTCTCTAATAGAGAAATTATGTGCAGGTACTATTTGACACTTGGTGGGAGGGACCAGTCCCTGGAAGAGGACATCATGGTTGTATAGCAGAGGGTCAGCAAAAAATAGGAAGCCCCTCAAAGAGATGGAATGACACAGTCTCTGCAACAATGGGCTCAAACTTAGCAAGGATTGTGAGGTGGTACAAGACAAGGCACTCTTTTCTTCTTTTGTTAATGTGATTTCTGTGACACCTAACAAAAACAACAAGTGTTGAGATTATTGGGGATCATTAAATATTCTTTTGAATCACAGATTAGCTCCTATTCTAATTTTGATAATGTTTAACTTGTATACTCAAGCTCCTCAATTAGTATTTTCTTATCATTCTCTGTTTTACTTTCAGGAGTTCCTTCAGTAAAAAACTATATACATGGACTAGACAATTTATTTTTCTTTGGGTTGATGGATATTCCTGAGCTGTGTATTGTTCTTTTCAATCTGCGTGATTGCTTTGGTGGGAACCTCTTGAATGCTTACAGCAATCCTGGCAATATCCAATACACTGCAAATTTTCAGCTGGTTCTTTCACATCTTAGTCTACATGGATATCACGACCTACAATTCCATGGTGCCCAGCCTTCACAATTACATGTGGTGCTTCTGCCCCTCCCGTTGTGTCATCTAGGAATTCTTTTCCCATGTAGGTAATGAAATACTCTATAAGTAAATGGATCATTAGTTAGAGAAAGACAGTTTAATTAAAAGAAAAAAAATCTAGTAGTGGGGCCTGATTGTTCTCATTGTTTCAGTATCTCAGCAAAATCAATGTTAATATATTTGCCAATTTCTTATCCTTATATTAAATCCCCCCCCAAATTGAAGCTCACACAGTAAAAATGTCCAGGAAGCAGATGATAGGGAATAAATCCTCTCGGAGATCCCCTTTTTTGTGATTAACTTATTTTTTATTGTAATTTAGATGAACGTTTAGAGAACAAACTAGTTTCTCATTAAACAGTTAGGATACATATTGTTTTATGACATTGATTAACAACCCCATGACATGTCAACACTTTCCCTTCTCAACTTTGGGTTCCCTGTTATCACTTTTTCTGTTCTTTCCTGCTTCTAGTCATTGCCCCTGAGCTGGTATGCCCCTTTAGTCTCGTTTTATTTTAAGGACCTGTCCAATCTTTGGCTGAAGGCTAAACCTCAGGAGTAATGTCATTACTGAGCTCAAAGTGTTTCCAGGGGCCATACTCTCAGGGTTTCTCCAGTGTCTGTCAGGCCAACAAGTCTGGTCTTTCTTTCTGAGTTAGAATTTTGTTTTATCTTTTTCTCCAGCTTTGTCCTGGACCCTCTATTGTGATCCTTGTCAGAGTGGTGGTAGCCAGGCACCACCTAGTTGTACGGGACTGGGTCTTGTGGAGGCCATGGTAGATGTGGTCCATTAGTCTTTTGGACAAATCTTTCCCTTGTATCTTTAGTTTTCTTCATTCTTGCTTGCTCCCAAAGAGATGAGACTAGTGGAGATGGCCGCTTCCGGGCTTTTAAGACCCCAGACACTACTCACCAAAGTAGAATGTAGAACATTTTCTTCATAAACTATGTTATGCCAACTGAGCTAGATGTTCCCCAAGACCATGGTCCCCACAGCCCTCAGCCCAGCAACTCAGCCCATCAAGAAATTTGGATGTATCTATGAAGCTTCCATAATCTTGCCTCGTACAAGTTGTGCAGTCTTCCCTAGCACTGTGTACTGTCTTACCCTTCACCAAAGTAACACTTTATCTATTGCCTATTCAGTGTTTTTCCATCCCCATCCCTCCCTTCTCTTGAAGACCCCCCTGTTTAACGAAGTAACATCAGTGTTGACAAGCACCAACCAATTGCTACAAATGATTAGCTATAGTGATTTACCTTTTTTTTAATTCTACTTGTATGTTAATTTCTAAAAGCTGGATGAATTCCTCAAGGCAGAAAGCCACAAATCATTTCTTAAAATGGGAACTGCATTGTTTATTTATTTTTAGCATCTTCCTTACTAAATAAAAAACCAAACCTTTGCCACCGATTCGATTCCTACTCATTTTGACCACATAGGACAGAGAAGAACTGCCTCCTAGGTTTTGGAAGGAGTGGCTGGTGGATTTGAACTGCCACCTTTTTTGTTAGCAGCTAAGCTCTTAACCATTGTGTCACCAGGGAGTCTCTTCCTTACTGCTTAATGATAATTCCTGAAATCCCTTGCTGCACATTTGTTATAAACCTGCCCAGACTATGTCCTACATCCACTTTGTGATGGTTTTCTAATATTTGGTTTGAGCAAGTATAGCATCCAAAATGAACCCATTAGGTTGCTGAGTCAGTTTATTAATTCATTGCTTTTACTGAATTTATTTTCTCTCCCAGACACTGTCCTAGTTATTCGCTATTTTATGAACCCCATTGCTACTTCTTTTAATCTGATATTTTTTGTCATCTCAGGGATGACATCACTAGTGCAGAAAATTGACATTAATAGGTAATTTGGAGTAGTTGTTATGAGCCTGGAACATGGAGCTAGACCATGTTTGAGATTTGGTTCTAATGCTTAAGACCACTGTAACTTGCACAATTTATTTATCCTTCATGAGTTGAACTGGGATAATTTATTTACCCTTCCTGAACCTCCATTCTTAGGGAATCTCACTCATACAGGAGGGTGTTAGGAAAACAAGTACTTGAGGTTGTAAAATGGCTCACCAGTCCAGTTCTCACAGTTATGATGAATTTGTGGTTTTCTTTACTCCACTATGTGGATTCAAGCTTTGAGCCCATTGAGTTGGACAGTTTTTGAGGTAGCCAAGAAGGCTTCAAAGGGGTCAGTCCACTTTTGTTGAAGGGGGTTGGCTTTCTACACCTTGAGAAGAAATCAATCACCAAACTGGAATGAATGGAGGGTATCTTTGGATTAGGCAGTCTCCTCAGGTGAGTGTACCTGTGGAGAGAAGACAGAGGCACCTGAAGGGACAGCAAATATTTAGTGACTTGAACATCTCCAACCTCGTGGAGGGAAGGTGGTTAGTCATAATTAAGGCAGGCTGTATTGGTCGTATTGGGTTATCTAATAGTGTGCCCATATAATAGCTCAAACGGACTAAGCTCTAATTTGCCTCTAGGGATGGATTGAATTCTCAAGAAGGACAAAGGTAGCAACTTTTTCCATATCAATTTGGTCTCTTGGCACAGCTTTGCTAAATGTCTCTTCAGAGTCTAGTTAGCCCACTGTAATTTGCAGCTGGACTGTCATCTCAGGCTGTGTGTAAGTCCCTATTAATGTCATGGCTTTTGACACCAATTATACCTCCAAGGTCACAAAATGGGGCCCGCTGTTGTTGCCAACGGAGATGGGAAGCCAAATCAAAGGATCATTTCACTTAGGAGGTGTTTCACAAACTCAGTTGTCTTTTTGATTCTGCAAGGAAAAGCTTCAGCACAGTTAGTGTAGGTGTCAATGAAGGCTAGCAGATATTTGTAATTCTCGGGAGCTCGAGGAATCTCAGTGAAATCATCCTGCCAGTCCTCTCTAGGCACTGTCCCAGTTCATTGGACTCCTGAGGGTGCTTCAGCAGTGCTTCAGGGATTATTTTTCACACAGGAGGGGCAGCTCTTTAACACTCCCGAAATAGTGGTGTACCCCTTTGTTCCAATTAAAAGTGTCTTAATGCAGCCATGTAATCGTATCAAAAGCCGATTGCTCTGTCCCAGTTCATTCTAAGGGGTCTGTGTCATTTCCTCTAAGGCTAGGCGTAAAGGCTGGGGAATAAGTCTGAAATTTAGAAACCAGATAAGGCAAAAAAACAGCCATTCTCAAAAAACCTTAGTGCTATCTCCAGTTGGTAAGGCCTACCACTTTGCAGATGGCATTTTTTCGGGCAGGGGGGATTTCTTGCTCTGCCTATCTGATTTTAAAACTCTGATAAATCACCTCCTTTTGGTTGACCTGAGGTTTTTACTTTTGAGCTCTGTTACCCTGCATTCCCTAAAAAGTTCAAAACCTCTATAGTATTCAGGAGGCAAGCACATTCACTGTGGCTAGCAATGAGTAAACATACTGGAGGAGTATACTGTTGGTCAGGGTCAATTGTCTTAGTTCCTTAACAAGGGTGGGCCTAAAAGGAGTGGTACTGTTTTTAAGCCCCTGGGGAAGGACTTGCCTACAGAGTTCTTGCTTTTGTCCATTGTCCAGGTATTTTCACTCAAAGGCAAAGATTTCCCTTTTTTTTTTCCACTTAAATACAGAAGAATGCATCTTTCAGATCAAGTACAACGAATCTGGAAAAACTGGGCAATAAGGTAAATAGCAGGGTATATGGGTTGGTAACTACAGGGTGGACAATGCCTTTCACCTGATTGATGGCTACCAGATTCTGAGTAAACTGGTATTCTCTATTTTTCTTCTTCACTTTTAGGATGGGAGTGTCAAACTGTTACTAACAAGGTCTGAGCAGTCCATGTTTCATGTATCTGGTGATGATTTTGCCCATACCTGCAGGCCTTCACCCAGATGGGGTCCTGCTTGCGTGGAGGGAAAACTATGCCAGGTTCAGGCTCAACTGCCACCAGGGGCACATATTTGGCATATGCTGGCACCTTGTTAGCCCATACCCATAACCACAAGACCACTGCATGCTTGGTGGCTGACCCTACTGATCCCTGGTAGTGTCCTTCCATGCCGTAATTGGTGGGTGACTTTTTTTTTCTGTGGTAGGGGCCATGTGCACTTACCATCCATTCTATGGTTGTACCTGCACCTGCACGGTCTCTTTATCAAAAAAAATTTGTGCTTGCAGTTTGCACAAGTTTCTTTTCAGCAAGGGAATGGAACAGTCAGGCATGTAGAGAAAAGAATGCGTTAATGACTTGCATTGTGTACAGCAGGTTAGAGGCTGGAGGAAAGGATGGTTCTTCTCTTACCTGAGACTCCCAGATTAACACTGTTTTGTCAGGACTGTCTTTTTCTGGGTCAGGACAGAATGGGTTGCTCTGGTATCCATTGGAAACCATACAGTCCCCAACCCCAACAGTGGATCAGGTGGGAGACTTTCCTCCAGTCCTCCTCAATTAGAGTCTTTACCCATTGACATCATAGGCCACTGGGCAACCCCATTCTCTTTCTTATCTCTGGGTAAGAATTTAGGGCTTTTCTCTTCCAATGCCATCTTTCCTTACACTAGGCACAGTGGTCTCAGCTTATGGGTGTCAGGGTCCCCCACCTCCCTCTCTCTTCAGGGGCCCTCCTCTTCTTGAGCTGCCAGGAATCAGGTCATTTCCTTACAAGGTGGTGTCCAGGAATACAGACTGTCTCTTCTGATCAGTGATTTTTTTACTTCTCCGCTTTCTGAACCTGATAAGAGTATGCCTGGTAGGTAAGCTCAAAAATACATGAGATCCCCAACTCCACATCCTCCTCAAGTTTTTGGAGTTTTCTTTGTATATCCTGGACACTCTGCCTGATAAAAATCATATTCACAATGTGAGCATTTTCAAGACTCTCAGGGTCTGTTTCTGAGAACTGTCTAAATGCCTCATACACACGTTACACACTCACACAAACTAATGAGTTGCACCAACCTAATAACAGCCACGTAGAGCATTTTACACCTTCCAGAACCAATTCTTTCCACTTCTTGGGACTCTAAAGACCTTACCTAGGAATTATCCTGTTATCTACCAAGTAACTCCAAATACATAGGACCTTTAATGCCCTCAATGACTAATTCCTCCTGCTGCTTGGGACTCTTCTATGGTCTTATGTAGGTACTTACCAAATAATCCAGGTGCGTTTTGTGTCTCCCATGAAGTCATTGTTGGGTCCCAGGCCAATCATCTTCCAGGGCTACTAGAAAGTCTCTGGGAGAAATCTCCTGGTGGCTAGCCCATTGCCCAATCTGCCTCTGGATCTGATCAGATGACTCCTGGCTGGCACACCAGAAATTTTGCAGGGTGGAAACTTCAGGTTCTGCTCGGTGCAACTCATCTCAGCCAACAAAAAATAGACCAAAGCAGAAGAGTAGAAAGGAATCTTTATTTCACTGTGCAAGGAAGGGATACAGTTGGGGCTGCTGTTGCCAAGACTGCTCCAACAGGGCAAGGGGAAAGATTAGTTATAAGGGGTTTATAAGTAGGGAGCTCATACAAGTTACATCAGCGACATTATTAATCACACTACAGAGCTGCAATAAGGTTTACATATAACTCCATGCATCACATGTTCAGAATGTGGTAATTTAACCCCACCCTAGGCACAGTATTACTATATATGAGAACTGAAGTGTTGTCCTGAATGTCAACATGGCACCTAAACAGTTTTTTTTCTTTTTTTGACAATTTCATCTAGTTTTGGGAAGCTGTAAAGGAGAGGGGAACCAGGATTTAAATGTAAAGCTATGGGGCATGCCAAGCAAAGGAACCAGGACTCTAATGTAAAGCTAGGGGCATGTCAAGCAAGCTGCTCAAGGAAGTGGAAATTTTCCCAGCCTGGGGAGCTCTATCTTATCATGACCATTTTCACCTTCTAACTGCTACAAACTTTCAAAAACATTTATGCTCACATGAAAATATAACATTCGTCTTTTTCTTATATTGCAATGAAGTATTTTCATTCTAATTCCATTGGCTACACAGGGGATTTTATGTCAAGATCCTGAATGAAGAAAATAATTTAGACTCTAATAGCTTCAATGAAACACTATAAATTTTGAAAAAAAAAGATACTTGAAAAATTTTGAGGAGTAATGTGGAGCAACTATGTCCATAAGGCAAGATAGCTGCATCCTTGCCACATAACATTTCTTACCTTAATAAGAAATTCAGCATGGAGCAAATTGTGGGATTATCTCATTTTGCCTCTCATGAGTAGGGTGAACATAAGTCACTGAAAGTATAGCACATAATAAATATTGACCAAAGTTTGGGAAAGCCAAACCAATGAAACAGAGGTAGCAAACTTAGCTCATCATAGAATATCCTGTTATCCAAGGAAACACACAAAAAATAATTTAACGAACATTTTAAAAAGTTTTTCATATAAACAAGAAAAGATAACAACCTGTGAAAAAAACCTACAAAAAAAGGGTAATTATTAAATGAGAACAACTAGTGAGGAAGGGATTCCAAACCTGGGAGCAACTCTGGAAGACCTCAAGAAATTTATCCATTCTGATCTATACACCAATTAAGACAAATTTCTTGAGGTCATCCAGAGTTGCTCCTAGGTGGAATTCCTTCCCCACTCTTAGATCTAGGCAAAATGGGTTGATTATAACAAAGTCACATGCAGAGCTGAAACTGTAGATTGCTCAATTGCAAACTATGTTGAGTTAACAGATTTACATGTGGAAGTAAAGGCATTAATAAGAAAAGAGTGGAACTCCAAAGTCTAGAATGGGGGCATTTGAGCAAATTTAGATAAGAGAGTAATTCAAAGCATCACCCTACACTGAGATTCCTTGCAACCTAGCCCAAATCTGATACTCCCCTCAGAAACTATGAAGGCTAAAACAGAAGGCAAGTGCTTACACAAACACACATACCCAAACCCTAGAACTGACACTGCAAAGTTTATTCTAATAGTTGAAAGAACACCAGAATCATTGTAGCGCCACTTTTGTACCTAGTACTTTTTCCCACTTCCACTCAGCATATCCACTCTCCTTCCCTGACTTCATGGTTCCCAGCACATTCTCCTGGAGCTCTGGAGGTGCACTGGTTAAGAACTTGGCTGCTAAACCAAATGTCAGCATGTCAAATCCACCAGCCACTTCTTGGAAACCCTATGGAGCAGTTCAACCCTGTCCATTAAGTTTTCTATGACTCAGAATCAATTCAGTGGTGAAGGGTTTTGTTTTACAGCACATTCTCAAAAAAAAAAAAAAAAAAAACAAATCCACTGCTCTTGGGGAGATTCCAACTACCAGCAACCCTATAGGACAGAGTAGAACTGATTCATAGGGTTTCCAAGGCTGTAAATCTTTGTGGAGAACAACTGACATATCTTTCTCCCATGGAGTGGCTAGTGGGTTTGAACTCCCGGTCTTTCAGTTAGCAGCTGAGCAATTTAATGACTGCACCACCAGGGCCCCAACACATTCTTCTGCACTATAAAATTTACTTATTTATTATGTTCGTGATCCATTTTTTCCCTTCAAGGTAGGAAAAGGTTTTTACTCTTTTGTTCATCAGTGCATTTAGAAGAGTGACTGACACATAGAAGGAAATTTATGAATATATGTGAAATATATTTTTGCTCACCATCCCCTATGGAGGCACACAGACAAGGTTTGAAGCCCATCATGTAATTTATAGGACCCACATGATGTGTTAAACGGTAGAAAAGATATTGCTTATTTTTTTCAATGTCCTATGTACGCCATATTTTACATCTTTGTTCCTCAAGCTATATATCAAGGGATTCAACACCGGAATAACCAGGGTGTAAAACATGGAAGCCACTTTATGAGTTTCAAAGGAGTGACTGGGCTCGGGCTGCACATACGTAAAGATTAAAGTCCCATAGAACAAGACCACCACAGTCAGGTGGGATCCACAGGTGGAGAAGGCCTTGTGCCTGCCCTCAGCTGAGTTCATCCTGAGAATGGCTACAAGAACGAGGAGGTAGGAAACAAGAACTATTAAAAGGGATGAAATCAAATCAATAGCTGCTGAGATGAGAATGATCAATTCAATTTCATGTGTGTTTGAGCAGAGCAGAGATACTAAGGGGAGACAGTCACAGTAGAAAAGACTGATGACATTGTAGCCACAGAAGGATAAATTAAAAATCTCTATGGTGATAAGAAGAGAAATAAATGCACTATAAAGGTAGAGAATTGCCACCAGCCCCCGACACATCCTTTGTGACATGATGACTGTGTAGAGCAGAGGATGACAGATGGCCACATAGCGATCATAAGACATTGCTGACAGAATGAATAATTCACTAATGATGAACAAGAGAAAGAAAGCTAGCTGTATAGCACAAAAATAATAGGAGATTGTATTTTCATCCACAAGAAAATTGACTAACATTTTGGGTCCCACAGTTGTTGAGTAACCAAGATCAGTGATAGCCAGGTGTCTGAGAAAAAAGTACATGGGAGTTTGTAGCTTGGAGTCTATCTTGGTGAGGATGATGATGCCCAAGTTGCCCACCACTGAGATCACGTAGATGATGAGGAACAGCCCGAACAATGGCGCCTGCAGCTCTGGGCGGTCTGTGATTCCCGTCAGAACGAATTCATTCAGCAGTGTTAGATTGTGTTTGCCCATCTTGGTCTATTAGGAAATCTGTTCTGGATAGAGATGTTAGCATAGCCAGTAGTTTTTATGCAGTATCATCTGGTAGGTTTTTATTATTCAAAAGCAATATGCTAAATGAATAAGATAAATGCAAACTTTCCAATATAGTTATTTGAAATTAAACCCACCTCCCTCAAATAAAGTATAGGCACATGAAGATAGAGATAGAGAGATAGGGAAAGAAGGAAAGAAAGAGGAATTTAATTTGTTATCAGTTGGGTAAAATTTGCTCCCCAAAGAACATTTGTCAATGCCTGGGACATTTTGGATGTCACAACTAGGAGAAGGGTACTACAGGTATCTAAAGGGAGCCTGGGATGTTACTAAACATTCTACTATATACAGGGTAACTCCACACAATAAGAAAATTTCTAGTCCAAGATGTCACTATGGCAGAAGTGGAGAAACCCTGTATTAAACATAGAGCTAGAGACAGACACAGATAAAGACATAGGCGTAAGTATGTGACAATGTAGATAGATGTACACATACATGCACATATACATATACATGTACATAGATTGGATACCTGGTGGAGCAGTGGCTGAGAGCTTGACTAATAACCAAAAAATGGGCTTTTTGAATCTACCAGGCTCTCCTTGTAAAATCTCTGGGGCAGTTCTATTCTGTCCTCTAGAGTCTGTATGAGTTGGAATCAACTTCGTGGCAACGTGTTTCATTTTTTATTTTAATACATATGGATATATGAAACAAAAATTAAAAAAAGTTAAAAATTTTAAGTGGTGTATATATGGATAATTACTGAACTTTCTTTTATTCATTTATATAATGACATTTACAAAATTATAATACAAATGTCTTTTTCATTATAAAAATTTTAAAGGGCAAATTCACTAAATGTGTGGAAACATTTAATATGCCTTACTTCAAAACAGAGGTGTATAAAAGCCCTTTTGCCACTGGTGTTACAGACTGACACAAAACACTTGACAGGTATTGAACAGATATATTAACAAGGAAAATCTAATCAATCATGGTGGTGATTATCTGTCTTTTACAGGGAAATATCTAGGTGGTAGATCCATGCAGATATAGGCCCTGTTATATCTCCACTTGTGGGTTATAAAATAAGGTACCTTAATTTCTTTATTCACATCTGCAAAATGATCACTTCCCTTCAGTGTTTTTGGAGAAATAAAAGACTATTAAATATTTCAATGCATTTACATTATGGGGATATAAGTCTCAAATATCAAGTATATGGTGGTTTTGTTGTTTTTAAAATGATGACAATAAGTTACCTGAAAGGAGTTTTCTTTACATATGCATATGTAAATTGTTCTAGCGTGACTTAGCTTCTATGTCAGGTTTATGATGATGAGTAGGTTGGGTAGCCTGTAATCCATGTAACTGAGCCCAGCCCTTCCCTCCCCCATCCTCAACTCCATGACTAAAGTTGGACCATTAGTATGCCAATGTTCTGGGTGATATATCTTATACTTTAATTAATGCATTTTAGTATAAGCTGATGGACTACTTACCTAAAGTTCAGCAGTTCAAAACCACCAGTGGCTCCCTGGGAGAAAGATGTGGCAGTCTGCTTCCATAGTTATTTACAGCCTTAGAAAACCTGTGGGGTCACTGTTGCATCAGGATCACCTCAACGGCAGTGCCTTTGAATATAAACTTACTTAAAATATGTCCTGCCCTAGAAGCAGCTTCATTATAACAAACATATACTAAGCTGTTTGTAACAAATCCGATATATTTTCTCATGGAAGTATCTAAGATAGTGAAAGGAAATTGAGAAAGTGTGGTCCATGTCACTGATGTTATATAATTTAATGCCATTAAAAAATTCCATTTAGGTAAAGAAATCCTCTAGCTTAAACTATTAGATAGTACATAATTCATATAAACACAAATACATTTAAATTAAAATGTATATACATATACTTAATATACCACAGATTAAAAAAAGAAAAATGCCAGAGAAGGATGAGGATGGCAGTATAAGGTAAAAGAATGAATGGTTTGAAATGATACTACTTACATGAAAATAGCAGTACCAGCAACCTCTGAGTCAGGAATAAGCAAGTAGAAAAATACAATCATATCATATTTAACAATAAAATGGTAACGGGAAAATACACTATCTCACATGAAATGTTGCTTGTAAGGTTGTAACCCTAAAGACACATATTGCTTATGTCACAAAAGAAGCCATTGGCCTCTTTCCACCTAAAACAGAGGAGAATGAGGAAAAACAAAGACTTAATGAAGCAATTAACCCAAAGGACATATGGCCCACATGAACCACAGCCTCCTCTATCCTGAGACCAGAAGAACTAGATGGTTCCTGGCTACCACTGCAGACCGCTCTGACCAGGATCACAATAGAAGTTCTGGGGCAGAAGTGTGAAAAAAAGTACAAAAAATTCAAATTAAAAAAAAAGTCCAGATTTACTGGTTTGAAAGAGGCTGGAGAAACTCCTGGCACAATTGTCCTTAGACAATCTTCTAATGTGAAACAATAGACAATCCCCATGGTCACCTGTCAGCTCAATAACAGACGGGGCTATTAAATTAAACAATAAAATCTGTGAAGAATGTGCCCCTTAGAACAATCAAATATAGGAGACCAAAAGGGCAAGAAGGTGAGGAAGGGGACAGGGAAACTTGACTAATGAACAGAGAGAAGCCAGGGAGGAAATGAGAAGAGTGCTGACAAATTTTGTGTAAGAATTTTTGATTGGAAAATTAATCTGCTATGTAAACTTACACCTAAAGCACAATAATATATATATATATATACATTTTAAAGAAGTTCAGAATTGGGTATCAGTAGATATTACAATTATGAGATCAACTACCATCAATGAATGCAATAAAAGCAAAGTAAATCTTGTTTAGTTGAAATGATGAAAGGCTGAAGGAAAAAAGTTCTTATATTGGTAAGTACTGCTTTTCCTATAAGGTAAGGGAAGGCAAGAGGACTTCCTCTCAACAGCTCTTGAGTTTCATGGAGAGCACCAAGTTATTTTCCATAGTTTACTATCTGTGTTGAGTATCTCATTCTCATTTTATAAAGCTATATTCCTTGAGAAAATTATGTCTTCATTTGGCCAAATTCCACAGGAAAATGAAGAATATATTATGTATTATACCATTGCCATAAAACTGGGTTCTTAAAAGTATCCTAGACTCTTAAACCATAAGTTGTAAGATGCAAATTTATTTCCTCATCAAGAGATTAGCAAAAATGTACATTTATACAGTTATTTAAAAATGCATTATATACTAAATTACACTTAAGAGGGACATATGAAGAGCCTAGAGCCAGCTTGTAACTACGGATTTGAAAGGACATCAACATTGAAGACTGAATACTGTAGCTTCATAATTCTGCTACAGTATTTTTAATCCTGCATTTTTATGTTTCCTTTACTTGCATATTTGAGCGCTATTTTTCACATAATTAGGCCACCTGGGTGGCAAAGACAGTTAAGCACTCAGCTACAAAGTGAAAGTTTGGGGGATCGAATCCAGTCAGAGGCGCCTTGGAAAAAAGAAAGATCTACTTCTGAAAGTTCACAGCCATTGAAAAACTATGGAGCACAGTTCTCTGATGCACACGGGGTAGCTATGAGGCAAAATTGACTCCAGGACTTTTTTTTTTGGTTAGTTTTTTATTCATATAATTACTTATAAAAAGTAAAAATATTTAGACATAATGATGATGTTTCAAAGATGCTTAGGAGCATTTAGCTCCTGAAACAAAGTGTGAATATTTGGAAAAAAAAAATGTGAAAAAAAAGGGAGAGAGGTCCTAGTATCAGGAACTACTGAAAAGTAGAATGCTCACAGAACTGACTCAGAAATCTTAATATTTTGCAATGACTTTGCCATTGAATAAAGGTGGAACCCTGCAAGTGTCACTGAAACATTCTAGATATTGGTAAAATATGGAAACAGTTTATCTTTTTACCTGCAATGAAGCCTCTATCTTGACTCCCCCAACTGTTTCCTAACATGGCAGAGTGAGAAGAATTTATGGATTTTTTTTTTACCCTAGGAGATTCTCCCCTAGGAGATGCCAAGCAATTTGGTGATTGTTCCTGAAGTATATGAAAGCTTAACAAAGTACCTGGGGGTGGCTTGTTAATTGTCCAGGACATTGTGTATTCATCGGTGACCAAATTTTTATTCATATCATGTGTATGCAGGTCTATGTTCATCTATTTCATGTAGCCTTGCATTTTACTCTTTGTTAGCATTCCATTTTTACCACACAGGGATCTGGATTAAAATATTGTATCTATGAAACAGAACTGTCAATATTCCCATTTCTATAGTGGTCTCTCCAAATGGATGACAACTGAAGAAATGCTTAAACGCTTTCTTATCACATTATTTAAGACTTAAATGGAATAAAAGTAATGCATTGTGCATATGTGAAGTATTACTTCCTAGTTTACCGTTTTTTTGTTGTTGTTGCTATTATTGCTATTTTCAAGTTTTTTTTTCTTTTTGACCTCATAAACAGAAATATTTCCCTTGCTTCTCATTTCATAGTCAATTGCCATCACGTGATTATGCTTTTTTTCTTGTTTGTCTTATTTTCCATCCTTATATTTCAATATTTTATGTTTTATTCATCCTGTCTGAACTTCATTCCAAAATTTTTTTCTCACCTTGATACATGTTCTGCTGTGCTTGACATAATGCTCTACCATATCAACACACCCTGGTAAAGTGTGAAATTTTGTGTGTAATGTCTCACTGTGGATATATATTTACTGTGCTATAAATATTTCTGCTGCACTTTGTAAATATTTTTAATGCATACATTTGTGATTTTTTTTTTTTTTTTTTTTTGCTTATTTCTCCTATATAACAGTATGTATACGGCGTAGTGGTTAAGAGTCTGGCTGTTAACCAAAAGATCGGCAGTTCAAATCCACCGGTTGCTCCTTGGAAACTCTGTGGGGCTGTTCTACTCTGTCCTATAGGGTCATTATGAGTCAGAATCGACTTAACAGCATTGGATTTCGTTTGGTTTTGTATACACATATATCTGCTAACTGAAAAGTTGGCTGTTTGAACCCACTAGCCTTTCTGGGGAGAAAAGACCTGGCCATCTGCATCCATAAAGATTACAGCCTAGGCAACCTATGGGACATTTCTACTCTGTCCTATAGGTCGCTATGATTTTCAATGTACTCGATGACACCTAACAAAACAAAAATTCTTGAATAGTACATATTTTGTTGCCCTCAACAGAACATTGTCTGAGTTTCTTGCTTCAGGAATGTTATCAGGAAAGACCAGTTTCTGAATGAGGACATCATATTTGGTGAAGTAGAGGGCCAATAAGAATGATGGAATCTCTCCATGAAATGAACTGACACAGTGGCTCCAACAAAGTAGTCGAACAAACATAATTGTAAGGATAGGACAGGGCCAGGCAATGTTTTGTTCTGTTTTTCATAAGGACATCATGAGTTGAGGTCACTCAGTGGCAGGTAGCAACAACGACTCTGGTGACTGTTTTCATTTCACATGATTCTATTGAGGTCCATCCATGCTGTTGCGTGCATCAATACTTTGTTCTTTTTTGGTGCTGAGTATTACTTTATGGAGGTACGGTTTGATCACCCATTCCCCCATGGAAGGACAGTTTGGGTTATTACTAGTTTTTAGCTCTTACAAATAATGTTTCTTTGAACATTTGTGTAAGGGTTTTTGCATGAACATAAGTTTTCATTTCTGTGGGATAACTGTCTAAGTGTGGGTTGTTTTAATATTGACAAAGTCCAATATACCATTTTGCACTTGGCATCCATATATTGGCATGTACCAATAATTCAGTAGTTTTTAATATTGAGTGGCATTAACTTGTTGGATATGCTACAATTTGTTCATCCATTCTCAAGTAAATGAACATTTGGGTTGATTCTAGTTTTTGAGTGTTACAAATAAAGTTTTTATGGACATTTTTATACATGAAATTATAAGGATAGATGCTGACATTTCACTTGGGTAGATATGAGTAAACTGGTTAAATTTTAGGGTAAAACTATGTTCAGCTTTTTAAGACCCTGATGCTTAAATTATTTTTTTAAGTATTTTCATCATTTTAATTTTCCACTAGGAGTTTATGAATGGTCCATTTCCCCCACATACTTACCAAACACCTGATATTCTAACAGATGTATAGAGTTATGTCATCAGTGTTTTAACCTGAAGTTCATTGAAGAATAATGAACTGAACATTTTAAATGTGCTTATTTGTCAGGAGAATATGTCCTATGAATTAGTGAGTGTTTGTTTTTATGATCATTTTTGGGGACTGTTTCTTTTATTCTTTTATTTTATTATTGTTATTATGTTTGCATTTTCAGGCCTCTCTCTGTATATATTATGGAGTCCTGGTAGAAAAGTGATTAAAGAGCTGGGTGGCTAACCAAATGTTTGGCAGTTTGAATCCACGAGCTGCTCCTTAGAAACCCTGTGGGGATGTCCTACTCTTTCCTATAGGGTCATTATGAGTCAGAATCTAATGGACACCAATGGGCTGGGGGGAGGGGATATATATTACGGACACAGGCCATTTATGAGATATATTATATGAAAACATTATCTTCCAGAATATATCTTGTTTAATACAAACATCTTTTGAAGAGCAGAAGTTTTAATATTTCATGTGGTTAAATTTTTTATAGATTATGTTTTTGGTGTTATCTCTATGAAAACTCCAAATGTATCTATAGAATCAATGAAACGGCAACTTAAAATTGAAAAGACTTTTTTGAAAGAAATTATAAGCTGAGAGTAAATTCACAAATAAATTCTAAGTTTTTTTTTTTAGTTCTATGACTTTATTATAGGCTCTATTAGATTATTTTTACATAAAAATTCTTGTCATCTATCAATAAATAGGGTTTTCCTCCAATCTGGATGCTTTCTATTTATTGATTGATTTACTTTTTTATTGCCTTACTGTGTTGCCTCGAACATCCACTAAAATGTGGAATACATATGGTGAGAGTAGATTTACTTGTTTTGTTCCTGGTCTTACTGAGAACCTATTCAATCTTCTATACCATGTGTGATGGTAGTTGTAGGTTGTCCCTGGGTGCTGTCTTTCAGTTTGAGAAAGCTCCATTTTAATATTAATTTGGCCAATGTTTTATCATAATTATTGGGACTTTTGAACTGTTTCTCTACATCTATTTATATGACATTGTCATTTTTGTTTGAAATTAAAGTGCCTGTCATTCATTGATTTTTTAATGTAAAACTATCCATGCATACCTGGGGCATGACTATTTGGTGTACTATTATTTTTACATATTGCCAGACTCAATTTCTTAAATTTTTCTTTAGATTTTTCACATACCTGCTCTGTTGTTTTCTTTTTCTTTAATGCCTTTGTTTACATTTGATATCACATTGTAATAACTATCCTCCTCTCTTCAGTTTTGTAGAAGAGTTTGTGTAGAGTCGGCTAATTCTTTTTCCCTGAACACATAACAGAATTTCCCAATCCAGCCACTTGGAATGATTCAGAATGGGCTGTGTTTTAAATTTCCATTTTGATATCCTCTTTATAAATGATATTTTTCTCACATGTTTTCTAGCCTTTACATGTATGGAAATATATCATAACCCACCTTGTAGGGTCCTAAAATAAAACTCAGTTTGGATTCTTTTCTAAAGACAACCTTAACATATCTAAAATTTAATGTTTTTTCTCTTTACAGATTTTCTGAATATTAAAAGACTAAGAAAATATGCTTGGAAAATTCGGAGGGAATATGTAGCAACTATGTCCAGAAATCATGGGAAATATATACAATGCTACATATCACACCTCACTCACTGGAAACACAGCATGGTCCAAACCGTGGATTATCTCCTTATGCTTTTTTCAAGCAGGATTATCAAAATGATGAATTCAAACAATCCATACTGATCAAACTAAAGTGCACACTCATATTCATCAAGTTTAAGAAAATTCAGCCAAACAAAAACAAGACAACAAACCTAACTCATCATACAATGGACCTCTTATGCAAGGCTACATAAACCATTAGAAAACGACTTCTAAACAAGAGTAATTGTTCTTTTCTAGAGAGATAAGGAGAACAATCTATGAGACAAAGACATGGAATTAGGAAGCAATATCAATCTGGGACAGAAAAAATGAAAAAACCTGGAAATTTCTGTGGTTGACCTCAATAAAATTATCTTAACTGTTATACCCACTGGATACAGACAAAATGGGGTAACTTAGACAAAACCAGACACCTAGCTGAACCTGTTGAAAATAATTTTATTTTGTTACTGTTTATATCAATATTACAATATGGTAATAGTAAAAATAATAACAAATAAACCAATTCTAAGGGCTCAAATATGATAGTAAAGGCCCTGATGATGAAAGGCAGGGATTTCAAGGTTTAGAAAGTGGACATCTGAGCAAATTCAGATGATTGAGTACTTCAAATAAACCCACTACACTGAGCCTTCTTTTAATCAGAATTAGCCACCCAGGGCAGAATGTGAGCAATAAAACAGAAGGTGTGTGTAAGCGCACACACACACACACACACTTTCTACTTTTTTTTTTCTACTAGATGAGGAAAACGCCAGGTACTTGGACATCTTCCTGTATCTACTATAGTTTCACTATCCCACTCAAGATATTCAATTTTCTTTTTTTTTAATCTAACATGCCCCTATCAAGTTTCTTAATTATTATGCTTATAATGCATCACTGCTGCTCAAGGAAGGCAACACTTTGTACTGTGCCACTTATTGATCTACTTACAGCTCTTAGTAGAGTGACTGGTAGAAGGCAATAGAGAAATATACGTTCAACTTACCTGTGTTTTTTGAGCTTGCTATTCCCCTTGGATGCACACAGAAAAAAAGTTTAAAGCCCAAATGTACTTTATATGAATCATATGTTAGAGTGAACTCTGAGAAAATATATTGCATAGTCGTCCTAAAGTCCTATGTAAGGCACATTTTACATATTTATTCCTCAAACTGTAGATCAAGGGATTCAACATGGGGATCACCAGGGTGTAAAATATGGAAGCCACTTTATCACTGTCAAAGGAATGACTGGACTTGGGCTGTAGATACATAAAGATTAAAGTCCCGTAGAACACTACCACCACAGTCAGGTGGGATCCACAGGTGGAGAAGGCCTTGTGCCTACCCTCAGCTGACTTCAATCTGAGAATGGAGGCAATTATAAGTATGTATGTGAGAAGAACTATTAAGAGGGATGAAATCAAATCAAAAACTGATAAAATAAAAATAACCAATTTGATTTCATGTGTGTTTGAGCAGAGCAAAGATACCAAGGGGAGACTGTCACAGTAGAAATGCCTGATGACATTGTGGCCACAGAAGGATAAATTAAAAATCTTTATGGTGACCAGAAGAGAAATAAATGTGCTGTAGAGGTAAGGGATTGCCACCAGCCCAGAACACGTTCTTTGTGACATGATGACTGTGTAGCACAAAGGGTTACAGATAGCCACATAGCGGTCATAGGACATTGCTGACAGAATAAAAAATTCAGTAGTTATGAATATAATAAAGAAAACTAGCTGCATAGCACAAAAATAATAGGAGATTGTATTTTCATCCACAACAAGATGTGCCAACATTTTCGGTCCCACAGCTGTTGAATAACCAAGATCAGTGATAGCCAGGTGTCTGAGAAAAAAGTACATGGGAGTTTGTAGCTTGGAGTCTATCTTGGTGAGGATGATGATGCCCAAGTTGCCCACCACTGAGATCATGTAGATGATGAGGAACAGCCCGAACAATGGTGCCTGCAGCTCTGGGCGGTCTGTGATGCCCATCAGAATGAATTCATTCAGCAGTGTTAGATTGTGTTTGTCCATCTAGGTCTATAAGGAAACCTATTCTAAATGGAGACATCAGCATCATCAATAGCTTTTATATAACATCATCTGGTAGATTTTTAGTATGCAAACCCAGTATGAAGAGTATATATCCAAATGTTCCATTTTAGGATATTTGAATACATACCCAACTCCCACAAATTTTACACACACATATACATATTAGATAGACTGATGGATACATTGGTAGATAGATAAAACAAAAATGAATGATATGTTAACCCTTTAGGTGTTAGGTACATGGATATTGATTGTATTCTTCTTAAAACTTGTCTTTTTCACATACCTAAAAAAATGCATGAATACATTTGAACCCTCTCCTTCAAAACATTATCTTATGAAAACTCATGCATATAGACGGTCCAGGATGGAACAATCAACATACTAAACAGGTTTTCAATAGATACATAATTGATCACAGTGGAAATTATTTGTCTTTATACATGAAAACATCCCTAGAAATATATATATATTGATGGAACCTCTGCTATTTTTCCATTTGTAATGTATACAATATGGTACTTTGGGCAAATAGCATAGGTTTTTTTTTTTTTTTTTTTTTTTTATATATATATGAATCTTTTCATCCCCATCTGAAAAATCATAACCCAACTCTTTAAATGAGAGTTAAATTCTTCAAGGTGTCTATGCTAGTTGAAAATAACTCTAAAATAGTATGTGCCTAGTACTGTTTGTTCTACCTATTTGTCCATCTTTCTGTCTGTTTATATACCTATCTATCTATGGGGCAGTTCTACTCTGTCCTGTAGGGTCGCTATGAGTCGGAATCGACTCGACGGCAACGGTGGTGGGATGGATCTCATTATCAGCTATCGTTTTTTGATGTTGACAGAAATTACTTGAAATTATCATTTTTTGTTGTTAGTTGTTTTGATCTTTAAGATATTTATAAGTATATTCTTCTGGACTGTGACTTAAGTTCTTTGTCACCATTTTCAGGATGAATAGGTTCATTAGAGATGTTATGCTTGTAACTGACCCCAGCCCCAGAGTCTATAACAACCACTGTATGACTAAAGCACCTAAAAGTGCCATTCTTTAGATTACTTTTTTTTTGGTCTACTTAAAATACTTTCTCCTCCAGTTGGGCATTCATATTGTAACTGACACATTCTAAGTTTTTTGTAACAAATCAGGTATACATTTTTTTCTCATGGAGAAACCTAAGAAATATGAGGAAATCTGGACAAGTAGTGAAAACCTGATGCCATAAACTCTCCCTTGTAAAAAAGTATCCCGTACTTTTTATGAAAAAGAAAGCATAAAAAATCACAATATGATACAGTAGCATAGGTGAAGAAGAAAATGCACTGATGATGATATCTATGGGAATTACCAGAAGTTATTTAAAATCTTTATTAATACAAAGCATGCTCCATTAAAATTGGGACTTTTATGTGGCATGAGATATCACAGATGAATTAAAGTATAATCTTTAAAAAATGTATCTGAATATACCACAGATGTTTTAAAAATAAAACAGTAGCTCTACAGATTAATATAAAAAAATCAGAGGTTTGAAACTTTGCGATATCATTGCTTCAGAAGTATGTGTGTGTGTCTATCCAACCGTCCATCTACCTATCTATCTACCTATCATCTATCTACCTATCTACCTACCTATCTATCTATCATCTATTATCTATCTATCTATCTATCATCTATCTATCTATCATCTCTCTAGCATCTATCTATCTAGCATCTATCTGTCTATCTATCTATCATCTATCTATCATCTATCCACCTAACTATCTATCTCTATCTATCTATCTACCTATCAATCTATCCATCTTCGTACCTGTCTAAGTATGTATCTATCTGGCATGTATCTTTTCCTGAATACTACGAGCAGAGCAGTCTCTGAGTAAGTTATTAGTCAGCAAATGCAGACATTAAATTTCATAGCATTATGTTATAAAAGTGAATAAATGAAGTGCACATTTATCTCATATAAAACACATCAAGAATAATGGTGGAAAGCAGACAGAATTGAAACAAAATTCTTAATATTTTTCTATGGCTTTGTTATCAATTAAAATGTCACTAAAATATTCTAGTATTAGTAATACATGGCAATGCATAAAAATTCTACATTTTACCTGTAATGAATCTGTTTTGACACCCATGCGCTTCTAAACATGGCATAGTTGGAACAACTTATAGCATTCTCTCAGCCCTTGAGGCTCTCCCTGAGGAGAAACCAAGAAATGTGTTAATTATTTCTGAAGGACTTGAAAGCTTAACAAAATGTCTAAGATATTTGTTAGTTTTCTAAACAATTTGTATTCACCTGGAAGTAAGTTTCTTTTAGATACATTTATTCATTTATTCTCAGTTAGATTTCAATTTGTCCATCCAAGGATTTAGAGTAAAATATTTTACCTTTGTTTCAGATCACTCACTATACCATTTGTATAATGTTCTCAAATGGAATAAAATTAGTACATTTCATAAATATAATTCACCACATCTTTGTGTTTTTTTCTCTGTTTTCCCTATTTTTTTGCCTTGGGGAAGGATATTAGACACTTTGACATCTCCTATTATTGCAAATTGTCTGTTTAAAGCTTCTCTCTTATTTTAATTTATTGGATTAAAATATTATGTTCTATTGGCGTGACTCAACATGAGAAGTAACAGCTACATACATCCATTAATAGTTGGAATATGGAGTGTATGGAATATGAATCTCAGAAAATTAGAAGTTGAAAAAAAGGAAATGAAATACATAAAGATCAATACCCTAGGCATTAGTGAGCTGAAATCGACCTGTATTTTCCATTTTGAATTGGACAGTCACATGGTATACTACACCAGAATGAAAAATTGAAGAGGAATGACATCATACTTATCCTCAAAAACATTTCAAGACCCATCATGAAGTGCAATGGTGTCAATGATAGGATAATATCCAAAAGCCTCCAAAGAACACAAGTTAGCACTACTAGTATTCAAATTTACCCACCAAGCAGTATTGCAAAAAATGAGAAATTGAAGACTTTACTAACTTATGAAGTCTGAAATGCATCAAAATTGCAATTGAGATGTATTGATTGTTAATGGTGGATTGGATTGTGAAACCTGGAAAAAAAGAAGAATTGGTAGTTGGAAAATATGGCATTGGTGATAGAAATGACACCAGAGATTACATGTTTGAACATTGAAAGACCAACAAATTCTTCATCACAAGTAACTTTTTTCAAGGACAGAAAAGGAGAGTATACAAGTGAACCTTGCCAAATGGAATACACAGGAATCAAATTGACTACATCTGTTGAAAGAGATGATGGAGAAGCTCAATAACATCAGTTAGAGCCAAGCCAGGGGCCAATATTGGAATGCACCATTGGTTGCTCATATGCAAGTAGAAGTGGAAGCTAAAGAAAATTAGAGCAAGTCATAGAGAGCCAAAATACGACCTTGAATACACCCCACCTGAGTGTAGAGATCATCTCAAGAATAGATTTGACACATTGAACACTAATAAGCAAAGATTAGACAGGTCTGGAATAACATCGAGCATCATAGACGAAGAATGCAAAAAGGTCATTAAAAAGGAAAGAAAGAGAAAACCAAAATGGATGTCAGAAGAGACTCTGAAACTTGCTCTTGAACATAGAGTAGCTAAAGAGAATGGAAAAAAATAATGAAGTTAAAAACTGAACTGAGATTTCAAAGGGTGGCTCAAGAAGAGAAAGTAAAGTATTGTAACGAAATGGGCAAAGGTCTGGAGTTTAAAACCCAAAAGGGAAGAATATGCTCGACATTTTTCAAGCTGAAGGAACTGAAGAAAAAATTCAAGCCATGTGAGCTAATAATATGGCATGTTATTCATACCTTACTAAAAGGTTTTAATAAATAAAAGTAACAGGAAAAAAAGCCAATTTCTCTGACATTCTAGATAAGAAATAAGAGCTATATCCATGCATAAAGCACTTTAAAAGATGCAGAACCCATGCTTACTCAAGTAGATATTAAACATCTTTATGATTAGAAAAATTATGAAAATTTAATGACTTTGTAAAAAAAAAAAGCCTTGAAAACAATCATTATTTTTAATTTCTGTGTCAGTCATTTTAAAATATGTTCAAAATTTCCATGGAATCAATTGGTTGACCTGGACAAAGGAAAGTTCAACGAAGAAATGAGTTTTAAAAGTGCCAGCATTTTGTATGAGAGAATAAGTGTTCAATTTTTATTTTGCCTAATCTAGGGTTGACTAACTTCTGTTGCTTCAAGTAATAAACTAATATTTTAGGCTAAGAATTATGGAAATAGAGAAATACACCTAATTCAAGAAAGAGGGTTTAATTGAAAAAAAAAAAAAAGTCTAGTAGTGGGACCTGATGGCTCTCATTGATCAGTACCTCAACAAAATCAAAGTTAATACATTTGCCAATTTCTTGTCCTTACATTAATTCCAAAAAAAAAGTTGAAGCTCTCCCAGTAAAAATGTCCAGGAAGCAGAAGATGATAGGCAATAAATCTCCTCAGAATTCCCCCTTTTTTGTGATTAACATATTTTTTTATTGTAATTTAAATGAAAGTTTCCAGAACAAACTAGTTTCTTAAATAAAAATAGTACGCATATTATTTTAAGACATTGGCTAACAACCCCACATTTCAACACTCTCCCTTCTCAACCTTGGGCTCCCTGTTACCAGTTTTCCTGCTCCCTCCTACCTTCTAGTCCTTGCACCTGGGCTGGTGTGCCCCTTTAGTCTCATTTTATTTTGTGGGCCTGTCCAATCTTTGGCTAAATGTTGAACCTCAGGAGTTACATCATTACTGAGTTAAAAGGGTGTCCAGGGACCACACCCTCAGGATTTCTCCAGTCTTTGTCAGGCCAGCAAGTCTGGTTTTTCTTTCAGAGTTAGAATTGTGTTCTACAATTTTCTCTAGCCCTGTCCAAGACTCTTCATTGTGATCCCTGTCAGAGCATTCAGTGGTGGTAGCCAGGTACCATCTAGTTGTACTGGACTTATTCTTGTGGAGGCCGTGGTAGATGTGGTCCATTAGTCTTTTGGATTAATCTTTCCCTTGTATCTTTAAAAAAAAAAAAAAGAAAAAGTTTTTTTTTTTTTTTTGTATCTTTAGTTTTCTTCATTCTTGCTTGTTCCCAAAGTGGCAAGACCAGTGAAGTATCCTAGATGATCTCTCATGGGCTTTTATGACTCCAGACACCACTCACCAAAGTAGAATGTAGAACATTTTCTTTATAAACTCTGTTATCCCAATGGAGCTAGATGTTCCGCGAGGCTATGGTTCCCACAGCCCTCAGGGGAGCAATTCAGGCCTTCAGGTAGTTTGGATGTGCCCATGGAGCCTCCATGACCTTGCCTTGTACAAGCTGTGCTGGCTTCCCCAGTATTGTGTACTGTCTTTCCCTTCATCCAAATTACCATTTAGCAATTGCCTATTTAGTGTGCTTCCTTTCCCAACCTTCCTCTCCCTTGGAGACACCCCTTTTAAAGAAGTAACATCAATCTTGACAAGCCACTGACTGACTTCTACAAATCATTAGCTGCTGTGATTTAGCTTTTTTGCTTTGTTTTGTTTTTAATTCTACTTCCATCTTAATTTTTTAAAAAGCTGGCTGAACTCACAAAGGCAGAAAGCCACAATTTTTTTTTTTAAATGGGAACTTCCTTGTTTATTTTTAACATCTTCCTTACCAAACCAAAAACCAAACCTTCACCATCAATTCGATTCTGACTCATTTTGACCATATAGGACAGAATGGAACTGCCCCCTAAGGTTTGGAAGGAGTGGCTGGTGGATTTGAACTGCTGCTCTTTTCATTAGCAGCTAAGCTCTTAACCCCTGTGTCACCAGGGATTCTATTTCTTACTACTTAATGATAATTCCTGAAATCCCCCACTGCAAGTTTATTACAAACCTGCTCAGACTATGTCTTGCATCCACTTTATTATGGTTTTCCCCTGGTTTGAGCAAGTCAAGTATCCAAAATGTCCAAAATTAACCCATTAGGTTGCTGAGTCAATTTATTAATTCATTGTCTTTATTGAATTTATTTTTTCTCCCGGGCCTTTTCCTAGTAATTCACTATTTTATGAATCCCATTGCTACTTCTCTTCTTTTAATCTGATACTTTTTGTCATCTCAGAAATGACATCACTAATGCAGAAAAATGACATTAAGAGGTAATTTAGAGTAGTTATTATGAGCCTGGAACATGGAGCTAGACCTTGTTTGAAACTTGGTTCTAATGCTTAAGACCACTGTTACTTTCATGATTTATTTATCCTTCATGAGTTGAACTTGGATAATTTATTTACCCTCTCTGAACCTCCATTCTTGGGGAATCTCACCAATGCAGGAAGGTGTCAGGAAAACAAGTACTTAAGGTTCTCAAATGGCTCATAAGTCCAGTTCTGATGAATTTGTGGTTTTCTTTACTCCAGTATGGTCGATTCGAGCTTTGAGCCCATTGAATTGGACAGCTTTTGAGGTAGCCAAGAGGACTTCAAAGGGGCTGGTCCACTTCTGCTGAATGGAGTTACCTTTCCACGCCTTGAGAAGAACCTAGTCACCAAACTGGAATGGATGAAGGACACCTTTGTCTCAGTCAGGCTCCTCAGGTGAGTGTACCTGTGGAGGGAAGACAGAGGCACCCGAAGGACCAGCAAATATTTAGTAACTTGAACATCTCCAACCTCATGGAGGGAAGGAGGTTAGTCATAATTAAGGCAGGCTATGTTGGTCGTGTTGGGGTTATCTGATAAAGTGTGCTCATATAGTAGCTCAACAGAACTAAGATCTAATTTGCCTCTAGGAATGGATTGAACTCTCAGGAAGGCCAAAGGCAGAACAGTTTTCCATTATCAATTTGGTCTCTTGGCACAGCTTTGCTAGGTGTCTCCCCCAAAGTCTGGTTAGCCCACCATACTTTGCAGCTGGACTGGCATCTCCAGGCTATGTGTAAGTTCCAATTAATGTCCTGGTCTGTTGCCATCAATTGTACCTCCAAGTTCACAAAATGGGGCCCGTTGTTGTTGTCAATTAGATGGGAAGCCAAATCAAGGGATGACTTCATTTAGGAGGTGTTTCACAAACTCATCATCATCATCATAGTGACCCTATAGGGTCGCTATGAGTCGGAATCAACTCGACAGCAGTGTTTTTTTTTTTTTTTTTTTTTTTCCGCAAACTCAATTGCCCTTTCAGTTCTGCAAGGAAAAGCTTCAACCCAATTAGTGAAGGGGTCGATAAAGACTAGCAGGTGTTTGTAATTGCCAGGAGCTCGAGACATCTCAGTGAAATCTCTAGGCGTTGCCTCAGTTCACTGGACTTCTGGGGGCACTTCAATAGTGTTCTTGGGATTATTCACACAGGAGGGGCAGCTCTTTACCACTTCCGAAATAGTGGTGTTCACCTTTGATCCAATTAAATGTCTCTTAACCCAGTAATACAATTGTATCAAAAGCCTATTGCTCCATCCTGCTGCATTCTAAGGGGTCTGTGTCATTTTCCACTAGGCTTGGTGTAAAAGCTTGGCAATACATCTGAATTTTGGAATCCAGATGTTGCAAAAACTAACCATGCCCAAAAAACCTGGGTGCTATCTCCAGTTGGTAAGGGCCGCCAGTCTGCAGATAGCATCTTGTTAGACAGGGAGGAATTCTCACTCTGCCTATCTGATTTTAGAACTCAGATAAATCACCTCCTTTTGGTAGACCTGAGCATACTTCTGAGGACTGATACCCTACATTTCCTTAAAAGTTCGAAACCTCTATGGTATTCTGGAGGCAAGCATACTCACTATGGCTAGTGATGAGTAAACATACTGGAGGAGTTTACCATTGGTCAGGGTCAATTGTCTCCATTTCTTAGCTGCAGTAAGCCCGAAAGGAGTGGGGCTGTTTTTAAACCCCTAGGGAAAGACTTGTCTACAGAGTTGTTGCTTTTGTCCATTATCCAAGTCTTTTTACTAAAAGGCAAAGACTTCCTTTTTTTTTTTTTTTTTCCACTCAGACGCAGAAGAATGCATCTTTCAGATCCAGTAGAGTGAATCTGGAAAAACTGAGCATCGAGGTAAAAAGCAGGGTATATGGGTTAGAAACTGCAGGGTGGAACATGCCTTTTACCTGATTGATGGCTCACAGATTCTGAATAAACTGGTATTCTCCATTTTTCTTTTTCACTGGCAGGATGGGGGTGTTGAACTGTGACTGACACAGTCTGAACAGTCTGTGTTTCGTGTATCTGGTGATGATTTTGCCCATACCTGTCAGGCCTCTGCCCAGATGGGGTACTGCTTAAGTGGAGGGGGAACTATGCCAGGTTGGAGCTCAACTGCCACCAGGGAAACATTTTTGGCACATGCCGGCACATTGTTGGTCTATACCCATAACCACAGGACCAATGCATGCTTGATGTTTGGCCCTACTGATCCATGGTAGTGTCCTTCCATGCTGTAATTGGTGGGTGACTGTGTGGTAGGGGCCATCTACACTCACCATCCATTCTGTGCTTGCAGTTTGCACAAGTTTCTTTTCAGCAATGTAATTGGACAGTCAGACATGTAGAGAAAAGAATGTGTTAATGACTTTCCTTGTATACAGCAGCTTAGAGACTGGAAGAAGGGATGGTTCTCCTCTTACCTGAGACTCCCACACTGACACAGTTTGTTTTGTTGGGGCTGTCTTTTTCAGGCTCAGGACAGAGTGGGTTGCTCTGGTATCCATTAGAAACTGTACAGTTTCCCCCCCACACATACCCCTTCATTATAATCAGTGGCTCAGGTGGGAGACTTTCCTCCAGTCCTCCTCAATTAGAGTCTTTACCCATTGGCATCATGGGCCACTGGGCAACCCCATGCTCTTTCTTACCACTGGGTAAGAATTTAGGGCTTCTCTCTTCCAATATCCTCTTTCTTTTTACTAGGTGCACTGGTCTCTACTTAATGGGGTCAGGGCCTTCCACCTTCCTCTCTCTTCAGGGGTCCCCCTCTTCTTCAGCTGCCAGGAAACAGGTCATTTCCCTAGAAGGCATTGTCCAGGAATGTGGCCTTTCTCTTATGATCAGTGATTTTTCTCTTTTTCTCTTCCTGATCCCTATAGGAATATACCTGGCAGGCAAGCTCAAAAATACAAGATCCCTAACTCCTCATGTTCCTGAAGTTTTGGAGTTCTCTCTGTATATCCTGGGCACTCTGATAAAAATCATATTCATGATGTCAGCAATTTTCAGATTCTCAAGGTCTGTGACTGTCTAAATGCCTCATACACACATGTTACACACTCATACCACTTAATTAGTTGCACCAACCTAATAACTGACACCTAGAGCCTTTTATACCCTCAAGAGTCAATTCCTGCCACTCTAACACCCTTAAACTTTTTTTTTTTTTTTTTTTTTTTTACCTAGGAATTATTCTCTTATTTACCAAATAAACCCAAATATCTAGAGCCTTCAATGCCCTCAATGCTTAATTCTTCCTGCTTCTCAGGACTCATCTACCATCTAATGTAGGTACTTACCAAATAATCCAGGTGTGTTTTGTATCTCCTATGAAGTCTTTGTTGGGTCCCAGAAAAATCATCTTCCAGGGCTATGAGAAGGTCTCTCGGAGAAATCTCCTAGTGGCACTAGACGTCCGCCTGGTCTGTTGTCCAATCCGCCTCTGGAACTGAGCAGATGACTCCTGGCTGGCTCACCAGAAACATTGCCAGGTGGAAACTTCAGATTCTGCTTGGCTCAACTCATCTCAGCCAATAAATAATAACCAAAGCAGAAGAGTAGGAGAGTACAAACGTGTCTTTATTTCACTGTGCAAGGAAGGGAAACAGTTGGGGCTGCTGTTGCCAAGACGGCTCAGAGAGGGTGAGGAGAAAGGTTATTTATAAGAGGTTTACAAGTAGAAAGGTCATACAAGTTACATCAGCAACATTACTAACCGTACTACACAGATGGGTTTTTACACAGGTGCAGTAAGATTTACATATAGCTTCATGCATCGCGTGTTCAGAATTTGGTGGTTAAACTCCACCTAGAGGCACGGTATTACTATATATGAGAGCTAAAAGGCTGTCCTGGATGCTAACATAGTGCCTAAGTTTGTTTTTGTCAATTTCATCTAGTTTTGGAAAGCAATTAAGGAGAAGAGAACCAGGATTTTAATGTAAAGCTATGGGGCATGCCAAGCAAAGGAACCAGGGTTCTCATGTAAAGCAAGGAGCAGACCAAGCAAGCTGCTCAAGGAAGTGGAATTTTCCCCAGCCTTGGGAGCTCTGTCTTATCGTGACCATCTTTGCTTTCTAACTCTTTCAAACTTTCAAAAATATTTATGCTCACAGGACAATATAACATGCATCTTTCCCTTATATTCCAATGAAGTATTTTTGTTCAAATTTCATTGGCTACACAGGGGATTTCCATTCATGATCCTGAATGAAGGAAATAATTTAGACTCTAGGAACTTCAATAAAACTAGAAACTTTGAAAAGAAAAAAAAAGTACATGATAAAATTTGAGGAGTAACATGGAACAACTATATGCATAACGCAAGACAGCTGCATCCTTACCACATCACATTCTTTACCTTATTTAGAAATGCAGCACGGAGTAAATCGTGGGATTATCTCATTTTGCCTCTCATAAGTAGGGTGAACATAAGTCAATGAAAATATAATGCATAATAAATATTGACCAAAGTTTAGGAAAGCCAAACCTGTGAAACAGAGGTAATAAACTTAACTCATCATAGAATATCCTGTTACCCAAGGAAATACTCAAAAAATAATTGAACAAACATTTAAAAATTTTTTCATATAGATAAGAAAACATAACAACCCATGAAACAAACAAACAAAAAAGATAAGTATTAAATAAGAACAACTAGTAAGGAAGGAATTCCAAACCTGGGAGCAACTCTGGAAGACCTCAAGAAATTTATCTTAATTGGTGTATTCTGATCTATATGCAAATTAAGATAAATTTCTTGAGGTGTTCCAGAGTTGCTTCCAGGTTTGAAATTCCTTCCCCACTCCTAGATCTAGGCAAAATGGTTGATTATAACAAATTCAGATGCAGACCTGAACCTGTGGATTGCTAAATTGCACATTATGTTAACATATTTACATGTGAATGTAAAGCCATTAATAAGAAAAGAATGGGTCTCCAAAGTCTAGGATGGGGGACATTTGAGCAAATTTAGATGACTTGATAACTTGATACTTCACATCATCACACTACACTGAGACTCCTTGAAACCTGGCCCAAATCTAATACTCCCACCAGAAACTATGAAGGCTAAAACAAAAGGCAAATGCTTACACAAACACACATACGTAAATGCAAGAACTGACACTGCAAAGCTTATTCTAATAGTTGAAAAAACACCAGGGTCATTGTAGCTCCAATTTTGTACTTAGTACCTAGTTACTTTTTCTACTTCCACTCAGTATATATCCACTCTTTGCCTGGTAGTGCATTGGTTAAGAACTTGGCTGCTAACTAAAAGATGAGCATTTCAACTCCACCAGCTGCTCTTTGGAAATCCTATGGAGCAGTTCTACCCTGTCCATTAAGTTTTCTATGACTCAGTATCGACTCAATGGCAAAGTGTTTTGTTTGATAGCACATTCTCAAAAAAAAACAAAAAAGAAAAAACAAATGCGCTGTTGTTGAGGAGATTCTGACTCCTAGTGACCCTATAGGACAGAGTAGAACTGGTTCATAGGGTTTCCAAGGCTGTAAATCTTTGTGGAAGACAACTGCCACATCTTTCTCCCATGGAGTGGCTAATGGGTTTGAACCACCCATCTTTCAGTTAGCAGCATAGCAATTTAACCACTGCACCACTAGGGCCCCAACACCTTCTCCTGCACTATAGAACTTACTCAATTATTATGTTTGTGATCCATCTCTTCCCTTTAAGGAAGGCAAAGGATTTTACTCTTTTGTTCATCAATGCATTTAGAAGAGCGGCTGACACATAGAAGGAAATTTATAAATATTTGTGAAATATATTTTTGCTCACTGTACCCTATGGAGGCACACAGACAAGGTTTGAAGCCCATGACGGAATTTATAGGAACCATATGATGGGGTAAACTGTTTTTTCCATATCCTATATATGGCATATTTTACATCTTTGTTCCTCAAGCTATATTTCAGGGGTTCAACAGTGGAATAACCAGGATGTAAAATATGGAAGGAACTTTATCAGTTTCAAAGGAATGACTGGACTTGTGCTGCACCTATGTAAAGATTAAAGTCCTATAGAACAAGACCACCATGATCAGGTGGGACCCACAGGTGGAGAAGGCCTTGTGCCTACCCTCAGATGATTTCGTCTTAACAATGGCTACAAAAATGAGCAGACAAGAAACAAGAACTATTAAAAGGGATGAAATCAAATCAATAGCTGCTGAGATGAGAATGATCAATTCAATTTCATGTGTGTTTGAGCAGAGCAGAGACACTAAGGGAAGACAGTCACAGTAGAAAAGACTGATGACACTGTAGCCACAGAAGGATAAATTAAAAATCTTTATGGTGGCAAGAAAAGAAATAAATGCACTATAAATGTAGAGGATTGCCACCAGCACCAGTAACACCCTTTGTGACATGATGACTGTGTAGAGTAGAGGGTGACAGATGGCCACATAGAGATAATAAGACATTACTGACAGAGTGGATAATTCACTCATGATGAACAAGAGAAAGAAAGCTAGCTGTACAGCACAAAAATAATAGGAGATTTCATTTTCATCCACAGCAAAATTTACTAACATTTTGGGTCCAAGGGCTGTTGGATAACCAAGATCAGTGATAGCCAGGTGTCTGAGAAAAAAGTACATGGATGTTTGTATCTTGGATGATGATGCCCAAGTTGCCCACCACTGAGGTCATTTAGATGATGAGGAACAGCCCGAACAATGGAGCCTGCAGCTCTGAGTGGTCTGTGATTCCCATCAGAATGAATTCATTCAGCATTGTTAGATTATGATTTTCCATTTTGGTCTATCAGGAAACCTATTCTGGATAGAGACATCAGCATCGTCAATAAGTTTATGTAGTATCATCTGGTGGATTTTTAGTATAGAAAGGCAATATGCTAAATGAATAAGATAAACCCAAACTTTCCATCATAGATATATGAGGGTAAACCCACCTCCTGCAAATAAAGCATAGATACCTGAAGATAGAGACAGAGAGAGATGGAAAGAGAGAGAAAGAAATAAGGAGAGAAAGAGATAGCTAACTTGTATCAACTGGGGAAAATTTGCTCCCGAAAGAATGTTTGTCAATGCCTGGGACATTTTGGATGTTACAACTAGGAGAAGGGTCCTGTAGGTATCTAATGGAGGCCTGGGATGTTACTAAACACTCTACTATATACAGCATAACTCCCCACAATAACAAAATTTCTAGTCCACAATGTCACTAGGGGGAAGATGAGAAATCCTGATATAGATACACATACAGATACAGATATAAATGTAGATGTAGCTATACATACAGTAAAGATATAGGTGTAGGTAGGTGTACATGGAGGTGTATGTGTACATGTACTTGTAGGCACATGTGTACCTGTAGATGCACATGTACATATACATGCAAACATACATACAGATGCAGATGTAGATGCAAGTACACGTACACATACCCAGAAACAAAAACCTAGTGCTGTCAAGTCGATTACTATATACATATACACATACACATACGCACACACACACACATACACATATACATACACATACACACACACACACATACACATGCACACACACACACACATATATATATATACATAGATGGGATCCCTGGTAGAGCAGTGGTTGGTTAAGAGCTTGGCTGCTAACCAAAAAGCCAGCCTTTCAAATCTACCAGCCACTCTTTGCAATCCCTATGGGGAAGCTCTACTCTGTTTTACAGAGTCTCTATGAGTTGGAATTGAATTGATGTCAATTTTTTTTTTGTATATATATACGCATAGATATACGAAGCAAAAATTTTAAAAATTAAAAAATTTTAGATGTTAGGCATATGAATGGTTACTAAACTTTCTGTTTGTCACTTATTTCATGACAATCACATAATGACATTTACAAAATTATAATACATATATTGATTATAAAAATTTTAAACTGGAAAGTCCCATAATGTTTGGAAACATTCAGTATGCCTTACTTCAAAACATAGTCCAATAGAAGTCCTTGTGCCACAGATGGTGCAGACTGAAACAACATCCTTGACAAGTATTGAACACATGTCTTGCCAGGGAAAATCTAACAAATCCTGGTGGGGATTACTGGTCTTTATACAGGGGAATAGCCAAGGTGGTAGACATATGCAGATATAGTCTCTGTTATTCCTCCATTTGTGGCTTATACAGTAAGATACCTTAAGTTCTTTATCTACACCAGCGAAATGACCACTTCCTTTCAGGGTTGTTGAAAAACTAAATGAAGATTAAATGTTTCAATGTGCTTAAGGTATCAGGCCATAACTCTCAAATATCAAAATACAGTGTTTTTGTTGTTTTTAAAATGACAACGGCAAGTTATCTGAAAGGAGTTTTCTTTATATATGTATCTGTAAATTCTTCTAGTGTGACCTAGCTTCTATGTCAGGGTTAAGACGATGAGTAGGTTGAGTAGTGCCTTATCCATGTAGCTGACCGGAGCCCTTCCCTCCCCCATCATCAACTCCCTGACTAAAATTGGACCATCAGTGTGCCAGTCTTCTGGATTATATATCTTCTACTTTTCTTAAACGTTTTAAGCTGATTGACTGCTATCCTAAAGGTCAGCAGTTGGAAACCACCAGCTGCTCTGCAGTAGAAAGCTGTGGCAGCCTGCTTCCATAGAGATTTACAGCCTCGGAAACCCTTTGGAGTCACTGATGAGTCAGGATCACCTTAAAGGCAGTGCGTTTTAATATAAATTTACTTAAAATATATCCTAACCTAGGAGTATTTTCATTATAACCAACATATAAGTTGTTTATAACAAATCAAATGTATTTTCTCATGAAAAATTTACAATAGTGAGATGAAATTTGAGCAAATGGTGAGAAAGTGAGTTCACTGTCATTGATTTTACAAATGAAGTTTCATTAAGAAATTCCATCTGGATAAAGAAATCCTCTAGTCTCAACTATCATATAGCACATAATGCATATAAACTTAAGTATATTAAGTTAAAATGTATGCACATATCCCTAATAAACTACACAGTAAAAAAAAAATGCCAGAGAAGGATGAGGATGGCAGTTTAAGGTAAAAGAATAAATGGTTTGAAATGGTACTACTTACAATGAAAATAGCGGTACCAGCAGCCTCTGAGCCAGGAATAATCAAGCAAATAGAAAAACACAATAGTGTCATATTAAATAATAAAACGGTTACAGCGGAAATATACTGTCTCCTGTAAAACATTACTGAAAAAGTCGTGACCTACACCAACACAATGCCTATGTCAGAAAAGCAACTATTGGTCTCTTCCTGACTAGACAAGGAAGAATGAAGAAAACTGAAGACTAAAGCAATTAGTCCAAAGAACTAATGGGCCTCTTGAATCCCAACCTCCTCTAACATGAAACCAGAAGAACTAGATGGTGCATGGCTACCACTACTGACCACTCTGACCAGGATCACAATAGAAGGTTGGGGGCAGAATGGGTTAAAAAATGTAGGACAAAATTCAAATTAAACAACAACAAAAAGAACAGATTTACTGGTTTGAAAGAGGCTAGAGAAACCCCTGAGACTATTACCCTAAGGCAGTCTTCTAATGTGAAACTCTGGACACTCCCAGAGGACAGCTTTCAGCCCAATAATAGATGGGGCTATTAAATTAAACAATAACATCTATGAAGGACGTACCCCTTACAACAATCAACTATAGGAGACCAAAAGGACAAGAAGGCAGGGAGGGACAGGGAAGCCTGCCTAGTAGAAACAGGGGAGCCAGGGAGGAAATGAGGAGAGTGCTGACACATTTTGTGTAAGAATCTTTGGAAAATTAATTTGCTATGTAAACTTTTACCTGAAGCACAACAAAATGTTTTTGTTTAAAAAAAAAAAAAAACAGTAATTGTAATATCAGTAGATATTACAATTAGGAAACCAACTATCTTCAATGAATGCAATAAAAGCAATGTAAATCTTGTTTAGTTGCAATAGTGAAAGGGTGAAGAAAAAAAGTTCTTATATTGGATAAGTACTGCTTTTCCTCCTATAAGGTAAGGGAAGATAAGAGGACTTCCTCTCAACAGCTCTGGAGTTCCGTGGAGAACACCAGATTATTTTCCATAGTTTATGATGTTTGTTGAGTATTTAATTCTCATTCTATAAAGCTATATTCTTTGAGAAAACTCTATCTGCCAAATTCACTGGAAATTAAAGAATATGGAATATAGTACACTATTATGGTCAATCTAGCTACTTAGTTCCTAAACTCCAAAAATTGCTTTTCACATCTCAACAAGAGGTGTGAGATGGAAATGTTTCCTCATCAAGAGATTAGCAAAAGTGCACATTTAAACAGTTATTTAAAAATGCATTAAATATTAAATTACACTTGCGAGGGACATAAGAAGGGCCTAGGGTCACTATATAGCTAAGGATTTGGAAGGACATCAACACTGGAGACTGAATACCTGCAGTTTCGTAATTCTGCTACAGTGTTTTTTAATACTGCATATGCTTCCTTTCCTTTCATATATGAACTCTATTATTCACATAGTTAGAACACCTGGATGGCACAAACAGTTAAGCACTCAGCTACAAACTGAAAGGTTGGGGGATCGAGTCCACTCAGAGGTGCCTTGGAAGAAAAAAAGATCTACTTCTGAAAAGCCACAACCATTGAAAGACCTATGATCACAGTTCTCTGATACACATGGGGTAGTTTTGATGCAAAATTGACTCAAGGACTCTTTTTTTTTTTAATATATCTTTGTTTTTGTTTCTTTTTTATTCATATAGTTATTTATATAAAGTAAAATACTGTTTAGACATATAATGATAATGTTTCATAGGTGCTTATGAGGATTTAGCCTCTGAAACAAAGTGTGAATATTTGGGAAAAAAAAAAAAAAAACATGGAAGGAAAAGGAAGAGGCATTCTAGTCTCAGGCATTATTGAAAAGCAGAGTACACAGACCTGACTCAGAAATCCTAATATTTTGCAATAACTTTGCCATTGAATAACAGTGAAACCATGCAAGTATCACTGAAACATTCTCGATATTACTAAAACATAGAAATATTCTATCTTTTTACCTGTAATGAAGTCTCTCTATTGATTCCCCCATGTGTTTCTTAACGTGGCAGAGTGAGAAGAATTTATGGCATTTTTTTCATCCATGGAGATTCTCCCTGAGGAGATGTCAAGCAATTTGTTGATTGTTCCTAAAACACTTGAAAGCTTCACAAAATATCTAGGGGTTGCCTGTTAATTGTCCAGGACAATTTGTATTCACCAGTAAGCAAGTTTTGCAATCATACAGTGTGTATACATGCCTGTACTTATCTATTTCATATATTCTTGCATTTTACTTCTGCTAACTTTCCCTTTTGACCACACAGGGCCCTGGATTAAAACATTGTATCGATGTAACAACTATGAATATACTCTGTTTCTACAGTGGTCTCTTCAAATGGATGACAAAATAAAGAAGTGCTTAAACACTTTCTTATTAAATTATTTAAAAGACTTAGATGGAATAAAATGAATGTATTGTGCACATGTGAGCTATCATTTCCTAGTTTGCTGTTTTTATTGTTGCTGTGTCTGCTGTTGTCCAGGGCTATTTGGTTTGTTTGTCAGCTTTGTTTCCTACCTCAGGAACAGAAATGTTACCCTGGCTTCTCATTACATGGTCAATTACCATCATCAGTCTGCTTAAGAATGTTGCTTCTTTGTTTTATTTTCCTTTATTATATTTCAATATTTTATGTTTTTCCATCCTGCCCAATCCTCATTCCAAAACATCTTTCTCACCTTCATACATATCTGACTGTGCCTCACATATGCTCTACGGTATCAGTATACCTTTGTGTCTTAGGCTGAGTTCTCTAGAGAAGCAAAACCAGTAAAGCGTATAAATTATATACATATATACACACACATAAAGAGGTTTATGTCAAGGGAATGGCTGTAGAGGCTGGAATGTGCCAAGTCCACGGGTCAGGATAGAGGTTTCTCCTGATTTATGTAGGTTCAGGAGCTGGGTACCCCAACATCTGCAGGTCAGACAGCAGGACTCTTGCTCATGGGCTGAAGTTCTGTGAATCCCAAGATCAACAGGCAAGACTTCAAGCAATCTGCTGGATCAAATTTCCAAGAACCAGAGGCCTGCAGGATCCAGAGCGAGGTAAAGCCAACAAACCTTGACAGAATGTTTACTTATATTTCATGCAGACTACATGTACTCACTGGTTAGCTACTCACAGCAGATCCCATCATGGAGGTAATCACATCACAGGACTGCCATATTCCTGAAAATCAGCCCAGCCAAGTTGACGCACAACCTTAACTGTCATACCTTGTAAAGTGAGATAGTTTGTGTGTAATATTTTATTATGTATATACATTTATTGTGCTATAAATCTTCTTGCTGCATTTTAAATATACTGCAACATTTATGCTTTTTTTTGCTTATTTGTGATACAGAATGTGTATATATGTATATATGCATATATATACATGTATATATATATATATACAATTTTTTTCCAATGTTTACACACTCAGTACTAAATGAAAATTTGTCAGTTTAAACCCACATGCCATTATGGGGAGAAAAGTCCTGGCCATCTGCACCCATAAAGATTACAGCCTTTGGGGCATTTCTACTGTGTCTTATAAGCTGAGACTGTGAGTCTCAGTTGACTCAAAGACATCTAACAAAACAAAAATTGTTTACTGATAGATATTTTGTTGTCTCCAACAGAACAGTGTCTGACATTTTCGCTTTGTGCATGTCATCAGGAAAGACCAGTTTCTGGAATTGTACACCATATTTGGTGAAATAGAGGACCAAATGGAATGAGGGAAGCCCTCCATGGAACGGATTGACACAGTGGCTGTAACAATGGACACAAACATACCAAGGATTGTGAGGAGAGCACAGGGGCAGACAACGTTTTGTTCTGTTTTCCATAAGGTCACCATAAGTTGTAGTCAACTCAAGGGCAGTTAACAACAACAACCTTTTGAGATGGACTTTTTTCATTTCACATGACTCTATTCAGGATCGTTCTCAATGTTGTGTGCATCAATAATTTGTTTCTTTCTTGCTGAGTCTTATCTCATGTATGGATTTACTACAATTTGCTTAACAATTTACCCGTTGAAGGATATTTTGGGCTGTTATCAGTTTTTAGCTATTATAAGTAAAGTTTCTATGAACATTTTTTTCTTTCTTTTTTTATTGTGGTTTATGTGAAACTTTACAGAGCAAATTAGTTTCTCATTAAACAGTTAATACATAAATTGCTTTGTGACACTGGTTGACAACGTTGTGAAGTGTTGGCACTTTTTCTTTCTTCACCCTAGGCTCTCTGTTTCCAGTCATCCACTTTTCCTGTCCCTTCCTGCCTTCTCATCTTTGCTTTTGGGCTGGTGTGCCTATTAGCCTTCTATACAAGATTGAACTATGAATTATGTCCCCCAAGTGTGTTATTCTGGCCCCAGAGACCTGTTGAATCTCTGACTGAAGGATGAGCCTCATGAGTGACTACAGTGCTGAGTTTATAGTGTGTCTACAGGCAATACCCTTGGGGTTCTCCAGTCTCTGTCAGACCAGCAAGCCTGGTCCTTTGTGTGTGTGTGTGTGTCTGTGTGTGTGTGATTTTTATTTTTATTCTACATTTTTCTCCCATTCTGTCTGGGACCCTTAACTGTGATGCCTGTCAGAGCAGTTGGTGGTGGTAACCGGGCACTTTCTAGTATTTCTCCACTCAGTCTGGTGGAGATTGTCGAAATTGTGGTCCCTTAGTCCTTTGGATAATCTTTCCTTGTGTCTTGTCTTCTTCTTTCTCCTTTGCTCCAGTCAGGATGGGTTCAGTAGATGTATCTTTGATGGCCACTCACATGGTTTTAAGACCCTAGTTTCTACTCACCACATTTGAATGTAGAATATTTTCTTCATAGACTATGTTATGCCAGTTGAGCTAGATGTCCCCTGAGATCATGGTTTCCTGCCCTCAGCACAGTAGTTAAGTCTCTCAGGGCATTTGGATGTCTGTGAACCTTCTACAACGTTGCGCTAGTCAAGTTGTGAAGACTTACCCACTCTTGTGTGCTGTCTTATACTTCACCAAATTTACTACTTATCTACTAATTTGTGTGAGGGTTTTTGTATGACCATAGGTTTCATTTCTCCAGGATAAATATCTAAGTGTGAGCTGTTTTAGTTTTGACAAATTCCAATTTATTGGTTTGTACTTTTCATCAGTGTATTTGCATGTAACAATAATTCAATAGATTTTATTTTTGAGTGGTATTCATTTTCTTGAACATACCACAATTTATTCATTCTCAAGCAGTTAAACAGTTGGATTAATTCTAGTTTTTGAATATTACTAACAAATTTTCAATGGACATGTCTTTATAAGGAAAAATGCTGTCGCGTCTCTTTTTAGATATATATGAATAAAACAGCCCAATTTTATGGCAAAACTATGGTTAGCTTTCTAAGACCCTAATGTTTAAAACAAATTATTTTTAATATATTTATATCATTTTAAGTTTCCACTAGCAGCTTATGACTATTCTGGCTCCTCCACGTACTTACCAACTACCCGATATTCTAATAGATGTAAACAGTTATATCATTAATGTTTTAACTTGAAATTCATTAATTAAGAATGATGCTGACAGAGACCTGCTCCACCCCCCTGAACTAACCCCGGGAGGGGGACCAGCCGGTTCCACGGGCGGCGTGGGACGCAGCCGGTAGGAGAAGTCCCCGGGAGGCAGTGACTGATCTTGGAGCAGAAAGAGCAACTTCCGAGCCAGGGAACCGTCCCGCAGGGATTTGGACTGGACGCAGGTACGCCATAAACACGGAGAGTTGCTCCACCCCCCTGAACTAACCCCGGGAAGGGGACCAGCCGTGTCGCGTGGGCGGCGTGGGACGCAGCCGGTAGGAGAAGTCCACGGGAGGCAGCGACTGGTATTGGAGCGGGGAGAACAGCATCCCAGCCGGGACACTCGGTCACGGCACAAGCACGGGGAGCTACTCCACCCATCTGAACTAACCCCGGGAGGAGGCCCAACTGGTTCTCAGGGGCGGCACGGCCACGTGGCTGGAGGGATGAGAAGTCCCCAGGAGGCAGCGACTGATTTTGGAGTCGAGAGTGCACCGTCCCAGTAGGGGAGCCTTGACGCTGGGCGTGGGGCTGGAAGTGGAGGATCTGACCATGACTCCAGCGGGCCAGACCCCCCGGGGGCAATCTCCACACAGCCAGCACACATAGGCGACGCGCCCACAGGAATCTCAGATATAATAGTCATTCCAAGCAAGACAAGCAACTCTGGCTATATTCTGAGGTGCTACTCTCCTAGCTCTCTGTTCCCTCCCCCACCCTCCCCAGGCGGCTTCATTAACATCTGAATAGCCTGAGCCAGAGGGAGAACTCTGATAGGGATCTGACTGCATTTTTTTTTTAGCGGATTTTCTGGAAAAACTAGTTTCCCAGTGATGGCTCAGAGACAACAATCCATATCAAACCACTTAAAGAAGCAGACCGTGACAGCTTCTCCAACCCCCCAAACAAAAGAATCAAAATCTTTCCCAAATGAAGATACAATCTTGGAATTATCAGATACAGAATATAAAAAAACTAATTTACAGAATGCTTAATGATATCACAAATGAAATTAGGATATCTGCAGAAAAAGCCAAGGAACACACTGATAAATCTGTTGAAGAACTCAAAAAGATTATTCAAGAACATACTGGAAAAATTAATAAGTTGCAAGAATCCATAGAGAGACAACATGTAGAAATCCAAAAGATTAACAATAAAATTACAGAATTAGACAACGCACTAGGAAGTCAGAGGAGCAGACTCGAGCAATTAGAATGCAGACTGGGACATCTGGAGGACCAGGGAATCAACACCAACATAGCTGAAAAAAAATCAGATAAAAGAATTAAAAAAAATGAAGAAACCCTAAGAATTATGTGGGACTCTATCAAGAAGGATAACCTGCGGGTGATTGGAGTCCCAGAACAGGGAGGGGGGGCAGAAAACACAGAGAAAATAGTTGAAGAACTCCTGACACAAAACTTCCCTGACATTATGAAAGACGAAAGGATAGCTATCCAAGATGCTCATCGAACCCCATTTAAGATTGATCCAAAAACAAAAACACCAAGACATATTATCATCAAACTCACCAAAACCAAAGATAAACAGAAAATTTTAAAAGCAGCCAGGGAGAAAAGAAAGGTTTCCTTCAAGGGAGAATCAATAAGAATATGTTCTGACTACTCAGCAGAAACCATGCAGGCAAGAAGGGAATGGGACGACATATACAGAACACTGAAGGAGAAAAACTGCCAGCCAAGGATCATATATCCAGCAAAACTCTCTCTGAAATGTGAAGGTGAAATTAAGATATTTACAGACAAACACAAGTTTAGAGAATTTGCAAAAACTAAACCAAAGCTACAACAAATACTAAAGGATATTGTTTGGTCAGAGAACCAATAATATCAGATATCAGCACAACACAAGGTCACAAAACAGATCGTCCTGATATCAACTCAAATAGGGAAATCACAAAAACAAACAAATTAAGATTAATTAAAAAAAAAAAATACACATAACAGGGAATCATGGAAGTCAATAGGTAAAAGATCACAATAATCAAAAAGAGGGACTAAATACAGGAGGCATTGAACTGCCATATGGAGAGTGATACAAGGCAATATAGAACAATACAAGTTAGGTTTTTACTCAGAAAAATAGGGGTAAATAATAAGGTAACCACAAAAAGGTATAACAACTCTATAACTCAAGATAAAAACCAAGAAAAACGTAACGACTCAACTAACATAAAGTCAAGCACTATGATAATGAGGATCTCACAATTTACTAAGAAAAACGCCTCAGCACAAAAAAGTATGTGGAAAAATGAAATTGTCAACAACACACATAAAAAGGCATCAAAATGACAGCATTAAAAACTTATTTATCTATAATTACCCTGAAGGTAAATGGACTAAATGCAACAATAAAGAGACAGAGAGTCTCAGACTGGATAAAGAAACACGATCCATCTATATGCTGCCTACAAGAGACACACCTTAGACTTAGAGACACAAACAAACTAAAACTCAAACGATGGAAAAAAGTATATCAAGCAAACAATAAGCAAAAAAGAAGAGGAGGAGCAATATTAATTTCGGACAAAATAGACTTTAGACTTAAATCCACCACAAAGGATAAAGAAGGACACTATATAATGATAAAAGGGACAATTGATCAGGAAGACATAACCATATTAAATATTTACACACCCAATGACAGGGCTGCAAGATACATAAATCAAATTTTAACAGAATTGAAAAGCGAGATAGATACCTCCACAATTATAGTAGGAGACTTCAACACACCACTTTCGGAGAAGGACAGGACATCCAGTAAGAAGCTCAACAGAGACACGGAAGATCTAATTACAACAATCAACCAACTTGACCTCATTGACTTATACAGAACTCTCCACCCAACTGCTGCAAAATATACTTTTTCTTCTAGCGCACATGGAACATTCTCTAGAATAGACCACATATTAGGTCATAAAACAAACCTTTGCAGAGTCCAAAACATCGAAATATTACAAAGCATCTTCTCAGACCACAAGGCAATAAAACTAGAGATCAATAACAGAAAAACTAGGGAAAAGAAATCAAATACTTGGAAAATGAACAAAACCCTCCTGAAAAAAGACTGGGTTATAGAAGACATCAAGGAGGGAATAAGGAAATTCATAGACAGCAACGAGAATGAAAATACTTCCTATCAAAACCTCTGGGACACAGCAAAAGCAGTGCTCAGAGGCCAATTTATATCAATAAATGCACACATACAAAAAGAAGAGCCAAAATCAGAGAACTGTCCCTACAACTTGAACAAATAGAAAGTGAGCAACAAAAGAATCCATCAGGCACCAGAAGAAAAGAAATAATAAAAATTAGAGCTGAACTAAATGAATTAGAGAACAGAAAAACAATCAAAAGAATTAACAAAGCCAAAAGCTGGTTCTTTGAAAAAATCAACAAAATTGATAAACAATTGGCTAGACTGACTAAAGAAATACAGGAAAGGAAACAAATAACCCGAATAAGAAATGAGAAGGACCACATCACAACAGAACCAAATGAAATTAAAAGAATCATTTCAGATTATTATGAAAAATTGTACTCTAACAAATTTGAAAACCTAGAAGAAATGGATGAATTCCTGGAAAAACACTACCTACCTAAACTAACACATTCAGAAGTAGAACAACTAAATAGACCCATAACAAAAAAAGAGATTGAAACGGTAATCAAAAAACTCCCAACAAAAAAAAGCCCTGGCCTGGACGGCTTCACTGCAGAGTTCTACCAAACTTTCAGAGAAGAGTTAACACCACTACTACTAAAGGTATTCCAAAGCATAGAAAATGACGGAATACTACCCAACTCATTCTATGAAGCCACCATCTCCCTGATACCAAAACCAGGTAAAGACATTACAAAAAAAGAAAATTATAGACCTATATCCCTCATGAACATTGATGCAAAAATCCTCAACAAAATTCTAGCCAATAGAATCCAACAACACATCAAAAAAATAATTCACCCTGATCAAGTGGGATTTATACCAGGTATGCAAGGCTGGTTTAGTATCAGAAAAACCATTAATGTAATCCATCACATAAATAAAACAAAAGACAAAAACCACATGATCTTATCAATTGATGCAGAAAGGGCATTTGACAAAGTCCAACACCCATTCATGATAAAAACTCTTACCAAAATAGGAACTGAAGGAAAATTCCTCAACATAATAAAGGGCATCTATGCAAAGCCAACAGCCAATATCACTCTAAATGGAGAGAACCTGAAAGCATTTCCCTTGAGAACGGGAACCAGACAAGGATGCCCTTTATCACCGCTCTTATTCAACACCGTGTTGGAAGTCTTAGCCAGGGCAATTAGGCTAGACAAAGAAATAAAAGGTAACCGGATTGGCAAGGAAGAAGTAAAGTTATCACTATTTGCAGATGACATGATTATATACACAGAAAACCCTAAGGAATCCTCCAGAAAACTACTGAAACTAATAGAAGAGTTTGGCAGAGTCTCAGGTTATAAAATAAACATACAAAAATCACTTGGATTCCTCTACATCAACAAAAAGAACACCGAAGAGGAAATCACCAAATCAATACCATTCACAGTAGACACCAAGAAGATAAAATACTTAGGAATAAATCTTACCAAGGATGTAAAAGACCTATATACAAAGAAAACTACAAAGCTCTACTACAGGAAATTCAAAAGGACATACTTAAGTGGAAAAACATACCCTGCTCATGGATAGGAAGACTTAACATAGTAAAAATGTCTATTCTACCAAAAGCCATCTATACATTTAACGCACTTCCGATCCAAATTCCAATGTCATATTTTAAGGGGATAGAGAAACAAATCACCAATTTCATATGGAAGGGAAAGAAGCCCCGGATAAGCAAAGCACTACTGAAAAAGAAGAAGAAAGTGGGAGGCCTCACCTTACCTGACTTCAGAACCTATTATACAGCCACAGTAGTCAAAACAGTCTGGTATTGGTACAACAACAGACACATAGACCAATGGAACAGAATTGAGAACCCAGACATAGATCCATCCAAGTATGAGCAGCTGATATTTGACAAAGGACCAGTGTCAATTAACTGGGGAAAAGATAGCCTTTTTAACAAATGGTGCTGGCATAACTGGATATCCATTTGCAAAAAAATGAAACAGGACCCGTACCTCACACCATGCACAAAAACTAACTCCAAGTGGATCAAAGACCTAAACATAAAGACTAAAACGATAAAGATCATGGAAGAAAAAATTGGGACAACCCTAGGAGCCCTAATACAAGGTATAAACAGAATACAAAACATTACCAAAAATGATGAAGAGAAACCCGATAACTGGGAGCTCCTAAAAATCAAACGCCTATGCTCATCTAAAGACTTCTCCAAAAGAGTAAAAAGACCACCTACAGATTGGGAAAGAATTTTCAGCTATGACATCTCCGGCCAGCGCCTGATCTCTAAAATCTACATGATTTTGTCAAAACTCAACCACAAAAAGACAAACAACCCAATCAAGAAGTGGGCAAAGGATATGAACACTCATTTCACTAAAGAAGATATTCAGACAGCCAACAGATACATGAGAAAATGCTCTCGATCATTAGCCATTAGAGAAATGCAAATTAAAACTACGATGAGATTCCATCTCACACCAGCAAGGCTGGCATTAATCCAAAAAACACAAAAGAATAAATGTTGGAGAGGCTGCGGAGAGATTGGAACTCTCATACACTGCTGGTGGGAATGTAAAATGGTACAACCACTTTGGAAATCTATCTGGCGTTATCTTAAACAGTTAGAAATAGAACTACCATACAACCCAGAAATCCCACTCCTCGGAATATACCCTAGAGATACAAGAGCCTTCATACAAACAGATATATGCACACCCATGTTTATTGCAGCTCTGTTTACAATAGCAAAAAGTTGGAAGCAACCAAGGTGTCCATCAATGGATGAATGGGTAAATAAATTGTGGTATATTCACACAATGGAATACTACGCATCGATAAAGAACAGTGACGAATCTGTGAAACATTTCATAACATGGAGGAACCTGGAAGGCATTATGCTGAGCGAAATGAGTCAGAGGCAAAAGGACAAATATTGTATAAGACCACTATTATAAGATCTTGAGAAATAGTAAACCTGAGAAGAACACATACTTTTGTGGTTACAAAGAGGGGAGGGAGGGAGGGTGGGAGAGGGTTTTTTATTGATTAATCAGTAGATAAGAACTGCTTTAGGTGAAGGGAAAGACAACACTCAATACATGGAAGGTCAGCTCAATTGGACTGGACCAAAAGCAAAGAAGTTTCCGGGATAAAATGAATGCTTCAAAGCTCAGCGGAGCAAGCGCGGGGGTCTGGGGAACATGGTTTGCGGGGACTTCTAAGTCAATTGGCAAAATAATTCTATTATGAAATCATTCTGCATCCCACTTTGAAATGTGGTGTCTGGGGTCTTAAATGCTAACAAGCGGCCATCTAAGATGCAGCAATTGGTCTCAACCCACCTGGAGCAAAGGAAAATGAAGAACACCAAGCCCACATGGCAACTAAGAGCCCAAGAGACAGAAAGGGCCACATGAACCAGAGACCTACATCATCCTGAGACCAGAAGAACTAGTTGGTGCCCGGCCACAATCGATGACTGCCCTGACAGGGAGCACAGCAGAGGACCCCTGAGGGAGCAGGAGATCAGTGGGATACAGACCCCAAATTCTCATAAAAAGACCAAACTTAATGGTCTGACTGAGACTGGAGGAATCCCGGCGGCCATGCTCTCCAGACCTTCTGTTGACACAGGACAGGAACCATCCCCGAAGACAACTCATCAGAAATGAAAGGGACTGGTCAGCGGGTGGGAGAGAGACGCTGATGAAGAGTGAGCTAATCATATCAGGTGGACACTTGAGATTGTGTTGGCACCTCTTGTCTGGAGGGGGGATGGGAGGATAGAGAGAGAGGGAAGCCGGCAAAATTGTCAAGAAAAGAGAGACCGAAAGGGCTGACTCAAGACGGGGAGAGTAAGTGGGAGTAGGGAGTGAGATGTATGTAAACTTATATGTGACAGACTGATTGGATTTGTAAACGTTCACTTGAAGCTTAATAAAAGTTATTAAAAAAAAAAAAAGAATGATGCTGAACATTTTTATATGAATCTTTGTCAACTGCATATTTTCTTTGGATAAGGTATTGTTCATTTTATAACCATTTTTGTAGACTGTTTCTTTCCTTTTTTTTTTCATTTTTGAAAACCCTGTATTTATTATGGAAACAAGTCATGTATGAGATATATTGTTGGAAAATATTTTCTCCCAAAATAGAACTTGTTTTTATATGTGTCTTTTGAGGAGCAGAAGTTTTAAATTTGTGTGGTAAAACATTTTATGGATTTTGCTTTTCATGATTGTTGTAGGTGACTGTGCTGATATAACAGAATTCCACATGTGGATGGATGGCTTTAAAAAACAGAAGTTTATTCTCTCACCACTTACCCTTTGCTGTTGAGTCAATTCTGGTTCATCTCACAGTTTAGGAAGCTAGAAATTCAAATTCAGGACACCACCTCTGGGGGAAGGTTTTCTTTTCCTGTTGGCTCTGGGGAAAGTTCCTTGTCATCAACCTTCCCCTGATCTAGGATCTTCTCAGCTCCTGGACCCCAGGTCCAAAGCATGTGCTCCATTACTGGTGATTCTTTCTTGGTGGCATAAGCTCCTACTCCTTTCTGCTCCTTTTACTCTTTTATACCTTAAGAGAGATTCACTCAAAATACATCATAATCCTGTAGGTTGAGTCCTTTCTCATTAACATAGCTGTCTCTAATCCTGCCTCGTTAACATCACAGAGGTTAGGATTTACAACACATACAATAATCACATCAGATCACAAAATGTTGGACAAGGACACTGTACTGGGAATCCTGGCAAGCCAAGTTGAAGCATGTTTTGGGGGGACACAATTCAATCCATTACCGGTGTTTTATCCTAGAAATTCCCAGATATATCTATATAGTGAATGCCAACCCACTTAAAATTCAGACAGGCTTTTTTTTTTTTTTTTAATTGATCACTAACCTCAAAGCAAAGTCACAAAGAAATGCTAAGTTAACTTTTTAATACTATAACTCTATTGAAGGCTCTATTAGATTTCGTACACGTCATCTAACAGTAAAAAGAGTTTCACCTCTTCCTTTCCAATCTGAATGCTTTCTATTTATTCATTTTTTAATGGCCTTATCATGTTTTCTAGAACATCCACTAAAAAGTCTGATAAATTTGGTAAGGGTAGATTTACATGTTGTGCTCCTGGTCTTCCTAAGAATTTATTCAATCTTTCATACCCTGTGTGATGGTAGCTGTATGTCCATCATGGGTGCACTCTATCAGTTTGAGGAATTTCCATGTTAACATTGTTGGTAGATGTGGTTAGTTGCCCATCAAAACAGTTCTAACTCATAGCGACCCTATGTACAAAAGAATGAAACACTGCCCAATCCTGCACTATTCTCACAAGCATGGTTATGCTTGAACCCATACTAGAAACCACTGTGTCAGTCCTTCTCTTGATGGTCTTCATTTTTTTCACTGACATCCTACTTTATTGTTGCTGTTGTTAGGTGCCTTTGAGTTGGCTCTGACTCAGAGAGGCCCTATGTACAACAGAAAAAAAACACTGCCTGGTCTTGCACCATACTCACAATTGTTATGCTTGAGCTTATTGTTGCAGCCAATGTGTCAATACTCCTTATTAGTGGTCTTCCGTTTTTTTGTTGTTGTTGTTGTTGACGACCCTGTACTTTATCAAGCGTGATATCCTTCTCCAGGGACTGATCCTTCCTAATAACATGTCCAAAGTACATTAGATGAAACATCACCATCTTTACCTGCAAGGAGCATTCGGGTTGTACGGCTTCAAGATGGATTTGTTTGTTCTTGTGGCAGTCCAAGGTATATTCAATGTTCTCCCCCAACTTCACAATTCGAAGCAATTCAAAGGCGCCCATTTTTCTTTGGTCTTCTTTATTCACTGTCCAGCTTTTGCATGTATATGACACAATTGAAAACACCATGACTTGGGTCAGACATCCTTGCTTTTCAACACTGTAAAGAGGTCTTTTGCAGTCAATTTGCCCAATTCAATGCATCATTTGATTTCCTGACTGCTGTTTCCATGGCTGTTGATTGTGGATCCAAGTAAAATGAAATCTCTGATAATCTCAATCTTTTCTCCATTTATCAAGATGTTGCTTACTGGTCTAGTTGTGAGGATTTTTGTTTTCTTTATGTTGAGGTGTAATCTATCCTGATGGCTGTGGTCTTTGATCTTCATCAGTAAGTGTTTCAAGTCCTTTTCACTTTCAGCAAGCAAGGTAGTGTTATCTGCATATAGTAGATTGTTAATTAGTCTTCCTCCAATCCTGATGCCCCATTCTTCTTCATATAGTTCACCTTCTCAGATTATTTGTTCAGCACACAGATTGAATCAGCATGGTGAAAGGATATAACCCTGACACATCTTTCCTGGCTTTAAACCATGCAGTATTCCCTTGTTCTGTTTGAACAACTGAATCTTGATCCATGCACAGGTTCCTCATGAGAACAATTAAATGTTTTGAAATTCTCATTCTCCACAATATGATCCATAGTTTGGCATGATCCACACAGTCGAATGCCTGAGCATAGTCAATAAAACACAGGTAAATATCTTTCTGGTATTTTCTGCCTTCAGCCAGGATCTGTCTAATATCAGGAATGATTTCCCTGCTTCCATGTCCTCTTCTAAATCTGGCTTGAATTTTTGGCAGTTCCCTGTCGATATAGTCCTGCAGCTGTTTTTGAATGATCTTCGGCAAAATATTGCTTGCATGTGATATTAATGATATTGTTGGGTAATTTCTGTTTTCAGATGGATCACCTTCCTTGGAGATAGGCATAAATAAGAATCTCTTCCAATTGCTTGGCCAGTAGCTGTCTTCCAAATTTCTTGGCACAGATGAGTGAGCACTTCCAAGGTTGCATCCATTTGGTATTTCATCAATTCCCAGAGCCTTATGTTTCATCAATGCCTTCAGTGCAGCTGGGACTTCTTCCTTCAGCACCATCAGATCCTGATCATATGTCACCTCCTTAAATGGTTGAACATCACCCAATCCTTTTGGTATAGTGACTCTGTGTGTTCCTTCCATTTTCTTTTGATGCTTTCTGGTAATATAATATTTTCTCTTTAGAGTCTTCAGTATCACAACTTGAGGCTTGAAATTTTACTTCAGTTCTTTCAGCTTGAGAAATGCTGAGCATGTTCTTTCCTTTTGGATTTCTATTTCCAGGTCTTTGTACATATCATCATAATACTTTGTCTTCTCGAGCTACCCTTTGAAGTTTTCTGTTCAGCTCTTTTACTTCATCATTTCTTCCTTTTGCTTTAGCTACTCGACCTTCAAGAGCAAGCTTCAGAGTCTCACCTGACTTCCATTTAGGCCTTTTCTTTCTCTCCTGTCTTTTTAGTGGCTTCTTGCTTTCTTTATCTATGATGCCCTTGGTGTCATTCCACAACTTGTCTTACCTTTGGAAATTAGTATTGAAGGCATCAAATTTACTCCTGCAACGGTCTCTAAATTCATGTGGGCTATACTCACGGCCATACTTTTGTCTTGTTCTGACCAATGATATTGAGCTTTTCCATCATCTGTTTCCACAGATGTAGTAGATGTAGTAGATTTAGCTTCTGTGAATTCCATCTGGAGAGGTCCTTATTGGTGAAAAATGTTATTTTCAATGAAGAAGCCGTTGGTCTTGCAAAATTCTATCATATGATCTCTGGCATCATTTCTATCACCAAGGCTATATTTTCCAACTACCATTCCTCCTTCTTTGTTTCCAACCTTTACATTCTAATCACCAGTAATTATCAGTGCATCCTGATTGCATGTTCAATCAATTTCAGACTGCAGAAGTTGGTAAAAATCTTCTATTTCTACATCTTTGGCCTTAGTGGTTGGTTCATAAATTTGAGTAATAGTTATATTAACTGGTCTTCCTTGTAGGCAGGTGGATATTATCTCACCACTGACAGAGTTGTAGTGCAGGATGGATCTGGAAATGTTCTTTTTGGAGATGAATGCAAGGCCATTCCTCTTCAAGTTGTCATTCCCTGCATAGTAGATGATATGTTTGTCTGATTCGAAATAGCCGATACCAGTCCAATTCAGCTTACTCATGCTTAGGGGTTCTTACTTCATGCACCTCACATTTTTATTATTAATGGGTGTTTGCAGCTGTTTCTTCACTTTTTCAGTCCAGCCACATCAGCAAATGAAGTTCCCAAAAGCTTGAATCCAACCACTTGATTAAGGTTGACTCACTTTGAAGAGTCAGCTCTTTCCCAGTCGTATTTTGAATGCCTTCTAACCTGAGGGGCTCATTTTCCAGCACTATATCAGACAATGTTCCACTGCTATTCGTACGGTTTTCATAGGTTAATTCTTTTCAGAAGTAGCCTTCCAGGTCCTTCTCTCTAATCTGTCTTAGTCTGGAAACACAGCTGGAACCTGTCTGCCATGGATGACCCTGCTGGTATTTGAATACCAGTGGCATAGCTCCCAGTATCATAGCAACACACAAGCCCCCGCAGTACAACAAATTATACTTATCTTAAAACTTTTGTCTTTTTCATATACCTAAAAAAAAAGGGGGTGCATTTTGAACCCGCTACTTCAAAACATTGTCTTATGAATACCTATGATTATAGATGGTCCAGGATGGAACAGTCAACAGACCAGACATATTTTGAATAGAGACTGTCATGAATTGAATTGTGCCCCCCAAAAATATCTGTCAACTTGGCTAGGTTATGGTTCCCAGTATTGTATGATTATCTACAATTTTATCATCTGATATGATTTCCACATGTTGTAAATCCTATCACTATGATGTAATAAGTTGAATTAAAAAAAAAAAAAAAAGATTGCCTAGCAGCAGTTATAGTGATGAGATTACAAGATTAGATTGTGTCTTAAACAAATCTCTTCTGAAATATAAAAAAAGAGAAGCTAGCAGAGAAATATGGGGACCTCGTACAAACATGAAAGCTGTGCTAGTAGCACAGCGAGTCCTTTGGACCGGAGGTTGTTTTGCTGACGTGCTCTCAGGGCAAGGGAGACTGAGGACAAGGACCTTCCTCCAGAGCAGACAGAGAGAAAAAGCCTTCCCCTGGAGCCGGCGTCCTGAATTCGGACTTTCAGCCTACTAGACTCTGAGAGAATACAATTCTCTGTGTTAAAGCCATTCGCTTGTGGTATTTCTGTTATAGCAGCACTAGACAACCAAGACAGATTTATAAATTCATATATATGTATGTATCTCTATATAGAGAGAGATAGAGATAAACTGATTACAATGGAGCTTATTTGTCTTTGTACATGAAAACATCACTAGAGCTATATTTATATAGATAAAGCCTCTGCTATACCTTCATTTGTAATGCATACAAAGTGGTACTTTGGGCAAATAACATAAATTATATGAATCTGTTTATCCCCACTTGAAAAATCATATTCCAACATTTTTTTGGCAGCGTTGTCAGGAAGTGTAAATGAGAATTAAAAGCTTGAATATGTCTACAATACATGAAAATAACTGTAGTATGTCCCTAGTATGATTTGTCTATCTACCCACCTACCTACATACCTGCCTGTTAGTCTGTCTATCATCTATCAATCTATTACCTATCTACCATCTTACCTATCTAGCTGTATATCTCTATATCTATCATGTATATATATATGCTAGATATAGATAGATATATAGATATATCCATCATCGTCTATATTTTTTGGATGTTGACAGTAATTATTTAAAATGATTTTTTTGTTAGTGTTAATTGTTTTGATCTTTAGACTGTGATTTAAGCTCTTTGTGACCATTTTCATGAATAGGTTCATTATGACCCTGTCCTTGTAACTAACTCAGCCCCACATTCTCTAACACCAGTTCTATGACTAAAGTGTCCAAAAGTGCCATACTTTACATTTTGTTTGTCTACTTAAATTATTTTCTCTTCCATTTGGACATTTGTATAATAACTGACAAATTCTAAGTTTTTTGTAACAAACCAGATTCATATTTTTTTTCCTTGTTGAGAAACCCAGGATATATGAAGAAATCTGAACAAATAGTGAAACATTGATCTCATAAACACTCCCTTGTAAAAAAAAAAAAAAAAATCCTCTACTTTTTTTGAAAAAAAAAGTTTAAAATATCACTATACGGCACAACAGCATAGGAGAAAGGGAAAACATGCTGATGATGACATACATGTAAATTAATGGAAGTTATTAAAAACTGGATGAACATGAAGCATCTTCCATTAAACATCGAAACTCCTATGTGTCAGGAGATATCACAGATCAATTTTTTAAGTAAAATTTTTAAAAACTGCATCTGAATATACCACAGATATTTTAAAAATACAATAGGCCTACAGCTTAAGGTAACAGAATTGTTGGTTTAAAACTTTGTGAGCCCTGCTCCCTATGTTCTATCTATCTATCTATCTATCTATCTATCTATCTATCTATCTATCTATCTATCTATCTATCTATCTATCTATCTATCTATCATCTATCTATCTATCTATCTACCTATCTACCTATCTACCTATCATCTATCTATCTACCTATCTACCTACCTATCTATCTATCTATCTATCTATCTATCTATCTATCTATCTATCTATCTATCTATCATCTATCTATCTATCTATCTACCTATCTACCTATCTACCTATCATCTATCTATCTACCTATCTACCTACCTACCTATCTATCTATCTATGTATCTATGTATCTATGTATCTATCTATCTATCTATCTATCTATCTATCTATCTATCTATCTATCTATCTATCTATCTATCTATCATCTATCTATCTATCTATCTATCTATCTATCTATCTATCTATCTATCTACCTATCTACCTATCTACCTATCATCTATCTATCTACCTATCTACCTATCTATCTATCTATCTATCTATCTATCTATCTATCTATCTATCTATCTACCTATCTACCTATCATCTATCTATCTATCTATCTATCTATCTATCATCTATCTATCTATCTATCTATCTATCATCTATCTATCATCTATCTATCATCTATCATCTACCATCTATCATCTCTCTCTCTATCATCTCTCTATCTCTCTATCTATCTCTCTATCTATCTCTCTATCTATCTATCTATCTAATCTATCTATCTATCTATCTATCTATCTATCTATCTATCTATCTATCTATCTATCTATCTATCTATCTATCTATCTATCTGTCATCTATCTATCTATCTATCTATCTATCTATCTATCTATCATCTATCTATCTATCTATCTATCTGTCATCTATCTATCATCTATCTATCTACCTATCATCTATCCATCATCATCTATCATCTAATCTAATCCATCTATCTGGCATATATCAATTCCTGAACACTATGAACAGAGTAGTCTCTGAGTAAACTATTAGCAAACAGAGAAATTAAATTTCATAGCATTAATTACAAAAATAAATACATGAAGTCCACATTTATCTCATATAAAACATACTAGGAATAATGGTGGAAAGCAGACAGAATTGAATTAAAAATGTGGCCTTGAAAATGTCACTAAAACACTCTCAATGTTAGTAAAACATGTTATTGCATAAAAATTTTTACCTTTTACCTGTATTTAACCTGTTTGACACCTCCACGGGATTCTTAGCATGGCACAGTGGGAACAACTTGAAGCTTTCTCTCAGCATTTAAGGCTCTCCCTGAGGAGACACCAAGCAATGTGTTAATTAAGTTTGAAGCGCTTGAAAACTTCAGAACATATCTAGTGTGTCTGTTAATTTTCTAAATAGTTTGTATTCACCAGTGATTTTCTTTTAGATATATCTACTCATTTATTCTCAGTTAACTTTCAACTTGTCCCACCCAGGGATCTGAATTAGAATATTTTACCTTTAGGACAGACCACTCAATATTCCCCCATTTCCATAATGTTGTCATAAGGAATAAAATTAGCAATTTTCATATTATGATATATCATTTCTTTGTGCTTTTTCTGTATTTTCACTTTTGTTTATTATTATGCTTTAGGTGAAAGTTTACAGTTCAAGTTAGTTTCTCATACAAAATTTATACATATGTTTTTATGTGACCTTAGTTGCTACTTATATAATGTGAATGCACACTCCCTCTTTCCGCTCTTGATTTCCTGTGTCTGTTCCACCAGCTCTTGCCCCTTTCTGCCTTCTCATCTCGCCTCCAGACAGGAGTTGCCCACTTAGTCTCCTGTATCTACATGAACTAAGATGCACACTCTTCACCAGTATTGTTTTATGTTTTATAGTCCCGTCTAATCTTTGCCTGAAGAGTTGGCTCTGGGAATAGTTTTAGTTCCGGGTTAACAGAGAGTCCGGGGGCCATGTTTCTCTAGTCTCAGTCAAACCATTAAGTCTGAATTTCATGAACTTGAGTTCTGCACCTCATTTTTCCTCTGCTCCTTCAGGAGCGGTCAGTTGTGTTCCATGTCACGGAGGACATTGGTGGTAGCTGGGTAGCATCTAGTTCATCTGGTCTCAGGCTGATGGAGTCTGTGGTTTATGCGGCCCATTTTGTCTCTTGGGCTAATATTTTCCTGGCATCTTCGGTGTTCTTCATTCTCTTTGCTCCCGTTTCATTGGGACTAATTGATGCATCTTAGATGGCTTCTCACAAGTTTTTAAGACCCCAGATGCCACTCACCAAAGTGGGATGCAGAGCATTTGCTTAATAAGCTTTGTTTTGCCAATTGACTTAGATATCCCCCAAAACCATGGTCCTTAGACACCCACCCCTGCTATTTTGTCCCTTGACGTGTTTGCTTGTGTTCAGGAAACTTCTCAGCTTTTGGTTTAATCCAGTTGTGCTGATTTTCCCTGTATTGTATGTTGTCCTTCCCTTCACCTAAGATAATTCTTATCTACTATCTGGTGGCTCAGTGCTTAATTTCTACAGCTACTAACCAAAAGATCGGTGGTTCAAATCCACCAGGTGCTCCTTGTAAACCCTATGGGGAAGTTCTACTCTGTCCTATAGGGTTGCTATGAGTTGGAATAAACTCAACAGCAGTGGGTTTTACCTAGTTAGTGAATTCCCTGTCCCTCCCTCCCTCCCTACCCTTATAACCATCAAAGAATATTTTCTTCTGTGTTTAAAACTTTTCTTGAGTTCCTACAAATGTGGTCTCATACAATATTTGTCCTTTTATGACTGACTGATTTCACATAGCAAAATGTCTTCCAGATTCACCCATGTTGTGACAGGTTTTGGGAATTCATCATTGTTCTTTATTGTTGTGCGGTATTCTGTTGTGTGAATACAGAATAATTTGTTTATCCATTCATCTGTTGATGGACATCTACACTGTTTCCATCTCTTTGCTATGGTGAACAGTGCTGCAATGAACATAGGTGTGCACATATCTATTTTTCCAATGGCTCTTATTTTTCTAGGATATATTCTAAAGAGTGGAATTGCTGGATTGTATGGTACTTTTATTTCCAGATTTTTAAGGAGGTGCCAACTCAATTTCCAAGGAGATTGTACCATTTTACATTCCCACCAGCAGTGTATAAGTGTTCCAGTCTCTCTACAACCTCTACAACATTTATTATTTTATGCTTTTGGATTAATAATAGCCTTGTTGGGGTGAGACGGTATCTCCTTTTAGCATTGATTTGAATTTCTGTAATGTCTAAAAATGATTGTGAGCATTTCCTCATGTATCTGTTCGCTGCCTGAATGTTTTCTTTGCTGAAGTGCCTGTTCATGTCTTTTGCCCATTTTTTAAATTGGGTTACTTGTTTTTTTGTTGTTGTTGTTGGAGTTTTGCAGTATCATCTAGGTTTTAGAGATTTGACCATGTTCAGATATGTCATACCCCCCAATTTTTTTTCCCAGTCTGTAGGCTGCCTTTTTATTCTTTTAGTGAAGTCTTTTGATGAGCATAAGTGTTTGATTTTTAGGAGCTCCCAGTTATCTAGTTTCTCTTCTGGAGTTTGTGCATTGTTAGTGATGTTTTAAATACTGTTTATGCCATGTATTAGGGCCACTATCATTGTCCCTAATTTTTCTTCCATGATCTTTATCATTTTAGGTTTTATATTTAGGCCTTTGATTCATTTTGAGTTAGTTTTTGTGCATGGTGTGTGGTAGGAATCTTGTTTCTTTTTTTGCACATGGATATCCAGTTATGCCAGTACCATTTGTTAAAGAGGCTGTCTTTTCCCTGTTTATCGGACTTTGAGCCCTTGTGAAACATCAGCTGCTGACAGGTGGATAAACTTATGTTTGGATTCTCAATTCTGTTCCTTTGTACTATGTACCCATTGTTGCACCAGTACTAGGCTGTTCTGAGTACAGTGGATGTATAATAGGTTTTAGAATCACTTAGCATATGGTTCTTCTCCAGTAGTGCTTTACTTATCTGGGGCCTCTTCCTTTTCCATATGAAGTTGGTGATTTGTTTTTCCATCTCGTTAAAAAATGCCATTGGAATTTGGGTAGGGATTGCATTTAATCTGTAGATCACTTTGGGTGGAATTTATATTTTCACGATGTTGAGTCTTCCTATCTGTGACAAAGGTAAGTTTTTCCACTCAGGTAGATCTCTCTTGGTTTCTTTTAACAGTGTTTTGTAGTTTTCTTTGTATAGGTCTTTTACATCTATGGTTAGATTTATCCCAAAAGTATTTTCTGTTCTTGGGGAGCTATTGGAAGTGGTATTACCTTGGTGACTTCCTCTTCAAAGTTTTATTTGTTGGTGTCAGGAATCCAACTGATTTTTGTATGTTTATCTCATATGTTGACCCTTTGCTGAAATCTTCTATTAGTTTCAGTAGTATTGTTGTGGATTCCTTGGGGTTTTCTGTGTATAAGATCACATCATCTACAAACAGGGGTACTTTTAATTCATCCTTTTTAATTTTGATGCCGTTTATTTCTTTTTCTTTCCTAATTGCTCTGGCTAGGACCTCCAGCACAATGTTGAATAAGCACAGTGATAAAGTGCTTCCTTGTCTGGTTCATGTTCTAAAGGGAAATGATTTCAGACTCTCTCCATTTAGGCTGATGTTGGCTGTTGGCTTTGCATAAATACCCTTGATTATGTTCAGGAATGTCTTTTCTTTTCCTATTTTGCTGACAGTTTTTTATCAGGAACGGATGTTGGACTTTGTCGAATGCCTTTTCTGCATCAATTGATAGGATCATTTGTTTCTTATCTTTTGTTTTATTTATGTGTTGGATTACATTGATTGTTTTTCTAATGTTCAACCATTCCTGCATAAAAAAATGAATCCTACTTTGTCATTGTGTATAATTTTTTGATTTGTTGTTGAATTCTATTGGCTAGAATTTTGTTGAGGATTTTTGCATCTGTGTTCATGAGGGATATTGGTCTGTAATTTTTTTTTTTTTGGTGTGGTGTCTTTACCTGGTTTTGGTACCAGATTTATTCTGGCTTCATCAAATGAATTCAAGAGTACTTCATCCTTCTGTATGCTCTGCAATACCTTTAGTAGTAGTGGTGTTAACTCTTCACTGAAAGTCTGGTAGAATTCTCTAAGGAGCCTATAAGGGCCAGGGCTTTATTTTTGTAGGGAGTTTTTAAATTACCTCTCCATCTCTTCTTTTGTTATAGGTTTATTTAGTTTTTCTACCTCTGTTTGTTTTAGTTTAGGTAGGTAGTGTGTTTTTAGAAATTTGCCCATTTCCTCTAGATTTTCAGCTTTGTTGGAGTAAAATTTTCCATAATATTCTGTTATGATTCCAAGATCTATCATGAGGTATAATGTTGTCAGTGATATGATAATATTCATATGCCAAAAAAGACCAGTTAATACTGCTATTACTGTTATTATTCAAATTTACTCAACCAATTCCGGATATCTTAATTCATCAGAATTGTAATCAAAATCCACTGTTAATTACTAGTTATTAGAATTTTAAAGTTGGAAAAATACAAGGATTGCTAGATGGAAACTATGGTGATAGAAATTATGCCAGGGATTGCATGTACAAATATAGCAAGACCAACAAATTCTTCATTATAAATAGCATTTTTCAACAAAAGAAATGGAGACTATATATGTGGTCTTTGGCAGAAAGAATACACAGGAATCAAATTGAGTACATCTATGGAAAGAGATGATGGAGAGGCTCAATATCATCAGTAAGAACAAAACCAGGCACCAACTGTGGAACTAACAATTGATTGCTCATATGCAAGTAAAAGTTAAAGCTGAAGAAAACTAGAGCAGGTCCCTGACAGCCAAAATATGACGTTGAATATATACTGCCTAAAATTAGTAATTATTCCAAGTATTGATTTGTCATATTGAACTCTAATGACCTCAGATTAAACAAGTTTGGATGCTATCAAAGACAGCAGAACTAAAGGAATCAAAAGATCATTAAAAGACAAGAAAGTAAGACAAAACTAAATGGATGTCAAAAGGTACTCTGACACTTGTTCTTAAATGTAGAGCAGCTGAAGCAAAAGAAGAAATAATAAAGTTGAAAAGAAGATTTCAAAGGCAGGCTCAAGAAGACAAATTAAAGTATTATGATGAAATGTGCTAAGACCTGGACTTAAAAACCAAAAGGGAAGGACATGTTCGACCTTTCTCAAGCTGAAAGAATGGAAGAAAAAATTCAAGATATGTGAGTAAATTTTATGGTATGTTATTTATAGCTCAATAAAAGGATTTAAACAATAAAAGTAACAAGAAAAAAATCCAATTTTTCTGACTTTCTGGATGTGAAATAAAAGATATATCCATGTATAAAGCACTTAAAAGATGCAGAACACATACTCACTTGAGTAGGAATTAAACGTCTTTATGGTTAGAAAAATCATGAAAATGTAATGACTTTGAAAAAATAAAACCTTGAAAAAATTCTTATATTTTATTTCTATGTCAATTATTTCCTTTAAGTTCAGAATTTCCATAGAATCAATTGGTTGTGATGGTCATAGAAGAGTTCCATGAAAAAGTGAGCTTTAAAAATGAAAATATTTCCTATGAGAGAATAAATGTTGAATTTTCATTGTGTCTGCTCTAGGGTTGACTGATTTCTATTGCTCCAAGTAATAAAAGAATATTTTGATCTAATAATTATGTAAATAGACAGGTACATCTGATCTTGTACTTTCCCGTTATTTCATATATTGTGCATTTTGCTGGTATTTAAGTAATATAATATCATATTAAATATTTGTATTCTTCTCATCAAGGAGACTATACAGGTTTGTTATTGTTGCTAGCTGCTGTTATATACAGGCAAGACTGGCTATAATTATGAGGTGAACTTCTGCTAGAATATGACACAGTGGAAACTGGGAGAAACACCACATATTGCAGTAAAGGGCATACCCCTCACAGTTTTAGGATGTGCCATTCACATATGCTAGAAATTAGAATATCACTCTTCCTGTAACTTGACTTCTGAGACTTCTTCTCCTCAGCATTTGTGTTCACCTTTCCACCAGTTTACTCTTTCTCCACGGAATCCCCCAACATATGTAATACCATTTTGTCAATTCCCGCAGCCCCCTCTGCTTAGTGGTAATTTTCTCTAATAGAAAAATCATATGCAGGTACTATTTGATGCTCGGTGGGAGGGCTCAGTCCTTGGACAAGGACATCATGACTGGTATAGTAGAGGGTCTGTTAAAAATAGGAAGACAATCAACGAGATGGATTGACAGTGACTGCAACAATGGGCTCAAAGATAGCAAAGATTGTGAGGTAGTGCAGGACAAGACACTCTTTCGTTCTATTGTTCGTGGGGTTTCTTTGATCAGTGTTAACTCCAGGCACCTAACAACAACTATTAAGATTATTGGTGATCATTAAATATTTTAATGAATCACAGATTATTTCTTATTGTAACTTGTAATAATATTTAACTTGTATAACAAGCTCCTCAGTATTTTCTTATCATTCTTTCTCTTTCTCTCTCTTATTTTCAGGAGCTCCTTCGAGGAAAAACTACATAAGTGGATTAGACAAATTTCTTTTCTTTTCATGGATATCGCTGAGTTGCGTGTTGTTCCCTTTGGTCTCTATGATTACTGTTGTGGGAAGCTCTCTGATGTTCGCAATAATCTTGGCAATACCCAATATATTGCACATTTACAGATGGTTCTTCCACATCTTATGCTATATAAATGGCAAAACCCAGAACTCCAGGGTGCCCAACTTTCACAATTGTATGTAGTGCTTCTGTCTCTCCTCATTGTATCATCTAGAAATTCTATTCCCGGGCATGTAATGAACACTCAATAAGTAAATGCATCACTCAAACATTAGCTCAAGAAAAAGAATTTATTTCATTTAGAAACAGAAAAAGGAAATGAAAAAATATCCAGTATTGGGGATTGATGGCTCTCATTTGTTCAAGTAGCTCATCAAAATCAATGTTAATGCATCTGGCAATCTTTTGTCCTTAAACTACATTTTCCCCAAATTGAAGTTCACACTGCATCAAAGTACAGGAAGTAGATGATGATGGCAAATAAATCTTCTCACAGACCTCATTTTTTAAGGAAGTGACATCAGTCCTTTCTTCATTTTTAAAAGGTGGCTGAACTCCTCAAGGCAAAAGTCTACAAATCATTTGTTAAAATGAGAACATCCCTGTTTATTTATTTATAACATCTTCCTTTTTTAAAAAAAAAAAACAAACAAACCCATGCAGTCCAGGTGATTCTGACACCTAGTGACCCTACAGGACAGATTAGAACTGCCCCCTAGGGTTTCCAAAGAGATGCTGGTGGGTTCCAATGGCTGACCCTTGGGTTACCAGATGAGCTGTAACCACGGTGTCACTGTGGCTCCTGTTCTTTACTACTTTATGATAATTCCCGATACCTGCCACTGGACGTTTATTATAAACCTGCTCAGAGTATGTTATGCATCCACATTGTGATGGTGTCCCATTATGTAGTTCGAACAAAACGTGCATCCAAATGAATCGTTAGCTTGCTGTACCAGTTTACTAATTCATTGTCTCTATGGAATTTATTTTCTCTCCCAGACATTATCCTAGGCATTCACTACTTTTTGAACCTCACTGCTATTTCTCTTCTTTTAATCTGATATGCTCTGTCATCTCAGGGATGACATCATTAAAGCAGAAAATTGACATTAAGAAGTTGTTTACACTAGCTGTTCTGAAACTGGAACCTGGAACCTGGAGCAAGACCATGTCTGAAACTTGATTCTAATGCTTAAGACCACATTGAACTTGGACTATTTATTTATCATTTGTGAGTTGAACTTGGTTCATTTATTTACCCTTTCTGAACCTCCATTTTATCATCTAAAATACCTAAATATTAACAGAAACTGCTTCACAGAGCAGTTGTGAAAATTAATTAAATCTTGAAGAATGACAATGATAAGCAGTCAAGAAGTATGAGATATCATTACCTGGATGTGCTCATTGTTGCTGTGGACCACTTGGCGTGACTTGTCTCATCCAATAAGCCAGAGACTCAAGTGGGAGTGTAGAAAGGCACGGTTATTTCATTGTGCAAGGGAAGAAACAGTTGGGGCTGATGTTGCCATACTGCTCGGTGAGAAAGAGGCAAAAGGTTACCTTTAAGGGGTTTACGAGTAGGAAGCCCATTCAAGTTACAACAGCAACACTATTAAGCATAGTACTTAGGTGCAATGTGGTGTAAATGTAACTTCATACATAGTGTGTTCAGAATATGGTGGTTAAACTCTACCCAGAGATGGAGAATTTACTATGTACTATATGTATGTATGTATGTACTATGTATGAGGTTTAAAAGGTTATCTTGAATGTCCACATGGCATCTAAGCCAGTTTCTGCCAATTTCCTCTAGTTTGGTCAGCATCTAAAAAAGAGGGGAACCAGGATTTTAATGTGAAGTTATAGGGAATATCAAGCAAAGAAAGCAAAATTCTAATGTAAAGCTAAGGGGGGTGCCAAGCAAGCTGCTCGAGGCTGACCTTTCAGTAAGCACTTTAATCACTGTGCCACCAGGGCCCCAACACTTTCTTATCTACTATAAAATTTACTTAACTATTGTATTTGTGATCTATCTCTTCACTTCAGGGAAGGCAAAAGTTTTTACACTTTTGTTCATCAGTGCATTTAGAAGAGTGACTGACACACAGGATATTTACAAATATATGTGGAATATATTTGTGCTAGCTATACTCTTTGGGGAAACCCAGGTGGAGTAGTGGTTAAGTGCTATGGCTGCTAACCAAAGGGTTGGCAGTTCGAATCCACCAGGCGCTCCTTGGAAACTCTATGGGGTGGTTTTACTCTGTCCTATAGGGTCTTTATGAGTCAGAATTGACTTGACGGCACTGGGTTTGGTTTTTTGGCTTATACTCTATGGAGGCACACAGACAAGTTTTGAAACCCATCATGTATTTCATAGGAACCATATGACGCATCAAACTATAGAAAAGATGTTGCATATTTTTTTCCATGCCCTAGGTAGGGCAGACTTTACATCTTTGTTCCTCAAGCTATAAATCAAGGGATTCAACATGGGAATCACCAGGGTGTAAAATATGGAAGCTACTTTATCAGCCGGAAAGGAATGACTGGACTTGAGCTGCATGTATATAAAGATTAAAGTCCCATAGAACACTACCAAGATTGTCAGATGGGATCCACAAGTGGAGAAGGCCTTGTGCCTGCCCACAGATGAGTTCATCCTGAGAATGGCTACAAAAATGAGCATGTAAGAAACAAGAACTATTAAAAGGGATGTAATCAAATTAATAGATGCTAAGATGAGAAAGACCAATCGAATTTCATGTGTGCTTGAGCAGAGCAAGTATAATAAGGGGTTAATGTCACAATAGAAATGACTGATCACATTGTAGCCACAGAAGGATAAGTTAAAAATCTTTATGGTGACAAGAAGAGAAACAGACATGCAATAAATATAGAGGATTGCCACCAGCACCTGACACAACCTTTGTGACATGACGACTGTGTAGAGAAGAGGGTTACAGATGGCCACGTAGCGGTCGTAGGACATTGCTGACAGAATAAATAGTTCACCATTTATGAACAAGACAAAGAAAGCTAGCTGTGTAGCACAAAAATAATAGGAGATTGTATTTTCATCCACAACAAAATTGACTAGCATTTTAGGTCCCACAGTTGTTGAATAGCCAAGATCAGCGATAGCCAGGTGTCTGAGAAAAAAGTACATGGGTGTTTGTAGAGTAGAGTCTATCTTGGTGAGGATGATGATGCCCAAATTGCCCACCACTGACATCATGTAGATGATGAGGAACAGCCCGAACAATGGAGCCTGCAGCTCTGGGCGGTCTGTGATTCCCGTCAGAATGAATTCATTCAGCACTGTTAGGTTGTGTTTGCCCATCTAGGTCTATCAGGAAACCTGTTCTAGATAGAGACATCAGCATAGTCAATAGGTTTTATGTAGCATCATCTGGTAGATTTTTAGTATACAAATGCAATATGCTAAATGAATAAGATAAATCCAAGCTTTCCAATATACTTATTAGACATTAAACTCACCTCCCACAAATAAAGTATAGGCATATGAAGATAGAGAGAGAGGGAAAGAGGGAAAGAAAGAGAAATCTAACTTGTTATCAGTTGGGTAAAATTTGCTCCCCAAAGAACATTTGTCAAGGCATGGGACATTTTGGATGTCACAACCAGGAGAAGGGTTCTACTCGTATCTAATGGAAGCCTGGGATGTTACTAAACATTCTACTATATATAGGGTAACTCCCACACAATGACAAAATTTCTTGTCCAGAATGTCGGTATGTCGGAAGTTGAGAAACCCTGTAGTAAACTGAGATAGAGATAGACACAGATAAAGACACAGGTGTAAGTGTATGTGAACATGTAGATGTAGACATACTTTTACATACACATGCATATATACATATACACAATACATATACATCTACATGTACATAGATGGGATTCCTGGTGGAGCAGTGGTTAAGAGCTTGGCTGTTAATCATTAAATTGGGTTTTTGAATCTACGAGCCACTCCTTGTAAAACCTATGGAGCAGTTCTATTCTGTCCTCTAGCGTCTCTATGAGTCAGAATCAACTTGATGGCAACTTTTTTTCATGCATATAGATGTATGAAGCAAAAATAAAAAATTAAAAAATTTTAATTGGTAGGTGTATGGATGATTACTAAACATTTTCTTTTCATTTATATAATGACATTTATAAAATTATTATACAAATGTTAATTTCATTATAAAAGTTTTAAAGCGCAAATTCACCAGATGCGTGGAAACATTTAATATGCCTTACTTGAAAACATGGTGCTATACTAAATTACACTTAAGTGGGACATAAGTAGAGCCTAGACCCAGCTCGTAACTACGGATTGGAAAGGACACCAACTTGGGAGAGTGAATACTATAGCTTCATAATTCTGCTACAGAATTTTTAATACTGCATATGCTTCCTTTACTTTCATATTATTTAGACATGATGATGTTTCAAAGATGCTTGGGAGCATTTAGCCTCTGAAACAAAGTCTGAATATTTGAAAAATAATAATAATGTGAAATATTGAAAAGTAGAATGCTCACAGAACAGACTCAGAAATCTTATTATTTTGTAATGACTTTGCCATTGAATAAAGGTGGGACCCTGCAAGTGTCACTGAAACATTCTGGGTATTGGTAAAATATGGAAATAGTCTATCTTTTTACCTGCAGTGAAGCCTCTGTCTTGACTCTCCCAAGTATTTCTTAACAGGACAGAGCGAGAAGAATTTATGGCTTTTTTTTTTACCCTTGGAGACCCTCCCTGAGGAAATGCCAAGGATTGTTCCCGAAGCATTTGAAAGCTTAACGAAATACCTGAAGATGGTTGGTTAATTGTCCAGGACATTTTGTATTCACCAGTGACCAAATTTTTATTCATATTGTGTGTATGCAGGTCTATGTTCATCTATTTCATGTAGTCTTGCATTTTACTCTTTGTTAACATTCATTTTTACCACATGGGGATCTGGATTAAAATATTTTATCTGTAAAACAGAACTGTCAATATTCCCGTTTCTACAGTGGTCTCTTCAAATGGATGACAAGTGATGAAATGCTTAAACATTTTCTTATTGCATTATTTAGAAGACTTAAATGAAATAAAAGTAATGCATTGTGCATGTGTGAAGTATTACTTCCCAGTTTACTGTTATTTTTGTTATTGTTGCTGTTATTGCTATATTCAAAGTTTTTTTTTCCTTTTTGACCTCATAAACAGAAATATTTCCCTTGCTTCTCTTTTCATAGTCAATTGGCATCGTGTGTTTATGTATTTGCTTGTTTGTTTTATTTTCCTTCATATTTCAGTATTTTATGTTTTTTCATTCTGTCCAAACCTCATTCCAAAACTTTTTCTCACCTTGACACATGTTCTGCTGTGGTTCATATAATGCTCTACCATATCAACACACCCTCAGAAGGTGTGATCTTTTGTGTGTAATGTGTCACTATGAATACATATTTACTGTGTTTTAAATATTTCTGCTCCATTTTGTTATCATAAATATTTCTAATGTATCCATTTGTCACTTTTTTTTTTTTTTTTTGCTTATTTCTCCCATATAATGGTATGTATGTGAGGTAGAGGCTAAGAGTCCGACTGTTAACCAAAAGATCGGCAGTTCAAATCCACCAGGTGTTCCTTGGAAATGCTGTGGGGCCATTCTACACTACCCTATAGGGTCATTATGAGTCAGAATCGACTCGACAGCACTGGACTTTGTTTGGTTATATATCTATATCTCACTGCTAACTGAAAAGCTGGCTGTTTGAACCACTAGCCTTTCCAGGGAGAAAACACGTGGGCACCTGCACCCCTAAAGGTTACAGCCTAGGCAACCCTACGGGACAGTTCTACTCTGTCCTATAGGTCCCTGTGATTTCCAATGGACTGGATAACACCTAAGGAAACAAATATTCTTGAATGGTACACATTTTGTTGCCTCCAACAGAACATAGTTTGGCTTTCTTGCTTCACGCATGTTATCAGGAAAGACCAGTTTCTGCATGAGGACATGATATTTGGTGAAGTAGAGGGCCAACAAGAACGAAAAAATCTCTCTACGCGATGAATTGACACAGTGGCTGCAACAATGCAGTTGAACACGCTGATGATTGTGAGGCTAGGACAGGGCCAGGCAGCGTTTTCTTCTGCTTTACATAAGGTCGCCATGAGTTGAGGTCACTCAATGGCGGGTAACAACAACAACCTTTGGTGAATGACGGTTTTCACTTCCCATGATTCTATTGAGGTCCATCCACCCTGTCGTGTGCATCAATACTTTGTTCTTTTTTACTGCCGAGTATTATTTCATGTATGGATTTAGTGCAGTTTAAGTATCCATTCACCCGTAGAAGGACATTACGGGTTGTTACTACTTTTTAGCTATTATAAATAATGTTTCTTTGAACATTTGTGTAAGGGTTTTTATATGAACATAAGTTTTCACATCTGTGGGATAAATGTCTAAGTGTGAGTTGTTTTAATTTTGACGGAGTCCAATGTATCAATTTGTATTTCTCATCCATATATTTGTATGTACTAGTAATTCAGTAGTTTTTTTTATTGAGTGGTATTAACTTGTTGGAAATACCACAATTTATTTATCCATTCCCAAGTAGATGAACATTTGGGTTGATTCTAGTTTTTGAGTATTACAGATAAAGTTGTTATGGACATTTGTTACATGCATTTATAAGGATAGTTGCTGTCATTTCACTTGGGTAGATATGAGTAAATTGGTAAAATTTTAGGGTAAAACTACGTTCAGCTTTTTAAGACCCTGATGCTTAAAACAAATTATTTTTTTAAGTATTTTCATCATTTTAATTTTCCACTAGCAGTTGATGAACATTCCATTTCCCCCACATACTTACCAAATACCTAATATTCTAATAGATGTATAGAGTTATGTTTTAAATTGAAATTCTTTGCTGAAAATGAACTGAACATTCTTAATGCGCTTATTGGCCAGTGGAATAGCCGTATGAATAAGTGAGTGTTTGTTTGTGTGATCATTTTTGTGGCCTTTTTATTATTATTATATTATTATTATTATTTTTGTGCTTTGGGGCCTATCACTGTATGTATTTTGGAGACCTGGTGGAAAAGTGATAAAGAGCTGTGCAGCTAACCAAACAAATGTTTGGCAGTTCGAATCCACCAGCTGCTCCTTAGAAACCCTGTGGGGCGGTTCTACTTTTTCCTATAGGGTCACTATGAGTCAGAATCTAATTGACACCAATGTGCCACGGGGATGAGGGTACATATTATGGACACAGGCCATTTATGAGACATATTTTATGAAAATATTATATTCCAGAATTTAACTTGTTTTTATACAAGTGTTTTGTGAAAAGCAAAAGTTTTAATATTTCAAGTGGTCAAACCTTTTATGGATTTTGTTTTTGGTGTTATATCCATGAAATCTCCAAATGTATCTATAGAATCAATGAAGGCCTACTTAAAATCCAAAAGACTTTTTTTAAAAAATGTAAGCTGAGAGTCAATTCACCAATAAATGCTAAGTTATTTTTTTAGTTCTATGTATTGTAGGCTGTATTAGATTTTTTACATTAAAAAAAACCATGTCATCTATCAATAAATAAAAGTTTCCTCTGTCTTTTCCAATCTGGATGCTTTCTGTTTATCTATTGATTTAATTTTTTATTGCCTTCTTCTGTTGCCTAGAATGGCCACTAAAATGTGGAATAGATTTGGTGAGAGTAGGCTAACTTGTTTTGTGTCTGGTTTTACTGAGACTGTATTTAAACATTCACACCATGTGTGATGATAACTGTAGGCTGTTCATGGGTACCCTCTTTCAGTTTGAGAAAGTTCCATTTTAATATTAATTTTGTCAAAGTTTTATCACAATTATTGGTACTTTTAAAATGCTTCTCTACATCTATTTATATGGCATTGTTTGCCATTTTTTTTGAATTATGGAGAATGTCATTAATTGATTTTTTAATGAAAAACTAACCATGCATTTCTGGGGCATGCCTAATTTGGTGTACTATTATCTTACACATCGCCAAAGTCAATTTCTTAATTTTTTCTTTAGATTTTTCACCTATGTGCTTTGTTGTTTTCTTTTAATGCCTTTGTCTGCCTTTGATATCAGGGTGAAGCTATCCTCATACAGGAAAAGCAAAATACCCCTCCCTTCAGTGTTGTAGAGGCATTTATGTAAAACTGGCTCATTCTTTTTCCCTAAATGCTTAACAGAATTTCCCCAATCCAGCCACGTGAAATGATTGGGAATGGGGAGTGTTTGAAATTTCCATTTTGATACCCTCTTTTTAAATGATATTTTTCTCATGTGTTTTCTAGTCTCTACATACATGGAAATATATCATAACCCACCTCATAGGGTCCTATTCTAAAACCCAGATTGGATTATTTTTTTAAAAGACCACCTTAGCATATCTAAAATTTAATTTTTTCTCATTACAAGTTTTTTGAATATTAAAAGAATAAGAAAATATACATGGGAAGTTAGGAGGGAATATGGAGGAACTATGTCCAGAAATCATGGCAAATACATAAAATGCTACATATCACACCTCTCTCACTAGAAACACAGCATGGCCCAACCATGGGTTTTCTCTTTATGCTTCTTCCAAGCAGAGTAATCGAAATGATGAATTCAAACAGTAGATGCTGGTCCAAATAAAGTGCACGCTCATATTCATCAAGTTTAAGAAAATTCAGGCAAACAAAAACAAGGCAAAAACATAACCCATCATACAATAGACCTCTTATGCAAGGGTACATAAGCGATTAGAAAATGACTTCTAAACGAGAGTAATTATTGTTTTCTAGAGAGATAAGGATAACAATCTATGAGACAAAAACATGGAATTAGGAAGTACTATTTTTTATCAACCTGGGACGGAAAAAATGAGAACACCTGGAAACTTCTGTGGTTGACTTCAATAGATTTATCTTAGCAGGTATACCCACTGACACAGGCAAAATGGGCTAACTTAGACAAAACCAGGTATCAAGCTGATCCTGTTGAATATGTTAATTTTGTTACTGTTTATATTAATATTACAATATAGTAACAATAAAAATAATAACAAAATATACAGACCCTAAGGCCTCAAATATAAAGTAAGGGCACTGATGATGAAAGAGAGGGATTTCAACATTTAGAAAGTGGACATTTGAGCAAAATCAGATGACCGAGTACTTCGAATCAACCACCACACTGAGCCCTCTTTTAATCAGAATTACCCACCCAGGGCAGAGTGTGAGCAATAAAACAGAAAGTGTGTTGGAGTTTGAACACACACACACACACACACACACACACACACACACACACACACACAGACACTTTCTACATTTTTTTTCCTACTAAATAAGGAAAACACCAGGTACTTGGAAATCATTGTGTATCTACTAGAATTTCACTATCCCACTAAAAATAGTCAATTTCCTTTTTTTTAATCTAACACCCCCAACACATTCTAATATACTATCAACTTTCTTAATTATTACACTTGTAATGCAGCACTTCTGCTCAAGGAAGGCAACGCTTTGTACTGTTTCATTTATTAATCTATTTACAGCCTTAGTAGAGTGACTGGTAGAAGGCGATATAGAAATACATGTTATCTGTGCTTTTGGGCTTGCTATCCCCTCTAGAGGCAGAAAGAAAAAAGTTTAAAGCCCATAATGTAATTTATATGAATCATATGTTACACTGAACATTGAGAAAATATATTGCATAATCGTCCTAAAGCCCTATGTAAGGCATATTTTATGTCTCTATTCCTCAAACTGTAGATCAAGGGATTCAACATGGGGGTCACCAGGGTGTAAAATACGGAAGCCACTTTATCAGTGTCAAAGGAATGACTGGACTTGGGCTGCACGTACATAAAGGTTAAAGTCCCATAGAACACTACCGCCACAGTCAGGTGGGATCCACAGGTGGAGAAGGCCTTGTGCCTGCCCTCAGCTGAGCTCAGTTTGATAATGGATACAATTATGAGTGTGTAAGAAACAAGAACTGTGAGAAGGGATGAAATCAGATCCAAAACAGATAAGATGACAATGACCAATTTGATTTCATGCGTGTCTGAGCAGAGCAAAGATAATAAGGGGAGACAGTCACAGTAGAAATGCCTGATGACACTTTCTCCACAGAAGGATAAATTAAAAGTCTTTATGGTGACCAGGAGAGAAACGAATGTGCTATAGAGATAGGAGATCGTCACCAGCACCCAACACGTCCTTTGTGACATGATGACTGTGTAGCGCAGAGGGTTACAGATAGCCACATAGCGGTCGTAGGACATTGCTGACAGAATAAAAAATTCACTAGCTATGAACATAATAAAGAAAGCTAGCTGTGTAGCACAAAAATAGTAGGAGATTGTATTTTCATCCACAACAAAATTTGCCAACATTTTGGGTCCCACAGTTGTTGAGTAACCAAGATCAGTGATAGCCAGGTGTCTGAGAAAAAAGTACATGGGAGTTTGTAGCCTGGAGTCCATCTTGGTGAGGATGATGATGCCCCAGTTGCCCACCACTGAGATCATGTAGATGATGAGGAACAGCCCAAACAATGGCACCTGCAGCTCTGGGCAGTCTGTAATTCCCAGCAGAATGAATTCTTTCAGCAGTGTTAGATTATGCTTGTCCATCTAGGTCTACCAGGAAACCTATTCTGGATAGAGACATCAGCATCATCAATAGCTTTTATGTAATATCATCTGGGAGATTTTTAGTATACAAAACCAGTATGAATAGTATAACTCCAAATGTTCCATTTTAAGATATCTGAATATGTACATACCCAACTCCCAACAATTTGACACACGCATATACACATACACCTATTAGATAGATTGATGGGTACATTGATAGATAGAAGAAACAAAAGTGAATATGTTAAACCTTTAAATAAATACATGGATATTTATTGTACTCTTCTTAAAATTTTTGTCTTTTTCACATACCAAAAAAAAATACGTGGATATATTTTGAACCCTCTCCTCCAAAATATTATGAAAACTCATATTTATAGATGGACCAGGGTAGAGCCATCAACATACTAGACAGGTTGTGGATAGATATATAATTGATCACAGTGGAAATTATTTGCCTTTATACATGAAAACATCCCTAGAGAGATATGTATATAGATGCAACCTCTGCTATACCTCCATTTGTAATGTATAAAATGCTTTACTTTGAGCAATTAAGATAAGTTATATGAATCTTTTTATCCCCATCTGGAAAAATCATACCCCACCTCTTTTTTGCAGGGTTGTTAGGAAGGATAAATGAGAGTTAAATGGTTCAATGTGTCTACAATACTTGAAAATAACCCTAAAATACTATGTGCCAAGTACTGTTTGTCTACCTGTCTATTTGTCTGTCTCTCTGTTTGTCTGTATATCTATCATCTATCTGTCATCATCCAGTGTTTTTTGATGTTGACAGAAATTACTTGAAATTATGTATTTTTTCTTGTTGTTAATTGTTTTGATCTTTAAGATATTTACAGGTATATTCTGGACTGTGACTTAAGTTCTTTGCCACCATTTTCAAGATGAATAGGTTCGTTAAAATGTTATCCTTATAACTGACCCCAGCCCCATAGTCCGTAACACCCATTCTATGACTAACGTTTCTAACAGTGCCATTCTTTAGATTACTTCCTTTACTGGTCTAATTAAAATACTTTCTCCTCTAACTGGGCATTCTTATTGTAATTGACACATTCTAAGTTTTTTGTAACTAATCAGGTGTATTTTTATTTTCTCCATGGAGGAACCTGAACTTTCTGAGGAAATCTGGACAAATAGGGAAAACTTGATGCCATAAACTCCCCCTTGTAAAAAAAAGTATCCTCTACCTTTTATGAAAAAGAAAGTTTAAAAAAATTACGTTATGACAGTAACATAGGAGAAAAAGAAAATATAATGATGATGACTCTATGTGAGTTACTGGAAGTTTTAAAATCTTTTAGAACATGAAGCATGTTCCATTAAACATCGAAACATTGGAACTTTTACATGGCATGAGATAGCACAAATAAATTTAAGTATAATCTTTAAAAAATGTAACTGAATGTTCCACAGATGATTTTAAAAAAAAGGATAGCCCTACAGGTTAATATAACAAAACTGTAGGTTTAAAACTTGGTGATATCACTGCTTCATAAGTATGTGTGTATGTCTTTCTACCTACCCACATATCTATCTATCATCTATCTAATCTATATATTTACCTATCTATCATCTATCTATCTATTTATCTATCTACCTATCATCTATCATCATCTATCTATCATCTATCTGTCATCTATCTTCTATCATCTATCTATCTATCTATGTATCTATGTATCTATCTATCTATCTATCAATCATCTATCTATCATCATCTATCTATCATCTATCTATCATCATCTATCTATCTACATATCTCATTATCTATCTGGCATGTACCTAATTCTGAATACTATGAGCAGAGGAGTCTCTGGGTAAACTATCAGCATACAAATACAGAAATTAATCCCCAAGCATTAAATTATAAAAGTGAATAAATGAAGTACACATTTATCTCTTATAAAACCTATCAAGAATAATGGTGGAAAGCAGACAAAATTGAATCAAAATTCTTAATATTTTTCCGTGGCTTTGCTATCAATTAAAAATGGGGCTATGAAAATGTCATTAAAATGGTCTAGAATTTAGTAAAACATGGTACTACATAAAAAATTCTACCTTTTACCTGTAATGAATCTTCTTTGACACCCCATGCGTTTCTTAACATGGCATAGCGGGAAAAAACTTATAGCTTTCTCTCAGCTTTTGATGCTCTCCCTGAGGAGATACCAAGCAATGTGTTAATTACATCTGAAGCACCAGAAAGCTTAACAAAACGTCTAAACAATTCGTATTGAGCAGGAAGTAAGTTTCATTTAGATACATTTACTCATTTATTCTCTGTTAAGCTTCAATTTGTCCATCCAAGGATCTAGAGTAAAATATTTTACCTTTTGGCCAAGGCCACTCAATATGCCCCATTTGCATAATGTTCTCAAATGGAATAAAATGAGTATATTTCATAAATATAATGCACCATGTCTTTGTGTTTTTTCCATATTTTTGCTGTTTTTTTTTTTTAACTTGGGGACAGATATTAGTCACTTCGGTACCTACTATTATTACAAATTGCCTGTTTAAGACTTCTCTCTTATTTTATTTTATTAGATTAACATATTCTATTTTATTGGCATGACCCAACATGAGAAGAAATAGCTATGAACATCCATTAATAATTAGAACATGGAATTATGAAGTATGAATACCAGAAAATTCACAGTTGTAAAAAATGAAATGAAACACATAAAGATCAATATCCCAGGCATTTTTTTTAGTGAGCTGAAATGGCCTGGCATTTTCCATTTCGACTTTGACAGTCACATGATGTACTATGACGGAATGAAAAATTGAAGAGGAATGACATCACACTCATCCTCAAAAAGTACATTTCAAGACCTATCATGAAGTACAATGCTGTCGTGATAGGATAATATTCAAAAGCCTCCAAAGAAGATAAGTTAGTACTACTAGTATTCAAATTTACCCACCAAGAACTAATGCCCAAAATGAGGAAACTGAAGATTCTACCAACTTATGACGTCTGAAATACATCAAAATTGCAATCAAAATAAACTGATCATTAATGATAATTAGAATGTGAAAGTTGGAAAAAAGAATTGGTAGTTGGAAGATACGGCCTTGGTGATAGAAACCATGCCAGAGATAACATGTTGGAATATTGCAAGACCAACAAATTCTTTATCACAAATAACTTTTTTCAAGAACAGAAATGGAGAGTATACAGGTGAACCTTGCCAACTGGAACACACAGGAATCGAATCAGCAGCATCTGTTGAAAGAGATGATGGGGAAACTCAATATCGTCAGTCAGCACCTAGCCAGGGGCCGACAGCAGAACAAACCCCTGAGTGCTCACACGCAAGGGCAAGTTGAAGCTGAAGAAAATTACAGCAAGTCCAAGAGAGCCAAAATACGACCTTGAGTATATCCCACCTGAGCTTAGAGATCATCTCAAGAATAGATTTGACACATTGAACCTAATGACCAAAGATTACACAAGTTTGGATTGACATCAGGCATTGTAGATGAAGAATATGAAAGTCATTAAAAAGGAAAGAAAGAGAAAACCAAAACAAATGTCAAAAGAGACTCTGAAACTTGCTTTTGAACATAAAGTAGCTAAAGAGAGTTGAAGAAATAATGAAATTAAAAACACAACTGAAGTTTTCAAAGGGAACCTCAAGAAAACAAAGCAAAGTATTATGAAGAGATGTGCCAAATATCTGGAGTTAAAAAATCAAAAGGGAAGAATATGCTCGACATTTCTCAAGCTGAAAGAACTGAAGAAAAAAACCAAGCCATGTGAGCTAATAATATGAAATGTTATTTACATCTTAATAAAAGGTTTTAATAAATAAAAGTAACAAGAAGAAAATCCAATTTAACTATCTAGATCTGAAATAAAAGATATATTCATGCACAAAGCACTTTAAAAGATGCAGAACCCATGTTTACTTGAGTAGATATTGAAAGTCTTTATGGTTAGGAAAATCATGATAATTTAATGACTTTGTAAAATATAAAGTCTTGAAAAAAGTACTTATGTTTTATTTCTGCGTCAGTCTTTTTAAAATAAGTTAGAAATTTCCGTAGCCTCAATTGTTTCAGATGGACAAAAAAAAAATTCAATGAAGAGATGAGTTTTAAAAATGTGAGCATTTTCTATTAGAGAATAAGTGTTCAATTTTTATTTTGCCTAATCTAGGGCTGACTAATTTCTATTGCTCCAAGTAATAAACTCATATTTTAGGCTAAGAATTATGTAAATAGAGAAATACTTCTGATCTTATACTTTGCTGTTATTTCATATATTATAGTCTGCATGTTTGCTGGGATTTAAAAACTACATTATACTAAATATTTTTACTCTTCTCAACAAGGAGACTATACAGGTTTGTTATTGTTGTTAGGTACTGTTGTATACAGGTAATCCTGGCTATAAATAAAGGGTGAACTTCTGCTAGAATATGTCACTGTGGAAATTGGAAGTCATACCCCACGTTGTAGTGAAGTTCATGCCCCTTGCAGTTCTAGGAATGTGTCAGTCACATATGCTGGAAATTGGAATAACCCTTCTCCTGTACCTTGACTTCTGAGTCTTCCGTACCTCAAAGCACTTCTGTTCAGCTCTCCACTGGTTTACTCTTTCTCTAGGGAATCCAGCTACGTAGGCAGTAAAAATTTGTCAATTCCCTCAGCTCCCTCTGCTTGGTGGTAACTTTCTCTAATAGAGAAATTATATGCAGGTTCTATTTGACACGTGGTGGGAGGGACCAGTCCCTGGAAGAGGACGTCACGGTTGCTACAGTAGAGGGTCAGTGAGAAATAGGAAGCCCCACAACGCGATGGATTGACACAGTGTCTGCCACAACGGGCTCAAACATAGCAAGGACTGTGAGGTGGTGCAGGACAAGGCACTCTTTTCTTCTGTTGTTCATGGGGTTTCTGTGATTAGAACCAACCTGATGACACCTAACAAAAACAACAAGTCTTAAGATTATTGGGGATTGTTGAATATTTTAATGAATCACACATTAGCTCTTATTCTAATTTTAAATAGTACTTAACTTGAAGCTTCTCAGTATTTTCTTATCATTCTCTGTCTCTGTCTTATTTTCAGGAGCTCCTTCAATGAAAACCTGTATACGTGGATTAGACAGTTTTTTTTTTTTTTTTTTTGGTTGATGGATATTCCTTAGTTGTGTATTGTTCCTTTTGATCTACATGACTACTTTGGTGGAAAGCTCTTGGATGTTTACAGTAATCATGGCAATATCCAATGTAGGATAAATTTTCAGCTGGTTCTTTCACATCTTAGGCTACATGGATATCACAACCTACAATTCCATGGTGCCCAACATTCACAACTGCATGTGGTGCTTCTGTCCCTTGCACTGTGTCATCTAGGAATTCTTTTCCCATGCAGGTAATAAAACACTTTATTAGTAAATGGATCAGTAGCTCAAGAAAGAGGGTTTAATTTGAAGAAAAAAAAAAAAAAAAAAAGGCCAGTAATGGGGCCTGATTGCTCTCATTGCTTCAGGATCTCAACTTTAATATATTTGCCAATTTCTTGTCCTTATGTAAAATTCCCCCCAAAATTGAAGCTCACACAGTAACAATGTCCAGGAAGCAGAAGATGATAGGGAATAAATCTCCTCAGAGATCCCCCTTTTTGTGATTAACCTATTTTTTCATTGCAATTTAGATGAAGGTTACAGAACAAAGTAGTTTCTCATTAAACAGTACACATGTTGTTTTAGGACATTGGTTAACCACCCCATGACATGTCAACGCTTTCCCTTCTCAACCTTAGGTACCCTATTATTAATTTTTCTGTTCCCTCCTTCCTTCTAGTCATTGCCACTGGCCTGCTGTGCCTTTTTAGTCTCATTTTATTTTATGGACCTGTCCAATCTTTGGCTGAAGGGTAAACCTCAGGGGTAACTTCATTACTGAGCTGAAAGGGTTTCTGGGGGCCATACACAAAGGGTTTCTCCAGTCTCTGTCCGGCCATCAAGTCTGGCCTTTCTTCCTGAGTTAGAATTTTGTCCTACATTTTTATCTAGCTCCATCCTGAACCCTCTATTGTGACCCCTGTCAGAGCAGTCAGTGGTGGTAGCCAGGCACCACCCAGTTGTACTGGACTGGGTCTTGTGGAGGCCATGGTAGATGAGGTCCATTACTCTTTTGGAGAAATCTTTCCCTTGTACCTTTATTTTTCTTCATTCTTGCTTGCTCCCAAAGGGGTGCAACTAGTGGAGATGGCTGCTCATGGGCTTTTAAGACCCCAGACAGTACTCACCAAAGTAGAATGTAGAACATTTTCTTTATAAACTAAGTTATGCCAAATGAACTAGATGTTCCCCAAGACCATGGTCCCCATAGCCCTTAGCCCAGCAATTCAGCCCATCAGGAAGTTTGGATGTGTCTATGAAGCTGCCATGATCTTGCCTTGTACAAGTTGTGCTGGCTTCCCCCTCAGTGTGTACTGTCTTATCCTTCACCAAAGTTACTCTTTATCTATTGCCTGTTCAGGGTTTTTCCATCCCCATCCCTCTGCTCCTTTGGAGACCCCCCTATTTAATGAAGTAACATCAACCTTGACAAGCCCCTGACCAATTTCTACAAACCATTAGCTATAGGGATTTAGCATTTTTTTTTTTTTTAATTCTACTTCTATCTTAATTTCTGTAAGCTGGCTGAATTCCTCAAGGTGGAAAGCCACAAATCATTTCTTAGAATGGAAAATTCCTTGTTTATTTACTTTTAGCGCCTTCCTTACTAAATCAAAAACCAAGCCTTTGCCAACGATTCAATTCCTACCTATTTCGACCATATTGGACTGAATAGAATTGTTCCCTAGGTTTTGGAAGGAGTGGCTGGTGGATTTGAACTGCCACCCTTTTTGTTAGCAGCTAAGCTCTTAACTACTGTGTCACCAGGGATTCTGTTCCTTACTACTTAATGATAATTCCTGATATCCCCCAATGCACATTTATTATAAACCTGCCAAGACTATGTCTTACATCCACTTCGTGATGGTTTTCCTTTATTTGGTTTGAGCAAGACTAGCATTCAAAATGAACCCATTAGGTACGTGAGTTAATTTATTAATTCATTGTCTTCGTTTCATTTATTTTCTCTCCCAGACATCCTCTTAGTTATTTGCTCTTTTATGAACCCCGTTGGTACCTCTCTTCTTCTAATTTGATACTTTTTGTCATCTCAGAGATGACATCACTAATGCAGAAAATTGCCATTAAGAGGTAATTTAGAGTAGTTGTTATGAGCCTGAAACTTGGAGCTAGACCGAGTTTGAAACTTGGTTCTAATGCTTAAGACCACTCTAACCTTGTACAATTTATTTATCCTTCATGAGTTGAACGTGGATAATTTATTTACCCACTCTGAATCTCCTCTCTTGGGAATCTCATCCATGTAGAAGGGTGTTAGGAAAATAAGTACTTAAGGTTGTCAAATGGCTCACAAGTCCAGTCCTCACTGTTCTGATGATTTTGTGGTTTTCTTCACTCCACGATGGTAGATTCAAACTTTGAACCCATTGAGTTGGAAAGTTTTCGATGTAGCCAAGAGGGCTTCAAAGGGGCAAGTCCACTTCTGCTAAAGAAACCAATCACCAAACTGAAATGGATGGAGGGCACCTTTGTTTCAGGCAGTCTTCTGAGGTGAGTGTATCTGTGAAGAGAAGACAGTGTCACCCAGAGGAACAGCAAATATTTAGTAACTTGAATATGCATGGAGGGAAGGAGGTTAGTCATAATTAAGGCAAGCTATGTTGGTCTTTTCTACGTTGGTCATATTAGGGTTATCTAAGAAAGGGTGCCCATATAATACCTCAAGTGGACTAAGCTTTAGTTTGCCTCTAGGGATGGATCAAACTCTCAGGAAGGCCAAATGCAGCACCTTTTTCCATATCGTTTTTGTCCATTGGTACAGATTTCCTAGGTGTCTCTTCAAAGCCTGGTTAGCCCACTGTACTTTGCAGCTGGACTGGCCTCTCCAGGCTGTGTGTAAGTTCCAATTAATGTCCAGGACTTTTTTGAATCATTTGTACCTCCAAGGTCACAAAATGGGGCCCGCTGTTGCCAACGGAGATGGGATGTCAAATCAAGCGATGGTTTCATTTAGGAGCTGTTTCACAAATTCAGTTGCCTTTTCAGTTCTGCAAGGGTTAGTGAAGTTGTCAATAAAGACTAGCAGATATTTGTAATCCTGGGAGTTCGAGGCATCTCAGTGAAATCAACCTGCCAGTTGTCTCCAGGCATTGCCCCAGTTCACTGGACCCCTGGGGGTGGTTCAGTGTTTTGAGGATTATTTTATCACAGGAGGAGCAGCTATTTACCACTCCTGAAACAGTGGTGTGCACCTTTGATCCAATTAAATGCCTCTTAACCTCGTCACATAATTGTATCAAAAACCTATTGCTCTGTCCTGGTCCATTTTAAGGGACCTGTGTCATTTCCCTCTAAGGCTTCATGTAAAGGCTTGGCAATAAGTCCGAAATTTGGAATCCAGATGTGCCAAAAATCAACCATTCTCCAAAAACCTTATTGCTATCTCCAGTTGGTAAGGGCCACCAATCTGCAGATCGAGTCTTTTCAGGCAGGGAGAATTTCTCAACCTCCCTATCTGATTTTAAACTCAGATAAATCATCTCCATTTTGTTGACCTGAGCTTTTTGCTTTTCAGACCGGACACCCTACATTTCCTAGAAAGTTCAAGACCTCTGTGGTACTCTGGAGGCAAGCATACTCACTGTGGCTAACATTGATTAAACAAACTGGAGGAGTGTACCATTGGTCAGGGTAAATTGTCCCAATTCCTTACCTAAAGTGGGTCTAAAAGGCGTGGTGCTGTTTTAAAACCCCCGGGGACAGACTTGTCTGCAGAGTTGTTGCTTTTTGTCCATTGCCCAGGTCTTTGTACTCAAAGGTAAAAATTTCCTTTTTTTTTTTTTTTTATCTGCTAATATGCAGAAGAATGTATCTTTCAGACCCAGCACAGTGAATCTGGAAAAACTGGGCAACAAGGTCAATAGCAGGATATACAGTTTGGAAACTACTGGGTGGACCATGACTTTTACCTGATTGATGTCTCACAGATCCCGAATAAACTGTTATTCTCCATTTTTTTCTTCACCGTCAGGACAGGGGTGTTGAACTGTGACTGACATGGTCTGAGCAGTCCATGTTTCACGTATCTGGTGATGATTTTGCCCTTACCTGTCAGGCCTCCACTCAGACTGAGTAATGCTTAAGTGGAAGGGAAACTATGCCAGGTTGTGGCTCAACTGCAATGGGGGAACATTTTTGGCACATGCTAGTACCTTGTTGGCCCATACGTATAACCACAGGATCACTGCGTGCTCGATGTCTGGCCCTACTGATCCCTGGTAGTGTCCTTCCATGCTGTAATTGGTGGGCGACTCTGCGGTAAGGGCCAACAGCACTCAAACAGCCATTCTCTGCTGGTACCTGCATCTGCCTGGTCTTTTTATCTAAAGAAATTTGTGCTTGCAGTTTGCACAAGTTTCTTTTCAGCAAGGGAATGGGACGGTCAGATATGTAGAGAAAAGAATATGTTAATGACTTGCCTTCTATACAGCGGGTTAGAGGCTGGAGGAAGGGATGGTTCTTCTCTTACCTGACACTCCCAGACTGACACAGCTTGTTTTGTCAGGGCTGTCTTTTTCAGGCTCAGGGCAGAGTGAGTGGCTCTGGTACCCACTGCAAACCATACAGTTCCCCCCACCCCACCCCCACACACAGCTTCATTATAAACAGTGGCTCAGTGGGAGACATTCCTCCAGTCCTCTTCAATTAGAGCCTTTACCCATTGGCCTCATGGGCAAGCTCAAAAATAAATGAGATCCCTAATTCCACATCTTCCTCAAGTTTTGGGAGTTTTCTCCGTATATCCTGGGTACTCTGATATATATCATATTCATGATGTAAGCATTTTCAAGACTCTCAGGGTGTATGTCTGAGAAATGTCTAAATGTCTCATACACACATGTTACACACTCACACAACATAATTAGTTGCACCAACCTAATAACAGACTCCTAAAATAAAATAAAATAACAGACTCCTAGAGACTTTTATATCCACAAGACTCAATTCCTGCCACTTCTTGGGACTCTAATGGCCTTACCTAGGAATTATCCTGTTATTTAACAAATAACTCCAAATACCTAGAGCCTTTATTGCCCTCTATGGTTAATTCCTCCTGCCTCTTGGGACTCTGCTAAGGCCTTATATAGGTACTTTCCAGATAACCCAGGGGCGTTTCACATCTCCCAAGAGGTCGTTCTTTGGTCCCAGATGAATCAATTCCAGGGCTACTAGAAGGTCTCTTGGAGAAATCTCCTGGTGGCACCAGACTTCGGGCTGGTCTGTTGTCCTATCTGCCACTGGAACTGAGCAGATGACTCCTGTCTGCCTCACCAGAAATGTTGCCAGGTGGAAACTTCAGGTTCTGCTTGGTGCAACTCATCTCAGCCAATAAGCAATACACCAAAGTAGAAGAGTAGGAGAGTAGAAAGATGTCTTTATTTCACTGTGCAAGGAAGGGAAACAGCTGGGGTTGCTCTTGCCAAGACTGCTCAGAGAGGGCAAGGGGAAAGGTTACTCACAAGAGGTTTACAAGCAGAAAGCTCATACAAGTTACATCAGCCCCATTATTAATGACACTGCACTGCTGCAATGGGGTTTACACATAGCTTCATGCAATGCATGTTCAGAATATGGTGGTTAAACTCCACCAGACGCCCAGTACTACTCTATATGAGAACTAAAAGGTTTTCCTGAATGCCAACATGGCGCCTAAACTTGTTTTTGCCAATTTCATCTAGTTTGGGGAAGAAGTTAAGGAGAGAGGAACCAGGATTTTAATGTAAAGGTATGGGGCATGTCAAGCAAAGGAACCAGGGTTCTCATGTAAAGCTAGGAGCAGGCCAAGCAAGCTGCTCAAGGAAGTGGAATTTTCCCCAGCCTGGGGAGCTCTGTCTTATCATGACCATCTTTGCTTTCTAACTGCTTCAAACTTTCAAAAATATTTATGCTCACATGACAATATAACATGCATCTTTTTCATATATTCCAATGAAGCATTTTTATTCAAATTTCATTGGCTACACAGGGGATTTTATTTCATGATCCTGAAGGAAGAAAATAATTTAGATTCTAGTAGCTTCAATAGTACTGTGGAAATTTTGAAAAGAAAAAAAAAAAAAAACCTGAAAATTCTTAGGGAGTAATGTCAAACAACTATGTCCATAAGGCAAGATAACTCTATCCTTGCCACATAACAGACCTTATTTAATTAGAAATACAGCATGGTGCAAATCATGAGATTATCTCATTTTCCTTCTGAAAAGTAGGGTAAACAAAAGTCAATGAAAATATTGTGCACAAGAAATATTTACCAAAGTTTAGGAAAGCCAAACCAATGAAACAGAGGTAGCAAACTTAACTCATGAGAGAATATCCTGTCATCCAAAGATATACACAAAAAAATAATTCAAGAAACATTTAAAAAAGTATTTCGTACAGATAAGAAAACATACCAACCCATGAAACAATACCAAAAAAAATAATTATTAAATAAGAACAACTAGTGTATATTCTGATCTATATACCAATTAAAATAAATTTCTTGAGGTCATCCTGAGTTGCCCCCAGGTTTGGAATTCCTTCCCCACTCTTAGATCTAGGCAAAATGGGTTGATTATAACAAAATCAGATGCTGAGCTGAACCTGTGGATTCCTTAATTGTAAGGTATGTTGAGTTAACAGATTTGCATGTGAAAATAAAGTCATTAATAAGAAAAGAATAGAAGTCCAAGGTCTGGAATGGGGACATTAGAGCAAATTTAGACAACTTGAGTACTTCAAATCATCACAGGGCATTGAGACTCCTCCACCTGGCCCAAATCTGATACTCCCCTCAGAAACTCTGAAGGCTGAAACAAAAGGTAAGTGCTTACACAAACACACATACACAAACGCAAGAACTGATGGTGCGAGTTTATTCTAATAGTTGAAAAAAACATCAGAGTCATTGTAGCTCCACTTTTGTACCTAGTACCTTTTCCCACTTCCACTCAGCATACCCACTCTCCTTGTCTGACTTTATGGTTCCCAACACATTCTGCTCTAGCCCTGGTGGTGCATTGCTAAAGAACTTGGCTGCTAAACAAAACGTCAGCATTTTGAATCCGCCAGCTGCTCATTGGAAACCCTATGGAACAGTTCTACCTTGTCCATTAAGTTTGCTATAACTCAGAATTGACTAAATGGTAAAAGGTTTTGTTTTATAGCACATTCTCAAAAAAAAAAAAAAAAACAGTGCTCTGCTGTTGAGTAGATTCCAACTCCTAGCGATCCTATAGGAGAGAGTAGAACTGCCCCGGAGGGTTTCCAAAGCTGTAAATCTTTGTGGAAAGTGACTGCTACATCTTTCTCCCATGGAGTGGCTAGTGGGTTTGAACCACCAATCTTTCAGTTAGCAGCCGAACAATTTAACCACTGCACCACAAGGGACCCAACACATTCTTCTGCACTATAGAATTTACTGAATTATTATATTTGTGACCCATCTCTTCTCTTCAAGGAAGGAAAATGTTTTTTACTCTTCTGTTCATCAATGCATTTAGAAGAGTGATTGACACGTAGAAAAAAATTACAAAAATATGAGAAATATATTTTTGCCTGCTATACCCTATCGAGGCACACAGACAAGTTTTAAAGCACATGATGTAATTTATAGGAACCATATATAGTACATCAAACTTTAGAAAATATTTTGCTTATTTTTTCCCATGTTTTAACTAGGGAAAAATAATAGGGCATATTTTACATCTTTGTTCCTTAAGCTATAAATCAAGGGATTCAACATAGGGTTAACCAGGGTATAAAATATGGAAGCCACTTTATCAGTATAAAGGGAATCACTGGACTTGGGCTGCATATACATAAAGATTAAAGTCCCATAGAACACTACCACCACGGTCAGGTGGGATCCACAGGTGGAGAAGGCCTTGTGCTTGCCCGCAGCTGAGTTCATCCTGAGTATGACTACAAGAATGAGTAGGTAAGAAACAAGAACTATTAGGAGAGATGAAATCAAATCAAAAGATGTTAAGATGAGAATGATCAATTGAATTTCATGTGTGTTTGAGTAGACCAAAGTTAACAAGGGGTTACTGTCACAGTAGAAATGACTGATGACATTGTAGCCACAGAAGGATAAATTAAAAATCTTTACGGTGACCAAAAGAGAAACAAATATGCTGTAGAGAGAGATTATTGCCACCAGCACCCAACAAGTCCTTTGTGACATGATGACTGTGTAGAGCAGAGGGTTACAGATGGCCACATAGCGGTCATAGGACATTGCTGATAGAATGAAAATTTCACTAGTTATGAACACAATAAAGAAAGCTAGTTGTGCAGCACAAAAATAATAGGAGATTGTATTTTCATCCACAACAAAATCTACTAACATTTTGGGTCTCACAGCAGTTGAATAACCAAGATCAGTGATAGCCAGGTGTCTAAGAAAAAAGTACATGGGAGTTTGCAGCTTGGAGTCCATCTTGGTGAGGATGATGATGCCCAAGTTGCCCACCGCTGAGATCATGTAGATGATGAGGAACAACCCGAACAATGGCGTCTGCAGCTCTGAGTGGTCTGTGATTCCCGTCAGAATGAATTCATTCAGTGCTGTCAGATTGTGTGTGTCCATCTTGGTCTATCAGGAAACCTGTTCCGGATAGAGACATCAGCAGAGTCTATAGGTTTTATGTAACATCATCTGGTAGATCTTTGGTATACAAATGCAATATGCTAAATGAATAAGATAAATCCAAATTTTCCAATATAGTTATTTGAAATTAAACCCACTTCCCAAAAATAACATATAGCCACATGAAGATTGAAATAGAAAGAGACGGAGAGGGAAAGAGAGAGAAATCGAACTTGTTACCAGTTGGGTAAAATTTGCTCCCCAAAGAACATTTGTCAATGCCTGGACATTTTGGATGTCACAACTAGGAGAAGGGTACTACTCGTATCTAATGGAAGCCTGGGATGTTACTAAACGTTCTACTATATACAGGGTAACGCCACACAATTAGAAAATTTCCAGTCCAAAATATCACTATGGCAGAAGTTGGGAAACCCTGATATAAACATAGGGATAACACAGATAAAGATGTAGGTGTAGGTGTACAGGTACATGTAGCTGTAGATGTACATATATGTATACATATACGTGCACATATACGTATACACAATACAGATGCATATACACATTCATATACATATACATAGATGGGATTCCTGGTGGGGCAGTGGTTAAGGGCTTGACTGATAATAAAAAAATTGGCTTTTTGAGTCTACCATCCTCTCCTTGAGAAATCTTTGGGGCAGTTCTATTCTGTCCTATAGTGTCTCTATGAGTCAGAATCAATTTGATGGCAAAGAGTTTCAGTTTTTTTTTTTTTTATATATATACATACAGATATATGAAGCAAAAATGAAAAAAAGTTAAAAATTTTAAGTGATAGGTACATGGGTGATTACTAAATTTTCTTTTTTCTTGTAAATAATGACACATAATCACGTTTACAAAATTATAATGTAAATGTTAATTTCATTATAAAAATTTTAAAGTGCAGATTCACTAAATGTGTGGGAACGTTTAATATGCCTGTCTTCAAAACATAGTCCTATAAAAACCCTTGTGCCACGGGTGGTACTGACTAAGACAACACACTTGGCAGGTATTGAACACATGTCTTAACAAGGGATTATTTGTCTTTATACAGGGAAATATTCCGGGTGGTACACCCATGCAGATATAGTCTCTGTTATACCACCGCTTGTGGGTTATAGAAATCCTGGTGGCATAGTGGTTAAGTTCCAGGATGACTAATCAAAATGTTGAGAGTTCAAATCCACCAGGTACTCCTGGGAAACTCTATGGGGCAGTTTTACTCTGTCCTATAGTGTTGCTATGATTTGGAATCAACTTGACGGCAACGGGTTTGGTTCTGGTTTTGTGGGTTATGGAATAAGGTACCTTAATTTCTTTATTTACATATGCAAAATGGCCACTTCCCTTCAGGGTTGTTGGAAAAATAAATAGTGATTAAATGTTTCAATGCATTTAAGGTATTGGGACATAAATCTGAAATATCAAGTATATAGTGTTATTGTCATTTTTAAAAAGATGACAATAATTTACATGAAAGGACTTTTCTTTACATATGTATACATAAATTCATATAGTGCTACTTAGCTTCTATGTCAGGGTTATGATGATGAGTAGGTTGAGAAATGCGTTACCCATGTAACTGACCCCAGCTCTTCTCTCTCCAATCCTCAAATTCATAACTAAAATTGGACCGTCAGTGTGCCGGTCTTCTGGATAATACATCTTCTACTTAATACATTTTAATATCAGTTGATGGACTGCTAAACTAAAGATCAGCAGTTCAAAACCACCCGTGGCTCCATGGGAGAAAAAAGTGGCAGTCTGCTTCCGTAGTTATTTACAGCCTTGGAAACCCTATGGGGTCACTGCTGAGTAAGGATCACCTTAACGGCAGTGTGTTTTAATATACATTTAATTAAAATATGTCCTAACCTAGGAGTATTTTCATTATAACTAATATACTAAGTTGTTTGTAACAAATCAGATATATTTTCTCATGAAAGAATCTAAGATAGTGAGAGGAGATTTGAACAAATGGGAGAAAGTGAGGTCCATGTCATTGTTCTTATATAATGAGATTTCATTAAAAAAATTACATTTGAATAGAGATCCTCTAGTTTAAACGATTATATAGTATGTAATGCATATAAACATAAGTTAAAACCTATATATGTATCCCTAATATACCACAAATTAAAAAATAAATAAATAAATAAATAAAAGCCAGAGAAGGATAAGGATGGCACTTTAAGGTAAAAGAATGAATGGTTTGAAATGATACTACTTAAATGAAAATAGCAGTACCAGCAGCCTCTGATTCCAGAATAATCAAGCAAGTATAAAAATATAATTGTATCATATTAAAAATTAAAATGGCTACTGGGGAAATACACTCTCTCATATAAAACATTGCTTATACGGTTGTGACCCTATGCACACACATTACTTAGGTCAGAAAACAAACTATTGGCCTCTTTCCACCTAGAACAAAGGAGAATGAAGAAAACCCAGGACGTAAGGAAACAATTAGTCCAAAGGACATATGGCCCACATGAACCACAGCCTCCTCTAACCTGAGACCAGAAGAACTAGATGGTGCCTGGCTATGACTACAGACCACTCTGACCAGGATCTCAATAGAAATTCCGGGACAGAATGAGAAAAAAATGTACCAAAAAATTAAAGAAAAAAAAAAAAAAAGATGAGATTTGCTGGTTTGGAAGAGGCTGCAGAAACCCATGAGACTATTGTCTTAAGACAATCTTCTAATGTGAAACTACGGACACTCCTGGTGGCCACCTTTCAGCCCAATAACAGACGGGGCAATTAAATTAAATAATAACATCTATGAAGATTGTGCCCATTAGAACAATTAACTTTTTGAGACCAACAAGGAAAGAAGGCAGGGAGGACAGGGAAACCTGACTAATGGAAACAATGAAGCCGGGAGGGAAATGAAAAAGAGTGCTGACACATTTTTGTAAGAATCTTTGACTGGAAAATTAATTTGTTATGTAAACTTTCACCTAAAGCAGAATAAAATGTTTTGTTTTTTTGAAGAAGTACTGAATTAAGCATCAATAGGTATTACAATCAGGAAGTCAGCTATCTTCAATGAATACAATAAAAGCAATATAAATCTTGTTTAGCTGCAATGATGAATGGGTGAAGAAAAAAGTTTTTATATTGGTAAGTACTGCTTTTCCTATAAGGTAAAGGACGGTAAGGGGACTTCCTCTCAACAGCTCTGGAGTTCCGTGGACAGCACCAAATTATTATGGAAACTGCTGGCTTCGTGATTGTTACGCCTGCTAACCTAAAGGTCAGGAATTCAAATCCTCCAGGCGCTCCTTGGAAACTCTATGGGGCAGTTCTACTCTGTCCTATAGGGTCACTAGGAGTCAGAATCGACTCAATGGCAACGGGTTTGGTTTTTACACAGTTATTTAAATATATATTAAATATTAAATTACACTTGAGAGAGACATAAAAAGAGCCTAGAGCCATTATATAACTAAGGATTTTGAAGGACATCAACATTGGAGACTGAATACCTGCAGCTTCAGAATTCTGCCAGAGTAGTTTTTAAGGCTCTATATGCTTCCTTTACGTTCACCTTTGTGCTCTATTATTCACATAATTAGGCCACTTGGATGGCGCAGATAATTAAGCACTCAGCCACATACTGAAAGTTTGGGGGATTGAGTCCAATCCGAGGTGCCTTGGAAGAAAGAAGGATCTACTTCTGAAAGTCGCAACCATTGAAAAACCCATGGAGCACTGTTCTCAGACACAAACAGGGTAGCTATGCGGCAAAACTGACTCCAGGACTTCTTTTTTTTTTCTGTGTTTGATTCTTTGTTTCTTTTTTATTCACGTAATTATTTATACAAAGTGAAATATTATTTAGCCATATAACGATAATATTTCATAGATGCTTATGAGCATTTAGCCTCTGAAACAAAGTGTGAATATTTGAAATAAAAATGACAGAAAAGGGGAGAGAGATCCTAGCCTCAGTCTCTATTCAAAAGTAGAACGCACACAGGACTAACTCAGAAATCCTACTGTTTTGCACTGACTTTGCCATTGAATAAATGTGGGACCCTGCAAGTGTCACTGAAACATTCTGGGTATTACTAAAATATAGAAATAGTCTATCCTTTTACCTGCAATGAAGTCTCTGTCTTGCTTCTCCCATGTGTTTCTTAACATGACATAGAGAGACAAATTTATGGATTTTTTTTTTTTCACCCATGGAGATTCTCCCTGAGGAGATGCCAAGCAATTTGTTGATTTGTCCTGAACCACTTAAAAGCTAAACAAAGTATCTAGGGGTTGTCTGTTAATTGTCCAGGACAATTTGTATTCATCACTGAGCAAGTTTTCAATCATACAGTGTGTATACATATCTGTATTTATCAACTTCATACATTCTTACCTTTTACTCTTTGTGGGCTTTTCATTTTTACCACCCAGGTACCTGGATTAAACCATTATACTTATAAATCCGATCTGTCAGTATTCCTCGTTTCTACAGCGGTCTCTTCAAATAGATGACAAAATGAAGATGTGCTTAAACACTTTCTTATTATATTATTTAAAAGACTTAAATGGAATAAAAGTAATGCATTGCCCACATGTTAGGTATCACTTCCTTGTTTGCTGTTGTTATTGTTGCTGTTATGGTTATTGTTCAGGGTCTGTTTGTTTGTTAGCTTTGTTTTTGACCTCAGGAACAGAAATGTTGCGTTTGCTTCTCATTCCGTGGTCAATTGCCATCATAGTCTGCTTAGGATTTTTGCTTGGTTCTTTAATTTTCTTTTATTATATTTTAATATTTTATGGTTTTCCATTCTGTCCTATCTTTATCCCAAAACATCTTTCACATCTTCATACATATTTGGCTGTGCTTCACATATGCTCAACCATAGCAATATTACCCCTGTGTCTTAGGCTGAGTTCTTCAGAGAAGCAAAACCCGTACAGCACATAAATATATAGAGAGAGAGATTTATATCAAGAGAATGGCTCACGTGGCTGTAGAAGCAGAAGCTGGAATGCCCTAAGTCTGTGGGTCAGAATAGAGGCTTCACCTGATTTATGTAGCTGCAGGGGCTGGCTAACAGAACATCTGCAGGTCAGCGAGCAGGGCTTTTGCTCACAGGCTGGGAAGATCGAAGAATCCCAAGATCCAAAAGCAAGACTGCAGGCAAGCTACTGGTTCAATTCCTAAGAACCAGAGGTCAGAAAAACAGGAGCCTATTGCAGTATCCAGAGTGAGAAAAAGCCAACGAACCTTGGTAGAATGTCTACTTCTATTCCATGCAGGCCATAGGCGTCAAATGATTGCTACTCACAGCAGATGCCATCATGGAGATGATCACAACATCATAGTACTGCCATACCACTGAGAATCATGGCCTAGCCAAGTTGACACAGAACCTAACTGTCACACATTGTAAAGTGTGATATTTTATGTGTAATGTTTTATTATGAATATACATTTATCATGCTATAAATCCTTTCAGTGCACTTTGCCATTTTAGATATTCATAATGTATCCATTCATGCTTTTTTTTTTCTTATTTGTGATAGATATATATGTATATATATATATACACAATTTTTTCAGCACTCGCAACTAAATGAAAATTTGTAAGTTTAAACCCACAAGCCATTACAGGGAGAAAAGACCTGGTCCTCTGCATCCATAAAGATTACAGCCTAGGCAACACTTGGGGCATTTCCACTCTGTCTTTTGAGTCGCTATGAGTCTCTCACTGTTTACCCTTTGGTATGGAGTGGATTCCAAGTCATCTCACAGTTTAGGAATCTAGAAATTCAAGTTCAGGACACCAGCTCCAGGGGAAAGTTTTCTTTCTCTATTGGTTCTGGGGAAAAATCCTTGTCATCAACCTTCTCCTGATCTAGGAAATTCTCAGCTACTGGACCCCTGGTCCAAAGGATTTTCTCAATTAGTGGTGACATTTTCTTGGTGGCATGAGGTCCTACACCTTTCTGCTCATTTCACTCTTTTGTATCTCTAAAGAGATTCACTCACAATACATCCTAGTCCTGTTTGAGTCCTTCCTTATTAACATTGCTGCCTCTAATCCTGCCTCATTAACATCATATAGGTTAGGATTTACGACACATAGAATAATCATATAAGATCACAAAATGTTGGACAAGGACATTATACTGGGAATCCTGGCCCTAGCCAAGTTGAAACATATTTTGGGGTTACATAATTCAATCCATTACTAGTGTTATACCTAAGAAATCCCCAACTGTATCTGTATAATAAAAAAAAAAAAAACAACTTAAAATTCAGACAGACTTTTTTTTTTTAATTGACCACTAACCTTAAAGCAAATTCACAAAGAAATGCTAAGTTAACTTTTTAATACTATAATTCTATTGTAGGCTATATTAGATTTTATACATAAAAAAATTTTCTTCTATCAGTAAAAAGAGTTTTACCTCTTCCTTTCCAATCTGAATGCTTTCTATTTATTTATTTTTTATTGCCTTGTATTTTCTAGAACATCCACAAAATGTCTAATAGACTTGGCAAGGGTAGATTTACATATTGTGTTCCTGGTCTCCCTGAGAATTTATTCAATCTTTCATACCATGTGTGATGGCAGCTGTAGGTTGATCACGGAGGCCCTTTATCAGTTTGAAAAAGTTCCTTGTTCATATTGTCATTAGTTGTGGTTAGTTACCAGTTGAGTCGGTTCCAATTCCTGGTGACCCGATGTACAACAGAATGAAACACTGCTTGGTCCTGCACTATTCTCACAATCATTGTTTTGCCTGAGTGCATCCTTCAAGCCACTGTGTCAGTGCATCTCATTGGTGGACTTCCTTTTCTTCACCGACCCACTACTTTGTTGTTGCTGTTGTTAGGTGCCTTTGAGTTGGTTCTCACCGTATGTACAACAGAAAAAAACACTGGCTGGTCTTGTGCCATCCTCACCATTGTTTTTATGCTTGAGCCCATTGTTGCAGCCACTGTGCCAATCCGTCTCATTGAAGGTTTTCTGTTTTTATTGTAGACCCTCTACCAAGCATGATGTCCTTCTCCAGGGACTGATCCTTCCTGATAACATGTCCAAAGTGCATTAGAAGAAGCCTTGCCATCTTTGCTTGCAAGGAGCATTCTGGTTGTACTTCTTCAAGACAGATTTGTTCATTCTTATGACAGACCGATGTATATTCAATATTCTCCCCCAAAACACCAGTTCAAAGGCATCAATTCTTCTTTGGTCTTCTTTATTCATCGTCCAGCTTTCATATGCATATGAGGCAATTGAAAATACCATGTGTTGGGTCAGGCACACTTTAGTCCTTAAAGTGACATCTTTGCTCTTCAACACCTTAAAGAGATCTTTTGCATCCAATTTGCTCAATGCAAAGTGTCTGTTGATTTCTTAACTGTTGCTTCCTTGGATGTTGAGTGTGGATTCAAGTAAAATGAAATCCTTGACAACTTCAATCTTTTCTCTGTTTATCATGATGTTGTTTATTGGGCCTGTTATGAGGATTTTTGTGTTCTTCATGCTGAAGTGTAATTCATACTGAAGGCTATGGTCTTTGATCTCCATCAATAAGTGTTTCAAGTCCTCTCACTTTCAGCAAGAAAGATTGTGCCACCTATATAATGCAGGTTTTTAATATGTCTTCCTCCAATCCTAATGCCCTGTTCTTCTTCATGTAATCCAGCTTCATGGATTATTTGCTCACCATATAGATTGAAAAAGTATGGTGAAAGGATTCAACCCTGATACACACCTTTCTTCACTTTTAACCAGGCAGTGCATTTTTTTTCTGTTCGAACTACTGCCTCTTGGTGTAAGAACATGTTTCTCATTGGCACAATTAAATGTTCTGGAGTTCTTATTTGTCTCAATGTTACTCATAATTTGTTATGATTCACGTAGTCGAATGCCTTTGCATAGTCATTAAAACACAGGGAAACTTCTTTCTGCTATTCTCGGCTTTTACCCATCATCCATCTGACATGAGCAATGATATCACTCATTCCATGTTCCATGTTCTCTTCTGAAACCAGGTTGAAAATCCTTGTCGATGCACTGCTACAACCACTTTTGAATGATCTTTAACAAAATTTTATTTGTGTGTGATATTAATGATTTTGTTAGATAATTTCCACAATCCGTTGGATCACCTTCAGTATTAATTTAGTTAAAATTTTATCACAATACTGGGACATTGAAAATGTTTTTCTACATCTATTTATGTGGTTTTATTTTCATTTCTTATTAGTTTTTATGGTGAATGTCATTACTCGGTCTTTAAAAACCAACTCTGCATTCTTGGGGCACACCTAATTTGTTGCATTATTCTCTTTACATTTTTCCGGACACAAGTTCTTTAAAATTTTTTAAAGTTTTTCACATATACCCTCTGCTGTTTTCTTCTTCTTCTTTTTTTTTTTTAATACTTTTGCCTACCTTTGATATCAGTGTAAAGCTATCTTCATATAGAAAATGGAAATATACACTCTTCTTCAGTTTTCTGGAAGTGTTCATAAAGAACTGGCTAGTTCTTTTTCCTTAAATATTTAATAGAATTTCCCTGTCAAGCCATTTGGACTTGACTGGGGATCGGGGGTGTTCTAAATTTAAATTTCCATTTTGATATTCTCTTTATCAGTGAATTTTTTTTATTCTTATGTGTTTTCCAGTCTCTATATACATGGAAACACCATAACCCTTCCTTGTATGGTCCTGACCTAAAACCCAGGTTGAATTTTTTTTTTTTTTTAATGGGCAACCTTATTGTATCTAAAATTTACTTTATTTTTTCTCATTACAAACTTTCTGAGTTTTAAAAGCACAAAAATAAGAAAATATGCATGGAAAATTTGGAGGGAATGTGAAGCAATGATGTCCAGAAATCATAACAAATATATAAAATGGTACATATCGTAGCTCACACCCTACAAATACACCGTAATCCAAATTTGGGATTATCTCCTTTTGCTTCTTTCAAGTAGAAGAATCAAAATGATGAATTCAAACTGTAGGTCCTGATCAAAATATACTGTACACTCATGTTAACCAAATTTTAGAAAATTCAGCAAAACTAAAATAAGGCAACAACCCTAACTGCACACTGCTGCATGCTCTGCACTACATCCAGTAGTAGTGATGTTAACCCTTCGCTGAAAGCTGAGTAGAATCCTCCAGGGAACCTGTCAGGGCAGGGCTTTTTTTTTTTTTTTTTGGTAAGGAGTTTTTTAATTACCTCTCCATCTCTTCTTTTGTTATAGGTTCATTCAGTTTTTCTGCCTCTGCTTGTGTTAGTTTAGGTAGGTAGTGTGTTTTTTGAAATTTGCCTACTTCCTCTAGATTTTCAACTTTATTGGAGTAAAATTTTTTGTAGTATTCTGTTATGATTCTTTTCATTTTAGTTGGGTCTGTTGTGATAGTGTTCATCTCATTTCTTATTTGGGTTATTTGCTTCTGAGACAGATAGGGTGAACTGTGCTGGCAGAACAAGGGAGCTGTTAAAAGATTACTATCTTGAAGTTGGGTAAACAGGAACCACACCCTGGGAACATGAGATAAGTTTGAAACAAGCAGTGAATTACTATCTCCTTCTTAGTGTTTTTCTAGTACCCTCCCCCTTTACAGGCTCCCTCATGGACAGAAGAACACAGTGTGACAGCTGTTTAACCTTCCTCGCCCTCCAAAGATGGCGATGTAGTGCCAAAGATCAGTGCACTTGCATTATGTCCCATAATACATGATGCCATCTTGACTATCAGCGGGCTCCATCTTAGATTCTAGATTCACACGCAACCTAATTAACATGCACCGCCATTCTGAGAGATACCCAACCCTTGAAAGAAGCCCACTAAATATTCATTACTCTATTGTCTCCACCGAACCCACAGAAGCCCTAGCCTTGCTTCCCTTTTTTGAGTCAGTGTTTTCGAAAGGCTTACTCCTCTGCTGACTCTTTTTGCTTGACTCAACCAAAATAAAGCTTGCTGAAGATAAAGTTTGTCTTTCACGTTTATTCTTACTTGGAAATGACAAGGACTCTTTGTGTCAGATTGGCGAATGGTCACACTTCCTCTTCTGTTGTTCTTCTGTCAGTTTGGCCAGTGGTTTATCGATTTTGTTGATCTTTTCAAAGAACCAGATTTTGGTCTTGTTAACTCTTTCAATTGTTTTTCTAGTCTCTCTTTTATTTCTACTCTAATTTTTTTTTTATTTCCATTCTTCTGATTCATGTAGGCTTCTCTTGCTGATCTCTTTCTATTTGTTCATGTTGCAGGGTTAATATTTTGATTTTGTCCCTTTTCTCCTTTTGGTTGTATGCATTCACTGCTATCAACTGACCTTTAAGCACTGCTTTCTCTGTGTCCCAAAGCTCATGGTAGGATGCATTTTCATTTGCATTTGGTTTTGTGAATTTCTTTATTCATTCCTTAATTTCTTCTGTAGCCCAGCAGTTTTGGAGAAAGGTGTTGTTCAGTTTCTACGCCTTTTTTTTCCTTGCTTTTTCTGTTATTGATTTCTACGTTTATGGCTTTATAGTCAGAAAAGATGCTTTGCAAAATTTTGGTGTTTCGGATTCTGTTAAGGCTTGCTTTCTGGCCTAATACATGGTCTTTTCTGGAGAATGTTCCATGTGGGTTGGAAAAGAAATTGTACTTGGCTGCTGTTGGGTGCAGTATTCTGTATATGTCTATGAGATCAAGCTGGTTCATTATGGCATTTAGATCTTCTTTGTGTTTATTGAGCTTTTTCTGGATGTTCTGTCCTTCACCAAAAATGGCGTCAACTGTCCTACCATTATTGTGGAGCTGTCTATTTCTCTTTTCAAAGCTGTTAGAGTTTGTTCTATATATTTTGGAATTCTGTCATTCAATGCATAAATATTTATTATGGTTACGTCCTCCTTGTGTATTGACCCTTTAATCATTGTATAGTATCCTTCCTTATCCTTTGTGGTAGATTTTACTTTCAAGTCTGTTTTGTCAGAAATTAATGTTGCCACTCCTGCTCTTTTTTGATTGTTGTTTAATTGAATTTTTTTTTCCCATCCTTTGAGTTTTAGTTTGTGTCTTCGTATCTAAGGTATGTCTCTTGTAGGCAGCATGTAGATGGACCATGTATTTTTTATCCCTTCTGCAACTCCCTGTCTCTTTAATGGTGCGTTTAGCCCACTATATTCACTGTAATCACAGATTGGTGTGAGTTTAGTGCTGCCATTTTCATGTACACTTTTCGTTCTTGTTTATTGACAGTTTCTTTATTACACTTCATTGTCTTTGCTGAGTCATTTTTTCTTTGTGTATTTTCTTTTCATCTTTTTGTTGCTATTGATTTTGTATTCGCTGGCCTTTATGTTTTTCTTGTTTTTTATTTTGATGTGCAGGATTATTAATTTCCTTTGTGGTAACTTTAATATTTACCTCTATTTTTCTAATGTTTAAAACAATCTTGTATTTCTAATATTAACTTTGAATTCCTCTCTATATGATAGTTCTATAACTGCATTATTTAGCCCTTCTTTTTTGTTTTACTGTTGTCATCTTGTACATATTGACATCTCTGCATTCCCTATTTTCAGCACTTTAACTTGGATTTATTTTTGTGAGTTCCCTATCTCAGGGGATATCTGGTTGTTCTCACCTGTGTTCTAATGTTGGGTTGTTATCTGATGTTATTGGTTTTCTAACCAGAGGATTCCCTTTAGGTACTTCTTGTAATTTTGGTATAGTTTTTACAAATTCCCTAAACCTCTGTTTATTCTGAATTGCCCTAATTTTGCCATCAAATTTGAGAGACGGTTTTGCTGGATATATAATTCTTGGCTTGTAATTTTTTTTTTTTCCCGTCAAGTCTTTATACGTCATCTCATTGTCTTCTTGCCTGCAGGATTTCCACTGAGTATTCAGAGCTTGGTCTTATTAACTCTCCTTTATAGATGACTTTTTGTTTATCCCAAGCCGCTCTTAAAATGCTCTCCTTATCTTTGGTTTTGGCAAGTTTGATTATGATATTTCTTGGTGACTTTCTTTTGTGATTTACCCTGTGTGGGGGTTCTATGAGCTTCTTGGATAGATATCTTCTCATGTTTCATGATATCAGGAAAGTTTTCTGTCAACAAATCATAAACAATTCTGTCTATATTTTCTGTTATTCCCCCTGTTCTGGTATCCCAAACAATCATAGGTTATTTCTCTTGATAGAGTCCCACATAATTCTTAGGGTTTCTTCATTTTTTTTTAATTCTTTTATCTGATTTTTCCTCAGATAATTTGGTGTCAAATGCTTTGTCTTCAATCTCACTAATTCTGCCTTCCATTGCCTCAATTTTGCTGTTATGACTTACAACTGAGTTGTCTAATTCTGAAATTCTTTATCTAATCTTTTGGATTTCTGTTTGATATCTTTCTGTGGATTCTTGCAGCCTGTTAATTTTGTCATTTTGCTTTTGTATAACCTTCTTCAGTTCCTCTGTTGCTTTGTCTCTGTGTTCCTCGGCTTTTTCTGCATTTTGCATAGTCTCCTTCTTGATCTCTTGAATAGCACTGTACATTAATCTTTTGAATTCTACTGCCAGTAATTCCAAGAAGTTATCTTCCTCTGGAGGTTTCTTTGTTTTTTGTTTTGGTAGCTTGCTGAAGCCATCATCATCTGCCTCTTTATGTCATTTGATATTGACTGTTGTCTCCATAAGTTATTATATTTATTTATTTAATGTTTTCTTACTGTGTCTTAGTTTTTTTTTTTAATATATATATGTCCAAATAGGCTTATCTTGTGAGCTGCTTTGATTACTGGTGTCTTTAAAGCTCTCATGTGCTGTTGTCAGGTAGTTAGAGCTGTTACTAGGAATGAGAGCCCAGGAGGCCTTTTACTTTTCTTGTGTTGATTCAGCTTAGGTGACCAGGTCAGCTGTTCACCAAGTGTGCCTTGCAGGCTCTCACCTACAGTCCTAGACATGCAGGAGTGATGGGAGTAGGCCTAAGTATCTGGCTGTTGTAGGGGGAAGGCAGGGGGCTGACAGCTGTCCCATAGACAGCTGTCTACAGGTATTTTTCTGTTCCCTAGCGTGTGTAGGTAGGAGGCTTTTGCAGTTGGACTTTGGGCACCCAATACTGTTGGCTGTAGGGACTGAGAAGAAACACTTATTGTCAGACACCTCCACGGGTGGCTGGGTGATATGGGTGGAGCCACCAGTCCTCAGACCCTATGTAGGTAGATGAGTACCCTGCTTAAAAGGCAGAGTAGTATCAAATGTCATGAATCTGCCACTCTTCCTTAGCTGTTGCAGTTGAAAATAGGCTTCAGGTATATACTCCGTTATACTGGGCTAATGAGTGTCTATGGTGTTGAAATGGGCCCACACAGGTCCAGGAAGTAGTGAAAGGCATTCAAGGCCTGAGGACCCCTTATACCTGTTCCTAGGCAAAGGGACTGTGGTGCCCTGAATTTCTAGCTTAGGAGAGCTGGCAGATTATTTTTTTCCTGCTTGCTAATTTATTCATACTCCAAATCTGGGAGAATGGTTAGGGGCACTCTTTAGGTCATACTTCTAGCCCACAGAGCTCAGCAATGACTGACACCAGGCCAGGAACCAGAGCAGAGAGGGGAGGGAGTAGGTAAATGGGAGAGAGGTACTTCCCAAGGAGGGGAAGGGATTTTTGAGCCACACAGTAGGTTAGATGCTTGTACCTATCTTTTGCCAGTTCAGAACTGCTTCTCCATGATTCCAGAGGTTTCAACAGACTCTCTGCCAATCTGTTACTCCTGATGTGGAAAATGCATCCCAAACACAATTGCTTGCCTCAGCCCTAGCTAGCCGGCTCATTTAGAATGCAAGGTGCTGGCCAGGTCAGGTCTGGAAAATCCTCCCTTCTTCTGAACTGACTCTCCCTCTCTCTGCCACTCAGTACAACTCCTTAAACTTGTTTTTGATGTTCAGGTCTCCTAGATTGTCATGTATTATTGATTCACTTGTTTTTGCAGGTTTTTGTGGTTAAGAGGGGCCTTAGGAAGCATCTGACTAATCCAACACCTTGGCCTCACCTGTTTGTAGAATTTTTTTTTTTTTTTTTAACCTCGAGGAGAGTAATTAGCCACTCCAACTCTCCTTTTATTGTAAATTGTCTGTTTGAGTCTTCTCTGTTATTTTATTTATTAGATTAAGACATTCTATTTTATTGGCATGACTCAAAATGAGAAGAAACAGCTACAAATATCCAATAATAATTGAACATAGATTGTATGAAATATGAATCCCAGATAATTGGAAGTTGTAAGAAATGAAATGGAACACATAAAGATGGATATCCTAGGCATTAGTGAGCTAAGATGGAATGGTATCAACCATTTTGAAACATACAATCATGTGGTATGCTATGCCAGAATGACCAATTGAAGAGCAATGGCATCAAACTCATTATAAAAAAAAAAAAAAAAATCATTCCAAGACCTATCATGAGGTACGATGCTATCAGTGATATGATAATATTCATATGCCAAAAAAGACCAGTTAATACTACTACTATTCAGATTTATTCAACCAATGCCAAAGATGAGGATATTGAAGATTTTATCAACTTTGAAGTCTGAATTCATCAAAATTGCAAGCAACACCCATTGCTAATTATTAGTTATCATAATGTAAAAGTTGGAAAAAAAGAAGGATCTATAGATGGAAAATATGGCCTTGGTGATAGAAATGACACCAGAGATTGCATGCTCAAATATTGTAAAACCAATGAATTTTTCATTACAAATAACTTTTTTCAGCAAAAGAAATGGAGACTATATATGTGGACTTTGCCAGAAAGAATACACAGGAATCAAATCGACTACATCTGTGGAAAGAGATGATGAAGCTTAGTATCATCAGTCAGAATAAAGCCAGGGGGCAACTGTGGAACTGACAATCAATTGCTCATATACAAGTACAAATAGAAGCTGAAGAAAACTAGAGCAAGTCCACAACACCCAAAATATGACCTTGAAAATATCCTACCTAAATTTAGAGATCAGACCAAAAATTGATTTGTCACACTGAACACTAATGATCACAGATTAGTCAAGTTTGGATGCTATCAGGACATGATACCTGAAGAAATCAAAAGATCATTAAAAGACAAGAAAGAAAAAGAAAACCAAACGAATGTCAAGAGATACTCTGACATTTGTTCTTGCATGTAGAGTAGCTAAAGCAAAAGAAGAAATAATAAAGTTGAAGACATGAACAGAAGATTTCAAATGGAGGCTCAAGAAGACAAATTACCGTTTTATAATGAAACGTGCTAAGACCTGGAGTTAAAAAACCAAAAGGAAAGGACATGTTTGACGTTTCTCAGGCTGAAGAATGGAAGAAAAAATTCAAGACACATGAGTAAATTTTATAGTATGTTTCTCAATAAAAGGATTTAAAAAATAAAAGTGACAACAAAAAGCCAATTTGTCTGACTTTCTAGATTTGAAATAAAAGACATATCCATGTATAAAGATGTGGAACCCATGCTTACTCGAGTAGTTATTCAATGTCTTTATGGTTAGAATAATCATGAAAATTTAATGACTTTGAAAAAAATAAAGCCTTGAAAAAATTCTTATTTTTTTATTTCTGTATCAATTATTTTATATAAGCGTACAATATCCATAAAATCAATTTGTTGTGACGGTCATTGAAAAGTTCCGTAAAAAGGTGAGTTCTAAAAATGAAAACTTTTCCTATGAGAGAATAAATGTTAAATTTTTATTTTGCCTACTCTCTTTGTTGTTGTTGTTGTTGTTAGGTGCCTTCGAGTCGGCTCTGACTCGTAGTGACCCTATGCACAACAGAATGAAACACTGCCCGGTCCTCAGCCATCCTTACCATCTTCGTTATGCTTGAGCTTATTGTTGCAGCCACTGTGTCAAACCAGCTCATTGAGGGTCTTCCACTTTTCCATTGACCCTGTACTCTGCCAAGCATGATGTCCTTCTCCAGGGACTGATCCCTCCTGACAACATGTCCAAAGTACATAAGACGCCATTTCACCATCCTAGCTTCTAAGGAGCATTCTGGTTGTACTTCTCCCAAGACAGATTTGTTCATTCTTTTGGCAGTCCATGGTATGTTCAATATTCTTCGCCAACACCACAATTCAGTCGTCAATTTTTCTTCAGTCTTCCTTATTCATTGTCCAGCTTTCACATGTGTATGATACAATCAAAAATACCGTGGCTTGGGTCAGATACACCTTAGTCTTCAGGGTGACATCTTTGCTCTTCAACACTTTAAAGAGGTCCTTTGCAGCAGATTTACCCAATGCAATGTGTCTTTTGATTTCTTGACTCCTGTTTCCATGGCCGTTGATTGTGGATCCAAGTAAAATGAAATCCTTGACAACTTCAATCTTTTCTCTGTTTATCATGATGTTGCTCATTGGTCCAGTTCTGAGGATTTTTGTTTTCTTTATGTTGAGGTGCAATCCAAACTGAAGGCTGTGGTCTTCGATTTCCATAAGTAAATGCTTTAAGTCCTCTTCAATTTCAGCAAGCAAGGTTGTGTCATCTGCATAATGCAGGTTGTTAATGAGTCTTCCTCCAATCCTAATGCCCTGTTCTTCTTCATGTAGTCCAACCTCTCAGATTATTTGTTCAGCATACAGATTGAATAGGTATGTTGAAAGAATACAACCCTGATGTGCACCTTTCCTGACTTTAAACCAATCAGTATCCCCTTGTTCTGTCTGAACAGCTGCCTCTTGATCTATGTAAAGGTTCTTCATGAGCACAAATAAGTGTTCTGGAATTCCCACTGCTCGCAATGTTATCCATAATTTGTTATGATCCACATAGTCAAATGCCTTTGCATAATTAATAAAACACAGGAAAACATCCTTCTGGTATTCTCTGCTTGCAGCCAGGATTCATCTGACATCAGCAATGATATCTCTGGTTCCATGTCCTCTTCTGAAACCAGCCTAAATTTCTGGCAGTTCCCTGTTAATATACTGCTGCAGCCATTTTTGAATGATCTTTGGACACATGGGGGTTGCCTACTCTATGGTTGACAAATTTCTATTGCTCCAAGTAGTAAACTAATATATTGAGTTAATAATTATGTAAATAGGTAGGTACATCTGAACTTATACTTTGATGTTATTTCATATATTGTGAACGTTTGGTGGTATTTAAGTAATATAATACCATACTAATTATTTTTTTTAATCTCATCAAGGAGACAATACAGCTTTGTTACTGTTGTTAGTTGCCATTGTATATAGGTAAGACTGGCTGTAATTATGAGATGAACTTCTACTAGAATATGACACAGTGGAAACTGGGAGAAACACCACATGTTTTAGTGAAGGGCAGGCCCCCCACATTTCTAAAATGTTCCATTCACATACGCTGAAAATTAGAATATCACTCTTCCTGTAACTTGACTTCTGAGACTTCCTTACCTCAACATTTTTCTTCACCTCTCCACCAGTTTACTCTTTCTCCAAGGAATCCAGCAATATAATGTAGTACCAAATTGTCACTCCCTCAGCCCCCTCTGCTTGATGGTAACTTTCTCTAATAGAGAAATTATATGCAGATAGTATTTGACACTTGGTGGGAGGGTTCAGTCCTTGGAGAAGGACATCATGGTTTGTGTAGTAGAGTCTATTAAAAACAGGAAGACACTCAGTGAGATAGATTGACAGTGTCTGCAACAATGGGCTCAAATATAGTAATGATTGTGAAGTAGTGCAGGACCAGGCACTCTTTCGTTCTGTTATTCATGGAGTTCTGTGATCAGTATCAACTCCAGACACTGTAAAACAATAACAAATATTAAGATTATTGGGGAACATTAAATACCTTAATGAATCACAGATTATTTCTTATTATAATTCCTATAATGTTTAACTTGTATATCAAGCTCTTCAGTATTTTATCATTCTCTTTCTCTCCCTCTTTCACTATCTTTCTTATTTTCAGGAGCTCCTTCAATGAAAAACTATATAAGTGGATTAGAGAAAATTATTTTCTTTGAGTTGATGGATATCAATGAGTTATGTGCTTTCCTTTGGGTATGTGTGATTGCTGTGATGGGAAGCTCTTGGATGTTTAAGTTAATCATGGCAATTGCCAATATATTTCACATTTACAGCTGGTTCTTTCACATCCTAGGCTATATAAATGGGAACCCGTAAAACTCAATGGTGCTCAACCTTCACAATTTCATGTAGTGCTTCTATCTCTCATCATTGTATCATCTAGAAATTCTCCTCCCAAAAACGTAATGAAGTGCTCAATAACCAAACGTATCACTCAAACATTTGCTCAAGAAGAGGTTTTAATTTTTTTTTTAAAGAAACAGAAAAAAAAAAAAAGTCCAGTAGTGGGGCCTGGTGGCTCTCATGGGTTCAATAGCTCAGCCAAATCAAAGTTAACATATTTGCTAATCCCTTATCCTTAAATTCGTATCCCCCAAATTCAAGTTCACACAGCAAGAAAGTCCAGGAAGCATAAGATGATGGGGAATAAATCTTCTCACAGACCTCCTGTTTTAAAGAAGTAACATCAATCCTATTTTTATTTTTAAAAGGTGGCTGAGCTTTTTGAGGCAAAAGTCTAAAAATCATATCTTAAAATGGGAATTTCCTTGTTTATTTATTTTTAACATCTTCCTTACTAAACCAAAAACCAAACCCATGCCATCCAGTCGATTCTGACTCCTAGTAACCCTACAGGAGAGAATACAACTGCCCCCTAGAGTTTCAAAGAGATGCTGGTGGGTTCGAACTGCTGACTTCTGGGTTCGCAGCTGAGCTGGAACCAGTGTGTCACCATGGCTCCTGTTCCTTACTACTTTATGATAATTCCCGATACTCGCCACTGGACATTTATTATAGACCTGTCCAGACTATGTCCTGCATCCACGTTGTGATGGTTTTCCATTATTTGGTTTGAACAATTCATGCACCCAAATGAATCGATTAGCTTGCTGTGTCAATTTATTAATTCATTGTCTCTATTGAATTTATATTCTCTCCCAGGCATTGTCCTAGGTATTCCCTATTTTATGGTCCCCACTGCTATTTCTCTTCTTCTAACCTGATATTCTCTGTTATCTCAGGGATGACATCATTAATGCAGAAAATTGACATTAAGAAGTTATTTAGACCAGCTGCTATGAATCTGGAACCTGGAACCTGGAGCTAGACCATGTTTGAAACTTGATTGTAAAGCTTAAGACCGCTGTGAACTTGGTATATTTATTTATCCTTTGTGAGCTGAATAATTTGTAAATATTAATAGAACCTGCCTCACAGAGCTGATGTGAAAATTAAATTAATTAAACCTTGAAGAATGCCTGTGATACACCAGTCAATAAGTATGAGGTATTATTACCTGGATGCGCTCATTGTTGCTGTGGAAATCCCTGGTCCCACTCGGCATGACTTGTCTCATCCAGTGAACCAGAGGCTAAAGTGGGAGCGTAGAAAGGCATGTTTATTTCATTGAGCAAGGGAAGAAACAGTTGGAGCTGATGTTGCCGAGACTGCTCAGTGAAAGTGAGGCAAAAGGTTACTTTTAAGGGGATTACAAGTTAGGAAATTCATACAAGCTACAACACCAACATTATTAATCAAATTACTTAGGTGCAATGTGATTTAAATGTAACTTCATGCATCATGTGTTCAGAATATGGTGGTTAAATGCTACCCAGAGATGGAGAATTTACTATGTATGAGGTTTAAAAGGTTATCCTGAATGTCAACATGGCATCTAAAGCAGTTTCTGTCAATTTCCTCTAGTTTGGGTAGCAGTTAAAAGAGGGGAACTAGGATTTTAATGTAAAGCTATGAAGCATATTAAGCAAAGGAACCAGGATTCTAATGTAAAGCTAAGGGGGGTGCCAAGCAAGCTGCTGGAGGCTGACCTTTCAGTTAGCAGCCAAGCACTTTAATCACTGCACCACCAGGGCCCCAACACATTCTCCTCTACTTTAAAATTTAATTATTATATTTGTGATGTACCTCTTCACATCAAGAAAGGCAAAGGTTTTTACTCTTTTGTTCATCAATGTATTTAGAAGAGTGAGTGACACATAGGATATTTATAAATATTTGTAGAATATATTTGTGCTCACTACAACCTATGGAGGCACACGGACAAGGCTTGAAGCCAATCATGTAATTTATAGGAACCACATGATGCATCAAACTGTAGAAAAGATGTTGCATATTTTTTTCCATGTCCTATGTAGGGCATATTTTACATCTTTGTTCCTCAAGCTATAAATTAAGGGATTCAACATGGGAATAACCACGGTGTAAAATATGGAAGCCACTTTATCAGTGTCAAAGGAATGACTGGACTTGGGCTGCATTTACATAAAGATTAACGTCCCATAGAACACAACCACCATGGTCAGGTGGGATCCACAGGTGGAGAAGGCCTTGTGCCTGCCCACAGCTGACTTCATCCTGAGAATGGCCACAAAAATGAACAGGTAAGAAACAAGAACTATTAAAAGGGATGTAATCAAATGAAATGATGCTAAGATGAGAGTGATCAATTGAATTTCATGTTTGTTTGAGCAGAGCAAAAATAACAAGGGATTAGTGTCACAGTAGAAATGACTGATGGCATTGTGGCCACAGAAGGATAAATTAAAAATCTTTATGGTAACTAGAAGAGAAGCAAATGTGCAATAAAGATAGAGGATTGCCACCAGGACCTGACACACCCTTTGTGGCATGATGACTCTGTAGAGCAGAGGGTTACAGATGGCCACATAGCGGTCATAGGACATCGCTGACAGAATAAAAAGTTCACCATTTATGAACAAGAGAAAGAAAGCTAGCTGTGTAGCACAAAAATAATAGGAGATTTTATTTTCATCCACAACAAAATTGACTAGCATTTTGGGTCCCACAGCTGTTGAATAACCAAGATCAGTGATAGCCAGGTGTCTGAGAAAAAAGTACATGGGAGTTTGTAGCCTGGAGTCCATCTTGGTGAGGATGATGATGCCCAAGTTGCCCACTACTGAGATCATGTAGATGATGAGGAACAGCCAGAACAATGGAGCCCACAGCTCTGGGCGGTCTGTGATTCCCATCAGAATGAATTCATTCAGCACTGTTAGATTGTGTTTGTCCATCTTCTACCAGGAAACCTATTCTGGATAGAGACATCAACATAGTCAATAGGTTTCATATAGTATCAACTGGTAGATTTTTATTATAGAAAAGCAATATGCTAGATGAATAAGATAAATCCACACTTTCTAGTATAGTAATTTGAAATTAAACCCACCTCGCACAAATAAGGCGTAGACATATGAAGATACAGATAGAGAGGGAAAGAGGGAAAGAAAGAGAAATCTAACTTGTCATCAGTTGGGTAAAATTTGCTCCCCAAAGAATATTTGTCAATGCCTGAGACATTTTGGATGTCACAACTAGGAGAAGGGTACTACTGGTATCTAATGGAAGCCTGGGAGGTTACTAAACATGCTACTATATTCAGGTTAACTCCACACAATGAGAAAACTTCCAGTCCAAGATGTCACTATGGCAGAAGTTGAGAAACCCTGTGGTAAACATAGAGGTAGAGATAGACACAGATAAAGACATAGGTGTAAGTATGTGACAATGTAGACTTAGATGTACATATATGTACACATATACATGCACGCATGCATACACACAATACATATATATATACACATGTATATTCATGTACATAGATGGGATTCCTGGTGCAGCAGTGGTTAAGAGCTTCGCTGATAACCGAAATTTGACTTTTTGAATCTACCAGCCTCTCCTTGCAAAACCTATGTGGCAGTTCTATTCTGTCCTCTATTGTCTCTCTTAGTCGGAATGAACTTGATGGCAACGAGTTTCATTTTTTTTAATTTTAATACATATACATATATATGAAACAAAAATCTTAAAAAGTTAAAAGTTTTCAGTGGTAGGTATATGGATGATTACTAAATTTTTCTTCATTTATGTAATGACTATTACATAATGACATTTACAAAATTATAATACAAATGTCTATTTCATTAAAAAAAAATTTTAAGTGCAAATTCACAAAATGTGTTTAAAAGCCCTTGTACCACGGGTGGTACAAACTGAAACAACACACTTGACAGGTATTGAACACATGATTAACAAGGACAATCTAATCGGTCATGGTGGGGATTACCTGTCTTTATACAGGGAAATATTCCAGGTGCTAGACCCATGCATACACAGTCTCTGTTATATCTCCACTTGTGGGTTATAGAAAAAGATACTTTCTTTATTCACGTCTGCAAAATGACCACTTCCCTTCAGGGTTGTTGGAAAAATAAATGAGGATTAAATATTTCAATGCATTTAAGGTACCGGATATAAGTATCAAATAACAAGTATATACTGTTGTTGTTTTTTTTTAAACTCATGATAATAAGTTACCTGAAAGGAGTTTTCTTTACATATATATACATAAATTCTTCTAGTGTGACCTAGCTTCTATGTCAGGGTTATGATGATGATGAGTAGGTTGAGTAGTGTGTAATCCATGTAACTGAGCCCAGCTCTTCTCTCCCTGATACTCACTCCATGACTAAAATTGGACCATCAGTGTGCCAATCTTTTGGATGATACATCTTCTACTTTACTTAATATATTTTAATATAAGTTGATGGACTGCTTACCTAAAGTTCTACAGTCCAAAACCACCTGTGGCTCCATGGGAGAAAGATGTGACAGTCTGCTTCCATAGTTATTTACAGCTTTAGAAAACCTAGGGGGTTACTATTGAGTAAGGATCACCTTAACAGCAGTGTCTTTGAATATAAATTTACTTAAAATATGTCCTACCCTAGGAGCACTTTTATTATAACTAACATATACTAAGTTGTTTGTAACTTAGTATATGGAAGCATCTAAGATAGTGAGAGGAATTTTGAACAAATGGGGAGAAAGTGAGGTCCAAGCCATTGATTTTATATAATGAAATTTCATTTAAAAATTCCATTTGGATAAAGAAATCTTCTAGCTTAAACTATTTTATAGTACATAATTCACATAAACACAAATATATTTAAATTAAAATGTATATACATATCCCTAACATACCACACATTAAAAAAAAAAATGGCAGAGAAGGATGAGGATGGCAGTTTAAGGTAAAAAAATTCATAACTTGAAATGATATTATTTACAATGAAAATAATAGTATCAGCAGCCTCTGAGTCAGAAGTAAAGAAGCAAATAGAAAAATATAATCATGTCATATTAAATAACAAAATGGCAACAGAGGAAATACACCCTCTCATATAAAATATTGCTTATAAGGTTGTGACCCTAAACACACACATTGCTTATGTCAGAAATGAAACTATTGGCCTCTTTCCACCTAGAACAAAGAAGAATGAAGAAAACCAAAGACTTAAGGAAGAAATTAGTCCAAAGACATATGGTGCATATGAACCACAGCCTCCTCTAACCTGAGACAAGAAAAACTAGATGGTGCCTGGCTACCACTACAGACCACTCTGACCAGGATCACAATAGAAGGTCTGGGGTAGAATAGTGAAAAAAATGTACAAAAAAATTCAAATTAAGAAAAAAAAGAAAAAGAAAAGGCCTGATTTACTGATTTGAAAGAGGCTGGAGAAAGCCCTGAGACACTTGTACTAAGACAATGTTCTAATACCAAACTATAGACATTGCCAGTGGCCACCTTTGAGCACAATAACAGACGGGCTATTAAATTAAACAATAATGTCTGTGAAGGATGTGCCCCTTAGAACAATCAACTGTAGGAGACCAAAAAGGAAGAAGGTGAGGAAGGACAGGAAAGGAAATCTGACTTTTGGACACAGAGAAGCCAGGAAGGAAATAAGGAGAGTGTTGACACATTTTGTGTAAGAATTTTTGACTGGAAAATGAATTTGCTTTGTAAACTTTCACCTAAAGCACAGTAAAAAAAAAAAAAAAAATTAAGAAGTTCAGAATTGGTTATCAGTAGATATTACAATTAGGAGATCAAGTATCAATGAATGCAATAAAAGCAATGTAAATCTTATTTAGTTGCAATGATGAAAGGCTGAAGAAAAAACGTTCTTATATTGGGTAAGTACTGCTTTTCCTGTAAGGTAAGGGAAGGTAAGAGGACTTCCTCTCAACAGCTTAGGAGTTCCATGGAGAGCACCAAGTTATTTTCCATAGTTTGCTATCTTTGTTGAGTACCTAATTCTCATTTTATAAAGCTATGTTCCTTAAGAAAATTATATCATCTTTCTCTGCCAGATTCCCCTAGGAATTAAAGAATATGGTATATGTTATACTATCGTCATATATAACTGGGTACTTAAAGTTTGCCAAACTCCTAAAAATTGCTTTTCACATCTCAACATGAGTTCTGAGATAGAAATTTATTTCCTCATCAGGAGATTAGCAAAAATGTACATTTATACAGTTTTTTAAAAAATATGTATTATGTACTAAATTACACTTAAAATGGACATATGAAAAGCGTAGAGCCACCTTATAACTATGGATTTAAAAGGACATCAACATTGGAGACTGAATACTGCAGCTTCATAATTCTGCTACAGTATTTCTTGATACTGCATTTGCTTCCTTTACTTTCATATTTGTGCTCTATTATCCACACAGTTAGGCCAGCTGGGTGGCACAAGCAGTTAAGCTCTTGGTTACAAACTGAAAGGTGGGGGATAGTGTCCACTCAGAGGAGCCTTGGAAGAAAGGAGGATCTACTTCTGAAAGTTCACAGCCTTTGAAAAACTATGGACCACAGTTCGCTGACACCCATGGGGTAGCTGGAGGCCAAGTTGACTCCGGGACAATTTTTTTGTTGTTGTTCTGTTAGTTTTTTATTCATAGGATTACTTACATAAAGTAAAAATGTTATTTAGACATTATGGTAATGTTTCAAAGATGCTTATGAGCATTTAGCCTGTGAAACAAATTGTGAATATGTGAAAAAAAAAAATAATAATGTGAAAAAAAGGGGGGAGAGAGATCCTAGTCTCAGGCACTATTGAAAAGTAGAATGCACACAGAACTGACTCAGAAATCTTAATAATTTGCAATGATGTTGCCATTGAATAAAGGTGGGACCCTGTGTCACTAAAACATTTTGGGTATTGGTAAAATATGGAAACAGTTTATCTTTTTACCTGCAATGAAGCCTCTCTTGACTCCCCCAAGTGTTTCGTAACAGGGCAGAGTGAGAACTTATGGATTTTTTTTTTTACCCTTGGTGAGTCTCCCTGAGGAGATGACAGGCAATTTGGTGACTGTTCCTGAAGCACTTGAAAGCTTAACAAAATACCTGGGGGTGGTTGGTTAATTGTTCAGGACATTTTGTATTCACCAGTGACCAAATTTTTATTCATATAGTGTGTATGCAGGTCTATGTCCATCTATTTCATGTAGTCTTGCATTTTACTCTTTGTTAACTTTCCATTTTTACCACACAGGGATCAGGATTAAAATTTTTAATCTATAAAACAGAATTATTAATATTCCCCATTTCTACATTGGTCTCTCCAAATTGATGTCAAAATGAAGAAGTGCTTAAATACTTTCTTACTGCATTTTTTAAAAGACCTAAGTGGAATGAAAGTAATGCATTGTGCATATGTGACGTATTACTTCTAGTCTTCTGTTATTTTTGTTATTGCTGCTGTTCTTGCTATTTTCAGGGTTTTTTTCTTTTTCTTTTTGACTTCAAGAACAGAAGCGTTACCCCTGCTTCTCAATTCATAGTCAATTGCCATCATCTGTTTATGTTTTTTGCTTGTTTATTTTCCATCAATATATTTTAATATTTTATGTTTTTTTATTATGTCCAATCTTCATTCCAAAACTTTTTTCTCACCTTCATACATGTTCTGCTGTGCTTGATATAATGCTCTACCATATCAACACACCCTCGGAAAGTGTAATTTTTTTGTGTAATGTTTCACTATGAGTATTTACTGTGCTATAAATATTTTTGTTGCATTTTGTCATTGCAAATATCTGTAATGTATTCATCTGTGACCTTTTTTTTTTTGCTTATTTCTCCTATAGAATGGTATGTATAAGGTATAGTGGTTAAGAGTCTGGCTGTTAACCAAACTATCGGCAGTTCAAATCCACCAGGTGCTGATCGGAAACCCCGTGGGGCGGTTCTACTCTGTCCTATAGAGTCGTTATGAGTCATAATCGATTTAACAGTATTGGATTTTGTTGGTTATGTATATATATCACCGCTAACTGAAAAGTTGGCTGTTTGAACCCACTAGCCTTTCCAGGGAGAAAAGACCTGGCTATCTGCACCCATAAAGATTACAGCCTAAGCAACCCTACGGGATATTTCTACTTTGTCCTCTATGTCACTATGATTTTCAATCAACTGGATGACAACTAACAAAACAAAAAGTCTTTAATGTTCCATATTTTTTGCCTCCAACAGAACATTGACTTTCTTGCTTCAGGCATGTTATCAGCAAAGAACAATTTCTGGGCGAGGACATCATATTCTGTAAAATAGAGGGACAATAAGAATGAAGGAATCTTTCCATGAGATGAACTGACACAGTGGCTGCAACAATGGGCTGGAACATACTGATGATTGTGAGGTTAGGACAGTGACAGACAATGTTTTGTTCTGTTTTACATAAGGGTGCCATGAATTAAGGTCACTCAATGCAGGTCACAACAACAAGAACCTTTTGTGATTGACTGTTTTCACTTCACATGATTCTGTTGAGGTCCATCCTAGCTGTTGAGTGCATCAATACTTTATTCGTTTTTACTGCTGAGAATGACTATGCATGGATTTAGTACAATTTGATTACCCATTACCCATAGAAGGACATTATTAGATGTTACTAGTGTTTAGCTATTATAAATTACATTTCTTTGAACATTTGTGTAAGGATTTTTGTATGAACATAAGTTTTCATTTCTGTGAGATAAATGTCTAAGTGTGGGTTGTTTCAATTTTGACAAAGTCCAATGTATCAATTTGTACTTTTCATCCATATATTTGCATGTACCAATAATTCAGTAGGTTTTATTACTGGGTGGCATTAAGTTGCTTGGAAATACCACAATATATGTATCCATTCTCAGGTCGATGAACATTTGGGTTGATTCTAGTTTTTGAATATTACAAATAAAGTTGTTCTGGACATTTGTATATGTGTATTTATAAGGATAGATGCTAACATTTCACTTGGGTAGATATGAGCAAATTGGTTAAATTTTATGGTAAAACTATGTTCAGCTTTTTAAGACCCTGGTACTTAAAACAAATAATTTTTTAAGTATTTTCATCATTTTAATTTTCCACTAGCAGTTTTTGCATGTTCCGTTCCCCCCACATGCTTACCAAACACCTGATATTCTAATAGATGTATAGTGTTATGTCATTAATGTTTGAACTTGAAATTCATTAATGAATAATGAACTGAACATTTTTAATGTGCTTATTTGCCAGCAGAATATGTCCTATGAATAAGTGAAGGTTTGTTTTTGTGATCATTTTTGTGGATTATTTCTTTTCTTCTTTATTTTATTCTATTATTACTATTTTTGAGTTTCGAGGCATATCTCTGTATATATTATGGAACCCTGGTGGAACAGCGATTAAAAAGCTGGTTGGCTAACCAAAAAGGTTGGCAGTTCGAATTCACCAGCCACTTCTTAGAAACCCTGTGGGGCAGTTGTACTCTTTCTTGTAGGATCTCTAAGCATCAGAATCTAATTGACACCAATGGACTGGGGGAAGGATGGTATATATTGTGGACACAGGCCATTTACGAGATATATTATATGAAAATATTATCTTCGAGAATGTAACTTGTTTTTTATACAAGCATCTTTTGAAGAGCATAAGTTTAAATATTTCATGTGGTCAAACTTTATGGATTTTATTTTTGGTGTTACAGCTATGAAATCTCCAAATATGTATATAGAATCATTGAGAAAAAAAAAAAAAAAAAGAGAGCCTACTTAAAATCGAAAATGTTTTTTTTAAATAAACTTATAAACTGAGAGTAAGTTCACAAATAAATGCGAAGTTATTTTTTTAGTTCTGTAATTGTATTGTGGGCTCTATTAGAATTTCTATGTAAAAAAATTATGTCATCTACCAGTAAAAAAATTTTTCTCCTTTTCCAGTCTGGATACTCTCTGTTTACTTATTTAATTTTTTATTGCCTTATTGTGTTGCCTAGCACATCCCCTAAAATGTGGAATAGATTTGGTAAGAGGGGATTTACTTGTTTTTTTTCCTGGTTTTAGTGAGAATGTATTCAATCTTTCACACCTTGTGTGATGGTAACCGTGGGCTGTTCATGGGTGCCCTCTTTCAGTTTGAGAAAGGTCCATTTTAATACTAATTTGGTCAAAGTTTTATCACATTTATTGGGACTTTTTAAATGTTTCTCTACATCTATTTATGTGACATCGTTTGCTATTTTTGTTTGTAATTATGGTGAATGTTATTAATTGATTTTTTAATGCAAAACTATCCATGCATTTCTGGGGCACCCCTATTTGGTGTACTGTTGTTTTTACATCTTGCCAGATTTAATTTCTTAAATTTTTCCTTAAATATTTCACGTATGTGCTCTGTTTTTTGCTTTTCTTTTAATGACTTTGTCTGAGCTTGGTATCAGGGGAAAGCTATCCTCATATAAAAAAAAAAATACCTCATATAGGAAATGCAAATATACCCTTCTCTTCAGTTTTGTGGAAGAGTGTGTATAGAATTGGCTAATTCTTTCTCCCTAAACGCTGAATAGAATTTCCCAGTCCAGCCACTTAGGATGATTGGGAATGGAGAGTGTTTTAAATTTCCATTTTGATACCCTCTTTATAAATGAAATTTTCTACATGCGTGGAAACATATCAAAACCCACTGGTAGGGTCCTAACCAAAAACTCAGATTGGATTCTTTTTTTAAGACAACCTTTGCATATCTAAAATTTAATTTTTCTCTCATTAAAAATTTTTTGAATATTAAAAGAATAAGAAAATATACAAGGAAAATTAGGAGGGAATATGGAGCAACTATGCCCAAAATCACGGCAAATATATAAAATGCTACAAATCACACCTCACCCACTAGAAACACAGCATAGTCCGAACCACGGGTTATCTCCTTATGCGTCTTCCAAGCAGGATAATCAAAATGATGAATTCAAACAATAGATCCTGATCAAAATAAAGTGCCACTCATATTCATCAAATTTAAGAAAATTCAGCCAAACAAAAAGAAGACAACGTAACTAATCATACAATAGACCTCTTATGCAAAGCTACATAAACAATTAGAGAATGACTTATAAACGAGAGTAATTGTTGTTTTCTAGAGAGATAAGGAGAACAATTTATGAGACAAAAGCATGGAATTTGGAAGCAATATCAATCCAAGAGATAAAAAATAAAAATTGTGAAAACTTCTGTGGCTGACCTCAATAAATTTATTTTAACAGATATACCCACTGATACAGGCAAAATGGGCTAATATTTATAAAACCAGATATAGAGTTGATCCTGTTGAATATAACTTTATTTTTATATTATATTTTGCTGTTATTAATATTACAGTGCAGTAATAATAAAAATAATAACAAAGTATACAGAAACTAAGGGCTCAAATATAAAATTAAAGGCACTGATGATGAAAGAGAGGGATTTCAAGGTTTAGAAAGTGGACATTTGAGCAAATTCAGAAGACTGAGTACTTCAAATCAACTCACCACACTGAGCCCTGTTTTATTCAGAATTAGCCACCCAGTTCAGAGAATGAGCAATAAAACAGGTATGTGCATGCACACACACACACACACACAGAGGCTCACACACAGATACTTTCTTTATATTTTTTTCTCTATTAGATGAGGAAAACACCAAATACTTGGAAATCTTTCTGCATCTACTACAGTTTTACTCTCCCACTCATCATATCCAATTTTCTTATTTTTTCTTAAATCCAACACCCCCAGCACATTCTAGTATACTATCAACTTTCTTAATTATTATGCTTATAATGCATCATTCCAGTTCAAACACTTTGCACTGTTTCAGTTATTAATCTATTTGCAGCCTTAGTAGAGCGATTGGTAGAAGGCAATATGGAAATATATGTTATCTGTGCTTTTGTGCTTGCTTTATCCCCTGCCCGAGGCACACAGAAAAAAGTTTAAAGCCCATAATGTAATTTATATGAATCATATGTTATAGTGAACATCGAGAATTTTTTTTTTAATTGTCCTAAAGTCCTAACGAATAAAACAAACCCAGTGCTGTCGAGTCGATTCAGACTCACAGCAACCTTATAGGACAGAGTAGACCTGCCCCATACAGTTTCCAAGGAGTGCCTGGCGGATTTGAACTGCCCACCCTTTGGTTAGCAGCCATAGCACTACCACTATGCAACCAGGGTTTCCTATGTAAGGCATATTTTATGTCTAGATTTTTTTTTTTTTTTAGACATAAAAGGGATTCAACATGGGGATCAAAAACACCAGGGTGTAAAATATGGAAGCCATTTTATTAGTGTTAAAGAAATGACTGGATTTGGGCTGCAGATGCATAAAGATTAAACTCCCATAGAACACTACCACCACAGTCAGGTGGGATCCACAGGTAGAGAAGGTCTTGTGCCTGCTCTCAGCTGATTTCAGTCGGAGAATGGATGCAATTACAAGTATGTAAGAAACAAGAACCATTATGAGGGATGAAATCAACCCAAAAACTGGTAAGATGAGAATGACCAATTTCATTTCATGCGTGTTTCAGAGAGAAAAGATAACAAGGGGAGACTGTCACAGTAGAAATGCCTGACGACATTGTAGCCACAGAAGGATAAATTAAAACTCTTTATGGTGACCAGGAGAGAAACAAATGTGTTATAGAGATAGGGGATTGCAACCAGCACTCAACATTTACTTCATAACATGATGACTGTGTAGCACAAAGGGTTACAAATAGCCACACAGCAGTTGTAGGTCATTGCTGATAGATTAAGAAATTCAATAGTTATGAATATAATAAAGAAAACTAACTGTGTAGCACAAAAATAGTATGAGATTGTATTTTCACCTACAACAAAAGTTGCCAACATTTTCAGTCCCGTGGCTGTTGAATAACCAAAGTCAGTGATAGCCAGGTGTCTGAGAAAAAAATAAATAGGTGTTTGTAGACTAGAGTCCCTCTTGATGAGGATGATGATGCCCAAGTTGTCCACCACTGAGATAATGTAGATGATGAGGAACAGCCAGGACAATGGAGCTTGCATCTCTGGGCGGTCTGTGATTTCCGTCAGAATGAATTCATTCAGCGCTGTTAGATTGTGTTTGCCTGTCTAGGTCTACCAGGAAACCTATTGTGGATAGAGACATCAAGCATCATCAATAGCTTTTATGTAATATCTATCATCTGGTAGATTTTTAGTATACAAAACCAGCATGAATAGTGTAAATCCAAACATTCTATTTTAGGATATTTGAATACATACCCAACTCCCACAAATTTTACGCATACATATATATATACTTATTTAGATTGATGGGTACACTGATAGATAGATGAAACAAAAATGAATAATACATTAAACCATGGATAGTTATTATACTCTTCTTAAAAGTTTTGTCTTTTTCACATACCTAAAAAAATAATTGGATACATTTTGAACCCTCTCCTTCAAAATATTATCTTACGGAAACTCATAATTATAGATGGTCCAGGATGGAACAATCAACATACTAGACAGGTTTTGGTTAGACATATAATTAATCACAGTGGAAATTATTTGTCTTCATACATGAAAACATCCCTAGGGATACATGTATATAGATGCAACCTCTGTTATACTTTTATTTGTAATGTATACAATGTGGTACTTTGGGCAAATAACATATGTTATATGAATCTTTTTCTCCCATCTGAAAAATCATATTCCAACACCTGCCTGCAAGGTGCTGGCCAGTTCAGGCCTGGCAAATTCTCACTTCTTGTGAACAATCTCTCCCTCCCTCTGCCAATCAGTACAACTCCCTAACCTTAACTTTGATGTTCAGGGCTCTTGTTGCTGTTGTTGTTAGGTGCATTGAGTCTGTTCCGACTCATAGCGACCCTACGCACAACAGAATGAAACACTACCCGGTCCTGATCCATCCTTACAATTGTCGTTATGCTTGAGCTCATGTTGCAGCCACTGTGTCAATCCACCTTATTGAGGGTCTTCCTCTTTTCTGCTGACCCTGTACTCTGCTAAGCATGATGTCCTTCTCCAGGGACTTATCCCTCCTGACAACATGTCCGAAGTATGTAAGATGCGGTTTTGCTATCCTTGCCTCTAAGGAGCATTCTGGCTGTATTTTTAAGACAGATTTGTTCTTTCTTTTGGCAATCCATGGTATATTCAATATTCTTCGCCAACACCACAATTCAAAGGCGTCAACTCTTCTTCAGTCTTCCTTATTCATTGTCCAGCTTTCACATGCATATGATGTGATTGAAAATATCATAGCTTGGGTCAGGCACACCTTAGTTTTCAAGGTGACATCTTTGCTCTTCAACACTTTGAAGAGGTTCTTTGAAACAGATTTACCCAATGCAATGTGTCTTTTGATTTCTTCACTGCTGCTTCCATGGTTGTTGATTGTGGATCCAAGTAAAATGAAATCCTTGACAACTTCAATCTTTTCTCCATTTATCATGATGTTGCTCATTGGTCCAGTTGTGAGGATTTTTGTTTTCTTTATATTGAGGTGCAATCCATACTGAAGGCTGCAGTCTTTTGATCTTCATTAGTAAGTGCTTCAAGTTATCTTCACTTTCAGCAAGCAAGGTTGTGTCATCTGCATAACGCAGGTTGTTAATGAATCTTCCTCCAATCTGGATGCCCTGCTCTTCACATAGTCCAGCTTCTCAAATTATTTGCTCAGCATACAGATTGAATAGGTATGATGAAAGAATACAACCCTGACACACACTTTTCCTGACTTTAAACCAATCAGTATCCCCTTGTTCTGTCCAAACAACTGCCTTTTAATCTATGTAGAGGTTCCTCATGAGCACAATTAAGTGTTCTGGAATTCCCATTCTTCGCAATGTTACCCATAGTTTGTTATGATCCACACAGTCAAATGCCTTTGCGTTGTCAATAAAACACAGGTAAACTTCATTCTGGTATTCTCTTCTTTCAGCTAGGATCCATCTGACATCAGCAATGATATCCCTGGTTTCACGTCCTCTTCTTAAACTAGCCTGAATTTCTGGCAGTTCCCTATCCATATACTATTGCAGCCATTTTTGAATGATCTTCAGCAATTTTTGCTTGCGTGTGATATTAATGTTATTGTTTGGTTGAATCACCTTTCTTGGGAATAGGCATAAATATGGATATCTTCCAGTCAGTAGGCCAGGAAGCTGTCTTCCACATTTTTTGGCATAGACGATTGAGCCCCTCCATTGCTACATCTGTTTGTTGAAACATCTCAATTGATATTCCATCAATTCCTGGAGCCTTGTTTTTCACCAATGCCTTCAGAGAAGCTTGGACTTCTTCCTTCAGTACCATCGGTTCCTGATCATATGCCACCTCTTGAAATGGTTGAACATCGACTAATTATTTTTGGTATAATGACTGTGTGTATTCCTTCCATCTTCTTTTGAAGCTTCCTGCATCATTTAACATTTTCCCCATGGAATCCTTCACTATTGAAACTTGAGGCTTGAATTTTTTCTTCAGTTCTTTCAGCTTGAGAAACACCGAGCATGTTCTTCCTTTTGGTTTTCCATCTTCAGCTCTTTGCACATGTCATTACAATACTTTACTTTGTTTTCTCGAGAAGCCCTTTGAAATCTTCTGTTCAGTTCTTTTACTTCATTAATTCTTCCTTTTGCTTTAGCTGCTCAACTTTCAAGAGCAAGTTTCAGAGTCTCCTCTGACATCCATCTTGGTCTTTTCTTTCTTCCCTGTATTTTCAATGACCTCTTGTTTTCTTCATGTATGGTGTCCTTGATGTCAGTCCACAGTTCGTCTGGTCTTTGGTCACTAGTGCTCAATGCATTAAATATATTCTTCAGATGGTCTCTAAATTCAGGTAGGATATACTCAAGGTCATATTTTGGCTCTCGGGGACTTGCTCTGATTTTCCTCAGTTTCAGCTTGAACTTGCATATCAGCAATTGATGGTCCGCTCCACAGTTGGCCCCTGGCATTGTTCTGATTGATGATATTGAGCTTTTCCATCATCTCTTTCCACAGATGTAGTCTATTTGATTTCTGTGTGCTCCATCTGGTGAGATCCATGTGTATAGTCGCCGTTTATGTTGGTGAAAAAGGTATTTGAAATGAAGAAGTCATTGGTCTTGCAAAATTCTATCATTCAATCTCCAGCATTTTTTCTATCCCCAAGGCCATATTTTCCAACTACTGATCCTTCTTCTTTGTTTCCAACTTTTGCATTCCAATCACCAGTAATTATCAATGCATCTTGATTGCATGTTTGATCAATTTCAGACCATAGCAGCTGATAAAGATCTTCTATTTTTTCATCTTTGGCCCTAGTGGTTGGTGCATAAATTTGAATAATAGTCATAGTAACTGGTCTTCCTTGTAGGCATATAGATATTATCCTATCACTGGCAGCACTGTACTTCAGGATAGATCTTGAAACATTTTTTTTTACTATGAATGCAACACCATTGCTCTTCAAGTTATCATTGCCAGCACAGTAGATTATGGTATGACCAATACCAGTCCATTTCAGCTCATTAATGCCTAGGATATTGATGTTTATGTGTTCCATTTCATTTTTGATGATTTCCAATTTTCCTAGATTCATACTTCATACTCAGGGCTCTTAGATTGCCATATATAGTGGATTCACTTGCTTTTCCAGATCTTTGTTGTACGAAGGACCACAGGAAGGATCTGACTACTCCACCATCTTGGCCCCGACTATTTTCACTGTTCTTTTAACTCAAGGAGAGTTATTTGTCACTCTAACTCTTCTTTTATTGCAAATTTTCTGTCTTCTCTCTTATTTTGTTTTGTTAGTTTAAGATATTCTATTTTATTGGCATGACTCAAAATGAGAAGAAACATCTGCAAATATCCATTAATAATTGGAACATAGAATGTACAAAGTATGAATCCCAGAAAATTGTAAGTTGTAAAAAATGAAAAGGAACACATAAAGATCGATATCCTGTGCATTAGTGAGCTGAAATGGAATGGTATTGACCATTTTGAATAAGACAATCATGTCATGTACCGTTTCAGAAGGACAAATGCAGAGGAATGGCATTGCACTCATCATCAGAAAAAAAAGAATTCCAAGACCTATCATGAGGTACAGTGCTCTCAGTGAAATCATAATATACATATGCCAACAAAGAAGAGCAGTTAATACTACTATTATTTCAACTTAATCAGTGCTAAAGATGAGGAAATTGAAGATTTTATCAAATTAAGAAGTCTGAATTCATTGAAATTGCAATCAAGATCCATTGCTAATTATTAATTACTAGAATGTGAAAGTTGGAAAAAAAAAAAAAGAAGGATCAATATTTGGAAAATGTCATGGATTGAATTATATCCCCCCAAAAATGTGTGTATCAATTTGGTTACACTGTGATTCCCACTATTGTGTAGTTGTCCTGCATTTTGTGATTGTAATTTTATGTTAAGAAGATTAGGTGGGATTGTAACACCACCCTTACTTAGGCCACCTCCCTGATCCAATGTAAAGGGTGTTTCTCTGGGGTGTGGCCTGTATCAACTTTTTTTATTAAGAGATAAAAGTAAAGAGAAGCAAGCAGAGTTGGGACCTCGTACCATCAAGAAAGAAACACTGAGAGCAGAGCGCTTCCTTTGAACCCAGGGTCCCTGCTCCTGAGAATCTCCTCGACCAGGAGAAGATTGAGCACGAGGACCTTCCTCCAGAGCCAACAGAGAAAGAAAGCCTTCTCCTTGAGCTGACAGCCTGAATTTGGACTTCTAGCCTACTAGGCTGCGAGAAAATAAATATCTCTTACTAAAGCCATCCACTTGTGGTATTTCTGTTATAGCAGCCCTAGATGACTAAGACAGAAAATATGGCCTTAGTGATAGAAAAGACACCAGAGATTGTTTGTTTGAATACTGCAAGACTAATTCTTCATTAAAAATAACTTTCTTTGACAACAGAAACAGAGAATACATATGTGGGCCTTGCCAGGAAGAATACGCAGTGATCAGATCGACTACATCTGTGAAAAGAGATGATGGAGAGGCTCAATATCATCAATCAGAACAAAGCCAGGGGCCAACCAAAGAATTGACCATTGATTGCTCATACACAAGTACAAGTTAAAGCTGAAAAACACTAGGGCAAGTCCACGAGAGCCAAAACGTGACTTTGAATATAAAAATACTCTACCTAAATTTAGACATCATCCCAATAATTGATTTGACACATTGAACACTAATGACCACAGATTAGACAAGTTTGGAAAGACATCAAGGGCATCATACCTGAAGAAATCAAAAGATCATTAAAAGACAAGAAAGAAAGAGAAAACCAAATGGACGTGAAAAGATACTCTGACAAAACAACTTATGAAACAAAAAAGAGAATTATTAAATAAGAACTATGAGTGAGGAAGGGATTACAATCCCGAGAGCAACTATGGATGACCTCAAGAAAATTATCTTAATTGCTGTATATTCTGATCTAGGCAAAATGCATTGATTAAAACAAAGTCAGATGCAGAGCTGAACTTTTGAATTGCTAAATAGCAAGCTAGTTTGAGTTAACAGATTTACATGTGAAAGTAAAGGCATTAATAAGAAAAGAATGGAATTCCAAGGTCTGGAGTGGGGACATTTGAGCAAATTTAGATAAGAGAGTAATTCAGAGCAACATGCTACACTGAGACTCATTGCAACCAGGCCAAATCTAATACCCACCTCAGAAACTATGCAGGCTAAAACAGAAGGCAAAGACTTACACAAACACACACATACACAAACACAAGTACTGACACTACAAAGTTTATTTTAATAGTTGGAAAATACACCAGAATCATTGTAATTCCACTTTTGTACCTAGTACTTTTCCCCACTCCCACTCAGCATATCCACTCTCCTTGCCTGATTTCAGGGTTCCCAGCACATTCTCCTGGACCCCTCGTGGTGCACTGGGTAAGAGCTTGGAGGCTGACCACATGTTCAGCAGTTCAGAGCCACTAGCCACTGTTTGGAAACCCTATGGAGCAGTTCTACTCTGTCCTATAGGGTCGCTATTAGTCAGAATTGACTCAGTGGCAAAGGATTTTGTTTTTTAGCACATTCTCAAAAAAACCAAGTGTGCGGTTGTGCAGTAGATTCTGACTCTTACTGACCCTATAGGACAGTGTAGGACTGCTCCATAGGGTTTCCAAGGCTGTAAAGCTTTATCGAAGCAAACTGTCACATCTCTTCCATGGATTGGCTGGTTGGTTTGAACCACCAACCTTTCAGTTACCAGCCAAGCACTTTGATCACTGCTCCACCAGGGCCCTAACTCATTCTTCTCTACTATAAAATTTACCTAATTGTTATATTTGTGATCCATCCCTTCAGCTCAAGGAAAGCAAAAGTTTTTACTCTTTTGTTCATCAATGCATTTGGAAGAGTTACTGACACAGAGAAGGATATTTATAAATATATGTGGGCTATATTTGTGCTTGCTATACCCTATGGAAGAACACAGACAAGGTTTGAAGTACATGACGTAATTTATAGGAACCGTATAGTACATCCTTGGAAACTCTATGGGGCAGTTCTATTCTGTCCTATAAGGTCGCTATGAGTCGGAATCGACTCGACAGCAACGGGTTTTTATAGTACATCAAACTTTAGAAAATATTTTGCTTATTTTTTCCCATGTCTTAATTAGGGCATATTTTACATCTTTGTTCCTTAAGCTATAAATCAAGGGATTCAACATGGGGATAACCAGGGTATAAAATATGGAAGCCACTTTATCAGTGTCAAAGAAATTACTGGACTTGGGCTGCATGTACCTAAAGATTAAAGTCCCATAGAACATCACCACTACCGTCAGGTGGGATCCACAGGTGGAGAAGGCCTTGTGCCTGCCCACAGCTGAGTTCATTCTGAGAATGGCTACAAAAACGAGAAGGTAAGAAGTAAGAACTATTAGAAGGGATGAAATCAGATCAAAAGATGCTAAGATGAGAGTGATCAATTGAATTTCATGTGTGTCTGAGCAGAGCAGAGATAACAAGGGGTTACTGTCACAGTAGAAATGACTGATGACATTGTAGCCACAGAAGGATAAATTAAAAATCTTTATGGTGACCAAAAGAGAAAAAAATGTGCTGTAGAGATACGGTATTGCCACCAGTACCCAACAAGTCCTTCGTGACATGATGGCTGTGTAGAGCAGAGGGTTACAGATGGCCACGTAGTGGTCGTAGGACATTGCAGACAGAAGGAAAAGTTCAACATTTATGAACACAATAAAGAAAACTAGCTGTGTAGCACAAAAATAGTAGGAGATTGTATTTTCATCCACAACAAAATTGACTAGCATTTTGGGTCCCACAGTTGTTGAATAACCAAGATCAGTGATAGCCAGGTGTCTGAGAAAAAAGTACATGGGAGTTTGTAGGTTGGAGTCCACCTTGGTGAGGATGATGATGTCCAAGTTGCCCACCACTGAGGTCATGTAGATGGTGAGGAACAGCCCGAACAATGGAGCCTGCAGCTCTGGGCAGTCTGTGATTCCCGTCAGAATGAATTCATTCAGCACTGTTAGATTGTGTTTTTTCCATCTTGTATCTGGAAATCTATTCTGGATAGAGACATCGTCGTAGTCAATAGGTTTTATGTAGCATCATCTGGTAGATTTTCAGCATAGTAAAGTAATATGCTAAATGATTAAGATAAATCCAAATTTTCCAATATAGTAATTTGAAATTAAACCCACCTCCCACAAATAAAGCATAGGTACATGAAGATAGAGACAGAGGCAGAAAGAGGGAACAAAAGAGAAGTCTAACTTGTTATCAGTTGGGTAAAATTTGCTCCCCAAAGAACATTTGTCAATGCCTGGGACATTTTGGATGTCACAACTAGAAGGGTACTACTGGTATCTAATGGAAGCCTGGGATGTTAATAAACATTGTATTATATACAGGGTAACTCCCACAATGACAAAATTTCCAGTCCAAAATGTCACTAGGATGGAAGTTGAGAAACCCTTCTGTAAACGTAGAGATAGAAAAAAAAAAAAAAAAAAAAAAGAGAGACACAGATAAAGATGTAGGTGTAGGTGTACAGGTACATGTAGCTGTAGATGTACATATATATAAACATGTACATACACATGTACATATATACAATATATACACACATTATACATAGATGGGGTTCCTGGTGGAGCAGTGGTTAAAAGCTTGGCTGATAACCAAAAAATCGTCATTTTAAATCTACCAGCCTTTTCTTGCCAAACCTATGGGGCAGTTCTTTTCTGTCCTATAGTGTCTCTATGAGTCAGAATGAGCTTGATGGCAATGGCTTTCATTTTATTTTTTTATGCATATATGGATATATGAAGCAAAAATTTTTAAAAGGTAAAAAAATTTAAGTGATAGGTATATGGATATTACTAAACTTTATTTTTTCATTTATATAATGACAATTATGTAACAACATTTACAAAATTATAATACAAATGTTAATTTAATTATAAAAATTTTAAAGTGCAAATTCACAAAATGTGTGGAAACATTTAATATGCCTTACTTCAAAACACAGTCCTAAAAAAGCCTTTGTGCCACGGGTGGTACTGACTGAAACAACACACTTGACAGGTACTGAACTCATGATTAACAAGGAAAAACTAATTGATCATGGTGGGGATTATCTGTCTTTATATAGGGATATATTCCAGGTGGTAGACCCATGCAGATATAGTCTCTGTTATATCTCCACTTGTGGGTTATAGAAACCCTGGTGGTGTAGTGCTTAAGTGCTACGACTGCTTACCAAAAGGTCAGACCAGGTACTCCCCGGAAACCCTATGGGCAGTTTTTCTCTGTCCTATTTTTTTTTTGTGTGTGTGTGGTCGCTATGAGTTGGAATTGACTAGACCGCCATGGGTTTGGTTCTGGTTTTGTGGGTTATAGAATAAGATACCTTAATTTTTTTATTCACAAATGCAAAATGACCACTTCCTTTCAGGGCTGTTGGGAAAATGAATGATAGCTACGTGTTTCAATGCATTGTCTCAAATATTAAGTATATAGGGTTATTTTTAAAATGATGACAATAGGTTATATGAGAAGGCTTTCCTTTACATATGTGTATGTAAAATCTTCTAGTGTGACCTAGCTCCTGCATCAGGGTTATGGAGATGAGTAGGTGTTTATCCATGCAACTGAGTCCAGCTGTTCCCTCTCCCATTCACAACTTCATGACTAATACTGGAACATTCTGTATTATACGTCTTCTATTTAACACATTTAATATAAGTTGGGAAACCCTGATGGCGTAGTCGGTAAGCGCTACGGCTGCTGACCAAAGGGTCAGCAGTTTAAATCCTCCAGACGCTCCTTGGAAACTCTATGGGGCAGTTCTGCTCCGTCCTATACGGCCGCTATGAGTCGGAACCGACTCGAGGGCAATGGGTTTTTATGGTAACATAAGTTGATGGGCTGCTAGCCTAAAGGCCAGCAGTTCAAAACCATCAGTGGCTCCATGAGAGAAAGATGTGGCAGTCTGCTTCCATAGTTATTAAACCCTATGGGATCATTGTTCAGTCCTGATCACCTTAACGGCAGTGTGTTTTAATATAAATTTACTTAAAATGTGTCCTAACCTAAGAGTATTTTCATTATAACTAATACACTTAGTTGTTTGTAACAAATCAGATATATTTTCTCATGGAAGAATCTAATACACTGAGGAAATTCGAACAACTTGGGAGACAGTAAAGTCCGTGTTATTGATTTTATATAAAGAAATTTCATTAAAAAATTCCTTTTGGATAAAGAAACCCTCTAGTTTAAACTATTATATAATACAGGTTGTATATAAACATAAGTATATTTAAATTAAAATATATATACCTATCCCTAATAAACTAGATTTTAAAAAAAAAGCCAGAGAAGGATGCAGATGGCAGTTTAAGGTAAAAGAATGAATAGCTTGAAACGATACTACCTACATGAAAGTTGTGACCTTATACATACACATTGCTTATGTCAGAAAACAACTGTTGGCCTCTTTCCACCTAGAACAAAGGAGAATGAAGAAAACCAAAGACTTAAGGAATCAATTAGTCCAAAGGACATATGGCCCACATGAACCACAGCCTTCTCTAACCAGAAGAACTAGATGGTTCCTGACTACCACTACAGATCCTTCTATCCAGGACCACAGTAGAAAGTCTGGGGGAGAATGGGAAAAAAGTGTATAGGAAATTAAAAAAAAAAAAAGACCAGATTTACTGGTTTGAAAGAAATTGGGGAAACCCCTGAGACTATTTGTCTTAAGGCAATATTCTAAAGTGAAACTATACACACTCCCAGCCCAATAACAGATGGGGCTGTTAAATTAAACAATAACACCTGTGAAGAATGTGCCCCTTAGAACAATCAAATATTGGAGCCAAAAGGGCAAGAAGGCAGGGAGGACAGGGAAACCTGACTAATGGAAACAGGGAAGCCAGGGAGGAAATGAGAAGAATGCTGACACATTTTTTGTAAGAATCTTTGATTAGAAAATTAATTTGCTATGTAAACTTGCACTTAAAACACAATTCTTTCTTTCTTTTCTTTTTTTAAAGAGGTACTGAATTGGGTATTAGCAGATATTACAAGTAGGAAATCAACTATCTTCAATAAATAAAAGCTATATAAATCTTGTTTGGTTGCATTGACAAAAGGCTGAAGAAAAAAAGTACATATATTGGTAAGTACCAATTTTCCTATAAGGTAAGGGAAGATAAGATGACTTCCTCTCAACAGCTTTTGAGTTCCATGGAGAGCACCAAGTTATTTTCCATCATTTACTACCTTTGTTGAATATCTAATTCTTATTTTATAAAGCTATATTCTTTGGTGTATAATACACAATCATCATCAATCTGGCTGCTTAAATGTTTCCTAAACTCCAAAAATTGCTTTTCACCTCTCAGCAAGAGATGTGAGATGGAAGTTTATTTCTTTCCTCATCAAGAGTTTAGGAAAAATGCACATTTATGCAGTTATTTAAAGATGCATTAAATATTAAATTACGCTTTAGAGGGACATGAGAAGAACCTAGAGCCACTATATAACTAAGGATTTTGAAAGACATCAACACTGGAGTCTGAATGCCTGCACAGCTTCATAATTCTGGTATAGTATTTTTTTTTAATACTGTATAGGCTTCCTATACTTTCATATTTGAGCTCTAATATTCACATAGTTAGGCTACCTGGGTGGCGCAAACAATTAAGCACTCAGCTGCAAACTGAATGTTTGGGGAATTGAGTCCACTCAGACGCACCTTAGAAGAAAGAAAGATCTACTTCTGAAAAGTCATAGCCGTTGAAAAACCAATGGATCACAGTTCTGACACACATGGGGTAGTTATGAGGCAAAATTAACTCCAAGACTTTTTTTTTTCTCTTTGTTTCTTTCTTATTCATATAATTATTTATATAAAGTAAAATGTTATTTAGCTATATAATGAGAATGTTTCTAGATGCTTATGAACATTTAGCCTGTGAAACAAAGTGTGAATATTTGAAAAAAAAACACATGACAGAAAAAGGGAGAGAGATCCTAGCCTCAGGCACTATTGAGAAGTAGAAAGCACACAGAACTGACTCAGAAATCCTAGTATTTCACAATGACTTTGCCATTGAATAAAGGTGGAACCCTGCAAGTATCACTGGAACATTCTGGATATTGGTAAAATACAGAAATAGTCTATCTTTTTACCTGTAATGAAGTCTCTGCCATGACTCCCGATTGTTTCTTAACGTGGCATAGTGAGACCAATTTATGGAATTTTTTCCACCCGTGGAGATTCCCCCTGAGGAGATGCCAAGCAATTTGTTGATTAATCCTGAACGGCTTGAAAGCCTAACAAAGTATGTAGGTGTTGTCTGTTAATTGTCCAGGACAATTTGTATTCACCACTGAGCAAGATTTCAACCATATAGTGTGTATACATGTCTGTATTTATCTATTTCATACATTCTTGCATTTTACTCTTTGTTAACATTCCATTTTTACCACACAGGGATCTGGATTAAAATATTGTATCTATAAAACAGAACTATCGATATTGCCCATTTCTACAGTGGTCTCTTCAAATGGACGACAAAGAAGTGCTTAAACACTTTCTTATTATATTATTTAAAATGGAATAAAAGTAATCCATTATGTGTATATGAGATATCACTTCCTAGTTTGCTGTTGTTATTGTTATTGTTCAGGGTTTTGGTTTTTTTAGTTTTGTTTTTGACCTCAGGGATAGAAATGTTACCCTTGCTTCTCATTTCATGGTCAAGTGCCATCATCAGTCTGCTTAGGATTTTTGCTTGTTTTATTTTCCTTTATTGTATTTCAATGTTTTATTTGTTTTCATTCTGTCCAATCCTCATTCCAAAATATCTCTCTCACTTTCATACATATTTGCCTGTACTTCACATATACTCATCCATATCAGTATACCCTTGTGTCTTAGGCTGAGCTCTCTAGAGAGGCAAAACCAGTAACATATATAAATACATATAGAGAGAGAGAGAATTATATCAAGGAAACGGCTCAAGTGGCTGTGAGGTTGGAATGTCCCAAGTCCATGGGTCAGGATAGAGGCTTCTCATTAACGAAGCTCCAGGCACTGGTTAACCCTACATCTGCACGTTAGGTAGCAGGGCTCTTGCTTACCAGCTGAAGATCAAAGAATCCCAAGATCAACAGGCAAGACTGCAGGCAAGCTGCTGGTTGAATTCCCAAGAACCAGAGGTCAGACAAACAGGAGCCTGCTGCAGCATCCAGAGGAAGAAAAGTCCAACAAACCTTGCTAGAATGCCCACTTATGTTCCATGCAGGTCACACACGTCAACTGATAGGCTACTCACAGCATGGAGGTGATCACAACATCACAACATCATAGGACAGCCATACCACTGAGACTCATGGCCCAGCCAAGTTGACACACAACCTTAACTGTCACACCTTATAAACTGTGATATTCTATGTGTGATGTTTTATTATAAATTTATATTTATCACAGTACCAATCTTTTTTCACACATTTTGTGATTTTAAGTATTCATAATGTATCCATTTATGCTTTTTTTTGCTTATTTGTGATATATATACTTTTTTTCCAATGTTTAAGCACTCTCTACTAAATGAGAGTTTGGTAGTTTGAACCCACAAGCCATCATGGGGAGAAAGGACCTGGCCTTGTGCACCCATAAAGATTACATGCCTAGCAACCTTTGGGTATTTCAACTCTGTCTTGTAAGCTGCTATGAGTCTCAATCGACCGGAAGGCACCTAACAAAACACAAATTCTTTACTTATAGATATTTTGTTGTCTCCAACAGAACGTTGTCTGACATTCTTGCTTTGAGCATATCATCAGGGCAAGATCAGTTTCTGGAATCAGACATCATATTTGGTGAAATAGAGGACCAACTGGAATGAGGGAAGCCCTCCATGAGATGGATTGACATAGAGGCTACAACAATGGACACAAACCTAACAAGGATTGTGAGGATAGCACAGGGCCAGGCAATGTTTTGTTCTGTTTTCCGTAAGGTCACCATAAGCTATAGTCAACTCAATGGCAGAGAACAATAGCGACCTTTTGAGATGGACTTCTTTCACTTCACATGACTCTACTGAGGTTCCTTCTCGCTACTGTATGTACCAAAAATTTGTTTCCTTTATTGCTATTATCTCATGTATGGATTTATTAAAATTCACTTAACAATTTACCCATAGCAGGGCATTTTGGGTTGTAAAAGTTTACAGAGTGAATTAGTTTCTATTAAACTGTTAATACTCAAATTATTTTCTGACATTGGTTGATAACATTGTGAGTATCAGCACTTTTCCTTTCTTCACCCTAGGTTCTCTGCTTCCATTCGTCCATTTTTCCTGTCTTCTTACCTTTGCTTTTGGGCTAGTGTGCCTATTAGTCTCATATACAGAATTTAACTATGCATTACTTCCCTCAATTGGGCCATTCTGGCCTTGGAAAGCTGTTAAATCTTTGGCTGAAGGATGAACCTCCAGAGTGACTTCAGTGCTAAGTTAAAAGGGTGTCCAGGGGCCATACTTAGAGAGTTCCTCCAGTCTCTGTCAGACCAGCAAGCCTGGTGTTTTTTTTGGTGAGTGTGTGTGTGATTGTGAATTTTGTTCTACATTTTTCTCCCACTCTTTCTGACAGCCTCTACCGTGATGCCTGTCAGAGCAGTTGGTGGCAGCAACTGGGCACTTTCTAGTATTTCTCAGCTCAGTCTGGTGGAGGTTGCAGTAATTGTGGTCCATTAGTCTTCTGGACTAATCTTTTCCTTGTGTCTTTGGTCTTCTTCATTCTCCTTTTGCTGCAGTCAGGATGGGTTCTGTGAATGTATCTTAGATGGCCACTTGCATGCTTCGCAGTTAAATGTGGAACATTCTCTCTATAGACTGTTATGCCAATTGAGCTAGATATCCCCTCAGATCATGGTTTCCTGCCCTCAGCACCGTAGTTCAGTCTCTGAGGGCATTTGGATATTTATGATGCTTCTATGACTTTGCCTTAGTCAAGTGGTAAGGACTTCCCCAGTATTGTGTAGTGTCTTTCACTTCACCAAATTTACCACTCCTCTGCTAATTTGTGTAAGGGTTATTGTGTTACTGTAGGTTTAATTTCCCTGGGATAAATGTCTAAGGGTGAGTAGTTTTAATTTTGACAAAGTCCAATTTATTTGTTTGTATTTTTCATCAATATATTTGCTTGTAATAATTAATTCAGTAGATTTTATTGTTGAGTGGTATTCATTTTCTTGGATATATCACAATTTATTTATTCATTCTCAAGTAGATGAACAACTGGATTGATTCTAGTTATTCACTATTACAAAGAAAGTTGCTATGGACATTTGTATACATGTCTTTATAAGGAAAAATGCTGTCATGTCTCTTGGTTAGATACATATGAATAGAATGGCTAAATCTCATTTCAAAACTATGGTTAGCCTTCTTAGAGCCCAATGTTTGAAGCAAATTTTCTTAAAGTCATTAAAAAAAATTTTAATTATCCACTGGCAGTTTTAGGGCAGTTTATGAATGTTCCAGTTCCTCCACATGCTTACCAACTACCTGATATTCTAATACGTGTACAGAGGTATGTCATTAAAGTTTTAACTTGAAATTCATTTATTAAGAATGATGCTGAGCATATTTGTATGCTTATTTGCCAGCTGCATATTTTCTTTGGATAAGTTATTTTTTATTTTTAAGACCAATGTTGTAAACTGTCTTTTTTTTTTAGTTTTGAGAACTCTGTATATAGTATGGAAACAACTCATTTATTAGATATGTTGTTGTTATTGTCAGGTGCTGTCGAGTTGGTTCCAGCTCATAGCGACACCATGCACAACAGAACGAAACTCTTCCTGGTCCTGCGCGATCCTTGCAATCGTTATGCTTGAGCTCATTGTTGCAGCCACTGTGTCAATCCACCTTGTTGAGGGTCTTCCTCTTTTCCGCTGACCCTGTACTCTGCCAAGCATGATGTCCTTCTCCGGAGACTGATCCCTCCAGACAACACGTCCAAAGTATGTAAAACACAGTCTTGCCATCCTTCCTTCTAAGGAGCATTCTGGTTGTACGTCTTCTAAGACAGATTTGTTCGTTCTTTTGGCAGTCCATGGTATATTTGATATTCTTTGCCAATACCACAATTCAAAGGCCTCAATTCTTCGGTCTTTCTTATTCATTGTCCAGATTTCACACGTATATGATGTGATTGAAAATACCACGGCTTGGATCAGGCACACCTTAGTCTTCAAGGTGACATCTCTGCTCTTCGACGCTTTGAAGAGGTCCTTTGCAGCAGATTTACCCAATGCAATGAGTCTTTTGATTTCTTGACGGCGGCTTCCATGGCTGTTGCTTGTGGACACAAGTAAAATGAAATCCTTGACAACTTCAATCTTTTCTCTGTTTGCCATGATGTTGCTTATTGGTCCAGTTGTGAGGATTTTTGTTTTCTTTATGTTGAAGTGCAATCCATACTGAAGTCTATGGTCTTTGATCTTCACTATTAAGTGCTTCAAGTTCTTTTGACTTTCAGCAAGCAAGCTTGTGTCATCTGTATAATGCAGGTTGTTAACGAGTCTTCCTCTCTTTCTATCTGTCTGTCTGTCTGTCTATCATCTATCTATCTTTCATCTATGAATAGGTTCGTTATGACAATATCCTTGTAACTGACGCCAGCCCTGCATCCAAAAGTGCCATTCTTTAGATTACTTTCTTTGTTTGTCTATTTAAAATATTTTCTCCTCTAATTAGACATTTGTATTATAACTGCAACACTCATTTTTTTTTACCAAATCAGATACATATTTTTTTCCTGTAGAGAAACTTGGAATATATGAAGAAACCTGAACAAATAGTGAAACATGGATCTCACAAACACTCCCTTGTAAAAAAAAAAAAAAAAAAAACCCTACTTTTTATAAACAAAAAATTTAAATATCACTATATAACACACTAGTATAGGGGAAAAGAAAAACATGCGATTGATGACATATATGTAAATTAATGGAAGTTGTTAAAATCTGCCTGAACATGAGTCATCTTCTGTCAAACACTGGAACTTTTATGTGCCAGGAGATATCACAGATCAATTGAAGTATAGTTTTTAAAAACTGCATCTGAATGTACCACAGATATTTTAAAAATACAATAGGCCTGCAGGTTAAGACAATAGAATTGTTAGTTTAAACCTTTGTGATCCCTGTTCCTGTGTTCTATCTATCTATTATCTATCTATCTATCTATCTATCTATCTATCTATCTATCTATCTATCTATCTATCTATCTATCTATCTATCTATCTATCTATCTATCTATCTATCTATCTATCATCTATCTATCATCTATCTATCATCTATCTACCTATCTATCTGTCTATCTATCTATCTATCATCTATCTACCTATCATCTATCTATCTATCTATCTATCTATCTATCTATCTATCTATCTATCTATCTATCTATCTATCTATCTATCTATCTATCTATCTATCTATCTATCATCTATCTATCATCTATCTATCATCTATCTATCATCTATCTACCTATCTATCTGTCTATCTATCTATCATCTATCTACCTATCTATCTACCTATCATCTATCTATCTATCTATCTATCTATCTATCTATCTATCTATCTATCTATCTATCTATCTATCTATCATCTATCTATCTATCTATCTATCTATCTATCTATCTATCTATCTATCTATCATCTCTCTCTCTCTCTATCATCTATCTATATCTATCCATCTATCTGTCTATCTATCATCTATCTCTCTCTCCATCATCTAATCTAATCTATCTAGCATATATCTATTCTTGAACACTATGAGCAGAGCAGTCTCTGAGTAAACTATTAGCAAACAAATGTAGAAATTAAATTTCATAGCATGAATTATAAAAGTGAACACATGAAGACCACATTTATCTCATATAAAACATATTACGAATAATGGTGGAAAACAGACAGAATTGAATAAAAATGGGGCCTTGAAAATGTTACTGAAACAGTCTCGATATTACTAAAACATGGTATTGCATAAAAATTTTTACCTTTTACCTGTATTGTATCTGTTCGACACCCATGTGATTCTTAGCATGGCATAGAGGGAGCAGCTTATAGCTTTCTCTCAGCGTTTAAGGCTCTCCCTGATGAGATACCAAGGAATCTGTTAATTATGTCTGTAGTGCTTGAAAACTAGAGTGTCTGTTAATTTTTTTAATAATTTTGTATTCACCAGTGATTAAGTTTCTTTGAGATATATTTCTTCATTTATTCTCACTTAACTTTCAATTTGTCCCACCCAGGGATCTGGATTAAAATATTTTACCTTTAGCACAGACCACTCGATATTCCCCTATTTCCATAAAGTTGTCATACAAAATAAAATTCGGAAATTTCATTTCTTTGTGTTTTTTCTGTTTTCACTTTTTTTATTATTACGCTTTAAGTGAAAGTTTATGGCTCAAGTGAGCTTCTCATACAAAATTTGTACATATATTGTTATGTAACCCTAGTTGCTATAAATATAATGTTATTGGAAACTTCACTTTTCCACCCTGGATTTCCTGTGCCCATTCCACCAGCTTTTGTCCTTTTCTGCCTTGTCATCTTGCCTCCGGACAGGAGATGCCCATTTAGTCTCAAGTATCTACATGAGCTAAGAAGTACACTCTTCATGAGGATTATTTCATGTTTTATAGTCCCATCTAATCTTGTCTGAAGAGTTGGCTTCAGGAATAGTTTTAGTTCTGGGTTAACAGAGAATCCAGGGGCCATGTCTTCTGGGGTTCCTCTAGTCTCAGTCAGAGCATTAAGCCTGGTCTTTTTTCATGAATTTGAATTCTGCACCTCATTTTTCCTCTGCTCTGTCAGGAACGCTCACTTGTGTTCCACGTCTGGGCGGTCATTGCTGGTAGCTGGACACCATGTAGTTTTCCTGGTCTCAGGCTGATGAAGTCTGTGGTTTAGGTGGCCCATTTTGTCTCTTGGGCTAATATTTTCCTTGTGTCTTTGGTGTTCTTCGTTCTCCTTTGCTTCAGGTATGTTGGGACAAATTGATGCATCTTTAGATGGGCGCTCACAAGTTTTTAAGTCTCTCAATGCCACTCACCAAAGTGAGATGTAGAACATTTTCTTAATAAGCTTTGTTACGCCAATTGACTTAGATGTCACCTGAAGCTCTTTCTCAGATACCCACCTCTACTACTCTGTTCCTTGACGTGTTTGATTGTATTCAGGAAACTTCTCAGCTTTTGGTTTAGTCCAGTTGTGCTGACTTCCCCTGTACTGTGTGTTGTCCTTCCCTTCACCTAAGATAATTCTTGTCTACTATATAGTTAGTGAATTCCCTGTTCCTTCTTCCCTACCCTTGTAACCATCAAAGAATATTTTCTTCTGGGTTTAAACTTTTTCATGAGTTCTTAAAAAGTGGTCTCATATGATATTTCACTCAGCATAACGCCATACTAAAGTGGTCTCATACGAATTTCACGCACCATAATGCCTTCCAGATTAATCTGTGTTGTGAGATGTTTTGGGGATTCAACATTGTTATTTATTGTTGCATAGTATTTCATTGTGTGAATACACAATAATTTGTTTATCCATTCATCTGTCGATGGGCACCTACACAGTTTCCATCTTTTTGTTATGGTGTACAGGGCTGCAATGAACATGGGTGTGTACATATTTATTCTTCTGACAGCTCTTATTTTTCTACCGTATATTCTAAAGAGTGTAATTACTGGATTGTATGGCACTTCTATTTCTACATTTTCAGGAAGTGCCAAATCATTTTCCAAAGTGATTGTACCATTTTACATTCCCACCAGCAGTGTATACATGTTCCAGTCTGTCTACAACCTCTTCAACATCTATTATTTTGTGTTTTTTGGATTAATAATAGCTTTTTTTGTTGTTGTTGGGGTTTTCTGTGTATAAGATGATATCATCTGCAATGGTATCTCATTTTAGTGTTGATTTGCATTTCCCTAATGTCTAAACACAATTGCGAGCATTTCCTCACGTATCTGTTAGCTGCCTGAATGTTTTCTTTGCCGAAGTGCCTGTTCATAACTTTTGCACATTTTTTAAATTGGGTTATTTGTTTTTTTTGTTGTTGTTGTTGAAGTTTTGCAGTATCTTCTAGGTTTTAGAGATTGGACCTTGTTCAGATATATCATACCGCAAAATTTTTTTTCCAGTCTATAGGCTGTCTTTTTTCTCTTTTAGTCAAGTCTTTTGATGAGCAGAAATGTTTATTTTTTATTAGCTCCAGTTATCTAGTTTCTCTTTTGGTGTTTTTGCATCATTAGTAATGTTTTATATACTTTTTATGCCATGTGTTAGGGCCACTATCATTGTCCCTACTTTTTATTCCATGATCTTTATCATTTTATATTTAGGTCTTTGATTCATTTTGAGTTAGTTTTTGTGCATGGTGTGAGGTATGGGTCTTTTTTCTTTTTTTTGCTGATGATATCCAGTTATATCAGCACCATTTGTTAAAGAGACTGTCTTTTCCCCATTTATCAGACTTTGGGTCCCTTGTGAAATATCAGCTCCTGATAGGTGGATAAACTTACATCTGGATTATCAATTCTGTTCCATTGGTCTATGTATTTATTGTTGTACCAGTACTAGGCTGTTTAGACTACAATGGAGGTGTAGTAGATTTTAAAATCACTTAGCATGTATCCTCCCACTTTGTTCTTCTACTGTAGTGCTTTATTTATCTGGGGCCTCTCCCTTTTCTGTATGAATTTGGTGATTTGCTTTTCCATCTCATTAAAAAATGGCTTAGGGATTTGGGTTGGGATTGCATATAATCTTTAGATCGCACTGGGTAGAGTTGATATTTTCACAGTGTTGAGTCCTTCTATCCATGACCAAGGTATGTTTCTCAACTCAGGTAGATCTCTTTTGGTTTCTTGCAACAGTGTCTTGTAGTTTTCTTTGTATAGGCCTTTTACATCTATGGTTAGATTTATTCCTAAAGTATTTTATATTTTGGGGGGGCTATTGGAAATGGTATTACTTTGGTGACTTCCTTGTCAAACTTTTATTTGTTGGTGTCAGGAATCCAACTGATTTTTGTATGTTTATCTCATACATTGACCCTTTGCTGAAATCTTCTATTAGTTTCAGTAGTATTCTTGTGGATTCCTTGGGGTTTTCTGTGTAATAGATGATATCATCTGCAAATAGGAATACTTTTAATTTATCCTTTCCAATTTTGACGCCCTTTATTTCTTTTTCTTTCGCAATTGCTCTGGCTAGGGCCTCCAGCACAATGTTGAAAAAGCATGGTGGTGAAGTGCATCCTTGTCTTGTTCCTATTCTCAAGGGGAATGATTTCAGACTCTTTCCATTTAGGATGATGTTGGCTGTTGGCTTTGCATAAATGACGCTTATTATGTTGAGCAATTTCCTTTCTTTTCCTATTTTGCCAAGAGTTTTTATCAGGAATTGATATTGGACTTTGTCAAATACCTTTTCTGCATCAATCGATAAGATCATTTGTTTCTTATCTTTTGTTTTATTTATGTGTTGGGTTACAATGACTGTTTTTCTAATGTTGAACCATTCCTGCATACCTAAGACGAATCCCACTTTGTCACTGTGAATAATTTTTTCATATGTTGTTGAATTCTATTGGCTAGAATTTTGTTGAGGATTTTTGCATCTATGTTCATGAGGGATATTAGTCTGTAATTTTCTTTTTTTGTGATGTCTTTACCTGGTTTTGGTACCAGATTTATGCTGGCTTCATAGAATGAGTTTGGGAGTACTCCATCCTTCTGTATTCTCTGCAATGTCTTTAGTAGTAGTGGTATTACCTCTTCACTGATGGACCAGTAGAACTCTTCAGTGAAGCCGTCAGGGCCAGGGCTTTTTTTTTTTTTGTAGGGTGTTTTTTAATTACCTCTCCATCTCTTCTTTTGTTGTGGGTTCATTTAGTTTTTCTACCTCTGTTTGTGTTAGTTTAGGTAGGTAGTGTGTTTTTAGAAATTTGCCCATTTCCTCTAGATTTTCAACTTAATTGGAGTAAAATTTTCCATAGTATTCTCTTACAATTCTTTTAATTTTGGTTGGGTCTGTTGTGATTTCATTCATTGTTCATCTCATTTCTTATTTGAGTTATTTGCTTCTGAGACAGATAGGGTTAACTGTGCTGGTGGAACAAAAGAGTTGTTAAAAGATTGCCATCTAGAAGGTGGGTAAACAGAAACCATACTGGGTCAACATGAGATAAGGTTGAAATAACCCATAAATTACTATCTCCTTCTTAGTGTTTTTCTAGTCCCTTCCTTCTTTACAAGCTCCTGCATGCTCAGAAGAACCACTGTTGAACCTTCCTTATCCTCCAAAGGGAAACATCAATGGCGTTGTGGTTAAGTGCTATGGCTGCTAACCAAGAGGTCAGCAGGTCGAATCTGCCAAGTTATCCTTGGAAACTCTATGGGGCACTTCTACTCTGTCTTATAGAGTCACAATAAGTCGAAATTGACTCGACGGCCGTAGGTTTGGTTTTTTTGGTTTACCCTCCAAAGATGGCGATGTAGTGTCAAAGATCAGTGCACTTGCACTGTATCCTATGATAAGTGATGCCAAGGGCTGCCAAGAGGACTCTGTCTTGAATGTCAGTGGGTTTAATCTTAGATTCCAGTTGTGCATCCAACCTGATCAAAATTCACCGCCATTCTGAGAAATACATGCCCCTTTAAAGAAGCCCAATAAATATTCATTACTCTGTTGTCTCCACCGAACCCATATAAACCGTAGCCTTGCTTCCCTTTTTCAAGTCAGTCTTTTGGAGAGGCTTAGTCCCCCACTCATTCCTTTTATTTGATTCAAGCAAAATAAAGCTCGCTAGAGGTAAATCGTGTCTCTCACATGTATTCTTACTCAGGAAAAGACAAGGACCCATTGTGCCAGATTGGTGATTAGTAACACTTCCTCTTCTGTTGTTCTTTTGTCATTTTGGACAGTGGTTTATCAATTATGTTGATCTTTTCAAAGAACCAGATTCTGGTCTTGTTAACTTTTTCAATTGTTTTATATTCTTTTTTATTTCTGCTCTAGTTTTTATTTTTTTCTTTCTTCTGGTTCATGTGGGATCCTTTTGCTGATCTTTTTCTATTTGTTGCCATTGTAGGGTTAATGTTTGGATTTTGTCCCTTTTTTCTTTTTGGTTGTATGCATTTATTGCTATCAATTGACCTCAAAGCACTGCTTTCCCTATGTAGGATGTGTTTTCATTCTCATTTGATTTCGTGAAATTCTTTATTCCTTCCTAAATTTCTTCTGTGGCACAGTAGTTTTTGAGCAACATGTTGTTTAGTTTCCACACACTTGATTTTTTTTACCTTGCTTTTTCTTTTATTGACTTCAACTTTTATGGCTTTATGGTCAGAATAGGTGCTCTGTAACACTTAGATGTTTTGGATTCTGTTAAGGCTTGCTTTGTGGCCTGATATGTAGCCTATTCTGGAGAATGTTTCAAGTGGGTTGGAAAAGAAAGTATATTTGGCTGCTGTTGAGTGCTGTGTTCTGTATATGTCTATGAGATCAAGTTGGTTCATTATGACATTTAGATCTTTTTTGTCTTTATTGAGCTTTTCCTGGATGTGCTGTCCTTCACTGAAAGTGGCGTGTTGAAGTCTCCTACTATTATTGGGGAGCTATTTCTCTTTTCAATGCTGTTAGAGTTTATTCTATGTATTTAGGAGCCCTGTCATTGAGTGTATAAATATTTATTATGGTTATGTCCTCCTTGTGTATTGACCTTTTAATCATTATATAGTATCCTTCCTTATCCTTTGTTGTAGATTTTGATTTCAAGTCTATTTGGTCAAAAAGTAAAGTTGTTACTCTTGCTCTTTTTTGATTGTTGTTTCATTGATATATTTTTTTCCTTCGAGTTTTAGCTTGTTTGCATCTTTGTATCTAAGGTGTCACTTGTAGGCAGCATCTAGATGGATCATGTATTTTTTATCCATTCCACTACTCTCTCTCTATTGGTGCGTTTAGTCCATTTACATTCATTGTAATTATAGATCGGTATGAGTTTGGTGCTGTCATTTTCATGTATATTTTTGTTGTTTGTTGACAGTTCCTTTATTTCACGTAATATATATATATATTTTTTGGTGAGTCTTTTTTCCTTTATGTATTTTCTTTACATCTTTTTCATTGTTGTTGTTTTCGTATTTGCTGGTCTTTATGTTTTTCTTGTTTTTTTTATTTTGATGTGTAGGACTGTTAATTTCCATTGTGGTTACTTTAATATTTACCACTATTTTTCTAAGTTTTAACAAATCTTTTTGTTTTAAAATAATTTTTATTGTGCTTTAAGTGAAAGTTTATAAATCAAGTCAGTCTGTCACATATAAACTTATGTACAGCTTACTACATACTCCCATTTACTCTCCCCCTAATGAGTCAGCCCACTCCTTCCTTCCAGTCTCTCCATTCATGACCGTTTTGCCAGTTTCTAACCATCTCTACCTTCCCATCTCCCCTCCAGACAGGAGATGCCAACACAGTCTCAAGTGCCCACTTGATACAAGTAGCTCCCTCTTCATCAGCATCTCTCTCCAACCCATTGTCCAGTCCCTTCCATGTCTGATGAGTTGTCTTCAGGAATGGTTCCTGTCCTGGGCCAACAGAAGGTTTGGGGACCATGACCGCCGGGATTCTTCTAGTCTCAGTCAGACCATTAAGTCTGGTCTTTTGATGAGAATTTGGGGTCTGCATCCCACTGTTCTCCTGCTCCCTCAGGGGTTCTCTGTTGTGCTCCCTGTCAGGGCAGTCATCAGTTGTGGCCGGACACCATCAAGTTCTTCTGGTCTCAGGATGATGTAAGTCTCTGGTGCATGTGGTCCTTTCTGTCTCTTGGACTCATAGTTATCGTGTGACCTTGGTGTTCTTCATTCTCCTTTGCTCCAGATGGGTTGAGACCAATTGATGCATCTTAGATAGCCACTTGTTAGCATTTAAGACCCTAGACGCCACACTTCAAAGTGAGATGCAGAATGTTTTCTTAATAGAATTTATTTTGCCAATTGACTTAAAAGTCCCCTTAAGCCATAGTCCCCAAACCCCTGCCCTTGCTCCGCTGACCTTCGAAGCATTCAGTTTATCCCGGAAACTTCTTTGTTTTTGGTCCAGTCCAGTTGAGCTGACCTTCCGTGTATTAAGTATTGTCCTTCCCTTCACCTAAAGTAGTTCTTATCTACTGACTAATCAGTAAATAACCCTCTCCCACCCTCCCTCCCATGTAACCACAAAAGAATGTGTTCTTCTCAGTTTATACTATTTTTCAAGATCTTATAATAGTGGTCTTATACAATATTTGTCCTTTTGCCTCTGACTCATTTTGCTCAACATAATGCCTTCCAGGTTCCTCCATTTCATGAAATGTTTCACAGATTTGTTGCTGTTCTTTATCGATGCATAGTATTCCCTTGTGTGAATATACCACAATTTATTTAACCATTCATCCACTGATGGACATCTTGGTTGCTTTCAGCTTTTTGCTATTGTAAACAGAGCTGCCATAAACATGGGTGTGCATGTATCTGTTCGTGTAAAGGCTCTTATTTCTCTAGGGTATATTCTGAGGAGTGGGATTTCTGGGTTGTATGGTAGTTCTATTTCTAACTTTTTAAGAAAACGCCAGATAGATTTCCAAAGTGGTTGTACCATTTGACATTCCCACCAGCAGTGTATAAGAGTTCCAATCTCTCCGCAGCCTCTCCAACATTTATTATTTTGTGGTTTTTGGATTAATGCCAGCCTTGTGTGTTGGAGTGAGATGGATTCTCATCGTAGTTTTAATTTGCATTTCTCTAATGACTAATGATTGAGAGCTTTTTCTCATGTATCTGTTAGCTGCCTATATATCTTCTTTAGTGAAGTGTGTGTTTATATCCTTTACCCAATTTTTGATTGGGTTGTTTGTCTTTTTGTGGTTGAGTTTTAACAGAATCATATAGATTTTAGAGATCAGGCACTGGTCGGAGATGTTATAGCTGAAAATTTTTTCCCAATCTGTAGGTGGTCTTTTTACTCTTTTGGTGAAGTCTTTAGATGAGCATAGGTGTTTGATTTTTAGGAGCTCCCAGTTACCTGGTTTCTCTCCGTCATTTTTAGTAATGTTTTGTATTCTGTTTATGCCTTGTATTAGGACTCCTAACATTGTCCCTATTTTTTCTTCCATGATCTTTATCGTTTTAGTCTTTATGTTTAGGTCTTTGATCCACTTGGAGTTAGTTTTTGTGCATGGTGTGAGGTATGGGTCCTGTTTCATTTTTTTGCAAATGGATATCCAGTTATGCCAGCACCATTTGTTAAAAAGACTATCTTTTGCCCAGTTAACTGACACTGGGCCTTTGTCAAATATCAGCTGCTCATATGTGGATGGATTTATCTCTGGATTCTCAATTCTGTTCCATTGGTCTATGCGTCTGTTGTTGTATCAGTACCAGGCTGTTTTGACTACCGTGGCTGTATAATAGGTTCTGAAATCAGGTAGAGTGAGGCCTCCCACTTTCTTCTTTTTCAGTAATGCTTTACTGATCCGGGGTTTCTTTCCCTTCCATGTGAAGTTGGTGATTTGTTTCTCCATCACATTAAAAAATGTCATTGGAATTTGGATTGGAAGTGCATTGTATGTAGATGGCTTTTGGTAGAATAGATATTTTTACTATGTTAAGTCTTCCTCATTGTTTCTTTTGTTGCTCGCTTTCTATTTGTTCAAGTTGTAGGGACAATTCTCTGATTTTGGCTCTTTCTTCTTAATGTATGTATGCATTTATCGCTATAAATTGACCTCTCGGCATTGCTTTCTATAAATTAATTTTTTATATTCGGCTTCTGGCAATTCCAGGATTGTATCTTCATTTGGGAAAGATTTTGATGTTTTAATTTGAGGAGTTGTAGAAGCAATAGTGGTCTGCTTCTTTATGTGGTTTGATATCGACTGCTGTCTCCGAGCTATCTCTAACATATTGTAATGATTTATTTTATATTTGCTCACTGAGTCTTATCTTTTTTGTTTACTTTCAATATACGTAGATGGGCTACTAGATTGCGCTGTCTTGATTGTTGTGGCCTTTGACTCACTTATGTCCTATTACCAGCTGGTTTGGGCTGTTACCAGATATATAAGCCTAAGAGTCCATTCACTATTCTTGAGTAGAATCTGATTTTGTGTCACCAAGTGTGTGGTGTAGACTGTCACCTATTCACTTAGAGGAGTAGTTGTTAAAGTTGTGTGCACCAGATTCTAGTAGCAGCAGGGGGTCACACTCAAGGGGGGCAGGATGCTGACAGGCTTCCCCCAAGTGCCAGTGAGTTAGGTGTGTCTCTATTCCTAAAGCACTTTGGTGGGTGGGCTCTGCAGCTGTACCTTAGGCACCCAGTGCATGTACCTCTACAGATTGGTAGGTGTCACTATCCTCAGATCCTTATGGCAGGAGGCTAGGTGGTTTGGGTGGAGCTTCAACCCTCAGTTCCCTGTTGTGGGTCAGTGAGGGCTCTGTTTAATAGGTAGAGATATCAGACCTGGGAAACTTGCCTTTCCAGTAATCTGCTAAAACAATTACAGTCAGATCCCTATCAGAATTGCCTTTGTATTATAGCAGCCACCTCGTTGCCTGTAGGAATGAAAGCCCAAGACTGTGGATCTCATATGCTTGGCTAGAGCATCACAAGAAATTATCTTCCTCTAGGAGGTTTCTTTGTTCTTTGTTTTGGTGGCTTGCTGAAGCCATCATGGTCTGCCTCTTGATGTGATTTCATATTGACTGTCATCTCCAAGCAATCAGTAAGTTATTATATTTGTTTAATGTTTACTTATTGTGTCCTAAGTTCTTTTTCTTTTCTTTTTTTGATATGCCTAAATAGGCTGGTATTGTGAGCTACTTTGATTACTTCTGTCTTTCAAGCTCTCATGTGCTGTCATCAGGTGGTTAGAGCTGTTACTAGGTATGTGAGCCCAGGAATCCTATTACTTTTCTTTTGTTGATTCAGCTTAGGTGTCCAGGTCAGTAACTCACCAAGAGTGTGATGCAGTCTCTCACCTTCATTCCTAGTCATCCAGGGGTGATTGGAGAAAGCACAAGTATCTGGCTGCAGTAAGGGGTCACATGCTGGGCAAGGCAGGAGGATGACAGCTGTTCTTGAGTGCTTAGGTGGAAGGTGTGTCTCCATTCCCTAGAGTGCATAGGTAGGTAGCTTTTGCAGTTGGACTTTGGGCACCCAATACTGTTGGCTATAAGGATCCCTCTCACAGGTGGCTGGGTTAAGTGAATGCAGCCACCAGTCCTCAGACCCAATGTGCGTAGATGAAGACCCTACTTAATTGGCAGGGTGGTATCAAAGATCACGAATCTACTACTCTTCCTTAGCTGTTGCCGTTGAAAATAGGTTTCGTGTATATACCCTGTTATACTGTGCTAATGAGTGTCTATGCTGTTGAAATGGACCCACACAGGTAAATGAAGTGGTGAAAGACATTCAAAGCCTGTGGACCACTTATGCCTTTTCCTAGTCAAAGAGACTATGCTGCCCTGAATTCCTGGCTTAGGGGAGCTGGCAGATTATTTTTTCCCCATTTGTAAATATATTCCCAATTCAAAGCTGGAACAATGGTTCAGAGCACTCTATAGGTCATACTTCCAGTTCAGCAATCACTGACACTAAAACAGGAACTGGTACAGAGAGGTGAGGGAGTAGGTAAATGGGAGAGAGGTTCTTCTTAAGGAGGGTAAGGGATTTTGGATCTGCTCAGTAGGTTAGATGCCTGTACTTATCTTTTGCTAATTCTGAACTTCTTCTCTCTGGTTCCAGAGCTTTGAATAGACTCTCTGCTGCCCTGTTTCTCTCAATGTGGAAAATGCATCCCAAACACTATTGCTTGCCTCAGCACACTCTAGCTAGCTGACCTAGCATACAAGGTGCTGGCCAGATAAGGTCTGGAAAATTCTAGCTTCTTCTGAACTGTCTCTCCCTCCCTCTGTCACTCCGTACATCTTAAAATTGTCTTTGAGCGGGGCCAAGATGGCGGACTAGGTGGACACTACCGTGGATCCCTCTTGCAACAGACTCGGAAAAACAAGTGAATCGATCACATACATAACAATCAACGAACCCTGAACAACAAACACAGATTTAGAGACGGAGAAGGAACAAATACGGGGAGGCAGCGATTGTTTTCAGAGCCTGGAGCCAGCGTACCAGTCAGGTGACCTTCGGCGCCCGATTTCGGGCAGAGCCCACGGGGCAAACGGCACAAACAAGGGGCCCAGCCCTAGCCCCCAAACTCATTCCGGGAGGGGGCCCAGCCAGTTTGCGCAGGCGGCATGGTGGCACAGCCAGTGGGAAAAGTCCCCGGGAGGCAGTGACTGGTCTTGGAGTGGGGAGAGCAGCGTCCCAGCCGGGGAGCTGTCCCGCCGGGATTTTGGCCAGCCGCGGGCACCGCATAAGCACGGGGAGCAGCTCCATCCCCCTGAACTGACCCCGGGGGGGGCCCACCGGTTCGCGCGGGCGGCGTGGTGGCGCAGCCGATGGGAGAAGTCCCTGGGAGGCAGTGACTGGTCTTGGAGCGGGGAGAGCGGCGTCCCAGGCAGGACGCGCGGTCGCGGGGCAGGCGCGGGGAGCTGGTCCGCTATCCTGAGCTGACCCCGGGGGGGAGCCCAGCCCATTTTCGGGGGCGGCGCGACGACGCGGCTGGCGGGACGGGGAGTCCCCGGGAGGCAGCGACTGATTTTGGAGTCGGGAGTGCACCGTCCCAGTAGGGGAATCTTAACCTTGGGCGTGGGGCTGATAGCAGAGGATCTGACCGTGACTCTAGTGGGCCAGACCCCCTGGGGGCAATCGCCACACAGCCAGCACACATAGGCGACGCGCCCTGTGGAAATCTCAGATATAATAGTCATTCCAAGCAAGACAAGCAACTCTGGCTATATTTGGAGGTGCTACTCTCCTATCTCTCCGATCCCTCCCCCACCATCCCCAGGCAGCTTCATTAACAACCGAATAGCCTGAGCCAGAGGGAGAACTCTGATAGGGATCTGACTGCATTTTTTTTAGCGGATTTTCTGGAAAAACTAGTTTCCCAGTGATGGCTCGGAGACAGCAGTCCATATCAAACCACATAAAGAAGCAGACCATGACAGCTTCTCCAACCCCCCAAACAAAAGAATCAAAATCTTTCCTAAATGAAGATACAATCCTGGAATTATCAGATACAGAATATAAAAAACTAATTTACAGAATGCTTAAAGACATCACAAACGAAATAAGGCAAACTGCAGAAAAAGCCAAGGAACACACCGATAAAACTGTTGAAGAACTCAAAAAGATTATTCAAGAACATAGTGGAAAAATTAATAAGTTGCAAGAATCCATAGAGAGACAGCATTCAGAAATCCAAAAGATTAACAATAAAATTACAGAATTAGACAACGCAATAGGAAGTCAGAGGAGCAGACTCGAGCAATTAGAATGCAGACTGGGACATCTGGAGGACCAGGGAATCAACACCAACATAGCTGAAAAAAAATCAGATAAAAGAATTAAAAAAAATGAAGAAACCCTAAGAATCATGTGGGACTCTATCAAGAAGGATAATTTGCGGGTGATTGGAGTCCCAGAACAGGGAGGGGGAACAGAAAACACAGAGAAAATAGATGAAGAACTCCTGACACAAAACTTCCCTGACATCATGAAAGACGAAAGGATATCTATCCAAGATGCTCATTGAACCCCATTTAAGACTGATCCAAAAAGAAAAACACCAAGACATATTATCTTCAAACTCACCAAAACCAAAGATAAACAGAAAATTTTAAAAGCAGCCAGGGAGAAAAGAAAGGTTTCCTTCAAGGGAGAATCAATAAGAATAAGTTCAGACTACTCAGCAGAAACCATGCAGGCAAGAAGGGAATGGGACGACATATACAGAGCACTGAAGGAGAAAACCTTCCAGGCAAGGATCATATATCCAGCAAAACTCTCTCTGAAATATGAAGGCGAAATTAAGATATTTACAGATAAACACAAGTTTAGAGAATTTGCAAAAACCAAACCAAAGCTATAAGAAATACTAAAGGATATTGTTTGGTCAGAAAACCAATAATATCAGGTACAATCACAATACAAGGTCACAAAACAGAACGTCCTGATATCAACTCAAATAGGGAAATCACAAAAACAAACTAAGATTAATTAAAAAATAAATAAATAAATAAATAAAATAATATACATAACAGGGAATCATGGAAGTCAATAGGTAAAAGATCACAATAATCAAAAAGAGGGACTAAATATAGGAGGCATTGAACTGCCAGATGGAGAGTGATACAAGGCGATATAGAACAATACAAGTTAGGTTTTTACTTAGAAAAATAGGGGTAAGTAATAATAAGGTAACCACAAAAAGGTATAACGACTCCATAACTCAAGATAAAAGCCAAGAAAAACGTAACGACTCAACTAACATAAAGTCAAACACTATGAAAATGAGGATCTTACAATTTACTAAGAAAAAGTCTCAGCACAAAAAAGTATGTGGAAAAATGAAATGGCCAACAACATACATGAAAAGGCATCAAAATGACAGCACTAAAAACTTATTTATCTATAATTACGCTGAATGTAAATGGACTAAATGCACCAATAAAGAGACAGAGAGTCTCCAACTGGATAAAGAAACACGATCCGTCTATATCCTGCCTACAAGAGACACACCTTAGACTTAGAGACACAAACAAACTAAACCTCAAAGGATGGAAAAAATATATCAAGCAAACAATAAGCAAAAAAGAAGAGGAGTAGCAATATTAATTTCTGACAAAATAGACTTTAGACTTAAATCCGCCACAAAGGATAAAGAAGGACACTATATAATGATAAAAGGGACAATTGATCAGGAAGACATAACCATATTAAATATTTATGCACCCAATGACAGGGCTGCAAGATACATAAATCAAATTTAACAGAATTGAAAAGTGAGATAGACATCTCCACAGTCATAGTAGGAGACTTCAACACACCACTTTCGGAGAAGGACAGAACATCCAGTAAGAGGCTCCATAGAGACACGGAAGACCTGCTTACAACAAATCAACCAACTTGACCTCACTGACTTATACAGAAATGTCCACCCAACTGCTGCAAAGTATACTTTTTTTTCTAGAGCACATGGAACATTCTCTAGAATAGACCACATATTAGGTCATAAAACAAACCTTTGCAGAGTCCAAAACATCGAAATATTACAAAGCATCTTCTCAGACCACAAGGCAATGAAACTAGAAATCAAGAATAGAAAAACTAGGGAAAAGAAATCAAATACTTGGAAAATGAACAATACCCTCCTGAAAAAAGACTGGGTTATAGAAGACATCAAGAAGGGAATAAGGAAATTCATAGAATGCAACGAGAATGAAAATACTTCCTATCAAAACCTCTGGGACACAGCAAAAGCCGTGCTCAGAGGCCAATTTATATCGATAAATGCACACATACAAAAAGAATAAAGAGCCAAAATCAGAGAACTGTCCCTGCAACTTGAACAAATAGAAAGTGAGCAACAAAAGAACCCATCAGGCACCAGAAGAAAACAAATAATAATAATTAGAGCTGAACTAAATGAATTAGAGAACAGAAAAACAATTGAAAGAATTAACAAAGCCAAAAGCTGGTTCTTTGAAAAAATTAACAAAATTGGTAAACCATTGGCTAGACTGACTAAAGAAATACAGGAAAGGAAACAAATAACCCGAATAAGAAACGAGAAGGACCACATCACAACAGAACCAAATGAAATTAAAAGAATCATTTCAGAGTATTATGAAAAATTGTACTCTAACAAATTTGAAAACCTAGAAGAAACGGAAAAATTCTTGGAAAAACACTACCTACCTAAACTAACACATTCAGAAGTAGAACAACTAAATAGACCCATAACAAAAAAAGAGATTGAAACGGTAATCAAAAAACTCCCAACAAAAAAAGTCCTGGCCCGGACGGCTTCACTGCAGAGTTCTACCAAACTTTCAGAGAAGAGTTAACACCACTACTACTGAAGGTATTTCAAAGCATAGAAAATGATGGAGTACTATCCAACTCATTCTATGAAGCCACCACCTCCCTGATACCAAAACCAGGTAAAGACATTAAAAAAAAAGAAAATTTTAGACCTATATCCCTCATGAACATAGATGCAAAAATCCTCAACAAAATTCTAGCCAATAGAATCCAACAACACATCAAAAAAATAATTCACCATGATCAAGTGGGATTTATACCAGGTATGCAAGGCTGGTTTAATATCAGAAAAACCATTAATGTAATCCATCACATAAATAAAACAAAAGATAAAAACCACATGATCTTATCAATTGATGCAGAAAAGGCATTTGATAAAGTCCAACACCCATTTATGATAAAAGCTCTTACCAAAATAGGAATTGAAGGAAAATTCCTCAACATAATAAAGGGCATCTTTTTTATGCAAAGCCAACAGCCAATATCACTCTAAATGGAGAGAACCTGAAAGCATTTCCCTTGAGAACAGGAACCAGACAAGGATGCCCTTTATCACCGCTCTTATTCAACATCGTACTTGAAGTCCTAGCCAGGGCAATTAGGCTAGACAAAGAAATAAAGGGCATCCGGACTGGCAAGGAGGAAGTAAAGTTATCAGTATTTGCAGATGACATGATCTTATGCACAGAAAACCCTAAGGAATCCTCCAGAAAACTACTGAAACTAATAGAAGAGTTTGGCAGAGTCTCAGGTTATAAAATAAACATACAAAAATCACTTGGATTCTTCTACATCAACAAAAAGAACACCGAAGAGGAAATCACCAAACCAATACCATTCACAGTAGCCCCCAAGAAGATAAAATACTTAGGAATAAATCTTACAAAGGATATAAAAGACCTATACAAAGAAAACTACAAAGCACTACTACAAGAAATTCAAAAGGACATACTTAAGTGGAAAAACATACCCTGCTCATGGATAGGAAGACTTAACATAGTAAAATGTCTATTCTACCAAAAGCCATCTATACATATAACGCACTTCCGATCCAAATTCCAATGTCATATTTTAAGGGGATAGAGAAACAAATCACCAATTTCATATGGAAGGGAAAGAAGCCCCGGATAAGCAAAGCATCAGTGAAAAAGAAGAAGAAAGTGGGAGGCCTCACTCTACCTGATTTCAGAACCTATTATACAGCCACAGTAGTCAAAACAGCCTGGTACTTGTACAACAACAGTTGCACAGACCAATGGAACAGAATTGAGAACCCAGATATAAATCCATCCACGTATGAGCAGCTGATATTTGACAAAGGACCAGTGTCAGTTAATTGGGGAATAGATAGTCTTTTTAACAAATGGTGCTGACATAACTGGATATCCATTTGCAAAAGAATGAAACAGGACCCATACCTCACACCATGCACAAAAACTAACTCCAAGTGGCTCAAAGACCTAAACATAAAGACTAAAACAATAAAGATCATGGAAGAAAAAATAGGGACAACCCTAGGAGCCCTAACACAAGGCATAAACAGAATACAAAACATTACCAAAAATGATGAAGAGAAACCAGATAACTGGGAGCTCCTAAAAATCAAACACCTAAGCTCATCTAAAGACTTCACCAAAAGAGTAAAAAGACCACCTACAGACTGGGAAAGAATTTTCAGCTATGACATCTCGGACCAGCGTCTGGTCTCTAAAATCTACATGATTCTGTCAAAACTCAACGACAAAAAGACAAACAACCCAATCAAAAAGTGGGCAAAGGATATGAACACACATTTCACTAAAGAAGATATTCAGGCAGCCAACAGATACATGAGAAAATGCTCTCGATCATTAGCCATTAGAGAAATGCAAATTAAAACTACGATGAGATTCCATCTCACCGGAGAGACTGGAACTCTTATACACTGCTGGTGGGAATGTCAAATGGTACAACCACTTTGGAAATCTATCTGGCGTTATCTTAAACAGTTAGAAATAGAACTACCATACAACCCAGAAATCTCACTCCTCGGAATATACCCTAGGGATACAAGAGCCTTCACACAAACAGATATATGCACACCCATGTTTATGGCAGCTCTGTTTACAATAGCAAAAAGCTGGAAGCAACCAAGGTGTCCGTCAACGGATGAATGGGTAAATAAATTGTGGTATATTCATTCAATGGAATACTATGCATCGATAAAGAACAGTGACGAATCTGTGAAATATTTCATAACATGGAGGAACCTGGAAGGCATTATGCTGAGCGAAATGAGTCAGAGGCAAAAGGACAAATATTGTATAAGACCACTATTATAAGATCTTGAGAAATAGTAAAAAATGAGAAGAGCACATACTTTTGTGGTTACGAAGGGGAGAGGGAGGGAGGGAGGGAGAGGGTTTTTTATTGATTAATCAGTAGATAAGAACTGCTTTGGGTGAGGGCAAAGACAGCACTGAATACATCGAAGGTCAGCTCAATTGGACTGGACCAAAAGCAAAGAAGATTCCAGGATAAAATGAATGCTTCAAAGGTCAGTGGAGCAGGGGCGGGGGTCTGGGGAACATGGTTTGAGGGGACTTCTAAGTCAATTGGCAAAATAATTCTATTATGAAAACATTCTGCATCCGACTTTGAAATGTGGCGTCTGGGGTCTTAAATGCTAACAAGCGGCCATCTAAGATGCATCAGTTGGTCTCAACCCACCTGGATCAAAGGAGAATGAAGAACACAAAGGTTACTCTATAACTATGAGCCCAAGAGACAGAAAGGGCCACATGAACCAGAGACCTACATCATCCTGAGACCAGAAGAACTAGTTGGTGCCCGGCCACAATCGATGACTGCCCTGACAGGGAGCACAACAGAGAACTCCTGAGGGAACAGGAGATCAGTGGGATGCAGACCCCAAATTCTCATAAAAAGACCATACTTGATGGTCTGACTGAGACTAGAGGAATCCCGGCGGCAATGCTCCCCAGACCTTCTGTTGGCACAGGGCAGGAACCATCCCCGAAGACAACTCATCAGACATGAAAGGGACTGGTCAGCGGGTGGGAGAGAGATGCTGATGAAGAGTGAGCTAATTAAATCAGGTGGACACTTGAGAGTGTGTAGGCAACTCTTGTCTGGAGGGGGGATGGGAGGATAGAGAGAGAGGGAAGCTGGCAAAATTGTCACGAAAGGAGAGACTGAAAGGGCTGACTCAATAGGGGGAGAGCAAGTGGGAGTAGGGAGTAAGATGTATGTAAACTTATATGTGACAGACTGATTGGATTTGTAAACGTTCACTTGAAGCTTAATAAAAGTTAATTAAAAAAAAATTGTCTTTGATGTTGAAGCCTCCTAGATTGTCATATATATTATTGATTCACTTGTTTTTTCAGGTCTTTGTTGTAGGATGGACCATAGGAAGTATCTGTCTACTCCAACATCTTGGCGCCACCTATTGTTCCTTTTTTTTTTTTCTCAAGGACAATCATTAGTAACTCCAACACTCCTTTTATTCCAAATTGTCCAAGTCTTCCCCTTTATTTTATTTTATTAGATTAAGATATCTACTTTATTGGCATGACTCAAAATGAGAAGAATCAGCTGCAAATATCCAAAAATAATTGAGCATAGGATGTACAAAGTATAAATTCCCAGAAAACTGAAAGTTGAAAAACTTGAAATGGAACACATAAAGGTGGATATCCTAGGCATTAGTGAGCTGAAATGAAATGATACTGATCATTGTGTAACAGACGATCATATGGTCTACTATGCCAAAATGACAAATTGAAGAGGAATGGCATCACACTCACCATCAAAAAAGAAAAAAATCCAAGGCTTATCATAAGGTACAATGCTGTCAGTGATATAATATTCATATGCTAAAAAGACAACCAGTTATTCAAATTTGCTCAAACAATTCCAAAGATGAGTAAATTGAAGATTTTATCAACTTATGACATCTGAATATGTCAAAATTACAATTAAGATCCATTGCTAATTATTAGTTATTAGAATGTGAGAGTTGGAAAAAAAAGAAAGATCAATAGATGGAAAATATGGCCTTGGTGGTAGAAACAATGCCAGAGATTGCATGTTCAAATATTGCAAGACCAACAAATTCTTCATTACAAATAACTTTTTAACAAAAGAAATAGATAATACATATGTGGACCTTTCCAGAAAGAATACACAGGAATTAAATTGACTACATCTGTGGAAAGAGATGATGGAGAGGCTCAATATCATCAGTCAGTACAAAGCCAGGGGCCAATTGTAGAACTGACCATTAATTGCTCATAGGCAAATACAAGTTAAAGCTGAAGTAGAGCAAGTTCACAAGAGCCAAAATAAGACCTTGAATATATCCTACCTAAAATTAGAGATCATTCCAAGAATTTATTTGTCACATTGACCATTAATGACCACAAGTGAGACAAATTTGGAATGTCATCAAGGACATCATACCTGAAGGAATCAAAAGAGCATTAAAAACAAGAAAGAAAGCGAAAGCCAAATGATGTCAAAAAGTACTCTGACACTTGTTCTTGAATGCAGAGTAGCTGAAGCAAACAGAGGAAAAAATAAAGTTGAAGAACTGAACAGAAGATTTCAAAGAGAGGCTCGAGAAGACATTAAAGTATTATGATAAAACATGCTAAGACCTGGAGTTAAACAACCAAAAGGGAAGGACATGTTCAACTTTTCTCAAGCTGAAAGAATGTAAGAAAAAATTCAAGACATGAGTAAATTTTATGGCATGTTATTTATATCTCAATAAAAGGATTTAAAAACAAAAGTATCAAGAAAAAAGCCAATTTATCTGACTTTCTAGATGTGAAATAAAAGACATATCCATGCATAAAGCGCTTTAAAGGTTTCAGGACACATACATGAGTTTGAATTAAAAATGTCCTTATGGTTAGAAAAATCATGAAAATTTAATGATTTTGAAAAATAAAGCCTTGAAAAAAATTATTATATTTTATTTCTGTATCAGCTATTTTATATATGTTCACAATTTCCATAGAATCAATGGGTTGTATATTCATAGACATGTTCCATGAAAAAGTGAGTTTTAAAAATGCAAACATTTTCTATGAGAGAATAAATGTTGAATTTTTATTTTGCCTACACTAATTTCTATTGCCCCAAGTAATAAACTAATATTTTGAGTTAATAATTATATAAATAGATAGGTGCATCTGATCCTGCCCTTTGCTGTTATTTCATATATTGTGCATGTTTGGTGGTACTTAAGTAATATAATATACTAAATATTTTTATTCTTCTCATCAAGGAGACTATATAGGTTTGTTATTGTTGTTAGTTGCTGTTTTATATAGGTAAGACTGGCTATAATAATAAGATGAGCTTCTACTAGAATCTGACACGGTGGAAACTGGGAGAAACACCCCATGTTGTAGTGAAGGCTTGCCTCTCACAGTTCTAAGATGTGCCATTCACAAATGCTGGAAATTAGAATATCACTCTTCCTGTGAACTGACTTCTGAGACTTCCTACCACAGCATTTGTCTTCACCTTTCCACCAGTTTGTTCTTTCTCCAGGGAATCCAACATTATATGCAGTACCAATTTGTCAATTCGCTCAGCCCCTTCGCTTGGTGGTAACTTTCTCTATCAGAGAAATTATATGCAGATACTATTTGACACTTGGTGGGAGGGTTCAGCCCTTGGAGAAGGACATCATGGTTGGTATAGTAGAGGGTCAGTTAAAAATAGAAAGATGCTCAATGAGATGGATTGACACAGTGTCTGCAACAATCAGCTCAAACATAGCAATAATTGGTGAGGTGGGGCAGGAAGAGGAACTCTTTCATTCTGTTGTTCGTGAGTTTCTGTGATCAGTATCAACTCCAGGCACCTTAAAAATAAGTTTTAAGGCAGTTGGGGTTCATTAAATATTTTAGTGAATCACAGGTTATTTCTTATTATAACTGTCATAACATTTAACTTGTTTATCAAGGTCCTTAGTATTTCTGATCATTCACTCTCTTTCCCTCTTTCTCTCTCTTATTTTTATGAGCTACTTCAATGAAAATCTCTATAGGTGGATTAGACAAATTGATTTTCTTTGAGTTGATGGATATCAGTGAGTTGTGTGTTTTACTTTTTGCTATGTATGATTACTGTGGTGGGAAGCTCTTGGATGTTTACATTAATCCTGGCAACACTGAATATGTTGCACACTTACAGCTGGTTCTTTCACATCTTGGGCTATATACATGGCAAATCATAGAACTCCATGGTGCCCAACCTTCACAATTGCACGTAATGCTTCTGTCTCTCCTTATTGTATCATCTAGGAATTCTCTTCCCAGGCATGTAATGAAACACTCAGTAAGTAAATGAATCACTCAAACATTAGTACAAGAACAGGTATTAATTTATTTTAAAAAAGAAAAAGAAAAAAAAAAAATGTCCAGTAGTGGGGCCTGAAGGCTCTCATTGGTTCAGTAGCTCAGCAAAATCAAAGTTAATACATCTGGCAGTCCCTTGTCCTTAAATTCCCCCCAAATTGAAGTTCACACAGCAAATCAAAGTCCAGGAAGAAGATGATGGGGAATAAATCTTCTTCTCACACACCTCCTTTTTTAAGGAAGTAACATCAGCCGTATCTTTATTTTTAAAAAGAGGCTGAATTTCTTGAGGAAAAAGTCCAAAAATCATTTCTTAAAATGGGAATTTCCTTGTTTATTTATTTTTAACATCTTTGTTACTAAACCAAAAAACCAAACCCATGCTGTCCAGTCTATTCTGACTCCTAGCAACCCTACAGGACAGACTAGAACTGACCCCTATAGTTTTCAAAGAGATGCTGGTGAGTTTGAACTGCTGACCTTTGGGTTAGCAGCTGAGCTCTAACCACTGTGTCTCCATGGATACTGTTTCTTACTATTTTATGATAATTCCTGATATTCCCCACTGGGCATTTATTACAAACCTGCCCAGTCTATGTCCTGCACCCAAATTATTATGGTTTTCCATTATTTAGTTTGAACAAATCGTGTATCCAAATGAATTGACTAGCTTGCTATGTCAATTTATTAATTAATTGTCTCCATTGAATTTAATTTCTCTCCCAGGCATTGCCCTAGGTATTCACTATTTTATGAAGCCCACTGCTATTTCTCTTCTTTTAATCTGATATTCTGTGTCATCTCACAGATGATATCATTAACTCAGAAAATTGACATTAAGAACTTATTTAGGCTATATTATGAACCTGGAACCTGGAGCTAGACCATGTTTGAAATTTGATCCTAATGCTTGACACCTCTGTAAACTTGGACTATTTATTTATCATTTGTGAGTTGAATTTGGATAATTTATTTACCCCTCTGACCTCCATTTTATCAACTGAATTATGTAAATATTAATAGAACCTGCCTCACAGAGCTGTTGTGAAAATTAAATTAATTAAATCTTGAAGAATGACAATGATACACCAGTCTATATGTATGAGATATTATTACCTGGAAGTGCTCATTGTTGCTGTGGAAATCCCTGGTTCCACTCACTGTAACTTTGCTCATCCAGTGAACCAGACACTCAAGTGGGAGTGTAGAAAGACACCTTTATTTCATTGTGCAAGGGAAGAAACAGTCGGGGCTGATGTTGCCAAGACTGCTCAGTGAGAGTGAGGCAAAAGGTTACTTTTAAGGGGTTTAGAAGTAGGAAGTTCATACAAGTTACAACAGCAGCCTTATTAATCAAACTACTTAGGTGCAATGTGATTTAAGTGTTACTTCATGCATCTTGTGTTCAGAATATGGTGGTTACGTTCCACCCAGAGATGGAGAATTTACTATGTATGAGGTTTAAAAGGTTATCCTTAATGTAGACATGGCATCTAAACCAGTTTTTACCAATTCCCTCTAGTTTTTAGGCAGCAGTTAAAAAGAGAAGAACCCAGATTTTAATATAAAGCTATGGGGCCTATCAAGCAAAGAAACCAGAATTCTAATGTAAAGCAAAGCGGGGGGGGGGGGGGGTGCCAAGCAAGCTGCTCCAGGCAGTGTAATTTCCCCCAGCCTGGGGAACTCATTATTATCATGGTCATCTTCATCTTCTAACTGCTTCAACCTTTTAAAATATTGATGTTTATATGACAATACAACATGCACCTTCTCTCATATCCTAACGAACTATTTTTATTCAAATTTCATTGGCTACACAAGGGATTTTATTTCATGATCGTGAGCCATGAATATAATTTAGACTCCAGTAGCTTCAGTAAAATCCTAGAAATTTTAAAAAGAAAAAATAATAATAAACAAAAATACATGGTTAATCTGAGGAGTAACATGGAGCAAGTATGTCCATAAGGCAAGATAACTGTATCCTTGCCACATAACAGACCTCACTTGAATTAGAAATACATCATGGTGTACACCATAGGATTATCTCATTTTGCCTTTCACAAATAGGGTAAACAAAGTCAATGAAAATATAGTAAATGATAAATATTCACCAAATATTGGGAAGGCCAAAACAATGAAGGACAGCAACACATTTAACTCAGCATAGCATATCCTGTTACCCAAGGAAATATACAAAGAAATAATTGGATAGATATTTTTTAAAGTTTTTCATATAGATAAGAAAAGCTAACAACTCATGAAGCAGGTAAGGTAATTATTAAATAGATCAACGAGTGGGGAAGATATTCCAAACCTGGGAACAGCTATGGATGACTTCAAGAAATTTTTCTTAATTGGTGTGTATTCTGATCTAGGTAAAATACATTGATTAAAACAAAGTCAGATGCAGAGCTGAACCTTTGAATTGCTAAATAGCAAGCTAGGTTGAGTTAACAGGTTTACACGTGAAAGTAAAGGCATTAATAAGAAAAGAATGGAACTCCAAGGTCTGGAATGGGGACATTTGAGCAAATTTAGATGACTGATTATTTCAAATCTTCACACTACACTGAGACTCATTGCAACCTGGCCAAATCTAATACCACCCTCAGAAACTACGAAGGCTAAAACAGAAGGCAAGGGCTTATACAAACACACACATACACAAGCCCAAGTACTGACATTGCAAAGTTTATTCTAATAGTTAAAAAAAAAAAAAAAAACACCAGAATCATTAACTCCACTTTTGTACCTAGTACTTTTTTTCCCACTCCCACTCACCATATCCACTCTCCTTGCCTTATTTCATGGTTCCCAACACATTCTCCTGGAGCCCTGGTGGTTTACTGAGCAAGAGCTTGGTTGCTAACTGAAAGGACAGCAGTTCAAATCAACTCAATGGGGAAGGATTTTGTTTTTTAGCACACCTCAAAAGACCCAAATACACTGTTTGTCAGTAGATTCTGACTCATAGTGACCCTACAGGACAGAGTAGAACTGCCCTATAGGGTTTTCAAGGCTGTAAATCTTTATGGAAGCTGACTGCCACATATTTTCCCAGGGATTGGCTAGTGGGTTTGAACCACTGACCTTTCAGTTAGTAGCTAAGCACTTTAAACAGGGCCCAAAACATTCTTCTATACTATAAAATTTATTTATTATATTTGATACCTCTCTTCACTTCAAGGAAGGCAAAGCTTTTTACTCTTTTGTCCATCAATGCATTTAGAAGAGTGACTGACACATAGGATATTTATAAATATATGTGGAATGTGTTTTTGCTTGCTATACCCTATGGTGGCACACTGACAAGGTTTGAAGCCCATCATGTAATTCATAAGAACCATATGATGCATCACACTGTAGAAAAGATGTATATTTTTTTCCATGCTCTATGTAGGGCATATTTTACATCTTTGTTCCTCAAGCTATAAATCAAGGGATTCAACATGGGAATAACCAGAGTGTAAAATATGGAAGCAACTTTATCAGTGTCATAGGAATGATTGGACTTGGGCTGCATGTACATAAAGATTAAAGTCCCATAGAATATTACCACCACTGTCAGGTGGGATCCACAGGTGGAGAAGGCCTTGTGCCTGCCCACAGCTGAGTTCATCCTGAGAATGGTTACAAAAACAAGCAGGTAAGAAACAAGAACTATTAAAAGGGATGTAATCAAAGCAAAAGATGCTAAGATGAGCGTGATCAATTGAATTTCATATGTGTTTGGACAGAGCAAAGATATCAAGGGATTAGTGTCACAGTAGAAATGACTGATGACATTGTAGCCACAAAAGGATAAATTAAAAATCTTTAAGGTGACTAGAAGAGAAACAAATGCACTATAAAGATAGAGGATTGCCACCAGCAACAGACACAACCTTTGTGACATGATGACTGTGTAGAGCAGAGGATTACAGATGGCCACATAGCGGTCGTAGGACATTGCAGACAGAATGAAAAGTTCAACATTTATAAACAAAATAAAGAAAGCTAGCTGTGTAGCACAAAAATAATAGGAGATTGTATTTTCATCCACAACAAAATTGACTAGCATTTTGGGTCCCACAGTTGTTGAATAACCAAGATCAGTGATAGCCAGGTGTCTGAGAAAAAAGTACATGGGCGTTTGTAGCTTGGAGTCCATCTTGGTGAGGATGATGATGCCCAAGTTGCCCACCATTGAGATCATGTAGATGATGAGGAAGAGCCCGAACAATGGAGCCTGCAGCTCTGGGCGGTCTGTGATTCCCGTCAGAATGAATTCATTCAGCACAGTTTGATTATGTTTTTCCATCTTGGTCTATCAGGAAACCTATCCTGGATAGAGACATCAGCATCGTCAATAAGTTTTATGTAGCATCAACTCGTAGATTTTTAGTATACAAAGGCAATATGCTAAATGAATAAGATAAATCTATACTTTCCAATATAGTTATTTCAAATTAAACCCGCCTCCCAGAAATAAAGCATAGGCACATGAAGATAGAGAGAGAGAGAGAATGAAAGAGGGAAAGAAAGAGAAATCTAACTTGTTCTCAATTTGGTAAAATTTGCTCCCCAAAGAACATTTGTCAATGCACGGGACATTTTAGATGTCACAACCAGGAGAAGGGTACTACAGGTATCTAATGGAAGCCTGGGAGGTTACTAAACATTCCACTATATATAGGGTAACTCCACACAATAAGAAAATTCCCACCCCAAAATGTCACTATGGCAGAATTTGAGAAACCCTGATATAAACATAGAGATAGAGTTAGACACAGATAAAGATGTAGATATATGTGTACACATAGATGTACATAGACATATACATGCACAAATACATATACATATACACAATACAGATACATACACACATACATATACATATACATAGATGGGATTCCTGGTAGGGCAGTGGTTAAAAGCCTAGCTGAGAACCAAAAAATTGACTTTTTGAATCTATCAGCCGCTCTTTGAGAAACCTTTGGGACAGTTGTGTTCTGTTCTCTGGTGTCTCTGTGAGTCGGAATCAACTTGATGGCAACGGGTTTCAGTTTTTTCTTTTTTTTTTTTAAATACGTATAGAAATGTGAAACAAAAATAAAAAAACTTAAATATTTAAGTGGTCGGTATATGGGTGATTACTAAACTTTCTTTTTTCATTATATAATGACAATTATGTAATGACATGTACAAAATTATAATACAAATGTTAATTTCATTATAAAAATTTTAAAGTGCAAATTCACAAAATGTGTGCAAACATTTAATATGCCTTACTTCAAAACACAGTCCTATAAAAGCCTTTGTGCCACGGGTGGTACAGGCTGAGACAACACACTTGACAGGTATTGAACACATGTATTAACAAGGAAAATCTAACCGATCATGGTGGGGATTACCTGTCTTTACACAGGGAAATATTCTAGGTGCTAGACCCATGCAGATATAGTCTCTGTTATAGCTTCGCTTGTGGTTTATAGAAAAAGATGCTTTCTTTACTCACATCTGCAAAATTTCCACTTCTCTTCAGGGTGGTTGGAAAAATAGTGATTAAATATTTCCATGCATTTAAGTTACCGTTACATAAGTCTCAAATACCATGTATATCGTGTTGTTGTTATTTTTAAGATGATGATGGTAAGTTACCTGAAAGGAGTTTTCTTTCCATATGTCTATGTAAACCCTTTTAGTGCGACCTAGCTCCTAAGTCAGGATTATGATGATGAGTAGATTGAGTAGTGTGTTATCTATGTAACTGAGCCCAGCCCTGCCCTCTTCCATCCTCAACTTCATGACTAAAATTGGGTCATCAGTGTGCCAAGCTTCTGGATTATACGTCTTCTACTTTACTTAATGTATTTTAATATAAGTTGATGGACTGCTCACCTAAAGTTCTGCGGTTCAAAACCATCAGTGGCTTTGTGGGAAGAAGATGTGGCAGTCTGCTTCCATAGTTATTTACAGCCTTGGAAACCCTATGGGATCACTAATGAGTAAGGATCGCCTTAACAGCAGTGCATTTTAGTATAAATTTACTTAAAATATGTCCTACCCTAGGAGCATTTTCAGTATAACTCATATACTAAGTTGTTTGTAACAAATCAGATACATTTTCTCATGGAAGTATCTAAGATAAAAAAAAAAAAATTCGAACAAATTGGGAGAAAGTGAGGTCCATGTCATTGATTTTATATAATGAAATTTCATTAAAATATTCCATTTGGATAAAGAAATCCTCTAGGTTAATATTATACAGTACATAATGCATATAAACATTAATACATTTAAATTAAAATGTATATATATATCCCTAATATACCACAGATTAAAAAAAAGCCAGAGAAGGACGAGGATGGCAGTTTAAGGTAAAAGAAGGAATGGTTTGAAATGATACTACTTACATGAAAATAGCAGTACCAGCAGCTTCTGAGTCAGGAATAATCAAGCAAATAGAAAAATACACCAGTATCATATTAAATAATAAAATGGCTATAGGGAAATACACTATTTCATATAAAACATTGCTTGTAAGGTTGTGACCACACACACACATTGCTTATGTCAAAAAAAAAAAAAAAAAAAACTGTTGGCCTCTTTCTGCCTAGAGCAAAGGAGAATGAAGAAAACCAAAGACTTAAGGAAGCAATTAGTCCAAAGAAAATATGGCCTGCATGAACCACAGCCTCCTCTAACCTGAGACCAGAAGAACTAGATGGTTCCTGGCTACCACTCTGAACAGGGTCATAGTAGAAGGTCTGGGTACAACAAAATTAAAAAAAAAAAAAGACCAGATTTACTGGTTTGAAAGAGGCTGGAGAAACCCCTGAGACTATTGTCTTAAAACAATCTTCTAATGTGAAACTATAGACACTCCCAGTGGCCACCTTTCAGCCCAGTAACAGATGGGGCTATTAAAGCATAAAATCTGTGAAGAAAAATCAACTATTGGAGACCAAAAGGCCATGAAGGCGAGGAGGGATAGGGAGACCTGACTAATGGGAACAGGAAAAGCCACGGAGGAAATGAGAAGAGTGCTGATAACACTTTTTGTAAGAAGCTTTGATTGGAAAATTAATTTGTTATGTAAACTTTCACCTAAATCACAATAAAATGTTTTTGTTTTTTTTTTAAAGAGGTAGTCAATTAGGAAATCAACTATCATCAGCGAATGCAATAAAAGCAATATAAATCTTCTTTTGTTGCAATGATGAAAGGCCGAAGGAAAAAAGTTTTTATATAGGGTAAGTACTGCTTTTCCTATAAGGTAAGGGAAGGTAAGAGGACTTCCTCTCGACAACTTTGGAGTTCCTTGAAAAGTGCCAAATTATTTTTCATAGTTCGCTATCTTTATTGAGTATCTAATTAATTTTACAAAGCTGTAGTCTGAGAAAATTATATTGCCTTTCTGTAAGATTCCACTGGAAATTGAAGAATGTGGTATCTATTATACTATCTTCATAAAACTAGGTGCTTAAAAGTTCCCTGAACTCTGAAAATTGCTTTTCACATCCCAACATGAGTTGTGAAATGGAAATTTATTTGTTTCTTCATCAAGGGATTAGCAAAAATGGACATTTATACAGGTAGTTAAATATACATTAACTACCAAATTACATTTGAGAGGGACGTAGGAAGAGCCTAGAGCCAGCTTATAACTAAGGATTTTGAAGAACGTCAACACTGGAGACTGAATACCTGCAGCTGCATAATTCTGCTACAGTATTTTTTAATACTGTTTATGCTTCCTTTACTTTCATATTTAACTATAATATTCACATAATTAGGCCACCTGGGTGGCACAAACAGTTAAGCTCTCAGCTACTAACTGAAGGTTTGGGGGATAGAGTCCACTCAGAGGCACCTTGGAAGAAAGAATGACCCGCTTCTGAAAAGCCACAGCCATTGAAAAACCTCTGGAGCACAATTCTCTGACATGCACTGGTAGTTATAAGGCAAAACGGACTCCAGGGCTTTTTTTTTTTTCCCCCTTTGTTTTTTATTCATGTAATTCTTTATATAAAGTAAAAATATTATTTAGCCGTATAATGATACTGTTTCAAAGATGTCTCATGAGTATTTAGCCTCTGAAACAAAGTGTGAATATTTGAAAAGTAGCATGACGGAGAAAGGGAGAGAGATCCTGGTCTCAGGCACCATTGGAAAGTAGAATGCACACAGAACTGAATCAGAAATCCTGATATTTTGCAATGACTTGGCCATTGAATAAAGGTGGGACCCTGCAAGTGTCACTGAAACAGTCTGGATATTGGTAAAATATGGAAATACTCTATTTTTTTTACCTGTAATGAAGCCTCTGTCTTGACTCCCTCATGTGTTTCTTAACACGGCATAGGGAGAAGAATTTATGGAATTTTTTTCACCCATGGAGATTTTCCCTGAGGAGGTCCCAAGCAATTTGTTGATTGTTCCTGAAGCATTTGAAAGCTTAACAAAGTATCTAGAGGTTGTCTGTTAATTGTCCAGGACAATTTGTATTCACGTGTGAGCAAGTTTTTCTTCATATAGTGTGTATAAAAAAGTTTTTCTTCATATAGTGTGTATACATGCCTGTATTTATCTATTTCATACGCTCTTACATTTTATTCTTTGCTAACTTTCCATATTTACCAGCCAGGTATCTGGATTAAAATACTGTATCTATAAAACAAAACTATCAATATTACCCTTTCCTACAGTGGTCTCTTCAAACAGATGGCCAAATGAAGAAATGCTTAAGCACTTTTTTTTTTTTAAATAATTTTTATTGTGCTTTAAGTGAAAGTTTACAAATCAAGTCAAATTCTCACGTAAAAACTTATACACACCTTGCTACATACTCCCAATTACTCTCCCCCTAGTAAGACAGCCCACTCTCTCCCTACACTCTCTCTTTTCATGTCCATTTCTCGAGCTTCTAACCCCCTCTACCCTCTCATCTCCCCTCCAGGCAGGAGATGCCAACATAGTCTCAAGTGTCCACCTGATCCAAGAAGCTCACTCCTCACCGGCACCCCTCCCCAACCCATTGCCCAGCCCAATCCATGTCTGAAGCGTTGGCTTTGGGAATGGTTCCTGTCCTGGGCCAACAGAAGGTCTGGGGGCCATGACCACCAGGGTCCTTCCAGTCTCAGTCAGACCATTAAGTCTGGTCTTTTTATGAGAATTTGGGGTCTGCATCCCACTGCTCTCCTGCTCCCTCAGGGGTTCTCTGTTGTGTTCCCTGTCAGGGGAGTCATCAGTTGTAGCCGGGCACCATCTAGTTCTTCTGGTCTCAGGATGATGTAGTCTCTGGCTCATGTGGCCCTTTCTGTCTCTTGGGCTCGTAATTACCTTGTGTCCTTGGTGTTCTTCATTGTCCTTGGATCCAGGTGGGTTGAGATCAATTGGTGCATCTTAGATGGCTGCTTGTTAGCATTTAAGACCCCAGATGCCACTCTTCAAAGTGGGATGCAGAATGTTTTCTTAATAGATTTCATTATGCCAATTGATGCAGATGTCCCCTGAAATCATCATCCCCAAGCCCCTGCCCCTGCTACACTGGCCTTCCAAGCATTCAGGTAACCACTTTCTTATTGCATTATTTTAAAGTCTTCAGTGGAATAAAAGTAATGCATTGTGCATATGTGAGGCATCACTTCCTTGTTTGCTGTTGTTATTGTTGCTGTTACTGCTATTATTCAGGTTTTTTTAAATTTTTTTGTTAGTTATATTTTTTGACCTCAGGAACAGGAATTTTACCCTCGCTCTTCATTTCATGGTCAGTTGCCATAATTTGTCTGTTTCAGTTTTTTGCTTATTTTATTTTACTTTATTATATTTCAACAGTGTATGTTTCCCCATTCCATCCAATTCTTATTTCAAAACATCTTTCTCACCTTCACACCTATTCGGCTGTGCTTGACATACAAGCTATCATATCAATATACGCTTGTGTCTTAGACTGGGTTCTCTGGAGAAGCAAAACCAGTAAAGTGTGTAAATATATGTATATAGAGATTTATATTAAAGAATTGGCTCATGTGGCTATAGAGCCTAGAATTTCCCAAGTCCATGGGTCAGGATAGAGCCTTCTGCAGAATCATGTAGCCACAGGGGCTGACAGACCCAACATCCCCAGGTCAGAGAGCAGAGCTCTTGCTCACAGTCTGAGAAGATCATGGATTTCTAAGATCGGCAGGCAAGACTGCAGTCAAGATGCTAGGCCAAGTCCCAAGAACCAGTGGTCAGACAAACAGGAACCAGCTGCAGGATACAGAGCTAGCAAAAGGTCACGAGCATTGCCAGAATGTCCACTTATATTCGATGCAGGCCATGAAGCCGCCATTGAGGCTTCCCCTGCTCTGCTGCGGTTGCTTCCTCCTTCCTCGAAGCCTGCCAAGCCACGGTTTCTAATTGCAGGTTGGCCTGACATCACTGGGGCCCTAACCGCAGTTTGCATTTGGTGCCAGAATCCCGTGCATGCACAAACCAAGATCCTGTTACATGTGCAGGACCTGAGGAGCACTGGCCCTAAACTTGATCCCGGAGCTGAACATCACAGGAGAGGAAGATGGTTTCCCTCACACAGCAGTGCCCCGGCAGACCCACTTGAAAAGTGAAAGTTCCCTTCCTTTGCAGCATGACTCAGCACCCGGATCTCCAAATATGGGCTTGGGAGGGCCTGAGGTTTCAGATTTAAGGCGCTAATCCCTATACCCTGGGGCCTGGAAGACATAAAAGCTCCCCACTCCCGTGGGGCAGGGAGCTTGTGGTCTTTCGGCTGCTAGGTCCCATATTGCTCCTTGTTTGCACAAACAATAAATTTACATTTTCTGTTTTCCTTGCAACTGGTGGTGTGGTAACCATCTTATTTTGATAGGTTAATAGGATAGGACAAGAACCCACCTTCAGTTTACAGCCACACACCCAAGGAAACTCCCTTTCAACTGATTGACTGCTCACAGCAGATACCATCATGGAGGTGACCATGTTATATCCAATCATAAAAGTGATCACGAGATCATGGGAATGCCAAACCACTGAGAATCATGGTTCAGCCAAGTTGATACAGTCTTAACCATCACACCTTGTAAAGTATGATATTTTGTGTGTAATGTTTTATTATGAATATATATTTATTATACTATAAATATTTTTGATGCATTTTGTTATTTTAAATATTTGTAATGTATCCATTTGTGACTTTGTTTTTGCTCATTTGTGATATATAATGGTATGCATATATATATATATTTTTATATATATATATATATATTTTCACCTGTCATCTTTTTCACCTGGAAGGAGGCCTGGTGGTACAATGTGTAAACACTCACTACTCAATGGAAATGAAACACTCGTGGCGTAGTGACTAAGTGCTACGGCTGCTAACCAAAGGGTCAGTGGTTCAAATCTGCCAGGCGCTCCTTGGAAACTCTATGGGGCAGATTCTTCTCTGTCCTATAGGGTCACTATGAGTCGGAATCGACTTGATGGCACTGGGTTTGGTTTTATTTAGTTATTTATTTTTATTAAATGGAAGGTTGGCAGTTTGAACCCATAAGCCATTCTGGAGATAAAAGACTTGGCCATTTGCACCCATGAAGATTATAGCCTGTGCAACCCTACGGGCATTTCTACTCTATCTTACAGGTTGCTATGAGTTGTAATTGACTAGACGGTACCTAACAAAACAAAAATTCCTTAGTGGTAGATATTTTATTGTCTCCAACAGAACACTGTTTGACTTTCTTGCTTCAGACGTATCATCAGGAAGGACGAGTTTCTGGTGTTGTACATCATATTTGGTGAAGTAGTGGACCAACGAGAATGAGAGAAGCCCTCAATGTGATAAATTGATGCAAAGGCTGCAACAATTAAGTCAAACATACCAATGATTGTGAGGATAGCACAAGGCCAGGCAAAGTTTTGTTCTGTTTTCCATAAGGTCACCATAAATTGGAGTCAACTCAATGGCAGATAACAAGAACAACCTTTTGAGGCGACTTCTTTCACTTCACATGACTCTATTGAAGTACATCCATGCTATTGTGTGCATCAATAATTTGTTCATTTTATTGCTGAGTATTATTTCATGTATGGATTTACTAAAATTTGCTTAACCATTTACCCATAGAAGGATATTTTGGGTTGTTACCAGTTTTTAAGCTATTATAAATAAAGTGTCCTTGAACTTTTTTTCTTTTTTATTGTGATTTAGGTGAAAGTTTTCAGAGTAAATTAGTTTCTCATTAAACACTTAATACAGAAATTGTTTTGTGACATTGGTTGCCAACCCTGCAATGTGTCCACACCCCTCTGTCCTTCAACCTAGGTTCTCTGTTTCCATTCTTCCAGTTTTCCTGCCCTTTCCTGCCTTCCTGTCTTTGCTTTTGGGCTGGTGGGCCTATTAGTTTTGCATACATGATTGAACTATGAAATATATCACTCATATGTGTTATTCTGGCCCTGTAGACCTGTTGTATCTTTGACTGAAGGGTGAACCTCAGGAATGACTTCAGTGCTGAGTTAAAAGTGTGTCCAGAAGCCATACTTTGGGAGTTTCTCCAGTTTCTGTCAGACCAGCAAGTCCGGTCTTTTGTGTGTGTGCACATGTGAATTTGAATTTTGCTCTACATTTTTCTCCTGCTCTGTCAGAGACTCTCTATTGTGATCCCTGCCAGAGAAGAGAGGGATTTTAAGGTTTAGAAAGCAGACATTTGAGCAAATTCAGATGTCTGAGTACTTCAAATCACCACACACACTGAGCCTTTTTCCAGTCAGAATTAGCCACCCCAGGACAGAGTACGAGCACAAAAACAGAAGGAGTGTGAACATGCACATACACATGTGTGCATGCATGTACACAGTTTCTACAATTTTTTTTTCTACTGGATGAGGAAAACACCAGATATTTGGAACTCTTTCTGTATCTGCTAGAGTTTCCATATCCCACCTAACATATTCACTTTTCTGTTTCTATTTTTTTCAAAATCTGTCACCCATTCTAATGTTTAGATATACATATATATATAAACATTCTAATATATTAATATTATATATATATATATATATATATATATATATATATATATATATATATATATATATATATATATGCTTACTGAGATTGAGAATGTGGGAAGCCCTCCATGAGATGGACTGACACAGTGGCTGCAACAATGAACTCCAACATACCTGTGATTGTAAAGATAGCACAGGGCCAGGCAATGTTTTGTTCTGTTTTGCACAAGGTAACCATGAGTTGGAGCTACTCAATGGTAGCTAACAACAACAACTTTTTGAGACAGAGTTTTTTCACTTTGTATGCTTCTATTGAGATCCATCCACGTTGTGTTCATCAATATTTTGTCTCTTCTTGCTGCTATTAGTTCATGTATGAATTTACTACAGTTTGATTAACCATTCATCCATAAAAGGAAATTTTGGGTTGTTACTAATTTTTAGCTATTATAAATAATGTTTCTATGAACATTTGTGTAATGGTTATTGTATGAACTTACGTTTTCATTTATCTGGGATGAATGTCTAAGTGTGGGTTGTTTTAATTCTGACAAAGTCCAATGTATCAATTTGTACTTTTCATCCACATATTTGCATATACTGAATGTAGTTTTTATTCTTAAGTGGTATTAACTTGCTTGGATACAGCACAAATTATTTATTTATTCTCAAGTAGATGAACATTTGTGGTAATTCTCGTTTTTGAGTATTACAAATGAAGTTGTTATGGACATTTGTATGCATGCCTTTATAAGGAAAAATGCTGTCATTTCTCTTGGGTAGATATGAGTAAAATGGCTAAATTTTGTTGTAAAACTATGTTCAGCTTTTCAAGACCCTGATGCTTAAAACAAATTGTTTTTTAAAGTATTTACATCATTTTAATTTCCACTAGCAGTTTATGAATGTTCCAATCCCTCCACATACTTACCAAAGACCTGATATTCTGAAGGATGTATAGAGTTACGTCATTAATATTTTAACTTGAAAGTCATTACTGAATGACCTGACCTATTAGCAAACAAATGTAGAAATTAAATTTCATAGCATTAAGTTGTAAAAGTGAATACATGAAATCCACATTTATCACATATAAAATGTATCAGGAATAATGGTGGAAAACAGACAGAATTGAATAAAATTCTTAGTATTTTCCTGTTTCTTTGCCATTGACTAAAAGTGGGGCGTTGAAAATATCACTAAAACATTCTAGGTCTTAGTAAAACATGGCACTGCATTGAAAATTCTATCATTTACCTGTAATGAATCTATTTTAACACTCCTTGCTCTTCTTAATATGGCATAGTGGGAAGAAATTATAGCTTTCTTTTAGCCTGTGTGGCTCTCCCTGAGGAGATACCAACAAATTTTTTATTATGTCGAAGCATTTGAAAGCTTAACAAAATGTCTAGAGTGTCCGTTAATTTTCTAATCAATTTGCATTCATCAGGGAGTAAGTTTCTTTTAGATACATTTATTCATTTATTCTCAGTTAACTTTCAATTTGTCCCACTCAGGGATCTGGAGTAAAATATTTTAAATTTAGGACAGACCACTCAATATTCCCTCATTTCCATGATGTTCTCAAATGGAATAAAACTAGTACATTTCATATAGATGATACACCATTTCTTTGTTTTTTTTTTTTTCTAGATTTTCATAACTTTTTTTTTTTTTTTACCTTGAGGACAGACATAAATCACTCCAGCTTCTCCACTTATTGCAAATTTTCTGTTTAAGCCTTCTTTCTTATCTCCCCATTTTCTTAGATGAAAATATTCTATCTTATTTTTCCCATTCTCTCCGATTTCTAATAATTATTTCCCACCTGGATACATACTCTATTATGTTTGATATATGAACTCTACTACGTTTGGTATCCTTGTTGGCTCAAAGGTGAAGAGTTTGCCTGCTAACCAAAAGTTCAGCAATTCGAATCCATCAGATGCTTCTTGGAAACACCATGGGGCAGTTCTACTCTATCCTATAGCGTCTTTATGAGTCAGAATTGACTCAACAGCAATGGGTTTTGGTATGTTTGATATACCACATATAATATCGATGTATCCTTACAAAAAAGTAATATTTTGTGTGTATGTGTTTTATTCTGTACATTTTATTAGTGTTGCATTTTTCAGCCATTTTAATAGTCGGTAGTCTATCCATGTTGTGACACACACACACACACAGTTCTCTGCTTCTTGCTCAGTAATAGTACATGAGATGGAATCTACTCAAGAGCAAGTAACAACAAAAACATCATATATGTGACATTCCACTTTTCTGTTCTCCAAATGGTATATATTTTGCGTCTTCCACTACCAGCTATTCTCAAAACCAGCTATCCTTCAACTGTCAGATAACCTCAAAGCCTTGAGCTTGTCCCTTTCAACTACTGCTGAAAAAAAGCCTGTATGATATATGTCAAGTGTATTTATGTATATGCACACACACATATGCACAAACACACACACAAACCAAACCCATTGCCCTCGAGTCGATTCCGACTCATAGCGACCCTACAGGACAGAGGGTCCTATAGAGTTTCCAGAGAGTGCCTGGTGGATTTGAGCTGCTGACCTCTTGGTTAGCAGCCACAGCACTTATTCACTACGCCATCAGGGTTTCCACGCACACACACACAAAGATGGGGTGAAGTATCTTCAAAAAATGAAACATAATATCCCTATTAATTTTACTAAACAATTAAAATTGCTATAGAAATGTGTACTTCCTCCATTAAATGAATGATGTTTTCCTGGATTCTCACTCACATCCTTGATAATTTCATTGTTAACTGGGCATTAATTCTAAGAAATATAGATTTCACCTATTATATTATTGCCTCCTTCTTCTCCTGTTCCAGTTGTCCAACGGCTCATATCTTCTAGACCACCTACGACGGCACCAAAGAAGAGGATGTAATAAGGCAAAGTAAAAACACCACAAAGCTCTCCGACAGTATTTAACTGCCTTTTTCTTGATCCAGCTTCATCTAGTTTTGATAAGTGTTGTATTACTTTCCAGAGTTCTGACTAGGTTTATTGTGTCTGTTTTTTTCTCTTCTTTTCTTTTTTTTTAAATGTTCCTCTGGATAAACAGGCCTGTGTATCGTTAGACTTCACCATTTTCACTGGTGTCACTTCATTTTTAGTAACTTTAGGAATACAATAATGAGATAAGAGATAAAGGAAATAATAAATGGAGTTTAAAAAAGCACTCTGACTTCTGTTCTAAGGCTTTATTGAGTATTTTCATTCTTTGAATTTACATATTTAACTGGTTAACCTACTTGATTCAGGTCTTTCATTATTTCAATAAAAATTAATGGCTAATAAAATAATTTTTTTTAATCTTGTAAATTTATTCTGTATTTATGGGAATAGAAAGAGAATCATATCCTATGCTGAAATCATGTAGTATCTCCACAGCTGTGGCCTTTTTCTTAATTAAATTCCTTTCTTTTCCCACGTAGAGTACTTTCACTTTTTCAGCCTAAGCCTTACCAGTCATAACCACAATATTGAAGGACTTATATCATGTGCCAAATGGCTGCTATCTTTTTAAGAGTTTAATATTTGTCTTAAATTAGAAAAAGGTATAAACCTTTCTAATCAATTTTTTTTTCAGATTTATATTCCCTTCCATTATGTCACTAGGATCAGATATACTCCTCCCAGGAGCCCCTGGTCAGTTAAGTGCTGGGCTACGAACAAATAGGTCGGCAATTCAAATTCACCCAGAGGCATCATCTCAGTAGAATGGTGTTGTGACTCATTTCCGAAAAATCAACCACTGAAAACCGTAAGGAGCGCAGTTCTACTCTGACACAAATGGGGTTGTCATGGGTTAGAATTGACTCAGTGGTAACTGGGTTGGTTCTGGTATTTTAGTATCAGACTTATCCCCACAAATGACTAGAAAATTACAGAAAAGTGTAGGAGACAAAAGTATTCAGACATTCTACAAGTAAAAGTGGAGTTTGATTCTCTAACAGACAGAGAACAAAGAAGGTGAGTCCCACAATGTTCCTGGCTATCTGAACTCAACCACTTTCTCGACTTCAGGCACTTCTAGACTTCAGAGCACTCCAAGTAAAGAAGGATGAGCTCTTTAAACCTAGGAGACACATATTGGACTTTGGGAAGACTTTAGTAGGTGCAATTTGCCAGTGTATTGTACCACCTCTAGTCAAATTCTCTTGAGATCACATTTTCTTTCTGGTTAATTTTTTGGGTGTTAATACGGTCTCAAATGCCATAGACCATATTCATCTAATTTTTGGTTTGGATTCCTCTAATTATTTATATGCGTACTCTGCATATTCTATGTATGCTACATGTGGAGTATTATTACTATACATGTTAACAATACAATTTAAAACTATCCCTAAATCTGTAATTTTATTAATTAAGGTGGTGATAAGATTAGAGATAAATAATTTTCTGTTTACTTCTGTTTTCCTCCAGTAGTTTCCCAAGCTTGTCATTTTTTTCCTGAAACTGTTTCAATTTGTACCAAATACGTTACCTTTCTGTATTTCTGACGATGTTTCTGTTTCAGCTCATTATTGGATTGTTGTTGTTAGGTGTCTTCGAGTCAGTTCCAACTCATAGCAACCCCACGTACAAGGAACAAAACACTGCCAGGTCCTGCACCATCCTCACAACCGTTGTTACGCTTGGGCCCATTGTTCTAGCCACTGTGTCAATCCATCCTGTTGAGGGTCTTCCTCTTTTCGGTTGACCCTCTACCAAGCATGATGTCCTTCTCTACGACATGTAGATATGTCCAAAGTATGTGAGACATAGTCTCGCCATCCTTGCTTCTAAGGAGCGTTCGGGTTGTACTTCTTCCAAGGCAGATTTGTTCATTCTTTTGGCAGTCTGTGGTATATTCAATATTCTTCACCAACACCACAATTCAAAGTTGTCAATTCTTCTTTGGTCTTCCTTATTCACTGATCACTAATGATTGTTCATACCTAATCATTATTGGGTATTGTGTACCTTTTCTAGCCCTGTCAGATATTATTTGATTCCCAAGGTATTGAAGAAAAATGCTCTTTAGATTGCTAAAACTCATACTTGTCTCTATTAGTGGCACAAGTGCCTGTGGAGACTAGGCCAAAATCAACAAATGGGGTAAAAAAGATTGTCAGCATTATGATAAAACTTACCTACATGCTTGTTTAACTAGCCATCATGTTTACCAGTTTACAAGTTTTTTTTTTTTGAATTTACTCTATGCCAAGGCAAAGTAGGAAGTAAAAATGTTTTTTTATTTTCCTTTGTAAAAAATGGAACTTGGTCAAGAATTTTCACTTATAATTATGCTCTTCATTTATGTGTCTAAGAATTAAAAAACATTAATTATAGGAAGAGGTTATTTGTATGAAATGATTGAGAGTTTGAAACAAAACAAATATTTGTCCCCAAAGATTAGTAGGAATAAGCATAAAAATCTGTAGTGACTAAGATGCAAAAATGGACTTAAACTTGCCAACAATCATGCAGATGGAACAGGACTGGGGAATGCATTTTTCTGTAATACAGAATGTTGCTGTGAGTTGGATCAAAAGCAACTATAAGAGCAACAAGCATAAAATACTTGCAGAAGTGTATATTACTTCAGAAGAATGTATATAGATTCAGAACAATTTAGCCCACCATCTTTTTAAACATTCTCTATTAATGAATAGTATTATTTTCAACATAATGCTTTTTGCTTTTGTTTTGTGTCCAGCAAAAAGAAAAAAAAAATCATTCTAGATGTATTTGTCCTGTTGACATGTTCTTCATTTTACTAACATAAAGTTTTCCAGTTTCACTGAAAATATAAATTAGAATATTTAAAATATTCTAATAAAATATTTTAATCTAATATTTTAAATATATTAGAAATTTTTTACCGTGATGTTCTCTATGAGTTATCACCTATAATAAATCTTGGGAAGGAAATAACATTTAATTTGAAGGTTCAAAAGTGATCATTCAGGTATATTTGAATAAATATAAAGGAAACAATGTACTTTTCAGGGCTTTATAATTAGTCTTTGCTCTGGGACCAAAAAGAGTGCAATTATCTGCTAAAATATTATTAAGAGACATTTGCCTTTTCCATAAGTTATTAGAACAATAATGTATATTAAATATTAAACACAAAGTTTGCATCAATTCTTAATGACTCCGTGGAAGGCATTTTTTACCTCTTTGTCCATTAAGCTGGGTATGCAGGGGTTAAGCATGGGGATGGATAAAGTATAAAACATGGAAACCATTTTGCATTACCAGAAGAATGAGCAGATTCAAGCTGCAGGTACATAAATAGTACAGACCCATAGAACACTGTCACCATGGTCAGATGAGAACCACACGGGGAGAAGAGCCTTAGCAGAATGATTTCAAATATGGCTATCAGAATCAGCATGTAGGTCAGCAGAACTACCATGAGGGTGGAAACCACATTAAATACTGAAAACATTAAGATCAACAATTCTATTTCTCATGCATTTGAGTACAGAAAAGGTATCAAGGGAACATCATCACAATAGAAACAACCAACAACATTAGTACCACCGAAGGTCAATGTAAATATCTCACTGGTGAGCATCACAGACTAAAAGGTACTGAAGAGGCATGGAATGCCAACAAGCACATGACAAAGTCTCTGGGATGAGATAACATTGAAGAGCAGAGGGTTACAGATGGTCACATAGTAGTCACAGGCTATGATTGCCAGGGTATAAAGTACACAAATAATGTACAAAAGGAGGAGAGCCATCTGCATGGCACACACGTAATAGAAAACAGTATTTGGATTCAAAACTAAATTTACCAGCATCTTGGAAAAATAACAGTAGAATTGCCAAGATCAACCAAGGCCATGTTTCTGAGAAAAAACTGTATAGGAGTGTTAGGCAGGAATTCGCCTTGGCCAAGGTGATCATGCCCACGTTGCTCATCCCTGCGGTCATGTAGACGATGAGGAAGATGCCCAGAAGAAGGAGCTCAGTTGCTTTGTGACTCTCATTAGAATGAAGTCAGTGAGCACTGTTAGATTCTGTTTCTCTCTTCAGTCCGGCTATCTCCTCTAGAAAGAAACAGACGGATTGATACAGGTTTTCATATGGAATCATCTAAACAAGTTATTCTGCTTGTAGACTGAATTGACATTTGTTTTCTTCCTACTAGAGATAGAAAAATAATTTTCATATTTGATTTTAAGCTAAAGTACATTGTAGAAGATCCTACTTCTCAAAATTGGAGGATGCATATGATACTCATTATACATTGTTATGACATAATTTCAGAAATGTTTGGAGCTTATGCATATATATTAAAACCATATATTGTTAATAGAGAGATAATGTTGTTTTTAAGTGCTGTCTAGACAATTCCAACTCATAGTAATACAATACACAGCAGAATGAAACATCGCCTGTTCCTGTACCGTCCTCACAATTGTCACTATACTTCAGCTCATCATTGCAGACACTGTATGAACCCATCTCCTTGAGGGTCTTCCACTTTTTCGATGACTCTCTACCACGCATGATGTCCTTCTCCAGGAACTTGTCCCTCTTCTTAACATATTCAAAGTATGTGAGATGAGTATCACCATCCTCACTCCAGAAGAGCATTCTGGCTATGCTTCCTCCAAGACAGATATGTTTGTTCTTCTGCCAGCCCATGGTGTAGTCAATATTCTTCCGCAACACCATAATTCAAATACACCACTGCTTTGGTCTTCCTTATTCACAGTCTGGATTTCACATACACATGAGGCAATTGAAACTACCATGATTTGGGTCTAGTGCGCCTTAGTCTTCAAAGAAACACATTTACTTTTTAACACATTAAATAGGTCTTTTATAGTAGATTTGTCCCATGCATCAGCTCATTTGATAACTGCTGCTTCCATTGACGTTGTTTGTACATCCAAGTAAAATGAAATCTTTGACAATTTCAATATTTTACCTGACTACTATGATGTTGTTTATTGGTCTGTTTGTGAGAATTTTGGTTTCCCTTATGTTGAAGTGTAATCCATGCTGAAGGCTGTAGTCTTTGATCTTTATCAGTAAGTACTTCAAGTCCTCTTCACTTTCATCAGGCAAGGTTGTGTCATCTGTATATCACAGGTTCTTAATGAGTCTTCCTGCAATCTTGATGCTGTGTTCTTGTTCATATAGTCCAACATTACAGATCACTTGGTCAGCATACAGATTGAATAGATCAGCATACAGATTGAATAGGTATGGTGAAAGGATACAACCCTGATGTATACCTTACCTGATTTTAAACCAAGCGGTATACACTTGTCCTGTTCGACACACTGCTTCTAGGTCTATTTACAGGTTTCAAATGAGCACAATTTCTTGTTGTTATTAGGTGCTGTTGAGTAGATTTTGACTCATAGAGACCCTATGTACCACTGAATGAAACACTGTCCAGTCCTGCACCATCCTCACAATCGTTGTTATGCTGAGTCCATTGTTGCAGCCACTGTGTCAATCCATTTTTTCCAGGTTCTTCCTCTCTTTCACTGACCTTTCACTTTACCAGACATGATGCCCTCCAGGGAATGGTCCCTCCTGATAACGTGGCCACAGTATATGAGATGGAGTTCTTGCTTCTAGTGAACATTTTTACTGCACTTCTTCCGAGAGATTTGTTCATTCTTTTGGCAGTCCATGCTATATTCAATATTCTTCACCAAAACCATAATTCAAAGGCATCAATTCTTCTTCAATATTCCTTATTCATTGTCCAGCTTTCATACACATGTGAGGAGATTGAAAATGCCATGGCTTGGATAAAACTCAACTTAGTCCTTAAAGAGACATCTTTGTTTTTTAACACTTTACCCATACGGGAGGCGATGGTCTTTGTTCTTCATCAGTAAGTGATTCAAGTCCTCTTTACTTACCTTGATGTACACCTTTCTTGACTTTAAACCACATAGTATCTCCTTGCTCTGTCTATGTACAGGTTTCTCATGAGCACAATTAATGTTCTGGGATTTTCATTCTTCTCAGTGTTATCCATAATTTGTTATGATCCACCAGTTGAATGTCTTTACACAGTCAATAAAACACAGGTAAATGTATTTCTAGTAGTCTTTGCTTTCAGCCAAGAGCTTTTTGACATCAGCAGTGATATCCCTTTTTCCATATCCTCTTCTTAATCCAGCTTGAATTTGTGGCAGTTTGCTGTTGAGGTACTACTGGAACTGCTTTTATTGCTCTTCCACAATATTTTAATTGGTTGTGATATTAATGATATTGTTCAATAATTTCTGCATTCTGTTGAGTCACGTCTCACTTGAATGGGCACAAATGTGGATCTCTTCCAGTTGGCCAGGTAACTTTCTTCCAAAATTCTTAGCATAAACAAGCCAGCACTTGCAGTGTTGCATCCTTTTGTTGAAACATCTCAACTGGTATTCCTTCAACACCTGGAGCCTTTGTTTTTGCCAATGCCTTCCATGTAGCTTTGACTTCTTCTTTCAGTGTCATCTGTTCTTGACCATATGCTACCTCCTGAAATGTTTGAATGATGACTGATTTTTTTAGTAAAACATTTGTGTGTTTTTCCATTTTCTTTTGATCCTTCCTGCATTGTTCAATATTTTCCCATAAAAAAAAAAATCCTTCAAAATTGCAACCAGAGACTTGACTTTTTTCTTCATTTCTCTCAACTTGAGAAGTAGAGGGCATGTTCTTCCCTTTTGGTTTTCTAACTCCAAGTCTTTGCACAATTCATTTTAATTCTTTACTTTGTCTTCTTCAGCTGCCCTTTGAAATTTTGTCTTCAGCTTTCGCTTCATCATTTTTTCCATTTGTTTTAGCTACTGTATGTTCAAGAGCAAGTTTGAGAGTCTCTCTTGACATTCATTTTGGTCTTTTCTTTCCTTCCCGTATTTTGAATGACCTTTTGCTTCCCTCATGTATGATGCCCTTGATATCATTCCAAGATTCCTCCAATCTGTGTCTTTAGGGCTCAATAAGTCCAACATATTCTTGAGGTGGTCTCTAAATTAAAGAGAGGTATATTCAAGGTTATACTTTGACTCTTGTGGGCATGTTTTGATTTTCTTCAACTTCCACTTGAACTTGCATATGAGCAATGGATGGTCTGTTCCAAAGTCAGCCTCCAGCCTGGTTCTGATTGATGTTAATGAGCTTCTTCATTTTCTCTTTCCACAGATGTATATAATTTGATTCCTGCATTTTCCATCTGGCAAGGTCCACTTGTATAGTCACCATTTATGTTGTTGAAAAATGTTATTTGCAATGAATAAGGCATTGGTCTTGTAAAATTTTGTTCTAAGACCTTCAAAGTCATTTCTATCACCAAAGCCATATTTTCCAACTACTATTCCTTCCTCTTTGTTTCCAGCTTTTGCATTCCAGTTGCTCATAATTATCAATGCATCTAGGTTATACCCTTACTCAATTTTAAACGATCACACACACTGAGACATCTTTCAAACTGGTCTGAATCTAATAACCCCCTCAGAAGACTATGAAGGCTAAAACAGAAGCAAAGGGCTTACACAAGCATACACAAAAATACATGATTACCCTGAAAAATTAGTTCTAATAGTTGAAAAAAACATCAGAATCACTGTAACTTCACTTCTGTACCTAGTACTTTTTCCCATTTCCACTCAGCATATCCACTCTCCTTGTCTGATTTCATGATTCCCAACATATTTTGCAAATAGTGAAACCTACTCCCATCAAGTTGATTCAACTCATGTTGGTGACCTTATAGGACAGAGTAGGACTGCCAGATAGTGTTTCCAAGACTGTAAATCTTTATGGAAGTGCACTGTCACATCTTTCTCCCTTGGAAGGGCTGGTATTTTCGAATCGCCGACCTTTCGAGTAGCATCCAAGCCCTTTAACCACTGTGCTGCAGGCCTTCAACACATTCTTCTTTACTATAAAGTTTGCTTAATTATTATGTTTGTGATCCATCTCTCCCCTCCAAGGAAGACAAAGGTATTTACATTTGTGTTCATCAATGCATTACAGCACTTATAAGAATATACGTAGAAGGCAATATAGAAACATATGTAGAATATATTTGTACTTGGTATTCCCATTGGAGGCACAGAGACAAAGTTTGAAGTCCTTAATGTAATTTATGGGAACCATATAGTACATCAAACTTTAGAGCATATGATGCTTATTTTTTTCCATGTCTGAAGTATGGCATGTTTTACATCTTTGTTCCTCAAGCTATAAATCAAAGGATTCAACATGGGGATCACCAGGGTATAAAATACGGAAGCCAATTTATCAGTGTCAAAGGAGTGACTGGACATGGGCTGCACATACATAAAGATTGAAGGCCCGTAGAACAATACCAACACCGTCAGGTGAGATCCACAGGTGGAGAAGGCCTTGTTCCTGCCCTCAGCTGAGTTCATCCTGAGAATGGCTATAAGAAGGAGCAGATAAGAAACAAGAACTATCAGGAGGGATGAAATAATATCAAAAGATGCTACTACAAGAAGGATCAATTCGATTTCACGCGTGTTTGAGCAGAGCAAAGAGAAAAAGAGGGGAATGTCACAGTAGAAATGATTGATGACATTGTAGCCACAGAAGGATGAATTAAAAATCTTTGTGGTGATAAGAAGAGCAACAAACGTGCTGTAGAAATAGGTGATTGCCACTAGCACCCAACACACCCTTTGTGACACGATGACTGTGTAGAGCAGAGGGTTACAGATGGCCACATAGCGGTCATAGGACATTGCTGACAGAATAAAGAGTTCACTAGTTATGAACAAAATAAAAAAAGCAAGCTGTGTAGCACAAGAACAATAGGAAATTGTGTTTTCATCCACAACAAAATTTACTAACATTTTGGGTCCCACGGTTGTTGAGTAAAAAAGATCAGTGACAGCCAGGTGTCTGAGAAAAAAGTACATGGGTGTTTGTAGTTTGGAGTCTATCTTGGTGATGATGATGATGCCCAAGTTGCCCACCACGGAGATCAGGTAGATGATGAGGAATACCCCGAACAATGGAGCCTGCAGCTCAGGGCGGTCTGTTATTCCGATCAGAATGAATTCATTCAGCACTGTTAGATTGTATGCGTCCATCTTGGTCTACCAGGAAACGTATTCTGGATAGAGACATCAGAATAGTCAATCGCTCTTATGTAGTATCATCTGGTAGATTTTTAGTATACAAAGTCAGTATACTAAATAAATTACATAAATCCAAACTTTTTAAAATAGGTAGTTAATAGTAAATCTATCTCCCACAACTGACTCGATGGCACCTAACAACAACAACAACACACAGGGATAGAGGTAGAGGAAGAGGATAGGGAGAAAGGACAGAAGGAGGGAAAGAGAGAGGTAACTGGTTGTAAGTTGGAGAAAATTTGTTCCCCAAAGAACATCTGTCAATATCTGGGACGTTTTGGATGTCACAACTAGGATAAGGGTACTATATTATTAGTACCTAATAAAGGCTTTTTTTTTTTTTTTAATAAAGGCTTGGGGTGTTACTAAACATTCTAGTATTTGCTGGGCAACTCCCCACAATAACAGAATTTCTAGTCCAAAATGTCAATGAAGGCTGAAATTGAGAACCTCAGAGAGATATATATATATATACACACACACACATTTAGGTATACATTTAGGTATGCATATAGGTATATGTGTATATGCATATATATGTACATGCACATACATATATACAAATATACATACATGAATTAAAAATAAAGAAATTTAAAAAATTTAGATGTTAGGTATATGAATGGTTACTAAACTTTCTGTTCATCATTTACAAAATGATAATTACACAATGATATTTCCAAATTATAATACACATATTAACTACATTATAAAATTTTAAGGAGCAAATTCCCAAAATGTGTGGAAATATTTAATATGCTTAACTTCAAAACAAGTCTTGTGAAAGCCCTTGTGGCACAGGTGGTAGAGACTTTGAACACAAGGAAAATCTAATAGATTGTAGCGGGGATAATTTGTCTTTGTACAGGGAAATATCCCCAGTAATAGATACATGCAGTTACAGTCTCTGTTATACCTCCACCTGTGGGTTATTGAATTGAGTATTTAATCTTTTTACCCACATCTTTAAAATAACCATGTCCTTTCAGGGTTTTTGGATAGATAAATGAGGATTAAATGTTTCAATGTGCTTTTGGTATTGGTATCAGTATGTATTGGGAAACAGCTCTCAAATATCAAGTACATAGTGTTTTTTGTTGTTTTTAAAATGTTCACAGTAAGTTGCCTCAAAGGAGGCTTTCTTTACATATGCATATGTAAATTCTTTTGAGTGATTTATGTCTATGTCAGGGCTATGATGACAAGCAGGTTGATTAGTGTGTTATCCATTTAACTGACCCCAGCTTTTCCCTACCCATCCTCAAATCCATGACGAAAATTGGACCATCAGTGTGCCAGTCTTTTGAATTACATATATTTTACGTTACTTAAAACATTTTAATATAAGTTTAATATAAATTTACTTAAAATATGTCCTCCCTGCAGGAAGAGTGTGTGTCAGGGTTGTATCTTCTCACCATACTTAGTCAATCTGTATGCTGAGCAAATAATCTGAGAAGCTGGACTGTGTGAAGAAGAGTGGGGCATGAGGATTGAAAGGAGACTCATTATTAACATATGCTATTCAGATGAAACAAGTTTTCTTGCTGAAAGTGAAGAGGACTTGAAGACTGATGAAGATCGAAGACCACAGCCTTAAGTGTGGATTACACCACAACATAAAGGAAACAAAACTCTCACAACTGGACCAATAAGCAACGTTATGACAAATGGAAAAAAAGACTGAAGTTGTTAAAGATTTCATTTTACTTGGATTCATAATCAATACTCATGGAAGCAATAGTCAAGAATTTAAAAGACACATTGAAAAGCAAAGATGTCGCCTTGAAGACTAAGGTGCACCTGACCCAAGCCATGATGTTTTCAATCATCTTCTATGCATGTGAAAGCTGGACGATGAATAAGGAAGACCAAAGAAGAATTAATGCCCTTGAATTGTGGTGTTGTAGAAAAATATTGAATATACAGTTGACTGCCAAAAGAACTTACAAATCTGTTTTGGAAGAAGTACAGCCAGAGTGCTCATTAGAAGCAAGGATGGCGAGACTACATCTCACATTCTTTGGACATGTTGTCAGAACGGGTCAGTCCCTAGAGAAGACATCATGCTTGGTAAAGCAGATGGTTAGCGAAAGAGAGAAAGACCTTCTACCATACAGATTGACACTGTGGCTATGAAACATAGGCTTAAGCATAAGAACAAGTGTGAGGACGGCACAGGACCAGGAAGTGTTTCTACTGTTGTACATAGGGTCACTGGGTGTCAACGCTGACTCAATGGCACATAACAACAATACCATATACTAAGTTGTTTGTAAAAAATCAGGTATATTTGCTCATGGAAGATCCTAAAATAATGAGAGGAAATTTGAGCAAAAATTGGGAAAATATGAGGTCACAGTCATTGATTTTAAATAATAAAGTTTCCTTAAACAATTCCTTTTGGATAAAGAGATCTTCTACTTTAGAGGAAAAATAAGTTAAAATCACAATATTACACACGAACATAGAGAAAAATGCACTGATAAGGTAAACATGGATTCTTGGTTTTATTTTAACTCCTCCTGTGCATTAAGGACCCAGGCAATCCTCTGTGCTGTTACATAGTACACAATGCATGTAAGTGTATGAACATATTGAAATTAAAATGTATACATATTCCCAACAAATCACGAGTTAAACCAACAATCAAACAAAACAAAGAAACAAAGAAATGCCAGAAAAAGGGGAAGGCGGCAGTTTTAGGTAAAAGAATGAATGGTTTGAAATGATACTGCTCACATGAAAATAGCAGTACCAGCAGCCTCTGGGTCAGGAATAATCAAGCAAATAGACAAAGACAATATTATCATATTAAACTGTAGAATGGTTATGGGGAAAATACGCTGCCTCATATAAAACATGGCTTATAAGGTCTTGGCCTTCTGACACCCTACCTCCTCCCTATGCACACTCAGTGCTTATGATAGAAAAGTAACTTTTGGTCTTTTCCCACCTGGAGCAAAGGACAACAAAGAAAGCCAAAGACTTAAGGAAGCAATTGGTCCAAAGGACAAATGGCCCCTATGAAACTGCTTCAAACTGAGACCAGAAGAAGTAGGCAGTGCCTGGCTACCACTACAGACCACTCTGACCAGGGCCACAATAGAAAGATCCAGGTAATAATGGGTAAAAACTGTAGATCCAAAATTTAAAAAAAAAAAGACCAGAATTATTGGCCTGAAAGAGATTGGATGAACCTCCAAGTCTATTGCTATAAGACAATCCTGTAACATGAAAGTATAGTCTATTCTGGAGGCTCTGGAGGCCACTATTCAGTCAAATAATAGATGGGGCTATGAAAAAAACAATAACATCCCTAAAGAATGTGTTTCTTAGAGAAATCAACTATATGAGTCTAAAAAGGCAACACTTGTCCCAAACCAAAGATGAGAAGACAGGGAGGGACAGGGAAACATGTTTAATGAAAATTGGGAACCAAGAGAGGAAACGGGGAGAGTGCTGACACATTGCAGGTGTTGAAACCAAGGTCATGAAACAATTTGTGTTAGGAATTACTAATTGGAAAATTAGTTTTCTATGTAAACTTTCACCCAAAGCACAATAAATTTTTCCAAAAAATTGGGTAACAGTAGATATTACAATTAAGAAACTGACCATCTTCAATGAATGTAATAAAAGCAACATAAATCCTGTTTAGTCACAATGACGAAAGCCAGAAGGAAAAAAGTACTTGTATTGGTAAATAAAGATTTTTCTGTTAGGTCAGGAAAGGTTGAAGGACTTTCTCTCAACAGCTTTGGAGTTCTATGGAGAGCACCAAATTAAATTTCATCATTTACAATCTTTGTTGAGTATCTAATTCTTACTTCATAAAGCTAAACTCTTTGACAAAATTTTATCTTTCTGCCAGGTTCCATTGGAAATTGAAAAACACAGTATATATTGTACTATCATCATAAAACTGGGTACTTCAAAACTTCCTAAACTCCAAAAAATTGCTTTCCTCATCTCAACATGTGGTGTAAGAGGGAATGTGTTTCATTATCAAGAGGCTAGTAAAAATGCAGAGTTATACAGTTATTAAAATAGGCATTAAATAGTAAATTCTATTTGAGAGGGACATAAAAGGAGCCGAGAGAAGGACATCGAAGCTGGAGAATGAATCCCTGTGGCTTCATAATTCTGCTACAGTAGGTTAATACTGTATATGCTTCCATTACTTTTGTATTTGAGCTCTATCATTCACATAATTAGGCCACCTGCGAGGTGCAAACCGGCTAAACACTCAGCTACTAACAAAGTTTGGAGGTCAAGTCCACTCAGAGGCTCCTTGAAAGAAAGATCTACTTCTGAAATGCCCATGTAGCACAGCTCTCTGACACACATGATATATGAGTCAGAATTGACTCCAGGACAACTGGTTTGGTTTCTTGTTTGCATTTTTTATTCATATAATTATTTTTATAAAGTGAAAATATTATTTAGCCATATAATAATGATCGTTCAAGGATGCTTATGAGCACTTAGCCTCTGAAACAAAGTGAAAATATTTGAAAAAATAATATGAAGAAAAAGTGAGAGAAATCCTAGTCTTAGGCACTATTGAAAAGTAGAACGCACACAGACCTGAATCTGAATTTCTAATGTTTTGCAATGCCTATGCCACTGAATAAAGGTGGGACCCTGCAAGAATCACTGAAACCTTCTGAATATTGGTAAAATAAGGAAATTGTCTTATCTTTTTACCTCTAATGAAGCCTCTGCCTTGACTCCCCCACGTGCTTCTTAACATGGCATGGTGAGAACAATTTAAAGGTTTTTTTCTCACCCTTGGAGATTCTCCCAGAGGAGATGCCAAGCAATTTGTTGACTGTTCCTGAAGCATTTGAAAGCTTAACAAAATATCTGGGGGTTGTTTGTTAATTGTCCAGGACAATTATATTCACCAGTGGGCAAGTCTTTCTTTGTACAGTGTGTATGCCTGTCTGTATTTATCTATTTCATGCATTCTTTCATTTTACTCTTTGCTCACTGTCCGTTTTTACCACCCAGGGGTCTGTAGCCATCTTCTGCTTGTTTAAGATTTTGCTTCTTTTTTGTATTTCAATGTTTTATATATATTTTTTTCATTCTGTTTAATCCTAATTCTAAAACTTCTTTTTCACCTTCATACATGTTCTGCTGTGCTTGACATAATGCTCTACTGTATCAACACACCCTTGTAAAGTGTGATATTTTAGGTGTAATGTTTCACTATAAATATATATTTACTGTGCTAGAAAACATTTTGCTGCATTTTGTCAATGTAAATATCTGTAATGCACCCCCTTTTTTTTTTTTTTTGCTTTTTCCCCTGTACTTCCATTGTACTTATACGGTGTTGCGGTTAACAGTTCATCTGCTGACCAAAAGGTTGGGAATTTAAGTCCACCAAGTGCTCCTTGGAAACCCTGTGGGGCATTTCTATGCCATCTTATAGGTTCGCTATGAGTCGGAATTGACTTGACCACAATGTGTTTGGTTTGGTTTTATATATATATATATATATATATATATATATATATATATATATATATATATATATATTGTTTTTTTCACCTGTCTATGCTTTAATGGAAGAAGCCCTGCTGGTGCAATGTTCAAACACTCACTGCTAACTAAATAGTTGTCTCTTTGAACCTGCTAGCTATCCCAGGGAGAAAAGACCTGACCACTTGCACCCATAAAGACTACAGACTAGGCGACTCGATGGGGCATTTATACTGCATCCTATAGGTTGCTATGAGTCACAGTCAACTCGGTGGCACCTAACCAAAAAGAAAATACATATGTATGTATATATAGATATATATTTAATGGTACATATTTTGTTGCCGCCAACAGAACGTACCCTAACTTTCTTGCTTCAGGCATGCCATCAGGATTGATGAGTTTCTAGAGGAGGACATTATATCTGGTGAAGTAGAAGGCCAATGCAAATGAGGGATGCCCTCCAAGAGATGGAGTTACACAGTGGTGGCAACAATGGACTCAAACATATCAATGATTGTGAGGCTAGCACAGGGCCAGACGATGTTTAGTTCATTTTACATAAGGTCGCCATTAGTTGGCATCACTGAATAGGTAGCAAAAACAGCAACATTTTGTGATCGACTGTTTTCACTTCATATGCTTGTATTGTGGCCCATTCTCCCTGTTGTGTGCATCACTAATTTGTTCTTTTTTACTGCTGAGTATTATTTCAAGTATGGATTTAGTACACTTTGATTACTCATGCACCCAGAGAAGGACATTTTGGGTTGTTACTAGTTTTTAGTTATTATATATAATGTTTCTGTGAACATTTGTGTACGGGTTTTTTATGAACATAAGTTTTCATTTCTGTGGGATAAATGCCTAAGTGAGGGTTGTTTTCATTTTGATAAAATCCAATGTATCAATTTCTACTTTTCATCCACATATTTGCATGTACCGATGCTTCACTAGCTTTTATTACTGAGTGGTGTCTACTTACTTAGGTGCCCCACAGTGTATCTACCCATGCCCAAGTAGATGGGTATTTGGGTTGATTCTCGTTTTTGAGTATTACAAATAAAGTTGTTATGGACATTTGTATACATTTCTTTATAACAAAAAAAACTCTCATTTTTCTTGGATAGATATGAGTAGAATGGATAAATTTTATTATAAAGCTATGTTCAGCTTTTGAAGACCCTGATGTTTAAACCAAATTATGTTTTAAAGTATTTACACAGTTTTAATTTTCCACTAGCAGTGTTTTTTAGTGTATGAGAGCTCTGGTTCCTCCACATACGTACCAACTATCTGATATTCTCATATATATGTAGTTAGGTCATTAATGTTTTAACTTGAAATTTATTAATGCTAATGAACTGCTTTTTTTTTTTTGTACTTTAGATGAAGTTTACAGAACAAACTACGTTCTCATTTAACAGTTAGCACACATACTGTTTCATGACATTGGTTATCAAGTCCATGATATGTCAACACTCCCTTCTTGATCTAGGGTTCCCTATTACCAGCTTTCCTATCCACTTCTGCCATCCAGTCCTTGCCTCTGGGTTGGCGTGCCTCTTTAGTATCATATTGTTTTATGGGCCATCTAATCTTTGGCTGAAGGGTAGACCTCAAGAGTGAACTCATTACTGAGCTGAAAGTGTGTCCGGGGGTTATACTCTCAGGGTTTCTCCAGTCTCTGTCAGGCAAGTAAGTCTGATCTTTTTTGGTGAGTTGGAATTTTGTTCTACATTTTTCTCCAGTTCTCTGCAGGACCTTCTATTGTGATCCCTGTCAGAACAGTCAGCATGGTAGCTGGGCACCATCTAGTTGTACTGGACTCAGTCTGGTTGAGGTCATGGTAGTTGTGATCCATTAGTCCTTTGGGCTAATCTATTCGTTGTGTCTTTAGTATTCTTCATCCTTTCTTTCTCCCAAAGGGATGAGAGCAGTGGAGTGTCTTAGACGGCCAATCATAAGCTTTTAAGCCCTCAGACACTACACAGTAAAGAAGAATTTTGAACATTTTCTTTTATAAACTATGTTATGCCAGTTGAACTAGATATTCCTAAAGACCATTGTTCACACAGCCCTTAGCCCAATGATTTGATCCCTCAGGGAGTTTGGATGTGTCTATGGAGCTTCCATGATCATGCCTTGTATAAGCTGCACTGGATTGCCCAATATTGTGTACTATGTTACCTTTCACCAAAGTTACCACTTATCTGTTGTCTATTTAGTGTTTTTCCATTACCACCCCGCCCCTCCCTTGTAACCATCAAAGATTGGATCTTTTTGTGTGTAAAAATTTCATGAGTGTTTATAGTAGTGGTCTCATATAATATTTGTCCTTTTGTGATTGACTTATTTCATGCAACATGATACCCTCCAGATTCATCCATGTTGTGAGGTGTTTTGTAGATTCTTCATTGGTCTTTATTGTGATGTAGTACTCTACTGTTTGCAAGTACCATAGATTCTTTATCCATTCATCTGCTGATGAGTACCTAGGTTGCTTCCATCTTTTTTGCTACTGTGAATAATGCTGCAATGAATATGGGTGTGCATATATCTGTTTATGTGACAACCCTTATTTCTCTAGGATATATTCCTAGGAATGAGATTGCTACGTCATGTGGTATTTCTATTTCTAGCTTTCTAAGGAAGTGCCATATCATTTTCTAAAATGGTTGTATCCTTTTGCATTCCCACAAGCATTGCATAAGAGTTGCACTCTCAGCCTCTCCAATATTTTTTTTTTCTGTTTTTTTGATCCATGCTAGTAATGCTTGGGTGAGATGGTATCTCTCTAAGGTTTTGATTTTTTTTTTTAGTAATGCTTGGGTGAGATGGTATTTCTCTAAGGTTTTGATTTGCATTTCTCTAATGGCTAGTTATCACAAGCATTTCCTCATGTGTCTGATAGCCACTTGAATGTCTTCTTTGGTGAGGTATCAGTTCATTTCCTTTGCCTATTTTTTAACTGGATTATTTGTTTTTTTGTTTTAGAGGTGCTGAGTTTTTCTGTAGATTTTAGGAATTTGCCATAGCCAATTTTTTTTTTTTTTTTTGCCCAGTCTGTAGGTTCTCTTTTTACTCTTTGGGTGAAGTCTTTTGATGAGCATAAGCATTTAGTTTTTAGAAGATTGAAGTTATCTAGCTTATCTACTAGAGTTTGTGTGTTGTTAGTAAATGTTCGTATCCTGTTAATGTCAAGTATTAGGCCTCTAGCATTGATCCTATTTTTCCTTCAGTTATCTTTATAGTTTTTGGCTTTATATTTAGGTCTTCGATCCATTTCGAATTAGTTTTTGTATGTGGTGTGAGGTATGGGTCCTGTTTCATTTATTTGCAGATGGACACCCAGTTTTGCCAGCACCATTTGTTAAAAAGACTGTCTTTTCCCCCATTTAATGGACTTGGGCCCCTTGTCAAAGATCGGGTGACCTTAGTTGGATGAATTTACAATTGGGTTCTCAATTCTGTTCCATTAGTCAATGTATCTGTCATTGTACCAGTACCAGGCTATTTTGACTACCATGGCTCTATAGTGGGTTTCTGAGATCGGGTAGTGAGAATCCTCCTACTTTATTCTTCATCAATAGTGCTTCAGTTTACTGGGGCTTCTTCCCTTTCCATATAAGGTTAATGATAAGTTTTTCCATCTCTTTAAAGAATGTTATTGGTATTTGGATTTGGGTTGCATTGTATTTGTAAATTCCTTTGTGTAGAATTCTCATTTTCACAATGTTGAGTCCACCTATACATGAGCATGATATGTTTTTCCATTTAGGTAAATCTCTTTTGGTTTCTTACAGTAGTGTTTTATAGTTTTCTTTGTATAGGTCTTTTACATCCCCAGTTAGATTTATTCTTAAATAATGTGTATTTTTGTCTTCTCAAGAGGCCCTTTGAAATCTTCTGTTCAATTCTTTTACTTCATCAATTCTTCCTTTTGCTTTAGCTGCTCAACACTCAAGAGGAAGTTTCAGAGTCTCCTTTGACATCCGCCTTGGTCTTTTCTTTCCAGTCTTTTCATTGACCTCTTGCTTTCTTCATGGATGATGTCCTTGATGTCATTCCACAACTCATTTGGTCTTCGGTCACCAGTGTTCAATGTGTCAAATCTATTCTTGAGATGGGTCTCTAAATTCAGGTGGGATATGCTCAAGGTCATATTTTCGCTCTCGTGAACTTCCTCTGATTTTCTTCAGTTTCAGCATGAACTTGCATATGAGCAATTGATGGTCTGTTCCGCAGTCGGCCCCTGGCCTTGTTCTGACTGATGATGTTGAGCTTTTCCGTCGTCTCTTTCCACAGATGTAGTCAATTTGACTTCTGTGTGTTTCCTCTGGCGAGATCCATGTGTATTGTTGCCGTTTATGTTGGTGAAAGAAGGTATTTACAACGAAGTCGTTGGTCTTGCAAAGTGCTATCATTCGATCTCCAGCATTGTTTCTATCACCAAGGCCATATTTTCCAACTACTGATCCTTCTTTGTTACCAACTTTTGCATTCCAATGGCCAGTAATAATCAATGCATCTTGATTGCACGTTCGATCAATTTCAGACTTCAGCAGCTGATAAAAATCTATTTCTTCATCTGTTGCCCTAGTGGTTGGAGCATAAATTTGAATAATAGTCACATTAACTGGTCTTCCTTGTAGGCGTATGGATATTATCCTATCACTGACAGCGTTGTACTTCAGGATAGATCTCGAGAAGACAAAATAAAGTATTATAATGACATATACAGAGAGCTGGAGATGGAAAACCAAAAGGGAAGAACACACTCGGTGTTTCTCAAGCTGAAAGAACTGAAGAAAAAATTCAGGCCTTGAGCTGCAATAGTGAAGGATTCCATGGGGAAAATATTAAACAACACAGGAAGCATCAAAAGAAGACGGAAGGAATACACAGAGTCATTATACCAAAAAGAATTAGTTGATATTCAACCATTTCAAGAGGTGGCATATGATCAGGAACCGATGGTACTGAAGGAAGAAGTCCAAGCTGCTCTGAAGGCTTTGGCAAAAAACAAGGCTCCAGGAATTGATGGAATATCAATTGAGATGTTTCAACAAACAGATGCAGTGCTGGAAGTGCTCACTCATCTATGCCAAGAAATATGGAAGACAGCTTCCTGGCCAACTGATTGGAAGAGATCCATATTTATGCCTATTCCCAAGAAAGGGGATCCAACCCAATGTGGAAATTATAGAACAATATCATTAATACCACACGCAAGTAAAATTCTGCTGAAGGTCATTCAAAAACGGCTGCAGCAGTATATCGACAGTGAACTGCCAGAAATTCAGGCCGCTTTCAGAAGAGGATGTGGAACCAGGGTTATCATTTCTGAGGTCAGATGGATCCTGAAGGAAAGCAGAGAATACCAGAAAGATGTTTACCTGCATTTTATTGATTATGCAAAGGCATTTGACTGTGTGGATCATAATAAACTACGGATAACACTGCAAAGAATGGGAATTCCAGAAAGCTTAATTGTGCTCATGAGGAACCTTTACATAGATCAAGAGGCAGTTGTTCAGAGAAAACAAGGGGATACTGATTGTTTTAAAGTCAGGAAAGGTGTGTGTCAGAGTTGTATTCTTTCACCATACCTATTTAATCTTTTTGCTGAACAAATAATACAAGAAGCTAGACTATATGAAGAAGAACGAGGCATCAGGATTGGAGGAAGACTCATCAACAACCTGTGTTATACAGGGGACACAGCTTTGCTTGGTGAAAGTGAAGAGGACTTGAAACACTTACCAATGAAGACCAAAGACCACAGCCTTCAGTATGGACTACAGCTCAACATAAAGAAAACAAAAATCCTCACAACTGGACCAATGAGCAACATCATGATAAACAGAGAAAAGATTGAAGTTGTCAAGGATTTCATTTTTCTTGGATTCACAATCAACAGTCATGGAAGCAGCAGTCAAGAAATCAAAAGATGCATTGCATTGGGCAAATCTGCTGCAAAGGACCTCTTCAAAGTGTTGAAGAGCAAAGATGTCACCCTGAAGACTAAGGTGCACCTGACCCAAGCCATGGTTTGTTCTTTTTTTATATTATTTTTAGTATTTAACTTTTATTGTGATATGTGTTTGCAAAACAAAAACATTTGCCATTTCAATATTCTTCTCACGTACAATTCAATGAACTAAGTGTGTTCATCATGTTTTACAACCATCACCATTACCCATTTCCAAACTTTTTCATCACCGTTACAGAAGTTCAATATCCCCTGACCAATGGCTTTCACTTTCCCGCTGCTATGCATCCCTAGTAACCACTAATGAACTTTGGCCTTTCTAGATTTGCCTATTATCGGTATTTCTTATAAGTGGGATCACGCAATATTTTTCCTTTTATGACTCACTTAATTCATTAAGCATAATGTTTTCATCCATGTTGTAGTATGTATCACAACTTCATTTCTATGGATGAGTAATATTTCATTGTATGTACATGCCACATATTGCTTATCCATTCATCTGTTAAAGGACATTTAGGTTATTTCCATCTTTTAGCTACCTTGAGTAGTGCTACAGAGAACATTGGTGTACAGATATTGGTTTGCATTCCTGCTTTCAATTATTTTGATCATGTAGCCGTGGTATTTTCAATCACATCTTATGCATATGAAAGCTGGACAATGAATAAGGAAGACCGAAGAAGAGTTGACACTTTTGAATTGTGGTGTTGGTGAAGAATTTTGAATGTACCACGGACTGCCAAAAGAATAAACAAATCTGTCTTACAGGAAGTACAACCAGAGTGCTCCTAAGAAGCAAGGATGGCGAGACTGTGTCTTACATACTTTGGACATGTTGTCAGGAGGGATCAGTCCCTGGAGAAGGACATCATGCTTGGCAGAGTACAGGGTCAGCAGAAAAGAGAAAGACCCTCAATGAGGTGGATTGACACAGTGGCTGCAACAATGAGCTCAAGCATAACAACGATTGTAAGGATGGTGCAGGACCAGGCAGTGTTTGGTTCTATTGTGCATAGGTTCGCTATGAGTCGGAACTGACTCAATGGCACCTAACAACAACAACAACAATGTGTTTTTTTAGGGGCTATAGCAAATGTATTATTTTACTGATTTCCTTTTCATCATTCTCTTTATTGGAGTATAGGAACCCAACTCATTTTTGTATGTTTATCTCGTATCCTGCTGCCCTCCTGAATCTTTCTATTTCTCCCAGTAGTTTCTTGTGCAGTGTTTTCGGTTCCTATGTATAGTATCATATTATCTGCAAATAGGGATAGTTTTACTCTTCATTATCAATTTAATGCCTTTTGCTTCTTTTTCTTGCCTTATTGTCCTAGCTCAGATTTCCAGCACAATGTTAAATAGGAAGGGCATCCTGTCCTCAAGGGGAATATTTTCAGCCTCTCTCCCTTAAGAATGATGTTGGCTGTTGGTTTTGCTTAGATGCCCTTTATTATGTTGAGGAATTCCTTTCTTTATCAATTTTACTGACAGTTTTTATCAGGAATGGATGTTGGAATTTGCTGAATGCACTTTCTGTATCCATTGAGATGACCACGTGATTCTTTTCTTCTCTTTCATTTATGTGGTGGATTACATTGAATTATTTTCTAATGTTGAGCCATCATTGCATATCTGGTATGAATCCTATTTGGTTGTGCTGTATAGTATTTTTGACATGATGTTGAAGTCTATCGGTAGAATTTTGCTGAGAATTTTTGCATCTATATTCATGAGATTTACTGGTCTGTAATTTTCTTTTTTGAGGTATTTGCCTGGTTTTGTATCAGGGTTATACTTGGTTCATAGAATGAATTTGTACATATCACTACCCTTTCTATGTTCTGAAATAGTTTGAGTAGTACTGGTCTAAGCTCTTCTCTGAATGTTTCGTAGAATTCTCCAGTGAAGCCATCTGGGCCAGGAGTTTTTCTCCCAAGAATTTTTTTTTTAATTATCTTTTCAATTTCTTCTCTTGATTGGGTCTGTTCAGATTTTCCACATAATTTTGCTTTAGTTTGGATTGGTAGTATGATTCTCGGAATTTGTCCATTTCCTCTAGGTTTCTAAATAGGTTGGAGTATAGTTTTTAGTAATACTCTTATGATCCTTTTTATTCCAGTGTGTTTTGTTGTAATGTCCCCCATTTAATTCCTTATTTGGGCTACTTGTGTCCTCTCCTGTTTTTCTTTTGTTAATTTGGACAGGGGTTTGTGGGTTTTTTTGATCCTTTCAAAGAACCAACTTTTGGTTTTGTTAATTCTTTCTATTGTTTTTTCTAGTCTCTATTTCATTTATTTCTGCACTGATCTTTATTATTTCCTTTCTTCTGGTGGCTATGAGCTTCTTTTGATTTTCTCTTTCTATTTGTTCTAGTTGTCTGGCTAATGTTTTGATTTTGTCCATTTCTTCTTTTTTGATGTATGTAGATATTGATATAAATTGACCTCTGAGCACTGCATTTGTTGTGTCTCATAGGTTTTGGCATGATATGTTTTCATTCTCATTTGATTCTAGGAAATTTTTTATTCCATCTCTGATTTCTCTATTATCCAGTGTTTTTTTTTTTTTTTTAAACAGGGTGTTATTCTGTTTCTTGTAATTTTTTTTTTTTTCATGCTCTTCCTGTTGTTAATTTCTACTTAGATGGTGTTGTGGTCAGAGAAGATACTTTGTATTATCTGTGTTTTGGATCTTGTTGAGCGTTGCCCTGTGGCCTAAGATGTGGTCTATTACGAAGAACTTTCCACGTGCATTGGAAAAGAGTGTGTATTTTGCAGCTGTTGGTTGGAATGCCCTCTATACATTTATGAGGTCAAGCTGGCTGATCGTGTCCATCAGATCTTCTGTATCTTTGTTGATTTTCTTTCTAGATGTTCAGTCCTTTACCAAGAGTGGTGTGTTGAAGTCTCCTATCATTGTTGTAGAACTGTCAATTTCTCTTTTCAGTGCTGTTAGAGTTTATTTTATGTATCTTGGAGTCCTGATATTGGCTGCATAGATATTTACTATGGTTATGACTTCATAATGAATCATCCCTTTTATCATTATATAGTGCCCTTCTTTTTCTTTTCTGGTAGATTTTATTTTATAGTCTATTTTATCTGAGATCAGTATTGCCACACCTGCTCTTTTTGGTAGTTGTTTGCTTGATATATTTTTTTCTGTGCTTTGATTTTTAATAAATTTGTGTTTTTGTTTCTAATATGATTCTCTTGTAGATAGTATATTGATGGATCCTTTTGTTTTAGTCCATTCCATTACTCTCTGTCTCTTTCTGGGTGAATTTAATCTATTTATATTTAGTGTAATTATTGATACGTGTGAGTTTATTACTGTCATTTTATAGTGTTCTTTTTTGTTGTGCAGACGTTTTCTTTGCTCCTCCTACTCTCCTGTGCTGAATTCTTTTTTTTTTTTTATTTCTTTTGTTTTTGTAGATTGTGTTTTGCAGACTTTTTGTTTTTCTTCTTCATTTTGATGAGTAGGTTTGTTAGCTTTCTTTGTGGTTACCTTGAAATTTACCCTATCTTCCCATGTTTCAACAAGTCTATTATTACTTGGTATTGCCTTCTTTTTCTCTCTATTGGAAAGTTCTATACCTATATTATTTATTCCCTGTTAATTGTTCACACATTGTTGTCATTGGCAGATTAACCCCAGTTTCTCTGTTGCAATTTTTCGGTTTTGAAAAGTCCTTGAGAGTTCATTTCCTAGGTTGGTATGTGGCTGGTGTGATATTGCATCCTAGGTTAAAGCTTGGTCTGATGTTTGTTCTCAAACTGAAGAGCTTCCTTTAATAATACCTTTTAAGCTTTGTTTGCTTTTTACACATTCCCTTTTATTTCTATTTTTCTGGAAATATCCTAAATTCACCATCATATTTGAATGAGAGTTTTGCAGGATGTATTATTCTTGGTTGGCAAATTTTTTCTTTTAAGGTTTTATATATGTCATCCCATTGCCTTCTTGCCTGCATGGTTTCTGCTGTATAATCAGAGCTTAGTCTTATTGTTTCCCCTTTGTATGTGACTTTTCATTTTTCACAAGCTGCTCTGAAAATTCTTTCTTTTTCTTTGGTTTTAGTGAGTGTGATTATGATATGCCTTGGTGATTTTCTTTTGGGTTCTATTGTATATGGGGTTCTTTGAGCTTTTTTGGTGGTCACCTTTTCATCTTTCATGATATAAGGGAACTTTTCTGTCAGCAAGTCTTCAAGGATCCTCTCCATGTATTCCACTTTCTAATAATTATCAATGTGTCTAGATTGTATGTTTACTCAATTTCAAACAGCAGAAGTTGATAAAAATGTTCCATTTCTTCATCTTTGGCCTTAGTGGTTGCTGTATATCGATAATTCATAACGGAATACACATAGAGGATAAAGAGCTTCAGACTTTGATAAAGACAATAAAATATATTGTTATCTCTGACCCTCACAAGCATCATGCAGTCAGGATTGGCAAAAATTAATTTATGAAATTCAACCCTCAATCAATAAAATATCAATATTCTTAATCTCTTTTGAAGTCTTGGATTATGTTTCTACTCCTGTGCCTATTTCACCTTCGTTAAATATTTATGTTTTTAATAATTACCTTCCATTTTACCTTACTGTGTGTTTTACCCAATGATGACAAATAAGAAGGTTAGTGTGTATGTCTTTAAGTCTTCCAATTTTGCTCCTCCTTTTTTTTTTTCCAAATTGTTTGAGGTATTTTAGTTTCTTTGCCTTTCAGATAAATATTTGTATTAGTTTACTTATTTCTTCTGCTGGGGTTTGTTCAGCATTTCAATCTCTAGACATTTTCACATCTTAAAAGTATTGTGCATTCCAATTCATAAGCAGGACATCTATCCCGATTTACTTATCACCAATTCCTTCATCAGTGTTCTGCATCTTCTGTCATGCCAATCTTGTATATACGTTGTTTGATTTATATCTAAATATTTCATGTTTTGCATTTTATTGTTAACTGTTCTTTTTTTAAACTTCCAATTGCCCATTGTTAGTCTACAGGATACAATTTGCTTATGAATGTTGATTTTGCATATTCTGACATTGGTATAATAAATTATTAGTTCTAGTAAGTTCCATCGACACTTTTCTTCTGGAAACAATCATGTCACTTTCAAATACAGATAATTTTTTTTCCTTTGTTTCAAATATGTGTCTTTTTATTTATTTTCCTTACCTTATTGCCCAGAGCGGGACCTCCATATAGATGTGGTGAGAGTAAACATCCTAGCCTTGTTCCTCACCTTTGGGTTAATGCATTTCATCCTTTCATGATTAAGTATGATGTCAGATGATGCCTTTTATCACTTTTTATGAAATGCCCTTCTATTCACAGTTTCCTGAGAGTTTATTTTTATTTCCTGAATGGATAGGAAGTTTTGTCAATCATTTTGTGCATCAAGTGAGATGGTCATGTATCTTTTCCTTTTTTATTCTGTTGACATAGCAAATTACATTTATTGATTTTTAAATGTTAATTTTGCCTTACATTGCCAAAATAAACCTCTTTTGGTCAGGTTCTATTATCCTTATTATGTATGTTGAATCAATGTTTTTTTTTAATACTTTATTGAGGATTTTTGTGTATATGGTCATGACGGGCACTGGTCTCTGGTCTCCTAGCAATACTTTTTGTGTTGGTCTTGTTTTGGAGTCTGGGTAGTGACAGACTCCTAAAATGAATTGGGAAGTGATTTTTCCTCTCCTACTTTCTGGGAGACATTATTTAGAATTGGTACTTGATTTTTCATTAAATGCCAGTAGAATTTTACAATTACACAATTATGGCCCAGAGTTTCCTATTTTGGAAGTTTTTTTTTTTTTAATTGCTCTATATTCATTTATTGTTTTGAATTCAGTCATTTTAATACATAAAATGCCCATCAGGGTCTCTACTGAAAATAAGTTAGTTTTGTAGTTTGTGCCTTTTCATGATTTTACCCATTTTATCTACAGTCTATAATTCTATAGCAAAACTTTATTTCTGTATTCCTATACTTTTAATATCTGTCAGATCAATAGTTATGTGTCCTTACGTATTCCTCAAATTCATAATTGTGTGTATCCTTTTTATTTCTTTCTCTGCCTACCTAAAATTTTATCACTCTTATTGATCCTTAACATCACCTTGGGATTTCATTGATTTTTATGCATTGCTTTTTTTTGTTTTCAGGTTCATTGATTTCTACTGGGAGTGAGAGAAAAGAAAACTACATGGGGTTATGGAAAACTTTTTGATAGTGATGACATTTTCTATAATGTAGTTGTTATGATCAAAAGGCTTAGAACAATACTTTGAAATTATTGTGTGTAAATTAAGCTCAATAAATTGCATAATGCTAAATGAATACCAAGCTAATAAATTTAGGTTTACATAGATTAGAAAGTGCAGTTTTGGAAGAACTTTTAGTCATTGTAATATCAGAAAAAAAATTTTTTTTCCATCAGTTCTGATTACTTTGATATTGACTCATGTCTACAACATCAATTTTGCAATAAATTCATATATTTAGTTTTGACCAAGGAGCAATTGTATTTTTCTTGCTATTTCTCTGATCCATCAGTCCTTGATGGGTTTTACATTAACTACTTTTGTAGGACATCTTCTCAGAATATCTTCCTTGAGATCAATATATTCATAGGCTTTATTTTCATTAAATTTGACCAGTGGAGTTATGAATCCTTTTTTATACCATATATAGGGTCCCTATGAGTTGGAATCGACTGGACGGCACTTTTTTTTTTTTTATAGCTAGATGATGGCAGAGAGACTAAAACAATGTTCAACATACCATATGTCAGTCATATGATTTTAACAGACTCTTGTGATGAAAATACCCTCTTTCCTTATATCATATACTTCCTGAAACCAGAAGAGTAACTTAAAAAAAAAAAAAATACCCACTGCCCTGGAGTTGCCTCATAGCAACCCTCGAGGACATAGTAAAACTACCCCATATGATTTCCAAGAAGAGGTTGGTGGATTGAACTGCCAACCTTTTGGCTAGTAGCCCTGCTCTTAACCACTGTGCCACCAGTGGTCTAGAAGAGTAACTAGATATTTGTTGCTCTAAAGAATTTGTGGGATTGTAAGTCAGGTGAGAGACAGAAAAGAGGAGTCAGGGAGGACATGCAAAGTAGTTAAGTTTATTATAGTTATAGTTCCTACAGACAAAGAGTCACAGCATGACTTGACTCAGGCCACACATTAGATCGTGCCTCCAGGCAAGGTAACATCAAAGTGGTATTGTAGGAGATGGTTTACATATGGCAAGCAGAGCTGAGTTAGCTAGGTTTCTCATGTTCCCTGGGTATTTGGTATTTTTAATAATTCTGTGGGCTCAGGAAGTGTGGGTGCTTAGTTGTTGGGTACCTGGTCCTGGGGTGATTAAGATGGGTACACAGTGCCTCAGAGGGGTGAGGACCTAATCAGCTACTCAAGAAGGAGAGCAGACTGGCATTCAGCAAGGGACTTAAAACTGTCAACACAGCATCTAAAGAAAATGATATTGCAATTGACCGCTTGATACTTTGATATCAATTTTGAGCTTGATTATATGGGTGGCCTGAATGGTTGTGAAGACTTTCAGGGAATAGGGCATAAGATGCCCTAAACATTGTAGAAAATGCTTCTCACAACAGTAAAAAAGGAGGAAAACAGGTAGAATTATGAACAGTTTCTTTAGGCTGGTCCATAATTAGTTTTCCCATTTATTTGGCATTAGCAAAACAAGCAAATCTGAAGCTTTTGGGATGTCTAACAATATCTTGGTGGAGTTAATAAATGAGCTTTTTTTTTTTTTTTTTAAATGGTAATAATACATTGGAGTATTTCTTGTTTCAAAAGCTTAGTGTTATTTCTGTGTAACCAATGGAAGGGGTAGGTGTTATGATCATGGTTGGAGATGCAGGGTGAAAAGTCATAGTGGAAAGCTAGAGTTGAGGAAATCAAAGGAAGCACATGGATAGCGGAAGTCATCTTCTCAGGAGGTGCAGGGTTGAATTAATATGAAGTACTTGCCTTTTAGGGAAAGTAATTGTCTTTAGTCTCATTGACTTTGCTCTAACCCACTGTGACTTCATCTATAACAGAACAAAATGTTGCTTGGTCCTGTGCCATCTTTATGATCATTGGTATGTTTGAGTCCATCGTTCAGCTATTGTGTCAATCCATTTCACTGAGGGTTTCCCTTATTTTTGTTGACTCTCCATTACACCATGCATGATGTCCTTTCCTAGCGACTGGACTTTCCTGATTATGTGTCTGAAGTAAGTGAGCCCAATGCTGTCATTCTCACTTCTAAGGTGTATTCTGGTTGCATTTCTTGTAAGACTGACGCGTTTGTTCTTCTGGCAGCCCATGGTATATCCAATATTCTTTGCCAGTACCACAACTCAAATGTATCAATTCTTCTCTCTTTTTGATTAGCCAGATTTCTCATGCATATGCGGAGATTGAAAAGACCAAGGCCTGGGTGAGGCACACTTAGTTACCAAAATGATATCTTTGCTCTTAAAAACTTTAAATAGGCCTTTTGCAGTAGATTTGCACAATGACATATTTCATTTAATTTCAACACTGCTGATCCCAAGGACATTGATTGTTGATCCAAATAGAATGAAAACATTGACTTTCCTTTCTCCCTTAATTATGATATTGTTTGTAATCTACTTGTGAGAATTTTAGTTTTCTTTTCATTCAGAAGTAGGTATGTACCCAAGAGAAATCTAAACATATGTCATACAAATATTAATAGAACCTAACTCATAGAGCTGTTGTGATTATTAAATCAACTAAAACCTGAAGAAAGACTATGATATAGCTCTCAATCAATGTGAAATATTATTACCTGGTATTGCTGATGACCATCTTTACCTTCTAATATCTTCAACTCTTTCAAAGTATTTATGCTTACATGGCAATGTAGCATGCATCTTTTTCTCATATTCCAATTAATTAATTTATTTAAATTTCATTGCTAAATAGGGGATTTTATTTCATGGTTGTGAACCAAGAAAATAATTTAGACTTTTGTTTTTCTTCTTGTTAGGTTCCACTGAGTCAGTTTCGATTCATAGAGACCCTAAAGGACAGAGTAGTACTACCCCATAGGGCTTCCAAGGAGCAGCTGGTGGATTTGAATAGATGACTTTTGGTTAGCAGCTGAGCTCTTAAGTACAAGCCACTAAGGAGCCTAGACTCTAAGAGCTTCAATAAAATCCTGGAAATTTTAATAGTGAAGAAAAAAAGAAACAAAATCTATGGAAAAATTTGAGGAGTAACATGAAGCTACTATGTCCATAAGGCAAAACAACTGTATCCTAGCCAAATAAGAGAGCTTACTTGAATTAGAAATATAGCATGGTGCAAACTATGGGCTTAACTCATTTTTTTCTTCTTAAAATAGGTGGAACAAAAATCAATGAAAATATACTGCATAGTAAATATTGACCAAAGTTTAGGAATATCAAACCAGTGAAAGAAGACAGTCAATTTAATTCATCTTAGAATATCCTATTACCCAGGAAAATACCAAAAAATGATTAAATGACCTTTTAAAAATATTTTTTTTCCATATAGATAAGAAAAGATAACAACCCATGAAACAACATATAATCATTAAATAAGACCAACCAGTGGGAAAAGAATTCCAAACCTGGGAGATTTTGTAGTTGGCTTCAATAAATTTGTCTTAATTGGTGTATAATTAATGGTAATAGTACATTGGTGTATTTCTTCTGTCAAAAGCTTAGTGTTATTTCTTTGTAAGCAATGGAAGGGGTAGTTGTTATGATTGTGGTCAGAGATAAAAAGAAAGTCAGATGCACAGCTGAACCTGTGGATTGCTAAATTGCAAGGCATATTGAGGTAATAGATTCAAATGTGAAAGTAAAGGCATTAATGAGAAAAGAGTGGAGCTCCAAGGTTTGGAATAGAGGCATTTGAGGAAATTCAGATAAAACAGTTCTTCAAAACATCACATACACAGAGACACCTTGCAAACCAGTCTGAAGCTAATAATCCCCTCAGAAGGCAGTGAAGGCTAAAACAGAAGGCAAGGGCTTACAGAAACATACACAAAAACACGTTATGACCCTGCAAATTTTATTCTCATAGTTGAAAAAAACACCAGAATTACTGTGACTCCACCTTTGTACCTTGTCCTTTTTTCCCACTCCCACTCAGCATATCCATACTCCTTGCCTGATTTCATGGTTTCCAACACATTTGGCAAAAAACAAAACCTACAGCCATCAAGTTGATTCCAACTCGTGGCAGCAACCCTATAGGTCAGAGTAGAATTGCCTCAGAGGGTTTCCAAAGTTGTAAAGCTTTATGGAAGCAGATTGCTACGTCTTTCTCCCTTGGAGTAGCCAGTAGCTTCCAATCACTGACCTTTGTGCTGGTATCCAAGTACTTTAACCACTGCTCCACAGGCCTCCAACACATTCTTCTGTACTATAAAATGTACTAAATTATTATGTTTGTGATCCATCTCTCCCCTTCAAGGAAGACAAAAGTATTTACTCTTTTTTCATCAATGCAGCACAGAACTTAGAAGAATAATTGACACATAGAAGGCAATATAGAAACATATTTTGAATATTTGTACTTGCTATTCCCATTGGAGGCACGCAGACAAGGTTTGAAGTCCATAATGTAATTTATAGGAACCATACAGTACATCAAACTCTAGAACATACATTGCTTATTTTATTCCATGTCCTAAGTAGGGCATATTTTGCATCTTTGTTCCTCAAGCTCTAAATCAACGGATTCAACATAGGGATAACGAAGGTGTAAAATACTGATGCCAATTTATCAGTTTCAGTGGAGTGACTGGCCATGGGCTGCATGTACATAAAAATTGAAGGCCCATAGAATAACACCAATAGCATCAGGTGGGATCCACAGGTGGAGAAGGCCTTGTACCTGCCCTCAGCTGAGTTCATCCTTAGAATAGCTATAAGAAGGAGCAGATAAGAAACAAGAACTATCAGGAGGGATGAAATAAAATCAAAAGATGCTAAGACAAGGAAGATCAATTCGATTTCAAGTGTGTTTGAGCAGAGCAAAGAGAGGAAGGGTAGAGCATCACAATAGAAATGATTGATGACATTGTAGCCACAGAAGGATGAATTACAAATCTTTATGGTGATGAGAAGAGAAGCAAATGTGCTGTACAGATAGGTGACTGTCACGAGCACCCAGCACACCCTTTGTGACATGATGGCTGTGTAAAGCAGAGGCTTACAGATAGCCACATAGCGGTCATAGGACATTGCTGACAGAATAAATAGCTCACTAGTTATGAACAAAATAAAAAAAAGCTAGCTGCGTAGCACAAAAATAATAGGAAATTGTGTTTAGATCCACAATAAAATTTACTGACATTTTGGGTCCCACGGTTGTTGAATAAAAACGATCAGTGATAGCCAGATGTCTGAGAAAAAAATACATGGGTGTTTGTAGTTTGGAGTCTATCTTGGTGAGGATGATGATGCCCAAGTTGCCCACCACTGAGATCATGTAGATGATGAGGAACAGTCCAAACAATGGAGCCTGTAGCTCAGGACGGTCTGTAATTCCCATCAGAATGAATTCACTGAGGTCTGTTAGATTGTGTTTGTCCATCTTGGTCTGTCAGAAAACCTATCCAGATAAAGACATCAGAATAGTCAATAGTTTTTATGTAGTATCATCTGGTAGATTTTCAGTATACAAGCACAGTATACTAAATAAATTAGATAACTCTAAACTTTGTAATATAGGTAGTTAAAAGTAAACCCCTCTTGCACAACTGACTCGATGACACCTAACAACAACAACACAGACAGAGATAGAGGGATGAGGCAGAGGATGGAAGGAGAGAAAGAGAGAGTTACCTAGTTATCTGTTGGGGAAAATTTGTTCCTCAAAGAACATTTGTCAATGGGTGGGACATTTGGATGTCACAACTAGGAGAATAGATGCTTGGGATGTTACTAAACATTGTAGAGAGTATTCGGCAACTCCCCACAATAGCAATATTTCCAGCGTCAATGTCATTCATGCTGACTGAGAAAGTCTGATACAGATACACCTATACATACATATACATTTAGATACACCTATAGGTAAATGTATATATATATATATGCATACATATACACATATACATGAATTAAAAATAAGTAAATTAATAAATTTCAGGTGTTAGATATATGAATTGTTACTAAAGTTTCTGTTCATCATTTATATAATGATAATTATGCAATGACATTTAAAAATTATAATACGCATGCTAACTACATTATAAAAACTTTAAAGGGCAAATTCCCAAAATGTGTGGAAATGTTTAATATGATTTATTTCAAAACATAGCCCTATGAAAGCCCTTGTACCACAGGTTGTACAGACTGAAAGAACACACTTGACAGGTATTGAACAGAAGGAAAATCTAGTAGATCGTGATTGAGATTATGTGTCTTATAAAGGGGAATATCTCAGCTGATAGACACATGCGGTTATAGTCTCTGTTATACATCAGCTTGTGGGTTATTGAATAAGATATTTACTCTCTTTATCCAGATCTTTAAAATAACCATGTCCTTTCAGGATTGTTGGGTAGATAAATGAGGATTAAATATTTCAGTGTGCTTATGGTATTGGGAAATAGCTCTGAAATATCAAGTAGATAGTGTTTTTCTTGTTTTTAAAATGATGACAGTAAACTGCCTGAAAGGAGTTTCATTTACATATGTGTATGTAAATTGCCCTTGTGTGACTTAACTTATATGCCAGCACTATGACGACATGTTTAATAGTGTGTTATCCGTGTAACTGACCCCAACCTTTCCCTACCACATCCCCTACTCCATGACTAAAATTGGACCATCAATGTTCCAGTCTTTTGGATTACATTTTTCTATGTTACATAAATTATTTTAATATGTTTACTTTAATATAAATTTGCTTAAAATATCTCCTCCCCTCAGGAAGAGCGTGCGTCATGCTTGTATCCCTTCACCATACTTACTCAATCTGTATGCTGACCAAATAATTTGAGAACCTGGACTATCTGAAGAAGAACAGGGTGTCAGGATTGAAGGCAGACTCATTAATAACCTATGGTACGCAGATAACACAATCTTTCTTATTCAAAGCAAAGGGTACTTGAAGCACTTACTGATGAGTGTCAAAGACAACAATCTTCAGCACGGATTATACTTCAACATAAAGGGAACAAATCTCTCACAAATGGACTAATGAGCAACATCATGATAAACTGAGAAAAGACTGAAGTTGTCAAGGATTTCATTTTACTTGGATTCATAATCAACACTCATGGAAGTGACAGTGATGAAATCAAACGACACATTGCACTGGGCAAATCTACTGCAAAAAACCTCCTTGAAGTGTTGAAAAGTGGAACTTCTGGCAAACGTGGCACCATATAAGCACCACGCAGTGCCTCCACAGCAGAGGCCTGAAACAATAAGTAAAACAGAGAAAAACAAGCTGTAATTGACAACAACATCAGAACAATAAAAGAGGGAATAAATGATGTAGGTATAGAACTTTCTAATGGAGAGAAAGGCAAGGTGATATCAAGTAATAATAAACTGGTTCAAGTCTAGGAAGATAAGGATAAATTCCAAGATAACCACAAAGAAAGTTAAGAAAACTACTCATCAAAATAAAGAAGAAAAACATGAAGTGTCAATAAAAACAAAATCTACAAAAACAAAAGAGGAAAAAGAGATCCACAAACAAAAGCAACTAAGCACAGGAGAGTAAAAAGAACAAATAAAATGGTAGCACCGGAAAAAGAAAAGAGAAAAAAAAAAAAGCACTACAAAATAACAGCAATAAACTTACACCTATCATTTTTATCAATATTTACACAGAATGTAAATGGCCTAAATGCACCTATAAAGAGACACAGAGTGACAGAATGGATAAAGAAACAGGATCCATCAATATGTTGTCTACAAGGACACGACTTAGAAACAAAGACGTAAATTTATTAAAAATCAAAAGATGAGAAAATACATATATATATATGAAGCAGATAACTTCTAAAAAAGAGCAGCAATGGCAATAATAATCTCACATAAAAGAGACTTTAAAACAAAATCTACATAAAAGACAAAGAAGAGCACTATACAATGCTTAAAGGGATGATCCATTATGAAAATTTAACCATAATAAACATCTACGCACCCAGTGACAGAGCTCTAAAATACATAAAACAAACTCTAACAGCACTGAAAAGAGAAATTGACAGTTTCACATTACTAGCAGGAGCCTTCAACCCACCACTCTCAGTAAAGGACAGAACATTTAGAAAGAAACTACAAAGATACAGAAGAAATTGACCTCACAGACATACATAGAATTTTTAGAGACACACAACCTACCCAAACTAAAGCAAAATGATGTTGAAAATCTGGAAAATCTGAACAAATCATTAACCAAGGAGACTGAAAAGGCAGATTAAAAAAAAAAACTCCCCCCCTCCCCCGCGCCAAAAAAAAGGTCTGGCCCAGATGGCTTCACTGGAGGATTCTATCAATCATTCAGAGAAGAGCTTATGCCAGTATGACTCAAACTATTTCAGAATGTAGAAAAGGAAGTGATACTTCCAAATTCATTTTATGAAGCTGGCATAACCCTGATAGCAAAACCAGGCAAAGACACCGCAAATAAAAGAAAATCACAGACCAATATCTCTCAGGAATATAGATGCAAAAATGCTCAACAAAATTCTAGTCAAATGAATTCAGCATCATATCAAAAAAAAATAATACACCATGACCGAGTAGGATTCATATCAGGTATGCAAGGATGGGTCAACATTAGAAAATCAATCACCATAATCCTCCACATAAATAAAAGAATCACATGATCATCTCAATCAACAAAGAAAAGGCATTTGACAAAGTCCAACAATGATTTCTGATAAAAACTCTCAATAAAATAGGTAAGAAGGGAAATTTCTCAACATAATAAAGTAGAAAGACTTGCATTACGTGGCCTCAGAACCTACTATACAGGTATGGTAGTCAAAACAGCCTGATACTGACTGGTACGGATGGATCCATTGACCCCTAAACAGAATTGAAAACCCAGTTGTAAATCCAGCCACGTATCATCAACTGATACTCGACAAGGGCCCAAAGTCCATCAAATGGGAAAATACACTCTATAACAAACGGTGCTGGCAAAACTGGATGTCCATCTGCAGAAAAATAAAAGAGGACCCATATACAAAAACTGAACAAAATGGACCAAAGACCTAAATATAGTGCCAAAAACCATAAAGTTCATAGAAGAAAAAATAGGAACAATGCTAGAGGGCTTAAAACACCACATTAAGAGGATACAAACCACAACCAATAACACACAAGCTCCGGAGATAAGCTAGATAACTGGGATCTTCTAAAAGTTAAACACTTAAGCTCATCAAAAGACTTCACCAAAAGAGTAAAAAGAGAACCTACAGACTGGAAAAAAATTTTGGCTATTACAAATCAGGCATAGGTCTAATCTCTAAAACCTGCAAGAAATTCCAATAGCTCTACAACAAAAAGGCAATCCAGTTAAAAAATGGGCAAAGGAAATGAATAGACACTTCCCTAAAGAAGACATTCAAGTGGCCAAAAGACACACGAGGAAACCATCTCACTCTGGCATTACTGGCATGAATCAATAAAACAGGAAATAACAAATGTTGGAGAGACTACAGGGAGATCAGAACACTTATGCACTGTTGGTGGGAACACAAAATGATACAACAAATTTGGAAAACCATCTGGCACTTCCTTAGAAAAACCATATGATCCAGCAATCCTACTCCTAGGAATATATCCTAGAGAAATAAGAGTCATCACACGAACAGACATATGCACACACATGTTGATTGCAGCATTGTTCACAATAGCAAAAAATGGAAACCACCTAGATGTCCATCAACAGATGAATGGATAAACAAACTGTGGTGCATACACAATGATGGAATATTACACAATGAAAAAGAACAAGGATGAATGTGTTAAGCATCTCATAACATGGATAAATCTGGAGGGCATTATGCTGAGTGAAATAAATCAATCACAAAAAGACAAATATTATATGGGACCACTACTGTAAAAACTCACGAAAATGTTTATATACAAAAATAGACAATCTTTGGAATATTACTAAGCAACTTCTCTGACCATAAGGCCATAAAAGTGGAAATCAATAACAGAAAAACCAGGGAAAAGAAATCAAACACTTGGAAACTGAACAATAACCAGCTCAAAAAGACTGGATTAAAGAAGACATTAAGGATGGAATAAAGAAATTCATAGAATCCAATGAGAATGAAAACACTTCCTGTCACAACCCTTGGGACACACCGAAAGCAGTGCTCAGAGGTCAATTTATATCAATAAATGCACACATATAGAAAGAAAAAAGAGCCCAAATCAAAAAATTATCCCTACAACTTGAACAAATAGAAAGAGAGCAACAAAAGAAGCCCTCAGGCACCAGAGCAGAACTAAGTGAAATAGATAACAGAAAAACAATTGAAAGAATTAACAAGGCCAAAAGCTGGTTCTTTGAAAAAATCAACAAAATTGAAAAACCACCGGCCAAACTGACAAAAGAAAAACAGGAGAGAAAGCAAATAAGCTGAATAAGAAATGAGATGGGCGATATTACAACAGACCCAACTGAAATTAAAAGAATCATATCAGATTACTATGAAAAACTATACTCAAACAAATTTGAAAACTTAAAAGAAATGGATGAATTCCTATAAACACACTACCTACATAAACTAACACAAACAGAGGTAGAACAACTAAACAGAACCATAACAAAAGTGGAGATTGAAAGGGTAATCAAAAAACTCCCAACAGCAAAAAAAAAAAAAAAAAAAGCCCTGGCCTGGATGGCTTCACTGCAGAGTTCTACTAAACTTTCAGAAAAGAGTTATTGCCACTACTACTAAAGGTATTTCGGAGCGTAGAAAAGGACAGAACACCCCCAAACTCATTCTATGAAGCCAGCATATCCCTGATACCAAAACCAGGTAAACACACCACAAAAAAGAAAATTACGGACCTATATCTCTCATGAACTTAGATTCAAAAATCCTCAACAAAATTCTAGCCAATAGAATTGAACAACAAATCAAAAAAATAATTCACTGTGACCAAGAGGGATTCATACCAGGTATGCAGGAATGGTTCAACATTAGAAAAACAATGTAATCCATCACATAAATAAAACAAAAGACAAGAATCACAGGATTTTATCAACTGATGTAGAAAAGGCATTTGAAAAAGTTCAACACCCATTCATGACAAAAACTCTCAGCAAAATAGGAATAGAAGGAAAATTCCTCAACATAATAAAGGGCATTTATACAAAGCCAACAGCCAACACCATCCTAAATGGAGAGAGCCTGAAAGCATTTCCCTTGAGAACGGGAACCAGACAAGGATGCCCTTTATCACTGCTGTTACTCAACATTGTGCTGGAGATCCTAACCAGAGCAATTAGGCTAGATAAAGAATTAAAGGGCATCCAGATTGGCAAGGAAGAAGTAAAATTACATCTATTTGCAGATGACATGATCTTATACACAGAAAACCCTAAGAAGTCCTCAAGACAACTACTGAAACTAATAGAAGAGTTCAAAAGAGTATTGGGATACAAGATAAACATACAAAAATCGGTTGGATTCCTCTACACCAACAAAAAGAACATCGAAGAGGAAATCACCAAATCAATGCCATTTATAGTAGCCCCCAAGAAGATAAAATACTTAGGAATAAATCTTACCAGAGATGTAATAGACTTATACAAAGAAAACTACAATACACTTCTGCAAGAAACCGAAAGAGACCTACACAAGTGGAAAAACATTCCTTGCTCATGAATAGGAAGACTTAATGTTATAAAAATGTCTATTCTACCAAAAGTGATCTGTAGATTTAATGCAATTACGATCCAAATTCCAAGGACATTCTTTACTGAGATGGAGAAACAAATCACCAACTTCATATGGAAGGGAAAGAGGCCCCAGATAAGTAAAACATTACTGATAAAGAAGAACAAAGTGAAAGGCCTTACTCTACCTGATTTTAGAACTTATTATTCCACCACAGTATTCAAAACAGCCTGGTACTGGTACAACAACAGATACATAGGCCAATGGAACAGAATTGAGAATCCAGACATAAATCTAATCCACATATGAGCAGTTGATATTTGACAAAGTTTCCAAAACAGTTAAACGGGGGAAAAGACAGTCTTTTTAACAAATGGTGCTGGCATAACTGGAAACTCATCTGCAAAAAAAAGAAACAAGTCCCATACCTCACTCCATTTGCAAAAACAAGTTGAAAATGGATCAAAGACCTAAAAATAAAATCTAAAACGATAAAGACCATGGAAGAAAAAATAGGAACAACTTTAGAAGCCCTAATGCATGGCATAAACATTATACAAAACATTACTAACAATGCAGAAGAAAAACTAGATAACTGGGAGCTCCTGAAAATCAAACACTTATGCTTATCCAAAGACTTCACCAAAAGAGTAAAAACGTTACCTACAGACTGGGAAAAAGTTTTTAGCTACCACATTTCTGATCAGCACCTGATCTCTAAAATCTACATGATATTGCAAAAACTCAACTGTAAAAAGACAACCCAATTAAAAAATGGGCAAAAGCTATGAACAGGCACTTCACTAAAGAAGACATTCAGGTAGCTAACAGATACATGAGGAAATGCTCACGATCATTAGCCATTAGAGAAATGCAAATCAAAAGTACAATGAGATTTCATCTCATTCTAACAAGGCTGGCATTAATCCAAGAAACAGAAAACAGTAAATGTTGGAGAGGCTGTGGAGAGATTGGAACACTTCTACACTGCTGGTGGGAATGTAAAATGATACAACCACTTTGGAAATAAATTTGGCACTTCCTTAAAAAGCTAGAAATAGAACTACCATACAATCCAGCAATCCCACTCCTTGGAATATATCCTGGTGAAATAATAGCCTTTACACGAACAGATATATGCACATCCATGTTCATTGCAGCACTGTTTATAATAGCAAAAAGATGAGCACAACCAAGGTGCCCATGAACAGATAAATGGATAAATAAATGATGGTATATTCACACATTGGAGGATCACGCATCGGTAAAGAACAGTGATGAATCTGTGAAACATTTCATAACGTGGAGGAATCTGGAAGGCATTATGCTGAGTGAAGTTAGTCAGTTGCAAAAGGACAAATATTGTATAAGACCTGTATCAGAAGAACTGGAGAAATAGTTTAAACAGAGAAGAAAATATTATTTTATGGTAATGAGGGGGGGAGGGAGGGAGACTGGGAGAGAGGTATTCAGTAATTAGTAGATAAGAACTGCTTTAGGTGATGGGAAGGAGGACACACAATACAGGCAAGGTCAGCACAACTGGACTAAACCAAAAGCAAAGTGGTTTCCAGAGTAAACTGAATGCTTCAAAGGCCAGTGTAGCAGGGGCACGGGTCTGGGGACCATGGTTTCAGGGGACATCTAAGTCAATTGGTATTATAAAATCTATTAAGAAACCATTCTGCATCCCACCTTGGAGGGAGGTATCTGGGCCCTTAAACACTAGCAAGAGGCCATCTAAGATGCATCAATGGGTCTCAACCCACCTGGATCAAAGGAGAATGAAGACCACCAAGGATACAAGGTAATTACGAGCCCAAGAGACAGAAAGAGCCACATAAACCAGAGACTACATCAGCCTGAGACCAAAAGAGCTAGATGGTGCCCAGCTACAACCAATGACTGCCCTGACAGGGAGCACAACAGAGAACCCCTGAGGGAGCAGAAGAGCAGTGGGATGCAGAGCCCAAATTCTCATAAAAAGACCAGACTTAATGGTTTGACTGAGACTAGAAGGACTCTGGTGGTCATGGCCCCCAGACCTTCTGTTGGCCCAGGACAGGAACCATTCCCAAAACCATCTTTTCAGACAAGGATTGGACTGGACAATGGGTTGGAGAGGAACGCTTGTGAGGAGTGAGCTTCTTGGATCAGGTGGACACTTGAGACTATTTTGGCATCTCCTCCTTGGAGGGGAGATGAGAGGGTAGAGGTGGTTAGAAGCTGGCGTTTGGACACGAAAACAGAGAGTGGAGGGAGGGAGCAGACTGTCTCATTGAGGTAGAGAAATTGGGAGTATGTAGCAAGGTGTATATAAGTTTTTGTGTGAGAGATTGACTTGATTTGTAATCTTAAAGCACAATAAAAATTAAAAAAAAAGAGAGTCTTTGATGGTTACAAGGGGGGGATGGAAAAACACTTAATAGACAATACATAAGTGGTAACTTTTGTGAAGGGTAAGACAGTACACAGTACTAGGGAAGCCAGCACAACCTGTACAAGGCAAGGTCATGGTAGCTCCATACACACATCAAGATGCCCAAACTGATGGGCTGAGTGCTGTGAGGACCATGGTATTGGGGAACATCTAGCTCAATTGGAATAACATAGTTTATGAAGAAAATGTTCTACGTTCTACTTTGGTGAGTAGCATCTGGGGTCTTAAAAGCCTGTGAGCCACCATCTAGGATACTCCACTGGTCTCACCCCTTCAGGAGCAAGGGAGAATGAGGAAAACTAAAGACACAAGGGAAAGATTAGTCCAAAGGACTAATGGACCACATCTACCAGGCCTCCACCAGACTGAATCCATACAACTAGATGGTGCCCCGCTATGAGCACGGAATGCTCTGACAGGGATCACAATAGAGGGTCCCAAACAGTGCTGAAGAAAAATGTAGAACAAAATTCTAACTCAAAAAGGAAGATCAGACTTGCTGGCCTGACAGAGACTGGAGAAATGCTGAGAATATGGGCCCTGGATACCCTTTCAAGCCCAGTAATGAGGTCACTCCTAAGGTTCACCCTTTGGCCAATGAATGGATAGTTTCATGGGAAATAAAAAAGAAGACTAAGGGGGCATACCAGCTCTAAGGCAGGGACTGGAAGGGAGGAGGAAACAGGAAAGCTGGTAATAGAAAACCCAGGGTCGAGAAGGGAGAGTGTTGACATGTCTTGGGGTTGTTAACCAGTGTCACAGATCAATGTGTGTACTAACTGCTTGATGAGAAACTAGTTTGTTCTGTAAACCCTCAACTAAGGCACAGTTAAAAAAAAAAAAAAGTAAACAAAGTGTTGAAAAGCAAAGAAGTCACTTTGAAGGCTAAGGTATCCCTTACCTAAGTCATGGTGTTTTCAATTGCCTCCTATGTATGTGAAAGCTAGAGGATGAATAAGGAAGACTGAAGAAGAAATGACTCCTTTGAATTGCAACATTGAAGAAGAATATTGAATATACAGTGGACTACCAAGAGAACAAATAAATCTATCTTGGAGAACAAATAAATCTATCTTGGAGGAAGTGCAGCCAGAGTGCTCCTTAGAAGCAAGGATGGTGAGACTAAGTCTCAAATACCTTGGACATGTTTCAGGAAGGGTCAGTCCCTAAAGAAGACATCATGCTTGGTAGAGAGTCAGCGAAAAAGAGGAAGACCCTCAAGGAGATGGATTGACACAGTGGCTCCAACAGTAGGATTAAGCATAAGAATGATCGTGAGGATGGCACAGGGCCGAGCAGTGTTTTATCCTATCGTACATAAGGTCACTGTGAGTTGGAACTGACTCGATGGCATCCTATCAACAACTACAACGTATACTAAGTTGTTTGTAACAAATCAGATATATTTGTTCATGGAAGATCCAAAAATAATGAGAGGAAACTTGAGCAAAAATTGGGAAAATATGAGGTCACTTTCATTGATTTTAAATAATGAAGTTTCCTTAAACAATTCCTTTTGGATAAAGAGATCCTCTAGTTGAAAGGAAAAATAAGTTAAAATCATTATGTTTCACAAGAACACAGAGAAAAATACACTGATAAGATAAACATGGATTCTTGGATTTTTTTTTTTAATTCCTTCTGCACATTAAGGACCCAAGTAATCTCTGTACTATTACATAGCAAATAATGCATATAAATATATTTAAATTAAAATATATATACACATCCCTAATAAATCATGGATTAAACAATCCAACAAAACAAACACCAGAAAAGGATGAGGGTGGTAGTTTACAATAAAAGAAGGAATGGTTTGAAATGATACTTCTTACAATGAAAATAGCAGTACCAGCAGTCCCTGAGTCAGGAATAATCAAGCAAATAGAAAAATACAAGATTATTGCATTAAATTATAAAATGGTTACCGGGAAAATACACTACCTTATATAAAACATTGCTGATAGGTCTTGGCCCTCTGATACCCTATCTCCCCCCTATGCACACACAGTGCTTATGACAGAAAAGCAACTTTTGGTCTCTTCCCACCTGGAGCAAAGGGCAACAAGAAAGCCAAAAACTTAAGGAAGCAATTAGTTCAAAGGAGAAATGGCCCCTTAAAACCACTAACTGCTTTAAACTGGAGACCAGAAGAAGTAGGTAGTGCCTGGCTACCGCTATAGACCAATCTGACCAGGATCGCAATAGAAAGACTCAGGTATGATGGGTAAAAACTGTAAATCGAAAAAGAAAAAAAAAAGGCCAGTTTACGAGTCTAAAAGAGGTTGGATGTACCTCCAAATCTGTTGCTATAAGGCAATCTTGTAACACGAAACTATAGTCTCTTCTTGAGGCCACCGTTCAGTCAAATAATAGCTGGGGCTATAAAATAAACAATAACATCCCTAAAGAATGTGCTTCGTAGAGCAATCACCTATAGGAGACGAAAAAGGCAACACTTGACCAAAACCAAAGATGAGAAGACAGGCAGAGACAGGGAAACAGGTCTAAGGAAAATGGAGAACCAAGAGAGGAAGTGGGGAGAGAGCTAACACATTGCAGGCGTTGAAACCAAGGCCATGAAACAATTTGTGTTAGGGATCACTGGTTGGAAAATTAATTTGCTATGTAAACTTTCACCTAAAGCACAATAAATTTTTCAAAAAAACTGGGTATCAGCAGATATTGCAATTAAATTAACTCTCTTCAAGGAAGGCAATAAAAGCAACGTATACCTTGTTTACTTGCAGTGTTGAAAGGCTGATGGAAAAAAGTACTTGCATTGGTAAATGATGTTTCTATCAGGTCGGAAAAGATAAAAGGACGTTCTCTGAACAGCTCTGGAGTTCTACGGAGTGCAGCAAATTAAGTTTCATAGTTTACTATCTTTGTTGAGTATCTAATTCTTACCTGACAAAACTAAGCTCTTTGAAAAAAATTAATCATCTTTCTGCTAGGTTCCATTGGAAATTGAAGAACACAGTATATATTATACTATCATCATAAAACTGGGTACTTAAAAATTTCCTAAACTCCAAAAAACTGCTTTCCACATCTCAACACATCGTGTAATTTGGAAACGTGTTTCCTCATCAAGAGATAAGTAAAAATGCACATTCTTCAGTTATTTAAATATGCATTAAAGGTAAATTCTATCTGAGAGGGACACAAGAGGAGCCTAGAGCAACTGTATAACTAATGATTTGGAAGGATATTGACGATGGAGAATGAATACCTTCGGCTTCATAATCCTGCTACAGTAGTTTAATACCGCATATGCTTCCTTTGTTTTTTTATTTTAGCTCTATTATTCACATAATTAGGCCACCTGGGAGGTGCAACTGGCTAATCACTCAGCTACTAACAAAGTTTGGAGGTCAGGGCCACTCAGAGGCTGCTTGGAAGAAAGAAAGATCCATTTGTGAAAGGTCACAGCCATTGAAAACTCCATGTAGCACAGTTCTCTGACACACATGGAGTGTATATGAGTCAGAATTGACTCCAGGCCAACTGGATTGGTTTCTTGTTTGCTTTTTTTATCCATATAATTATTTTTATAAAGTAAAAATATTATTTAGCCATATAATAATGATCGTTCAAGGGTGCTTATGAGCATTTAGCCTGTGAAACAGAGTGAAAATATTTGAAAAAATAATATGAAGAAAAAATTGAGAGAGATCCTAGTCTTAGGCACTATTGAAAAGTAGAGTACACACAGACCTGAATCTGAAATCCTATGGTTTGCAATGACTTTGCCATTGAATAAAGGTGGGACCCTGCAAGCTGGATATCAGTAAAAAATGGAAATTGTCTCATCTTTTTACCTGTAATGAAGTCTCTGCCTTGACTCCCCACGTGCTTCTTAACACGGCATGGTGAGAACAATTTAAAGTTTTTTTTTTTTTTTTTCCTGCCTTGGAGCTTCTCCCTGAGGAGAAACCAAGCAATATGTTGATTGTTTCTACAGCATTTGAAGGCTTAACAAAATACATGGAGGTTGTCTGTTAACTGTCCAGGACAATTTGTATGAACCAGCGAGCTAGTCTTTCTTCATATAGTGTGTATGCATGTCTGTATGTATCTTTTTCATACGTTCTTTTACTTTACTCTTTGTTCACTGTCCATTTTTACCTCCCAGGGTTCTGGATTAAAATATCATATCTATAAAACAGAGCTATGAATATTCCCCATTTCTACAGTGGTCTCTTCGAATGGATGACAAAATGAAGAAGTGCTTGAACACTTTCTTATTGCATTATTTAAAAGACTTAAATGGAATAAAAGTAACGTATTTTGCACCTGTGAGCTCACTTCCTTGTTTGCTGTTGTTAGTGTTCCTGTTATTGCTATTGTCATAGTTTTTTTTCTTTTTTTTTGACCTCAGGAACAGAAATGTTAACCTTGCTTCTCATTTGATAATTGCCTGTTTAAGTTTTTTGCTTCTTTTTTATGTTTCGATATTTTATATATTTTTTTTCATTCTGTTCAATCCTCATTCCCAAACACCTTTCCCACCTTCGTGCGTGTTCTGCTGTGCCTGACATAATGCCCTGCCATATCAACACACCCTTGTAAAGTGTGATATTTTCTGTGTAATGTTTCACTATGAATATATATTTACTGTTCTATGAATCATTTTGCTGCATTTTCTCATCGTAAATATTTGTAATGTATCTTTTTTTTTTTGCTTTTTTGTCCTATATAATGGTAAGTATATGGCGTAGTGGTCAAGAAGTCGGCTGCTGACCAGAAAGTCAGAAGTTCAAGTCCACCAGGTACTACTTAGAAACCCCATGGTGCAGTTCTACTCTGTCCTATAGGGTCGCTATGAGTTAGAATCGACTCAACGGCAATTGGTTTGTCTTGGTTATATATATAAATAATTTTTTTTCACTTGTCTATTCTTTAATGGAAGGAGCCCTGCTGGTGCAATATTCAAACACTAACTGCTAACTGAACAGTTGTGTCTTTGAACCCACAGTTCATTCCAGGGAGAAAAGACCTGGCCACTTGCACCCATAAAGATTACAGCCTAAGCAACCTGGTGGGGCATTCATGCTCCATCCTGTAGGTTTCTGAATCACAGTCAACTCAACAACACCTATCAAAACAAAAATTCTTCAATAGTACATATTTTGTTGCCTCCAACAAAATATTGCCTGACTTTCCTGATTCAGGCATGTCATCAGGAAAGTTCAGTTTCTGGAGGAGGGCATCTTATTTGGTGAAGTAGAGGGCCAGTGGAAATGAGGGATGCCCTCCATGAGATGGAGTGACACAGCAGTGGCAACAGCAGCCTTAAATAAATCAATGATTGTGAGGGTAGCACCCAAAACCCAGTGCCGTCCGTAGCACAGGGCCAGGAAATGTTTAGCTCATTTTGCACAAGGTCACCACGAGTCAGAGCCACTCAATGGCAGGTAACAACAAGGCAGCATTTTGTGATTGGCTGTTTTCACTTCATATGCTTCTATTGTGGCCTATTCTCCCTGTTGTGGGCATCACTAATTTGTTCTTTTTTACTCCTGAGTATTATTTCAAGTATGGATTTAGTACAGTTTGATCACACATGAACCCATAGAAGTACATTTTGGATTCTTACTAGTTTTTAGTTATTATATATAATGTTTCTGTGAACATTTGTATAAGGGTTTTTTATGAACATAAGTTTTCATTTCTCTGGGATAAATGTCTAAGAGAGGGGTGTTTTCATTTTAACAAAGTCCAATGTATCAATTTCTACTTTTCATCCACATATTTGCGTGTAACAATGATTCACTAGCTTTTATTACTGAATGCTGTCTACTTACTTAGGTGCCCCACAGTGTATTTACCCATGCCCAAGTAGATGGGCATTTGGGTTGATTCTCGTTTTTGAGTATTACAAATAAAGTTGTTATGGACATTTGTATACATTTCTTTAAAATGAAAAAATCTCTTGTTTTTCTTGGATAGATATGAGTAGAATGGATAAATTTTAAGATAAAGCTATGTTCAGCTTTTGAAGACCCTGATGTTTAAACCAAATTATGTTTTAAAGTATTTACACAGTTTTAATTTTCCACTACCAGCTTATGAGAGCTCTGGTTCCTCCGCATACTTACCAACTATCTCATATTCTCATATATAGGCAGTTAGGTCATTAATGTTTTAACTTGAATTCATTAATGTTAATGAAATGAACTTTTTTTTTTGTGCTTTAGTTGAAGGTTACACAACTAGCTTCTCATTTAACAGTTAGCACACATACTGTTTCATGACATTGGTTATCAACCCCATGATATGTCAATACTCCCTTCTTGATCTAGGGTTCCCTATTACCAGCTTTCCTATCGACTCCTGCCATCCAGTCCTTGCCTCTGGGTTGGCGTGCCTCTTTAGTATCATATTGTTTTATGGGCAGTCTAATCTTTGGCTGAAGTGTGGACTACAAGAGTGACCTCAATACAGAGCTGAAAGTGCATCCGAGGGCCATACTTTTGGGGTTTCTCCAGTCTGTATCAGGCAAGTAAGTCTGATCTTTTCTTGTGCATTGGAATTTTGTTCTACACTTTTCTCCAGTTCTCTCCAGGACCTTCTATTGTGATCCCTGTCAGAGCAGTCAGTGTGGCAGCTGGTCACCATCTAGTTGTACCGGACTCAGTCTGCTTGAGGTCATGGTAGTTGTGATCCATTAGTCCTTTGGCCTAATCTATTCATTGTGTCTTTAGTATTCTTCATTCTTTCTTTCTCCCAAAGGGATGAGAGCAGTAGAGTTTCTTAGATGGCCACTCATAAGCTTTTAAACCCTCGGACACTACACACTAAAGAAGAATGTTGAACATTTTCTTTATAAACTATGTTATGCCAGTTGAACTAGATATTCCTAAAGACCATTGTTCACACAGCCCTTAGCCCAATGATTTGATCCCTCAGAGAGTTTGGATGTGTCTATGGAGCTTCCATGATCATGCCTTGTATAAGCTGCACTGGATTGCCCAATATTGTGTACTATGTTACCTTTCACCAAAGTTACCACTTATCTGTTGTCTATTTAGTGTTTTTCCGTTACCACCCCGCCCCTCCCTTGTAACCATCAAAGATTGGATCTTTTTGTGTGTAAAAATTTCATGAGTGTTTATAGTAGTGGTCTCATATAATATTTGTCCTTTTGTGATTGACTTATTTCATGCAACATGATACCCTCCAGATTCATACATGTTGTGAGGTGTTTCACAGATTCACCATTGTTCTCTACCCTTGTTTGCAAGTACCATAGTTTTTTTATCCATTCATCTGTTGATGGGCATCCAGGTTGTTTCCCTCTTTTTGCTATTGTGAACAGTGCTGCTATGAATATGGTAGTACACATATCTATTTGTGTGACAACTCTTATATGTTTAGGATATACTCCTAGGAGTGAGATTGCTACATCATATGGTATTTCTATTTCTAGCTTTCTAAAGTAGCACCATATCATTTTCCAAAATGTTGGTATCATTTCGCTTTCCACCAGCAGTGCATAAGAGTTCCACTCTCTCTTTAGCCTCTCCAGTTTTTTTTTTTTTTTTAATTTTCTGTTTTTTTGATCCATGCCCAAAATGCTTGGGTGAGATGGTATCTCATTGAGGTTTTGATTTGCATTTCTCTGATTTCTTCATGTGTCTGATAGGCACTTGAATGTCTTTTTTGGTGAGGTGTCATTTCATTTCCTTTGCCTAATTTTAATTGGATTATGTGTTTTTTGTTTTAGAGGTGCTAGGTTTTCCTGTAGATTTTAGGAATTTGTCATAGCCAATTTTCTTTTCCCCGTGTGTAGGTTCTCCTTTTACTCTGGGTGAAGTCTTTTGATGAGCATAAGTGTTTAGTTTTTAGAAGATCCCAGCTATCTAGCTTATCTTCTAGAGTTTTTGTGTTGATAATAAAGACTTGTATCCTGTTAATGTCAAGTATTAGGCCTCTAGCATTGGTCCTATTTTTTCTTCTATTATCTTTACAGTTTTTGGCTTTATATTTAGATCTTTGATCCATTTTGAATTAGTTTTTGTATATGGTGTGAGGTATGGGTCCTGTTTCATTTATTTGCAGATGGACACCCAGTTTTGCCAGCACAATTTGTTAAAAAGACTGTCTTTTCCCCATTAAATGGACTTCAGGCCCTTGTCAAAGTTCAGGTGACCTCAGGTGTATGAATTTACAAGTGTGCTCTCAATTTTGATTCATTGGTCAATGTTTCTGTCATTGTAGCAGTTGCAGGCTGTTTTGACTACCATAACTGTATAGTAGGTTCTGAGGTCAGATAGTGAGTATTGTCCTACTTTATTCTTCTTTAATAATGCTTTTGTTATCTGTGGCTTCTTCCCTTTCCATATAAAGTTAATGAGAAGTTTTTCCATCTCTTTAAAGAATGTTGTTGGTATTTGGATAGGGCTTGCAATGTATTCATTAATTGCTTTGTGTAGAATTCTCATTTTCATAATGTTGAGTCTACCTATCCATGAGCATGGTATGTTTTTCCATTTAGGTAAATCTCTTTTGGTTTCTTGCAGTAGTGTTTTGTAGTTTCCCTTGTATAGGTCTTTTACATCCTTGGTTAGATTTATTCCTAAGTATTGTGTTACTTTTAGGGGCTATTATAAATGGTACTATTTTACTAATTTCCTTTTCATCATTGTCTTTATTGGCATATAGGAATCCAGCTGATTTTTGTATGTTTATCTCATATCCTGCTGCCCTTCCAAATCTTTCTATTAGTTCCAGTAGTTTTCTCATGGAGTCTTTTTGGTTTTCTTTGTATAGTATCATATCATCTGCAAATAGGTGTAGTTTTACTTCTTCATTTTCATTTTAATGCCTTTTACTTCTTTTTTATGCCTTATTGTCCTAACTCAGATTTTCAGCACAATGTTAAAAGAGCATTCTTGTTTTATTCCTGTCCTCAAGGAGAATGTTTTCAACCTCTCTCTCTTAAGAATGATGTTGGCTATTGGTTTTGTATAGATGCCCTTTATTATGTTGAGGAATATTATTCTATATCAATTTTTTGAAAGTTTTAATCAGGAATGGGTGTTAGACTTTGTTGAATGCCTTTTCTGTGTCCATTGAGATGATCATGTGATTATTATCTTTCATTTGTGTGCTGGATTACATTGATTGATCTTCTAATGTTGAACCATCATTGCGTACCTGGTATGAATCCTATTTGGTTCTGGTTTTTGTTTGTTTGTTTGTTTTTTTTAATATGGTGCTGAATTCTATCAGCTAGAATTTTGCTGTGAATTTTTGCATCCACATTCATGAGATATATTGGTCTGTAATATTCTTTTTTTGTGGTGTCTTTGCCTGGTTTTGCATCAGGGTTATGCCAACTTCATAGGATTAATTTGTACTTATCACATCCTTTTCTATGATCTGAAATACCTTGAGTAGTACTGTGTAAGAATTCTCCAGTGAAGACATCTGGGCCAGGGGCTTTTCTCTTGAGAATTTTTTTTTTTTTTAATTACCTTTTCAATCTCTTCTTTTGTATGGGTCTGTTCAGAATTTCCACATAATTTTGTTTCAATTTGGATAGGTCGTATGAGTCTAGGAATTTGTCCATTTCCTCTATGTTTTCAAATATATTGGAGTGCAGTTTTTAATAATACTCTTATGATCCTTTTTATTCCAGTGTGTTCTGTTGTAATGTCCCCCATTTAGTTTCTGACTTGGACTGGTTGGTGCCCTCTCCTCTTTTTCTTTTGTTTAATTGGCCAGGGGTTTGTTGACTTTTTTGATCCCTTCAAAGAACCAACTTTTGTTTTTGTTAATTCTTTCTAGTCTCTATTTCATTTATTTCTGCTCTGATCTTTATTATTTCCTTTCTTCTGGTGGCTGTGAGTTTCTTTTAATATTCCCTTTCTATTTGTTCTAGTTGTGTGGCTAATGTTTTGATTTTGTCCATTTCTTCTTTTGGTGATGCATGTAGCTATTTCTGTATATTGACCTCTGAGCACTCCCTTTGTTGTGTTTCATAGGTTTTGGTTTGATGTGTTTTCATCCTCATTTGATTCTAGCAATTTTTTTTTATTCCATCTCTGATTTCTCTATTGCCCAGTGTTTTTTTTTTTTTTTTTAGCAGGGTGTTATTCAGTTTCCATGTAATTTTTTTTTTTTTTTTTCCACGCTCTTCCTGTTGTTAATTTCTACTTTGATACTGTTGTGGTCAGAGAAGATACTTTGTTATATCTCAATATTTTGGGTTTTGTTGAAGGTTGATCTGTGGCCTAAGATGTGGTCTATTCTGCAGAACGTTCCATGTGCATTAGGAAAGATGTGTACTTTGCAGCTGTTAGTTGGAGTGCCCTCTATATATCTATGAGTTCAAGCTGGCTGATCGTGTCCTTCGGATCTTCTGTATCTTTGTTCAGTTTCTTTCTAGATGTTCAGTTCTTTACCGAGAGTTGTGTGTTGAAGTCTCCTATCATTGTTGTGGAACTGTCAATTTCTCTTTTCAGTGCTGTTAAAGTTTATTTTATGTATTTTGGAGTTCTATCACTGGGTGCATAGATATTTATTATGGTTATGTGTTCATGATGAATCTTCTCTTTTATCATTAAATAGGGCCCTTCTGTCTTTTCTGGTGGATTTTATTTTACAGTCTACTTTATCTGAGATTGGTATTACCACACCTGCTCTTTTTGGTAGTGGTTTGCTTGACGTATTTTTTTCTGTGCTTTGATTTTTAATAAATTTGTGTTTTTGTTTCTAATATGTTTCTCTTGTAGATAGCATATTGATGGATCCTGGTTTATTATCCATTCCGTCACTCTATGTCTCTTTATGGGTGAATTTAGGCTATTTACATTTAGTGTAATTATTGATAGGTGTGAGTTTATTACTGTCATTTCGTAGTGCTCTTTTTTGTTGTGCAGACATTTTCTTTGCTCCTCCTACTCTCCTGTACTGTATTTTTTGTTTGTTTGTTTGTTTTGTTTTTGCAGAGACTTATGTTTTCCTTCTTTATCTTGATGAGTAGGTTTGTTAACTTTCTTTGTGGTTATTGAAATTTACCCTATCTTCCCATGTTTGTGCAAGTCTATTATTACTTTGTATTGCCTTCCTTTTCTCTCCATTAGAAGGTTCTATACCTATACTGTTTTTCCCTGTTTATTGTTCAGACATTGTTTTCATTGGCAGATTAACCTCTGTTTCTCTGTTGCAATTTTTGGGTTTTGAATAGTCCTTGAGAGTTCATTTCCTGGGCTGGGATCTGGCTGGTGCAGTCTTGCATTCTAGATTCCAGCTTGGTCTGATGTTTGTTCTCAAACTGAAGGACTTCCTTTAATAATTCCTATAAGTTTTGTTTGCTTTTTGCACATTCACTTTTATTTCTGTTTATCTGGAAAAATCCTAATTCCACCATCATATTTGAATGAGAGTTTTGCAGGATGTATTATTCTTGGTTGGCAAATTTTTTCTTTCAAGGTTTTATATATGTCATCCCAGTGCCTTCTATCCTGCATAGTCTGTGCCATGTAATCAGAGTTCAGTCTTATTGTTTCCCCTTTGTATGTGACTTTTCATTTTTCACAAGCTGCTCTGAGAATTCTTTCTTTGTCTTTGGTTTTAGTGAGTGTACTTATGATATGCCTTGGTGATTTTCTTTTGGGTTCTACCGTATATGGGGTTCGTTGAGCTTCTTTGATGGTCACCTTTTCATGTTTCATGATATTAGGAAAGTTTTCTCTCAGCAATTCTTCAAGGATCCTCTCTGTATTTTAAATGTTCTAATAGTTATCAATGTGTCTAGAATATACATTTAATCAATTTCAAACTGCAGAAGTTGATAAAAGTGTTCAATTTCTTCATCTTTGGCCTTACTGGTTGATGTGTATTAGTAATGCATAATGGAATACACATAGAGGATAAAGAACTTCAGACATTGATACAGACAATAAAATACGTTATTATCTGTGACCCTCACAAGCATCATACCGTGAGGTTTGGCAAAGATTAATGTATGAAATTGAACTCTCAATCAATAAAATATCAATATACTCAATCACTTTTGAAGTCTTGGATTATGTTTCTACTTCTGTGACTATTTTACTTTTGTTAAATATTTGTGTTTTTAATTGTTAGCTTCCATTTTACCTTATAATAACTGTGTTTTACCCAATGATGACAAACAAGAAATTTATTGTGTATGTCTTTAAGCCTTCCAACTTTGCTCCTCCTTTTTTTTCCCCCCCAAATATTTCAGATATTCTAGTTCCTTTGCCTTCAGATAAACATTAGTGTCAGCTTACTATTTCTTCTGCTTGGATTTGTTAAGCACTTTGTTGAATCTCTACATCATTTTCACATCTTAAAAATATTGTTCATTCCAACTGATAAGCAGGACATATGTCCCCATTTACTTATCACTAATTTCTTTCATAAGTGTTGTGCAGTTTCTCTCATGGCACGCTTGTATATACTTTATTTGATTTATATCTAAATATTTCATGTTTTTTGTTTTATTGTTAATTGTTCTTTTATTTAAACTTCCAATTGTCCATTGTTAGTACGCAGAATACTATTTGCTTATGAATGTTGATTGTGCATATTCTGACATTGGTATAATAAATTATCTAGTAAACTACACAGACACTTTTCTTACAGAAACAATTATATCACTTTCAAATAGATGATTTTTTTTTCCATTGTTTCAAATATGTTTCTTTTTATTTATTTTCCTTACTTTATTGCCCAGAGTGGGACCTCCATATCGATGTGATGAGAACAAACTTCCTAGCCTTGTTCCTCACCTGTGGGGTAATGAATTTCATCCTTTCGTGATTCAGTATGATGTCAGCTTTAGGATTTTACACATGACTTTTATCACGTTATATGAATATCTCTTCTATTCCCAGTTTCCTGAGAGTTTGCTTTTATTTTATGAGTGGATAGGAAGTTTTGTCAATTCTTTTGTGCATCCAGTGAGATGGTCATGCGTTTTTTCCTTTTTTATTCTGTTGACATAGCAAATTACATTTACTGATTTTTAAATGTTAAACTTGCCTTACATTACCATAATAAATCTTCTTCAGTCAGTATCTACTATCTTTATTTTGTATTTTGAATTAACTTTTCTAATACTTTATTGAGGATTTTTTTGTCTATGATCATGTTGCATATTGGTCTCTGGTCTCCTAGTAATACCTTTTGCATTGGTCTCATTTTGGTGTTTGGGTAAGGACAGACTCCTACAAAGAGTTGGGAAGTGATTTTTCCTCTCCTACTTTTTACTCTTGGAGATATTATTTAGAATTGGTACTTTTTTTTTTTAAATGTCAGTAGAATTTCTCAATGACACAACTATGGTCCAGATTTTCCTATTTTGGAAGCTTTCTTTTTCTGTATTCATTTATTATTGTGAATTCAGTCATTTTAATACATAAGAAACCCATCAGAATCTCTACTGAAAATGAGTTAATTTTGTAGTTTAAATTTTCTCAATGACACAACTATGGTCCAGAGTTTCCTATTTTGGAAGCTTTTTTTAAATTATTATTCATTTATTATTGTGAATTCAGTCATTTTAATACATAAGAAACCCATCAGAATCTCTACTGAAAAAGAGTTAGTTTTGTAGTTCATGTCTTTTAAAGATTTCGTCCCTTTTATCTATGGTGTATAATTTTGTAGCAAAAGTTTATTCCTATATTATACTTTTATTATCTGTAGGATCAATTGCCATGTATCCTTATGTATTCCTCAAATTCATAACTGTGTGTCTTCTTTTAATTTCTTTCTCTGCTTAGCTAAAATTTTATTGTTCATATTGATCCTTAACAAACAGGTTGGGATTTCACTGATTTTTATTCATTGTTTTTTTTTGTTTTCAGTTTCATTGATTTCTACTGGGAGTGAGGGAAAAGAAAACTACATGGGGTTATGGAAAAATTTTTGATGGTAATGGGATTTTCTATATTGTAGTTGTTATGATCAAAAGCTTAGAACAATACTTTGAAATTATGAATGCTATTAGTGTAAATTAAGCTCAAAAAATTGCATAATGCTAAATGAATACCAAGCTAATAAATTTAGGTTCATTTTATATATAGGTTAGAAAGTATTATTTCAGCCATTGTTATATAAGAAAAAAAAAATTTTCCATCAATTCCTATTTTGATATTGACTCATAGCTAGAGCATTAATTTTGCAACAATTTCATATATTTAGTTTTACCAATGAGCAACTTCATTTTTCTTGATATTTCTCTGATCCATCAGTCCTTGATGAGTTTTACATAAACTACTTTTTTAGGCTATCTTCTCATAATATCTTCCTTGAAATTGCTATATTCATAGGTTTTAAATCATTCAGCTTGACAAGTGAAGTTATTAATCCTTTTTGATACCATATAGCTAGATGATGGCAGAGAGACTAAAACAATGTTCAACATACCATGCATCAGTCATGTTATTTTAATAGACTCTTCCAATGAAAATACTCTCCTTGTATCATAAACTTCCTGAAAATAGAAGAGTAAATTAAAAAAAAAAAAACAAAAACACTGTCCTTGTGTCTTTTCCAACTCATAGCAACCCTCTAGGATATAGTAGAACTGCCCCACATGATTTCCAAGGAGAGGTTGGTGGATTCGAACTGCTAACCTTTTGGTTAGCAGCCCTGCTCTTAACCACTATGTCACCAGTGCTCTAGAAGAGTAACTAGATGTTTGCTGTTCCAAAGAACTCGTGGGATTGTAAGTCAGGTGCGACACAGAATAGAGGAGTCAGGGAGGCCAGGTAAAGTAGCTAAGCTCATTACAGTTACAGTTCCTCAAGGCAAAGAGGTACACCATGCCTTGATGCAGACCACACATGAGATTGCACCAATAGACAAGGTAACATCAAAGTGGAATTGTAGAAGATGGCCTACACATGGCAAGCAGATTTGGGTTAGCTAGGTTTCCCATGTTCCCTGGGTATCTGGCATATTTAATAATTCTGTGGGCTAAGGGAGTATAGGTGCCTAGTTGTTGCGTACCTGGTCCTGGGGTGATTAAGATGGGTATATAGTGCCTCAGAGGGGTGAGGGCCTAATCAGTTACTCAAAAAGGAGAGTAGACTGGCTTTCAGCAAGGGACTTAAAACTGTCAACACAGCATCTAAAGAAAATGATATTGCAATTGACCACTTGAAATTTTGACATCAATTTTGACCTTGATTATATGGGTTGCCTGAATGGTTGAAATTACTTTCAGGGAATGGGACATAAGTTGTTCTAAACATTGCAGAAAACGCTTCTTATGACGGTAAAAAAGAGGAAAACAGGTAGAATTATGAACAGTTTTTGTAGGCTGGTCCATAATTAGTTTTCCCCTTTATTTAGCATTAGCAAAGCAAGCATATCTGAAACTTTTGGGATGTCTAACAATATCTTGGTGGAGTTAATGATGGTAGCAATACATTGGTGTATTTCTTGTGTCAAAATAGTTTTATTTCTTTGTAACTGATGGAAACGGTAGTTGTGATCGTGGTTGGAGATGCACGGGGAGAAGTCATAGTGGAATGCTAGAGTTGAGGAAGTCAAAGAAAGCACTTGGTAGGGGGAAGTCGTCTTCTCAAGAGGTGAAGGGTTGAATTAATATGAGGTACTTGCGTTTTAGGGGAAATAATTGTTGTTAATTGTCATTGACTCTGCTCTAACCCATTGTGACTTTATCTATAACAGAACAAAAAGTTTCTGTTGTGTGCCATCTTTATGATTATTGGTATATTTGAGTCCATTGTTCAGCTATTGTATCAGCCCATTTCTTTGAGGGTTTCCTTTATTTTTGCTGACCCTCCATTACACCAAGCATGATGTCCTTTCCTAGTGATTGGTCTTTCATGATTATGTGTCCAAAGTAAGTGAACCCAGTCTTGCCATGCTCAATTCTAAGGCATATTCTGGTTATATTTCCTGTAAGACTGATGAGTTTGTTCTTCTGGTAGTCCATGGTAGATCCAATATTATTTGCCAGGACCATAATTTAAATGTATCAATTTTTCTCTCTTTTTTTATTATCCATATTTCTCATGCATATGAAGGTATTGAAAAGACCAAGGCCTGGGTGACACACATCTTAGTGACCAAAATGATGTCGATGCTCTTAAAAACTTTAAATAGGTCTTTTGCAGCGGATTTACACAATGATGTATACATTTAATTTCAACACTGCTGATCCATGGGCGTTGATTGCTGATCCAAATAGAATGAAAACATTGAATTTCCTTTCTCCATTAATTATGATGTTGTTTGCAATGTATTTGTGAGAATTTTGGTTTTCTTTGCAATCAGGAATAGGTATGTACCCAGGGGACATTTAAACATATGTCACAGAATTATTAATAGAACCTAACTCTTAGAGCTGTTGTGATGATTAAATTAATTAAAACCTGAAGAAAGACTATGATATAGCTCTCAATCAGTGTGAAATATTATTACCTGATATTGCTCATGACCATCTTAGCCTTCTAACAGCTTCAATTCTTTAAAAATATTTATGCTTACATGACAATATAATATGCATCTTTTTCTCATATTCCAATTAATTAATTAATTTAAATTTCATTACTATACAGGGTATTTTATTTCATGATAGCAAACCAAGAAAATAATTTAGACTCTTGTTTTTCTTCTTGTTAGGTTCCACTGAGTCAGTTTCAACTCATAGTGACCCTAAAGGACAGAGTAGAACTGCCCCACAGGGATTTCAAAGAGCAGCTGGTAGATTTGAATGGATGACTTTTGGTTAGCAGCTGAGCTCTTAAGTACAAGTCACCAGGTTGTCTAGACTCTAGGAGCTTCAAAAAATCCTGGAAATACTAATAGAAAAGAAAGAAACTAAAATTATGCAAAAATTTAAGGAGTAACATGGACTTATTATGTCCACAAGGCAAGATATTTGTATCCTAGCCAAAGAAGAGACCTTATTTGAATTAGAACTATAGCATGGTGCAAACTATGGGCTTAACTCATTTTTTTCTTCTCACAATAGGTGGAACAAAAAACAATGAATATATACTGTGTAGTAAATACTGACCAAAGCTTAGGAATTCTAAACCAGTGAAAGAAGACAGTCAATTTAATTCGTCATAGAATATACTGCTACCCAGGAAAATGACAAAAAAAAAAAAAAATAATTAAATGACTGTTTTAAAAAAAATTTATATAGATAAGAAAAGGTAACCCATGAAAAAACATATAATCGTTAAATAAGACCAAGCAGTGGGGAAAGAATTCCAAACCTGTGAGACTCTGTGGTTGGCTTCAATAAATTTATCTTAATTGGTGTATAGTCTGATTTTGGCAACATGGGTGATTAAAAGAAAGTCAGATGCAGGACTGAACCAGTGGATTGCTAAATCGCAAGGTATGTTGAGGTAATAGGTTAAAATGTGAAAGTAAAGGTGTTGATAAGAGAAGAGTGGAGTTCCAAGGTTTGGAATGGGAGCATTTAAGGAAATTCAAATAATAGAGTACTTCAAATCATCACATACTCAGAGAGTCCTTTCAAAATTGGTCTGAATCTAATAATCCCCACGGAAGGCAATGAAGGATAAAACAGAAGGCAAGGGCTTACAGAAACATAGACAAAAACACATTATGACCCTGTAAAATTTATTCTAATAGTTGAAAAAAACACCAGAATCACTGTGACTCCAGTTTTGTACCTTGTACTTTTTTCCCACTCCCACTCAGCATATCCACACTCCTTGCCTGATTTCATGGTTCCCAACACGTTTTGCAAAAACAAAACCTACAGCCATCAAGTTGATTCCAACTCATGACAGCAGCCCTATAGGACAGAGTAGAACTGCCTCAGAGGGTCTCCAAAGTTGTAAAGCTTTATAGAAGCAGATTGCCACATCTTTGTCCCTTGGAGTAGCCAGTACTTTCTAATCACTTACCTTTCTGCTGGTATCCAAGCACTTTAACCACTGCTCCACAGGCCTCCAACACATTCTTCTGTACTATAAAATTTTCTTAATTATCATGTTTGTGATCCATCTCTCCGCTTCAAGGAACACAAAGGTAATTACTCTTTTTTTCATCTATACATTACAGCACTTAGAAGAATAACTGACACATAGAAGGCAATATAGAAACATATTTTGAATATATTTGTACTTGCTATTCCCATTGGAGACACACACGCAAGGTTTGAAGTCCATAATATAACTTATACGAACCATATAGTACATCAAACCTTAGCACATATATTGATTATTTTATTCCGTGTCCTAAGTAGGGCATATTTTACATCTTTGTTCCTCAAGCTCTAAATCAACGGATTCAACATAGGGATAACCAGGGTGTAAAATATTGATGCCAATTTAGCAGTGTCAATGGAGTGACTGGCCATGGGCTGCATGTAGATAAAGATTGACGGACCATAGAACAATACCAAAACCGTCAGATGGGATCCACAGGTGGAGAAGGCCTTGTACCTGCCCTCAGCTGAGTTCATCCTTAGAATAGCTATAAGAAGGAGCAGATAAGAAACAAGAACTATCAGGAGGGATGAAATAATATCAATAGATGCTACTACAAGAAGGATCAATTCGATTTCATGTGTGTTTGAGCAGAGCAAAGAGAGAAAGGGTACAGCGTCACAGTAGAAATGATTGATGACATTGTAGCCACAGAATGATGAATTAAATATCTTTATGGTGATGAGAAGAGAAACAAATGTGCTGTAGAGATAGGTGATTGTCACCAACACCCAACACACACTTTGTGACATGATGACTGTGTAAAGCAGAGGCTTACAGATAGCCACATAGCGGTCATAGGACATTGCTGACAGAATAAATAATTCATTAGTTATGAACAAAATAAAAAAAGCTAGCTGCGTAGCACAAAAATAATAGGAAATTGTGCTTACATCCACAACAAAATTTACTAACATCTTGGGTCCCACTGTTGTTGAGTAAAAAAGATCAGTGATAGCCAGGTGTCTGAGAAAAAAGTACATGGTTGTTTGTAGTTTGGAGTCTATCTTGGTGAGGATGATGATGCCCAAGTTGCCCACCACTGTGATCATGTAGATGATGAGGAACAGTCCAAACAATGGAGCCTGCAGCTCAGGACGGTCTGTGATTCCCATCAAAATGAATTCATTCAGGTCTGTTAGATTGTGTTTCTCCATCTTGGTCTCTCAGGAAACCTATTCTGCACAGAGATATCAGCATAGTCAATAGTTTTATGTAGTATCATCTGGTAGATTTTTAATATACAAAGCTGGTATACTAAATTACTTAGATAAATCCAAAGTTTGTAATACAGGTAATTAAAAGTAAACCCATCTAGTACAACTGACTCAACAATAACAAGAAAACACAGTAGAGATAGAGGGATAGGGTAAGAGGATGGAAGGAGAGAAAGAGAGAGCTACCTGGTTATCAGCCGGGGAAAATTTGTTTCCCAAAGAACATTTGTCAATATCTCGGACATTTGGATGTCACAACTAGGAGAAGGGTACTATTGCTATCTAATAGAGGCTTGGGATGTTACTAAACATTCTAATAAGTACTGGGCATCTCCCCATAATAACAAAATTTCCAGCCCAAAATTTCAATAGCACTGAATGAGAATCTCTGATACAGATACAGTTATATATATACATATACATTTAGATATACCCACTGCCGATATATATATATATGTAAATGTATATATGCATACATATTCATGAATTAAAAATAAATAAATTAAAAAATTTAAGGTGTTAGATATATGAATTGTTATTGAAGTTTCTGTTTGTCATTTATAAAATGATAATTATGCAATGACATTTAAAATTATAATACGCATGTTAACTACATTATAAAAACGTTAAAGAGGAAGTTTCCAAAATGTGCGGAAATATTTAATATGCTTTACTTCAAAACATAGTCCTATGAAAGCCTTTGTGCCACAGGATGTACAGACTGAAACAACACACTTGAAACAACACACTTGACATGTATTGAACACAAGGAAAATCTTATAGATATTGGTTGGGATTATTTTTTTTTATACAGGGAAATATTCCCAGTGATAGACACATGCAGTTATAGTCTCTGTTTTATCTCAACTTGTGGGTTATTAAATAAGATATTTAATCTCTTTATACAGATCTTTAAAATAACCACGTCCTTTCAGGATTGTTGGATAATTAGGTAAATGAGGATTAAATATTCTTGTGTGCTTATAGTATTGAGAAATAGCTCTCAAATATCAAGTAGATAGTGTTTTTCTTGTTTTTAAAATAATGACAGTGAACTGCCTAAAAGGGGTTTCCTTTACATATGTTTAAGTAAATTCTTCTTGTGTGACTTAACTTCTATGTCAGTGCTTTGATGACAAGTATGTTGAGTAGTGTGTTATCCATGTAACTGACCCAGGCTTTCCCTATCCCATCCTAGACTCCATGACTAAAATTGGACCATCAGTGTGCCAGTAGTTTGAATTACATATTTTTACAGTAAGTAAAATATTTTAATATGTTTACTTTAATATAAATTTACTTAAAATATCTCCTCCCCTAAGGAAGAGTGTGTGTCACATTTGTATCCCCTCATCATACTTACTCAATCTGTATGGTGACCAAATAATCTGAGAACCTGGACTATCTGAAGAACAGGGTGTTGGGATTTAAGGCAGACTCATTAATCAATAACCTGTGCTATGCAGATAACACAATCTTTCTTATTGAAAGTGAAGGGTACTTGAAGCACTTACTGGTGAATATCAAAGACCACAGTCTTCAGTATGGATTACAACTCAACATAAAGGGAACAAAAACTCTCACAAATGGACTAATGAGCAACATCATGATAAACTGAGAAAAGGCTGAGGTTGTCCAAGATTTCATTTTACTTGGATTCATAATCAACACTTACGGAAGCGACAGTGATGAAACAAAAAGACACATTGCACTGGGCAAATCTGCTACAAAAGACCTCTTTAAAGTGTTGAAAAGTGAGAACTTTCAGCAAACATGGAGCCATAAAAGCACCATGCTGTGCCTCCACAACAAAGACCTGAAAAATTAAGTAAAACAGAGACAAGCAATCTGTAAATGACAACAACATCAGAACAGTAAAAAAAGGAATAAACAATATAGGTCTAGAATTTTCTAAATGGAGAGAAAGGCAAGGTGATACCAAGTAATAATAGATTGGTTCAAGCCTGGTAAGATAAGGATAAATTTCAAGATAACTGCAAAGAAAGTTAACAAACCTACTCATCAAAATAAAGAGGAAAAACATAAAGTGTCAATAAAAACAAAAGGGTGAAAAAGAGATCCACAGACAAAAGCAACTAAGCAGAGGAGAGTAAGAGAACGAAGAAAATGTTAGCACCAGAAAAAGAAAAAGAAAGAAAAAAAAGGCAGGCACTACAAAACGACAGCAATAAACTCACAGCTATCAATAATTACATGGAATGTAAATGGCCTAAATGCACCCGTAGAGAGACACAGAGTGACAGAATAGATTTAAAAAAAAAAAAAAAAAACAGGATCCATTAATATGCTATCTACAGGAGACACGACTTAGAAACAAAGACATAAATTTATTAAAAATCAAAGAAAGGGAAAAAATATATGAAGCTGATAACCTTCAAAGAAGAGCAGGAATGGCAATAATAATCTCGCATAAAATAGACTTTAAAACAAAATCTACCATAAAAGACAAAGAAGGGCACTATATCATGCTTAAAGGGATAATCCATTATGAAAACTTAACCATAATAAACATCTATGCACCCAATAACAGAACTCTAAAATACATAAAACAAATTCTAACAGCACTGAAAAGAGAAATTGACAGTTCCACAATAGTAGTAGGAGACTCCAACACACCACTCTCAGTAAAGAATAGAACATCTAGAAAGAAACTAAACAAAGATACAGAACTTGACCTTGTAGACATATTTAGAATTTATAGAGACACACAACCTACCCAAACTAAAGCAAAATGATGTGGAAAATTTGTACAAACCATTAACCAGAGATGAGATTGAAAAGGGAGTAAATAAATAAATAAATAAAAAGGGAGTTAAAAAAAAAAAAAAAAACCTCTGGCCCTGATGGCTTCACTGGAGAATTCTACCAAACATTCAGAGAAGAGCTTACTCCAGTATGACTCAAACTATTTCAGAACATAGAAAAGGAAGCAATACTTCTGTGAAGCCATTCTGTGAATAATAAAGGGCATACGTGCAAAACCAATGGCCAGAATCACTCTTAATGAACAGTGGCTGAAAACATTTCCCTTGAAAACAGGAACAAGACAAGTGTGCCCTTTATCACCACTCCTATTTAATATTGTATTGGAAGTCCTAGCTAGAGCAATAATACAAGAAACAGAAATAAAGTGCATTCGCACTGGTAATAAAGAAGTTAAACTGTCACTATTTGTAGATGATATGATACTATACATATAAAACCCAAAGAATCCACAAATAAACTACTGGAACAAATACAAACATTCAGCAGAATAGCAGGGTACAAGATAAACATACAAAACTCACTTGGATTCCCATACACCAATAAAGAGAACAATGAAAAGGAAACCAGGGAAAGAATGCCATCTATAATAGCCTCTAAAAAAATAAAACACTTGGGAATAAATCTAACCAGGGATATAAAATACATACACAAAGAAAAGTACTAAACACTACTGTAAGAAACCAAAAGAGATCTACATAAACGGAAATACCTACCATATTTATGCATAGGTAGAGTCAACACTGTGAAAATGACAATTCTACTCAAAGGTATTTGTAAATACAACGCAATATCAATCCAATCACCAAAAACATTATTTAAGGAGATGGACAAAACCTATCATTAATTTTATATAGAAAGGGAAGAAGGCCCGGATAAGTAAAGTACTATTGAAGAAAAACAATAAAGCAGAAAGACTTGCATTCCCTGGCCTCAGAACCTACTATACAGCTATGGTAATCAAAACAGCCTGATACTGACTGGTACAAAGACGGATCCATTGACCCCTGAACAGAATTGATAACCCAGTTGTAAATCCACCCACCTATTGTCAACCGATATTCAACAAGAGCCCAAAGTGCATCAAATGGGGAAAAGATACTCTTTTTATCAAATTGCGCTGGCAAAACTGGATGTCCATCTGCAAAAAAAATGAAACAGGACCCATATCTCATACCATATACAAAAACTAACCAAAATGGACCAAAGACCTAAATATAAAGCCCAAAACCATGAAACTCATAGAAGAAAAAATAGGAACAACACTAGAGGACCTAACAGACAACACTAACAGTATATGAACCACAACCAACAACCCAGAAGCTCCAGAGGATAAGCCAGGTAACTGGGAGAGTCTGAAAATCGAACACGTAATGCTCATCAAAAGACGTCATCAAAAGAGTAAAAAGAGAACCTATAGACTGGAAAAACATTTTGGCTATTACAAATCAAAGGTCTAATCTCTAAAATCTGCAAGAAATCCCAAAACCTCTACAAAAAAAAAGGCAATCCAGTGAAACAATGGGCAAAGGAAATGAATAGACACTTCCCCAAAGAAGACATTCAAGTGGCCATCAGACACACGTGGAAACACTCAGGATCTGTATCCAGCAGAGAAAAACAAATCAAAACCACAATGAGATACCATCTCACCCTGGCATTACTGGCATGAATCAATAAAACATGAAATAACAAAAGTTGGAGAGACTGCAGGGAGATCAGAACACTTGTGCACTGTTGATGGGAACACAAAATGATACAACAAATTTAGAAAACCATATGGCACTTCCTTAGAAATAGAAATACCATATGATCCAGCAATCCCACTCCTAGGAATAGATCCTAGAGAAATAAGAGTCATCACACAAATAGACATATGCACACCCATGTTGATTGCAGCATTGTTCACAATAGCAAAAGTGGAAACAACCTAGATCCTCATCAACAGATGAACGGATAAACGAACTGTGGTCCATACAGAAAGATGGAATATTATGCAATGATAAAGAACAAGGATGAATGTGTGAAGCATCTCACAACATGGATGAATCTGAAGGGCATTATGCTGAGTGAAATAAGTCAATCATAAAAAGACAATTATTGTATGAGACCACTACTGTAAAAACTCATGAAAAGGTTTAAATTAAAAAAGAAACAATCTTTTGTGGTTACGAGGGAGGGGAGGGGTGGGGATGGAAAAAACACTTAATAGACAATACATAAGTGGTAACTTTTGTGAAGGGTAAGACAGTACACAGTACTAGGGAAGCCAGCACAACCTGTACAAGGCAAGGTCATGGTAGCTCCATACACACATCGAAATGCCCTGAGGGACTGAATTGATGGGGTGAGGGCTGTGGGGACCACGGTCTTGGGGAACATCTAGCTCAATTGGCATAACTTAATTTATGAAGAAAATGTTCTACATTCTACTTAGGTGAGTAGCTCCTGGGGCTTTAAAAGCCTGTCAGCCGCCATCTAGGATACTCCACTGGACTCACCCCTTTAGGAGAATGAGGAAAACTAAAGGCACGAGGGGAAGATTAGTCCAAAGGACTAATGGGCCACGTCTACCTCCACCAGACTGAATCCATACAACTAGATGGTGCCCCGCTATAAGCACTGAATGCTCTGACAGGGATCACAGTAGAGGGTCCCAGACAGTGCTGGGGAAAAATGTAGAACAAAATTCCAACTCAAAAAGAAAGATCAGACTTGCTGGCCTGACAGAGACTGGAGAAACCTTGAGAGTGTGAGTCCCAGACTCCCTTTTCAGCCCATTTATGTGATCCCTCCGAGGTTCACCCTTTGGCCAATGATTGAATAGTCCCATGGAAAAAAAGAAGACTAAAGGGGCATACAAACTCTGGGGCAGGGACTGAAAGGGGAGGAGGAAACAGGAAAGCTGGTAATAGGGAACCCAGGGTGGAGAAGGGAGAGTGTTGACATGTCCTGGGGTTGTTGACCAGTGTCATAGAATAGTGTGCGTACTAACTGTTGATGAGAAACTAGTATGCTCTGTAAACCTTCATCTAAAGTACAATTTTAAAAAAAAGTGTTGAAAAGCAAAGGAGTCACTTTGAAGGCTTAGGGGTCTCTGACCCAAGTCATGCTGTTTTCAATTGCCTCCTATGCATGTGAAAGCTAGAGAATGAATAAGGAAGACTGAAGAAGAATTGACTCCTTTGAACTGCAGTGTTGAAGAACATTGAATATACAGTGGACTACCAAGAGAACAAATAAATCTGTCTTGGAAGAAGTACAGCCAGAGTGCTCCTTAGAAGCATGGATGGTGAAATTAAGTCTCAAATACATTGGGCATGTTGTCAGGATGGGTCAGTCCCTAGAGAAGGACATCATGCTTGTTAGAGAGTCAGCGAAAAAGAGGAAGACCCTCAAGGAGATGGATAGACACAGTGGCTCCAAAAGTAGGCTTAAGCGTAAGGATGGCACAGGGCCGGGCAGTGTTTCATTCTGTTGTGCACAGGGTCGCTATGAGTCGGAACTGACTTGATGGCATCCGAACAACAACCACAAAATATACTAAGTTTTTTTTTAAAAAATCAGATATATTTGCTCATGGAAGATCCTAAAAGAATGAGAGGAAATTTGTTCAAAAATTGGGAAAAAATGAGGTCGCTTTCATTGATTTTAAGTAATGACGTTTCCTTAAACAATTCCTTTTGGATTAAGAGATCCTCTAGTTTAGAGGAAAAAATGGTTAAAATCATTATATTACAGAAGAACATAGAGAAAAATGCACTGATGAGATATACATGGATTCTTGGATTTTATTTTAATTCCTTCTGTACATTAAGGACCCAAGTAATTCTCTGTACTATTATATAGCAAATAAGGCATTTAAATATATTTAAATTAAAATGTATATACACATCCCTAATAAATCATGGGTTAAACAATCAAACAAAACAAACGAATACCAGAAAAGGATGAGGGTAGCAGTTTACAATTAAAGAATTAATGGTTTGAAATGATACTACTTATAAGGTCTTGGCCCTCTGATACCCTATCTCCTCCCTACGCACGCACAGTGCATATGACAGAAAAGAAACTTTTGGTGTCTTCCCACCTGGTGCAAAGGACAACAAAGAAAGCCAAAGACTTAGGGAAGCAATTATTCTAAAGGAGAAAGGGCCCCTATGAGCCACTAACTGCTTTAAACTGAGGCCAGAAGAAGCAGGCAGTGCCTGGCTACCACTACAGACCGAACTGACCAGGGTCACAATAGAAAGACTCGGGTATAATGGGTAAAAACTGTAGATCGAAAACAAACAAACAAAAAAGACCAGATTTACTAGTCTAAAAGAGGTTGGATGTACCTCCAAATCTGTTGCTACAAGGCAATCTTGTAACATTAAACTATTAGTCTCTTCTGGAGGCCACCGTTCAGTCAAATAATAGCTGGGGCTATAAAATAAACAATAACATCCCTAAAGAATGTGCTTCGTAGAGCAATCACCTATAGGAGACGAAAAAGGCAACACTTGACCAAAACCAAAGATGAGAAGACAGGCAGAGACAGGGAAACAGGTCTAAGGAAAATGGAGAACCAAGAGAGGAAGTGGGGAGAGAGCTAACACATTGCAGGCGTTGAAACCAAGGCCATGAAACAATTTGTGTTAGGGATCACTGGTTGGAAAATTAATTTGCTATGTAAACTTTCACCTAAAGCACAATAAATTTTTGAAAAAAATTGGGTAATTAAGTTAACTCTCTTCAACAAAGGCAATAAAAGCAACGTACATCTTGTTTACTTGCAGTGTTGAAAGGCTGATGGAAAAAAGTACTTGCATTGGTAAATATTTCTATCAGGTCGGGAAAGATAAAAGGACTTTCCCTGAACAGCTTTGGAGTTCTATGGAGTGCAGCAAATTAGATTTCATAGTTTACTATCTTTGTTGAGTATCTAATTTTTACTTCATAAAGCTAAACTCTGAAAAAATTTTATCTTCTTTCTGCTAGGCTCCGTTAGAAATCGAAGAACATAGTATATATTATACTATCATCATAAAACTGGGTACTTAAAATTTTCTAAACTTCAAAAAAGTGCTTTCCACAACTCAACATGCGGTGTAAGATGGAAAAGTGTTTCCTCATCAATAAATTAGTAAAAATGCACATTCTTCAGTTATTTAAGTATGTGTTAAATAGTAAATTCTATCTGAGAGGGACATAAGAGGAGCCTAGAGCAACTATATAACCAATGATTTTGAAGGATATCAACACTGGAGAATGAATACCTGTGGCTTCATAATCCTGCTACCGTAGTTTAATACCGAATATGCTTCCTTTATTTTTGTATCTGAGCTCTATTAGTCACATAATTAGGCCACCTGGGAGGTGCAGCTGGCTAAGCGCTCAGCTACTAACAAAGTTTGGAGGTCAAGGCCACCTAGGGGCTGCTTGGAAAAAAGAAAGGTCTACTTGTGAAAGGTCACAGCCATTGAAAACCCCATGTAGCACAGCTCTCTGACACACATGAAGTGTGTATGAGTCAGAATTGACTCCAGGCCAACTGAATTGGTTACTTGTTTGCTTTTTTTATTCATATAATTATTTTCATAAAGTAAACATATTATTTAGTCATATAATAATGATCGTTCAAGGATGCTTATGAGCATTTAGCCTCTGAAACAGAGTGAAAATATTTGAAAAAAATAATATGAAGAAAAAATTGAGAGAGATCCTGGTCTTAGGCACTACTGAAAAGTAGGAAGCGCACAGAACCAAATCTGAAATCCTATGGTTTGCAATGACTTTGCCATTGAATAAAGGTGGGACCCTGCAAGCGTCACTGAAACCGTCTGGATATCAGTAAAAAATGGAAATTGTCTCATCTTTTTACCTGTAATGAAGCCTCTGCCTTGACTCCCCACGTGCTTCTTAACACAGCATGGTGAGAACAATTTAAATGTTTTTTTTTTTTTTTTTTCTCCCTTGGAGATTCTCCCTGAGGAGAAGCCAAGCACTTTGTTGATTGTTTCTACAGCATTTGAAAGCTTAACAAAATACGTGGAGGTCATCTGTTAACTGTCCAGGACAATTCGTATGAACCAGTGAGCTAGTCCTTCTTCGTATAGTGTGTATGCACGTCTGTGTGTATCTATTTCATACGTTCTTTCACTTTACTCTTTGTTCACTGTCCATTTTTACCACCGGGGGTCTGAATTAAAATATCCTATCTATAAAACAAACAAAGCTATCAATATTCCCCATTTCTACAGTGGTCTCCTCAAATGGATGACAAAATGAAGAAGTGCTTGGACACTTTCTTATTGCATTATTTAAAAGACTTAAATGGAATAAAAGTAATGCATTTTGTATCTGTGAGCTCACTTCCTTGTTTGCTTTTGTTATTGTTGCTGTTATTGCTTTTGTTACAGATTTTTTTTTTCTCCTTTTTGACCTCAGGAACAGACATATTACCCTTGCTGCTCATTTGATAATTACCATCTTCTGCCTGTTTAAGTTTTTTGCTTCTTTTTTATGTTTCAATATTTTATATATTTTTTCATTCTGTTCAGTCCTCATTCCCAAACACCTTTCTCACCTTCATACGTGTTCTGCTGTGCTTGACATAAAGCTCTACCATATCGACACACCCTTGTAAAGAGTGATATTTTCTGTGTAATGTTTCACTATGAATATATATTTACTGTTCTTTGAATCATTCTGCTGCATTTTGTCATTGTAAATATTTGTAATGTATCTTTTTTTTTTTTTTGCTTTTTTGTCCTATATAATGGTAAGTATATGGCTTTTTTTTTTTTTAATATGGCTTAGTGGTCAAGAGGTCAGCTGCTAATCAAAAAGCCAGGTTTCAAGTCCACAGGTGCTACTTAGAAATTCCATGGGACAGCTCTACTCTGTCCTATAGGGTGGCTATGAGTTGGAATTGACTTGAGGGCAATAGGTTCGGTTTGGTTATATATGTAAAAAATTTTTTTTTCACTTGTGTATTCTTTAATGGAAGGAGCCCTGCTGGTGAATGTTCAAACACTCACTGTTAACTGAACGGTTGTCTCTTTGAACCCACTAGTCATTCCAGGGAGAAAAGACCTGGCCACTTGCACCCATAAAGTTACAGCCTAAGCAACCTGGTGGGGCATTTATGGTCCATTCTGTAGGTCTCTACGAATCACAGTCAACTCGGCGACACCTAACAAAACAAATATTCTTCAATGGTACATATTTTGTTGCCTCCAACAAAATATTGCCTGACTTTCTTGATTCAGGCATGTCATCAGGACAGATTGGTTTCTGGGGGAGGACATTGTATTTGGTGAAGTAGAGGGCCAATGGGAATGAGGGATGCCCTCCATGAGACGGAGTGACACAGTGGTGGCAACAATGCACTCAAACATATCAATGATTGTGAGGGTAGCACAGGGCCAGCAATGTTTAGCTCATTTTATATAAGGTCAACAGGAGTCAGAGCCACTCAATGGCAGGTAACAACAAGAGCAACATTTTGTGATTCACTGTTTTCACTTCATATGCTACTATTGTGGCCCGTTCTTCCTGTTGTGGGCATCAATAATTTGTTCTTTTTTACTGCTGAGTATTATTTCAAATACGGATTTAGTACAGTTTGATTACCCATGCACCCATGGAAGGACATTTTGAGTTCTTACTAGTTTTTAGTTATTATATGTAATGTTTCTGTGAACATTTGTGTAAGGGTTTTTGTATGAACTTAACTTTTCATTTCCTGGGATAAATGTCTAAGTGAGGATTGCTTTCATTTTGACAAAGTCCAATGTGTCAATTTCTACTTTTCATCCATATACTTGCATGTACCAATGATTCACTAGTTTTTATTATTGAGTGGTGTCTACTTACGTACACCACAATTTATTTATCTGTTCCCAAGTAGATGGGCATTTGGGTTGATTCTCATTTTTGAGTATTACAAATAAAGTTGTTATGGACATTTTTATATACATGGCTTTATAATGAAAAAAATCTCACTTTTCTTAGGTCCACTCCAACCCACTGCCATAGATATGAGTAAAATGGATAAATTTTAAGGGTAAAATTATGTTCAGGTTTTGAAGAACCTAAAAGAAATTATTTTTTAAAGTATTTATGCAGTTTTAATTTTCTACTAGCAGTGTATGAGCTTTGTTTCCTCCACGTACTTACCAACTATCTGATATTCTCATATATATGTAGTTAGGTCATTAATGTTTTAACTTGAAATTCATTAACGTTAATGAAATGAACTTTTTTTTTGTACTTTAGTTGAAGATTACAGAACAAACTAGCTTCTCATTTAACAGCACACATACTGTTTCATGACATTGGTTATCAACCCCATGATATGTCAATACTCCCTTCTTGATCTAGGGTTGCCTATTACCAGCTTTCCTATCCACTCCTGCCTTCAGTCCTTGCCTCTGTGTTGGCGTGCCTCCTTAGTGTCATTTTACGGGCAGTCTAATCTTTAGGGTAAACCTCAAGAGTGACCTCATTACTGAGCTGAAAGTGTGTCTGGGGGCCATACTCTCAGGGTTTCTCCAGTCTCTGTCAGACGAGTAAGACTGGTATTTTCTGTGAGTTGGAATTTTGTTCTACATTTTTCTCCAGTTCTCTCCAGGACCCTCTACTGTGAACCCAGGCAGAGCGGTCCTTGTGGTAGCTGGGCACCATCTAGTTGTACTGGACTCATTCTGGTGGAGGCCAAGGTAGTTGTGATTCATTAGTCCTTTGGACTAATCTTTCTGTTGTGTCTTTAGTTTTCTTTGTTCTCCCTTGCTCCCAAAGCGGTGAGACAAGTGAGGTCTCTTAGATGGCCACTCTTAGTCTTTTAAGACCCCAGGCGCTACACACCAAAGAAGAATGTAGAACATTTTCTTTACAAACTATATTATGCCAATTGAGCTAGATATTCCCGGAGACCATTGTTCACACAGCCCTTAGCCCAGCAATCCGATCCCTCGGGGAGTTTGGGTGTGCCTATGGAGGTTCCTTGACTTGCCTGTATGAGTTGTGCTGGCTTCCCCAGTATTGTGTACTGTGTTACACTTCACCAAAGAAACCACTTATCTATTGTCTATTTAGTGTTTTCCCATCCCCCACCTCTCCCCTCCTTCATAACTATCAAAGATTGGATCTTTTTTTGTGTAAACGTTTTCATGTGTGTTTACAGTAGTGGTCTCATATAATATTTGTCTTTTGTGATTGACTTATTTCACTCAACATGATACCTTCCAGGTTCATCCATGTTGTGAGGTGTTTTGCAGATTCATCATTGTTCTTTATCATTGCATAGTACTCTATTGTGTGCCTGTACCATAGTTTCTTTACCTGTTCATCTGTTGATGGGCATCTAGGTTGTTCCTACCTTTTTGCTATTGTGAACAATGCTATAATGAATATGAGTGTGCATATATCTATTTGTGTGACAACACTTATTTCTCTAGGATATATTCCTAGGAGTGAGATTGCTGGATCATATGGTATTTCTATTTTTAGCTTTCAATGGAAGTATTATATCACTTTCCAGAATGGTTGTATCATTTTGCATTCTCACCAACAGTGCATAAAAGTTCCATTGTCTGCACAGCTTCTCCAAAATTTTTCATTTTCTGTTTTTTTGATCCATGCCAATAATGCTTTGGTGAGATGGTATCTCATTGAGGTTTTGATTTGCATTTCTCTAATGGCTAGTGATCTCGAGCATTTCCTCATGTGTCTGACAGCCACTTGAATGTCTTCTTTAGTGAGGTGTCAGTTCATTTACTTTGCCTATTTTTTAATTGGATTATTTGTCTTTTTGTTGTAGAGGTGCTGGGTTTTCCTGTAGATTTTAGAGATTTGTCATAACCAATTTTTTTTTCCCAGTCTCAGGTTCTCTTTTCACTCTTTATGTAAAGTCTTTTGATGAGCGCAAGTGTTTAGTTTTTAGAAGATCCCAGTTATCTAGCGTATCTTCTATAGTTTGTGTGTTGTTAGTAATGGTTTGTATCCTGTTAATTTCAATATTAGGGCCTCTAGCATTGATCCTAGTTTTTCTTCTATTATCTTTATAGTTTTTGGCTTTATATTTATGTCTCTGATCCATTTTGAATTAGTTTTTGTATGTGGTGTGAGGTATGGGTCCTGTTTCTTTCATTTGCAAATGGACATCGAGTTTTGCCAACACCATTTTTTAAAAAGACTGTCTTTTCCCATTTGATGGATTTTGGGCCCTTGTCAAAGCTCAGGTGACCTTAGGTGGATGAATTTACAACTGGGTTCTCAATTCTCTTCCATATATCTGTCATTGTAGCAGTACCAGGCTGTTTTGATTACCTTAGCTGTATAGTAGGTTCTGAAATCAGGTAGTGAGAATCCTCCTACATTATTCTTCTTTGATAGTGCTTTAGTTATCTGGGGCTTCTTCCCTTTCCATACAAAGTTAATGATTAGTTTTTCCATCTCTTTAAAGAATGTTGTTGTTATTTGGGTCAGGATTGCATTGTATTTGTAAATTGCTTTGTGTAGAATTCTCATTTTCTCAACATTAAGTCTACCTATCCATGAGCATTTTTTATCCATGAGCATGGTGTTTTTCCATTTTGGTAAATCTGTTTTGGTTTCTTGCAGTTGTGTTTTGTAGTTTTCTTTGTATAGGTCTTTTATATCCATGGTTAGATTTATTCCTAAGTATTGCATTTTTGTTTTACTGATGTCCGTTTCAACGTTCTCTTTATTGGTGTAAAGGAATTCAACTGATTTTTGTATGTTTGTTTTGTATCCTGTTGCCCTTCCGAATCTTTCTATTAGTTCCAGTACTTTTCTCGTGAAGTGTTTTCAGTTTTCTATGTATAGTATCATATCATCTGCAAATAAGGATAGTTTTACTTCTTCATTACCAATTTAATGTTTTTTACTTCTTTTTCTTGCCTTATTGTCTTAGCTTGGACTTCCAGCACAATGTTACATCAGAGTCATAATAAAGGGCATCCTTGTCTTGTTCCTGTCCTCAAGGGGAATGTTTTCAGCCTCTCTTCCTTAAGAATGATGTTGGCTGTTGGTTTTGTATAGATGCCATTTATTATGTTGAGCAATTTCCCTTCTATATCAATTTTATTGATAGTTTTTATCAGGAATGTGTGTTGGACTTTGTTGAATGCCTTTTCTGTGTCCATTGAGATGACCATGTAATTCTTTTCTTCCCTTTCATTTATGTGGTAGATTACATTAATTGATTTTCAAATGTTAAACCATCATTGTGTACCTGGTATGAATCTTTTTTTGGTTGTGGTGTATTTTTTTTTTTTTTTGTATGATGCTGAATTCTATCAGCTAAAATTTTGCTGATAATTTTTGCATCCATATTCATGAGAGATATTGGTCTGTAATTTTCTTTTTTTTGTGGTGTCTTTGCCTGGTTTTGTATCTGGGTTATGCTGGTGTCATAGAATGAATCTGTATGTATCACTTCCTTTTCTATGCTCTGAAATAATTTGAATAGTACTGGTGTAAGCTCTTCTCTGAATGTTTGGTAGAATTCTCCAGTGAAGCCATCTGGGCCAGAGGTTTTTCTCTTGAGAATTTTTTTTTTTTTAAATTACCTTTTCAGTCTCTTCTCTTGTTATGGGTATGTACAGATTTTCCAGATTTTCAACATCATTTTGTGCTAGTTTGGATAAGTAGTGTGATTCTAGGAATTTGTCCATTTCCTCTAGGTTTTCAAATATGTTGGGGTACAGTGTTTAATAATACTCTTATGATCCTTTTTATTTCAGTGTGTTCTGTTGTAATGTCCCCCTTTTAATTTCTTGTTTGGGCTATTTGCACCCTCTCCTGTTTTTCTTTTGTTTATTTGGCCAGGGGCTTGTCAGTTTTGTTGATCCTTTCAAAGAACCAACTTTTAGTTTTGGTAATTCTTTCTATTGTTTTTCTATTCTTTATTTGATTTATTTTTGTGCTGATCTTTATTATTTCCTCTCTTCTGGTGGCTGTGAGTGTCTTTTGATATTCTCTATTTTTTTTTTTTTATTTGTTCTAGTTGTGTGGCTAATGTTTGGAATTTGTCCATTTCTTCTTTTTCGATGTATGTAGATATTGATATAAATTGACCTCGGAGCACGCACTTCCTTTGTTGTGTCTCAAAGGTTTTGGTATGATGTGTTTTCATCCTCATTTGATTCTAGGAATTTTTTTTTTTCACCTCTCGTTTCTTTATTACCCAGTGTTTTTTTTTAGTAGGTTGTTATTCAGTTCCAATATAATTTTTGTTCCATGCTCTTCCTGTTCTTAATTTCTACTTTGATGGTGTTGTGGTCAGAGGAGATACTCTGTATTATCTCAGTGTTTTGGATTTTGTTGAGGGCTGTTCTGTGGCCTAAGATGTGGTCTTTTCTGGAGAATGTTCCATATGCGTTAGAAAAGAATGTGTACTTTGCATCTGCTGTTTGGAGTGTCCTCTATATATCTATGATCTCAGGCTGGATGATTGTGTGCATCAGATCTTCTGTATCTTCTCCGAGTTTCTTTTTAGATGTTCGGTCCTTTACCAAGAGTGGTATGTTGAAGTCTGCTATTATTGTTGTGGAACTGTCAATTTCTCTTTTCAGTGCTTTTAGAGTTTTTTTTAATGTATTTTGGAGTCCTGTCATGGGGTGCATAGGTATTTATTTCTGTCATGTCTCCGTGATTATCATTATATAGTGCCCTTCTTTGCCTTTTCTGATGGATTTTGTTTTAAAGCCTATTTTATCTGAGATTAGTATTGCCACACCAGCTCTTTTTGGTAGCTGTTGGTTTGATATATTTTTTCCATGCTTTTTTTTTTTTTTTAATTTGTGTATTTGTTTCTAATGTTTCTCTTGTAGATTGCATACTGCTGGGTTCTGTTTTTATTGATTCTGTCATTCTCTGTCTCTTGATGGATGAATTTAGGCTATTTACATTCAGTGTAATTATTGATAGGTGTGAGTTTATTACTGTTATTTTGTAGTGGTGTTTTTTGTTGTGCGTTTTCTTTGCTTCTCTTATTCACCTGTGCTGAATTCTTTTGTTCCTGTTTTTTTTTTTTTTCTTTTGTTTTTGTAGATTTTGCTTTTGCAGAGTCTTTATGTTTTTCTTCTTCATTTTAATGAGTAGATTTGTTAACTTTCTTTGTGGTTACCTTGAAATTTACCCTATCTTTCCATGTTTGAACAAGTCTATTATTACTTGGTATTGCCTTCCTTTTCTCTCCATCAGAAAGTTCTATACCTATACTGTTTCCTCCTTGTTTATTGTTCAGACATTGCTGTTGTTGGCAGATTAACCTCTGTTTCCCTTTTGTAATTTTTTGGGTCTGAAAAGTCCTTGAGAGTTCATTTCCTAAGTTGATATCTGGCTGATGTGATCTTGTATCCTAGACTAAAGCTTGGTCTGATGTTTGTTCTCAAACTGAAGGACCCACCTTTAATAATTCCCGTAACGTTTGCTTGCTGTTTACACATTCCTTTTTATTTCTGTTTATCTGGAAATATCCCAATTTTACCATCATATTTGAACGAGAGTTTTGCAGGATTATTATTCTTGGTTGACCAGTTTATTCTTTCATGGTTTTATTTGTCATCCCCTTGCCTCCTTGCCTGCATAGTTTGTGCCATGTAATCAGAGCTTAGTCTTACTGTTTCCCCTCTGTATGTGACTTTTCGTTTTTCACGAGCTGCTCTGAGAATTCTTTCTTTTCTTTGGGTTTAGCGAGTGAGATTATGATATGCCGTGCTGATTTTCTTTTGGGCTCTATTGTATATGGGGTTCATTGAGCTTCTTTAATGGTCACTATGTCATCTTTCATAATATTAGGGAAGTTTTCTGTCAGCAATTCTTCAAGGATCCTCCTCTCTATGTTTTCCATTTTCTAGTAATTATCAATGTGTCTAGATTATATATCTAATTAATTTCAAACTTCAGAAGTTGATAAAAATGCTCAACTTCTCCATATTTGGCCTTAGTGGTTGGTGTGTGTTAGTAATGCATAGTGTAATACACATAGAGGATAAAGAGCTTCAGACTTTGATACAGACAATAAAATACATTATTATATGTGACTCTCACAAGCATCATGCAGTGAGGTTTGGCAAAAATTAATGTATGAAATTGAAACTTCAGTCAATAAAATATCAATATTCTCATTCTCTTTTGGAGTCTTGGAGTTCCTACTTCTGTGACTATTTTATCTTTTTTAAATATTTATGTTTTTAAAAGTTAGCTTCCGTTTTTGTCTTACTATAACTGTGTTTTACCCAGTAATGACAAATAAGAAATTTACTGTGTATGTCTTTAAGTCATCCAACTTTGCTCTTCTTTTTTTTTTTTTTTCAAATTTTTTGAGATATTCTAGTTTCTTTGCCCTTCAGATAAATATTAGTATCATCTTACTTATTTCTTCTGCTGGGATTTGTTCAGCATTTTGTTCAATCTCTAGATCAGTTTCACATCTTAAAAATATTGTGCATTCCAATTCATGAGTGGAACATATGTCCTCATTAACTTATCACTGATTTCTTTCATCAGTGTTGTGCAAATTCTATCATGCAAATCTTGTATATATTTTGATTAATATCTAAATATTTCATTTTTTATTGTCAATTCTTCTTTTATTTAAACTTCCAATTGTCCGTTGTTAGTATACAGAATACATTTTGCTTATGAATGTTCATTTTGCATATTCTGACATTGGTATAATAAATTATTAATTCCAGTTATTTCCACAGACACTTTTCTTACAGAAACAATCATGTCACTATCAAATAGAGATGATTTTATTCCTTTGTTTCAAACATGTGTCTTTTTATTTATTTTCCTTACCTTACCTTATTGCCCAGAGTGGGCAATATAGATGTAGTGAGAGCAAACATCCTAGCCTTTTTCCTCACGTGTGGTATAATGCATTTCATCCTTTCATGATTAAGAATGATGTTAGTTCTAGGTTTTTACTCATACCTTTTATCATTCTTTATGAAATTCCCTTCCATTCCCAGTTTCCTGAGAGTTTATTTTTATTTCCTGAATGGATAGGAAGTTTTGTCAATTCTTTTGTGCATCCAGTGAGATCGTCATGCATTTTTTTCCTTCTTTATTCTGTTGACATAGCAAATTACGTTTATCGATTTTTAAATGTTAAATGCCTTACATTGCCAAAATAAACCTCCTTTGGTCAGGATCTATTATCCTTATTATGTATGTTGAATTAATTTTTCTAGTACTTTATTGAGGATTTTTGTGTCTATGATCATGAAGGGCATTGGTCTCTGGTCTCCTAGTAATACCTTTGGTTTTGGTGTCATTTTTGTGTCTGGGTAATGACAGGCTCCTAAAACAAATTGGGAAGTGATTTTTCCTCTCCTATTTCCTGGGAGATATTATTTAGAATTGGTACTTGTTTTTTTTATTAAATGTCAGTAGAATTTTTCAATGACACCATTATGGCCCAGAGTTTCCAATTTTGGAAGCTTTTTTTTTTTTTTTTTAAATTGCTCTATATTCATTTATTATTGTGAATTCAGTCATTTCAATACATGATAAACCCATCAGGGTTTTTACTGAAAATCAGGTATTTTTGTAGTTTGTGCCTTTTAAAGATTTTGTCTATTTTATCTACGGTTTATAATTCTGTAGCAAAACTTTATTTTCATATTATACTTTAATATCTGTAGGATCAGCTGCCATGTGTCTTTACATATCCCTCAAATTCATAACTCTGTGTCTCCTTTTTATTTCTTTCTCCATCTAGCTAAAATTTGATCATTCATATTTGTCTTTAACAATGAGCTTGAGATTTCATTGATTTTTATCCATTTCTTTTTTGTTTTCAGTTTCATTGATTTCTACTGGGAGTGAGGAAAAAAAGAACGTTACATGGAGTTATAAAAAAATTTTTTGTTGGTGATGGAATTTTCAATATTGTGATTGTTATGATCAAAAATCTTAGAACAATTCTTTGAGATTGTGAATCTTACCGTGTGTAAATTAAGCTCAATAAAAATGCAGCATGCTAGATGAATACCATGCTAATTAAGGTAGATTTATATAGATTATAAAGTATAGTTTTGGTAAAGTTTTTAGTCACTGTAATAGCAGAAAAAAACTCCTTCCATCTATTTCTATTATTTTGATATTAACTCATATCTACAGCATCAACTTTGCAATAATTTTGTATGTTTAGTTTTGACTAAGGAGCAATTTTATTTTTCTTGATATTTCTCTAACCCATCAGTCCCTGATGGGTTTTTACATTAACTGCTTTCTTAGGTCACATTCTCATAATATCTTCCTTGAGATCAATATATTCATAGGTTTTATTTTCATTCAGCTTGACAAGTGAAGTTATGAACCCTTTTTCATACCATACAGCTAGGTGATGGTGGAGAGACTAAAACAATGTTCAGCATACCATACATCAGTCATGTTATTTTAACAGACTCTTCTAATGAAAATACCCTCTTTCCTTATATCATTAACTTCCTGAAACCAGGAGAATAACTTAAAAAAAAAACAAAAACCCAGTGCCTTCGAATCTATTCTGACTCATAGCAACCCTCTAGGACATAGTAGAACTACCCCATATGATTTCTAAGGAGAGGTTGGTGGATTTGAACTGCTAACCTTTTTGTTAGTAGCCCTGCTCTTAACCACTGTGCCACCAGTGGTCTAGAAGAGTAACTAGATGTTTGCTGTTTTAAAGAATTCGTATGATTATACATTTGGTGAGACACGGGGAAGAGGAGTCAGGGAGGCCGCGCACAGTAGCTAAATTGTTTGTAGTTACAGTTCCTAGAGACAAAGAGGCACAGCATGCCCTGACTCAGGCCACACATGAGATTGCACCGACGGACAAGGTGACATCGAAGCGGAATTGTATGACTTGGCTTACATATGGCAAGCAGAGTTGGGTTAGCTAGGTTTCTCATGTTTCCTGGGTATTTGGCATTTTTAATAATTCTGTGGACTCAGGGAGTACAAGTGCCTAGTTGTTGGGTACCTGGCCCTGGGGTGATTAAGATGGGTATATAGCGCCTCAGAGGGGTGAGGACCTAATCAGCTACTTAAGAAGGAGAGCAGACTGGGATTCAGCAAGGGACTTAAAACTGTCAACACTGCTTGATATTTTGACATCAATTTTGAGCTTGATTATATGGGTTGCCTGAATGGTTGATAATACTTTCAGGGAATAGGGCATAAGTTGCCCTAAACATTGTAGAAAATGCTTCTCATGACAGTAAAAAAGATGAAAACAGGTAGAATCATGAACAGTTTTTGTAGGCTGGTCCATAATTAGTTTTCCCCTTTATTTAGCAAAGAAAATGAATCTGAAGCTTTTAGGATGCCTAACAATATCTTGGTGGATTAACGAATGAGTTTTTTTTTTTTTTTTAATGGTAATAATACCTTGGTGTATTTCTTGTGTCAAGAGCTTAGTGTTAATTCTTTGTAACCAATGGAAAGGGTAGTTGTTGTGATCATGATCCGAGATGCAGGGTGAGAAGTCATAGTGGAAAGCTAGAGTTGAGGAAGTCAAAGAAAGCACTTGAAAGCAGCAAGTCATCTTCTCTGGAGGTGCAGGGTTGAATTAATATGGGGTGTTTACTTTTTAGGGAAAGTAATTGTTGTTAGTTGTCATTGACTCTGCTCTAATCTATTGTGACTTTATCTATAACAAAACGAAATGTTGCCTGGTCCTGTGCCATCTTTATGATCATTGATATGTTTGAGTCCATTGTTCAGCTATTGTGTCAATCCATTTCATTGAAGGTTTCCCCTGTATTTCCTGACCCTCCATTATACCAAGCATGATGTCCTTTACAAGCTGTTGGTCTTTCCTGATTATGTGTCCAAAGTAAGCAATCGTGATCTTGCCGTCCTCACTACTAAGGTGTATTCTGGTTGCATTTCTTGTTAAGACTGATGAGTTTGTTCTTCTGGCGGTTCATGGTAGATCCAATAATCTTTACCAGTGCCACAATTCAAATGTGTCAATTCTTCTCTCTTTTTTATGAGCCAGATTTCTAATGCGTATGTGGAGATTGAAAGACCAAGGCCTGGTCGGGCACACCTTAGTTACCAAAATGATACCTTTGCCCTTATAAACTTTAGGTCTTTTGCAGCGGAATTGCACAATGCAATATATCATTTAATTTCATGACTGCTGATCCCATTGGCATTGATTGTTGGTCCAAATCAGATGAAATCATTGGCTTTCCTCTCTCCATTTATTATGATGTTGTTTGTCATCTATTTGTGAGGATTTTAGTTTTCTTTACACTTAGGTGTAGGTTTGCACCCAAGGGAAATTCAAACTTATGTCCACACAAAACTCATACATAACTGTTCTTAGCAGTATTATTCACAGTAGGCAAAAAAGGGAAAAAACCCAAATTTCTGTCAATGGAAGAAGAATGGATAAATAAAATGTGGTATTTGCATGCAATGAAGTACTTGTCAATAAAATATGTTGTAGTGCAACAAGCTTAAAATTTGAAAACATTTTTGCTAAGTGAAAAAACTAGTCACAAAACCACGTATTTTAAGTTTCCATTTTTATGAAATGTCCACAATAAGCAAATCTATAGAGACAGAAAATAAGTTGGAATTGCCTTGGGCTGAGAGGGCTGATGTGAAATGTGCTGTGACTTGTAATGGTTGTGAGATTTCTTATCAGTAAGATGACAATGTTCTAAAATTGATTGCAGTGTGGTTTGCAAAACTCCACGCGATCCAATTACATGGCACGTGATTTATATCTCAATAAAAGGTTTTTAAAAAATAAAACTAACAATTTGTCTAACTTTCTAAATCTTAAATAAGAGATTTATTCATGTATAAATCACGTTAAAAGATGCAGAACACTTGTTTTCTCTAAAAAAAAAGTACTAAATGCCTTTATCATTAGAAAAATCATGAAAATTTAATGACTTCGTAAAAAATAAAGACTTGAAAAATCCTTGTTTTATTTGCATATCAGTTACTTTAAAATAAGTTTATAAGTTTCACAGAATCAATTGGTTATAATGGTCAGAGAAAAGTTCCATGAAGAGGTGAGCTTTAAAAATGCTGATATTTTCTATGAGAGAATAAATGTTGAATTTTTATTTTGTCTACTGCAGTGTTAATTTCTATTGCTCCAAGTAATAAACTAATATTTTAAGCCAATAACTATGTGACTAGCAAGATACATCTAATTGTATACTTTGCTGTTATTTCATATATTATGTCCTGCATGTTTGCTGGGGTTTAAGTAATATAATATCTTACAAATTATTTTTATTCTTCTCAACAGGGAGCCTATATACGTTTGCTGCTGTTGTTAGTTGTGATTGTATGTAGGTAAGACTGGCAAAAAATACAAGATGAACTTCTGCTAGAATATGACACAGTGGAAACCAGTAGAAAAATCACATGGTATACTGAAGGGCAGGCAACTCAAAGTCCTAGGCTGCACCATTCCCATCTGCTAGAAATTGGAATATCATTCCTCCTGTAACTTGACTTCTGAGATTTTCCCACCTCATAGCATTTGTGTTCAGCTCTCCACTGGTTTAGTCTTTCTCCAGGGAATCCAGCAATATAAATATTAATAGAACCTAACTCATAGACTATTGTGATGATTAAATTAATTAAAACCTGAAGAAAGACTATGATATAGCATTTAAACAATGTGAAATATTATTACCTGGTATTGCTCATCACCATCTTAACCTCCTAACTGCTTCAGCCCTTTAAAAATATTTATGCTCACATGACAATATAGCATGCATCTTTTTCTCGTATTTCAACTAACTAATTTATTCAAATTTCATTGCTTTACAGGGGATTTTATTTCATGATTGTGAACTAAGAAAACAATTTAGACTCTTGTTTTTCTTCTTGTTAGGTGACTTTGAGTTTTTTTTCAACTCAGAGCAACTCTAAAGGACAGAGTAGAATCGCCCCATAGGTTTTCCAAGGAATAGCTGGTGGATTTGAAGGGATGACCTCTTGGTTAGCAACGGAGTGTTTAAGCACTAGCCACCAGGGCACCTAGAGTCTAGTAGCTTCAAAAAAATGCTGGAAATTTTAGTAGGGGGAAAAAAAAAGAAATAAACAAAAACCTATGGAAAAATTTGAGGAGTAACATGGAGCTCCTACGTCCGTAAGGCAAGATAACTGTATCCTTACCACTTAACAGACCATACTTGAATTAGAAATACAGCATGCTGCAAACGACGGAATTAGCTGATTTTTTTTTCTTCTCAAAATAGGGTGCACAAAAATCAATAAAAATGCATTCCATACTGAATATTGACAAAAGTTAAGGAATACCAAACCAGTGAAAGAAGGCAGTTAATTTAATTCATCATAGAATATCCTGTTATGCAGGGAAAAAACAAAAAAAAATTAAACAACCATTTAAAAAAAGTTTTTCATATAGATAAGAAAAGATTACGATTCATGAAAAACACGTAATTTTTAGATAAGAACAACCAGTGGGGCAAGAATTCCAAACCTGGAAGACTATGGTTGGCTTCAAGAAATTTATCTTAATTGGTGTATTTTCTGATATGGGCAAACTGGGCTGATGAAACAAAGTCAGATGCAGACCTAAATCTGTGGATTGCTAAATTGCAAGGTATGTTGAGTTAATGAATGAAAATGTGAAAGTAAAGGCATTAATGAGAAAAGAGTGGATCTCTGAGGTTTGGGATGGGGGAGGGCATTTGAGCAAATTCAGATAAAAGAGTTCTTTAAATTATCATACACTGAGACTCCTTGTAAACCAGTCCAAAATCTAATAACCCCCTCAAAATTATGAAGGCTAAAACAGAAAGCAAGGTCCTACACAAACATACACAAAAACACCTAATGACCCTGCAAAGTTTTTTCTAATAGTGGAAGAAAAACACCAGAATCACTGTAACTCCACTTTCGTACCTTGTACATTTTCCAATTAACATAGCTACTTTCCTTGCCTGATTTCATGCAAAAAGCGGAACCTACTGCCATCAAGGTGATTCCAACTCATGGCTGCAACCCTATAAGACAAAGTAAAACTGCTCAGAGGGTTTCCAAAGTTGTAAATCTTTATGGAAGCAGACTTCCACATCTTTCTCCCTTGGAGGAGCTTGTAGTTTTGAATAATTGATCTTTCAGTTAGCATCTAAGCACTTTACCCACTGTGCCACAGGCATGCAACACATTCTTCTGTACTATAAAATTTACTTATTATGTTTGCGATCCACTTCTCCCCTTCAAGGAATGAAAAGGTATTTACTCTTTTGTTCATCAATGCATTACAGCACTTAGAAGAATAACTGACTCGGAGAAGGCAAGACAGAAACATGTGTTGAATATATTTGTAATTGCTATTCCTGTTGGTGGCACACACACAAGGTTTGAAGTCCATAATGTAATTTATAGGAACCATCAAACTTTAGAACATATATTGCTTATTTTTTTCCATGTCTTAAGTAGGGCATATTTTACATCTTTGTTCCTCAAGCTATAAATCAAGGGATTCAATATGGGGATAACCAGGGTGTAAAATACAGAAGCCACTTTATCAGTATCAAAAGAGTGACTGGACATGGGCTGCATGTACCTAAAGACTGAAGGCCCATAGAACAATACCAACACTGTCAGGTGAGATCCACAGGTGGAGAAGGCCTTGTACCTGCCCTCAGCTGAGTTCATCCTCAGAATAGCTATAAGAAGGAGCATATAAGAAACAAGAACTATCAGAAGGGATAGAGTAAAATCAAAAGATGCTAAGACAAGGAGGATCAATTCGATTTCATGTGTGTTTGAGCAGAACAAAGAGAAAAAGGGTGGAACATCAGAGTAGAAATGATTGATGATATTGTAGCCACAGAAGGATGAATTAAAAATCTTTATGGTGATGAGAAAAGAAGCAAATATGCTGTAGAGATAGGTGGTTGCAACCAGCACCCAGCACACTCTTTGTGACATGATGACTGTGTAGAGCAGAGGGTTACAGATAGCCACTTATCGGTCATAGGACTTTGCTGACAGAATAAATAGCTCACTAGTTATGAGCAAAATTAAAAAAGCTAGCTGTGTGGCACAAAAATAATAGGAAATTGTGTTTAGATCCACAACAAAATTTACTAACATTTTGGGTCCCACAGTTGTTGAATAAAAAATCAGTGATTGCCAGGTGCCTCAGAAAAAAATACATGGGTGTTTGTAGTGTGGAGTCTATCTTGGTGAGAATGATAATGCCCAAGTTGCCCACCACTACGATCATGTAGATGATGAGGAACAGCCCAAACAATGGAGCCTGCAGCTCTGGGCAGTCTGTTATTCCGATCAGAATGAATTCATTCAGCACTGTTGGATTGTGTTTGTCCATCTTGGTCTATCAGGAAATGTGCTCCGTTGTTTTCTTTTAATGCCTTTGTCTGTTTTTGATATCAGAGTAAAGCTATCCTCATATAGAAAATGCAAAATACCTTTTTCTTCAGTTTTGTAGAAGCGTTTGTGTAGAATTGGCTAATTCTTTTTCCCTAAATGCCTGATAGAATTTCCCAATCGAGCCACTTGGACTGATTTGGAATGGGGTATGTTTTAAATTTAAACTTCCAATTTGATACCTTTTATAAATCATATTTTTCTCATGTGTTTTCTAGTTGCTACATACATGAAAATATATCATACTGTTCCTTGTATGCTCTTAACCTAAAACCCACATAAGATTTTTTAAGACAATCTTAGCATACCTAAAATTTAATTTTTTCTCATTACAATTTTTTTGAATATTAAAAATAAAAATAAGAAAATATGCATGGAAAATTAGAAGGAAAAATGGAGCAACTATGTCCAGAAATCATGGCAAATATATAAAATGCTACATATCACACCTCATTCACTACAAACACAGCATAGTCCAAACCATGGATTAACTCCATTTGCTTCTCTGAAGTGGAATAATGAAAATGGTGAATTCAAACAATAGATTCTGATCAAAACACAGTACATACTCATATTAACCAAATTTGAGAAAATTCAGCCAAACAAAACCAAGGCAACAAACAACTCATCGTACAACAGACCTTTTATGAAAAGATACATAAACAATTAGAAAATGACTTCCAAACAAGAGTAATTGTTTTTTAGAATGATAAGGGTAAAAATCTATGAGAGAAAACATAAGATTAGCAAGCAATATCAATCTGGGAGACAAAAAATGAAAAAAAAAAAGATGGAAACTTCTATGGTTGACCTCCATAAATGTATCTTAACTGACATATCCACTGATACAGACAAAATGGGCTGATTTAGACAAAACCAGCTACCTAGCTGATCCTGTTGAATATAATAACTTTATTTTGTTTTTATTTATACTAATGATAAATATAATAATAATAATAAAATAGTAAACAGACTCTAAGTGCTCAAACATGAAAGTAAAAGCACTGATGAAGAAAGAGAGGGATATCAAGATTTAGAAAGTGGACATTTGAGCAAATTCAGATGACTGAGTGCTTCAAATCAACCCACCACGCTGAGTCTTCTTCCAGTCAGAATAAGCCACCTGGGGCACAGAGTGAACGATAAAAGAGAAGGTATGTGCATGTGCACACACACACAGTCACAGACAATCACACAAGTTCTACATTTTTTTTCTACTAGGTGAGGAAAACATCAGATATTTCGAACTCTTCCCCTATCTACTACAGTTTCACTATCCCACTCAACATATTCACTTTTATTCTTTTATTTTATTTTAAATCTGTCACCCTTCAGCACATTCTAATACACTATAAAATTTCTTAATTATTATGCTTATGATGCACCTCTCCTGCTGAAGGAAGGCAACAGTTTTTATTTACTGTTTATTTATTAATCTATTTACACGTCTTGGCAGGGTGACTGGTAGAAGGCAATATAGAAATATATGTTGAACCTATCTGAGATTTTCTGCTTGCTATTCCCTCTGGAGGAACACAGAAAAAAGCTTAAAGCCTAGAAAGTAATTTATATCATTCATATGGTATAGTGAACTTTGAGAAAATATATTACATAATTGTCCTAAAGTCCTTTGTAAGGCATATCTTACCTCTTTATTCCTCAAACTATAGACCAAGGGATTCCACATGGGGATAACCAGGGTGTAAAATATGGAAGCTATTTTGTCAGTGTCAAAGGAGTCACTGGACTTGGGCTGCACATACATAAAGATTAAAGTCCCATAAAACACTACCACCACTGTCAGGTGGGATCCACAGGTGCAGAAGGCCTTGTGCTTGCTGTTAGCAGAGTTCATCTTGAGAATGGCTGCAATGATGAGTATGTAAGAAACAAGAACTATTAGGAGGGAGGAAATCAAATCAAAAGCTGCTAAGATGAGAATGATCAATTTGATTTCATGTGTGTTTGAGCAGAGCAAAGATAACAGGGGAACACTGTCACAGTAAAAATGCCTGATGACATTGTAGCCACAGAAGGATAAATTAAAAATCTTTACAATGACCAGAAGAGAAACAAATGTGCTGTAGAGATAGGTGATCGTCACCGGCACCTGACACACCCTTTGTGACATGATGACTGTGTAGAGCAGAGGGTTACAGATGGTCATAGGACATTGCTGACAGAATGAAAAGTTCACTAGTTATGAACATATGAAAGAAAGCTAGCTGTGCAGCGCAAAAATAATAGGAAATTGTATTTTCATCCACAACAAAATTGACTAGCATTTTGGGTCCCACAGCTGTTGAATAACCAAGATCAGCAATAGCCAGGTGTCTGAGGAAAAAATACATGGGCGTTTGTAGAACAGAGTCTATCTTGGTGAGGATGATGATACCCAAGTTGCTCACCACTGAGATCAAGTAGATAATGAGGGACAGTCCAAACAATAGAGCCTGCAGCTCAGGGCAGTCTGTGATTCCCAACAGAATGAATTCATTCAGCGTTGTCAGATTGTGTTTGTCCATCTAGGTCTATCAGGAAGCCTACTGTGGATAGAGACATCAGTGTTATCAATAGGTTTTATGTAGTATCATCTGGTGGGCTTTTGGTAAACAAAACTAGTATGAATAATATAAATTGAAACTTTCCATTTTAGGATATTTGAATGCATACCCAAATCCCAGAAAATGTACACACACATATATACATATCCATTTTAGCTAAATTGATGGATATACTGATAGATAAATGAAGCAAAAATGAATAATATGTTAAAACTTTAGATGTTGGGTACATGCATATTTATTGTACTCTTCTTAAAACTTTTGTTTTTTTCATACACTTAAATAAATACATGGAAACCCTGGTGGTGTAGTGGTTAAGTGCTATGGTTGCTTAACCAAAAGGTCGGCAGTTCAAATCCACCAGGCGCTCCTTGGAAACTCTATGGGGCAGTATTACTCTGTCCTATAGGGTTGCTAGGAGTCAGTATCAACTTGATGGCAATGGGTTAAATAAATGTATAGATACTTTTTGGACCCTTTGCTTTAAAACATTATCTTATGATAACTCACAATTATAGATGGTCCAGGATTGAGCAATCAACATACTAGACAGGTTTGGGATAGATATATAATTGATCCCAATGGGGATCGTTTGCCTTTATACATGAAAACATCACGAGAGATACACGTATGTAGATATAACCTCTGCTATACCTCCATTTGTAATGTATACAATGTGATACTTTGGGCAAATAGCATCAGTTATGTGAATCTTTTTTATCCCCAACTGGTAAATCATATTCCAATACTTTCTTACAGGTTTTTTAGGAAGGGTAAATGAGAATTAAATGCTTCAATGTGTGTATGATACTTGAAAATAAATCTAAAATATTATGTGGCTAGTATGTCTTTCTATCTGTCTATTATCCATCTATTTATCTATTTGTCCGTCTTTCTGTCTGTATATCTACCTATCTATCTGTAATATATATTTCATCATCATCTTTTTTTTTGGATGTTGACAGTAATTACTTGAAATTATTTTTGCTGTTGTTGTTAATTGTTTTGATCTTTAAGATATTTATAGGTGATTTCTGGACTGTGCCTTAAGTTCTTTGTCACCATTTACCTAATGAATAGGTTCATTAGGATGTTATCCTTGTAACTGACCCCAGCATCTCATTCTATAACACCCATTCTATGACTAAAGGGTCTAAAAGTGCCATTCTTTAGAGTGCTTTTTTTGTTGGTCTACATAAAATACTCCTCCAATCGGGGATTCATACTGTAACTGACACATTCTAAGTTTTTTGTAACAGATCACATATATATATTTTCTTATGGAGGAATATAGGAAATATGAGGAAATCTGAATAGTGAAAAATTGACGTCATAAACTTCCCTTTATAAAAAATGTATCCTCTACTTTTTATGAAAAGAAAAGGTTTAAAAATCACTATATGACACAGTAACATAGGACAAGAAGAAAATACACCCATGATGACATCTATGTGAATTACTGGAAGTTATTTAAAATCTTTTTGAACATAAAGCATGTTCCATTAAATATTGGAACTCCTAAGTGGCATGAGGTATCACAGATCAATTTAAATATGATCTTTAAAAAATGCATCTGAATATACCACAGATGTTTCAAAAATACAAAAATAACCATACTGGTTAATATAACAGAATTGTAGGTTTAGCACTTTGTGATCATCACTGCTTTATAAGTATGTATGTGTATCTACCTACCTACCGATCTATCTTCCTATCCATCCATCCTTCCGTCCATCCGTCCTTCCCTCCCTCCATCCATCCATCATCCATCCATCCATCCATCATCTATCTAATCTATCACCCATCTATCATCTATCTATCTATCATCTATCTACGTATCTACCTGTCTACATATCTGTTTAGCTACCTCCCATGTATCTATTCCTGAATCTATGAGCAGAGCACTCTCTGAGTAAACTATTAGCAAACAAATGCAGAATTAAATTTCACAGCATTAAATTATAAAAGTGAATACGTGCAGTCCACATTTATCTCATATAAAACATATCAAGAATAATGGTGGAAAGAAGGCAGAATTGAATCAAAGCCTTAATATTTTGTGCGGTTCTGCCATCAATTAAAAGCGGAGCCTTGAAAATGTCACTAAAGCATTCTAGATATTAGTGAAGCATGGCACTACATAACAAACTACCTTTTACCTGTAATTAATCTGTTTTGACATCCCTTGTGCTTCTTAACAGGGCGTAGTGGGAACGACTTATAGCTTCTCTCTGCCTTTGAGCCTCTCCCTGAGGAAATACAAAGTAATGTGTTAATTATGTCTGAAGCACTTGAAAACTTAACAAAATATCTAGTACGTCTGCTAATTTTCAAAACAATTTGTATTCACAAGGGAGTAAATTTCACTGAGGTACATTTATTCATTTATTCTCAGTTAACTTTCAATTTTTCCCGTTCAGGGATCTGGATTAAAAAAAAAAAATTTACTTTTAGGACCGACCACTCAATATTCCTACATTTCCATAATGTTCTCAAATGGAAGAAAATTAGTACATTTTTTATACACAATATACCGTTTTTTTCCCTATATTTTTATTTTTTACTATGAGGACAGATATTAGTCACTCCAACTCCTCCTTTTATTGTAAATTATCTGTTTAAGACTTCTCTCTTAATTTATTTTATTAGTTTAAGACATCTTAATTTATTGGCATGACTCAAAAAGAGAAGAAACAGCTGCAAACATCTGTTAATAATCAGAACAGGGAATGAACGAAATATGAATCTCAGAAATTGAAAATCATAAAAAATGAAATGGAAAATATAAAGATGGATATTCTAGGCCTTACAGGGCTGCAACAGCCTGGTATTGCCCATTTTGAATGGGACAATCATACAGTATACTATGCCAGGAATGACAAATTGAAGAGGAATATTGCACTCATTGTCAAAAAGAACATCTCAAGATCTATCCTGAAGTACAATGATGTCAGTGATAGATTAATATCCATATGCCTACAAGAAAGACCACTTAATAATACTATTATTCAAATTTACACACCAAGCACTAATGCCAAAGATCAGGAAATTGAAGATTTAACTAACTTACGAAGTCTGAAACTCATCAAAATTGCAATCTACAGGCAATGACAATTACTGGTGATTAAAATGGGAAATTTGTGAACAAAGAAGGATCAGCAGTTGGAAAATATGGCCTTGGTGATAGAAAAAAACTTCAGAGATCGTATGACAGAATTTTGCAAGACCAAGGAATTCTTCATTACAAATAACTTTTTTTCAACAACATAAATGGAAACTGTACCCATGGACCTCACCGGATGGAATACATAGGAATCAAATTGACTACCTCTGTGGAAAGATGATAGAGAAGCTCAGCATCATCAGCCAGAACAGGGACATTGGCCAGCCGTGAAAGAGACGGAAGATTGCTCATATGCAAGCTCAGGTAGAAGCTGAAGAAAATTAAAGCAAGTCCAACAGGGCCTGAATACAACCTGAAGTACATCCGACTTGGATTTAGAGGCCGTCTCAGGAACAGATCTGACACATTGAGCACTAATGTCCCAACGTTAGACCAAGTTTGGAATAACATCAAGGATATCATCCATGAAGAAAATGAAAGGTCATTAAAAAGAGAGGGAAGAAAGAAAAAAAACAAAAGGGATGTCAGAGACTCTGAAACTTGTTCTTGGAAGTAGAGTAGCTAAAGCAAATGGAAGAAATAATGAAGTTTAAATGCTTAACAGAAGATTTCAAAGGGTGACTCAAGAAGACGAAGCAAGGTAACATAATCAAACATGCAAAGACCTGGGGTTAAAAAACCAAAAGGAGAAAACATGCTCAGCATTTCTCAACCTAAAAGAACTGCAAAAAAAAAAAAAAAAGCCTTGTGAGTGAGTTATATGGTATTTTATTTACACCTCAATAAAAGTTTTAAAATATAAAAGTAACAAGAAAAAAAGCTAATTCATCTGACTTTCCATATCAGAAAGAAAAGATTTATCCTTGTAAAAAGCACTTTAAAAGATGTAGAACACATGCTTACTTGAGTAGCTATTATATGCCTTTATGGTTAGAAAAAGCATGAAAATTTAATGACTTCGTAAAAAAGAAAGCCTTGAAAAAATCTTTATACTTTATTTTTATATCATTTATATTAAAATAAGTTCATAAGTTCCATAGAATCGATTGGTTTTGATGGTCAAACAAAAGTTCCATGAACAGGTGAATTTAAATTTTTTTTTTTACATTCTCTAGGAGAGAATAAAAGTTGAATTTTTATTTTGCCTACTCATATATATATATAAAAGGGTGGACTAATTTTTATTACTCCAGTAGTAGACTAATATTTTGAGCTAAGAATTCTATAAATAGAGAGGTACATCTGATCTTATACTTTGCTCTTATTTCATATATCATATTGTGCATGTTTGCTGGGATTTAAGTAATATAATATTTCATATTTTTCTTTTTCTCCTCAAGGAGACTATACAGGTTTGTTACTGTTGTTAGCTGCCATTGCATACAGGTAAGACTGGCTATAAATACAATAAGAACTCCTGCTGGAATATGACACAATGGAAACTGGGAGAAAACACCATCTATCGTAGTGAAGGGCATGCTCTTCACAGAACTAGGAATGTGCCAATCACATATGCTGGAAATTTGAATCTCATTCATCCTGTAATTTACTTTTGAGACTTCCCTACCTCATAGCATTTTTATTCACCTCTCCAATGGTTACTCTTTTTCCAGAGAATCTGGGAATGTGTGTAGTACCAATTTGTCAATTCCCTCAGCCCCTTCTGTTTGGTTGTAGTTTTCTCTAATCTGAAATTACATACTATTTGACACTTGGTGGGAGGGGCCAGTCCCTAGAGGACACCATGCTTGATATAGCAGAGAGTCAGCAAAAAAGAGGAATGCCCTCAGTGAGGTGGGTTGGCACAGTGGCTGCAACAATGGGCTTAAAAAAGCTATGATTGTGAGGATGGTGTAGGACCAGGGACTGTTTTCTTCCATTGTACATAGGGTTTCTTTGTGTCAAAACCAACTCAATGGCACCTAACAACAACTATAAGTATTAAGATTTTTGGAGATCATTAGATATTTTAATGAACCACAAATTATTTCTTATTCTAATTGTAATAATATTTTACTTGCATATTCAAGCTCCTCAGTATTTTCTAATCATTTTTTTTTTCTCACTCTTTCCATTTCTCTGTCTCTCTTATCTTCAGAAGCACCTTCAATGAAAATCTATATAGGTGGATTAGACAAATTTGGTTCTTTGAGTTGATGGGTATCACTGAGTTGTGTGTTACTCCTTTTGGTTTTTATGATTACTTTAGTGGGAAGCTCTTGGATGTTTACATTAATCATGGCCAATATATTGCAAATTTTCAGCTGTTTTTTTCACATTTTAGCCCATATGAATGACACAACCTACAATTCCATGGTGTCCAACCTTTGCAATTGTGTGTGGTGCTTCTGTCTCTCCCCATTACATGTAATAAAACATTCAATAAGTAAATGGATCACTCAAACATTAACTCAAGGAAGAGGGTTTAATCTCTTAAAAAAAGAGAGTCCAGTAGTAGGGGCCTGATGGTTATCATTGGTTCAGTAGCTCAGCAAAATCCAAGTTAATATATTTGCCAATTCTTGTCCTTAAATTTCTAAAAAATTGAAGCTCAAACAGCAACAAAGAACAGGAAGCAGAAGACGATGGGGGATAAATATTCTCCTCACAGACCTTTCATTTTAAGGAAGCAACAACAGCCTTGACAAGACCCTGGCAGGCTTCTCCAAGCCATTAGTAATAGCGATTCAGCCTTTTCTTTCTTTCTTTCTTTCTTTCTTTCTTTCTTCTTTCTTTCTTTCTTTCTTTCTTTCTTTCTTTCTTTCTTTCTTTCTTTCTTTCTTTCTTTCTTCTTTCTTTCTTTCTTTCTTTCTTTCTTTCTTTCTTCTTTCTTTCTTTCTTTCTTTCTTTCTTCTTCTTTCTTTCTTTCTTTCTTTCTTTCTTCTCTTTCTCTCTTTCTCTCTTTCTCTCTTTCTCTCTTTCTCTCTTTCTCTCTTTCCTCTCTTTCTCTCTTTCTCTCTTTCTCTCTTTCTCTCTTTCTCTCTTTCTCTCTTTCTCTCTTCTTCTCTCTTTCTCTTCTTTCTCTCTTTCTCTCTTTCTCTCTTTCTCTCTTTCTCTCTTTCTCTCTTTCTCTCTTCTTCTCTTCTCTCTTTCTCTCTTCTCTCTTTCTCTCTCTCTCTCTTCTCTCTTCTCTCTCTCTCCTCTCTCTCTCTCTCTCTCTCTCTCTCTCTCTCTCTTCTCTCTCACTCTCTTTTCTCTCCTCTTTCTCTCTCTCTCTCTCTCTCTCTCTCTCTCTCTCTTTCTCTCTCTCTTTCTCTCTCTCTCTCTCTCCTTCCTTCCTTCCTCTCTCTCTTCTTTCTTCCTTCCTTCCTTCCTTCCTTCCTTCCTTCCTTCCTTCCTTCCTTCCTTCCTTCCTTCCTTCCTTCCTTCCTTCCTTCCTTCCTTCCTTCCTTCCTTCCTTCCTTCCTTCCTTCCTTCCTTCCTTTTTCTTTCCTCCCTCCCTCCCTCCCTCCCTCCTTCCTTTCTTTCTCACTCTCTTTCTCTCTTCCTCTCTCTCTTTTCTCTCTCTTTCTCTTTCTCTCTCTCTCCCTCCCTCCCTCCCTCCCTCCCTTCCTTCCTTCTTTCTTTTTTAAATTCAGCTTCTATCTTTATTTTTAAAAGCTGGCTGAAGTTCTCAAGGCATAAATTTACAAATTATTTCTTAAAATGGGAACTTCCTTGTTTATTCGTTTTTAGCATCTTCCTTACTAAAACAAAAAACAAAAACCTTGCCATCTGGTCAATTCTGACTCACAGCAACTCTATAGAAGAGAGTAGAACTGCCCCACAGGGTTTCCAAGGAGCGACTGGTAGATTCCATCTGTAGATCTTTTCGTTAATAGCTGAGATCTTAATCACTGTGCCACCAGAGTTGCTGTTTCTTCCTACTTGATGATTTCTGAGAAGGCCCACAGCACATTTATAACAGATGAGCCCAGTCTGTGTCCTGTATCCACTTTGTGATGATTTCCATTATTTGCTTTGAGCAAATAACACATCAAAAATGAACCCATTAACTTGCTGTGAGTCAATTTGTTAATTCATTTTCTTTATTGAATTTATTTTTCCCCCAGACATTGCCCTAGGCATTCACTATTTTATGAACCCCATTGCCATTTCTCTTCTTTTAATCTCATACTCCTTGTCATCTCAGGGATGACATTAATGAAGCAGCAAACTGACATCAAGAGGTAAATTAGACTAGCTGCTATGACCATGGAAACTGGAGCTAGACCATGATTGAAACTTGGTTCCAATGTTTAAGACCTCTGTGACTTGGATAATTTATTTATCCTTCATGACTTGAACTTAGATAACATATTTACCCTCTCTTTACCTCCACTTTACCATCTAAAATATGTGAATATTAATAGGACCTACCTCACAGAGCTCTTGTGATGATTAAATTAATTAAAACTTGAGGAATGATTATGATACAACTTTCAATAAATGTGAGATATTATTACCTAGTAGTGCTTATGATCATCTTAGCCTTCTAACTGCTTCAACATTTTCAAAATATTTACACTCACATGGCAATATAACATGCACCTTTTTCTTACATTCCAATGAACTATTTTTATTCAAATTTCATTGGCTACACAGGGGGTTTTATTTCATGATCTTGAACCAGGAACATAATTTAGACTCTAGTAGCTCCAATAAAATCGTAGAAATTAAAAAAAATAATGATAATAATAAAAATACATAGAAAAATTTAAGGAGCAACTTGCAGCAAGTATGTCTGGAATGCAAGATAACTGTATCCTTGGCACATGACAGACCTTACCTGAATTAAAAATTCAGCATGGTCCAAACTATGGGATCATCCCATTTTGTTTCTCACAAGCAGGGTGAACAAAAGTCAGTGTAAATATAGTGCATAATAAATGTTGACTAAATGCTAGGAAATACAGACCAATGAAAGAGAGGCAGCAAACTTAACTCATCATAGAATATCCTGTTACACAAGGAAATACACAAAAAACAAGTTTTTCTTCATATAGTATGTATGCAGGTCTGTATTTATCTATTTCATACATTCTTACATTTTACTGTTTGCTAACTTTCTATTTTTACCACACATGAATCTAGATTAAAATACTGTATCTATAAAACAGAACTATCAATACTCCCCATTTCAACAGTGGTCTCTTCACATGGATGACAAAATGAAGACGTGATTAAATACTTTCTTATTTGTTATAGCTGCTGTTATAGCTATTTTTCAGGGCCTTTTTGTTGTTGTTGTTGTTGTTTTGACCTCAGGAGTAGAAATGTTAGTCTTGCATCTCATTCCGTACTCAATTGCCACCACCTGTCTATTTAGGTTTTTTGCATGTTTGTTTTATTTTCCTTTATTATATTTCAATACTGTGTGTTATTCCATTCTTTCCAATCCTCATTCCAAAATATCCTTCTCACCTTCATACATATTCGACTGTGCTTGGCACATGCTCTACTATATCAATATATCCTTGTAAAGTGTAATATTTCATGTGTAATGCTTTACTATGAATGTATATTTATTGTGTTATAAATCTTTTTTGCTATATTATGTCATTGTAAATATTTATAATATATCCATTTCTGACCTTTTTTGTTTTTGTTTATACATCCTTGTCTTAGGCTGGGTTCTCTAGAGAAGCAAAACCAGTAAAGCATATAAATATATATACCACTACCACTGCTGTTGGAGATTTATATCAAGGAAAGAACTCATGTGATAGTAGGGGTTGGAACATCCCAAGTCTTTGGATCAGGATAGAGGCCTTTTCCACCTCATGGAGCCATAGAATCTGGTGAACCCAAGATGAGCAGGTTGGAGAGCAGGGCTCCCACTTACAGGCTGTGAAGGTTGGGGAATCCCCAAGGTCGGCGGGCAAGACCACAAGGTTTCTCCTGCTTCATGTAGCTTCAGGGGCTGGTGAACCCAAGACCGGTAGGTTGGGGAGCAGGAATCTTGCTCTCAGGCAGTGAAGATTGACCAATCCCAAGAAGGGCAGGTAAGCTGCTAGCTCAAGTCCCAAGAACCGGAGGTCAGACAAGAGACAGCTGCTGGATCCAGAACAAGCCAACAACCTTTGCAAGGTGAGCAGGAAGGAAGTAGGCAGGCTGTGGAAGGCAGGGAGATGAAGGATGAGGGGGTGGTGAGCTGCCACAAACCCTACTCCCACCTGTACCACTGAGAAGATTCCATCATGGAGGTGAACACATACCAAATTACAATAGGTAATTGATCACAACATTATACAACTGCCAAAACACTGCAAATCCTGGTCCAGCCAAGTTGACACACAATCTTAACCATCGCAATTCTATATATTAGTACGTATATATATATTTTTTCACTTTTCTATTTTTTAATGGAAGGAGTCTTGGTGGTGGAATATTCAAATACTCAGCTGAAAGGTTGGCAGTTTGAACCCACAAGCCATTCTAAGGAGAAAAGACCTGGCCGTCTGCACCCATAAAGGTTACAGCATTTCTACTCTGTCCTATCAGTCAATATGAGTTGCAATCAATTCTACAGCACCTAACAAAACAAAAAATTCTTTAATGGTAGATATTTTGTTGTCTCCAACAGAACATTGTCTGACTTTCTTGCTTTGGACATTGTCTCAGGCTGGGTTCTCTAGAGAAGCAAAACTAGGAAAGAGTATAAATATATATAGAGATAGAGAGAGAGATTTATATTAAGGAAACTGTTCACAAGATTCTAGAGGCTGGAACATCCCAAGACGGTGGATCAGGATAGAGGCTTCTCCTGATTCACCTAGCTTCAGGGACTGGTGAAACCAAGATCAGCAGGTCGGAGAGCAGGGCTGTTACTCACAGGCTGTGAAGGTCAACGAATCCCAAGATTGGCAGGCAAGACTGCAAGGCTTCTCCTGATTCACATAGCTGCAGGGGCTGGCAAATCCAAGATCAGCAGGTCAGTGAGCAGGACTCTTGCTCACAGGCTGTGAACACAAGATTAGCAGGTAAGCTACTAACTCAAGTCCCAGGAACTGGAGGTCAGACCAACAAGAGGCAGCTGCAGGATCTAAAACAAGCCAAAAGCCTTGGCAAGGTGAGCAGGAAAGAAATAGGTGACGGCGTACAGAGAGATGAAGATTGAGGGGGCCGTGAGCTGCAACAGGCTCCACCTCCACCAGTATCACTCAGCAGATTCCATCATGGGGGTGATCACATACCAAATTTCAACAGCGAAGTGATCACAACATTATACAACTACCAAAACACAAAGAATCATGGCTTAGCCAATTTGGCACACAATCTTAACTATTACAGACATGCCATCAGGAAAGACCAGTTGCTGGAGGAGAACATCATATATGGCGAAGTAGAGGGCCAATGAGAGCAAGGAAAACCCCCCATGAGATGGGTTGACACAGTGGCTGTAGCAATGGACTCAAACATATAAGCGATTTTGAGGATAGCACAGGGCCAGGCAATGTTTTGTTCTGTTTTACATAAGGTTGCCATGAGTTGAAGTCAACTCAATGGCAGATAACAACAACAACCTTTTCAAATGGACTTTTTCACTTCACATGACTTGATTGAGGTCCCGCCATGCTTTTGTGTGCATCAATAATATGTTCCTTCTTATTGCCGAGTATTATTTCAATATGGATTTACTACAGTTTGATTAGGCCTCTTATGTAAAGTTACATAAATAATTAGAAAATGTCTTCTAAACAAGAATAAGTATTGTTTTCTGGAGAGATAAGTATAACAATCTATGAGGCAAAAGCATGAAATTAGGAACCAATATCAATTTGGTAGAAAAAAATAAATTTATCTTAACCTGTGTATATCCACTACCACAGACAAAATCAAGACAAAACCAGATACTGAGCTGATCCTGTTGAATATAATAACTTTATTTTGTTACTGTTTATATCAATATTAGAACATAGTAATAATAAAAATAATAACAAAGTAGACAGACCCTAAGAGTTCATATATGAAAGTAAAGGCCCTGATGATGAAAGAGAAGGATTTCAAGGTTTAGAAAGCAGACATTTGAACAAATTCAGATGACTAAGTACTTCAAGTCATACCACTAAACCAAGCCTTCGTGCAATTAAAATTATCTATTATAGGGCAAAGTATGAGCAATAAAATAGAAATTGTGTGCTTACACACACACACACACACACACACTTTCAAATTCCCCCCCACCCCCGGACTGGGAAAACACCAGATATGTGGAACTCTTCTTGTATCTACCACATTTTCCCTATTCCACTCAGCATATTCACTTTTTGTCTTTTACTTACTTGTTTTTTATATCAATCACATTCTAATATATGACTCTACGGCACCTAACAAAACAAATTTTTTTTTAATGGTAGGTGTTCTGTTGTCTTTAAGAGAACACTGTCCGACTTTCTCACTTTGGACCTGTTGTCAGGAAAGATCAGTTGCTGGAGAAGAACATTATATTTGGTGAAGTAGAGGACTAAAGACAATGAGGGAAGTCCCCCATGAGATGGATTGACACAGTGGCTGCAGCAATGGACTCAAACATATAAATGGCTTTGAGGATTGTGCAGGGCCAGACAACGTTTTGTTCTGTTTTACATAAGGTTGCCCAGCACATTCTAATATATTATGCAATTTCTTAATTACTATGCTTATAATGCATCTCTCCTGCTCCAGCAAGACAACTTTTTTTTTTTTACTCTTTTATTTATGAATCTATTTACAGCTCTTAGTAGAGTGACCAGTGGAATGAGATAGAGAAATATATGTTGAACTTCTCTGCGCTTTTGTGCTAGCTATCCCCTGTGGAGGCACACAGAACAAAGTTTAAAGGCCATAATGTAACGTATATGAATGGTACAGAGGCATGTAGTCAAGATTTGAAGTCCATAATGTAATTTGTAAGAACCATATGAAACATACAGCTGTAGAAAAGACAGTGCATATTTTTTCCATGTCCTATGTAGGCAATGGTAGGTTTTTTGGAGACAATAACAATCTATGAGACAAAATCATTCAATTAGGAACCAATATCAATCTGGTAGGAAAAAAATTTAAAAACCTGGAAACTTCTGTGGCTGACCTCAATAAATTTATCTTAACTGGTGTATCTACTGATACAGACAAAATTGGTTGATTTAGGCAAAACCGGATACCAATCTGATCCTGTTGAATATAATAACCTTATTTGTTACTCTTTATCTTACTATTGCAATATAATAATAATAATAATGACAAAATAAAGAGACACTTCAAATATGAAAGTATTTGATAATAAGATAGAGAGGTTTCAAGGTTTAGAAAGTGGACAGTTGAGAAAATTCAAACGACCGAGTACTTCAAACCATCCCACTGCACTGAGCCTTCTTGCTGTTAGAATTGGCCATCCTTGTGCACATGAGCACATGTGTATGTGCACACACACACACACACTTTCTATAATTTTTTTTCCTACTGGATGAGGAAAATACCCAAGGCTTGAAACTCTTCATCTATCTACTAATATTTCACTATCCCACTCAGCTTATTTACTCTCCTTTTTTTAAAAAAAATCTATCATTCCCTAGCATATTCTAATATGCTATAAAATTTCTTAATTATTATGCTCTAATTTTTTTTTTTAATGCATCTCTCCTTCTCAAGAAAGGCAGCATTTTTTACTGTTTATTAATGTAATTACAGCTCTTAGTAGAATAACTGGTAGAAGGCAATATAGAAATACTTGTTGAACTTATCTGCGCATTTGTGCTTGTTATCCTCTCTGGAGGCACACAGAAAAAAGTTTAAAGCCCATAATGTAATTTATATGAATCATATGTTAGAGTGAACTCTGAGAAAATACATGCATAATTGTTCCAAAGTTGTATGTAAGACGTATTTCATGTCATTATTCCTTAAAGCATAGAACAAGGGATTCAACGTGGGAATAACCAGGGTGTAAAATATGGAAGCCACTTTATCAGTGTCAAAGGAATGACTGGACTTAGGCTGAATGTCCATAAAAATTAAAGTTTTATAGAACACTAACACCACGGTAAGGTGGGATCTACAGGTGGAGAAGGCCTTTGTTCCTGCCATCAGATAATTTCATCCTGAAAATGGCTACAAGAATGAGCAGATAAGAAAGAACAACTATTAGGAATGAAGAAATAAAATCAAGAGCTGCTCAGATGAGAAAGATCAATTCGATTACATGTGTGTTTGAGCAGGACAAAGATAACAAAGGGAGATAGTGACAGTAGAAATGCCTGATAACATTGTAGACACAGAAGGATAAGTTAAAAATCTTTGTGGTGACCAGAAGAGAAACAAATGTGTTGTAGATATAGAGGATTACCACCAGCATACAACATGTCCATTGTGACGTGATGACTGTGTAGAGCAGAGGGCTACGAATGGCCACATAGTGGTAGTACGACATTGCTGACAGAATAAAAAGTACACTAATTATGAACAACATAAAGAAAGCTCGCTGTGTAGCACGTAATAATAGATTATGGTTTCATCCACAACAAAATTTACCAACATTTTGGGTCCCACAGCTGCTGAATAACCAAGATCAGTGACAGCCAGGTGTCTCAGAAAAAAGTACATGGGAGTTTGTAGCTTGGGGTCAGTCTTGGTGAGGATGATGATGCCCAAGTTGCCCACCACTGAAATCAGGTAGATGATGAGGAACAGCCCGAACAATGGAGCCTGCAGCTCTGGGCGGTCTGTGATTCCCATCAGAATGAATTCATTCAGCACTGTTAGATTGTGTTTGTTCATCCAGGTCTACCAGGAAACCCTTTCTGGATAAAGGCATCAACATCATTAATAGCTTTTTCGTAGTGCCTATCATCTGGTAGATTTTTAGCATATTTAAGCCAGTATGAATAATATAAACCCAAACTTTCCAGTTATGATGACTGTAAGTTACCTGACAGACTTTTCTTCACATATGCATCTGTAAATTCCTCTAATGTGACTTAATTTCTCTGACAGGGCTACGATGATGAGTAGGTTGAGTAGCCTGTTATCTTTGTAAATGACCTCGGCCCTTTTCTGCCCCATCCTTGACTCCATGTGCCAGTCTTTTGGATTAAGTACCTTCTACTTTACTTAAAACATTTTAATATATATTTAAGTTTACGTAAAATATGTCCACTCCAGGGGCATTTTCATTAAGTTGTCTGCAAAAAATCAGATATATTTTCTCCTAAAAGAACCTAAGATAGTGAGGAAACTTAAGCAATTTAAGAGAAAGTGAGGTCACTGTCATTGGCTTTACATAATGAAGTTTCATTAAATAACTACATGTGGTTAAAGAGATCCTCTAGTTTTAAGGAAAAATCAGTTAAAATCAGCATATTACTAAAGAGAAGAGACAAAATACACTGATGAGACATACATGGATTGCTAGATTTTATTTTAAATAATTCTGTACATTAAGCACCAGAGGTACTTCTATATACTACTATGAAGTACTTAATGCAGAGACATAAGTATATATAAATTAAAATGTGTACACATATTCCTAATATATCACAGATTAAATATACATGTTTACAAAATAAATATATATATGAAACTCTGGTGGCGTAGTGGTTAAGTGCTATAGTTGCTAACCAAAAGGTTAGCAGTTCGAATCCACCAATCCACCAGGCACTCCTTGGGAACTCTATGGGGCAGTTCTATTCTGTCTTATAGGGTCGCTGTGAGTTGAAATAGACTTGATTTTTATATATATATATATGGAAACCCTTGTGGCTTAGTGGTTAAGTGCAACAGCTGCTAACCAAAGTGTTGGCAGTTCAAATCCTCCAGGAGCTCCTTGGAAACTCTTCAGGGCAGTTCTACTCTGTTCTATAGGGTCGCTATGAGCTGGAATTGACTCGATGTCACTGCGTTATGTTGTTGTTGTTAGGTGCTATTGAGTCGGTTCCGACTCATAGTAACCCTATGCACAACAGAACGAAACACTGCCCAGTCCTGTGCCATCCTTACAATCGTTGTTATGCTTGAGCTCATTGTTGCAGCCACTGTGTCAATCCACCTCATTGAGGATCTTCTTTTTTTCCACTGAACCTGTACTCTGCCAAGCATGATGTCCTTCTCCAGGGACTGATCCCTCCTGACAACATGTTCAAAGTATGTAAGACCCAGTCTCGCCATCCTTGCTTCTAAGGAGCATTCTGGTTGTACTTCTTCTAAGACAGATTTGTTCGTTCTTTGCCAACACCACAATTCAAAGGCTTCAACTCTTCTTCGCTCTTCCTTATTCACTGCCCAGCTTTCACATGCATATGAAGTGATTGAAAATACCATGGCTTGGGTCAGGCACACCTTAGTCTTCAAGGTGACATCTTTGCTCTTCAACACTTTAAAGAGGTCCTTTGCAGCAGATTTACCCAATGCAATGCATCTTTTGACTTCTTGAATGCTACTTCCATGGCCGTTGATTGTGGATCCAAGTAAAATGAAATCCTTGACAATGTCAGTCTTTTCTCCATTAATCATGATGTTGCTTCCAGTTGTGAAGATTTTTATTTTCTTTATGTTGAGATGCGATCCATACTGAAGGTTGTAGTTTTTGATCTTCATTAGTAAGTGCTTCAAGTCCTCTTCACTTTCAGCAAGCAAGGTTGTGTCATCTGCATAACGTAGGCTGTTAATGAGTCTTCCTCCAATCTTGAAGCCCCGTTCTTCTTCATATAGTCCAGCTTCTCGTATTACATTCTCAGCATACAGATTGAATAGGTGTGGTGAAAGAATACAACCCTGATGCACACTTTTCCTGACTTTAAACCAATCAGTATCCCCTTGTTCTGTCCGAACTACTGCTTCTTGATCTATGTAAAGGTTCCTCATGAGCACAATTAAGTGTTCTGGAGTTCCCATTCTTCCCAGTGTTATCCATAGTTTGTTATGATCCACACAGTCAAATGACTTTGCATAATCAATAAAACACAGGTAAACATCTTTCTGGTATTCTCTGTTTTCAGCCAGGATCCATCTGACAACAGCAATGTTATTCCTGGTTCCACGTCCTCTTCTGAAACTGGCCTGAATTTCTGGCAGTTCCCTGTCCATATACTGTTGCAGCTGTTTTTGAATGATCTTCAGCAAAATTTTGCTTGCGTGTGATATTAACGATATTGTTCTATAATTTCCACATTCGGTTGGATCACCTTTCTCGGGAATAGGCATAAATATGGATCTCTTCCAGTCAGTTGTCCAGGAAGCTGTCTTCCATATTTCTTGGCATAGATGAGTGAGCACCTCCAGCGCTGTATCTGTTTGTTGAAACATGGCAGTTGATAGTCCATCAATTCCTGGAGCCTGGTTTTTTGCCAATGCCTTCAGAGCAGATTGGACTTTTTCCTTCAGTACCATTGGTTCCTGATCATATGCCATCTCTTGAAATGGTTGAACATTGACTAATTCTTTTTGGTATAATGACTCTGTGTATTCTTTCCATCTTCTTTTGATGCTTCCTGTGTCGTTTAATATTTTCCCGCATAGAATTCTTCACTATTGCAAGTCAGGGCTTGAATTTTTTCTTCAGTTCTTTCAGCTTGAGAAATGCCGAGCATGTTCTTCCCTTTCGGTTTTCCATCTCCAGCTCTTTGCACATGTCATTATAATACTCTACTTTGTCTTCTCCAGAGGCCCTTTGAAATATTCTGTTCAGTTCTTTTACTTCATCAATTCTTCCTTTTGCTTTAGTTGCTTGATGTTCGAGAGCAAGTTTCAGAGTCTCTTCTGACATCCATCCTTGTCTTTCCTTTCTTTCCTGTCTTTTCAATGACCTCTTGCTTTCTTTGTGCATGATGTCCTTGATGTCATTCCACAACTCATCTGGTCAATGGTCAAATCTGTCTTGAGATGGTCTCTAAATTCAGGTGGGATATACTCAAGATCATTATTTTGGCTCTCGTGGACTTGCTCTGATTTTCTTCAGTTTCAGCTTGAACTTGCATGTGAGCAATTGATGGTCTGTTCCACAGTCGGCCTGTGGCCTTGATCTGACTGATGATATCGAGCTTTTCCATCATCTCTTTCCACAGATGTAGTCAATTTGATTTCTGTGCATTCTATCTGGTGAGGTCCATGTGTATAGTTGCCGTTTATGTTTGTGAAAGAAGGTATTTGCAATGAAGAAGTTGTTGGTCTTGCAAAATCCTATCATTTTATCTCCAGCATTGTTTCTATCACCAAGGCCATGTTTTCCAACTATTGATCCTTCTTCTTTGTTTCCAACTTTCCCATTCCAATAGCCAGTGATTATCAATGTGTCTTGATTGCACGTTCAATACCTTTCAGACTGCAGCAGCTGATAAAAACCTTCTATTTCTTCATCTTTGGCTCTAGTGGTTGGTGCATAAATTTGAATAACGGTCTTATTAACTGGACTTCCTTGCAGGTGTATGGATATTATCCTATCATTGACAGCGTTATACGTTATACTTCAGGATAGATCTTGAAATGTTCTTTTTGATGATTAATGTAACACCATTCCTCTTCCAGTTGTCATTCCCAGCATTGTAGACTTTATGATTGTCCAATTCAAAATGGCCAATACCAGTCCATTTCAGCTCACTAATGCCTAGGATATCGATGTTTATGTGTTCCATTTCATTTTTGGTGATTTCCAATTTTCCTACATTCATACTTCATACATTCCAGGTTCCGATTATTAATGGATGTTTGCAGCTGTTTTTTCTCATTTTGAGTCATGTCACATCAGCAGATGAAGGTCCTGAAAGCTTTACTCCATCCACGTCATTAAGGTCGACTCTACTTTGAGGAGGCAGCTCCTCCCCAGTCATCTTTTGAGTGCCTTCCAACCTGGGGGGCTCATCTCCCAGCACTATATCAGACAATGTTCCACTGCTATTCATAATGTTTTCTCTGGCTAATGCTTTTCAGAAGTAAACTGCTGGGTCCTTCTTCCTAGCCTGTCTTATTCTGGAAGCTCCGCTGAAACCTGTCCTCCATGGGTGACCTTGCTTGTATCTGAATACCAGTGACATAGCTTCCGCAACACAGCAACAAGCAAGCCCCCACAGTACAACGAACTGACAGACACATGGGGGACATAGTATCTATAAAACAGAATTATCTGTTCAAATGGATGACAAAATGAAGAAGTGCTTAAACATTTTCTTATTGCATTATTTACAAGATTTAAATAGAATAAAAGTAATGCATTTTGCATATGTGAGATATCACTTCTTTGCTGTTGTTATTGTTGCTGTTATTGCTGTTGTCAGGGTTTTTTTTTCTTTTTGAGCTCAGGAACATAAATGTTACACTTGCTTCTGACTTCATAAGCAATTGCCATAACCTGTCTGTTTAGGTTTTTGCTTGTTTGTTTTATTTTCCTTTATTATATTTCAAAATTTTATGTTTTCCCATTCTGTTCAATCCTCATTCTAAAAGTGTCTTTCTCTCCTTTATACATATCCTGCTGTGCTTGACATATGCTATACCATATTAATATATCCTTGTAAAGTGTGATATTTTGCGTGTAATATTTTAATATGAATATATATTTTTTGTGCTATAAATATTTTTGATGGATTTGTCATTGCAATGTAATGCAACCATTTCTTAATTTTTTTTCTTATTTGTCCTATATAATGGAATGTATATAATGTAAGGAATACACAGAGTCACTACATCAAAAATAATTCCTCAACGTTCAACCATTTCAGGAGGTAGCATATGATTGGAAACCAGTGGTACTGAAGGAAGAAGTCCAAGCTGTCCAGAAGGCATTGGCAAAAAACAACACTCCAGGAATTGACAGAATACCAGTTGAGATGTTTCAACAAATGCATGCAGAGCTGGAAGTGCCCAGTGGACTATGCCAACAAATTAAGAAGAGAGCTACCTGGCCAACCAATTGGAAGGCATTCATATTTATGCCTATTCCCAAGAAAGCTCATCCAACTGAATGTGCAAATTATTGAACAATATCATTAATATCATATGCAAATAAAATTTTGGTAAATATCGTTCAAAAGTGGCTGCAGCAATACATGAACAGGAAATTGCCGATGGTTGAAAACATCCTCATATGCATGCCAAAGCTGGACAATGAGCAAAGAAGACTGGAGAAGAATTGACGTCTTTGAATTGTGGTGTTGGGAAGAATATTGACTATGCCACAGGCTGTCATAAGAAAGAACAAATCTGTCCTGGAAGAAGTACAACTAGAATATTCCTTAGAAGCCTGGATGGCAAGACTACTTCTCACATACTTTGGGCATGTTATCAGGAGGGATCAGTCCCTGGAGAGGAACATCATGCTTGGTAAAATAGAGGGCCAGGAAAAAAAGAGGAAGATCCTCAACAAGATGAATTGACACAGTGGCTGCAAAAATGGGCTCATGCATAACAATGATTGTGAGAATGACACAGGACCAGGCAGTGTTTTCTTCTGTTGTACACGGGGTCCTTATGAGTCAGAACTGACTCAGTGGCACCTGACAACAACATATACATATGTACTTTTTTTCTTTCAATTTTTCTATTTTTTAACGGAAGGAGCACTGGTGGTACAAACACTCATCACTAACTAAACAGTTGGCAGTGTGAACCTCCAAGCCATTCTGGGAAGAAAAGGCATTGCTATCTGTACACATAGAGATTACAGCCTAAGCAACTCTATGGGGCATTTCTACTCTGCCCTATAACCCACTGCTATTGAGTCAATTCTGACTCATAGTGACCTTATAGGACAGAGTAGAGCTGCCCCACAGGGTTTCCAAGGAGCGCCTGTTGGATTGGAACTGCCAACCTTTTGGTTAGCAGCTGTAGCACTTAACCACTCTGCCACTAGGTTGTTATAAGTCAGAATCAACTTGACAGCACCTAAAAAAACAAAAATTATTTAAAGGTAGGTATTTTGTTGTTTCCAACAGAACATTGTCTGACTTTTTTCTTGGACTCGTCATCAGAAAAGATTGGTTGTCAGAGAAAATCATATTTGGTGAAGTAGAGTGCCAGTGAGAATGAGGGGGCCCTCCAAGACATGGACTAACACATTGGTTGCAACAATGGACTTTGATATGTGAATGGTTTTGAGGATAACACATGGCCAGGAAAGGTTTTGTTCTGTCGTTCATGAGGTCGCCCTAAGTTGGAGTCAACTCAGTGGCAGAAAAACAACCTTTTGAGACGGAATGTTTTCACTTCACATGACTCTGTTTAGGTTTATGCGGTGGTATTTGTGGTCCATTAGACCTTTGGACTAATCTTTCTCTTGTGTCTTTGCTCTTCTTCATTCTTTTCTCCAGCCAGGATAGATTCAGTAGATGTATATTGGATGGTCTCTCACAGGCTTTTAAGACCCTAGTCTCTACTCACCACAGCTGAATGTAGAAAATTTCTTTACAGACTATGTTGTCCCAATTGAGCTAGATGCCCCATGAGGTCATGGTGCCTAGCTCTTAGCCCGGTATTTCAGTCTCCCAGGGTGTTTGGATGTGTCTGTGAAGCTTCTATGACTTTACCTTAGTCAAGTGGTGAGAACTTCCCCAGTATGGTGTATTGTCTTGTTGTTGTTGTTCTTAGGTGCCCTTGAGTCAGTTCCGACTGACAGTGACCCTATGCACAACAGAACGAAACACTGCCCGGCCCTGTGCCATCCTCACAATCATTGTTATGCTTGAGCTCATTGTTGCAGCCACTGTGCCAATCCACCTCATTGAGGGTCTTCCTCTTTTCCGCTGACCCTGTACTCTGCCAAGCATGATGTCCTTCACCAGGGACTGATCCCTCCTGACAACATGTTCGAAGTATGTAAGACGCAGTCTCATCATCCTTGCTTCTAAGGAGCATTCTGGTTGTACTTCTTCCAAAACAGATTTGTTCATTATTTTGGCAGTCCATAGCCTATTCAATATTCTTTGCCAACACAAAAAATTCAAAGGCATCAATTCTTCTTCGGTCTTCCTTATTCATTGTCCAGCTTTCACATGCATATGATGTGATTGAAAATACCATGGCTTGGGTCAGGTGCACCTTAGTCTTCAGGGTAACATCTTTGCTCTTTAACACGTTGAAGAGGTCCTTTGCAGCAGGTTTGCCCAATGCAATGCATCTTTTGATTTCTTGACTGCTGCTTCCATGGCTGTTGATTATGGATCCAAGTAAAATGAAATCCTTGACAACTTCAATCTTTCTCTGTTTATCATGGTGTTGCTCATTGGTCTAATTGTGAGGATTTTTGTTTTCTTTATGTTGAGGTGTAATCCATACTGAAGGCTGTGGTCTTTGATATTCATTAGTAAGTGCTTCAAGTCCTTTTCACTTTCAGTGAGCAAGGTTGTGTTATCTGCATAACGCAGGTTGTTAATGAGTCTTCCTCCAATCCTGATGCCACGTTCTTCTTCATATAGCCCAGCTTCTCGTATTACTTGTTCAGCATACAGATTGAATAGGGATGTTGTCAGAATACAACCCTGATGCACACCTTTCCTGACTTTAAACCAATCAGTATCCCCTTGTTCTGTCCGAAAAACTGCCTCTTGATCTATGTAAAGGTTCCTCATGAGCACAATTAAGTGTTCTGGAATTCCCATTCTTCCCAGTGTTATCCATAGTTTGTTATGACCCACACAGTCAAATGCCTTTGCATAATCAATAAAACACAGGTAAACATCCTTCTGGTATTCTTTGCTTTCAGCCAGGCTCCATCTGACATCAGCAGTGATATCCCTGGTTCCACACCCTCTTCTGAAACTGGCCTGAATTTCTGGTAGCTCCCTGTCTGTATACTGCTGCAGCTGTTTTTAAATGATCTTTAGCAAAATTTTGCTTGTGTGTGATCTTAATGATATTGTTCTATAATTTCCACATTCGGTTGGATCACCTTTCTTGGGAATAGCCATAAATATGGATCCCTTCATTTGGCCAGGAAGCTGTCTTCCATATTTCTTGGGATAGATGAGTGAGCACCTTCAGCGCTGCATCTGTTTGTTGAAAAGTCTCAATTGATATTCCATCAATTCCTGGAGCCTTGTTTTTTGCCATTGCCTTCAGAGCAGCTTGGACTTCTTCCTTCAGTACCATCGGTTCCTGATCATATGCCACCTCTTGAAATGGTTGAATATCGACCAATTCTTTTTGGTATAATGACTCCATGTATTCCTTCCCTCTTCTTTTGATGCTTCCTGTGTTGTTTAATATTCTCCCCGTGGAATCCTTCGCTATTGCAACTTGCGGCTTGAATTTTTTCTTCAGTTCTTTTAGCTTGAGAAACATCGATCATGTTCTTCCCTTTCAATTTTCCATCTCCAGCTCTTTGCACATGTCATTACAATTCTTTACTTTGTCTTCTCCAGAGGCCCTTTGAAATCTTCTGTTCAGTTCTTTTACTTCATCAATTCTTCCTTTTGCTTTAGCTGCTCGATGCTCAAGAGTAAGTGTCTGTCAGTCAGTGTACTGTCTTACACTTCGCCAAAGTTACCACTTATCTACTAATTTGTGTAAAGGTTATTGTATGAACATAGGTTTTATTTTCTGGGAGAAATGTCTAAGTGTGGTTAGTTTTAATTTTGACAAAGTCCAATTTACCAATTTGTACTTTTTATTGATATATTTGCATGTACCAGTAATTCAGTATTTTTAAAGGTTGAGTGTTATTCATTTTCTTGGTTATACCACAATTTATTTTTTCATCTTCAAGTAGATGAACAGGTCGGGTGATTCTAGTTTTTGAGTGTTAAAAATAAACTTACATTCGTATACATGGGTTTATAAGGGAAAATATCATTTCTCTTGGGTAAATATGAGTAAAATGGTTAAATTTTATGGTAAAACTATGTTCAGCTTCTTTAAGACTCTGATGCTTAAAACAAATTATTATTTTTTTAAATAATTTTTATTGTGCTTTAAGTGAAAGTTTAAAAATCAAGCCAGTCTCTCACACAAAAACCCATATACACCTTGCTACACACTCCCAATTACTCTCACCCGAATGAGACAGCACACTCTCTCTCTCCACTCTCTCTTTTCGTGTCCATTTCGCCAGCTTCTAACCCTCTCCACCCTCTCATCTCCCCTCCAGGCAGGAAATGACAACATAGTCTCAAGTGTCCACCTAATCCAGGAAGCTCACTCCTCACCAGCAACCCTCTCCAACCCATTGTCCAGTCCAATCCATGTCTGAAGAGTTGGCTTCAGGAATGGTTCCTGTCCTGGGCAACAGAAGGTCTGGGGGCCATGACCACCGGGGTCCTTCCAGTCTCAATCAGACCATTAAGTCTGGTCTTATGAGAATTTAGGGTCTGCATCCCACTGCTCTCCTGCTCCCTCAGGGGTTCTCTGTTGTGTTCCCTGTCAGGGCAGTCATCGGTTGTGGCCAGTCACCATCAAGTTCTTCTGGTCTCAGGATGATGTAGTCACTGGTTCATGTGGCCCTTTCTGTCTCTTGGGCTTATAACGACCTTGTGTCCTTGGTGTTCTTCATTCTCCATTGATCCAGGTGGGTTGAGACCAATTGATGCATCTTAGATGGCTGCTTGCTAGCATTTAAGACCCCAGACACCACTCTTCAAAGTGGGATGTAGAATGTTTTCTTAATAGCTTTTATTATGCCAATTGACTTAGATGTCTCCTGAAACCATGGTCCCCAGACCCCTGCCCCTGTTACGCTGACCTTCGAAGGATTCTGATTATTCAGGGAATTTCTTTGGTTTAGTCCAATTATGCTGACTTCCCCTGTATTGTGTGCTGTCTTTCCCTTCACCTAAAGTAGTTCTTATCTACTATCTAATAAGTGAATGCTCCCTCCGACTCTCCCTCCCTCCCCCCTCTCGTAACCACGAAAGAATGTTTTCTTCTCAGTTGAAACTATCTCTCAAGTTCTTATAATAGTGGTCTTATGCAATATTTGCCCTTTTGCAACTGAATAATTTCACTCAGCATGATGCCTTCCAGGTTCCTCCATGTTATGAAATGTTTCACAGATTCCTCACTGTTCTTTATCGATGCGTAATATTCCATTGCATAAATATGCCATAATTTATTTACCCATTCATCCATTGATGGACACCTTGGTTGCTTCCAGCTTTTTGCTACTGTAAACAGGGCTGCAATAAACAAGGGTGTGCATATATCTGTTCATGTAAAGGCTCTTATTTCTCTAGGAAGTATTCCAAGGAGAGGGATTGCTGGATCGTATGGTAGTTCTATTTCTAGTTTTTTAAAGAAGCACCAAATCGATTTCCAAAGTGGTTGTGCCATTTTACATTCCCACCAGCAGTGTATAAGTGTTCCAGTCTCTCCACAACCTCTCCAACATTTATTGTTTTGTGTTTTTGTATTAATGCCAGCCTTGTTGGAGTGAGATGAAATCTCATTGTAGTTTTGATCTGCATTTCTCTCAAGGCTAATGATGGTGAGCATTTCCTCATGCATATGTTAGCTACCCGAATGTCTTCTTTAGTGAAGTGCCTGTTCATAGCTTTTGCCCGTTTTTTAATTGGGTTGTCTTTTTACAGTTGAGTTTTTGCGGTATCACGTAGATTTTAGAGATCAGGCGCTGATCAGAAATGTCGTAGCTAAAAACTTTTTCCCAGTCTGTAGGTAACCTTTGTACTCTTTTGGTGAAGTCTTTGGATGAGCATAGGTGTTTGATTTTTAGGGGCTCCCAGTTATCTAGTTTTTCTTCTGCATTCTTAGTAATGTTTTGTATACTGTTTATGTCATGTACTAGGGCTCCTAACGTTGTCCCTATTTTTACAACCATGATCCTTATCGTTTTAGATTTTATATTTAGGTCTTTGATCCATTTTGAGTTAGTTTTTGTGCATGGAGTGAGGTATGGGTCTTGTTTCATTTTTTTGCAGATGGATATCCAGTTATGCCAGCACCATTTGTTAAAAAGACTGTCTTTTCCCCATCTAACTGTTTTGGGGCCTTTGTCAAATATCAACTGCTCATATGTGGATGGATTTATGTCTGGATCCTAAATTCTGTTCCATTGGCCCATGTATCTGTTGTTGTACCAGTACCAGGCTGTTTTGACTACTGTGGTGGCATAATAGGTTCTAAAATCAGGTAAAGTAAGGCCTCCCACTTTTCCTTCTTTTTCAGTAATGCCTTATTTATCCGGGGTCTCTTTCCCTTCCATATGAAATAGGTGATTTGTTTCTCCATCTTATTAAAGAAGGCCCTTGGAATTTGGATCAGAATTGCATTAAATGTATAGACTCCTTTTGGTAGAATGGACATTTTTATAATGTTAAGTCTTCCTATCCACGAGCAAGGTATGTTCTACTACTTATGTAAGTCTCTTTTGGTTTCTGGCAGAAGCGTGCTGTAATTTTCTTTGTATAAATCTTTTACATCTCTGGTAAGATTTATTCCTAAGTATTTTATCTTCTTGGGGGCTACTGTAAATGGCATTGTTTTGGTGATTTCCTCCTCAGTGTTCTTTTTGTTAGTGTAGAGGAATCCAGCTGATTTTTGTATGTTTATCTTGCATCCCGATACTCTGTGAACTCTTCTATTAGTTTCAGTAGTTTTCTGGATGATTCCTTAGGGTTTTCTGTGTATAAGATCATGTCGTCTGCAAATAGAGTTACTTTTACTTCTTCCTTCCCAATCTGAATGCCCTCTATTTCTTTATCTAGCTTAATTGCTCTGGCTAGGACTTCCAGCCCAATGTTGGATAATAGTGGTGATAAAGGGCAACCTTGTCTGGTTCCCTATCTCAATGGGAATGTTTTCAGGCTTTCTCCATTTAGGGTGATGTTGGCTGTTGGCTTTGTATAAATGTCCTTTATTATGTTGAGGAATTTTCCTTTCATTCCTATTTTGTTGAGAGGTTTTATCATGAATGAGTGTTGAACATTGCCAAATGCCTTTTCTGCATCAGTTGATAAAATCTTATGGTTCTTGTCTTTTGTTTTATTTATGTGATAGATTACATTAATTGTTTTTCTAATGTTGAACCATCCCTGTATACCTGGTATGAATCCCACTTGGTCATGGTGATTTTTTTTTTTTTTTTTTGATATGTTCTTGAATTGTGTTGGCTAGAATTTTGTTGTGGATTTTTGCATCTACATTTATGAGGATATAGTTTTATAATTTTCTTTTCTTGTGGTGCCTTTACCTCGTTTTGGTATCAGGGCAATGGTGGCTTCATAGAATGAGTTTGGGAGTATTCCATCCTTTCCTATGCTCTGAAATACCTTTAGCAGTAGTGGTGTTAACTCTTCTCTGAATGTTTGGTAGAACTCTGCAGTGAAGCTGTCCGGACCAGGGTTTTTTTTTGCTGGGAATTTTTTGATTACCTTTTCTATCTCTTTTTTTGTTATGGGTTTATTTAGTTGTTGTACCTCTGTTTGTGTTAGTTTAGGTCGGTAGTGTGTTCTAGAAATTCATCCATTTCTTCTAGGTTTTAAAATTTGTTTGAGTATAGTGTCTCATAGTAATCTGATATGATTCTTTTAATTTCAGTTCGGTCTGTTGTAATATCACCCATCTCTTTTCTTATTTGGGTTACTTGCTTCTTATTCTGTTTTCCTTTTGTCAGTTTGGCCAGTGGTTTAACAATTTGGTTGATTTTTTCAAAAAACCAGCTTTTTGTCTTGTTAATTCTTTCAACTGTTTTTTTTGTTGTTGTTGTTGTTTTCTATTTCATTTACTTCAGCTCTAACTTTTATTATTTGTTTTCTTCTGGTGCCTGTGGGTTTCTTTTGTTGCTCTCTTTCTATTTGTTCAAGTTGTAGGGATAATTCTTTGATTTTGGCCCTTTCTTCTTTTCGGGTGTGTGCATTTATTGATATAAATTGACCGCTGAGCACCACTTTTGCTATGTCCCAAGGATTCTGACAGGAAGTGTTTTCATCCTCATTGAATTCTATGAATTTCTTTATTCCATCCTTGATGTCTTCTACAATCCAGCCTTTTTGAGCAGGGTATACTTCAGTTTCCAAGTGTTTGATTTCTTTTCCCTGTTTTTCCTGTTATTCATTTCCACTTTTATGGCCTTATGGTCAGAGAAGTTGCTTTGTAATATTTCAGTGTTTTGGATTCTGCTAAGGCTTGCTTTTTGACTTAAAATGTGGTCTATTCTAGAGAATGTTCCATGTGCACTAGAAAAGAAAGTACACTTGGTTGCTGTTGGGTGGAGTGTTCTGTATATGTCCACAAGGTCAAGTTGGTTGATTGTGGCATTTAGATCTTCCGTGTCTTTATTGAGCTTCTTTCTGGGTGTCCTGTCCTTCACCGAAAGTGGTGTGTTGAAGTCTCCTACTATTATTGTTGAGCTGTCTATCTCAACTTTTCAGTGCTGATAGAGTTTTTTTAATGTGTCTTGCAGCCCTGTCATTGGGTGCATAAATATTTAATATGGTTATATCTTCTTGGTGTATTGTCCTTTTAATCATTATACAGTGTCCTTCCTTATCCTTTCTGATGGATTTAACTTTAAAGTCTATTTTGTCAGAAATTAATATTGCTACTCCTGCTCTTTTCTGATTGTTGTTTGCTTGATATATTTTTTTCCATTCTTGAGTTTTAGTTTGTTTTTGTCTCTAAGTCTAAGGTGTGTCTCTTGTAGACAGCATATAGATGGATCTTGTTTTTTAATCCATTCTGCCACTCTCTGTCTCTTTTTTGGTGCATTTAGTCCATTTACATTCAGGGTAATTATGCATAGGTATGAATTTAGTGCTATCATCTTGATGTCTTTTTTTGTGTGTTGACAGTTTCTTTTTCCCACTTAATTGTATGTGCTGATTAGATTTTCTTTGTATATTGTCCTTTCCTCATATTTGTTGTCATTGATTTTGTTTCTGCTGAGTCTGTATTTTTCCCTCGTGTTTTATTTTGATGAGTTGGATAGTTTGTCTCCTTTGTGCTTACCTTATTATTTACCCCTATTTTTCTAAATTTAAAACTAACTCTTATTTCTTTGTATTGCTGTATCCTCCTCTCCTTTGGAAAGTGTATGGTTACATTTCTTAGTCCCTCTTTATTATTTTAATGTTGTCTTCTTTTCTATAATAACATTGCCATTACCCTGTTTTGGGCTTTTTTTGTTGTTGTTATAATCTTGCTTTGTTTTTTTTGGATTTCCCTGTCTGGGTTGACTTCTGGCTGTTCTGCCCAGTGTTCTAGTCTTGGGATGATACCTGATATTATTGATTTTCTAACCAAAGAACTCCCTTTAGTATTTCTTGTAGTTTTGGTTTGTTTTTTATGATTTCCCTCAACTTGTATTTATCTGGAAATGTCTTAATTTCACCTTCATATTTAAGAGACAGTTTTGATGGATATATGAATCTTGGCAGACATTGTTTTTCCTTCAATTCTTTAAATATGTCATTCCGTTGCCTTCTTGCCTGCATGGTTTCTGCTGAGTAGTCCGACCTTATTCTTATTGGTGCTTCTTTGTAGGTGACTTTTTGTTTATCCCTTGCTGCTCTTATAATTCTCTCTTTATCTTTAGTTTTGGCAAGCTTAATTATAATATGTCTTGGTGACTTTCTTTTAAGATCTACCTCATGTGGAGTTCAATGAGCATCTTGGATAGAAATCTTCTCATCTTTCACAATATCAGAGAATTTTCTGCCAACAAATCTTCAACAATTTTCTCTGTATTTTCTGTTATCCCTCCCTCTTCTGGTACTCCAATCACTTGTAGGTTATTTCTCTTGATAGAGTCCCACATGAGTCTTAAGGTTTCTTCATTTTTTAAAATTCTTCTATCTGATTTTTCTTCAAATATATAGTGCCAAGTGATTTATTTTCAAGTTCAGAAATTCTAGCTTTTACTTGCTCAATTCTGCTCCTCTGACTTTCTATTGAGTTATCTAATTTTGTAATTTTATTGTTAATCTTCTGAATTTCTGCTTGCTGTCTATGGATTTTTCCAGCTTATTAAACTTTTCATTATGTTCCTGAATAATCTTTCTAATTTCTTCAATTGCTTTATCTGTGTGTTCCTTGGCTTGTTCTGTGTATTGCCTCATTTCCTTCCTGATGTCTTGAAGTGATCTGTATATTAAACTTTTATATTCTGCATCTATTAATTCCAGGAATGCACTTTCGTCTAGAAGACCCCTGGATTCTTTGTTTTGAGAGCCTGTTGAGGTGATCATGGTCTGTTTCTTTATGTGACTTGATATTGATTGTTGCCTCCTAGCCATCTATAAGTTATTATATTAGTTTAGGCTTGCTTACTGTGTCGTAGCTGCTTGTTTTGTTTTGTTTTGGTATACCCCTATGGGTTGCTTGAGGAGCTATCTTGATTTTTTTCTCCTTTGGAGCTCTGGTGTCCAGTTCCCAGCTGGCTAGAGCTGTTATCAGGTATATCAGTCTAGGAGTCCATTCAGTTTTCTTGTATGAATTCAGCTTAGGTTTCCAGGTAGCTGATATCAAGTGTGTGGTACAGGCTCTGTCCTACAGTCTTATAGGGGCAGGGGTGATTGGCATATATACTGGTATGTGATTGCAGCAGGGGGTCACACTCTGAACAAGGCAGGGGGCTGAGAACCAACTCCCAAGTGTCTCTGAGGAATACACATCTCTGTTCCCTAGAGCTTGCTGGTGGATGTGTTCTACAGAGGGACCATGGGCACCCAATGTTTTTGGTTGTAAGTATTGGGAGTTACCAGTTATCTTTGGACCCCTGTCATGGGTCTCTGGGTAACCTGTGTGGGCTACCAGTCCTTAGGCCCCTGTTTTGGGTAGGTGAAGACCTTGTTTAATAGGCAAAGCAATGTCAAACGTCACATACCCAACTCTCCACTGCTCAGCTGAAATGGTTGGAGTTTGCCAACAAAGGCCTCTTCTGAAATAGGCCCACACAGGTCCATGCAGAAGGAAAAGGTGCTCAAGGGCCACGGATGGTTTATGCCTGGGTAGGAGCCACTTCTGTCCAGAGCTCCCCTGGTTAATAAAAAGAAAAAAAAAAATTAATGAAGCTAGCAAATTATCTCCCCCCCCCCCCGTTGCAAATGTTTTCCTTCCTCAATGCTGGGAGGATGGCTCTAGGTGCTCACCAGGTTCTATCTCTGGCCCAGGGATTCAGCCGCTGAAGCCGGCTTCAGGGTGGGGGGGGGGCACAATAAAGTATACACAAGTACTTGGCTTTTGCCAACAATGCTGTTCTCCTCAAGTTTGGAGGTATGAGTGGGCTGTGTGCCTGGCTGCTTCTCCCTGAGGAAACTGGAGCCGAACACTAGTACCAGCCTGCCACTGCCACCACTGCTTACCACTCCAGGAATGGTGCCTGAGGGCCCCCCATGATTCAGGTCCAGTAAGCCCTCTCTACTTATGAACTGCCTCTTCCTCCCCCTGCCCCTCAGTTCATTGTCTAAGCTTACCTTTGATGCTCAGGGCTCCCAGCTTGTCACAAATATACTCGTTCCACTTGTTTTTTTGGGTCTTTGTTGTAAAGAGTGTTCGATGGATGCATCTGTCTATTCCACCATCTTGGCTCCACCTCAAAACAAATTATTTTTTAAAGTATCTACATCATTTTAATTTTCCAGTACCAGAATGTTCCAGTTCCTCCTCATACTTACCAAATACCTGATATTCTAATAGATGTACAGACTTATGTGATTAATGTCTTAACTTGAAATTCATTAATGAATAATGAGCTGAACATTTTTTATGTGCTTATATGCCAGCTGAGTATGTTCTTTAGATAAGTTATTGTTCATTTTTATGAGCATATTTATGCACTACTTCTTTTCTTTTCCCTTTTTTCTGTTCTTTCTTTTATCTTTCCTTCTTTTGGGGTTTTGAGATCTCTGTATATGTTATGGACACAAGTCATTTATAAGATGTATTATTTGAAAATATTATCTCTCAGAACATAACTTTGTTTTCATACAAGTGTCTTTTGAAGAGCAGACATTTTAGTATTTGGTGGGGCCAAACTTTTCATGGGTTTTGCTTTTGGTGTTATTTCTGTGAAATCTTCATATGTATATATAGAGTCAATGTAAGCTCACTTAAAATCAAAACGGGCTTTTTTTTTTTTTTAAATAAACTAATAAGTTGAAAGTAATTCCACAAATAAATGCTAAGTTAGGTTTTTAGTTCTGTAATTGTATTGAAGGTTCTTTTAGATTTTTTGCATAAAAAATCATGTCATCTATCAATAGAAAAAAGCTTTCCTTCTTCCTTTCCAATCTGGATGCTTTCCCTTTATTTAGTTTTTATTGCCTTATTGTATTGGTGAGTGTACAGTAAAATGTTGAATAAATTTGGCAAGAGTAGATTTAATTGCTTTGTTCCAGGTCTTACTGAGAATGTATTCAGTCTCTCATACCATGTATGATGGTAGCTGTAGGTTATTCATGGGTGCCTTTTATCAATTTGAGAAAGTTTCATTTTAATACTAGTTTGCTCAAAGTTTTATCACAATTATTGGGACTTCTAAAATATTTTTCTGAATCTATTAATATGACATATGTCATTTCTAATATGTTATTATGGTGAATGTCACTAATTGATTTTTTAATGTAAAACTAACCATTTATTTCTGGAGCACATCTAATTTGGTGTATTATTGTCTTCACGGAAACCCGGGTGGCTTAGTGTTTAAGAGCTATGTCTGCTAACCTAAATTTGGACAGTTCGAATCCACCAGGTACTCCTAGAAACTCTATGGGCAGTTCTACTCTGACCTATAAGATCGCTATGAGTCGGCATTGACTTGATGGCAATGGCAATGGGTTTATTGTCTTCACATATTGCCAGATCGAATTTCTTTAATTTTTCTTTAGATTTTACACATACGGGTCTGTTGTTTTCTTTCCTTTTAATGCTTCGTCTGAGATTGATATCAGGGTAAAGCTATCCTCATATTGAAAACGGGAATATACTCTCCTCTTCAGTGTTGTGAAAGAGTTTGTGGAGAACTGGTTAATTCTTTTTCCCTAAACGATTAATAGAATTTCCCAGTAGAGCCATTTGGCCCTTATTACGAATGAGAAGCATTTTAAATTTAAGTTTCCATTTTGATATCCTCTTTATCAATGATTTTTTTTTTTTCTCATGTCTTTTCTTGCATGGTCCTCACCTAAAACTCTGTTTGGATTTGTTTTTATAGACAACCTTAGTGTATGTAAAATTTATCTTTTCTCATTACAAATTTTTTGAAAGTTAAAATAAGAAAATATGCATGGAAAATTTGGAGGGAATATGGAGCAACTATGTTCAGAAACTGTGGCAAATATATAATACACTGCGTATCACACCTCACTCACTAGAAACACAGCATAGTCCAAACCGTGGGTTATCTACTTTTGCTTCTTCCAAGTAGAATAATTGAAATGATGAATTAAAAAAATAGATCCTTCTCAAAATATAGTGTGCAATCATATTACCCAAATTTAAGAAATTTTAGGGGGAAAAGAAAACACAAGACAAAAGACCTAACCCATCATAAAATAGACCTTTTATGTAACGATACATAAACAATTAGAAAATGACTTCTAAACAAGAGTAACTTGTTTTTCTAGAGAGATAAGGATAACAATCTACGAGACAAAAGCATACAGTTAGGAATCAATATCAATTTGGTAGAGAAAAAACTTGGAAACTTCTATGACTGACTTCAACAAATTTATCTTAACTGTAACTGATACATCCACTGATACAGACAAAATGGGCTGATTTAGACAAAACTGGATACACAGCTAATCCTGTTGAATGTAATAACTGTATTTTGTTACTGTTTTTTATTAAGATTACAATATAATAATAAAAATAATAACAACATAAATAGACTCTAAGGGCTCATATATGAAAGTAAAGGCACTGATGATGAAAGGGAGGGTTCTCAAGGTTTAGAAAGTGGACATTTGAGTAGATTCAGACGATTGGGTACTTCAAATCATCCTACCATACCGAGCTTTCTTCCAATCAGAATAAGCCACCTCAGGGCAGATTTAAAAAAAAAAAAAATTGCCATCCAGTTGATTCCGACTCATGGCAACACTATAGCACAGAGCAGAACTGCCCCATAGAGTTTCAAAAGGAAAGCCTAGTGAATTCAAACTGCCCATCTTTTGGTTAGCAGCCGTAGCTCTTAACCACTACATCACCTGGGCTTCCAATGAAAGTTTAGTGCATAATATTGACCAATGCATTGGAAAGCCAAACAAATGAAAGAGAAGCAGCAAACTTAACTCATCATAGAATGTTCTGTTCCCTAAAGAAATACACACACACACACACAAACTGAACATTTTAAAATTTTTTTTCATAAAGATAAAAAAAGGAAGAAAAAATATAATTATTAAATAAGAAAAACCAGTGGGCAAGAATTCCAAACCTGGGAGCCTCTATGGTCAGCCTCAATAAATTTATCTTTATTGGTGTATATTCTGATCTAGGTAAAATGGCTTGATTAAAACAATGTCAGATGCAGAGTTGAATTGGTGAATTGCTAAATTGCAAGATATCTTGAATTAACAGATTTACATGTGAGAGTAAATGCATTAATGAGTAAAGAGTGAAGCTTCAAGCTCTGGAATGGGGGCATTTAAGCAAATTCAGGTAACTGAGTTCTTCAGATCATCACATACACTTACACTGCTTGCAACCTGGTTTGAATCTAATAGCCCCTCTTAGAAGACGGTGAAGACTAAAACAGAAGGCAAGGGGTATACAAATACACAAACACAAGTGATGACACTGCAAAATTTATTCTAAGAGTTGAAATAACACCTGAATCATTGTAACACCACTTTTGTGCCTAGTGCTTTTTCCCACTCCAACTCAACGTACCCACCCACTCTTTTTGCCTGATTTCATGGTTCCCAACACATTTTCGAAAAAGCTAATCAACCCACTGTCAACGAATTGATTCCAACTCGTACCAACCCTACAAGCCAGAGTAGAACTCCCCACAGGGTTTCCAAGGCTGTAAATCTTTATGGAAGCAGACTGCCACCTCTTTCTCCCACAGGTGGGTTTGGAACTCCGACCTTTTGGTTAGCAGCTGAGCACTTTAAACCCTGTGCAACATGGCTCCAACACATTCTTCTGTACTATAAAATTGACTTATTATGTTTGTGATCCCCCTCTCCTTTTCAAAGAAGGCAAAGGATTTTACTCTTTTGTTCATCAATGCATTTACAGCTCTTAGAAGAGTAACTGGCACATAGAAGACAATTTATAAATAGATGTTGCATGTATTTGTGCTTTCTATTCCCATTGGAGGCATACAGACAAGGTTTGAAGTCTATGATGTAATTTATAGGAACCATATGGTTCATCACACTTTAGAAAAGATATTGCTTATTTTTTTCCGTGTCCTATGTAGGGCGAACTTTACATCTTTATTCCTCAAGCTATAAATTAGGGGATTCAACATAGGGATAATCAGCGTGTAAAATATGGAAGCCATTTTATCAGTGCCAAAGGAGTGACTGGTCTTGGGCTGCACATACATAAAGATTAAAGTCCCATAGAACACTACCACAACCATCAGGTGGGATCCACAGGTAGAGAAGGTCTTGTGCCTGCCCTCAGCTGAGTTCATCTTGAGAATGGCTAGAAGAACCAGCAGGTAAGAAACAAGAACTATTAGGAGGGATGAAATTAAATCCAAAGTTGCAAAGATAAGAATGATCAATTTGATTTCATGTGTGCTTGAGCAGAGCAAAGATAACAAAGGGAGACTGTCACAGTAGAAATGCCTGATGATATTGTAGCCGCAGAAGGATAAATTAAAAATCTTTACAGTGATGAAAAGAGATACAAAAATGCTGTAGAGATAGGAGATTACCACCAACACCCAGCATACCCTTTGTGACATGATGACTGTGTACAGCAGAGGGTTACAAATAGCCATGTAGCGGTCATAGGACATTGCTGACAGAATAAAAAGTTCACTAGCTACGAACACAGAAAAGAAAGCCAGCTGTGTAGCACAAAAATAATAGGAGATTGTATTTTCATCCACAACTAAATTTACCAACATGTTGGGTCCCACAGCTGTTGAATAACCAAGATCAGTGATAGCCAGATGTCTGAGAAAAAAATACATGGGAGTTTGTAGCTTGGAGTCCATCTTGGTGAGGATGATGATGCCCAAGTTGCCCACTACTGAGATCATGTAGATGATGAGGAACAACCCAAACAATGGAGCCTGAAGCTCAGGACGGTCCGTGATTCCCATCAGAATGAATTCATTCAGCACAGTCAGATTGTGTTTGTCCATCTTGGTCTTTCAGAAAACCTATTCTGGATAGAAACATTCACCATAGTCAATAGTCTTTATGTAGTATCATCTGGTATATTTCCACACACAAAGCTGGTATACTAAATAAATAAGTTAAATCCAAAGCTTCTAATACAGGTAGCTGAAAGTAAATCCATCTCCCACAATTGACTCAATGGCACCCAAAGACAACAACAACACATAGAGATAGAAGGAGATGGATAGGGCAAGAGGAATGGAGGAGAGAGAGAGCTATCAGTTGGGGGGAATTTGCTTCCCCATGGAACATTTGTCAATGTATGGGACATTTTAGATGTCACACTAGGGGAAGGGTGCTACTGATATCTAATAGAGGCCTAAGATGTTACTAAACATTCTACTGTATACAGGGCAACTGCCCAAAATGCAAAATTTCCAGCCCAAAATGTCAATAGGGTCAAAGTTGAGAAACCGTGATATAGATACAGATATTGATATAGATGTATATGTGGGTGTAAATATATAGATTTATAGATGCTTATAGATAGACTTATACATATGGTTATAGATATACATATACATTTAGATAAACATATATATATAAATACACATACACATATACATACATGAATTAAAAATGAAGTTTAAATTTTAGGTGTTAGGTACCTGGATGGTTACTAAATTTTCTGTTTGTCATTTATATAATGACAGTCACATAATGACATTCCCAAAATTATAATGCATGTGTTAATTACATTAAAATTTTTGAAGTGCAAATTCCCAAAATTTATGGAAATATTTAATATGGCTTACTTCAAAACATAGTCCTATGAAAGCCCTTGTGCCACAGGTGGTACAGACTGAAACAACACTCTTGACAGGTATGGAACACATGTATGAACAAGGAAAATCTAGAAGATTGTGGTGGGGATTATTTGTCTTCATACAGGGAAATATCCCAGGTGGTAGACTCATGCAGATATAGTCTCTGTTATACCTCCACTTCTGGGTTATCTAATAAGATATTTAATATCTTTATCCACATCTTCAAAATTGCCTACTCCCTTTCCGGGTTGTTGGATAGATAAATGAGGATGAAATGTTTCAATGTGTTCATGGTATTGGGAAATAGCTCTCAAATATCAAGTACATAATGTTTTTGTTATTTTTAAAATGATGACAGTAAGCTGCCTGAAATGAGTTTTCTTTGCATATGCATATGTAGTTTCTATCTGTGTGACTTAGCTTCTCTGTCAGGGTTATGATAATGAGTAGGTAGAGTAGTGTGTTATCTGTGTTACTGACCCCCAACCATTTCCTACCCCAACCTTGAGTCCATTACTAAAATTGGACCATCAGTGTGTCAGTCTTTTGGACTACATATCTTCTATTTTACTTAAAAATTTTTAATATAAGTTTACTTCAATGTAAATTTACTTAAAATATGCCCTTCCCTCAGGAAAGGTGTGTGTTAGGGTTGTATCCTTTCTCCATACTCATTCAATCCATATGTTAAGCAAACAATCTGAGTAGCTGGACTATATGAAGAAGGACAGGGCATCAGGATTGAAGGGAGGCTAGTTAACATCCTGCATTATGCAGATGACACAACTTTTTTTGCCGAAAGTGAAGAGGAGTTAAAGCACTTACTGATGAAGACCAAAGATGATGGCCTTCAGTATGGATTACACTTCAACATAAAGAAAACAAAAATCCTCACAACTGGACCAATAAGCACATCATAATAAATTGAGAAAATATTGAAGTTGTCAAGGATTTCATTTTACTTGGATTCACAACCAACACCCATGGAAGCAGCAGTCAAGAAATCAAACGACACATTGCATTGGGCAAATTTGCTGTAAAAGACCTACCTAAAAAGTTAAAAAGCAAAGACGTCACCTTGAACATTAATGTGCGCCCGACCCAAGCCATGGTGTTTTCAATTGCCTCATATTCATGAGAAAGCTGGACATTGAACAAGGAAGATGGGAGAAAAATTGATGGTGCTGGGGAAGAATATTGAATACACCGTGGACTTCCAGAAAAACAAACAAACATGTCTTGGAAGAAATACAGCCAGAACGCTCCTTAGAAGCAAGGCGGTGAGACTATGTCGCACATATTTTGGGCATGCTATTAGGAGGGATCAGTCCGTGGAGAAGGACATCATTCTCGGTAAAATAGAGAGTCAGTGAAAAAAAGGAAGACCCTCAATGAGGTGAATTGCCATAGTGGCTGCAACAATGGGCTTAAGCATGGTAATGATTTTGAGGGTGGCACAAGACTGGGCAGTGTTTCGTTCTGCTGTACTTAGGGTTGCTAGGAGCAGGAACCTACTAGATGGCACATAACAACAACAACAACATGTAGTCACTTAGCGGCATTTTCATTTTAACTAACATATACTAAGATGTTTGTAACGGATTAGATATATTTCCTTGTGGAAAATCCTAAGACAATGAGAGGAAATTTTAGCAAAAATTGGGAAAAGGTAAGGTCACTTTCATTGACTTTAAATAGTGAAGTTTACTTTAAAAAAATCCTTTTGGATAAAAAGCTTCTCTAGTTAAAAGGAAAAATTGGTTAAAATCACTATATTACTCAGCAGGATAGAGACAAAATGCACTGAGAAGATATACATGGATTCCTGGATTTTATTTCAATTCCTTCTATACATTAAGGACTCAGATTATTCTCCCTACTATTACATAGTACATAACTTATATAAACATAAGCATATTGAAATTAAAATGTATATACATATCCCTAATAAACTACAGGTTAAACAAGCAAAATACCAGAGAAAGATGAGGATAATACTTTAAGGTAAAAGAATTAATGATACTATTTACAATGAAAATAGCAGTTCCAGCAGCCTCTGAGTAAGAAATAATCAAGCAAATAGAAAAATGCAGTAGTGTTAAACTATGAAAGGGTTACAGGGAAATACACTATCTCCTATAAAACATGACTTATAAGGTTGTGGCCTTCTGACACCCTACCTCCTCCTTATGCACACACATTGCTTATGTTAGAAGAGCAGCTTTTAGTCTCTTTCTGCCAGGAGAAAAGGAGAACAAAGAAAGCTGAAGACTCAAGGAAGCAAATAGTCCAAAGGACTAATGGTCTACGTGAACCACAGCCTCATCTAACCTGAGACCAGAAGAACTAGTTGGTGCCTGGCTACCACTACAGACCACTCTGAGCAGGGTCACAGTAGAAAGACCCAGGTAGAATGGGTAAGAGTTCTGGAACAAAATTAAAAAAAATAAAAAAAGAACAGATTTACTGGTCTGAAAAAGACTGGGCTTACCTCCAAGACTATTCCCATAAGACATTCTTATAACATAAAACTATAGTCTCTCCTAGAAGCCACTATTCAGTCGTATAATAGATGGGGCTATAAAATAAACAATAACACCCCCGAAGAATGTACTTCTTAGAACAATCACCTATATGAGACCAAAAGGGCAACACTTGAGCAAAACCAAAGATGAAAAGACAGAGAGGGACAGGAAAACAACTGGTTTGGTTTCTTGTTTGATTTTTTTATTCACCTACTTGTTTTTACAAAGTAAAAATATTATCTAGCTATATAATAATAATGTTTCAAAGATGATTATTAGCATTTAGACTCTGAAACAAAGTGAAAATATTTGGAAAAGAAATAATAAGAAAAAAGGGAGAGGGACCCCAGTCTTAGACACTATTGAAAAGTAGACTGCACACAGAACTCAGTCAAGAATTCTGATATTTAGCAATGACTTTCCCATTGAATAAAGGTGGAACCCTGCAAGCGTCACTGAAACCTTCTGGATATTGGTAAAATATGGGAATAGTCTAGCCTTTTACCTGTAATGAAGTCTTGACTCTCCCATGTGCTTCTTAACGTAGCCTGGTGAGAACAATTTAAAGGCTTTTTTTCACCCTTGGAGATTTCTCCCTGAGGAGATGCCAAGCAAATTGCTGATTTTCCTGAAGCATTTGGAAGGTTAACAAAATATCTAGGGTTTGTCTGTTAATTGTCCAGGAGAATTTGTATTCACCAGTGTGCAAGTTTTTTTTTTTTTTTAATATAGTATGTAAGCATGTCTGTATTTATTTATTTCATACATTCTTTCATTTTACTCTTTGTAATGTTCCATTTTTACCACCCAGGGATCTGGATTAAAATATTGAATCTATAAAATAAAACCATTGATATTGTCCATTTTTGCAGTGGTCTCTTCAAATGGATGACAACATGAAGTACTTAAACATTTTCTTATTGCATTATTTAAAAGACTTAAATGGAATAAAAGTAACACATTGTGCATATGTGAGGTGTCACTTCCTTGTTTGCTGTAGTTATTGTTGCTGTTATTGCTATAGTCAGGGTTTTTTTGTTTGCTTATTTTTTTCTTTTTTACCTCAGGAACAAGCATGTTACCCTTGCTCATTTCACAATCAATTGCCATCAACTCTCTGTTTAGGTTTTTTGCTTGTTTATTTTCCATCATTATATTTCAATATTTTGTGTTTTTTCATTCTAATCTTCATTCCAAAATATCTTTCTCACCTTCACACATATTTTGCTGTGCTTGACATATGTTCTACTATATAAACATATCCTTTTAAAGCATGATATTTTATGTATAATGCTCACTATGAATATATATTTATTGTGCCAGAAATCTTTTTTGCCGCATTTTGTCATTGTCAATATTTGTAATGTGTCTATTTGTGATTTTTTTTTGCTTATTTGTCCTATATAATGGTATTTATATATATATGTATATACATATATATTTTTTTCACTTGTCTATTGTTTAATGGAAGGAGCCCTGGGGGTACAATGTTTAAACACTCACTGCTAACTGAAATGTTGGCAGTTTGAACCCCCAAGCCAAATGAGCAAATTCAGATGACTGAGTACTTCAAACCATTTCTCCTGACCCAATCTTCTAATCAGAATTAGCCACCCCAGGGCAGGTAACGAGCACTAAATTAGAAGGTGTGAGGGCACGCATACACACACACACGTGCATATGTATATGCACATATACACATACACACGCAAGTGCACATGCACACACATGCACACAGACACAGAGGCATACACACACATACACACAAGTACACAGGCATATGCACACACAGACAAATAGACGTGGACCACACACATCTGCATAAACACGTGAACACACATATAAGAGCATACATAAGCACACGCACCCTCATAGGCACACTCACCACACACAGACTTTCTACAATTTTTTTTTTTTCTGCTAGACACTTGGAGTTCTTTCTGTATCTACTACTGGTTCCCAATCCCAATCAGCATACTCTTTTTTAAAAAATCTATCATCACCTAACGCCTTATAATAGCCTACAAAATTTCTTCATTATTATGCATTAATGCAGCTCTCCTGCTCAAGGGAGACATTATTTACTGTTTTATTTAAGTCTATTTATAGCTTTTAGTAGAGTGAGTGGTAGAAGGCAATATAAAAAAAAAAAAAGAAAAGAACTATTAGGAGGGATTAAAGAAAATCAAAAACTGCTAATATGAGAATGATCGGTTTCCATTTCTTGAGTGTTTGAGCACAGCAAAGATGACAAACAGAGACCATCACAGTGAAATGACTGGTGACACTGTAGCCACAGAAGGATAAGTTAAAAATCTTTATGGTGACCAAAAGAGAAACAAATGTGCTGTCAAGATAGGGGATTGCCACCAGCTCACAAAACTGATGACTGTGTAGAGCAGAGGGTTACAGATGGCACATAACAGTCATAGGACATTGCTGACAGAATAAAAAGTTCACAAGTTATGAACACGATAAAGAAAGCTAGCTATGCAGCACAAAAATAATAGATTGTGTTTTCATCCACAAAAAAATTTACCAACGTTTTAATCCCACAGCTGTTGAATAACCAAGATGAGTGATAGCCAGTGTTTGAGTAAAAAGTACCTGGGAGTTTGTAGCCTGGAGTCCATCTTGGTGAGGATGATGATGCCCAAGTTGCCCACCACTGAGGTCATGTAGATGATGAGGAACAGCCTGAACAATGGAGCCTGCAGCTCTGGGCGGACTGTGATTCCTGTCAGAATGAACTCATTCAGCACTGTTAGATTGTGTTTGTCCATCCTGGTCTATCAGGAAACCTATTGTGAATAGAGACATCAGTATTTTCAATAGTTTTTATGTAGTATCATATGCTAGATTTTTGGTATACAAAATCAGTGTGAATAATATAAATCCAAACTTTTCAATTTAGGATATTTGAATATATACCCACCTACCACAAATTTTACACAGACACATATGCACATTAGATAGATTCATGGACATTGATAGAAGAAACAAAAATGAATAAAATGCTAAACCTTTAGGTGTTAGGTACATGGATGATTATTGCACTCTTCCTAAAATTTTGTCTTTTGAATATACATAAAATTTTATTTGGAATATTTTGAATCCTCTACTTCAAAATATCATCTTGTGAAAACTCATGCTTACAGATAGTTCAGACTGGAACAGTCAACATACTTAACAGGTATTGGATAGATATGTAATTGATCACAGTGGGGATAATTTGTCTTGACACATGAAAACATCCATAGAGATATATGTATATAGATATAGCCTCTGCTATAACTCTATTTGTAATATATACAAAGTGGTATTTTGAGAAAAAATTTTAATTATATGAATCTATTTACCCACACCTGAAAAGTCATGTTCCAACTCGTTCTTGCAAGGATTTTGTTGTTGTTAGGTGCCGTCGAGTCGGTTCTGATTCATAGCGACCCTATGCACAACAGAACGAAATGCTACCCGGTCCTGCACCATCCTTACAATCATTGTTATGCTTGAGCTCATTGTTGCAGCCTCTGTGTCAATCCACCTTGTTGAGGGTCTTCCTCTTTTCCGCTGACCCTGTACTCTGCCAAGCATGATGACCTTCTCCAGGGACTGATCCCTCCTGACAACATGTCCAAAGTATGTAAGACGCAGTCTTGCCATCTTTGCCTCTAAGGAGCATTCTGGCCGCACTTCTTCCAAATCAGATTTGTTCATTCTTTTGGCAGTCCATGGTATAGTCAATATTCTTTGACAACACCACAATTCTAAGGCATCAACTCTTCTTCAGCCTTCCTCATTCATTGTTCAGCTTTCACATGCATATAATGTGATTGAAAATACCATGGCTTGGGTCAGGCGCACCTTAGTCTTCAGGGCGACATCTTTGCTCTTCAACACTTTGAAGAGGTCCTTTACAACAGATTTGCCCAATGCAATGCGTCTTTTGATTTCTTGACTGCTGCTTCCATGGCTGTTGATTGTGGATCCAAGTAAAATGAAATCCTTGAAACTTTAATCTTTTCACCATTTATCATGATGTTGATCATTGGTCCAGTTGTGAGGATTTTTGTTTTCTTTATGTTGAGGTGTAATCCATACTGAAGGCTGTGGTCTTTGATCTTCATTAGGAAGTGTTTCAATCCTCTTTAGTTCAGCAAGCAATGTTGTGTCGTCTCTATAACACAGGTTGTTAATGAGTCTTCCTCCAATCCTGATGCCCTGTTCTTCTTCATATAGTCCAGCTTCTTGTATTATTTGCTCAGCATACAGATTAAATAGGTATGGTGAAAGAATACAACCCTGATGCACATCTTTCCTGACTTTAAACCAATCAGTATCCCCTTGTTCTGTCCGAAAAACTGCCTCTTGATCTATGTAAAGGTTCCTCATGACCACAATTAAGTGTTCTGGAATTCCCATTCTTTGCAGTGTTATCCATAGTTTGTTATGAACCACACAGTCAAATGCCTTTGCATAGTCAATAAAACACAGGTAAACATCCTTCTGGTATTCTCTGCTTTCAGCCAGGATTCACCTGACATCAGCAATGATATCCCTGGTTCCACGTCCTTTTCTGAAACCGGCCTGAATTTCTGCTAGCTCTCTGTCGATATACTGCTGCAGCTGTTTTGAATGATCTTCAGCAAAATTTTGCTTGCGTGTGATAACAATGATATTGTTCTATAATTTCCACATTCGGTTGGATCACCTTTCTTGTGAATAGGCAGAAATATGGATCTCTTCCAGTCAGTCCAGTCAGTTGTCCAGGAAGCTGTCTTCCATATTTCTTGGCATAGATGAGTGAGTACCTTTAGCGCTGCATCTGTTTGTTGAAAAGTCTCAAATGATATTCCATCAATTCCTGGAGACTTGTTTTTTGCCAATGCCTTCAGAGCAGATTGGACTTCTTGCTTCAGTACCATCGGTTCCTGATCATATGCCACCTCTTGAAATGGTTGAATATCGACTAATTCTTTTTGGTATAATGACTCTGTGTATCCCTTCCATCTTCTTTTGATGCTTCCTGCATTGTTTAATATTTTCCCCATGGAATTCTTCACTATTGCAACTCAAGGCCTGAATTTTTTCTTCAGTTCTTACAGCTTGAGAAACGCTGAGAGTGTTCTTCCCTTTTGGTTTTCCATCTCCAGCGCTTTGCACATGTCATTATAATACTTTACTTTGTATTCTCAAGAGGCCCTTTGAAATCTTCTGTTCAGTTCTTTTACTTCTTTGATTCTTCCTTTTCCTTTAGCTGCTCGATGCTCAAGAGCAAGTTTCAGAGTCTCCTCTGACATCTGCCTTGGTGTTTTCTTTCTTTTCTGTCTTTTCAGTGACCTCTTGCTTTCTTCATGGATGATGTCCTTGATGTCATTCCACAACTCATGTGGTCTCCAGTCACTAGTGTTCAATGCCTCAAATCTTTTCTTGACATAGTCTCTAAATTCAGGTGGGATATACTCAAGGTCATATTTTGGCTCTAGTGGACTTGCCCTGATTTTCTTCAGTTTCAGCTTGAACTTGCATATGAGCAATTGATGGCCTGTCCCACAGTCGGCCCCTGGCCTTGTCCTGACTGATGATATTGAGCTTATCCATTGTCTCTTTCCTGTGTGTTCCATCTGGCGAGGTCCATGTGTATAGTTGCCATTTATGCTGGTGGAAGAAGGTATTTGCAATGAAGAAGTCGTTGGTGTTGCAAAATTCTATAACTTGATCTCTGGCGTTGTTTCTATCACCAAGGCCATTTTTTCCAACTACTGATCCTTCTTCTTTGTTTCCAACTTTTACATTCTAATTGCCAGTAATTATCAATGCATCTTGATTGCATGTTTGATCAATTTCAGACTGCAGCAGCTGATAAAAATCTTCTATTTCTTCATCTTTGGCTCTAGTGGTTGGTGAGTAAATTTGATTAATAGTGGTATTAACTGGTCTTCCTTGTAGGCGTATGGATATTATCCTATCACTGACAGCGTTATACTTCAGGATAGATCTTGAATCATTCTTTTTGACAATGAATGGAGCACCATTCCTCTTGTAGTTGTCATTCCCAGCATAGTAGACTATATGATTGTCCGATTCAAAATGGCCAATACCAGTCCATTTCAGCTCACTTATGCTTAGGATATTAATGTTTATGCATTCCATTTCATTTCTGATGATTTCGAATTTTCCTAGATTCATACTTCATACATTCCAGGTTCTGATTATTAATGGATGTTTGCAGCTGTTTCTTCTCATTTTGAGTCATGCCACATCAGCAAATGAAGGTCCTGAAAGCTTTACTCCATCCACGTTATTAAGGTTGACTCTACTTTGAGGAGGCAACTCTTCCCCAATTATCTTTTGAGTGCCTTCCAACCTGGGGGGCTCATCTTCCAGCACTATATCAGACAATGTTCTGCTGCTATTCCTAAGGTTTTCACTGGCTAATGCTTTTCAGAAGTAGACTGCTGTGTCCTTCTTCCTAGCCTGTCTTAGTCTGGAAGCTCAGCTGAAACCTGTCCTCCACGGGTGACTCTGCTGTTATCTGAATACTGGTGGCATAGCTTCCAGCATCACAGCAACACACAAGCCCCCACAGTACAACAAACTGACAGACACATGGGGTGCAAGGATTTAGGAAGGATAAATATGAATTAAATGTTTTAATGTGTCTACAATACCTGAAAATAACTCTAAAATACAGTGTACCTGGTACTGTTTCTGGAAACCCTGGTGGCATAGTGATTAAGTGCTATGGCTGCTAACCAAAAAGTAGGCAGTTTGAATCCACCAGGCGCACCTTGGAAACTCTATGGGGCAGTTCTACTCTGTCCTATAGGTCACTATCAGTCGGAATCGACTCAACTGCAGTGGGTGGGTGGTGGTAATGTTTCTTTATCTATCTCTCTTGTCTGTCTGTCTGCCTGCCTGTCTATCCATCTATTTACCTGACATATATCTATTCCTGAATACTATGAAATCACTGAAACCCTTGACAACACTGATGTACACCTTTCCTGATTTTAATCTACACAGCATCCCCTTGTTCTGCTTGAACAATTGTGTCATGATCCATGTTTAGGTTCCTCATGAACACAATTAAGTGTTCTGGAATTCCCTTTCTCCATAACATTATCCATAATTTATTATTATCCACAATGTGAAATGCCTTTGCATAGTCAATTAAACACAGGTAAACATCTTTCTGGTATTCTCTGCTTTCAGCCAAGATCTATCTGACATCAGCAATAATATCCCTGGTTCTGTATCCTCTTCTGAATTCAGCTTGAATTTCTGGCAGTAGAATCACCAAGATCAACCAAGGCCATGCCTCTGAGAAAAAAACTACACTCCTGTGTTAGGCAGGAGTCCACCTTTGTTAAGATGATCTTGCACAGTTTGCCCATCACTGTAATCATGTAGATGATGAGGAAGATGACGAGAAAACAATCTCAGGTTGCTTTGTGACTCTAAGTACAATGAAATCAGTCAACACTATTAGATTCTGTTTTTCTGTTTCATCTAGTTATCTCCTCTAGGAAGAAACAGAGGGATTGATATTAGTTTTCATACGGTATTATCTAAATGAATTATACTACTTGTAGACAGAATTGAGAATTTTTTTTCTAAATAATTCCCACATTTGATATTAAGTTAAAGTAGATTGTAGAAGTTTCTACTTCTCAAAATTGGAGGATGCATATGATACTCATAATATACTACTATGCCATAATTTCAGCAATGTTTGGACCATAAGCATTTTATATTAAAACCATATAGTTGTTAATATAGAGATAATGTCGTTGTTTTTAGGTGCCATCTAGATGGTCCCAGCTCATAGTGATACTATGTACAACAGAATGAAACATTGCCCCTTCATGTGCCATCTTCACAATTATTGCTGTGATTGAACTCATCATTGCAGCCACTGTGTCAATCCATCCCCTTGAAGATCTTCCTCTTTTTCGATGACCCTTTACTTTTCCAAGCATGATGTCCTTCTCCAGGAACTTGTTCCTCCTGATAACATGTCCAAAGTACATGAGATGAGTATCACCATCTTCACTTCAAAGGAACATTCTGGCTATACTTTTTCCAAGACACATTTGTTTGTTTTTCTGGCAGTCCATGATATATTCGATATTCTTCTCCAACACCATAATTCAAACACATCAATTCTTCTTTGGTCTTCCTTACTCATCGTTGGGATTTCACATACATAAGAGGCAATTGAAAGTACCATGACTTGGGTCAGGCACACCTTAGTCCTCAAATTGACAAGCTTGCTTTTTAACAGTTTAAACAGGTATTTTGCAGCAGATTTATCCAATGCAACACATCTTTTGATTGCTTGACTGCTGCTTCCATTGACGTTGTTTGTACAACGAAGTAAAATGGAATCTTTGACAATTTCAATATTTATCTGATTATCGTGGTGTTGCTTATTGGTCTGTTTGAGAGGATTCTTTTTTCTTTTATGTTTTGGTGTAATACACGCTGAAGGCTATGGTCTTTGATCTTCATCAGCTTGTGCTTCATGTCCTCTTCACTTTCAGCAAGCAAGGTTATGTCATCAGCATATCACAGGTGATTAACGAGTCTTCCTCCAATCCTGATGCTGAGTTCCTCTTCGTATAGTCCAAATTCTCAGATGATTTACTCAGCATACAGACTGAATAGGTATAGCGAAAGGATACAACCCTGATCCCCACCTTCCTGATTTTAAATCACACAGTAACCCGTTGTTCTATTGGGCAGGCTGCCTCTAGGCTTATTTACAGGTTCTACACAACCACAATTTGTTGTTGTTAGGTGCTGTTGAGTCAGTTTCCACTCATAGAGACCCTATGCCCAACAATATGAAACACTGCCTGGTTCTGCTCCAGCCTCACAATCCTTGTTATGCTTGAGACCATTGTTGCAGCCACTGTGTCAATCCATCATCCAGGGTCTTTCTTTTTATCACTGATTCTCTTCAGAGACTGTCCCTCCTCATAATCTGTCCACAGTATGTGAGGCAAAGTCCTTGCTTCTAATGGACATTCTGGCTGTACTGCTTCCAAGACAGATTTGTTCCTTCTTTTGGCAGTCCATGCTCTATTCAATATTCTTCGTCAAAACCATAATTCAAAGACATCAATTCTTCTTCGATCTTCCTTATTCATTGTTCAGCTTTTATATGGGTATGAGGAGATTGAAAACGCCATGGCTTGGATGAGGCTCCACTTAGTCCTTAAAGTGACATCTTTGTTTTTTTAACACTTTTAACCCATATGGAATGCTATGGTCTTTGATCTTCATCAGTAAATAATTCAAGTCCTCTTTACTTACCCTGATGCACACCTTTCTTGACTTTAAACCACTTAGTGTCCCCTTGCTCTGTTCGAACAACTGCCTCTAGTCTACATACAGATTGCGCATGAGCACAATTAAATGTCCTGGGATTCTCATTCTTCTCAGTGTTATCTGTAATTTATTATGATCCACACATTGAATGACTTTACACAGTCAATAAAATACAGGTAAGCATCTTTCTAGTGTTCTCTGCTTTCAGCCCAGATCCATCTGACATCAGCAATGATATCACTCTTTCCACGACCTCTTCTGAATCCAGTTTGAATTTGTGGCAGTTGACTGTTGATGTACTAGTGGAACTGCTTTTGAATTATCTTCCACAAAATTTTACTTGCTTTTGGTATTAATGATGCTGTTCGATAATTTCTGCATTCTGTTGGATCGCCTTTCTTGGGAAAGGGAACAAATATGGATCTCTTCCAGGTGGCCAAGTAGCTTTTTTCCAAAATTCTTGGCATAAACAAGTGAGCGCTTCCAGCTTTGGTTACTTTTGTTAAAACAGCTCAATTGGTATTCATTCAATTCCTGAAGCCTTGTTTTTCACGAATGCATTGAGTGCAGCTTTGACTTTTTCCTTCAGTACCATTTGTTTTTGATAATATGTTAACTCCTGAAAAATTTGAGTCATGATTGATTGTTTCTAGTAGTGCAACTGTGTATTTTTTTCCATTTTCTTTTGATTTTTTCCAGCGTTGTTCAATATTTTGCCCACAGAACCCTTTAGAATTGCAACCGGAGGCTTGGCTTTTTTTTTCAGTTTTCTCAGCTTGATAAAAAGAGAACGTGTTCTTCCCACTTGGTTTGCTAACTCCTAGTCTTTGCACATTTCATTTTAATACTTTGTGTTCTTGAGCTGCCCTTTAAAACCTGTTCATCTTCTACTTCACCATTTCTTTCATTTGCTGCAAGTTTCAGAATCTCACCTGACATCCATTTTGACCTTGTCTTTCTTTCCTATCTTTTTAATAACTGTTTCTTTCCTCATGTAGATATCCTTGATGTCATTCCACACCTCCTCTGGTTTCGGTCTTTAGTGTTAGTCAAATCTATTTTGGGGGCAATCTCTAGATTCAAGTGACCTGTATTCAAGGCCATACTTTGACTCCTGTGAACATGTTTTGATTTTCTTCAACTTCAACTTCAACTTGCCTATGAGCAATTGATGGTCTGTTCCAAAGTTGCCCTCCAGCCTGGTTCTGATTAATGATACTGGATTTCTGCATTTTCTCTTTCCACAGATGAAGTCAATTTGATCCCTGTATTTTCCATCTCGTAAGAATGTATAGTCACTGTTTATGTTGTTGAAAAAAGTTATTTGCAATGAATAAGTCTTGGAAAATTTTGTCCTATGGCCTTCAAAGTCATTTCCATCACCAAGACCATATTTTCCAACTACTGTTCCTTCCTCTTCATTTCCGACTTTCACATTCTAATCAGTAATAATTATTAATGCATCTTGATTGCATGCTTAATCAATTTCAAACTGCAGAAGTTGATTAAAAATTTCAATTTCTTCATCTTTGACATTAGTGGTTGGTGTGTATTAGTAATACATAATGGAATACACATACAGAATAAAGAACCTCAGATTTTGATATGGACAATAAAATACACCATTATCTGTGACCCTCATAAGCACCATGCTGTGAGGTTTGGCAAGAATTAATGTATGACATTGAACCCTCAGTCAATAAAATATCAATATTCTCAATCTCTTTTGAAGTCTGGGATTATGTTTCTACTCCAGTGACTATTTTACCTTTGGTAATTATTTGTTATGTTTTTAATATTTAGCTTCCATTATACCTTACTCTGTGTTTTACCCAATAATAACAAATAAAAAGGTAATGTGTATGTCTTCCAACTTTATTCTTTTTTTTTTCAAATTGTTACAGGTATTCTAGTTTCTTTGGCCTTCAGATAAATTTTAGTATCAGCTTATTTATTTCTTCTGCTGGGAATTGTTCAGCACTTTGTCCAATCTCTAGATCAGTTTAACATCTTAACAATATTGTGCATTCCAGTTCATAAGCAGGGCATATGTTCCCATTTATCACTAACTTCTTTCATCAGTGTTGTGTGGCTTCTATCATGCCAATATTGTATATATTTTGTGTGAGTTATATCTAAATATTTCATGTTTTTTGGTGTATTGTTAATTATTCTTTTATTCAAACTTCCAATTGTTCATTGCTAGTATACATTATACAGAATACAATTTGATTATGAATGTTGACTTTGGATTTTCTGATATTGGTATAATAAATTATTAGTTCTACTAACTTTCACAGACATTTTTCTTACAGAAAAAATCATGTCACTTTCCAACATAGATGATTTTATTCCTTTGTTTCAAATATATGCCTTTTTATTTATTTTCCTTACTTTTTTGGCCAGAGTGGGATCTTCATATAGATGTGGTGAGAGCAGACATCCTAGCCTTGTTCCTCACCTGTGGGGTAATGCATTTCATCCTTTCATGATTAAGTGTGATGTCACCTCTAGGTTTTATACATGCCTTTTATCATTTTTTTGTGAAATTTCCTTCTATTCCCAGTTTCCTGGGAGTTTATTTTTATTTCCTGAATAAATAGGAAGTTTTGTCACTTCTTTTGTGCATCCAGTGAGATGATCATGTTATAGGTAATTACATTTATTGATTTTTTAAATGTTAAACTTGCCTTATATTCCCAAAATAAACCTTCTTTGGTCATAATGTTTTATCCTTATTATATATGTTTAATTATTTCTCCTAATACTTTATTGAGGATTTTTGTGTCTATGATCATGATGGACATTGGTCACTGGTCCTCTAGTAATGCCTTTGGTGGTGGTCTCGTTTTGGTGTTTGAGTATGACAGACTCAGAATGAATTGAAAAGTGATTTTTCCTCTACTGCTCTCTGGATGATGTTGTTTGGAACTGGTACTTGTTTTTTTTTTATTACATGTCAGTAGAATTTTTCAATGACACCATTACAGCACAGAGATACCTATATTGGAAGATGTTTGGTTTTATTGTTCTATATTCATTTATTATTGTGAATTCAATCATTTTTATAGATAAAAAAAATCAGGTTCTCTATTAAAAATGAGTTTTAGTTTTGTAGTTTGTGTCTTTTAAAGATTTGGTCCATTTTATCTATGGTCGATAACTCATGAACAATTTTTTTTTCTAATACCCCATATTATACTTTTAATATCTATAGGATTAGGAGTTATGTGTCCTCGTGTATTTCTCAAATTCATAACTGTATGTCTTCTTTTTCTTTCTTTTTCTGCCTAGCTGAAGTTTTATTGTTCTTATTGATCTTCAAGAACCAGCTTGGGATTTCATTGATTCTTATCCATTGCTTTCTGTTTTCAGTTTCATGGATTTCTACTGGGAGCGACAGAAAAGATAAAACTACATGGGGTTACGGAAAATTTTTGATAGTGATGGAACTTTTCTGTTTTAATTGTTATGATCAAAAACTTAGAATAATACTTAGAAAATGTGAATTTTACAGTGTGTAAATTAAATTAAGCTCAATAAAAACACAGCATACTAAATGATTACCAAGCTAATAAATGTTAATTATGTACATTTAAAAGTGTGGTTTTCATATAAATATAAATTTTGGAAACCCTGGTGATGTAGTGGTTAAGTAGTTAGTGGTTAAGTGCTACAGCTGCTAATCAAAAGGTCAGCAGTTCGAATTCACCAGGTGCTCCTTGGGAACTCTAAGGGGCATTTCTCCTCTGTACATTTGGAAGTATTGTTCTTGTGTAAATTTTAGTAATTGTAATATGACCAAAAATTTCTAAAATTACTTTCTATCAGTTCTTATTATTTCGAAATTCATTTCTGTGGCATCAATTTTGCAATAATTTCATATATTTAGTTTAGACCCAAGAGCAATTTTATTTTTCTTGCTATTTCTCTGACCAATCTGAACAAGTCCCAGATGACTTTTACATTAATTACATTTTTAGATCACCTTCTCATAATATCTTCCTTGAGATCAATGTACTGGTAAGTTTTGTTTTCATTCAGCTTGACAAGTGAAGTTATGAATCCTTTATTATACCGTATAGCTAGATGAAGGCAGAGAGATTAAAGCAATGCTCAGCACACCACACATTTTAACAGAACTTCCAAACAAAAATGTTCTCTTTCCTTATATCATGCATTTCCTGAAACCAGAAGAGTAAAAAAACAAAAACAATGCCCTCAAGTCCATTCTGACTCATAGCAACCCTATAAGGCATAGTAGAGCTGCCCCATAGTGTATCCAAGGAGCAGGTGGAGGATTCGAACTGCCAACCTTTTTGTTAGCAGTCTTGCTCTTAACCACTGTGCCACCAGCAGTCCAGAAGAGTAACTAGAAAACATTTATTGTTCTAAAGAATTTGTGAGATAGTAAGTCATGTGAGACACAGGGAGGAGTCAGGGAGGCTATGAAAAGTAACTGTGTTTATTACAGTTATAGTCCCCATAGACAAAGAGGCACAGCAAGGCTAGACTCAGACCACATATGGGATTTTACCCTGGGACAAGGTAGCAACAAACTGGAATTGTAGGAGATGGCTTATGTATGACAAGCAGAGTTGGGTTAGCAAGGTTTCTCATGTTCCCTGGGTATTTGGCATTTAGAATAATTCTGTGGAATTAGGGAACATAAGGGCTGTGCCTATTTATTGGGTCTATGGCCCCAAGGTGATTAGGATGGGTACATAGTGCATCAGGGGGGTAAGAACTTAATAAGGGGGATGGGTAGATGGTGGACTTAATCAGCCACTCAAGAAGCAGAACAGGCTGGCATTCAGCCAGGGACTCAAAACTGTCAACAGAGCATTTGAAGAAAATGGTATTGCAATTGACAGCTTGATAATCTGACATCAATTTTGAGCTTGATTTTTTGGGTAGCCTGAATGATTGAGAAGGCTTTCAGGAATAGGGCATAAATTGCCCTAAACATTGTAAAAAATACTTATTATGACAATAAAAAAGGGAGAAAAATAAGAATCGTAAAAAGTTTTTGTAGGCTCTTCCATAATTAATTTTACCTTTTATATGGTGTTAGCAAAGCAAACAAATCTGAAGTTTTTGGAATGTCTAACATTATCTTGATCCAGTTAAAGAATAAGTTGTATTTTTTTAATGATAATAATAACTTGGTGTATATCTTGCATCAAAATGCTTAGTGGTATTTGTTTGTAACCAATGAAAAGGGTAATTGTGTGGTCATATCCAGAAAAACAGGATGAGAAGTCATAGGGAAAAGCTGGAGCTGAGGAAGTCAAAGAAAGGACTTGGGAGTGTGAGGTCCTCTTCTCAGGAGGTTAAGGGTTAGATTAACATAAGGCACTTGTGTTATAGGGAAAAGTAACTCTGCTTCAACTCATTTTGCCATTGACTCTGCCATTGACTCTGATTCAACTCATGGTGACTTATGTATAACAGATCAAAATGTTGTGTGGTCTTGTGCCATCTTCATGATCATTGGTATGTTTGAGTCCATTGTTCATCTATTGCGTCAATCCATCTCATTGAGGGTTTCCCTTATTTTTGCTGACCCACACCTTACCAAGCATGAGGTTCTTTTCTAGAGATTGATCTTTCCTGATTTTGTGTCCAAAGTAAGTGAGCCCAACCTTGCCATTCTCACTTCTACGGAGTAATCTGGATGCATTTCTTCTAAGACTGATTTAGTTTGTTCTTCTGGCAATCTATGGGAGAGCCAATAGTTTTTGCCAGTAACACAGTTCAAATGTATCAATTGATCTTTCTTCCTTTTTTATTTTCCAGCTTTCTCATGCGTAGGAGGTGATTGAAAAGTCCAAGGCCTGGGTCACAAACACCTTAGTTACCCAAGTAGTTCTTAAAATTTTTAAATAGGTCTTTTGCAGGGGATTTGCACAACCCAATAGATCTTGAATTTCATGATTCTAGTCCTATAGGTGTTGATTGTTGAACCAAATTAACGAAACCATTGACTTTTTTCCCCCCATTTATTATGATGTTATTTGTCATCTATTTGTGAAGCTTTTATTTTCTTTACATTCCGGTGTAGGTATGAACCCAAGGGAAATTCAAACACACATCCACACAAAACTCGTAAATAACTGTTCATAGCAATATTATTCATAGTAGCCAAAAAGTAGAAGTAAACAAAATTTCCATCAATGGAGAATGGATAAATAAAATGTGGTATTTCATTACAGTGTAACATTTGTCAATAAAATATGTTGTACCTCAACATGCTTGAAACTTGAAAACTTTTACAGAAAGTGAAAAAACTAGTCCCAAAGACCAAGTATTTTGAGTTTCCATTTTTATGACATGTCCTCAATAGGCAAATCCATAAAGACAGAAAATAAGCAGGTAGTTGCCTTGGGCTGAGAAGTCTGAGGGGAGATATGGAGTGACCGGTGATGGTCATGAGATTTTTTTTTTCAGGGTGAGGACAATGTCCTAAAATTGCTGTGAGGTTTGCAAACTCCACGTGAGTGAATTATATGGTACGTGATTTATATCTTAAAAATAAAAGTAACAACGAAAAAATCCCAAGTGCCTGACTTTGTAAATCTGAAATAAGAGATTTATTTATGTATAAAGCACTTTAAAAGACACAGAACACTTGCTTTCTCGAGTAGGTATTAAATGTTTTTATTATTCAAAAAATCATGAAAATGTAATGACTTTGCAAAAAAAAGGCTTGAAAAATTCTTATATTTTATTTCTATATCAATTATTTTTAAATAAGTTCATAAGTTTCATAGAATCAATTGGTTGTGATGGATGGTCAAAGAAAATTCTGTGAAGTGAGTTTTAAAAACGCCAGTATTTTCTATGACAGAATAAATGTTGAATTTTTATTTTGCCTCCTTTTTTTTTTTTTTTTTAGGGTTAACTAATTTCTATTGCTCCAAGTAATAATCTAATACTTTGAGCCATAATTATGTAAATAGATACATCTAATCTTATACTTTGCTGTTATTTACTAAACTATATTGTGCACACTTGCTGAGATTTAAGTAATATAATATCATGCAAAATGTTTTTATTTTTCTCAACAGTAAGCCTATATAGATTTGTTGATGTTGCAATTGTATATAGGTTAGACTAGTAATAAATCAAGACAAACTTCTGCTAGAAAATTACACAGTGGAAACTAGCAGAAAAATCACATGTTGAAGTGAACGGCATGTATCTCACACTTCTAGAACGTACCATTCACGTATGCTGGAAATTAGAATATCACTCCTCCTGTCACTTAACTTCTGAGACTTTCCTACCTCATAGCATTTGTGTTCAGATCTCCTGGGAATCCAGCAATGTATATAGTACTATTTGGTCAATTCCCTCAGCCCCCTCTGCTAGGTGGTGGTTGTTGTAACGTGTCCGATCCTACTCAGAGTTACCCTCTGTACAGCAGAACGAAACATTGCCCAGTCCTGCACCATCCTCACAACCATTGTTATGTTTGAGCCTATTATTGCAGCTGCTGTGTCAATGAATCTTGTCAAGGGTCTTCCTCTTTTTCATTTGACCCTCTACTTGACCAAGCGTGATATACTTCCCCAGGGCCCGATCCCTCCTGATAATATGTCCAAAGTTCGTGAGATGAAGTTTTCCAAGGAGCACTCTGGCTATATTTTTTCCAAGACAGACTTGTCATTCTTCTGGCAATGCATGGTATATTCGATATTCTTTTCCAATATATAATTCAAAAGCATCAATTCTTCCTTGCCGTTCCTTATTCATTGTCCAACTTTAGCATGTTTATGAGGTGATTAACAATGTGGTGTAGGTCAGGGTCAGGGGCAACTTAGTCCTCAAAGTGACATCTTCGCTTTTTAACACTTTAAAGAGGACTTTGGCAGCAAATTTGCTGGACGAAATACATCTTCAGATTTCTTGACTGCTGCTTCCACAGGCCTTGATTATGTATCCAAGTAAAATGAAATCCTTGACAACTTCAGTCTTTTCTTCATTTATCATGATGTTGCTTATTGATCCAGTTGTGAGAATTTTTGTTTCTGTATGTTGATGTGTAATACATACTGAAGGTTGTATTCTTTGATATTCATCAGTAAGGGCTTCAAGTTCTCTTCACTTTCATTAAGCAAGAATGTGTCATCTGTATATCCTAGGTTGTTACTGAGTCTTCCACCCAACCTGATGCCACATTCTTCTTCATATAGTCCAGCTTCTCAGATTACTTGTTCAGTATACGGATTGAATAAGTATGGTGAAAGAATGCAACTCTGACACACAGCTTTCTTGATTTAAACCATGCAGTACACTCTTGCTCTGTTCAAATGACTGCCACTTGGTCTACTTACAGGTTCCACATAAACACAATTAAGTATTTTGAAATTCTTATTCTTCAAAATGTTATATATAATTTGTTATGACTCACACAGTCAATAAAACACAGGTAAACATCTTTCTAGCACTCTCTGCTTTCGGACAAGATCCACATAACCTCAGCAATGACATCCTTTGTTTTATGTCCTCTTCTGATTCTGGCTTGAATTTTTGGAAGTTCTCTGTCAATGTATTGCTGCAACTGCTTTTAAATGATCATCAGAAAAATTTTACTTGCTTGTGATATTAATGATACAGTTCTTTAATTTCTGCATTTTCTTGGCTCACCTTTCTTTGGAATGAGCACAGATATGGATCTCTTCCAGTCAGTTGGCCAGGTAGCTGTCTTCCAAATTTCTTGGCATAGAGAAATGAATACCCCCAGCACGGCATCCTTTTGTTGAAACATTTCAACGGGTATTCCTTCAATTCCTGGAGCTTTGTTTTTCACCAGTGTCTTCTGTGCGGCTTCAACTTCTGTTAATAACATTGGTTCTTGATTATATGCTACCTCTTGGTATGGTTGAACATCCACAAATGCTTTTTGATTCAGTGATTTTGTGTGTTCCATCTTCTTTTGATGTTTCCTGGGTCATTCAATACTTTGCCCATTAAAAAAAAAAAAAAAATAGAATCCTTCAAATTTGCAGTTCAAGGTTTGAAATTTTTCTTCAGTTCTTTCAGCTTTTGAAATTCCAAGTGAGTTCTTCCCTTTGGTTTTCTAACTCTAGGGCTTTGCACATCTCATTAGAATGTTTTACTTTGTCTTCTAGAGCTGCCATTTGAAATCTTCTGTTTAGCTCCTTTAGTTCATTTCTTTCATTCTCTTTAGCTACACTATGTTCAAGACCAAGTTTCAAAGTCTCTCTGGACATTTTGGTCTTTTCTTTCTTTCCTGTCTTTTTAATGACCGTTTGCTTTCTTCATGTATGATGTCCTGGGTGTCTTCCCATAAATCATCTGGTCTACAATCATTAGTGCTCAATGAGTCAAATCTATTCTTGAGATGGTCTCCAGATTCAGGTGGGATATACTCAAGGCCATATTTTGGCCCTTGTGGACTGCTTGTTAGTAACTTTCTCTAATTTAGAAATTATATGCAGATACTATTTGACACTTGGTAGACAGGACAAGTTCCTGGAGAAGGACATCGTGATTGGTAATGACAAGGTAAGTGAAAAAGGGGAAAGCCCTCAATGAGACGAATTGACCCAGTGGCTGAAACAATGCGTTCAAGAATAGCAAAGATTATGAGGATAACCCAGGGTAGGGCAGTTGTTTCTTTTGTTGTACATGGAGTCATCAAGTCAGAACAGACAGGACAGCATCTATCAGTAACAATAAGTATTAAGATTATTGAGGATTATGAAATATTTTAATGAATCACTGATTATTTCTTATTCTAACTATAATAATAACTCCTATACTCAATCTCCTCAGTTGGTATTTTCTTATTATTCTCTCTCTCTTTCTCTTTCTCTTTCTCTCTTCTTTTCAGAAGCCCCTTCAGTGAAAAACTATATACATGTATTAGACAAATATATATTTTTGGGTTGATGGATATCTTGAGCGGTATATTGTTCCTTTTGATTTGTATGATTCCTGTGGTAGAGAGCTTTTGATGTTTACATTAGCCATTGCAATGTCCAATACATCACATATTTCAGCTGGTTCATTTACATCTTAATCTGTACAAATGGTACAACATAGAATCCCATAATTCCCAACTTTTGAAATTGAATGTGCTGCTTTTGCCTCTTCTGATTGTATCATCTAAGAATGCTTTTCCCATGCATGTAATGAAACACTAAATAAATAAATAGATCACTCAAACACTAGCTCAGGGAAGAGGGTTTAATTTCTGTATAATTAAAACAAAAAAACAAAGTCCAGTAGTGGAGCCTGATGGCTTTCACTGGTCCAGGAGCTCAGCAAAATCAAAATCAATATATTTCCCAATCTTTTATAATTAAATTAAATTCCCCCAAAATTGAGCTCAGGCAGCAACAAAGCCCAGGAAGCAAAAGATGGTGGGGAATAAACCTTCTCCTCACAGACTCCATCTATAATGAAGTAACATTGACTTTGACAAGCCCCTGGAAACTTCAACAAGTCATTAGCAATAGTGTTTTAGCTTTCTTATTCTTCTTCTTTTTAGTCTACTTCTGTATTTTTAAAAGGAGGCTGAACGTCTCAAGGCAAAAATCCAGAAATCATTTCTTAAGATAGGACCTTTCTTACTTATTTTGATCATGGTCCTTACTACTTAATGATAATTCCTGATATCCCTCATTGCAAATTTATTATAAATCTGCTCACACTATGTCCTGCATCCACTTTGTCATTGTTTTCCATTATTTGGTTTGAGTAAGTCATGCATCCAAAATGAACAGATTTGTTTCCTGAGTCAATTGATTAATTCATTGTCTTTATGGAATTTATTTTCCCTCCCAGACTTTGTCCTAGGTACTCACTATTTTAAAAACCCCACTTCTATTTTTCTTCTTTTAATCTGATACCTGCCAGAGCGAAGTTTTATTCTCTGTCATCTTGGGGATGACATCACTAAAGCAGACACCCGACATTAAGAGATAATTTAGAGTAGTTGTTATGAGCATGGAAATTGGAGCTAGACACCATGTTTTAAACTTGGTTCCAATGCTTAAGACATTTGTGAACTTGGATAATTAATTTATCCTTAATGAGTTGAACTTGGATGATTTATTTTCCCTCTCTGAACCTCTATTTTATTTTAAAAAATGTAAATATTAATAGACTCTGCCTCACAGAGCTGTTATGGTGATTAAATTAATTAAAACTTAAATAATGATTATGATACAGCATTCAATCAATGTGAAATATTATTACCTGGTAGTGCTCATGAGCATCTTAACCTTCTATCTGTTTCAAGCCTTTCAAAATATTTATACTCATATGACAATATAACATGTATCTTTTTCTCATATTCCAATTAACTATCCAAATTTCATTGGATACACAGGGGATTTTATTTTATGATTGTGAACCAAGAAAAAAAATTAAACACTAGTTATCATTGTTGTTAGGTGCCATGGAGTTGGTTCCGACACATAGCAACCTTATAGTACGAAGCAGAACAGCTGTATAGGGTTTCCAAGGAGCAGCTGTTGTATTTGAACTGTCAACCTTTTGGTTAGCAGCTGAGCTCTTAAGCACAAGCTCCAGGGCTCCTAGACTCTAGTAGCTTCAATAAAATCCCAGAAATTAAAAAAGAAAGAAAAATGTATGGAAAAATTTGAGGAGTAATATGGAGCTACTGTGTCCACAAGGCAAGATAACTGTGTTCTTGCCACATAACAGAACTTACTTGAATTAGAAATATGGCATGGGGCAAACTATGGGATTAACTCATTTTTCTTCTCACAATAGGGTGAACAAAAATCTATAAAAATACAGTGCATGATAACTATTGACCAAAGTTTAGGAATACCAAATCGCTGAAAGTCAGTCAAATTAGCTCATCATAGAATATCCTGTTACCCAAGGAAATAACAACAACAAAAATAATTAAACAAACAGTTTTAAAAAGTTTTTAATATAGATACAAAAAGGTAACAACACGTGACAACAAAGATAATTACTAAAATGAGAATAACCAGTGGGGAAAGGATTCCAAACCCAAGAGTCTCTACAGGTGGCTTCAAGAAATTTATCTTAATTAGCATATATTCTTGATACAGGTAAAATTTGTAGATTAAAACAAAGTCAGATGCAGAGCTGAACCTGTGAATTGCTAAATTCCAAGGTATGTTAACAAATTTACATGTGAAAGTAAAGGTAGTAAGGAGAAAAAGGTGGTGCTCTAAGGTCTGGAAAGGGGGCATTTGAGCAAATTCAGATAACTGAGTACTCCAAATCATCACAATCGCCGAGACTCCTTGCAGCCTGGCCTGAATCTAATACACCCCTCAGAAGTATATGAATGTTAAAACAGAAGGCAAGGGCTTACACTGACAAAAACACATGCTGACATTGCAAAGTTTATTCTACTAATTGGAAAAAAAAAAAAACCCACTGGAATCGCTGTAACACTGCTTTCGTACCTAGTACTTTTTCCCACTCCCACTCAGTGTATGCACTCTCCTTGCCTGATTTCATGGTTGCCAACACATTCTCCAAAAAGCCAAACGCACTGCCATTGAGCCCATTCCAACTCGTAATGACTCTATAGTAAAGAGTGGAATTGCCCCATAGAGTTTCCAAGGCTGTAAGTCTTTATGGAAACAGACTGTCACATCTTTCTCCCATTGAGAGTTTGGTGGTTTCAAATCACCAACCTTTCAGCTAGCAGCCTAGCACTCTAACCTCTGTGCCACAAGGCCCCACACTTTCTTCTGTACTATAAAATTGACTTAATTATTATGTTTACTATCCATCTTTCTCTTTCAAGGAAGGCAAGGGTTTTCATTCTTTTGTTCATCAATGCATTTACAGCACTTAGAAGAGTAACCGGCACATAGAAGGCAATTTATAAACGTATGTTGAATATATTTGTGCATGCTATTCTCATTGGAGGCACACAGGCAAGGTTTGAAGTCCATGATATAAGCTTATAGGAACCATACGGTACATCAAACTTTAGAAAAGATATTGCTTATTTTTTTCCATGTCCTGTGTAAGGCAAATTTTACATCTCTGTTCCTCAAGCTATAAATCAAGGGATTCGACATGGGGATAACCAGGGTATAAAATATAGAAGCCACTGTATCAGTGTCAGAGGAGTGACTGGTCTTGGGCTGCATGTATATAAAGCTTAAAGTCCCATAGAACACTACTATCACAGTCAGGTGGGATCCACAGGTGGAAAAGGCCTTGTACCTGCCCTCAGCTGAGTTCATCCTGAGAATGGCTACAAAAGCCAGAAGCTAAGAAACAAGAACTATTAGAAGGGATGAAATCAAATTAAAAGTTGCTAAGACAAGAAGGATCAGTTCAATGTCATGTGTGTTTGAGCAGAGCAAAGATAACACTGGGAGAATGTCATTGTAGAAGTGACTGATGACCTTGTAGCTACAGAAGGATAAATTAAAAATCTTTATGGTGATGAGAAGAGACACAAATGTGCTGTAGAGATAGGGGATTGCCACCAGCACCTGACACACACTTTGTGACATGATGACTGTGTAGAGGAGAGGGTTACAGATGGCCACATAGCGGTCATAGGACATTGCTGACAGAATAAATAATTCGTTAGTTATGAACACAATAAAGAAAGCTAGTTGAATACCACAAAAGTAACAGGAAATTCTGTTTTCATACACAAGGAAATTTACCAACATTTTGGGTCCCACAGCTGTTGAATAACCAAGATCAGTGATAGCCAGGGGTCTGAGAAAAAAGTACATGGGTGTTTGTAGCTTGGAGTCCATCTTGGTGAGGATGATGATGCCCAAGTTGCCCACCACTGAGATCACTTAGATGATGAGCAACAGCCCGAGTAGTGGAGCCTGCAGCTCTGGGCAGTCTGTGATTCCCAACAAAATGAATGAATTCAGCTCTGTTAGATTGTGTTTGTCCATCTTGGTATGTCAGGAAACCTATCCTGAATAGAGACATCAGCATAGTCAATACTTTTTTTGTAGAATCATCTGGTAGAGTTTTTGTATACAGAGCTAGTATACTAAATAAATAAGATAAATTCAAACTTTCCAATATAGATAGTTGAAAGTAAATTTATCTCCCACAACTGACGCTATGGCACCTAACAACAACAATAACAACACATAGAGATAGAGCGAGAGGGATAGGGAGAAAGGAAAGAAGAAGAGAAAGAGAGAGATAACTAGTTACCAATTGAGGAAAATTTTCTCCCCAAGGAACATTTGTCAATGTCTAGGACATTTTGGATGTCACACCTAGGAGAAGGGTACTATTGCTAACTAATAGAAGGTTGGGCTATTACCAAACATTCTAGTACATACAGGGCATCTCCCCACAATAACAAAATTTCCAGCCCAAAATGTCAATAAGGCTGTAACTGAGAAACTCTGATCTAGACATAGGTATTCTTAAATGTATACATATACATTTATATATACATATAGGTAAATATATATATAAACATGCACATATATATATACTTAAACGAGTTAAAAAATAAAAAAAATTTAAAAGTTTTAGGTGTTAGGTATATGGATGTTATTAAACTTTATGTTTGTCATTTATGTAATGACAGTTACAAAATTATGATACATTTTTAATTACATTATAAAAATTTTAAAGCACAAATTCCCAAAATGTATGGAAAAAATTAATATGCCTTAATTTGAAACATAGTCCTTTGAAAGCCATTGTGCCACAGGTGGTACAGACTGAAACAATACACTTGACAGGTGTTGAACACAAGGAAAATCTGCTGGATTGTGGTGGGGACTATTTGCCTTTATATATGGAAATATCCCCAGTGATAGACACATGTACTTATAGTCTCTGTTACACCCCCTACTTGTCAGTTATCTAATAAAATATTTAATCTCTTTTTCCACATCTCCTAAACGACCATGTCCTTTCAGGATTGTTGGATAGATAAATGAAGATTAAATGTTTCAATATGTTTATGGTATTGAAAAATAGATCCCAAATTTCAAGTATGTAGTGTTTTTCTTATTTTTAAAATGATGACAGTGAGTTGCCTGAAAGGAGTTTACTTACGTAGTTGTTAGTTCTTCTCGTGTGACTTAGCTTCTATGTCAGGGTTATGATGACGATTAGGTTGAGTAGTGTGCTACCCATGTAACTGACCCCAGCCTTTCCCTACAGCATCTTCAACTCCATGATGAAAACTGAACCATTAGTGTGCCAATCTTTTGGATTATGTACCTTCTACTCTACTGAAACCATTTTAATATAAGTTTACTTTAATATAAGTTTACTTAAAATATGTCCTCCCCTCAGGAAGGGTATGTGTCAGGGTTGTATCTTCTCACCATACTTAGTCAATATGTATGCTGAACAAATAATCAGAGAAGCTGGACTATATGAAAAAGAACAGGGGATCAGGATTGAAGGGAGACTACAACCAGTGATATGCAGATGACACAATCTTGCTTGCTGAAAGTGAACAGGACTTGAAGCACTTACTGATGAAGATCAAAGATCACAGCCTTCAGTATGGATTACACCTCAACATAAAGATAACAAAAATCCTCACAACTGGGCCAATAAGCAACATCATGGTAAGCGGAGAAAAGATTGAAGTTGTCAGGGATTTCATTTTACTTGGGTCCACATTCAACACCCATGGAAGCAGCAGTCAAGAAATCAAAAGACGTGTTGCACTGGGAAAACTGGCTGGAAAAGGCATATTTAAAGTGGTAAAAAGAGATGATGTCAGCTAAAAGACTAAGGTGCACCTAATACAAGCCATGGTATTTTTAGTCACCTTGTAGGCATGTGAAAGCTGAATGATGAAAAAGGAAGACTGAAGAAGAATTGACACCTTTGAATTGTGGTGTTGGAGAAGAATATTGAATATACCATGTACTGCCTGCCAAATGAACAAATCTGTCTTGGATGAGATACAGCCAGAATGCCCCTTAGAAGCAAGGATGACAAAACTACTTCTCACATTCTTTGCACATGTCAGCAGGGACATCATGCTTGGTAAAGTACAGGGTCAGGGAAACAGAGGAAGACCCTCAATGAGATGTATTGACGTTGTGGCTGCAAGAATGAGCTCAAGCATAACAAGGATTGTGAGGGTGGTGCAGAGCTGGGCAGTGTTTCCTTCTGTTGTAGGTAGGGTCAGTATGAGTTGGAATTTACTCCATGGCACTTAACAACATGTCTTCCCCAGGGGCATTTTCATTATAACTAACATATGCTAAGTTGTTTTTATCAAGTCACATATATTTGCTCATGGGAGATCCTAAGAATATGAGAGTAAATTTGAGCAAACTGGGAAAACGTGAGGTCATTGTCATTGATATTTAATAATGAAGTTTCATTAAAACATTCCTTTTGGATAGACATTCTCTAGTTTATGGGAAAAATAGGTTAAAATCCATATGTTACTCAAGAGCTAGGACCAAATGCACTGAAAAGATGTACATGGATTCCTGGTTTTTATTTTAACTCTTTTTGTACATTAAGGATCTGGGTAATTCTTTGTAATATTATATAGCACATAATGTATATAAACATAAATATATTGAAATTAAAATGTATGTACATATCCCTAATAAGCCACCTATGGCTGTGAACCAAAGGGTCAGCAGTTCAAATCCACCAGGCGCTACTTAGAATCTCTATGGGGCAGTTCTACTCTGTCCTATAGGGTCACTATGAGTCGGAATGGACTCAACAGCACTGGGTTTTTTTTTGCTTTTTTTTTTAATAAGCCACAGGTTAAACAAACAAATACCAGAGAAGGATGAGGATGACAGTTTAAGGTAAAAGAATGAATGATTTGAAATGATACTACTTACCATGAAAATAGCAGTACCAGCAGCTTCTGAGTCAGGAATAATCAAGCAAATAAGAAAATACAATACGCTCACACTAAATTATAAAACGGTTACAGGGGAAATGCACTACCTCATATAAAATGTTGTGTATAATATTGTGGCCTTCTGATAACCTACCTTCTCCTTATGCATAGCACACACATTGCTTATGTCAGAAAAGCAACCATTGGTCTCTTTGCTCCTGGAGCAAAGGAGAACAAAGAAAGCCAAAGACTAAAGGAAGCAATTAGTCCAAAGGACTAATGACGCACATGAGCCACAACCTCCTCTAGCCTGAGACCAGAACTAGTCAGTGCCTGGCTACCACTACAGTCAACTCTAACCACGATCACAATAGAAAGACCCAGGTAGAATGGGTAAAAATTGTAGAACAAAATTTAAAAAAAAAAAAAAAAGAAAGACCAGATTTCCTGGTCTGAAAGAGACTGGAAGAATCTTCAAAACTATTGTCATAAGACAATCTTGTAACATGAAACTATAGTCTCTCCTGGAGGCCGTCATTCAGTGAAATAATAGATGGGGCTATAAAATAAACAGTAACATCCCTGAAGAATGTGCTTCTTAGAACATCCAAGTATATGAGACCGAAAGGGCAACACTTGCCTAAAACCAAGACACGGAGGAACAGGGAAACAGGTCTAATGAAAATGGGGAACCAGGAGAGGAAACGTGGAGAGTGGTAACACATTGCAGGAGTTGAAACCAAGGTCATGAAACAACCTGTGTCAAGAATCATTGATTGGAAAGTTAATTTGCTATGTAAGTTTTCATCTAAAGCACAATAAATATGAAAAAATAAAACTGAATTGGGTATCAGTAGGTATTGCAATTAAGAAATTCACTGTCTTCAATGAATGCAATAAAAGTGATACATCTCTTGTTTAGTTGCAGTGATGAAAGGCTGAAGGAAAAAAAAAACACTTCAGTAAATAATGATTTTTCTATTAAGTCAGGGAAAATAAAAGATCTTTCTCTCAAGAGCTTTGGACTTCTATGGAGAGCACCAAAGTAAATTTCATAGTTTACTATCTTTGTTGAGTACCCAATTCTTGCTTCATAAAGGTATACTCTTTGAGAAAATTACATCTTCTTTCTGCCAGATTCCATTGGAAATTGAAGAGCATTTTATATATTATACTATCGTCATAAAACTGGGTACTTAAAAATTTCCTAAGCTCCAAAAATTGCTTTCCACACCTCAACATGAGGTTTAAGATGGAAATTTATTTATTCCTCATTAAGAGATTAGTAAAAATGCACATTTATACAGTTATTTAAATAAGCATTAAATATTAAATTGTATTTTAGACGGCTCTAAAAAGAGCCTAAGGCTGGTCTATTACTAAAGATTTGGAAAGACATCAACACTGGAGTCTGAATACATACAACTTCATAATTCTGCTACAGTATTTTTTAATACCGTATATGTGTCCTTTACTTTCACAAATGTTCTATCATTTACGTAATTAGGCTACCTTGCGAATGACGAAGAGCTCAGCTACTAACTGAAAGATTGGCAGGTCCAGTCCACTTAGAAGTGCCTTGGAAGAAAGGAAGATCTACTTGTGAAGGTTCACAGCCATTGAAACCCCTATGGAGCACAGCTCTCTGACACACATGGGGTGGCTATGAGTCAGAACTGACTCTGGGACAACTGGCTTGGCTTCTTTTTTATTCATATAACTTTTTATAAAGAAAAAATATTATTTAGCCTTATAATGATCATGTTTCAAAGACTCTTATGAGCATTTAGCCTCTGAAACAAATTGAGAATATTTGAAAAAAATAATATGAAGAAAAAAGGGGGAGAATCCTGGTCTCAGGCACAATTGAAAAGTAGAATGCACACAGAACTGAATCAGAAATCCTAACATTTTGCAAAAAATTTGCTACTGAGTAAAGGTGGGACTGGCAAGCGTCCCTGAAACTTTCTGGATATTGGTAAAATATGGAATTATCTTACTTTTTACCTGTAATGAAGCCTCTGTCTTGACTCTCTCATGCGATTCTTAACATGGCATGGTGAGAACAATTTAAAGGCTTTTTTTTCACCCTTGGAAATTCTCCCTGAGGAGATGCCAAGAAATTTGTTGATTGACCCTGAAGCATTTGATAGCTTAGCAACATATCTGGGGGGTGTCTGTTAATTGTCCAGGGCAATTTGTATTCACCTGTGAGCAAGTTTTTCTTCATATAGTGTGTATGCTTGTCTGTATTTAACTATATCATACATTCTTACATTTTACTCTTTGTTAACTATTCATTTTTTACCACCCAGGGATCCAGAAAAATACTGTAGCTATAAAACAAAGCTGTCAATTTTCCCCATTTCTACAGTGGTCTCTTCAAAAGGTATCATTTCTTTGTTTGTTATTGTTATTGTTGCTGTTATTGCTATTGTCAGGGGGTTTTATTTTTATTTTTTTCTTTTTGACCTCAGGAACAAAAATGCTACACTTGCTTCTCATTTCATAGTCAATTGCCATCATCTGTCTGTTTAGGTTTTTTGCTTGTTTGTTTTATTTTCCATCATTAGATTTCAATCTTTTATGTTTTTTCATTCTGTCAACTCCTCATTCCAAAACTTTATCTCAGCTTCGTCCATTTTCTGCTGTCCTTGACATAATGCTTTACTATGTCAATACACCCTTGTAACGTGTGATATTTTGTATGTAATGTTTCACTATGAATATGTTGTTACAGTGCTATAAACATTTCACTGCATTTTGTCTTTTAAATATTTGTAATGTATCCATTCGTGACTTTTTTTTTTTGCTTTTTTGCCCTGTGTAATGAATTTAATGTGTAATGAATGGTATGTATACAGTGTAGTATTTAAGAGTAAGGCTGTTAACCAAAAGGTCAACAGTTCTAATCCTGATAAGATCATGTGGTTTTTGTCTTTTGTTTCATTTATATGGTGGATTACATCAAAGGTTTTTCTAATATTAAACCACCCTTGCATTAAAAAAAAAAAAAATTGCATACCTGGTATAAATCCCACTTGGTCATGCTGGATTATTTTTTTGATATGTTGTTGAATTCTATTGGCTAGAATTTTGTTGAGGATTTTTGCATCTATGTTCATTAGGGATATAGGTCTGTAATTTTCTTTTTTTGTGATGTCTTTACCTGGTTTTGGTATCAGGGATATGGTGGCTTCATAGAATGAGTTAGGCAGTATTCCGTCATTTTCTATGCTTTGAAATACCTTTAGTAGTAGTGGTGTTAATTCTTCTCTGAAAGTTTGGTAGAAATCTGCAGGAAAGCCATCTGGGCCAGGGCTTTTTTTTGTTGGGAGTTTTTGGATTACCGTTTCAATCTCTTTTTTTGTTATGGGTCTATTTAGTTGTTCTACTTCTGATTGTGTTAGTTTAGGTGGGTAGTGTTTTTCCAGGAATTCATCCATTTCTTCTAGGTTTGCAAATTTGTTAGAGTACTATTTTTCCTAATAATCTGATATGATTCTTTTAATTTCAGTTGGGTCTGTTGTGATGTGGCCCATCTCGTTTCTTATTCAGGTTATTTGTTTCCTTTCCTGCATTTTTTTAGTCACTCTAGCCAATGGTTTATCAATTTTGTTAATTTTTTCAAAGAACCAGCTTTTGGCTTTGTTAATTCTTTCAATTGTTTTTCTGTTCTCTGATTCATTTAGTTCAGCTCTAATTTTTGTTATTTGTTTTTTTCTGGTGCGTGATGGATTCTTTTGTTGCTCACTTTCTATTTGTTCAAGATGTAGGGACAGTTCTCTGATTTGGGCTCTTTCTTCTTTTTGTATGTGTGCATTTATTGATATAAATTGTCCTCTGAGCACTGCTTTTGCTGTGTCCCAGAGGTTTTGATAGGAAGTATTTACATTCTTGTTGCATTCTATGAATTTCTTTATTCCCTCCTTAATGTCTTCTATAACCCAGTCTTTTTTCAGGAGGGTATTGTTCAGTTTCCAAGTATTTGATTTCTTTTCCCTAATTTTTCTGTTATTGATTTCCACTTTTACGGCCTTGTGGTCTGAGAAGATGCTTTGTAATATTCCAATGTTTTGGATTCTGCAACAGTTTGTTTTATGACCTAATACGTGGTCTATTCTAGAGAATGTTCCATGTGGGCTAGAAAAAAAAGTATACTTTGTAGCAGTTGGGTGGAGAGTTCTGTATAAGTCAATGAGGTCAAGTTGGTTGATTGTTGTAATTAGGTCTTCCGTGTCTCTATTGAGCTTCTTACTGGATGTCCTGTCCTCCGAAAGTGGTGTGTTGAAGTCTCCTACTATAATTGTGGAAGTGTCTATCTCACTTTTCAGTTCTGTTAAAATTTATGTATCTTGCAGCCCTGTCATTGGGTGCATAAATGTTTAATATGGTTATATCGTCCTGGTCAAACGTCCCTTTTATCATTATGTAGTGTCCTTCTTTATCCTTTTTGATGGGTTTAACTTTAAAGTCTATTTTGTCAGAGATTAATATTGCTACTCCTGCTCTTTTTTTGCTTATTGTTTGCTTGATATATTTTTTTCCATCCTTTGAGTTTTAGTTTGTTTGTGTCTCTAAGTCTGAGGTGTGTCTCTTGTAGGTAGCATATAGACGGGTCGTGTTTCTTTATCCAGTCTGAGACTCTCTGTCTCTTTATTGGTGCGTTTAGTCCATTTACATTCAGCGTAATTATAGATAAGTATGTGTTTAGTGCTGTCATTTTGATGCCTTTTTATGTGTGTTGTTGACAATTTCATTTTTCCACTTACTTTTTTGTGCTGAGACATTTTTCTTTGTAACTTGTGCGCTCCTCATTTTCGTAGTATTTGACTTTATTTTTTCTGAGTCATTACGTTTTTCTTGGTTTTTATTTTGAGTTATGGAGTTGTTATAACTCTTTGTGGTTACCTTAATATTTACCCCTATTATTCTAAGTAAAAACCTAACTTGTATTGTCCTATATCGCCTTGTATCCCTTTCCATATGGCAGTTCTGTGCCACCTGTATTTAGTCCCTCTTTTTGATTATTGTGATCTTTTACATATTGACTTCAATGATTCCCTGTTATGAGCTTTTTTTTTTTTTTTAAATTAATCTTAATTTGTTTTTGTGATTTCCCTATTTGAGTTGATATCAGGATGCTCTGTTCTGTGACCTTGTGCTGTGCTGGTATCCGGTATTATTGGTTTTCTGACCAAACAATTTTCTTTAGTATTTCTTGTAGCTTTGGTTTAGTTTTTGCAAATTCTCTAAGCTTGTGTTTATCTGCAAATGTCTTAATTTCGCCTTCATATTTCAGAGAGAGTTTTGCTGGATATATGATCATTGGCTGGCAGTTTTTCTCCTTCAGTGCGCTGTATATGTCATGCCATTGCCTTCTTGCCTGCGTGGTTTCTGCTGAGTAGTCTGAACTTATTGTTATTGATTCTCCCTTGAAGGAGACCTTTCTTTTATCCCTGGCTGCTTTTAAAATTTTCTCTTTATCCTTGGTTTTGTCAAGTTTGATGATAATATGTCTTGGTGATTTTCTTTTTGGATCAATCTTAAATGGGGTTTGATGAGCGTCTTGGATAGATATCCTTTCGTCTTTCATGATGTCAGGGAAGTTTTCTGCCAACAGATCTTCAACTATTCTCTCTGTGTTTTCTGTTTTCCCTCCCTGTTCTGGGACTCCACTCACACACAAGTTATTCTTCTTGATAGAGTCCCACATGATTCTTAGGGTTTCTTCATTTTTTTTTTAATTCTTTTATCTGATTTTTCTTTTCAGCTATATTGGTGTTAATTCCCTGGTCCGCCAGATTTCCCACCCTGCTTTCGAATTGCTTGAGTCTGCTCCTCTGACTTCCTATTGCGTTATCTAATTCAGTAATTTTATTGTTAATCTTTTGGATTTCTGAAACCTGTCTCTCTATGGATTCTCGCAACTTATTAATTTTTCCACTATGTTCTTGAATAATCTTTTTGAGTTCTTCAACTGTTTATCAGTGTGTTCCTTGGCTTTTTCTGCAGATTGCTTTATTTCATTTCTGAGGTCATCCCTGATGTCTTGAAGCATTCTGTAAATTAGTTTTTTATATTCTGCATCTGGCAATTCCAGGATTGTATCTTCATTTGGGAAAGATTTTGATTCTTTTGTTTGGGGAGTTGTAGAAGCAGTCATGGTCTGCTTCTTTATGTGGTTTGATATCGACTGCTGTCTCTGAGCCATTACTAAGATATTGTATTGATCTATTCTATATTTGCTCACTGAGTCTTATCTTGTTTTGTTTTCTTTCAATATACATAGATGGGCTACTAGATTGTGCTGTCTTGAGTGCTGTAGCTCTTGACTCACTTATGCCCTATTACCAGTTGGTTTGGGCTGTTACCAGATATATAAGTCTGTGTCCATTCACTATTCTTGAGTAGAATCTGATTTTGCTTCATCAAGTGTGTGATGCAGACTGTCACCTATCCACCTCGAGAAGTAATGGTGATAGTTGTGTGCACCAGATTCTAGTAGCAGCTGGGGTTCACACTCCAGGGGGCAGGATGCTGACAGGCTTCCCCCAAGTGTCAGTAAGTTACGTGTGTCTCTATTCCTAAAGCACCTTGGTTGGTGGGCTCTGCAGCTGTACCTTAGGCCCCCAATGAAGTACCTCTACAGATTGGTAGGTGTCACCCTCCTTAGACCCCTAAGGTAAGAGGCTAGGTGGTCTGGGGGGAGCTTCAGCCCTCAGTTCCCTGTTGTGGGTCATTGAGGGCTCTTTTGAATAAGCAGAGATATCAGACCTGGGAAACTTGTCTTTCCAGTAAATCTGCTAAAACAATTGCAGTCAGATCCCCATCAGAAATATCTTCGCATTATAATAGCCACCTTGTTCCCTGTAGGGATGAAAGCCCAAGACTGTGGATCACATATGCTTGGCTGGAGATGGTTCTGTGTTTTTAGTCCAGTTAGGGAAGGATTTTTGGTCCCTGGGTTTTTTGTAGTTGCTTCTCTCAGGCCAGAAGAATGGGTTAGGAAAAGACAAAAACAAAGAGAAAGAGAGAAAAACCACAGAGCAGTTTACTCTCTGGCTCAGGAAATTCCAATGTTAATGAAGCCACCTGGGAAGGGGAGGGGAGGTTTCAGATAAATAGGAGAGAGTAGCACCCCAGAATATAGACAAAGTTACTTATCTTGCTTGGGATGACTGTTTTACCTGAGATTCCCGAGGGGCACCTCGTGGACTGTGTGCACTGGCTGGGTGGAGATTGCCCCTGAGGGTCAGGCCCACATCCCGTGCTTGCGCTGTCTCAGAAGCCGCAGTTAGTTCCTCCGCTCCCAGTCCAAAGCCCAACGCCAAGGTTCCCCAACTGGGATGCCGCACTCCCGGCTCCAAAACCAGTCGCTGCCTCCCGGTGACTTCTCCTCCTGTCAGCCGCTTCCCTGCACTGCCTGCGTGCACTGTCTGGGCCTCCCCTGAGGTCAGTTCAGGGGTTTAGGGCTGCACCCTGTTTTTGCACCGTCACAGGATGCGGTGCTCGGCTCCCCTGCGCTCAGTCCAAAGCCCAGTGCCAAGGTTTCCTGACTGGGATGCTGGCTCCAGGCTCCGAAAACAGTCGCTGCTTCCCCGTGGTTGTTCGTTCTCATCCTCTGTCACTCAGATCAACTCTTTAAATCTGTGTTTGTTGGTCAGGGTCCGTAGATTGTCATGTATATGATCGATTCACTTGTTTTTCCGAGTCTTTGTTGCAAGAGGGATCCGAGGTAGCGTCTACCTAGTCAGCCATCTTGCAACTCCAGAAGTTTTAAATTTTGATGTAACTGAATACAATAAATACTTATTTTATGGATTTTGCTTCAGTGTTATGTATAGGAAATATTTTTCTAACCCAAGGTAAAAAATTTTCTGCTGTTTTATTTTCCTTTCTAAAAGCTTTAAAATTTGATGATTTACATTTAAACTGTCATGCACTTTGAGTTAATTCTTGCACATGTGTAAGCTATAGATCCACTAATTTGTATATAATATCTCATTGTTCTACCACCATTTGTTAAATGGCTATCCTTTCTCCACTGATTTTTCTTTGAATCTTTATGAAAAAATTAGTTGTTCAAATATGTATGCGTGTTTTTTAACTCTTGCTAATATGTCATTGACCTATTTGCTAATTTTTTTGCCAATCACATTTTGTCTTCATTATCATAGTTTATAATAAGTCTTGGAATCAGTTCTTTTTTATCATCTGTCTTTGGTGTCTTTTTTCAAAGTTGATTCAGCTATACTAGGTCCTTTGCATTCCATTATAGATTTTAGTTTTCTTGTCAGTTTCGACACAGACGAAAAAAGTCAGTTGAATTTTCATTGGAATTTCATTGACTCTACAAATACAGTTGGGGAAATTTGACATCTTAACAATATCAAGTCTTCTGAATTATAAGCATAGCTTATCCCTCCATTTATTTAAGTCTTTATTTCACAATATTTTCTAGTTTTCAATGTAAAGGCCTTAGGAATGTCTTCCCCCAAATACTCACATGGCCAACTCACTCAGCTTCTCAAGTGTTTGATTAAAAGTCATCTCCTCATAGGGTTCCCCTAAAGATTGTCTTTAAAATTTTAATGCTCATCTGCCTACTGGCCCTATTTCATTTTCGTATAACTCAATACCTTCTATCATATGTTATAATCCACTTATCATTATGTATTTTCTTCACTCTCCTACAGAAATGTAAGCCTTATGAAGTGAGGAGTATTCATTGTTTGATTTAAAATGTTTCTTTATTAAATATAATGAGTCCATTAACATAATATTCACCAGGCATCTTTTTTGTGCCTTTTACTGTGCCAAGTATAACAGATTAAGTAGTGAATGGATTACACAAAGTCCTTGGCTTCATAAAGATAGATGTTCAGTGAAAGGAACATATAAACAGGTTATATGTGAGAATATGTAGGAATGTACCTTGTAGGGATATATCTAATCTAGGCTTGAAACCAAGTATAAGTTGATACCTGAAGTATAAGCAGGAGTTAGCCATCTCTGGGTGATTTACTCTGGCTAAAAAATAAGGAAGAAATTTCTATGTATCTGTACTTATCACTAATTTATTCTATTCTTTCCATGGAGACAAACAACACAAGGCTAAAGGAAAATCAGATGTAGGATATAAAAAATATTCTTATCGTATCTTACAGTTCATTTTAAGTAGAATATTTAAACACAGTCTCCAGGTTCTGTGCACAGCATTTTTCACCTCTTTGTTTCTCAGACTATAGATGATGGGATCTAACATAGGTATTACCAGAATGTAAAAGACAGAGGCTATTTTATCAGTATCAAAGGAATGGCTGGATTTGGGATGCACATATGTAAAGAATAGAGTCCCATAGGAAACGACTACCACTATCAAGTGAGATCCACATGTGGAGAAGGCCTTGTGCCTACCCTCTGGAGAGTTCATCCTGATGATGGCAATGAGTATCAGCATGTAGGACACAAGGACTATTAGAAGGGATAAAACCAAATTAAAAGCCAAAAAGATCAGTATTATTAATTTAATTTCATGTGTGTTTGAGCAGATCAAAGAAATCAAGGGCAAACTACCACAGTAGAAATGCCTGATAACATGGCCACAAAATGATGCAATGAAAATTTTTATGATTGTCAGCAAAGACAAAAAGAGACTGTAGAGATAAGGTATGACCACCAGCACCTGGCATACTTTTGATGACATGATGACTGTGTAAAGCAGAGGGTTACAGATGGCCACATAACGGTCATAGGCCATTGCTGACAGAATGAAAATCTCACTACTTATGAAAATACTGAAGACAGAGAGTTGCATAGCACACCAATTATAAGATATTGTAGGTTGATCTACAATAAAATTCGCTAGTAGTTTGGGTCCAATTGCTGTTGAATATCCAAGATCAGTGAAAGACAAATGTCTGAGGAAAAAGTACATGGGTGTATGTAGCCTAGAGTCCATCTTGGTGAGGATGATCAAGCCCAGGTTACCCACTACACAGACCATATAAACAATGAGGAGGATCCCTAATAATGGAGCCTTCAGCTCAGGGCGATCTGTGATCCCCACTAGAATAAATTCATTCAGCACCTTTAGATTGTATTTGTCCATCCAAGCCACTTAGGAAACTTCTATGAGGAAAAAGTACAAAAATAATCATTAACTTTCATGAGCTATTACTGAAATATATATATATATATGCATAACGTCAATCCATATTCTAATTTCAGAGTTTTGATATAAATCTTCCCTTTAATCTTGAAGGTTGGAAAACCCGGTAGTCTATTGGTTAAGAGCTACATCTGCTAATCAAGTTGTCAGCAGTTTGAATCCATCAAGCATTCCTTGGAAACTCTAAGAGGCAGTTCTACTCTGTTCTACAGGTCATTTTAAGTCAGAATCAACTCGACGGCCATGCTTTTTTTTGGTTAATCTTGAAGGTAGAGAAAATAAAGCTATCTTTTTGTGTAAGTTGTAAACATCAACACACAAAGTAAACTAGGAAATTAAGTCACATATTGATAAAGAGGTAGAAATTGTAGAAAAGAAGAAGAGTAGATGGGAAGTGACTACTTAACGGATATCAGCTCCCTTTTGGGGTGAAGAAAATGTTCTGGAACTAGATAATAGTGATGGTTTCACAATATTTTGATTGTATTTAATGTCACTGAATTGTACATTTTAAAATATTTGGCATGGTGAATCCTCTGTAATGTGTATTTTACCATATATTTAAAAAAAATTCTTTTACAACCTCATTTCCACAGGACTGTATTTGTCATGCTTACGTTTACTTTTATGTTATCAAGCTTTACAGCATATATTTTATCAGATACTAATCATAATTAGATTTTGTATGCTTTGTCTGTATTGTAATTTAATTTATGAAAATCAATGGGTAATATTTTTAGTATTATAATAATGTAATACTTTTCTCCACTTATCGAAGTAATACAAAATTAAAGTGTTTTTTCTCTTGTACAGATCATTTATTTTGCTTTCACTTAATAAAATAGAAGCACTCATTGCCATTTTAAAATTATAACATGGCCACTTATCTCTGAGCAATTTGACAGATCTCCAGTGTTTAAAAATATAAAGTTCTATGCCAAACCTATGGAAGTAATAGTCAAGGCCTACCAATTATCTCACATCATGAACGTCTTACAAATCCATGGCCATCTGGTATACTTTCCTGGCCCCTATATATGACTTGTATACTGAAATAATTCTCAAGGGACAATGTATTTAGGGACCTATAATAAGAAGGAGTATAACTCTTGTATTTCTGAATTAATAAGATACTATAAAAACTATCATTTTCAAAACCCATGTTGTTGTTGTTAGGTCTCATTCAGTGGGTTCTGACTCAAAGCGACCCTATGCACAAGAGAAAGAAACACTGTCCAGACCTGTGCCATCCTCACAATTGTTTTTAAGCACATTGTTGCAGCCACTGTATAAATCCATCTAGTCCAGGGTCTTCCTCTTTTTCTCTGACCCTCTACTTTACCAAACATGATGTCCTTCTCCAGGGACTGATCCTTCTTGATAACATGTCCAAAGTATGTGAGACAAAGTCTCACGATCCTTGCTTCTAAGGAACATTTTGGTTGTACTTCTTCCGAGACAGATTTGTTCATCTTTTTTGGCAGTCCCTGATGTATTCAATATTCTTCACCAACACCACAATTTGAAGGCATTAATTCTTCTTGGGTCTTCCTTATTCATTGTCCAGATTTTGCATGCATACAAGGTGATTGAAAACACCATGACTTGCGTCTGGTGCACCTTAGTCCTCAAGGTGACATCCTTGCTTTTAACACTGTAAAGGGATCTCTTGCAGTCAATTTGCCCAGTGCAAAGCTTCTTTGGATTTCTTGACTGATGCTTCCATGGGTGTTGGTTGTGGATCCAGGTAAGATGAAATCCTTGACAATCTCAATGTTTTCTCCATGTATCATGATGCTGTTTATTGGTCCAGTTGTGAGGATTTTTGTTTTCTTTATGTTGAGGTGTAAGCCATACTGAAGGCTGTGGTCTTTGATCTTCATCAGTAAATGCTTCAAGTCGTTTTCACTTTCAGCAAGCAAGGTTGTGTCATCTGCATAATGCAGGCTGTTAATAACTCTTCCTCCAATTCTGATGCCCCATTCTTCTTCATGTAGTCCAACTTCTCAGATTATTTTCTCAACATATGGGTTGAAGAGATATGGTGAAAGGATACAACCCTGATACACACCTTTCCTGACTTTAAACCATGCATTACCCCCTTGTTCTGTTCGAAGGACTGCCTCTTGATCCAGGTGCAGATTTTTCATGAGCAGAATTAAGTGTTCTGGAATTCCCATTCTCTGCAATATTATCCATGATGTGTTATGAGCCACACAGTTGAACACAGGTAAACATCCTTCTGGTATTTTCTGTTTTCAGCCAGGATCCATCTGACCTCAGCAAAGGTATCCCTGGTTCCATGTCCTTTTCTAAATTCAGCTTGAATTTCTGGCAGTTGTCTGTTGAGATACTGCTGCAAGTGCGTTTGAACTATCTTCAGCAAAATTTTGCTTGCCTGTGATATTAATAATATCGTTTGATAATTTCCGATTCACTTGGATCACCTTTCTTGGAAATAGGCATAAATATGGATCTCTTTCAGTCGATTAGCCAGGTAGCTGTCTTCCAAATTTCTTAGCATAGATGAGTGAGCACCTCCAGTGCTGCATCCGTTTCTTGAAACATTTGAATTGGTATTCCATCATTCCCGGAGCCTTGTTTTTTGCCAATGCCTTCAGTGCAGCTTGGACTTCTTTCTTTAGTACCGTCAGTTCCTGATCATATGTTACCTCATAAAATGGTTGAACACTGACCAGTGCTTTTTGGTACAGTGACTCTGTGTATTCCTTCCATTTTCTTTTGATGCTTCTTGTGTCTTTTAATATTTTCCCTGTAGAATCCTTCAGTATTGAAATTCAAGGCTTAAATTTTTTCTTCAGTTCTTTCGTCTTGAGAAATGCTGAGCATGTTCTTCCCTTTTGGTTTTCCATCTCCAGGTCTTTGCAAATGTCACCATAATACTTTACTTGTTTTCTTGACCCACCCTTTGAAGTCTACTGTTTGGCTTTTACGTCATCATTTTTTCCTTTTGCTTTACCTACTCGATATTCAAGAGAAGTTTCAGAGTCTCCTTTTACATCCATTTTGGACTTTTCTTTCTCTCCTGTCTTTTTAATGATCTTTTCCTTTCTTCAAGTATGATGTCCTTGATGTTATTACACAGTTCGACTGGTCGTCAGTCATCACTATTCAACATGTCAAATCTATTCTTGAGATGGACTCCAAATTCAGGTGGGATATACTCAAAGTTATACTTCGGCTCCTGTGGACTTGTATCTAATTTTCTTCAGTTTCAACTTGAACTTGCATATGAGTAATTGATGGTCTGATCCACAGTTGGCTTCTGGACTTGTTCGACTTATGATATTGAGCTTTCCCATTGTCTCTTTCCACACATGCACATGTAGTCGATTTGATTCCTGTGTATTCCATCTGGTAGGTACATGTTTATAGTTATTGTTTATGTTGTTGAAAAAAAGGTATTTACAATGAAGAAGTCGTTGGTCTTACAAAATTCAGTCATGTGATCTCCAGCATTGTTTCTATCACCAAGGCCATATTTTCCAGCTACTGATCCTTCTTCTTTGTTTCCAATTTTTGTATTCCAATCACCAGTAATTATCAATGCATCCTGATTGCATATCCAATCAATTTCAGACTGCAGAAGTTGGTAAAAGTCTTTAATTTCTTCATCTTTGGCCTAGTGGTTGGTGTGTAAATTTGAATAACAATTGTATTAACTGTTTTTCCTTGTAGGCTAATGGATATTATGCTATCACTGACAGCATTGTACTTCACGATAGATCTCCAAATGTTCTTTTGACGAGTAATGCAACACCATTCTTCTTCCAGTTGTCTTTCCCAGCATAGTAGACTATATGATTTTCTGATTCAAAATGGCCAATACCAGTCCATTTCGGCTCACTAATACCTAGGATATAGATGTTTATGTGTTCCATTTCATTTTTCATGATTTCCCATTTTCCTAGATTCATACTTCATACATTCCAGGTTCTGATTGTTAATGGATGTTTGCAGCTGTTTCTTCTCATTTTGAGCTATGCCACATCAGCAAATGAAGGTCTGGAAATCTTGACTCTATCTGTGTCGTTAAGGTTGACTCTACTTTGAAGACGCAGCTCCTCCTCTGTCATATTATGAATGCCTTTCAACCTGAGGGGCTCATCTTCAGGCAGTATGTCAGAGAATATTCCACTGCTATTCATAAGGTTTTCACTGGCCAATTCTTTTTAGAAGTAGACTGCTGGCCCCTCCTTCCTAGTCTGTCTTAGTCTGGATGCTCAGCTGAAACCTGTCCTCTGTGGGTGACCCTGCTGGTATTTGAATACCAGTGGCATAGCTTTCAGCATCACAGCAACACACAAGCCTCCACAGTACTACAAACTGAGGGATGCTTGGGGGAAAATCCGTGTTAATAAATACAAATTTCTCTATAAACGAGAAAAGATATATGACATTTCTCTCAAAGAATTGAAAATACATCCCGCACGAGAGCTTAGAATTGCACTTTCACTATTAGACCAGGCCTCTTTAAGAGACTGGAAAAGCTGAATCATTCTGCAGTATTCCCTACCCCCTTCAAATGCAGCTTTCAACATTAAGATCCGGAAACCAGTCGTCATTCAGTTAACTGCAGCTAATGGTGACCCCATGTGTCACAGGAGAACAATGATCCATACGGTTTTCAATGGCTGAATTTTCAGAAGTGGATCTCCAGGACTTTATTCTGAGGTCCCTCTGAGTGGACTGGAACCTCTAACATTTCAGTTATCAGCCTAGCACATTAACCATTTTCACCACACAGGAACTTCCAACACTTAGATACGAAAAAACCAAACCCTTTGCCATCAAGTCAATTCTGACTCACAGTGACCGTATAGGACAGAGTAAAACAATCCAATAGGGTCTCCAAGGAGCAGCTGGTGGATTTGAACTGCCTTACCTTTTCGTTATCAGGTAAGCTCTTAACCAATGCATCACCCAGACTCCATATAATACTAAGCTAGGTGATCATAAATGTATTTGCACCATGAAAAAAAAGGTATCAAGAAAAATATAGATTTCTTGGGTGGTGCCTGTCTACCATTACTGAAAGTTTAGACCAAGGACCCAATAAATGAATACTGATCAAACAGAGGAAAAACATGAAACAGAATTTCAAACTTTTACAGAAACCAGATTTAATGGATCTGTTGAGACTGAGGGAACCCTCAAATCTAATGCCTGGAAATAGTCTTGAAAACTTGAACCGAAACTATCCCATGAAGCCCTAGTTAAACTAAATATCAATTTAATACAATAATAAAATCTGTTTACATAATGCTCTTATAAAAAAAAAAAAACTGTGTGAGTGTAAACTTGCAATAGTTAATCTAAATCACAAATGAGAACTTTAAGTGGCAGAAAGCTTAAATTAATGTTGATATGGGTAGAGATAGAATGATGACATAATGTGAAGTATGTAACCAATGTCATTGAACTGTTCATATAAAAATGGTTAATGGATATATGTTTGATGTGTACTTTTCCAAAAATAAAATAAACCGTCTAAAAAAGAAAAAATAGATATTTCAATACAGTTATTTAAATATGCCAGTAATTTTTGTGTGAGAGCTAACAGAAAGAAGACCTGGGGCCACTGTAAATGAGAGGAAAACACATCTCAATTTAAAGCATGGTGGATAATGCTGCTTTTTAATTTTGCAAGGGTTGTTACTTTGTTAACTTGATCAAAATGGGTAAATGTGGAAGAGAATTTAAAATTTTTAGTGGAATCCATAATTCCTGGGGTGAATGAGGCTGGATGAATCTCTGAAACTATTGCCCTGAGATAATCTTTCAACTTTAAGTCTTAAACCAAAACTATCCCCTGAAGTCTTCTTTGAACCTAACAATAATTTAGCTTAATTAGTAAAGTACGTCTGCCTTAAGGATTGTGCTCTTTCAAAGAATTACCTAGGCAAAATCGCATGGCCAACAGGAATTCTAAAGCTTAGGTGAGAAGCTTAGAGGCAGTGAATTTATGTTAACAGTGATTGAATTATCTGGAAAATGATAACGAGAATGGTTTGTACAGCTTGAAGAATATAGTCAATGTCACTAAATTTTATGTGTTGAAATTATGTATCTTTTGCTGTGCAGATTTTCAAAAAAACAAAACAAAATAAATCCTACCTGACCTACCAAGGTCCTGGCTTTTTCTTGTGTAGAGTGTGTCTGTTTTTCTCTCATGTTCAATAGATGAACTTAACTGAAGTCAGTTACTCTTCAAGTGTAATGGAACTGATTCTTTTAGGGTTCAACTATGGAAAAGAACACATTTTCTTTCTTGTAGAAAACCACAAAATAGTCAATAAAAACCCGTTGCCATCGAGTCGATTCCGACTCATAGTGACCCTATAGGACAGTGTAGAACTGCCTCATAGAGTTTCCAGGGAGCACCTGGTAGATTCAAACTGCTGACCTTTTGGTTAGTAGCCATAGCACTTAACCACTACGCCACCAGAGTTTCCACATAGTCAATAGAGTAGGCAAAACTCTTCCTAATCTCAAAGGCACATCTTCAATATTCTTATCCTTGGACTGCTTTCACAACAGCCACAGTGGAAATAACCGGAGAAGTGCAGAATTTCTCTCATCAGACCTCAGGCTCTGTTGCTTAAATATCTCTTCCTTTTTTTCTCATTGGGTTTCTAAACACACCACTAAAGGTATCTGAAAAATTCACCTCTAGCCTCTTTCAAAGGCAGCTGTATTTAGAGTGTTGGTGGATTAGCCAGTGGAGCCTAGCAAACTGGGGGACACCTGGCCAATGACATGAAGCTGCAACCTGAAGCGAGATTTTAATTCATTGCCTAAGTGAAATGCACTTTTGAAGAGGCACGGAGGATTCTCTAGCACACACGCACTTTCTGAGTTGACACAATATTTTCAGCACTCTGAGAAATTCATTGCAGATTTTCAGTATATAAGTTCTTGCTCTTGAAAAACTTATATTTTAGGCAGGGAACTTACCCACATGTCTAAAATGTTACACTACATTAGAATAAACTCAGTCCAAACCAGCTGTTTTGTGTCTAACTTTAAGTTATAATATTAACTCATTTGTTCAGTGTGTGTGTGTGTGTGTGTGTGTGTGTATAACCAAAACCAAAAAACCAAACCCAGTGCCTTCAAGTCAATTCCAACTCATAGCGACCCTGTAGGACAGAGTAGAACTGTCCCATAGAGTTTCCAAGAAGCGCCTGGCAGATTCGAACTGCCGACCCTTTGGTTAGCAACAGTAGCACTTAACCAGTACGCTGCCAGGGTTTGTATACACATATATATATACATACATATATATAACATTTAATATATATATCTTATACTTGTATGTATGTTATATATATTGTCTTTATTCTGTTTATCAAATACCTTTTCATCTAGTGTCAGTGTGATATTTGCCCATAACATAAAAATTTATTAAACTATTTTGACAACTACTTTTCTACATCTAAATGTAGACTACATATACAGTGAAACTTGCAAAAGCTGGAAACTGAATAAGGTGGAAATCTGTCAGAGAAGGAAAACTCAAATATTTTTCCACTAATAAAGAAATAGAGAGCAAGAGAGAAGTAGTAAGCTATACCCTAGTGTCTCTCACAATTGTCACTGTATGTGTGTATATATATATATATGTGGGGCAATTCTACTCTGCCTTATAGGGTCACTCTGAGTCGGATTTGACTGGGTTGAGATGGATTTGGGGGGTTTTATATGATACATAGCATATAAAATAGGAGTCCCTGGGTGGCACAAGTGGTTAACTGCTCAACCACTAACCAACTTCGGCAGCGCGATCACACCCAGAGGCTCCTCGGAAGACAGGTCTGCTGATCTGCTTCTGAAAGATCACAGCCTTGCAAATTCTGTGGAGGAGTCCTACTCTGCAAGAAATGGGGTTTCCATGAGTTGGAATCAACTCAACTTTAACTAACAACAACAGCAGCAATATATATAAACAAAACATATTATTTCAGGAAATATTTTAGTTGAAAAGATTACCTTTATCATAACTAACATACCAAAATTTATACTGGACCTGAAAGAATATAATTCTGAGCTTTTGAAGTTTTACTCTAGACAGTAGATTTTTACAGAACTGTCTTACAGATTCATTGACTTCTATAAACTCCCAAGGAGCACAACTGGAGCCTTGCTGGCTTATAAACACTCCAAGGAGAGTTTGGCCAAGAGTCATACAGAATATTTGGAGCTGCTACTTTGTTTTACAGCAAAATGTTTCAACTCTATTAAGAAGATTGAAGCTGTATTATGGATGATTTAATATTCAGCATTTTGTCTTACCAACATTTCTTTTTTAATTTGTATATTAAAGGATGTGCAATTGGTATAAAATTAGAGAATTTAATTTCCACAGGGCCGCTATGAGTTGGAATTTGGGTTTTATTTATTTCTATTTAGGAACATAAAGATATATTTTCTGGAGAGAAAAAAAAATTCACTGGCATTAACCTGATAATCATGAAGATAGGTACCATCTACTCACCTAAGATGAGGAATGAGTTTTTGCTCCCCAAGTGATTACTAATCTGGCTGCAATCAGAAGAATTTATGAGTGTCTCTCCCCTTTGAGACATTCCCCAGGGAGCTGGAATGCAAATTTCTTCATTATTCCCAAAGTGTCTGAGAACAGGAAACAAAGCCATTGGGTTTTTGATAATTATTGAAGATACCTTTGATTTCCCTATTGACCCAATATTGTTTTATATACAATTCCCCTGCTTTCTTTGTTATTTTTATCGTTCCCAGTCTAAGATCTGGATTTAGGTATACAATTTGCTGAGTACCTGGTTTAATCTCCCTAAAATTACCTCAATATTCAGCATTTTCTACCGTGGTTTCCTCCACGTTTTATGTGCAATGGCAAAGGCAGAACTCCTAGATTGTTTTTTAAGATTCAGAAGACATACAAATTATGAATATGTACGTAAGTCTAAAGAAAACCGTGGTGGCCTTTTTATGAGTTAACAGGACTCCTTAACAACTACATGCATATTCATAATTTGCATTCCTCCTGAGTGTTTAAAAAACAGCCTACGACTTCAAATACAAATAATGAACAAGTTTGTAACTCAATAAACTAGAAATAGATGGTAAATGCCTCAATATGTTAAAGGGGAAAAATAGTAAGTAATATATTCAATGGCAAAAACAAACTAAAAGAACTAACACTTCCCAATTTCAAAACTTACCACACTTCTACAGTCCTCAAAACATTATGGTCCTGTCATAGGATAGATATATAGATCGATAGATTAGAATTAGATTCTAGAAATAAACCCACACTTCTACAGTCAATGGATTTTTACAAGGTGCCAAGGCTATTTAATGGGTTAAAAAACACTCTCTTCAAGAAATGGTGCTGAGACAAATGAACACCCAGACACAAAATAATGAATTTGTGTCCTTACCTTACATCATATACCAAATTTAACTTGAAATGAATCAAAGGCCTAAATATAAGAGCCAAAATCATAAAATTCTTAAAAGAAAATGTATGAATAAATGTTTGTGACCTTGGATTAGCAATGGTTTCTTAGCTACAAAACCAGAATACCAAGCAGAGAAATAATAATAAAAAAAAAAAAACAGTAAATTGAATTTCACCTAAATTAAAAGCTTTTGTGCATGATAGGACACTATCTGACAATGAACAGATAACCACGGAATGGAAGAAAAGATTTGCAAATCATATGTCCAGAATATACAAAGAGCTCTTACAGCTTAACAACAAAAAGACGAGCAATCCAATAAAAAAAAGAAAAGAAAAAAGGATTTGAATAAATATTTCTCCAAGAAGCTACATAAATGTCCAATAAGCAAATGAAAAGATGTTCAACATCATTAGTCATTAGTGACATGCAAATTAAAACCACAATGCGATGTCAATTCACAGCCAGCACAATGGCATAACAAACAAAAATAAACAAGCAACAACAAAAAAAATAACAAGTGCTGTCCAGGATGTGGAGAAATTAGAAACCTTGTGAATGTTGTTGGGAATATAAAATGGTACCGCCTCTGTGGAAGACATTTTGAAAGTTCTTCAATAAGTTCAACATAGAATTACCACATGATCCAACAATTCAGCTCTTAGGTATATACCCAATACATTTGAAAACAGGTTTCAATCAAAAACATGTACACAAAAGCCTAAAATGATAAAGATCAAGGAAGAAAAAAATAGAGACAGCACTAGGGGCCCAATATATGGCATGAAGAGAATACAAATCATAATTAACAAGGCACAAACACCAGAAGACAAACTAGATAACTGGGGGCTCCTAAAAATTAAGCACTTATGCTCATAAAAAGTCTTCACAAAAAGAGTAAAAAGAGAATCTGCAAACTGGGAGAAAAAAAAAAATTTGGCTATGACATATCCGACAAGGGTTTAAACTCTAAAATCTATAGAATACTTCAACACCTCAACAGCAAAAAATAAAAATAATCCAGTTAAAAAATGAGCAAAGAATATGAGCAGACACAGGAAGAAATGCTCCCAATCATTAGCCATTAAAGAATGCAAATCAAAAATACCGTAAGTTAACACCTCACTCCATTACTGACACTAATTAAAAAAAGAAAAAAAAAAAAACAGAAAATAACAAAGGTTGGAGAGGTTGCAGGGAGATTGAAACTCTTATGCACTGCTGGTGGAAACGTAAAATGGTGCAACCACTACGGAAAATGATATAATGTCTCCTAACGATTTATTTATTTATTTATTTTTGATGCTGCAATCCCACTTGTAGGAATATATCCTAGAGACATAAAAGCCAGCACACAAATTGACATGTGCACATCCATGTTCATTGAAGCGTTAAGCAAAAAACCAACAGCAAAAAGATGGAAACAACCTAAGTGCCCACCAACAGAGGAATGGATAAACAAATTATGGTACATACACACAATGGAATACTACATGAAGATAAAGAACAATGAGATGAATCTGACTAACATCTCACAACATGGATGAATCCAGAGGGCATTATGCTGAGTGAAGTCAGTCAATCACAAAAAGACAAATATTGTATGAGAACACTACTATAAAAAAAGAAGAAAAGGTTTACACACAGAGAGTAACAATCTTTGATGGTAATGAAAGAGGGGAAAGGTAGCGCGGGGAAGGGAAATTTCTAACTAGATAATAGAAAAGTTTGGTGAAGGGAAAGACAACACACAATATACGAGATGGGAACACAACTTGACCAAGGCAAAGTCATAGAAGCTTCCTAGACACATCCAAACACCTTGAGGGACTGAGTTACTGGGGCTGAGGGCTGGAAACCATGGTCTTGGGGGACATCTAGGTAAATTGGCATAACAGTTCATAAAGAAAGTGTCATACATTCCCACTTTGTTGAGGGACATATGGAGTATTAAAAGCTTGTGAGCAGCAGCCTAAGACATTTCTATTAGTCCCATCATGTTTGGAGCAAAGGAGAATGAAGAAAACCAAAGGCACAAGGAAAAGATTAGTCCAAAGGACTAATGGACCATATGAATCACAGCCTCTACCAGCCAGATTCCATAAGAACTAGATGGTGTCCAGCTACCACCACCAGCTGCTCTGGGAGGGATCACAACAGAGGATCCCAGATAAAATGGGAGAAAAATGTAGGACAAAATTCAAATTCACAAAAAAAGACCAGAATTACTGGTGTGCCAGAGACTGGAGGATGCCCTGAAACTGATCGTCGGACACCCATTTAACTCTTAACCAAAGCCACTCCGGAAGTCCACCTTTCAAACAAAGATTACATAGGCCTATAAAACAAACAACAACACACATGAGGAATACGTGTCTTATTTCAACCAAGTATATGAGACCAACTGGGCAACACCTGCCCAAAAGCAAAGATGAGAGCGCTGGAAGGGACAGGAAAACTGGACTAAAGGACACGGAGAGCCCAGAGTGGAAGGGGAAAGACGGAGGATGTTGACCCAGTGTTAGGGCAGCAACGAGTGTACCAAGGCAATTCGTGTATAAATTTTTTAGTGAAAAACTAATTTTCACTTTATACTTTCACCTAAAACACAATAAAATAAAATAAAAAGAAACTTGTACACAAATGTTCAAAGCAGCATTATTCACAATAGCCAAAAGATGTAAATGACACAAATGTCCATTAATGAATAGATAAACAAAATGTGCTACATATAATGGAATATTTTTCGGCCATAAAAAAATGAAGTACCGATACATGCTAAGGTAAAAATGAATCTTGAAAACATAATACTAAATCACAGAAGTCGGCCACAAAAGGCCACACACTTGTATGATTCCATTTATATGAGATATCCAAAACAGACAAATCCGTAGAGACAGAAAGAAGACAGTTTAAGAATAAGGAGGGTTAATGTTATGACATAAAGCTCTACTTTGCTTTCTTCCAGCCACATGGACAATTTTTGGTGAACTTTATTTCCTTCCTGGATTTATTTGAAAAAAAATTTTTTTTTTTTTTTTGTGAGGGTGGCTTGTGGAACAAAACACTTTGGGAAGCAGACATAACAGAAAGGTCTATGACAAACCAGATGTCTGCAAAAAGTTCTGTGACCTTTCAGAGACAAGGATATACTGCTTAAGCCAAGCTTATCTAGACCTTCTTTTTGTTTTCAGGTGCCGTCTAGATGGTTCCGACTCATAGTGACCCTGTGTACAACAGAATGTAACACTGCCCTGCCTTGCCCCATTCTCACAATCATTGCTATCTTTGAGCCCATTGTTGCAGCCACTGTGTCAATCCATCTCATTGAGGATCTTCCTCTTTTTCTCTGACATTATATGTTACAAAGCATGTTGTCTTTCACCAGGGACTGGTCCTCCTGATAACATGTCCAAAGCATGTCAGACAAGTCTCACAGTCCTCGCTTCTAAGAAGCACTCTGGCTCTACTTCTTCCAGGACAGATTTGTTTGCTCTTCTAGTAGTCTGTGATACATTCAATATTCTTCACAGCATCGTAATTCAAAGACATCAATTCTTCTTTTGTCTTTTTTACTTAGTGTCCAGCTTTCACATGCACGGCTTGGGTCAGGTGCACCTTACTCCTCAAAGTGACATCTTTGCTTTTTAACATTTTAAAGAGATCTTTTGCAGATTTGTCTAATGTAATATTTCTAGACCTTAAGGGACAAGAAAATCTCCCTTTTGTTCTGGGTAGAAATTATGAGACCTTAAAATTTCTTAATCTTGCTTTCAAAGTAAAATAATGCTGAGCTTCAGTCATGGTAATTGGTATCTTCCTCTCTTTAGTTTTTGATGCAGCAGAAGAGTCCTTAAAACCAGAGAATTGGCACGTATGTAAAATATTGAGATTCACGATTACAGTCCTTCAAAATAAAATGAGTTTCTCAGTGAATCATTAGTGAATCCACGGACTTTCAATAAGATGAATTCGGTGTATAAATTTGTATAGTGACACTAGTCTTCTGAATCTGGGAAGTTTGTTGACTTCCTATTCTCTGAAGCATTTGAACCTCTAACAAAATGTCTAGTGTATCCGTACATTTTGTATTCACCAGTGTGTAAGTTCCTTTTAGACACATTTTTTTCCTTTATTTTAAATTACATTTCTATTTGTCTCACCCAGGGTTAAGATATCTTACCTTTAGGACAGACACGTGTATTATTCTATTGCCTCTTCCCTTTGCTGTTGATATCGTACACACACACACACACACACACATTTCTCTGCTTCTTGCTACATAGCAATATGTATTATATCTAATGCATTTCACATGTCTAGTCTCCAAATGGCATATATTATGTTTTTCTCCAACTCCCAGCTATTCTCAATGGCACTGCAATAAACAGTCTTGCGATTATCTCTTTAAACTGCTGTTGAAAAATGTCTATAAAATATATGTTGACTTTATGTGTGTATATATAGATGCACACACAGACACATACACAGTGGCGAATATTCTTTTAACATGAAATATAATAGCCCAATTAATTTTTCTAAGCAGCCCAATTTTGTTGTAGAGATATGTACTTTCTTCATTAAATGCATGCTGTTTCCTAGATACTTGTATCCTTGATTAAAAGAGAAAAAAAGAAAAAACCAAACCATTGCCTTCGAGTTGCTTTCAACTCCCTGTAGGACACAGTAGAACTGCCCCATAGGGCTTTCAAGGAGCAGCTGGTGGATTTGTATTGCCGACCTTTTGGTTAGCAGCCAGTTAGCAGACATTGTTATTGCGCATTAATTGTATGAAATATAGCTTTCAACTATTATACTATTGCCTTTTCCATTTCCTGTTTGTGTTGTACAATGAATGACTCATAATTTATATATGTGTTATCTGTGAGTTGATTTCTACATCTGCATTTTACTCTTGCTTTTGATTGTTGGGTTTGATATCTTGGCACAAATGGGAATCTTCCTATCAACACTGTTGAGTTATAATGGACAATGATAAACTCCACATATTTAAAGTGTACCATCTGATAAGTTTTAACATATGTATGCACTTGAGAAACTATTACAGCATTAAAGATAGTGAACCTATTACCCTAAAAGTTTTTGAATGCCCCCATTAGATCCCTCTTTTCTGACCCTCCCATGAGTTATAGATCAACATTTATTAATTTGTCTATAATATAAAATTGTTCTACCACCATTTGTTGAAAGGTTCTCCTTTCACCGCTGAATAATCTTTGCACCTTTGTAAAAAGATTGTTGTTCTCTTATCTTTGGGTTTGTATTTGGACTTTTGATACTGTTTCATTGGCCTATTTGGTAATTTTTTATGCCAATAACACTCTGTCTTCACTATGATAGTTTATAATGTCTTGAAATCAGTTATTGTTTGTCTTCTAACTTTGGTATCCTTTTTCAAAGTTAATTCAGCTATTCTAGGTTCTTTGCACTCAGTTAAGGATTTTAGTCTGTCAATTTATGAAAAAAAAAATGCCAGATGAATTTTCATGTGATTGCATTGAATCTACAAATATACTTGGAGAAATTTGACATCTTATGAGTTGGAATTGACTCGACAGCAATGGGTTATGAGTTTGACAATATTGAGTCTTCTGACTCATAAACATGGCTTATCTTCCATTTATTTAGGTCTTTAATTTATTTAGTGAAGTTTTCTAATTTTCAACATAAAAGTCTTGGGACAGTCTTCCCATAGTTAATCACATAGCTCAAATCACTCAGCTTCTCTACTGTTTGATTAAATGTCAACTCCTCATAGAGTTTTCTTGAAAACCTTCATTAAATTTTAATCCCCATGCTGCCTACTTGTCCTAATTCATTTTCATATTACTTAATACCTTCTATCATATGATATAGGAAGAAGGACCTGGCAGTCTACTTCTGAAAAGCATTAGCCAGTGAAAACCTTATGAATAGCAGCACGACGTTGTCTGATATAGTGCTGGAAGATGAGCCCCCCAGGTTGGAAGGCACTCAAAAGATGACTGAGAAAGAGCTGCCTCCTCAAGGTAGAGTCAACCTTAATGGTGGATGGAGTAAAGCTTTTGGGACCTTCATTTGCTGATGTGGCACAATTCAAAATGAGAAGAAACAGCTGCTAACATCCATTAATAATTGGAACCTGGAAAGTACAGAGTATGAATCTAGGAAATCATGAAAAATGAAATGCAATGCATAAACATCAATATCCTGGGCTTTAGTGAGCTGAAATGGACTGGTATTGGCCATTTTGAATCGGATGATCATATAGTCTACTATGCTGGGAATGACAACTCAAAGAGGAATGGTGTTGCATTCATTGTCAAAAAGAATGTTTCAAGATATTTCCTGAAGTACAGTGCTGTCAGTGACAGGGTAATATCCATATGCCTGCAAGGAAGACCAGATAATACAACTATTCTTCAAATTTACCCACCAAACCGTAGGACACAGATGAAGACATGGAAGATTTTTATGAGCTGCTGCAGCCTGAAATTGATTGAACATGCTATCAAGATGCATTGATAATTACTGGCGATTGGAACGCAAAAGTTGGAAACAAAGAAGGAGGATCAGTAGCTGGAAAATATGGCCTTGGTGTTAGAAACAATGCTGGAGATCGAATGATAGAATTTTGCAAGACCAACAACTTCTTCATTGCAAATACCTCCTTTCACCAACATAAACGACGACTATACACATGGACCTCGCCAGATGGAACACACAGAAATCAAATTGACAACATCTGTGGAAAGAGAAAATGGAAAAGCTCAATATCATCAGTCAGAACAAGGCCAGGGTCCGACTGTGGAACATACCATCAAATTCTCATATGGAAGTTCAAGCTGAAACTGAAGAAAATCAGAGTAAGTCCACGAGAGCCAAAATATGACCTTGAGTATATCGCACCTGAATTTAGAGATCATCTCAAGGATAGATTTGATGCATTGAACACTAGTGACCAAACACCAGACGAGTTGTGGAATGACATTAAGTTGTGGAATGACATTCATCCATGAAAAAGCAAGAGGTCACTGAAAAGGCAGAAAAGAAAGAAAAGACCAAGTTGGATGTCAGAGGAGACTCTGAAACTTGCTCTTGAGCATCAAGCAGCTAAAGCAAAAGGAAGAATTCATGAAGTAAAAGAACTGAACAGAAGATTTCAAAAGGCCTCTCAAGAGGACAAAATAAAATATTATAATGACACATGCAAAGAGCTGGAGATGGAAAACCAAAAGGGAAGAACATACTCGGGTTTTTTCAAGCTGAAAGAACTGAAGAAAAAATTCAAGCCTCGAGTTGTAATAATGAAGGATTCTATGGGGAAAATATTAAATGATGCAGGAAGCATCAAAAGAAGATGAAAGGAATACAGAGTCATTATACCAAAAAGAATTAGTCAATTTTCAACCATTTCAAGAGGTGGCATATGATGAGGAACCAATGGTACTGAAGAAAGAAGTCCAAGCTGCTCTGAAGGCATTGGGGAAAAACAAAGCTCCAGGAATTGATGGAATATCAATGGAACTTTTTCAACAAACAAATGCAGTGCTGGAGGTGCTCAGTCGTCTATGCCAAGAAATACAGAAGACAGCTTCCTGGCCAACTGACTGGAAGAGGCCCATGTTTATGCCTATTCCCAAGAAAGGTGATCCAACTGAATGTGGAAATTATAGAACAATATAATTAATATCACACGCAAGCAAAATTCTGCTGAAGGTCATTCAAAAACGGCTGCAGCAGTACATGGACAGGGAACTGCCGGAAATACAGGCCGGTTTCAGAAGAGGATGTGGAACCAGGGATATCATTGCTGATGTCAGATGGATCCTGGCTGAAAGCAGAGAATGCCAGAAGGATGTTTACCTGTGTTTTATTGACTATGAAAAGACATTTGACTGTGTGGATCAAAACAAACTATGGATGACATTGCTAAGAATGGGAATTCCAGAACACTAAATTGTGCTCATGAGGAACCTTTACATAGATCAAGAGGCAGTTGTTTGGACAGAACAAGGGAATACAGATTGGATTAAAGTCAGGAAAGGTGTGCATCATGATTGTAGCCTTTCACCATACCTATTCTATCTGTATGCTGAACAAATAATATGAGAAAGCTGGACTATATTAAGAAGAACAGGGCACCAAGATTGGAGGAAGACTCGTTAATAACCTGGGTTATGCAGATGACACAACCTTGCTTGCTGAAGGTGAAGAGGACCTGAAGCACTTACTAATGAAGATCAAAGACCACTGCCTTCAGTATGGATTACACCTCAAGATAAATAAAACAAAAACCCTCACAACTGGACCAATGAGCAACATGATGATAAACAGAGAAAAGACTGAAGTTGTCAAGGATTTCATTTTACTTGGATCCACAATCAACAACGATGGAGACAGCAGTCAAGAAATCAAAAGATGCATTGCATTGGGCAAATCTGCTGCAAAGGACCTCTTCAAAGTGTTGAAGAGCAATAATGTTACCCTGAAGACTAAGGTGCACCTGACCCAAGCCTTGGTATTTTCAATCGCATCATATGTATGTGAAAGCTGGACAATGAATAAGGAAGACCGAAGAAGACTTGACACCTTTGAATTGTGGTGTTGGTGAAGAATATTGAATATACTATGGACTGCCAAAAGAATGAACAAATCTGTCCTAGAAGAAGTACAACCAGAATGCCCCTTAGAAGCAAGGATAGCGAGACTGCGTCTTACATACTTTGGACATATTGTCAGGAGGGATCAGTCCCTGGAGAAGGACATCATGCTTGGCAGAGTACAGGGTGAGCAGAAAAGAGGAAGACCCTCAGCGAGGTGGATTGGCACAGTGGCTGCAACAATGAGCTCAAGCATAACAACGATTGTGAGGATGGCGTAGGACCGGGCAGTGTTTCGTTCTGTTGTGCATAGGGTCGCTATGAGTCAGAACTGACTCGACGACACCTAACAACAACAACAACATCATATGGTAAAACTTACTTCTTCATTATGTCCGCTTTCTTCATTCTCCTATAGGAATGTAGGCCTCATGAAGTCAGCGATACTAAACGTTCGATTTAAATATTTCTTTATTAAATATAACGGGCCTATTAACATAATATTCACCAGTCATCTTTTTCTCATGGGGCCTTTTACTGTGCTAAGTACAACAGATTAAATAGTGAATAGAATATAGAGAGTCCCTGGCATCTTAAAGATACTTGTTCAGTGAAAGAAACATGTGAATAAGCATGTAGGGATGTACACAATCTGAACTTAAAACCAAATATAACTTGATATCTGACGTATAAGCAGGAGTTAGAGATCTCTAAGGAATAAAATCTAGCTGTAAAATAAGGAAAAAATTGTATTTCTACACTTATCACTAATTGATTTTTGACTTGCCATTTAGACAAAAACAGTACAGGGTAAAAAGAAGGTCTGATGTAGTATATATTGCCTATTATATAATTTTTTTTATACCCTACAGTTAATTTTAAGTAGAATATTTGAACACACTTTCCAGGTTCCATCTACAGCATTTTTTACCTCTTTGTTCCTCAAACTGTAAATTGTGGGGTTTAGCATAGGTATCACCATGATGTAAAATACAGAGGCCATTTTATCAGTATCAAAGGAATGGCTGGATTTGGGATTCACATACATAAAGAACAGAGTTCCATAGAATACAACTACCACTGTCAAGTGAGATTCACAGGTAGAGAAAGCCTTGAGCCTACCCTCTGAAGAGTTCATCTTGAGGATGGCGACAAGGATCATCGTGTAAGACACAAGGATTATCAGAAGGGATAAAACTAAATCGAATCCTGAAAAAGCCAGTATTATCAATTTAGTATCATATGTGTTTGAACAGATCAAAGATACCAAGGGCAGACTATCACAGTAGAAATGCCTTATGACATTATAGCCACAAAATGATGAAATAAAAATTTTTATGGTCATCAGAAGGGACAAAATGACACTGTAGACGTAAGGTATGACCACCAGCACCTGGCATACTCTTGGTGACATGATGACTGTGTAAAGCAGAGGGTTACAGATGGCCTCATAGTGGTCATAGACCATTGCTGAAAGAATGAAAATTTCACTAACTATAAATATACAAAAGAAAGCTAGCTGTGTAGCACACCAATTATAGGAAATTGTATGTTGACTTACAATAAAATTTGTTAGCATTTTGGGTCCAACAGCTGTTGAATAACCAAGATCGGTGAAAGCCAAATGTCTGAGGAAAAAGTACATGGGTGTATGTAGTCTAGAGTCTATCATGGTGAGGATGATCAAGCCCAGGTTACCCATCAATGAGATCATGTAAACATTGAGGAAGAATCCAAATAACGGAGCCCGCAGCTCAGGGCGATCTGTGATTCCCATTAGAATAAACTCATTCAGCACCGTTAGATTGCGTTTGTTCATCAGGTCGCTCAGGAAACCTACAGATGAAAAAGTATAAAAATAATCACTAACTTTCAGGAGATATTACTGAATATACATATTTATATAAGGTCAATCTATATTTCTAGCTCCAGAGTTTGACATAAATTTCCCCTCCAATCTTGAAGGTAGAGAAAATGAAACCCTCTTTTTGTAAGTTGAAAACATCAACACACAGAGTAAACTAGAAAATTATGTTGCACTAATAGTAAATATCAGTATGGAGATATAAATTACAAAAAAGGAATGAAAAGAAATTCAAAGGCATAAATGTACAAAAATTGGAATAAAAACTAAAAGCTTTCAACAGCAGATTTAAGCAGGAAGGAGAAGGAATCAGTGAACAAGAAAACAGGTCAATTGAGATCATCTAGTCTAAAAGGCAGAGAATAATTAAATAAAATGAACTAAGCCTAAATGTACTAACATAAGCAAATAGAAGTTCTAGAAGGAAAAAGAGAGAGAAAGTGGCAGACAGATTATTAGAAGAAATACAGTCATGCGTTGCTAATGTCCAGGATACATTCTGTGTAATAGGATGTCATGTGACTTGGACTTTGTGCCACACCATATCATATACAGGCAATCACACCATATTATATACACTCAGTCACTGCATTATGAACAAGTTCATTTGCTAAGTCTCTAAGTTGAATTTGTAAGTCGGAACAGTTAGATGTGGTTCATATCTAACATCAGTCAAATTTCCGTCTTAGTATAGAGTATATAGTGTGCCTTTCTATATAGAAAAACCTTAAAGAAACACTTCCATAGATACTACTTTAGCATAATATTTCAGTAATAATAATAATAATGTTTTGATGTGCCTCACAAAGAAGCACCCTTTTGTTCTTATGAACCATTGTATTTTTCTAGAATTTTTAATATAATAGGCTTTAAGGGGATTGATTTGTAACTACAGGTTATATGTAAGCCAGACATTTGAACCTGGGGACAGTAAAAAGTACTGCATAGTACAGTACATAAGCCCGTAACATGGGTGTTTATTGTGATTATTAAGACATATGTATTATAGGTTATATACATACTGTACAATTATACACCTGACAGTGCAATCACTTTGGATACAAGAGACATGAAACACATGAGTTGCATGCGGGAAGCTATTGTATTCACTACATCTGGTTATATCCTCTACATCCTGTTCTCCAATCAGGAGTTTTGAACCCTATTATAACCTTGTGGGACCATGGACATATGGATGATCAGATGTTGCCTGAAAGGATATTATGTGACTCATGATTGTAATGGCTCAAAAAGTCACAATTTTGATGAAAGACATGAATATAAATATTCTAGAAACTCCGAGTAAACTAAAAGACATACACTCCAAGGCATATTGTAATCATACTACTGAAAGGCAGACTCTTGAAAGAAGAAAGAAAGAATTGAGAGAAGTGACTTATCACAAACAAGAGATCCTCAATAAGATTAACAGATAATTTCTCATCAGAGAGCACGGAAGCCAGGAGAGAGTGAGAAGATATACTGAAAATGCTGATCAAAAAAAAAAAAAAAAAAAAGTAACCAAGATTAGTGTATCAGGCAAAACTATCCTGCAAAACTCACCATGCATCTACAGCCCTCAAAATATTATGGTCCAGGGTGTTTTTTTTTTTTTGTCATAGGATAGACATATAGATTAATGCGTTAGATTTAGATTCTAGAAACAAATCCATACTTCTACAGTCAATGGATCTTTGACAAGGACACCAAAACCGTTAAATGGATAAAAATGAATCTCTTCAAGAAATGATGCTGAGACAAGTGGACACCTGAGTACAAAAGAATAAAATTGTGCCTTTACCTCACATCATATACCACATTTAACTCAAAATGTACCAAAAGCCTAAATACAAAAGCCCAAACCATAAAAATCTTAAAAAGAAAACTTATAGGTAAATGTTTATGACCTTCGATTTGTGAATAGTTTCTTAGATTTAAAGCCAGAAGACCAAGCAACAAAAGAAAAAAACAGTAAATTGAACTGCATCCAAATTAAAAGCTTTTTTGCATGATGCGACACTATCAAGACAGTAAAAAAATAAATAAATAAATCACCACAGATTGGAAGAAAGTATCTGCAAATCATATATATGACAAGAGTCTAATGTCCAGAATGCACAAAGGACTATTACAGCTCAACAACAAAGAGACTAGCACCCCAATTAAAAAAAAAAAAAAAAAAAGAACAAAGGATTTGAACAAGTATTTCTCCATGAAGCTCTATAAATGACCAACAGCAAGTGAAAGAAATTTCAACATCATCAGTCATTACTGTTGTTGTCGCCAGTTCCGGTCACGGCCTCTACAGAGGGACAGTTGGTTGGTAGCTGTGCATGAGGTCCATTGGGTAGGAATTGAAACCAGATCACTCGCACGAAAGTCCAACATTCCACCACTGAACCACCACTTCTCCATTTGCTGAGTGTTTGATGACCAACCAGCTGCTGTCGCGTAGACTAGCATTCATGGAGACCCCAAGTGTGTCATAACACAGCTGTGCTACATAGGAGAAAAAATTGAAGTTATCAATGATTTCATTTTACTTGGATCCACAATCAACCCCCACAGAAGCAGCAGTCAAGAAATCAAAGATGCAATGCATTGGGCAAATCTGCTGCAAAGGACCTCTTAAAAGTGTTGAAAAGCAAGAATGTCACCTGAAGACTAAAGTGTGTCTGACCCACACCATGGTATTTTCAATTGCATCATATGCATGCAAAAACAGGACAATGAAAAAGGAAGACTGAGGAAGAATTGATGCCTTTGAATTGTGGTATCGGGGAAGAATATTGAATATACCACGGACTGGCAAAAGAATGAAAAAATCTGTCTTGGAAGAAGTACAACCAGAAAGCTCCTTAGATGCAAGCAAGGTGAGGCTGCGTCTTACATACTCTGGACATGTTGTCAGGAGGGCTCAGTCCCTGGAGAAGGACATCATTCTTGGTAAAGTCCCAGGGTCAGAGGAAAAGAGGAAGACCCTCAAGGAGATGGATTGACACAGTGGCTGCAACAATGTGGTCAAGTATAACAACGATTGTCAGGACTGTGCAGGCCCAGGCAGCTTTTCATTCTGTTGTACATAAGGTTGCTAACAACAACAACAGCCCATAGGATTTTCAATGACTAATTTCTCTGTACCACCCGAAGACTCCCAACACTAAGTTAGATGACAACAAATGTATTTCTGCAATGAGATATCAAGAAAAATATGCATGTAAGTATACCCACTTAAGTATGCAAGTAATTTTATAGGGGGAAATAAGAGAACTAAGACCAAGAGCTACCAATAAATGAGAGAAAAAGACACCTTGATTTAAAGCATAACATATTTTGCTGCTTTTTAATTTTGCAAGGTATCTTATTTTCTTAAACCTATAGTTGTGCAGAGTTTAATCTTATTTCTGATCTGCATTAGGTGTGTATTTACTCATTCAAAGAGTAATTTAATGACATTTCAAAGACTCCATCCAGCTTTTGGAGGATGGCGGAGGGGCAGTCCTCTTAGTGATTAAACATGATGCGAGGGAGGCATGACGTAGTAAAACAGACACCTTAATATTTTACTTTGGCCATGCCTCCAACTAAAAATTTGTATATTGCACATGACTTTGATCCCTTAGTGATATTGGTAAATTCAGGAAATATATGAAATAAGCAAATGTTAGGATCATAGAAAATATTACTTTTTTTTAAGTTACGTGAAACCCAAAAACACTATGGGAATCTATTATGAATTGAGGTGACAAATTCTGAAACATATCTGTTTACCTACCAATGACAATATCATATTTGACATTTAGTTGAGGGCCCAAATGATAGAAAAACCCACTGCCATCAAGTTGACTCTGACAAATAGTGAGCCCATAGGGTTTCCAAGGCTGTAAAACTCTACAGAAGCAGACTGCCACATCTTTCTTTCATGGATCCCTTAGTGGTTTCGACCCTCCAACCTTTTGGTTAGCAGTCCATCCCTTAAACCACTATGCCAAAAAGATCATAAAAAACGTAAGGATTTCAATGGGACGTTTCCTAACAGCATTAACTGCATTTGTTTTACTATCTAAAGAATATCAACTAACCATAAAGGTAATGGAGTTATGTCTAATTTTCCTCAAAGACTATAAAGGTGGCTGCAATATCGAACTACCTCAGAAATTGTGATTATCAAAGAAGTTCATTAATTCCTGTGATTAAGTCCTCTAGTGTGGGTATTAGGTTAAATGGCAGTTGGGGTCATAAAAAAACACTGGAACTCTGAGGGGTGGTCACAGGAAAATGTGTCACCTACTCACCACTAATGAAGAATCTGTGTGTGCTTCCCTTGCCTCCCTAACATAACCCAAAAGGAGAATTTATGGGCTTCTTTCTTCCTTTGAGACTCTCCCTGAGGAGAAGGAATGCAATTTGTTAATTATGCCTGAAGCATTTGAAAGTTTCAAACAAAGCCAATGGGATATCTGCTAATTATGCAAAATACCTTTACTTTAGGTAACTTTTCACAACTTCTCTGGGTTAAGCCTACTCTGCTGCCATCTAGCAATCTAAAATCAAAATATTGTACCTGTGAGGACACAATAGAGACATGTATAAATTCTACCCACTGCATAATTGTAAAAATTTCACAAGGAAAAATTATAGATCTGTATGTGTAGCTGTTTTTTCCATTTTCATGGTGTGTTGAGGGGGTCCCTGGGTGGGGCAAACCATTAAGCACTGGGCTGTTAACTGATAGGCTGGTGGTTCAAACCTATCCAGAGACACTTCAGAAGTAAGGCCTGGTGATCTGCTTGTGAAAGGCGACAGCCACTGAAAACCCTGTGAAATGAGTCTCTTCTTCGAAACGCATGACATCTTCCTGAGTCAGAACTGACTTGATGAGAATTGGTTTGTTTTTGTTTTTAGTATGGTGGTATTAATTTATTATTGAAATATAACACACATGTAAAGACGCACTCACTATAAATATATTTTTAAAAACTTAATACATCTTTTTAACCAGAATCCACATTTAATAACAGCAACATAAATCATTAGCAAGATCCCAGAAATATAACCACCATGCTGACATGTTGTTGTTGTTAGGTGCCATCAAGTCAGTTCTGACTCATAGTGACCCTAAGTACGACAGAAGGTAAATCTGAGTAATGGTCATTTTAATTGGTTGTCCTTGTAGGCAACGGATATTATCCTATCACTGACAGCATTGTACTTAAGGATTCATCTTGAAATGTTCTTTTTGACAATGAATGGGACGACATGCCTCTTCAATGTTTCATTCCTGGTATAAAAGACTATTATGATTGTTTGATTCAAAATGGCCAGGACCAGTTCATTTTAGCTCTCTAATGCCTCAGATATCAATGTTCATGTGTTCCATTTCATTTTGATGACTTCCAAGTTTCCTAGATTTATACTTCGTACATTTCACACTCTGATGATTAATGAATATTTGTAGCTACTTCTACTCATTTTGAGTCATGCCACATCAGCAAATGAAGGGCCCCCAAAACTTGACTCCATCCACATCATTAAGGTCGACTCAACTTTGAGGAGGCAGCTCCTCCCCGATCATGTTTCCTGTGCCTTCCAAGCTGACGGGCTCATCTTCTGGCACTGTACCAGTCAATGTTCCACTGCTATTCATAAGATAAAACCCTATGTGGCTAATTTTCTCAGAAGTACACTGCAAGGTCCTTCTTCCTAGTCTGTCTTAGTCTGAAAACCCACTGAAACTAGTTCGCCGTGGATGACGTTGCTGGTGTTTGATATACCAGTGGCAAACCTTCCCGTATCACAGCAACATGCAAGCCGCCACAATACAACAAACTGACAGACATGTGGTGGAACAGCATTGATAAGTTTTGCCAATTTTTATTGCTGTTGTGGTTATGGACCATCAAGTCAGTTCTGACTCATAGCAGCCTTATGTACAACAGAAGGAAACACTGCCTGGTCCTGCTTCATCCTCACAATTATTATACATAAGCTCCTTGTTGCAGCCACTGTGTCATTCCATCTCCTTGAGGGTCTTCCTCTTTTTTCCTGACCCTCTTCTTTACCAAGTATGATGTCCTTCTCCAGGGACAGATCCCTCCTGATAGCATGTTCAAAGTATGTGAGAAGCCCTCTTTCCTTCGCTGCTTTGAGGAACTTTCTGGTTGTACTTCTTCCAAGGCAGATGTGTTCATTCTTTTGCCAGCCCATGATACATCCAATATTCTTCACCAACACCACAATTCAAAGGCATCAATTCTTCTTCGGTATTCCTTATTCATCATCCAAACTTCACATGCATATGAGGCAATTGAAAAACTGAGGCTTGGGTAAGGTTCACCTTAGTCTTCAAGGTGACATCTTTGCTTTCCAACATTTTAAAGAGATCTTTTGAAACAAATTTGCCCAATTCAATGCATCTTTTGATTTCTTGGCTGCTACTTCCATGGGCATTGGTTGTGGATCCAAGTAAAATGAAATTCTTGAAAACTTCAATCTTTTTCCACTTATCATGATGTTGCTTAAAGGTCTAGCTGTTAGGATTTTTCTTTTCTTTATGTTGACGTGTAATCCATACTGAAAGTTGTAGTCTTTTATCTTCATCAGTAAGTGCTTCAAGTCCTCTTCACTTACAACAAGCCAGGCTGTGTCATCTGTGTAGCCTATGTTGTTAATGAGTCTTCCTCCAATCTTGAGGCCCCATTCTTCTTCATATAGTCCATCTTCTCAGATTATTTGCTCAACATGCAGATTGAATAAGTATGGCAAAAAAATACAACCCTGATACACATCTTTCTTGACTTTAAACCATGCAATATCATCCCCTTGTTCTGTACAAATGACTGCCTCTTGGTGTATTCACAGGTTTCTCATGAGCACAATTAAGTGTTCTAGAATTCCTATTCTTTACAATATTATCCATAATTTGTTATGATCCACACAATAGAATGCTTTCGCAGAGTTAATGAAACACAGGTGAACATCATTTTGGTATTCTCTGCTTTCAGCCAGGATATACCTCACATCAGCAACGATATACCTGGTTCCATGTCCTCTTCTGTATCCAGCTTCAATTTCAGGCAGTTCCCTGTTGATAACTGCTGCAGTCACTTTTGAATGATCTTCAGCAAAATTTTACTTGTGTGTGATATTTACAATATTGCTTGATAATTTCTCTATTTGGTTGGATCACCTTTCTTGGGAATAGGCATAAATATGGATCTCTTCCAGTCAATTGACCAGGTAGTTGTCTTCTAAATTTCTTGACATACACGAATGAGCAATTCTAACACTACATCTCTTTGTTGAAACATTTCAATTGGTGTCTTGTCAGTCCTGGAACCTTGTTTTTCACCAGTCCCTTCAGTGAAGCTTGGACTTCTTCCTTCATTACCATCAGTCCCTGATCAAATGCTACCTCCTGAAATGGCTGAACATCTACCAATTATTTTTGATACAGTGAGTGTGTATTCTTTCCATCTTCTTTGGATGTTTCCTGTTGTTTAATATTTTCCCCAGAGAATTCTTCAATATTGCAAGTTGAGCCTTGAATTTTTTCTTCATTTCTTTCAGCTTGCGAAAGGCCAAGCATGTTCTTTCTTTTTGGGTTTCTAACTCCAGGTCTTTGCACATGTAGATATATATGTGTATATACATACATACACATATATTGGAATTTGTATTGTAATTGCATTAATTTTATGGGGTAATTTAAGAACACTTGACATCTTCATGACATTTATTTCTTTCCACCCATGGACATAGTATTTCTCTAACTTTATGTCACCTTTAAAAACAAAGTAACTTTTTGTAGTTTGTAGCCTTCTTGTCTTCTAAATCTTTCATTAGATAATTTCTGTTGCATTTTTTTTTTATTTTTGTGCTATTGCAAATAGTAATTTTAAATTTGTTTCCACATGTTACAAGTACATAGCAAAACAATTTTTTTTTCTAATATATTAATCTCATCTCCATCAACCTTGAAAAGTTATTTCTTTCTCTTCAGTTGATAAATTATTCTGGATTTTTTATACACACAGTCATGTCATTTGAAAACATTTACACTGCTATTTCTGATTTGTCAAACATACACATTTTATTTCAAAAGAAATCTCAAATATCACCCACTATAAAGGGAGACAGATTTGAAGTGTGAAGAAAGACATTTTTTAAATAGTTCTCATCGCTGTATATAAGCATGGTACAAACACTGTGGTTTAAATGATATGTAAGACACAAAGAAAATACATTTTTTATTTAATATTTAAATTTTAAAAAAAGATTGTTTACTAAGAGATGCATACAAAAGGCTTCTATTTAATGGTAACATACATATTTGGCAATGTGACAACAGTGATGTCAAATTCAGGCACATGTACTGAACTTGAGCCCAAACCAACATTGATACCAGAAGGATAATCAGTACTTCAACATCTATAAGGCATAAATTTTGATTGAAAACAGGGGAAATTTTTCTAGTTTCCCATGCCTTTTACACGTTTTATTTCTAAAAACCTAGAAGCTATAATAAACAACTGTCTATAACTTAATTTGTTGAATCTGCACTCTACATTCAACTTTAAATAGGAATTTTGGATAAATTTTTCAATATCCTATGCAAGGCACCTTTTACCTCTTTGTTCCTCAAACTATATATTAAGGGATTCAGCATAGGTATTACCACAGTGTAAAATACAGAGGCCATCTTATCGGTATCAAAGGAATGGCTGGATTTGGGTTGCACATACATAAAGAATAGAGTCCCGTATAACACAAATACTACTATCAGGTGAGAACCACACGTAGAGAAGGCCTTGTACCTCCCCTCTGCAGAGTTCATCCTAAGGATAGCTGCAAGGATCAACATGTAGGACACAAGAACTATCAAAAGGGATGAAACCAAATTAAATGCTGAACCGATCAGTAATATCAGTTCAACATCAAGTATGCTTGAGCACAGCAATGTTAATAATGGAAGACTGTCACAGTAGAAATGACTAATGACATTATAGCCACAGAAGGAAGAAATAAAAATCTTTATTGTGGTCAGAAGAGAGAGAAAGGCACTGTAGAGATAGGGAACTATCACCAGACCCCAGCATACTCTTTGAGACATGATGACTTTGTAGAGCAGAGGGTTACAGATGGCCACATAGCGGTCATAGGCCATTGCAGATAGAATGAAAAGTTCACTAATGATGAACATTATGAAGAAAGCTAGCTGTATAGCACACCAAATATAAGGGATTGTATTTTGATTCTGTATAAAATTTACCAACATTTTGGGCCCCACAGCAGTTGAATATCCAAGATCAGTAAAAGCCAGATGTCTGAGAAAAAAGTACATGGGTGTTTTTAGCCTGGAGTCCACCTTGGTGAGGATGATCATGCCCAAGTTGCCCACCACTGAGATCACATAGATGATGAGGAACAACCCAAAGAATGGAGCCTGGAGCTCAGGGCGGTCTGTGATCCCCATTAGTATGAATTCCTTTATCATTGTTAGGTTTTGCTTATCCATCCATGCCATTAAGGAAGTTTACTGTGGGAAGAACCATCAGAATAGTTATTAAGTTTCAGAAGTTATCACAAGGTAAAACTTTAGTATACAAAGCCATTATGTGTGAGATAAATTGATTTTTTCAGATGAAGTAATTCAAACAAAACCCATCTTTGTCATTGATCCTAGAAATAAATTTAGAAACTGTTATAACATAAAGAAAACTGTTGCTGTAGAGTTGATTCCAACTCATAGTGGCCCTACCAGATAGAGTAGAACTATCACATAGGGTTTGCAAGGAGTGTTGACATGTTAAAATAATTTTATTTTTGTGTTATATACTGGTTATCATTGCAAGGTATACAGTTCTGTTAGCAATAGAACATAAGATATATTTGGACTACATTGGAAAAGCTAATAATCTATTAATTTTTAAAATTTTAAAATACATGTAATTAGTAAAAACATCAAAGTTTAGAAGGAAGTATAATAAAAATGTATAGGCCTCTGCAGTTTGTTCCTGCATCTTTAGCCCCAATATCCAGAGAAAACCATTACTAATTCATTTAGCAGAATTTGATTTTCTTTTCCTTGTGATCAACAATATTTCTAAATGATATTCTTATCCACTAACTATTTGATTTTTAAAAAGTATATCCTTGGAGGTGGGGCCAACATGATGCTATAGACAGATGCACCACATCATTCCTTAACATCAAAAACACAAAAAAAACTAAGTAAAACAGGGACAAACGTCAATCCAGAGCCCTGTGCATCAAATGAAGAGTCAAAGAAATCAACAAAGCACCAGATGTAATAAGAAACTGCGAGATAATAGCAAGGAGAGATATAAAATGGAGATCTGCTTTCAGCTAATGCAGCACAGATTCTCTACCTTGGACAACTTTTCAAGATCAGTGGACAGGGAGTGCAGGAAAACAACTTCATGGAGCTCCCAGCAAAAGGCAGAGTACCATAACTGCAACACAGCTGAGCAACTAGCCGTGCCCATTGGACAACATGGTAAGAAATATTGTGCCCACAGATAAGCAAACAACAAAGAAGGACAGCCTATATCCTAGATATAACTAATTAAAACAAAAAGCAGAACAAAACAAACAAATCTACAATTAATAAAGAAAGAAAATACTGAAAGCCCTGAAGACAACAGAAAATATCAAAACACATTAAAAAAAAAAAATGGACAGAATTGTTCCAGTAGGTGTCCAAAATAAAACACCAGATGACCTTTCAGCAGAAGAAAAGGCACTGGAACTACATCGTAGGGACTTCAAATCTCTCATATTCAGAGCTATCTGAGAGTTGAAGGCAAAAGCAGAGAAAAATGAGTAAAAAAAATAGACAAAATCATGGAAAAGACAGGCAAAACAATGGAAGAATTCAGAAAAACAATACAGGACCAAAATGCCAAAATAAATTCACAACTAGAAATTATACAAAAACAGCAATTAGAAATTTAAAAGATAGAAAACAAGATTTCAGAAATGGACAGTGTCATAGACGGTCTGAGGGATAGGTTTGAAACAATGGAAGATATGATCAGTGAAATTGAAGACAAATATTTGGATACCACAGTGTTTGAAGAAAATCAGAAAAAAGAACAAAGAAAAATGAAGAAACTGCAAGAATGATGTGAGATTCAGTAAAAAGCAAAAATTTATGACTGATCGGAGTTCCACAACAGGTGAAGAAAACAGAAAACGCAGAGAGGATCATTGAAGAATTGCTGACAGAAACTTCCCTAATATCATGAAAGATGAAAAGCTGACCATTCAGGAAGCTAAACAAACCCCACATAGGATAGAGCCAAAAAGAAAATCACCAAGGCATATCATAATCATACTCACTAAAACGAAAGACAAAGAAAGAATCCTGAGAGCACCTCGAGATAACTGAAAAGTCACAGTATGGAGACAATATGATTAAGCTCTGATTACTCAGCAGAAACCATGCAAGGAAGAAGGAAGCTGGATGTTATACATAAATCCTTGAAAGAAAAAAAATGCCAAGAAGAATAATACATTCTGCCAAACTCTCGTTCAGATATGATGGTGAAATTAGGACATTTCCAGATAAACAGGAATTAAGGGAATATGTAAAAAACAAATCAAATTACAAGAATTATTAAAGGGAGTCTGTCAGTTTGAGGACAACCAACGTCAGAAGACAGCATGAATTTAGGACTCAAGACCTAGATTCCAACCTAGGAAATGAACACTTGAGGATTAAACAAACCTAAAAGATTTATAACAGGAACAAGAGACAATGACAAAAACTTCAGAACAGTGAAAGAGGGAATAAATGGTGTAGGTATAGAACTTTTTATGGAGAAGAAGGCAAGGCAATACCAAGGTATTAAAGACTGGTTGAAACTTAGGAAGATAAGGGTAAGTTTCAAGGCAACCACAAAGAAAACTAACAAACCTATTCACCAAAAAAAGAGGAAAAACATAAAGCTTCAGTAAACACAAAATCTACAAAAACAAAAGAAATAATAAAACACACACACACACACACAAAGGAATTCAGCACAGGAGAGAAAGAGGAACAAAGCAAACATCAGCATCACCAAAAAAAAGCTACACAATGACAGCAATAAACTCACATCTATCAATACTTACAATGAACATAGATGGCCTAAATGGACCCATAAAGAGACAGAAAGTGAAAGCCTGGTTTAAAAAATAAAAAGAACAATATACTGTCTAAAAGAGACCTATCTTAGAAACAAAGACATAAATTTATTAAAAATCAAAGGACTGAAAAAACATATTAAGAAAAGAGTTACCCCCCGCCCCCAGAAAAATTAAAAATAAATAAAAAAATGGAATGACAAAACTCATCTCAGATAAAACAGACTTTAAAACAAATCTACCATAAAAGAAAGAATGGCAGTATATAATGATTAAAGGAACAATCCATCATGAAGACATAACTGTAACAAATATCTATGCACCCAACGACAGAACTCCAAAATACATAAAACAAACTCTAACAGAACTGAAAAGAGAAATTGACGGTTCTACAATAATAGTAATACATTTCAACACACCACTCTCAGTAAAGGACAAAGCATCTAGGAAAAATCTCAACAAAGACAGGAGATCTAAAGGACACAATCAGCCAACTTGATCATGTAGACATATAGAGAACGCTCCATCCAACAGCTGCAAAATACACATTCCTTTCAAACACACATGGAACGTTCTTCAGAATAGGCCACATCTTAGGGCACAAAGTAACACTTAACAAATTCCAAAAAATTGAGATTATTATAAAGTATCTTCTCTGATCACAATGCCATTAAAGTAGAAACTAAAAACAGTAAGAGGAAGGAAAAAAAAATCAATTACATGGAAACTAAATAACATCCTGAATAACAACCTGCTTAAAAACCACTGGGTTATAAAAGAAAGCAAAGATGGGAACTAAAATTTATAGAATCAAATGAGAATGAAAACACATCATACCAAAACTTTAGGGACACAGCAAAGGCAGTGCTCAGAGGTCAACATACAGGAATAGATGCAAACATCAATAAAAGAAGAAAGGGACAAAATCAAAATATTTGCTATACAACTTGAAAAAATAGAAAGAGAACAGCAAAAAAAAAAAAAAAAAAAGAAAAGAAACAGATCCCACAGCCACCAGAACAGAAATAATAAAATTCATAGCAGAAATAAATGAAATAAAAGAATAGAAAGAATCAGCAAAACCAAATTTGGTTCTTTGAAAGGGTCAAAAAAAAAAAATCCACAAACCACGGAACAAATTGGAAAAAAGGGAAAAACAGGAGAGGACTCAAATAACCCAAATAAGACATGAAATGGGGACATTACAACAGACCCAACTGAAATAAAAAGGATTATAACAGTGTATTATGAAAAACTATACTCTAACAAATTTGAAAAGCTAGAGTAAATGGACAAATTTCTAGAAACACGATACCTACCCAAACTAATGCAAAATGATGTGGAAAATATGAACAGACCCATAACAAGAGACTGAAAGGTAAGAAACAAAACAACAACAACAAAAAAAGTCTCAACCGAAAAGTCCTGGCCCAGATGGCTGCATTGGAGAATTCTACCAAACATTCAGAGATGAGCTTACACCAGTACTACTATTTCAGAACATAGAAAAGGAAGGGATGCTTCCAAATTCATTTTATGAAACCAGGATAACCCTGACGCCAAAACCAAGCAAAGACATCACAAAAGAAGCAAATTACAAACTGACATCTCACATAAATATAGATGCAAAAACTCTCAACAAAATTCTAGCCAATAGAATTCAACATCATATCAAAAAAATAATACACCATGACCAAGTGGAATTTTCCACAGCCTGGAAAAATATTTTTTTGATTATTACAAATACGATGAAGGTCTAATCTCTGCAAGCTACAGGAAAATCCAACACCTCTACAACACAAAGACAAATCATCTAATTAAAAAATGGGCAAAGGAATTGAATAGACACTTCACTTAAGAAGATATTCCAGCAGCTAGCAGACACATGAGGAAATGCTCAAGATCACTAGGCATTAAAAAAAAAAAAAAAGACATTAGAGAAATGCAAATTGAAACCACGATGAAATACCATCTTGCCCTGACATTACTGGCAAGAACCAAAAAAAACAGAAAATAACAAATATTAGGGAAGCTGAGGAGCAATTGTAACTCTTATGCACTGCTATTGGGAATGCAAAATGGTACAACCATTTTGAAAAATGATATGATGCTTCCTTACAAAGATAGGTGTACCACATGATCCAGCAATCCCACTCCTAAGAATATATCTAGAGAAATAAGAGCAGTCATATGAATAGACATGTGCACACCCATGTTCATTGCAACATTGTTCGCAATAGCAAAAAGATGGAAACAGCCTAGATGCCCATCAACACATGAATGAATAAAGCACAGTACATACACACAATGGAGTACTATGCAATGATAAGAAACAATGATGAATCCACAAAGCATCTCACAACATGCAGGAATCTGGAGGGCATTACGCTGAGTGAAATAAGTCAATTACAAAAGGACAAATATTGTATGAGACCACTACTATAAAAACTCATGAAAAGGTTTACACACAAAAAGAAACAATCCTTGATGGTTAAAAGTGGTGCAGATGGAAAAACACTAAATAGAAAATAGCTAAGTGGTAACTTCGGTGAAGGGTAAGACAGTACACAATACTGGGGAAGCCAGCACAACTTGTATAAGGCAAGGTCATGGAAGCTCCATAGGCACATTCAAACTCCCTGAGGGATCCAATTACTGGGCTGAGGGCTGTGGGGACCGTGGTCTCGGGGAACATCTAGCTCAATTGTCATGACACAGTTTATAATGAAAATGTTCTACATTCTACTTTGGTGAGTAGCATCTGGGGATCTTAAAATCTTATGAGTGGCCGTCTAAGGTCCTATGCTGGTCCACCCCATTGGGAGCAAGGGAGAAGGAAGAAAACTAAAGACACAAGGTGAAGGTTAGTCCAAAGGACTAATGAACCACAACTGCCACAACCTCCGCCAGAGCCAGTCCAGTCCAGCTAGGTGGTGCCCAGCTACCACCACTGACTGCTCTGACAGGGATCACAATAAAGGGTCCCAGACAGAGCTGGAGAAAAACATAGAACAAAATTCTAACTCACACAAAAAAGAACAGACTTACTGGACTGGCAGATATTGGAGAAACACCTTAGGGTATGGCCTCTGGACACCATCTTAGCTCAGTGATGAAGTTACTCCTGAAGTTCACCCTTTAGCAGATGATTAGACAGACTCATAAAACAAAAGGAGACTAAAGGGGCACGCTAGCTCAGAGGCAAGGACTATAAGGCAGAAGAAGACAGGAAAGCTGGTGATAGGGAACACAAGGCCCAGAAGAGAGAGTGTTGACATATCTTGGGTTTGGTAACCAATGTCACAAAACAATACGTGTGCTCACCCTTTAGTGAGAAGCTAACTTGTTCTGTAAAAAAAAAAAAAAGAGTATTCTTACTCCTCTAAGCTTCTATACGTTTTAACCTTTTTTTACATATATATATAACGATAGATAAGTTTGCTAGCTTTCAGGAGTCTCCAGCATGCCTACTCTAATGCAATTAAACCACTTTTTTTCGTTTTTCCTTTCCTCTAGAGCAGCGTATCCCACACTTCAGGAAATGAGTACCACCTTTCTGGTTTTCACTATGTTGAATATCATGTCAGTGCTGCATGAGTAATGTATTCAGTCTGAAAAAGAAAGATTAACAGATATTCTCACATTTGCTTTGATCTAAATATTAACATCTCTAGTTAGAATTCTCTAACACAAATACAACTTCATAAAATGTATTTGATAACGCAACAGCTAAAATTGTCTAGTAAATTGCTATAAATATACCACAAAGTGAAAACAAAGTTCTGAAGCTGGCAGTGCTATCTGAAATGCTTCAGGGATTGGGACATAGTACTGTTTGTAGTATCCTGGTATGAAGTAAAGAAAGCAGCAAGGAAACAGGGGAACTGAATATTGCCTGCCTCATTTAAAATGCCCAAGGTTTACTCATTTAAAGGTACGTGGACGAGATGAATACTTTATTTTTACCAGAGAATACTGAAAGGAGTAGAGTAATAGTTTCTTATAATTTAATTTTGGATACTAGGTTCATATCTTTATCTCCTCTTCTATTAACTATACATCAAACAGTTTCAATTAATAAATTTAGTTTGAGAATTGTGTTTCCTCGACCTTTATTTTCCCAACTTCTATTTCACATTGTTTTAAAGACAGGTACTTCTGTGTTTTTAAGGAAGAGATCTATCCAAATTTGGTAGAAACTACGCAGATTACAAAAAACAAATACTACTCTGAAACTCATGTTAAAAGGTCATTGTAACACTGAATAAAATTAAATATATAATTAAAAATATTTAAAGGTCCACAATTTCAATTATGTAGGTGCAAAAATCTTATACAATATTACAGACTTTACAGTGTGGAAGAAAGTAACTCCCTCTGACCAAATTGAAGAGCCCTGGTGGTACAGTGGTTACAGTACTTGAACACTAATGAAAGATTGGTGGAACTCACCAGCTGCTCTGTGTGAGACAGACATGGCCGTCTGCTCCTGTATAGATTTACAGCCTGGGAAACCTTACGGGGCAGTTTGACTCTGTCCTATAGGGTCACTATGAGTTGGAATTGACTCAATGGCAAGGAGTCTGGGTTTTGGCATATGACCAAACTGAATGATCCCAGGTTGATCTGGATAATTTAATTCTGGAAAATTCATAAATATAATTGACCGTATTAACTAATTAAAATAAAAACAAAATATTATCAGCATTTGAATAGACAAATAACACTGCATAATAACCAACATTCCTTTAGAATGGACAAAAACTTCACAAATTTGGAATAGAAGGAAAATTTCACAGCTTGGTGGAATGATTTCAAAAAATGCCCAAATAATCCAACTCTAAAAATGAGATAAATTAAAACTTTACCAAGAGAAATTATAGAAATCTTAAATAAACTGATGGAAATTCTCGTTCCTAAATTACACAACTCTATGTCATAATCATGTCAATTCTGCCCAAATTGACCTATTTTTCCAATGTCAATACAATCAAACTCTTACCAGGGGATTTTGTGCAATTTGACACTGCCTCTGAAATGTGTGGAAACCCTGGTGGCATAGTGGTTAAACACTCCGGCTCCTAACCAAAAAGGTCATCAGGTTGTATTCACCAGGTGCTCCTTGGAAACTATGGGGCAGTTCTATTCTGTCCTATAGGGCCGCTACAGGTTGAAATAGACTTGACCGCAACGGGCCTGGGCTTGGGCTCTAAAATGTGTATAGAAAATGCAAATGGTAAAGGAAAAGCAAGACACACTTAAAGATAACCTGTTTTATCAGATATCAAGACTTATAGAACTACAGTTATTGATACAATGTGGCAATGACAAAAGAAAAAACAAGTGTATCAATGTAACAGAATAGAGAACCCAGAAAGAAACCAATATACTTATGGAGCTGTGCTGCATACCAGAAGCGCCCTGTTAAGACAGTGAGATGAAACGAGTCTATTCAATAAATGGAGCTGGATAATATAATTATTTCTAAAGAAAGGTTAAAATGGATTTTTTTCCACAGATAAATAAACCAATTTTAGTTTTTCAAAGCACTTATTGTTAAAATACTCAAAGTCTAAAAAGCATAGATGTCAATATCTTTTTGATCTTGAGATAAATATTTTTAAAACAGACTCCCAAAAATTAACAATAAAAAAATTAATAGAGCTAACCATACTTAACTCAAGCACTCCTGTTTATTTAAAAAAAAAAAGAGAGAGAAAATGCAACCACTTTAGTAACTAGGCCTCTGGATTTCCCTAAACAAAAAAATTCCAGAAAATCAGAATAAAAATTCTAGGTTAATTGGCAGAATACCCCTACCTTATAAAATCCAATCTATTTAAAGATGTACATAAAAGTAACAAAACACGTAGGTAAAGTTAAAAAAAAAAAAAAAAAAATTTACCTAGCAGCAAAGCAGGAAGGAAAATGGTAAAGCCTAATGCTCTAAACTACAAAAAATTATATCTAAAAATAGAAATAATCCACAAAATTTGTACAGTTCGGCAAGCCTCTTCATCTCAAGACCCATTCTATTGAAATTTTACAAATTTCTGGAGCTCTGAAACCTTCCATGTGGTAAAAGAAACAATCTAGGGTTGATTTTATATAGTATGAATTAACTATCGCTTTTCATCCTCTTTTATAGGGATAACCATATTTTCCAGCTCCCTTCACTGTCCTGTTGTAACATGGAGCTCTGTCATACACACAGGTCTATGGATGGCTTTCTGAGTTGATGTCCTTATTTTTCCTCCCTGGTTATGATTGGAAGAAATGGAGAAACCGAGTAGCTGGCCATGGCAGCAAAAATTCCAGGGCAGTACTGGGATTTGGGGAATGGACCTGAAGCCCAAGGCCATCGTCTTAAGCAAATGGAACCTCCAATTTCAACTGTTTTCTATAAAATGTAGAAAATAGTCTCAACTAAGGTAAATGTGTCTGTGAAATTGAGGGCATTCTGCTCTCATCCAAAGGAGGGAGTGAAAGAAAGAGAGGAAGGAAGGGAGAATTTTGAAGGGCCCTAAAAATACATCGGGTCCTGCTGCCTTTGGGTGAGTTAATATGACAGAAACATGTACACATACTAATTATTTAAAACAATAAAGCAAAAGGGACAAATACTCATATTACTCTCATCCAACACAGTTAACAGGGACATGAGCCCTTGTTTATGTTCCCGCACTTTAGTGTGTAAAATATACTATACTGCACCATCTCGATAGGGAAATACTAACTCTGAAATAGAGGGCTATCAATGAATGAAATAAAATCAACTTAAACCTTTTCTCATTAAAACTTTGAAATCAGACAGAATGAGCCCTTGAAGAATCCTACTTTAGCAAGTAGCAATTTTTCGTAACTTAAGAAAAGATACTCATAAATTTGATGTTCCATGTCAATCCCCAAACCTCTATTATATGGCTTGTTATGGTCCTTGAATTTTTTTTTTTTTTTAAACTGTACTTCTTGAATATAATTTTATCCCATTGTGTCAGAGAATCAAATACATGGAAAAAACCTTATGGACTGAGTAGATTCATGCTTTGCATTATACCTGTGCATTATAACTGGTACTTACGTGAGGTATAAGAAGGTCTCTTACCCTCCTGTTTCCATCCTTCAGAAATAGTTTTCCCAATTCACCTTTGAGATGAGAACAGATCAGGATGAAAACTTCCCTCAGTGAATCAGAGGAGAAAAGAAATCCCCAAGCCTGGAGTTAGGGAGTGTTGGAAGTTCAACAGCACTGAAAGTAGAACCCGTATACTTGATTTATAAGGGTTCCAAGGATTGACAGCCCCTGAACTTTGAATTGTGCTGATTTTAAACTCAGTCTTGCCTTCACTAAAAAAATGCTTGGACATGCTTCTAAGCCTTGAGGCTCGCTTCTCTATGGAAACATGTAATACAGAGATTGTAGGGGCCAGGCGTGCTATTATTGCAGTGAGATGGGTATATTATCTTAAGTCAAGATGCCTAATATTTTATTTTGGCTTTGTCATCAACTTTCTACTTCAAATGTCACTACACAGAAAATCTCTGTTTCCCCACCTAGAATCACCTTGGACTACCTTTGATGGTAGTTCTCCTAGACTTTTTCTGGCATGTTAGCAGCTTCCTGTCTCAAGCGTTTCTTCTTCTTTGCATTTCAAAACATACAGTTCTGTAACAACTTTATTGAGCTAATAGGTGGCAACCAATTACCTCACATCGAGAATGGTTACAAGACCTCGACCTTCTGATACACTTTCCTGACCTTTACAGGATTCCTGGGTGGTGCAAGTGGTTTGAGATGGACTACTCACCTAAAGTTTGCCTCTTTGAACCACCCAGTGGCACCACGTGACAAGGTCAAGCAATCTGCTTCTGTAAAGATTACGGGCAAGAAAACGCTATGAAGCAATTCTACTCTGTAATACACGAGGTTGCCATGAGTCGGAATCCACTCAATGGTAACAGCTTTGGTTTATATATATATACACTTCTATTTATATATATAATGCTTCATGGTTTATATCCAAATATCAAAACAAACGAACAAACAAAAAAAACAGAGGCTGCCAATTCTGACTCACAGGAAACCTACAGGATAGAGTAGAACCGCCCCACAGGGTTTCCGAGGAGCGACTGGTGGATGTGAACTGCCAACCTTTTAGTGAGCAGCTGACTTCTTAAGCACCGTACCACCAAGACTCCTAGCTTGTTTCAGTAACGCTAAAATAATTCTCAAGGGACAATGCATTTAGGACATTATCCTAATGAGTACAATAAAAAAGCAGTATAACTTTTATCTGGAACAATCAATGACATACTGAAAAAGTGATTTTTTTCTCCAAATCCGTGCTAGTGTACACATTTTCCTATAAGTGAGAAAAGACACATGACATTTCTGTCACATCTCTCGAGTTCTATGTAAAGCACTGAAGTCATTTTTACATGATTTTATAAGACTATTTACATTATTTTATATGATTATTGAGGATAACATGGTTCTGCCGTTTTAAGCTGTATTATTATTATTATCGTCATTATTTAATATATCTTCATTTTGCCAGACTCTCGAAACATGGAAGAACGTCTCACGGACAGTGCTTAGACTTGTACTGTTATTAGAAAACCAGGCCGTGTGGAGATTTTGCTGCTGTTGTTTGCTGCTATGGAGTCAGCCTCAACTCCGAGCACAAATGAAGGAAACGCTGCCTTCCCTGCGCCATTGTGGATCAGACCGTTGTGATCTACCGGGTTTCTACAGGCTGATTTTCAGAAGTAAACTGCTACGCCTCTCTTCCTAGTCATTCTTAGTCTGGAAGCTCTGCTGAAAAATGTTCGGTACCATGACAACCTGCAAGCCTCTACCGAGGGACAGTTGATGGCTCTGCGTGAGGTATGTTGGCCAGGAATTGAACCCAGGTCACTTGCAAGGAGGTTAAGAATTCTACCACTAAACCACCACTTCTCCTTTACAGGGTGTTTTGATGACCAGCCATTTGCTGTGGAGTAGACCGTCGCTCATGGAGACACCATGTGTGTCACGATAGAGCTGTACCACATAGGGTTTTCAATGACTAATTCCTTTGCACCATCTGAGGGCTCCCAACACTAAGTTAGGTGAAAATGAATTTTTTTCCACAATGCGAGTATCAAGGAAAATATGCATTGAAATATATTTACTTAAATACGCAAGTAATTTTTGAGGGAGAAAAAAGACCCAGAGCTACTAACAAATGAGAGAAAAAGATGCCTCGATTTAAAGCATAATACATTTTGCTGATTTTAACTTTGCAAGGTCTCTTATTTTCTTAAACCTATAGTGGTGCAGAGTTTAATCTTATTTCTCATCTGCATTAGATATATATTTACTTACTCATTTAAGGAATAATTTGATGACATTTCAAAGACTCCATCCAGCCTTTGAAGGATGGGGGAGGGGCAGTCCTCTTACTGATCAGACGTGGCGTGAGAGACCCATGATGTAGTAAAACGGACACTTAAATATTTTGCTTTGGCCATGCCTCCAACTGAAATGGTGTCTTTGATCCCTTGGTGATATTGGTAAATTCAGGAAATACATGAAATATCATGATATATTTGAAAAACAGCAAATGCTAGGATCATCAAAATATTACTAGTTTTTTTTTTAATTTAAATAAAACCAGAAAACAATATGGTAATCTGTTATTAATTGAGGTTAACAATTGTAAAACAAATCCGATTACCTACAAATGACAGTGCCACATCTGACATCTTAATTGAGGGCCTGAAAAAGCAAAATCCACTGCCGCTCAGTTGATTCTGACTTGAAGTGACCCCATAGCATTTCCAAGGCTGTAAATCTCTACAGAAGCACACTGCCACGTCTTTCTCCCTTGGAACCCCTGGTGGGGTGGAACTGCCATCCGTTCCGTTAGCAGTGGACTCCTTTAACCACTACACCAAAAGGATCATGAAAATCTTAGGGATTTGGAAGGGGAGTTAACAATATTAACTGCACCTTCTGAGCCGGTATTTTTTTACAATCTGAAGAATATCAACTAAATGTGGAAGAAATGGAATTATATGTCTAACTTTTCTCAAGGACTGTAAAGGTGGTTGCAACATCATACTACCTCAGAAAGTATGGTTATCAAAGAGAATTGTTAATTCCTGTGACTAAGTCCTCTAGTGTGGGTTTGAGGTTAAATGGCAGTTGGGGTCATGAAAAAATGCTGGAACTCTGAGGGGTAGTCACAGGAATATGTGCCGCCTACCTCACTCACCACTAATGAAGAATCCCTGTGTGCTTCCCTTGCATAGCTAACATAGCCCAATAAGGAGAATTTATGGGCTTCTTTCTTCCTTTGAGGGTTTCCCTGAGGGGAAGGAATACAGTTTGTTAATTACTCCTAAAGCATTTGAAAGGTTCAAAGAAAGCCGATGAGATATCTACTAATTATACAAAATACCTTTATATTCCCACAGGAGGGGGATTATTTTAGGTAACTTTTCACAACTTCTCTGGGTTAAGCCTACTCTGCTGCCATCTAGGAATCTAAAATCAAAATATTGTACCTGTGAAGACACAACAGAGACATGTATAAATTCTACCTAGTACATAATTTAAAAAAAATTCACAAGGGAAAATTGTGTTTTCTCCATTTTCATGGTGTTTTGAGGGAGTCCCTGGGTGGGGCAAACCATTAAGCACTGGGCTATTAACTGATAGGTTGGTGGTTCAAACCTATCCAGAGATACTTCAGAGGTAAGGCCTGGTGATCGGCTTCTGAAAGGCGACAGCCACTGAAAACCCTGTGAAACGCATGTCTACTTGGAAACACATGGATCTCCCTGGTTCGGAATTGACTTGATGAGAACTGGTTTGGTTTTGTTTTTGGTATGGTGCTATTAATTTATTATTGAAGTATGTACACAGTATAAATATGTTTTTAAATACTTAATACATCTTTTTAACCAGAATCCGCATTTAATAATAGCAGCAAATATCATTAGCAGCAACCCAGAAATATAACCACTATGCTGACTTCTAATAGAACAGGTTGTTGTTGTTGTCAGGTGCCATCAAGTCAGTTCTGACTCGTAGTGACCCCATGTGAAACAGGAGGTAAATTTGAATAATAGTGGTCTTAACTGGTTGTCCTTGTAGGTATACGCATATTATCCTATCACTGACAGCATTGTGCTTCAGGATTCATCTTGAAATGTCCTTTTTGACAATGAATGGGACAATATGCGTCTTCAATGTTTCCCTCCTGATATAACAGACCTTATTATTTTCTGATTCAAAATGGCCAGTACTGGTCCATTTCAGCTCACTAATGCCTCAGAAATCCATGTTCATGCATTCAATTTCATTTTTGATGACTTCCAATTTGTCTAGATTCATACTTCGTACATTCTACACTGATTATTAGTGAATATTTATAGTTATTTCTACTCATTTTGAGTCATGCCACATCAGCAAATGAAGGGCCCCAAAAACTTGACTCCATCCACATCATTAAGGTTGACTCTACTTTGAGGAGGAAGCTCTTCCCCAGTCATCGTTTGTGTCTCTTCCAACCTGAGGGGCTCATCTTCTAGTACTATATCAAGGTTCCACTGCTATTCATAAGATAAAACCCTATGTAGCTAATTTTCTCAGAAGTACACTGCAAGGTCCTTCTTTCCAGTCTGTTTTAGTCTGGAAGCTCCACTGAAACTAGTTTGCTATGGATGACATTGCTGGTATTTGATATACCAGTGGCAAACCTTCCCGTATCACAGCAACATGCAAGCCGCCACAATACAACAAACTGACAGACATGTGGTGGAACAGCATTGATAAGTTTTGCCAATTTTTATTGCTGTTGTGGTTATGGACCATCAAGTCTGTTCTGACTCATAGCGGCCTTATGTACAACAGAAGGAAACACTGCCTGGTCCTGCTTCATCCTCACAATCGTTATGCATGAGCTCGTTGTTGCAGCCACTGTGTCATTCCATCTCTTTGAGGGTCTTCCTCTTTTTTCCTGACCCTCTACGCCATCTTTGCTTCTAAGGAACATTCTGGTTGTACTTCTTCCAAGGCAGATATGTTCATTCTCTTGGCAGTCCATGGTATATCCAATATTCTTCACCAACACCACAATTCAAAGGTGTTAGTCTTCTGTATTCCTTATTAATCGTCCAACTTTCACATGCACATGAGGCGATTGAAAATTCATGGCTTGAGTAAGGTTCACCTTAGTCTTCCAGGTGACATCTTTGCTTTTCAACACTTTAAAGAGACCTTTTTCAACAGATTTGCCCAGTTCAATGCATATTTTGATTTCTTGACTGTGACTTCCATGGGCATTGGTTGTGGATCCAAGTAAAATGAAATTCTTGAAAACTTCAATCTTTCTCCGCTTATCATGATGTTGCTTATAGGTCTAGCTGTGAGGATTTTTCTTTTCTTTATGTTGGCATGTAATCCATCCTGAAAGCTATAGTCTTTTATCTTCATCAGTAAGAGCTTCAAGTCCTCTTCACTTACAACAAGCAAGGCAGTGTCATCTGTGTAGCCTATGTTGTTAATGAGTCTTCCTCCAAACTTGATGCCCCATTCTTCTTCATATAGCCCAGCTTCTAAGATTATTTCTTCAACATATAGGCTTAATAGGTATGGTGAAAAGATACAACCCTGCCACACACCTTTCCTGACTGTAAACCGTGCAATATCATCCCCTTGTTCTGTTCTAATGACTGCCTCTTGGTGTATGCACAGATTCCTCATGAGCACAATTAAGAGTTCTGGAATTCCCATTCTTCACAATGTTATCCATAATTTCTTATGATCCACAGAGTCAAATGCTTTTTCAGAGTAAATGAAACACAGGTAAACAGCTTTTGGTATTCTCTGATTTCAGCCAGGATCACATCAGCAATGATACACCTGGTTCCACATCCTCTTTCGAATCCAGCTTCAATTTCAGGCACTTCCCTGTTGATAACTGCTGTGGTCATTTTTGAAAGATGTTTGAAAAATTTTACTTGTGTGTGATACTAATGATATTGCTTGATAATTTCTCTATTTGGTTGGATTACCTCGCCTGGGAATAGGTATAAATACTGATCTCTTCCAGTCAATTGGCCAGGTTGTTGTCTTCCAAATTTCTTGGCATGGATAAGTAAGTAATTCTAGCTCTGCATCTGTTTGTTGAGACATCTCAATCTGTGTTTTGTCAGTCCTGGAGCCTTGTTTTTCACCAGTGCCTTCAGTGCAGCTTGGACTTCTTCCTTCAGTACCATCAGTTCCTGATCAAATGCTACCTCCTAAAATGGTTGAACATCCACCAATTATTTTTGATACAGTGACTCTGTGTATTCCTTTCATCTTCTTTCGATGTGTCCTGTTGTTTAATATTTTCCCATAAAATTCTTCAATATTGCAAGTTGAGCCCTGAATTTTTTCTTCATTTCTTTCAGCTTCAGAAAGGCCAAGTATATTTTTCCTTTATGGTTTTCTAACCGCAGGTCTTTGCATGTCATTATAGTACTTTGCTTTAACTTCTTGCATCTTTAATTCATTATGAGTTGGAACTGAATTGACAACACCTAACAATGACATACATATATATATATATATATACATATTTATATATATGTAAATATATATACTCACACACTCAAACATACACATATATTGGAATTTGTATTCTAATTGCATTAAAATTATGGGGTAAGTTAAGAAGACTTGACATTTTCATAATATTTATTTCTTTCAACCCATGGACATGGTATGTCTCTGCCTTTATATCTTCTTTAATAACTCAGTAACATTTTGCAGTTTCTAGCCTTGATGTCTTCAAATCTTACATTAGGTAATTTCTTATTTTTTTTTATTTTTGTGCTGTTGCAAATCATACTTTTAAATTCTTTTCCACATGTTACTAGTGCATAGCAAAACAATCTATTTTTTGGAATATATTAATCTCATATCTGTCAACCTTGAAAAGTTATTTCTTTCTCTTTAGCTGATACATTATTCTAGGTTTTTTAGGTACACAGTCATGTCACTTGAAAACAGTTACACTTCTGTTTCTGCTTAGTAACATATTTAACTTTTATTTCAACAGAAATCTGAGGTGTCATCTATTATAAGGGAGACAGAGCTGAAGTGTTGTGAAGAAAGATGTTTTTAAAATATTTGCTATATATAAGCAAGGTACAAACACTGTGGTTTAAATGATATGTAAGACACAAAGAAAATATATTTTTTAAAAATTTATTATTTAATTTTTTAGAAAAGATTATTACTGAGAGATGGATACAAAAGGCTTCACTTTAATGGTAACATACATATTTGGCAATGTGACAACAGTGATGTCAAATTCAGGCACATGTGCTGAACTTGAGCCCAAACCAACATTGATATCAGAAGGAAAATCAGTACTTCAACATCTATAAGGTATACATTTTAATTGAAGACACGGGAAATTTTTCTAGTATCCCATGCCTCTTACACATTTTATTTCTAAAAACCTAGAACCTTTAATAAACAACTGTCTGTAAATTAATTTGTTGAATATGCACTCTACATTCAACATTAAATAGGAATTTTGCATAAATTTTTCAATATCTTATGCAAGGCACCTTTTACCTCTTTGTTTCTCAAACTATATATTAAGGGATTTAGCATAGGTATTATCACAGTGTAAAATACAGAGGCCATCTTATCAGTGTCAAAGGAATGGCTGAATTTGGGTTGAACGTACATAAAGAATATAGAGTCCCATATAACAGAAATACTATTATCAGGTTAGATCAGCATGTGGAGAAGGCCTTGTACCTAACCTCTGCAGAGTTCATCCTGAGGATAGGTGCCAGGATCGACATGTAGGACACAAGAACTATCAAAAAGGATGAAATTAAATTAAATGCTGAACAGATTAGTATTATCAGTTCAACATCAAGTGTGCTTGAGCACAGCAATGTTAATAATGGAAGACTGTCACAGTAGAAATGACTAATGACATTATAGCCACAGAAGGAAGAAATAAAAATCTTTATTGTGGTCAGAAGAGAGAGAAAGGCACTGTAGAGATAGGGAACTATCACCAGACCCCAGCATACTCTTTGAGACATAATGACTTTGTAGAGCAGAGGGTTACAGATGGCCACATAGTGGTCATAGGCCATTGCAGACAGAATGAAAAGTTCACTAACAACAAACATTATGAAGAAGGCTAGCTGTACAGCACACCAATTATAGGGGATTGTATTTTGATTCACTACAAAATTTACCAACATTTTGGGTCCCACAGAAGTTGAATGTCCAAGATCAATAAAAGCCAGATGCCAGAGAAAAAAGTACATAGGTGTTTTTAGCCTGGAGTCCATCTTGGTGAGGATGATCATGCCCAAGTTGCCCACCACTGAGATCATGTAGATGATGAGGAACAACCCGAAGAATGGAGCCTGGAGCTCAGGGCGGTCTGTGATCCCCATTAGTATGAATTCCTTTATCACTGTTAGGTTTTGCTTATCCATCCACGCCATTAAGGAAACATACTGTGGGAAGAACCACCAGAATAGTTATTACATTCCAGAAGTTATCACCAGGTAAAACTTTAGTATACAAAGCCATTATGTGTGAGATAAATTGATTTTTTCAGATGAAGTAATTCATACAAAACCCATCTTTGTCATTGAACCTAGAACCAAATTTAGAAACCATTACAGCATAAAGAGAACTGTTGCTCTCAAGTCAATTCCAACTCATAGTGACCCCACCAGATAAAATAGAACTATCCCATAGGGTTTGCAAGAAGTGGCTGATATATTACAATAATTCTATTTTTGTGTTATATACTGGTTATCATTGCAAGGTATACAATTCTTTCAGCAATAGAACATAAAATATGTTTGAACTAGATTGGAAAAGATAACATTCTATTATTTTCTTAATTTTAAAATACATACAATTAGCAAAAACATCAAAGTTTAGGAGAAATTATAATAAAAAGGTATAGGCCTCTTCTCCTTGCTCCTGCATCTTCAGCCCCAATACCCAGAGAAAACCATTATTAACACATTTAACACACTTTGATTTTCTTTTCCTTGTCAATAACAGTATTTCTAAATGATATTCTTATCCAGTAAGCATTTGATTTTTAAAAAGTGTATTCTTGGAGGCAGAGCCAACATGGTGCTATAGACAGAAGCCCCATACCATCCCTCAACAGCAACAACCCAAAAAACTAAGTAAAACAGAGACAAACATCAATCCTGGAACCCTAAACTTTAAATGAAGAGACAGAGAACTCAATGAAGCACCAAATGGAATAAGAGAAAAGAGAGGAAGGAGAGATATGGAGTGGAGGGCCCCTACCAGCTAATGCAGCACAGATTCACCAACTTGGACAACAGTTTGAGAATGGCAGACAGGGAGTACAGGAAAGCAGCTCACAGAGCTCCCAGTAGGAGACAGGGAACCCGCTAGAATTGCTCTGCTGCACCATAGAAGAGTGACTGGCCCTGTCCATTGGACAAGGTGATGAGAAGTATTGTGCCCACAGACTAGCAAACAACACACAATGACATCCAGCTTGCTCAGACTTAACCAAATAAAACAAAAAGCAGGATGAAACAAACAGATCTACAATCAATAAAGAAAGAAAATAACTACTGAAAGTCCCAAAGACAGCAGACACTGTCAAAACATATAAAAAAATAGGGAAGAATGGTTCCAGTTGGTGTCCAAAATAATAACACCAGATGACCTTCCAGCAGAAGAAAAGGCATTGGAATTACCTGATAGGGAATTCAAATCTCTACTATTCAGGACTATTCAAGAGTTGAAGGGAAAAGCAGAGAAAAATGAGGAAAAAATAGACAAAATCATGGAAAAAAGTAGACAAAACAATGGAAGAAGTCAGAAAAATAATACAGGAACAAAATGCCAAAATAAATTCCCAACTGGAAATCATACAAAAATAACCATCAGCAATCCAAAAGATAAACAACAATATTTCAAAAATGGACAGTGTCATACAGGGTCTGAGGAGCAGGTTTGAAACAATTGAAGATATGATCAGCAAAATTGAAGAGAAATACTTGGATACCACTGTGTTTGATGAAAAATCAGAAAAAAAAAATGAAGAAACCCTGAAAATGATGTGGGATACAATCAAAAGCCAAAATTTGCAAGTGATCAGGATTCCAGAACAGGGGGAGAAAATGGAAAACACAGAGAAGACCATTGAATAATTACTGACAGAAACTTCCCTAATATCATGAAAGTTAAAAAGTTGACCATGCAAGAAGCTCAACAAACCCCATATATGATAGTACCAGAAAGCAAATCACCAAGGCATATCATAATCACACTCGCTAAAACCAAAGAAAGAATCCTGAGAGCACCCCAAGGAAACCCGAAAGTCACACACAGAATGGAAACAATAAGACTGAGCAGGCAAGAAGGCAATTGGATGATATACATAAAACCGTGAAAGAAAAAAAAAAAAAAAAGCCAACCAAGAATAATATGTTCTGCAAAACTCTCATGCAGATATGATGGTGAAATTAGGACATTTCCAGACAAACAGAAATTAAGGGAATATATAAAAACCAAACCAAATTACAAGAATTATTAAAGGGAGTCCTTTGTTTTCAGACCCAACAACCTCAGAAGACAGAGTGAATCTGGGACTCAAGGCCACGCCAGCCAGATACCAACCTAGGAAATGAACACTTGAGGATTAATCAAACTTAAAAGATTTACAACAGGGAAAAGAGAGGTTAATCTGTAAATGACAACAACTTCAAAACAATGAAACAGGGAGTAAACGGTTTAGGTATAGAACTTTCTAACGGAGAAGAAAGCAAAAAAATGCCAAGTAATAAAAGACTGGTTTAAACTTAGGAAGATAAGTATAAATTTCAAGGTAACCATAAAGAAAGTTGACAATCCTACTCAACAAAAAAGAGAGACATAAAGCATCAGCAAACACATAATCTACAAAAACTAGAGAAAAACAAATACAAAAACACCCACAAACAAAAGGAATTCAGCATGGGAGAGCAAGAAGAACAAAGAAAACATCAGCACCACAAATTCATGGATGAGTGAATAAATAAATAAACAAACTACAAAATGACAGCAATAAACTCACATTTATCAATACTTGCACTGACATAAATGGCCTAAATGCACCCATAAAGAAAGGGAGTGAAAGAATGGATTTAAAAATCGATCAATCAATTAAATAAATAAAAACAGGATTCATCAATATGCTGTCTACAACAGACACACCTTAAAAACAAAGACATTAATGTATTAAAAATCAAAGGATGGAAAAAATATATGTATATTAAGCAAATACCCCTCCCCCAAAAAAGCAGAAGTGGCAATACTAATCTCAGATAAAATAGACTTTAAAACAAAATCTACATTAAAAGACAAAGAATGGCATTATATGATTAAAAGGTCAATCCATCATGAAGACATACTTACCCATAATAAATATCTATGCACCCAATGACAGGGCTCCAAAATACATAAAACAAATTCTAACAGCACTGAAAAGAGAAATCAACAGTTCTATAATAATAGTAGGAGACTTTAACACACCACTCCCAGTAAAGGTCAGAACATCTAGAAAGAAACTCAGCAAAGATACAGAGGATTGAAAGGACAAAAATAGCCAACTTGACCTCTGAGGCATATATAGAACACTCCAAACAACAGCTGTAAAGTACACATTCTTTTCCAAAGCACATGGAACCTTTCCCAGAATAGAACACTTCTTATAGCACAAAGTAACAGTCAGCAAAATCCCCAAAACTGAGATAATACAAAGTATCTTCCCTGATTAAAATACCATCAAAATACAAATTAACAATAGGAAGAGGGAGGAAAAAAAATTCGTTACACAGAAACTGAATAACATCCTGCTTAAAAACCACTGGGTAATAGAAAAAATCAAAGATGGAATCAAAAATTCCTAGAATCAAATGAGACTGAAAACACATCATATCAAAGCCTTTGGGACACTGCAAAGGCAGTGCTCAGAGGTCGATTTATAGCAACAGATGCAAACATCAACACAGAAGAAAGGGATAAAAATAAAATATTACCTACACAACTCAAACAGATAGAAAAAGAACAGCAAAAGGAGCCCACAGCCACAAGAAGAAAGGAAATAAAGATCAGAGCAGAATGAAATGAAATAGAGAATAGAAAAACAATAGAATCAACAAAACCAAAAGTTAGTTCTTTGAAAGGGTCAACGAAATCGACAAACCACTGGCCGAATTGATGAAAGAAAACCAGGAGAGGACCCAAATAACCGAAATCAATGAAATGGGGGGCATTAGAACAGACCCAACTGAAGTAAAAAAGATCATAAGAGAGTATTAGGAAAAACTATACTCCAAAAAATATGAAAACCTAGAGGAAATGGACAAATTTCTGGAAACACACTACCTACACAAACTAACACAAAATGATGTGGAAAATCTGAACAGACCCATAACAAGAGAAGAGATTAAAAAAAAAAAAATCCCAACAACGAAAAAAGTCGTGGCCCAAATGGCTTTACTGGAGAATTCTACCAAACATTCAGAGATGAGCTTACACCAGTACTACTATTTCAGAGCATAGAAAAGGAATGGATACTTCCAAATTCATTCTATGAAGCCAGAATAACCCTGATACCAAAGCCAAGTGAGACACCACAAAAAAAGAAAATAACAAACCTATTACAGCACTGGGTTTTCTGGGTATATCTCCCATAAACATAAATGCAAAAACTCTCAACAAAATTCTAGCCAATAGAATTCAGCATCATATATTAAAAAAAAAAAAAAAAAAACACCATGACCAATTGGGATTCATACCAGTTATGCAAGAATGATTCAACATTAGAAGACCCATCAACATAATCCACTGCTTAAATAACATAAAAAAATCACATGATCATCTCAGTCGATGCAGAAAGACATTCAACAAAGTCCAACAACTATTGCTGATAAAAACTCTCAGTAAAATAGGTATAAAAGGGAAATTCCTCAACATAATAAAGGGCATCTATACAAAACCATCAGCCTACATCATTCTTAAGGGGAAGGGGCTGAAAACATTTCTCTTGAAAACAGGAACAAGACAAGGACGGCTTTTACCACCACTCTTATTTAAACTTGAGCTGGAAGCTCTAGCAAGAGCAGTAAGGAAAGAAAAGGAAATAAAGGGCATTCAAACTAGTAATGAAGAAGTAAAAGTGTCTCTTTTTGCATATGATAAAATGCTATACAAAGAAAACCCAAAAGACTCCACTAGAAGAATACTGGAATTAATAGAAAGATTCAATAGAGTAGCAGCATATGTGATATACAAAAATCAGTTGAATTCTTATACACCAATAAAGAGAACGATGAAAAAGAAATCAGGAAAAAATACAATTTACAACAAAACACCAAAAACCAAACCCAGTGCCGTTGAGTCGATTCAGACTCATAGCAACCCTATAGGACAGAGTAGAACTGCCCCACAGGGTTTCCAAGGAGCGCCTGGTGGATTCAAACTATCGACCCTTTGGTTAGCATCCGTAGCACTTAACCACTACACCACCAGGGTTTCCCAATTTGTAACAGCCCCTAAAAAAATAAATAACTTAGGAATAAATCTAACCAGGGGTATAAAAGATATATACAAAGAAAACTACAAAACACTACTGCAACAAACCTAAAGAGATCTACATACATGCGAAAACGTTCTATGCTCTTAGACGGGTAGACTCAACATTGTGAAAATGACAATTCTACCCAGAGCAATTTACAAACACAGTGCAATCTGGATCCAAACACCAACAACATTCTTTAAAGAGATGGAAAAAATAATTATTAAATTTTAATAACGTGGAAAGGAAAGAGGACCTGGATATGTAAAATACTATTGAAAAAGAAAAATAAAGTAGGAGGGGTCTGGTAGTCAGAACACTCTGGTACTGGTACAACAACAGTTACGTTGACCGGTGGAACAGAATTGAGAACCAGATGTAAATCCATCCATCTATGGTCACCTGATCTTTGAGAAGAGTCCAAAGTCCAACAAATGTGGAAAAGTCAGTCTTTTTAACAAATGGTGCTAGCAAAACTAGATGTCCGTCATCAGAGAAATAAAACAGGACACATATCTCACACCATACACAAAAGTTAATTCAAAATGGATCAAAGACGTAAATAAATACAAAACTAGACATTAGTGAAATGCAAATCAAAACCAGAATGAAATACCGTCTTGCCCTGGCATTACTAGCAGGAATTAAAAAAAAAAAAAAAACAGAAAATAATAAATGTTGTGTAAACTGTGGAGAGATGGGAACTCTTATGCACTGCTGGGTGGGAATGCGAAATGGTACAACCATTTTGGAAAACGATATGGTGCTTCCTTCCAAAGCCAGAAATAGAAATACCGTATAATCCAGCATTCACACTCCTAGGAATATAAAAAAAAGAGCAGCCACAAGAATAGATACATGAACATCCAAGTTCATTGCAGCATTGTTCACAATAGCAAAAAGATGGAAACAACTTAGATGCTCATCAACAGATGAATGGATAAATAAACTATAGTGCACACAGTGGAGTATTATGCAATGATAAAGACCAACGATGAATCTGTGAAGCATCTCACAGCGTGCACGAATTTGGAGGACTTTATGCTAAGTGAAATAAGTCAATTACAGAAGGACAAATATTGTATGAGGCCACTACTGTAAAAAAAAGTCATGAAAAGGTTTATACGCAAAAAGAAACAATCCTTGGTGTTTACAAGTGGTGAGGATAGAAAAACACTAAATAGAAAATAAATAAGTGGTAACTTCGATGAAGTGTAAGACAGACAGTACACAATACTGGGGAAACCAGCACAACTTGTAAAAGGCAAGGTCATGGAAGTTCCACAGGCACATCCAAACTCCCTGAGGGACCGAATTACTGGGCTGAGGGATGTGGGGACCATGGTCTCGGGGAACATCTAGCTCAGTTGTCATAACATAGTTTATAAAGAAAATGTTCTACGTTCTATTTGCTGAGTAGTGTCTGGGAATCTTAAAAGCTTGTAAGCTGCCATCTAAGGTACTGCACTGGTCTCCCCCTTCGGGAGCAAGAGAGAACGAAGAAAACTAAAGACACAAGGGAAAGATTAGTTCAAAGGACTAATGGACAACATCTACCACGGCCTCCACTAGACTGAAACCAGTACAACTAGATGGTGCCCGGCTACCACCACTGACTGCTCTGACAGGGATAACAACAGAGGGTCTGGGACAGAGCTGGAGAAAAATGTAGAACAAAATTCTAACTCACACAAAAAAAGACTAGGCTTACCATCCTGGCAAAGACTGGAGAAAGACACTCTGAGAATATGGATCCGGACACCCTTTTACCTCAGTAATGAAGTCACTCCTGAGGTTCACCCCTCAGGCAAAGATTAGACAGGCCCATGAAACAAAACGAGACTAAAGGGTTACACAGCAGCCCAGGGGCAAGGACTAGAAGGCAGGAGTGGACAGGATAGCTGGTAATAGGGAACCCAAGGCTGAGAAGGGAGAGTGTTGACATGTGGTGGGGTAGGTAACCAATGTCACAAAGCCATATGTGTACTAATCCTTTAGTGAGAAGCTAGTTTGTTTTGTAAAAAAAGAAAGGAAGAAAAGAAAAAAATGAAGGAAGGGAGGAAGGGAGGGAGGAAGTGAGGAAGGGAGAAAGAAAGGAAGGGAGGAAGGAAGGAAGGAGGGAAAAAAAGTGTATTCTTACTCCTCTATGCTTCTGTAAGTTTTAAACATTTTTTAATTATTTCTATAATGATAGATAAGAACATTGCTAGCTTGCAGGAGCCTCCAGCATCCCTACTCTAATGCACTTAAACTACTTTTTCCGTTTCCTCTAGAGCAGTGTGTCCGACACTTCAGCACATGAGCGCAACCTGTCTGCTTTTTGCTGTGTTGAATATCAAGGCAGCGCTGCGTGAGTAATATATTCAGTCTGAAAAAGAAAGATTAACAGACATTCTCACATTTGTTTATTAGCATCTCTGAACTGATGGGTTTAATGTTCTAGTTAGAATTTTCTAACACAAATACATTATAAAATGTATTTGTTAATGAAACACCTAAAATTACCTAGTAAACTGCTATAAATATACCACAAAGTGAAAACCAGCTTCTAAAGCTGGCAATGTTATCTGAAATGCTTCAGGGATTGGGACAAAGTATTGTACTAAGTATCCTGGAATGAAGTAAAGAAAGCAACAAGGAAGCAGGGGAACTGAATATAGCATGACTCATCTAAAATACCCAAAGTTAATTTATTTAAATGTACAGGGGCCAGATGAATCATTTATTTTTACCAGACAACACTGAAAGGAGTGGAGTAGTTTGCTATAGTTTAATTTTGAATAGTGTTTTTATATCTTTATGTCCTCTTCTATGAAGCATACATCAAATATTTTGAATTAATAAATGTTGGTTTGAGGATTGTGTTTTCTCTACCTTTATTTTACCCAACTTCTCTCTGTTCCAGATCGTCTTAAAGGTTGGTGTTTCCACACTTTTAAGGAAGAGATACATCCAAATTTGGTACAAACTCTTGCAGATTACAAAAAATGAATACTACCCTGAAACTCATCTTAGAAGGTCATTATAACACTGAATAAAATTAAATATATAATTAAAAAAATATTTAAAGACCCACAATTTCACTTATGTAGATGCAAAAATCTTAAATGATATATCTTACAATGTGGACGAGTGTAACTCCCTTTGACCGAATTGAAGAGCCCTGGTGGTACAATGGTTAAAGTGCTTGAACACTAATGGAGAGATTGGTCAAACTCACCAGCTGCTCTGTGTGGGAGAGACATGGCAGTCTGCTTCTGCATAGATTTACAGCTTGGGAAACCCCATGGAGCAGTTTGACTCTGTCCTATAGGGTCACTACGAATTGGAATTGACTCAATGGCAAAGAGTTTGGGTTTTGGTTTATGACCAAACTGAATGATCCCAGGTTGACCTGGATGGTTTAATTCTGGAAAATTCATAGATATAATTGACCATATTAACAAATTAAAATAAAAACACAATATTATGAGCATTTGAATAGACAAAGAAATAACACTGGATAATAACCAACACTCATTTAGAATGGACAAAGACTTCACAAATTTGGAATGGAAGGAAAATTCCACAACTTGGTAAAATGATTTTGAAAAATACCCCAATAAACTGACTCTAAACAAGAGATAAGTTAAAACTTTACCAAGAGAAATTACAGAAATCTTAAATAAACTTTTAGAAACTCTCGTTCCTGAATTACACAACTCAATGTCATAATCATGTCAATTCTCCCCAAATTGATCTATTCTTCCAATGTCAATACAATCAAAGTCTTACCAGGGTATTTTGTGGAATTTGATACTGCCTCTAAAATGTGTGGAAACCCTGGGGGAGTAGTGATTAAATGCTCCTGCTCCTAACCAAAAGGTTGGCAGTTTGAATTCACCAGGTGCTCCTTGGAAACTATGGGGCAGTTCTATTGCATCCTATGGGGACGCTATGAGTCGAAAGGGACTTGACCGCAAGGGGCCTGGGCTTGGGCTCCAAAATGTGTACAGGAAATGCACATGGTAAAGGAAAAGCAAGACACTCTTAAAGATAACCTGTGTTATCAGATATCAAGACTTATAGAACTACAGTTATTGATACAACGTGGCAATGGCATAAGAAAAAGCAAATGTATCAATGTAACAGAATAGAGGACCTAGAAAGAAACCAATATACTTGCGGAACTGTGCTGCATACCAGAAGTGGCCTGTTAAGACAGCGAGATGAAACTTGTCTATTCAATAAATGGAGCTGGGTAATATAATCATTCCTATAAAACAAAACAAAAACAAACCTGCTGCCATTGAGTCGATTCCGACTCAGAGCGATCCTATGGGGCAGAGGAGAACTGCCCCACAGTTTCCAAAGAGCGTCTGGCAGATTTGAACTGCTGACCTCTTGGTAAGAAGCGGTAGCACTTAACTACTATGCCACCAGAGTTCCCGTTATTCCTATACCCAAACCAAACCCACTGCCGTCGAGTCGATTCAGACTCATAGCGACCCTATAGGACAGAGTAGAACTGCCCCATAGAGTTGTCAAGGAGAGCGTGGCAGATTTGAACTGCCGACCTCTTGGTTAGCAGCTGTAGCACTTAACCACTATGCCACCAAGGCATTTTTTTCCCATAGATAAATAAATTAATTTTAGTTTTTCAAAGCACTTACTGTCAAAATATTCAAACTCTAAAGAGCATAGATGTCAATGTCTTTTAGATCTTGAGATAAACATTTTTGAAACAGACCCCTAAAATTTAACAATAAAAAATTAATGCAGCTAACCATATTTAAGTACTCTTGTTTATTTAAAAAAAAAAAAAAAAAAGCAACTACTTTAGTAACTAGACCTCTGGATTTCCCTTAACAGAAAATCAGAACAAAAAATCTAGGTTAATTGGCAGAATAAACCTACCTTATAAAATCCACTCTGTTTAAAGATCTACTCATAAAATTAGAAAAAATATATATATGTAGAAAAAGTAAAAAGAAACATTTACCTAGCAGCAACGCAGCAAGGAAAATGGCGAAGTCTAACGCTTTAAGCTACAAAAAGTTATATCTAAAAATAGAAATAATCCACAAAATTTGTACAGTTCAGCAAGCCTCTTCATCTCGAAATCCATTCTATTGAAATTTTACAAGTTTCTGGAGTTCCGAAACCTTCCATGTGGTAAAAGAAACAATCTAGGATTGATTTTATATGGTATGAAATAACTATCTCTTTTCACCCTCTTTTATAGGGATAACCATAATTTCAGCTCCCTTCACTGTCCTGTTGTAACATGGAGCTCTGTCATACACACAGGTCTGTGGATGTCTTTCTGAGTTGTTGAGGTCCTTATTTTTCCACCCTGGTTATGATTGGAAAAAATGGAGAAACCGAGCAGCTGGCCTGACCCTGATCTCATGGCAGCACAAATTCCAGGGCAGCACTGGGAATTGGAGAATGGACCTGAAGCCCAAGGACATCATCTTAAGCAAATGGAACCTCCAATTTCAACTAAGTTTTCTATAAAATGTAGAAAATAGTCTCAACTAAGGTAAAAGAGTCTGTGAAATTGAGATTATTATGCTCCCATCCAAGCAATAAAGCAAAACAGACAAATACTCGTATTCCTCTCATCCAACACAGTGAACAGGGACATGAACCTTTATTTATGTTTCCACACTTTACTGCATGAAATGTAATGCACCAACTCAATGGGGAAATACTAATTCTGCAATACAGGGTAATCAGTGAATGATATAAAATCAACATACACTTTTTCCCATTACAACTTAAATTGGACAAACTGATCCCTTGATGAATCCTACTCAGCAAATACCAATTTTTGGTAACTTAAGAAAAGATACGTAGTATTACACTCACCGGCTTTGGTATTCTTTGCCCATCCTCAAACCTCTATCATGTGGCTTGTTATGATCCTTGAAGATTTTTTTTTTAACTGTGCTTCTTGAATATAATTATATCCCATTGTGTTAGAGACTCAAATACATGGAAAAAAAAATTATGGACTGAGGAGATTCGTGCTTTGCATTATACCTGGGCCATTATAACTGGCACTTATGGGACGTATGAGAAGGTCTCTTGCCCCCTGTTCCCATCCTTCAAAATTAATCTCCTAATTCACCTTGATATGAGAAATTTATGGCATGGAGAAGAGATTAGGGTGAAAACTTCGTCAGTGAATGAGAGGAGAGAAGAAATACCCAAGTCTGGAGCTATGGGGTGTTGGAAGTTCCACAGTGCTGAAAGTAGAATGTATACACTTGATTCATAATTCTTCTGAGGGTTGACAATCCCTGAACTTTTACTTGTACTGGTTTAAAACTCAGTCTTGCCTTCATTAAAAATATATTTGGAGATGTTTCTAAGCATTGAGGCTCACTGCCCTATGGAAACACCTGGAAATGTAATAAAAAGATAGTAGGGGCCAGGCAAGCTATTCTTGCAGTTAGATGAGTATATGATCTTAAATCAAGATGCCTAATATTTTATTTTGTCTTTGTCATCAATTTTGTACTGCAAATGTCACTACAAAGAAAACATGTTTTCCCACCTGTAATCTTCTTGGACTACCTCTGATTGTAGACCTGGTAGACTTTTTCTGGCATGCTGGCTGGTACCATCCTAAGTGTTTTTCCTTCTTTGCTTGAAGAGCTTTTGCCAGTTCTTTGAGAGTTACTCAAATCATATACGCAAGGTAGTTTCGAAGTTCTAAGCATTTATTATGTCAGTGAGCGATTCTTAACCAATGAGTGACAAGAATCAGTGAATAAATACCTCAGGTCCCTGGATTTCCTTTCTTAGGACATTTCCAAGAAGAGTTTTGCAGGACCCCTCAAAACATCTCAAGTAATTCAGCCACAGTTGCTTACAACAGTAACCTGCTCTTGACACCATTAGATTTTCCCCATTTTCTCATTTATGCTTATAAGAATCAACTACCAAATAAATAACCAAGTCTTTGACCCAGGTTCTGCTCATGGGGGAGTTTAAACTCTGAAATACCAGCTGCTTGTATGAAATTGTTGCATGGAATCACAAATAAAATACCCTGGGAACAAATAAAATTCTACAAATGCATGAAAATAGGATGTGATGATATTATCACATTACTGAATAACAGGAAGTCATATCAGACAACTATTAGTATTTGAGACATAAACACTCACTTAGCATCATTAGCCCTTGCCTGATCATCAGTATCTTGGTTTAGACAACATTCTAGGCAAAGCTTTCAAATAATGCTCACTTCTCTTTAGCATATTCATTATTTAGAATCCCAGAATCAATATCAAAATCATATCAAATAGAAGTGAAGTTTCTTATTTTCCTCAAAGAGTGTAATAATGATGATAAAAATACATGATTCCTCCAGAAAACCTAGTTGAATAAAGAGATTACTAGAATGCATGATATAGTGTCTTGAGTCTGGCTTTGGTGAGTATACTCATAACTATAATGTAAATTGAAGCCAGAGGTCAAGATTAGTCACTGGAGCTCATTGATAATTATGAAGATCAGTGCCATTTACTCACCTAAGGTGATGAATAAGTTCTTGTTCCCCCATGTGATTTCTAATCTGACTGCAATCAGAAGAAGAATTTATGAGTGTCTGGCCCCTTTCCGATACTCCCCTGGGAATTTGAACACACATTTCCTCATTAATCCCAAAGTGTTTGAGAACAGGAAGCAATGCCATTGGGTCTTTGTTAATCATCCATGATACCTTTGATTTCCCTATTGAGGGAACATTCTTTAATATGCAATCTCCCTCCTTTCTTTGTAAATTTTTTTTTTTAACTGCCACCACATGAAGACCTGGATTTGGGTATACTGTTTTTTGAAAATATAATTCAATTTCCCCCAAATTAATATTCAGAATCTTCCACAGTAGCTTCACGAGGTATTATATCTGATAACAAAGGCAGAACTCTTCAAACACGTTCTACAGTGTTTTTTTGTTAAAGGTGCAGAGGGAATACAAACTATGAATATGTAACTCATTTTTGTTTATACATTTTTTTTAATTTCAGGGACTAAATTGAGATCATCCCACTCTAATAGTATATCCCCATTACTATCACCTATCCAAACCAAAAACCAAACCCACTGCCTCTCTATGAGTTGATTCTGACTCATAGAGACCCAATAGGACAGAGTAGAACTGCACCATAGAGTTTCCAAGGAGAGCCTGGCAGATTCAAACTGCTGACCTCTTGGTTAGCAGCTGTAGCACTTAACCACTATGCCACCAGGGTTTCCATCACCTGTCCACATGCTCCATATTCACTTCAATTCCCCTTCCCTACATACCTTGGTCTTTTAAAAAAGTTGATATATGTCCTTAAAGAAGCATACGTCCTTATAAAGTAAATACGGCATATGTTTTATTTTGCATGTAGATGTTGTTATATATGCCATTGTGATTACCATGATTCTCACTCAACTATGTTTTTGAGATGTATTCACTTTTCTAGTGCCAAATAAAATAAATCAAATCAATACTTTGTAACTACAGACTTATTTGGAAAAATATTGTAAGGAATGGGGGAAGAAGGAAGGGACTATTGCCATAGGGAGAATACTCTGAACATACGGCCTGCAAAGATCTCAAGTGTTCAGGCCATAACTTCACTTTGTAAAGATTAAACAAGACTAGAAATAATGAGATGTGGGGAAGTAGGATCAACGGGTGGTGAGATAGAATCAGAGCATCTTTTACCTTGAGGCCAATCACTCTCCTGGAAAAGCCCTTAAGAAGTGGCTGCATGAAGGCCCCGTAGGTGGTGTAAATGGTTTGCCCTGGACTACTAACCTAAAGGTTGACGGTTCAAACATACCCAGAGAGACCTTGGAAGAAAAGTCTTGCAATGTGCTTCCATTTAGATTATAGCCAACAGTCAGTTTCACAAAAGGAGTTTGGGTTTAGTTTTGTATGCTGACTCAGGCTGAGGGTGGACCCAAAGTTCAGGGACCTAGAGGGAGGAGAGAATCTTAACCACAGTTTGGTTGACAAGCATCTTGTTCTGATTTATCAGTGGGGGACAAGCAGCTCTGTGAATCACTTATGAGGCAAAGAATGGGAATCTGGGGAGTCTGTGTCTGGCCTTGTCACAGGTAAACAAGGGAAGCATCCCTGGTTCTTATATAAGCCATGTGGTGAAGGATGTTTCTTGGCAGTAAGCTGTCTCTCTGAACAGGAAAGAGCTGGAGGATTTCTTAACCTTTGCTGGTTTTCAGAATCACAAAATTCAGATAAATTTGAGCATTGTCAGTACATATGCTCTAATTCTTTACTACCTTCTCTTGAATGATATTAAGATAATCTGTTTTTTAAAATATTTCTATAATAGACATTTAGCTAGTTCGTAACCCCTGACTTCTACAGGCATCACCACAAATAATCTTGCATGTATCTTTCTACAGATCACTGAGTGCAGGTCTCTGAAATATGCCCTGGAGTAGGTCCAGGTTCAGGACAAATAAGCAAATTAATTTTCTTATTTATATAATGATGCATCTATTTCAAGATTACATTTATCAATATGCTTGGCTGATAATGAAAAGGTCAGTGGTTTGAACCAACCAGCCACTCCACAGGAGAAAGAAGTGGCAGTCTGCTTCTGTAAATATTTATAGACTTGGAAAACCTATGGGTCACTATGAGTTGGAATCAATTCCACGGCAGTGGGCTGGGGTTTATTAACATGTATTCCAGCATTGGAACATAAGAATTAAGGCACCTGACATCAACTTATGAATTTATACTGCTTACCACATACTACCCCCATGTGTTTGTCAGTTTCTCGAACTGTGGGGGATTGTGTGTTGCTGTGATGCTGGAAGCTATGCCACCAGTATTCAGACACCAGCAGGGTCACCCATGGAGGACAGGTTTCAGCTGAGCTTCCAGACTAAGACAGACTAGGAAGAAGGATCCGGCAGTCTACTTCTGAAAAGCATTAGCCAGTGAAAACCTTATGAATAGCAGTGCAACTTTGTCTGATATAGTGCTGGAAGATGAGCCCCCCACATTGTAAGACACTCAAAAGATGACTGGGGAGGAGCTGCCTCCTCAAAGTAGAGTTGACCTTAATGATGTGGATGGAGTAAAGCTTTCGGGACCTTAATTCACTGATGTGGCAAGGCTCAAAATGACAAGAAACAGCTGCAAAACAGACATTAATAATCGGAACCTGGAATGTACGAAGTAGGAATCTAGGAAAATTGGAAATCATCAAAAAAGAAATGGAATGAATAAACATCGATATCCTAGGCATTAGTGAGCTGAAATGGACTGGTACTGGCCATTTTGAACTGGACAATCATATAGCCTACTTCGCTGGGAATGACAACTCGAAGAGGAATGGTGTTGCATATATCGTCAAAAAGAAAGTTTCAGGATCTATCCTCAAGTACAACGCTGTCAGTGATAGGATAAGATCCATACGCCTACAAGGAAGATCAGTTAATATGACTATTTTTCAAATTTACGCACCAACCACTAGGGCCAGAGATGAAGAAATGGAAGATTTTTATGAGCTCCTGCAGTCTGAAATTGATCGAACGTACAATCAAGATGCATTGATAATTACTGGTGATTGGAATGCGACAGTTGTAAACAAAGAATAAGAATCAGTAGTTGGAAAATATGGGTTTGGTGATAGAAACGATGTCAGAGGTCGAGTGATAGAATTTTGCAAGACCAACGACTTCTTCATTGTAAATACCTTTTTTCACCAACATAAACGGGGACTATACGTGTGGACCTCACCAGATGGAACAAACAGAAACCAAATTGACTACATCTGTGGAAAGAGACAATGGAAAAGCTCAATATCATCAGTCAAAACAAGACCAGGGGCCGACAGTGGAAAGGGCCATCAATTGCTCATATGCAAGTTCAAGCTGAAACTGAAGAAAATCAGAGCAAGTCCACGAGAGCCAAAATATGACCTTGAGTATATCCAACCTGAATTTAGAGGCCATCTGAAGAACAGATTTGACGCATTGAACACTAGTGACCGAAGACCAGACGAATTGTGCAATGACATTAAGGACATCATCCATGAAGAAAGCAAGAGGTCCCTGAAAAGACAGGAAAGAAAGGAAAGTCCAAGATGGATGTCAGGGGAGACTCTGAAACTTGCTCTTTAGCGTCGAGCAGCTAAAGCAAAAGGAAGAATTGATGAAGTAAAAGAACTGAACAGAAGATTTCATAGGGCCTCTCGAGAAGACAAAGTATTATAATGACATGTGCAAAGAGCTGGAGATGGAAACCAAAGCAGAAGAACACGCTCGGCGTTTCTCAAGCTGAAAGAACGGAAGAAAAAATTCAAGCCTCGAGTTGCAATAGTGAAGGATTCCACGGGGAAAATATTAAATGACGCAGGAAGCATCAAAAGAAGATGGAAGGAATACACAGAGCCATTATACCAAAAAGAATTAGTTGATATTCAACCACTTCAAGAGGTTGCATATGATTAGGAACCAATGGTACTGAAGGAAGCAGTCCAAGCCACTCTAAAGGCATTGGGAAAAACAAGTCTCCAGGAATTGATGGAATATCAATTGAGACGTTTCAACAAACAGATGCAGTACAGGAGGTGCTCACTCGCCTATGTCAAGAAATATGGGAGACAGCTTCCTGGTCAACTGACTAGAAGAGATCCATATTTATGCCTATTCCCAAGAAAGGTGATCCAACCAAATGTGATTATCATTAATATGACACGCAAGCAAAATTTTGCTGAAGATCATTCAAAAACAGCTGCAGCAGTATATGGACAGGGAACTGCCAGAAATTCAAGCCAGTTTCAGAACAGGACATGGAACCAGGGATATCATTGCTGATGTCAGATGGATCCTGGCTGAAAGCAAAGAATACCAGGAGGATGTTTACCTGTGTTTTATTGACTCTGCAAAGGCATTCGACTGTGTGAATTATAACAAACTATGGATAACACTGAGAAGAATGGGAATTCCAGAACACTTAATTGTGCTCATGAGGAAACTTTTCATAGATCAAGAGACAGTTGTTAGGGCAGAACAAGGGGATACTGATTGGTTTAAAGTCAGGAAAGGTGTGTGTCAGGGTTGTATTCTTTCACCATACCTATTTAATCTGTATGCTGAACAAATAATCCAAGAAGCTGGACTATATGAAGAAGAAGGGGGCATCAGGATTGGAGGAAGACTCATTAACAATGCCTTATGCAGATGACACAACCTTGCTTGCTGAAAGTGAGGAGGACCTGAAGCACTTACTAATGAAGATCAAAGACAACAGCCTTCAGTATGGATTACACCTCAACATAAAGAAAACAAAAATCCTCACAACTGGACCAGTGAGCAACATCATGATAAACGGAGAAAAGTTTGAAGTTGTCCAGAATTTCATTTTATTGGATCCCCAATCAATATCCATGGAAGTAGCAGTCAAGAAATCAAAAGATGCATTGCATTGGGCAAATCTGCTACAAAGGACCTCTTCAAAGTGTTGAAGAGCAATGATGTTACCCTGAAGACTAAGGTGCGCCTGACCCAAGCCATGGTATTCTCAATCACATCCTATGCATGTGAAAGCTGGACAATGAATAAGGAAGACCGAAGAAGAGTTGACGCCTTTGAATTGTGGTACTGGCGAAGAATATTGAATATACCATGGAGTGCCAGAAGAACGAACAAATCTGTCTTGGAAGAAGTGCGGCCAGAATGCTCCTTAGCGGCAAAGATGGCGAAACTGCGTCTTACATACTTTGGACATGTTGTCAGGAGGGCTCTGCCTCTGGAGAAGGAAATCATGTTTGGCAGAGTACAGGGTCAGCGGAAAAGAGGAATACCCTCAACGAGGTGGTTTGACACAGTGGCTGCAACAATGAGCTCAAGCATAACAATGATTGTAAGGATGGCGCAGGACTGGGCAGTGTTTCGTTCTGTTGCGCATAGGGTTGCTATGAGTCGGAACTGACTCGACGGCATCTAAGAACAGCAACCACCACATACTAATTTATATGGTAGGAATTGAAATAAAAAAATAAATTATATTTAACAGCATGGAATTGCAATTATTTTTATTTGCTTTGATATGTATACGTACATATCAAAACAAGTAAAATAATTATAATTATATATAACTTTAGATACTATAGGATAAATATTATTTTAAAAATATTCTAAATACTGGTCTGATTTTAAATACAAAAATGCATTAAGAACAATCAAGTAAATAATAAAAAAAAGAGATTGTAATAGAGACATAAAGGTAATTTTTTAAAAAAATTTTATTGCACTTTAAGTGAAAATTTACAAATCAAGTCAGCCTCTCACATAAAAACTTGTATACACCTTGCTACACACTCCCAGTTACTCTCCCCCTAATGAGTCAGCCCACTCTCTCCCTCCACTCTCTCTTTTCGTGACCATTTTGGGAGCTTCTAACCCCCTCTACCCTCTCATCTACCCTCCAGGAAGGAGATGCCAACAAAGTCTCAAGTGGCCACCTGATCCAAGAAGCTCACTCCTCTCCAGCATCCCTCTCCAACCCATTGTCCAGTCCAATCCATGTCTGAAAAGTTGGCTTCAGGAATGGTTCCTGTCCTCACCAGCAGAAGGTCTGGGGGCCATGACCACCGGGGTCCTTTCAGTCTCAGTCACACCATTAAGTCTGGTATTTTTATGAGAACATCCCACTGTTCTCCTGCTCCCTCAGGGGTTCTCTGTTGTGTTCCCTGTCAGGGCAGTCATCAGTTGTGCCAGGCACCATCTAGTTCTTCTGGTCTCAGGATGATGTAGTCTCTGGTTCATGTGGCCCTTTCTGTCTCTTGGGCTTGTAATTACCTTGTGTCCTTGGTGTTCTTCATTCTTCCTTGATCCAGGTGGGTTCAGAACAATTGATGCATATTAGAGGGCTGCTTGCTAGCATTTAAGAGCCCAGATGCCACTCTTCAAGGTGGGATGCAGAATGTTTTCTTAACAGATTTTATTATGCCAATTGACTTAGATGTCCCCTGAAATCATGGTCCCCAAACTGCTGCCCCTGCTACACTGGCCTTCAAATCATTCAGTTTATTCAGGAAACTTCTTTGCTTTTGGTTTAGTCCGGTTGTGCTGACCTCCCCTGTATTGTGTGTTCTTTCCCTTTACCTAAAGTAGTTCTTACCTACCATCTAATTAGTGAATACCCCTCTCCCACCCTTTTTCCCTCACTCCTCTTGTAACCACAAAAGAATGTTTTCTTCTCAGTTGAAACTATTTCTCAAGCTCTTATAATAGTGGTCTTATACAATATTTGTCCTTTGCAACTGACTAATTTCACTCAGCATAATGCCTGCCAGGTTCCTCCATAAACATGTAATTTTAATATAGTTTTAATATTTCAGTGTCTTTAATAGTGATAATTTTAGGGTAATTTTTATAAAGTAGACATCGAAATGAAAAAAAAAAAAAACTGAAACATGCCCTATAGCAGACTGGCTGGGTGATTACCAAATCTTTTTTCTTTTTTTTCCTGGGGACTTGGCTAGACTAATTCTCACCCTTCCTTGTAGTTAGCTGTGGTGAAGTGACAGAGTTCTGAACTAACTCATCTGTGGTATCATAGGATCAAACTCACAGTATGCCATAACTGTGTGCTTGTCCTGAACGGCTTTCCATAGTGCTTTTCTGCTTTACTTCTACTCTAATACTATATCCCAAGACCATAAGCAGACCTCATGCCCATCTACTTTTTAATTCCCCTTCCCTACATATGTAGCTTTTCTAGAAAGGTTGATATATGTCCTGAAAAAGGCATGCATTCCTGGAGCCTTAAAAGCTTGCTAGTGACCATCTAAGATACAGCTATTGCTCTCTACTCATCTGAAGTAAAACAGAATGAAGGGAATCAAAGACTCAAAGAAGAAAGTAGTCCACAGGACTAATAACCCACAGGAAACATGGTCTCTTCTAGCCTGAGACAAGAAGAACTAGATGGTGTCTGGCTACAACTACTGGCTCTTCTGATGAGGGCCACAACAGATGGTCATGGACAGAATGGGAGAAAAACGTAGAATAAAATTCAAATTTTTAAAAAATATCAGAATTAGTGGACCAGTGAAGACTAGAGTAACCAGTGAGACTACCACCCCTAAGATATCCTTTTAAATTGGAACTGAAGCCACTAATGAAGGTCACATTTCAGATAAATAATAAATTAGCTTATCATAAAAAAAAAAAAAAAATCACGAGTAATGTGCTCCATCCTCCACAAGTCTATCAGTTTGTCACACTGTGAGGGCTTGCATTTTGCTGTGATGATGGAAGCTACGCCACTGGTGTTCAAGTGTTGCCAGCAGGGTCATCCGTGGCAGACAGGTTTCAGCTGAGCTTCCAGACTAAGACTAGGAAGAAGGACCTGGAAGTCTACTTCCGAAAAGAAATAGCCAATGAAAATCCTACGATCAGCAGGGGAACATTGTCTGATATTGTGCCTGAAGATAGGCCCCTGGGGTTGGGAGACACTCAAAATATGACTGGGGAAGGGCTTCCTCCTCAAAGTAGAGTCAACCTTAATGACTTGGATGGAGCTAAGCTTTCGGGCCTTAATCTGCTGAAGTGGCACTACTCAAACTGAGAAGAAACTGCTCCAGATATTCTTTAATAATTGGAATGTGGAATGTACAAATTATGAGTCTAGGAAAATTGGAAAATATCAAAAATGAAATAGAACGCATAAGATCAATAGCCTACATATTAGTGAGCTGAAATGGACTGGTATTGGTCATCTTAAATTGGACAATCATGTGATCTACTATGACAGGAATGACAACTTGAAAAGGAATGACATTGCATTCATCCTCAAAAAGAACATTTCAAGATCTATCCTGAAGTACAATACTGTCAATGATAGAACAATATTCATATCCCTACAAGAAAGGACACTTAATATGACTATTATTCAAATTTACACAACAAACACTAAGGCTAAACATGAAGAATTTGAAGATTTTTTACCAACTTCTGCCATCTGAAATTCATCAAACATGCAATCAGGATGCATTAGCAATTATTGGTGACTGGAATGTGAAAGCTGGAAAGAAAGAAGGATCAGTAGTTGGAAAATATGGCCTTGGTGCTAGAAATGATGCTGGAGATTACATGATTGAATTTTGCAAGAACAAAAACTTCTTCATTGCAAATACCTTTTTTGCAACAACAAAATGGTGACTCTACACATGGACCTCTCCAGATGGAATACACAGGGATCAAATCTACTACATCCGTGGAAAGAGATAAGGGATGAGGAAACCTTTGATGTGCAATTCCTCAGCTTTCATTGTAATTTTTTTAGTGCCTACACTCAAAAACCTGGATTGAGGTAGACTATTTGTTGAGTACATGCTTCAATTTTCCATAAATTACTGTAATATTCAGAATTTTCTACAGCAGCTTAATCCAAGTTTTATATCTGATGATGAAGGCAGAACTCTTTAAACATGTCTTATAATGTTTTTTTTTTTTAAAGATGCCGAAGGAATACAAATTATGAATATGTATGGCTAAAGTTACAAGTTGATTTTCTTATGTAAGCCTCACAATTCCTGGTTTTGAATTATGTCTGACTTTCCTGAAAATGTCATAGCTTTATTCCCAGACCCTGTCTTTACCTCATATGTCTTACCCACTATGCCTCACTCCACCACATCTTAGTAGCATTGTACATGTATAGATATGACTCCTATGAGTTTCAATTTTTTTTTTTTTGCTATAGGTTTCCCGAGAATTGTTATGTTTTAAGAGATGACATTTTTGATCTAATAATATTTTCACCCAAAATACACTAAATAAAATGTGCTAGGAAGTTGTGTTTAATGTTATGGTTTATTACAAAGATAACAAAGTCTACACAATAGTTTTTAGTATGAGAATATCTTATGGAAAACTTTGAATTTTGTCATGATTAGCTGAACATATATTTTTGCTTTGTGTACAGTGTTGAGAGAGAGGAGGAAAAAGGTAGAATGCTTTTATGTTTATTTCAGTCTGCTGTGGCACATGTGGCCTTTCAAAGCACCCTAGGCTTAATGCCTGTTTACTTCTCTGGGTTATAAATTTATTTTAAGAGCAAGACAACAAAGGAGGAACAAAAAATGTGATAGATGGAGAAAATGGTGCCAAAGTTATATGAATGGAGAATATGGTATTAAAAAAAAAAGTGAATTTATAATAAAATGTCTAGGCTTGGACAAAAGGCGGGTGTACCAAGGAGAATGATCAGGCTTTCTATCATTTTGCAAGCAATGGTTCTTATATATTTCCACCACCCTTTATCAGGCTTTCTCTTCCTTGTTTAGAGACTATGATGTTGTTAATTGATGTCAAGTCAATTCTAACTCTTGACAACCCCATGTGTGCATAGTAGAACTTTTTCATGTGGTTTTAATGGCTGTAATCTTAAAGGAAAAAAATCAACAGGTATTTTCTTCCTTGATACCACAGGGGGTTCAATATACAAAGTTTAGGTTAGGGCAAATGTTTTGTACCATCTAGCTATCTTATTTAGACAGAATAAGAAACAGATCTTTCAATAACTTGTATTCTATTTATAATACATTTTTTTTACCTTCAAATTGTTGTTTATTACAAATGTAAGTTTTTAAAAATTTTTTATTGTGCTTTAAGTGAAAGTTTACAAATCAAAAAAATATGGAACACTTCACAAATTTGAGTGTCGTCCTTGCCCAGGGGCCATGCTAATCTTCTCTCTATCGTTCCAATTTTAGTGTATGTGTTGCCTAAGTGGGCACTTTTTTTTTTTTTCATTGCATTATTGAAGCATTTTCTATCTATGAATAGTGGGTATTTTGAATTGGGATAAAAATGCATGAATATTTTCCCCTTTGAAATTAACAGGTTTTTTTTTTAAGCTATTTAATGCCTCTTCACTTAACAGCAGATTTTTCAGCAGCAAATTAAGACTTTAAAAGAAGACAGTTGTAGTTATATATTTACATTAGTTTGAGTGATTTCCATGGGTTATTAAGGAATCTCTTCAGTGCGTTCTTCACATCCTTGTTCCTTAGGCTGTAAATGAGAGGATTCAGCATTGGTATCACTAGGGTGTAAAAGACTGAGTCCGTTTTATCAGTACCTAACGAGTGGTTGGTCCTGGGTTACAAATACATGAAAAGAAGAGTCCCATAGAACACAGTGACCACTATCATGTGAGAAGCACAGGTGGAAAAAGCTTTTTGTCTCCCCTTTGAGGACTGTATTCTCAAAATGGCAAGGATAATGTTAAAGTAGGATATTAGAACAATGATCATGGAGAAAAACAAATTGATCCCTGAAAAGGTAAGTGCTGCTATTTCTGGACCGTAAGTGTCAGAACCGGACAAGGCTAGCAAAGGGACATTATCACAGTAAAAATGGTTGATTACATTGGAAGAACAGTATGATACAGAAAACACACAGGAAGAGACGGTCAGTGCTATGGTCAGACTGTAGAAGTATATGAGAGATACTAGCAGAAGGCAGATTTGCCGAGATACCACCACCATGTAGAGAAGGGGGTTGCATATGGCCACATAGCGGTCATAGGCCATTGTGACCAGTATGAAAATCTCTGCCACAATGAAAACTACAAATCCACCAAGTTGAGCTGCACAACAGTAGTAAGAGATAGTTTTCTTCTTAAACAAGAAGTTGACCAGCATTTTGGGGGCAATGACAGTAGAATTGTTGAGATTGATAATAGCCAAGTGCAGGAGGAAAAAGTACATGGGGGTTTAAGTCGAGAGTTGACACTGGTGAGGGTGATGATGCACAGGTTCCCTGCCACAGTCAGCCCATAGATCACCAGAAAGACAAAGAAAAGGAGGACCTGGAGCTCAGGACGGTCTTAGAGTCCCATGAGAATGAACTCAGTCACCCATGTGAGATTTCCTGGAGCCATGTATTGTGTTGATTTTGTCTTTAAATGGGAAAAATGGAAAGAGATTAATGGATTGCAAAAAAAAAATGTTGCTCTTAGAAGGGTTATTCCTTGTCAAAGTTTTATTTACAGTCATTTTACTTCCATTCAAAAACAGTTAAGAGTTCCAGATCTTAGTTTTCTCCCTGTTTTTTCACAAATTTCAGAAATACAAAGTCACCAGAGAACAACTGAGGACCCAGGTTGTTTCTTTGAATCGTTTGCCTAAACTATTTATTCACTGTTAAACATAATTTCAATATTAGATTTTACATGTGTTTACATATATTTTTAATTTTGAAAAGTTATCACTGTGTTATCAATTGGCATCATATTCACTGCTTTAGATTGCAAATAAGAATCAAGTTTATGATTTTTTTCTATATCATATCGTCATATTTGCCTGGCTTTCATTCACAATGGAAAAAAATAAGCACACATAATTACTTACATTCTTTGTATCCCTAACTGCTAATAACAGAAGTGTAAGACCGTGGCTAACGTAGGGTATCAATAACTAGAATTTCAAAAATGCTCAAGAACTTCTTCAACTTTGACATCTGCATAGAGAAAATGAGAAATTCTCAATTTATTGTTAATCTCACTGGAAGATGATAAGGTTTAGAATCTTTACATTTTTGTGCTCCAAATGCTCCATGACCCTGTCACAACTCATTACAGCTGATACTTTTAGCAGTAACTCTACCTGGGTTAAGACTATCCGGTAAATATTTGCTTCCCTAAAAATATCAAATTCATCATATGTAAAAAGCAATATGCTAAATCTTCTCCATTCCCTTAGATAATCAACACTGACCATTGATTTGGTTATTTTTTTTCACATCTTCTTTAACAATGCTCAGTCTCATTTTTCAGGAGTCATTAAGACTGTTATTAATTTATTAAGACATTTACTTAAGTCATTAAAGACAGTTACTTCAGTCATTACACACCCATCACTTCCACTTAGCAATCAGTGGGCAAGGATTGCAGTCACTTGGAAAAGACCAAAAACCAAACCAAACCAAACCCACTGCCATCGAGGCAATTCCAACTCATAGTGACCCTAGAGGACATAGTAGAACTGCCCCAAAGAGTTTCCAAGGAGCATCTGGTGGATTTGAACTGCTGACCTCTCGGTTAATTACTGTAGCACTTAACCACTACACCACCAGGGTTTCCACTTGGAAAAGAGACAGAAGAAACCATCTCAGTTCTGAGTTTGGTTTGAATTGATAGAGCTTTTAAGATACTTAGTCTTCACATCTAGACCTAGTAATAGGGAAACATTTCATTTAATCTACCTGTGCATAAAGATCTGCCGAGATCCACTTCGAAGTTTATTCCATGAAGTATGCTGGAGAGTTTCACAAAGATCTGAAGTTCCTGAAGACCCTAACACGAATGTATGTTTGTGTCTAGGCCCCAGTCCCTGAACATGAGGACTAGAATTCCCAGATAAAGGTCTGATTTCCCAGGGAAAGAAAGACAAACCAAAAGCTTATTAAGCAAAGCTCCACTCAAAATTTCACCCAAACAATGAGAATGAGGTGATAGCCTAGGGACTTGTTTAAATGAGTACATTGAATAAGAAACACATGCAGCGTTTCTGTATTATTATTATTATTTTTAATATACCCTTCAATACTCTGGCCAGTGCTTCTGGGTTATGGGTGAAGAAAATCCAGCAGTTGGAAAATACAGAATTCTACCCCAAAGGATAAATTTAATGTGAATATTGGGGATAACACAAAACCTCCCTTCCAATATCAAACTCTGGTATATTTGCTGTAAAAACCAGATGATATACACCAAATTCAAAATGTGAAGCTTGTAAAGAGGCCAAATATCAACTTTTTATTAAAATTGTTAAAGTATAAATCATATCTGGTATCATTTGCAGTTTTTATATCCAATTAATTTGAGTAAAAAACATTTTTTCCCATCAGCGTACAATCTTTCAAATAATGAGTAAATATTGCAATTTAATGTCATCACTAATTCTTTCCTACTTTCTTGGGGCATTTTCTAGCCTATAACCTTTATAAGAGGAAAGGATATGTCTGATTAGTTTTCCTTTTTATTACCAGCTTCCAAAATAATACCCAGGATGGAGTAGATATCCAAAAGACACTTGCTAACCAACTCACTGACTGATGGAATGAATGAATGAATGAATGAATGAATGAATGAAATACCCATCCTGAAATGTGAAATTAAACATCAGGATTTTGTATTCCATGCTGTAACCAATCTGTAATATTATTTTAACTTTGACAAAGAAACCATGACAAGTTGTGTCTTATTCTCTAAGATATTGACTACTATAGTGCAGGATACAACTCTTCCTTCTTGATTTTGGTATTCCTAATACCTAATACCAGTTTCCCTCCAGCCAATTTTGACTCATGGTGGCCCCATATGTGTCAGAGTAGAACTGTGCTCCATACCATTTTCAACGGCTATAAAGTTTCAGTAGATCTTTCGAGGTGCCTCTGCTTGGATTCAAGCCACCAGTTTTTATCATTATCCACCCAGAATCTCCTTACCCAGAGGTAACCCTTATCCACAAATTTTAATGATATTCTTGTTGTTATTAATTATCTATATATTTATGTACCCAACAAAACATAAATCTGAAGATATCTTTAACTATTTTACATAGTACTGAGTGTCTTATTTTGCAATTTTTTACTCTCTCAAATGTATGTTTGTGGATTTATCCATGATGATTTCTTTAGCTATATGTTGTCCACTGATTTTGCTGTATGTAAAAAAAATTCATTAGAAAAAGAAAACAAGTTTTGCTCAAACAACTCCTGAATCATTTTTCTAAAATTTATTGAAACTTTACTTCTAAATTTTTTTTTTAATTTACACCACACTAAATAAATTCATTTTACTATTTTTTCATTTCCAAGTATATATGTATAAGCAAGAGAACATAAATACACAATATCCTATGTAAAGATCATATACCTACATGTGTTCATGTGTATATATGTGTATATTAGAGCCATTGTGTATATGTGTATATATATACATACATTAAAAAATATGCATAAATACACATATATATATCTCAGTATGAACATGTTGTTGCTATTGTTAGGTGCCATGGAGTCATAGCGACCCTATGGACAACAGAACAAACACTGCCCGGTCCTGCACTATACTTACAATAGTTGTTTGTGCGAACCCATTGTTGCAGCCACTGTGTCAGCCCACCTCATTGAGGGTCTTCCTCTTTTCCACTGACCCTGTACTTTGCCAAGCATGATGTCCTTCTCCAGGGACTGATCCCTCCTGACAACATGTCTAAAGTATGTAAGACGCAGTCTCACCATCCTTGCTTCTGAGGAACATTCTAGTTGTACTTCTTCCAAGACAGATTTGTTCGTTGTTTTGGCAGTCCATGGTATATTCAATGTTCTTCGCCAACTCTACAGTTCAAAGGCGTCAATTCTTCCTCAGTCTTCCTTATTCTTCACCCAGCTTTCACATGCATATGATGCCACTGAAAATACCATGGTTTGGGTCAGGTTCACCTTGGTCTTCAAGGTGACATCTTTGCTTTTCAACACTTTAAAGAGGTCCTTTGCAGAAGATTTACCCAATGCAATGTGTCTTTTGATTTCCTGACTGCTGCTTCCACGGCTGTTGATTGTGGATCCAAGTAAAATGAAATCCTTGACAACTTCAATCTTATCTCCTTTTATCATGATGTTGCTCATTGGTCCAGTTGTGAGGATTTTTATTTTATGTTGAGGTGCAATCCGTATTGAAGGCTGTGATCTTTGATCTTCATTAGTAAGTGCTTTAAGTCCTCTTCACTTTCAGCAAGCAAGGTTGTGTCATCTGCTTAATGCAGATTGTTGATGAGTCTTCCCCCAATCCTGATGCCCCATTCTTCTCATATAGTCTGACTGCTCTGATTATTTGCTCAGCATACAGATAGAATAGGTATGGTGAAAGGCTACAATCCTGATGCACACCTTTCCTGACTTTAAACCAATCAGTGTCCTATTGTTTTGTTGAAAAAACTGCCACTTGATCTATACAAAGGTTCCTCATGAGCACAATTAAGTGTTCTGGCATTCCCATTTTTTGCAGCATTGTCCATAATTTGTTATGATCCACAGAGTCGAATGCCTTTGGATAGCCAATAAAATACAGGTAAACATCCTTCTAGTGTTCTCTGCTTTCAGTCAAGATCCATCTGACATCAGCAATGATATCCCTGGTTCCTCTTCTGAAGCCAGCCTGAGTTTCTGGCAGTTCCCTGTTGATATGCTACTGCAGCTGTTTTTGAATGATCTCCAGAAAAATTTTGCTTGTATGTAATGTTAATGACATTTTTCTATATTTTTCCCATTCGGTTCAATCACCTTTCTTGGGAATAGGCATAAATATGGATCTCTTCCAGTCAGTTGGCCAGGAAGCTGTCTTCCATATTTCTTGGCATAGGCTAATGAGCACCTTCACCTCTGCATCCATTTGTTGAAACATCTCGATTGATATTCCATCAATTCCTGGAGCCTTATTTTTTGTCAATGCCTTCAGAGCAGCTTGGACTTCTTCCTTCAGAACCACCTGAATTTAGAGTCCATTTCAGGAAAAGATTTCACGTGTTGAACACTAGTGACTGAGGACCAGGAAAGTTGTGGAATGACATCAAGGACATCATACATGAAGAAAGCAAGAGGTCATTGAAAAGAAAGAAAAGAGCAAGATGGATGTCAGGGGAGACTCTGAAACTTGCTCTTGAATGTCGAGCAGCTAAAGAAAAGGAAGGAATGATGAAGTAAAAGAACTGAAGATTTCAAAGGGCAGCTGGAGAAGACATAGTAAAGTATTATAATGACGTGCAAAGAGCTGGAGACAGAAAAACTAAAAGGAAGAACATACTCGGTGTTTCTCAAGCTGAAAGAACTGAAGAAAAAATTCAAGCCTCAAGTTGCTATAGTAAAGAATTCTATGGGGAAAATATTAAACGATCCAGGAAGCATCAAAAGAAGATGGAAGGAATACACAGAGTCGTTATAAGAAAAAGAATTAGTTGATGTTCAACCATTTCATGAGGTAGTATGAACATAGTAAGAAGCAAATTCATGGCATAGTTTTTCTGCACATGTTTTAAAATAGCATACATGTAAGAGTTATCTCATCTTTATTTCAAATGTTCAGAAAGAATAGAAAGACACTAAAAAACTAAAAAAAAAATTTCTTTTTTGTATATCTTTTTCATATTGAGACATAGATCTTGACTCTTGATTTTTTAAATTGTTATTGCCAAAAATATGCTTTATTGTATATTTCACACTAACACATTTTTTATTGTTTCTTTTACATCTTTGTTCCTCAAACTGCAGGTAATGGTATTCAGCATGGTTGTCACAACAGTGCCAAATACTGACACTATCATGCCATGACCCAAAGTGTAGCTGGAACTTGGTCTCACATACATGAAGAGGATTGTTCATGGTAAACTGACACTCCAGTTAGGTGAGAGCCACAAATGGAAAACACTTTTCACCTCCTATCAGCAGAAGGAATCTTCAGAATGGCCAAGAAAATGAAACCATAGGGTATCAGGATAATCAGGGTGGTGAATATCTCTACAGAACCCACAAAAGAGAAGAGTAGAAGGTGGTCGATGTAAGTGTCAGAACACAACATAGCAAAGAGTAGAGGGATATTACACAAAGTACATCTAATTTCGTTGATTGCACAAGACAGGTTAAAAGTTCCTACTGTGTGTTAAGTAGCAGAGCAAAATATGACCAACGTAGAAAGCAATGATGGGTGGATCATGGAGTCTGGGTGACATGTTAACTGCTAATATAATTGGAACTATAGATGAGGTCGAAATAGATGTTTATTCCGTATCATATAAAAAGCATTTTTTGTTTGATCAAGCACTTAGTGTTAAAACAAAATCAATGTCTTATTTTTTTATTCTCAGGCTCTTGGAGGGATTCAATATGTGCTCCACTCAAGAGTTACAAACTTGCCATGCTCTCTGACCAGACAGCCCTACCTTATGGAGTTGGGTGAGAGCTCTAGCCTCTCCTGAAGTACAGCCTGTGGGCTCCTATGGCAGCTGTTTGAAGCCTTTCCTACCTTTCACACTTCTGCCCAAGTGGTGACTTGCTTCAAAACTTCCATGCACTCCATCTTGCCTGATCCCGTCAGTGGTTTTACTATACCTGTTCAGGCACAAGATGCCAGAGAACCACCTTGGCACCCGGATAGGCATAACCTGGAAGTTTGGAGGTATTAATGCCCCCACGGGGTAAACTTTGAGAGTAGAAGACTGGAGTTGAGAGATGAATTGTTTTTCATATCTTACTTCATTAAAAATATATGCTTGACCAATATGCCTGGTTGGTTAGTTTGCCTGATTCAGAATTTCTCAATAGAAGTGTGACAAATGATATGTGAGTACGTGTTTATCTGGGTACACACTTTCTGCAATCTTCGAGCCAAATATTTTGTTGTTGGTGTTCATTCTTAATCCAAGGAAGTCTCAATGTATAGTTTTGTGTAGAACAAATTTTGTATCTAAGCCATATAAAACAGATATATATTGTGTACATTTTAGTGGGATTATTTTATTGAGCTCTTGTACATGAGACAGATGCAAGATTTTATGTTGTGTAATTTCACAAAATATTCCAATGTGATGTAGAACACAGTTTCACGAACCCTCAAAGATGTCCAAATCCTAATTCCCAGAAACTGTGAATATATTACATGATAAAAGGGACTTTACTGATATAATGTGTTCCAAGGTTGTCCAGGTGGGCCCAATATAATCAAAAGAGTTCTTAGAAGACAAACTGTATGCAGGAGAACCCGAGAAGGTAATGGAAGCAGAAGTGAGAGTGATAGGATTGATAACTGGAAGGGGTCACTATCCCAGGAATATTTGCTGCCTCTACTAGGTGAAAAAGGCAGGAAACATTCGCCTCTAGGGCATCCAGGAAAGAATACAATTAGCTAACACCTTGCTTTTAGTGCAATTAGACTCATTATGGACTTCTTACTGTCAAAACTGTGAGATAATACATTTGTGTTGTTTTTAGGCATTAAATTTGAGGTAATTTGTTATAGCAGTAAGAAAGTAATACAAAAACAGCGTAATTATTTTTAGGAAATACATACATGTGAACCAAATTATAAGGTAGAAAACAGTGAACTTCCCATTTTTGATCTTTATTCTTTTAGCAAAATGTTTAGCAATCAACCAAACTGTACATGTATTTCAGTGTATTCCATTGGATAGAGTCCCTGAATGTTGTATATTTGTTAAGTACTTGACTGCTAACTGAAAATTTGGTGGTTTGAATCCACCCAGAGGTGTCTTAGAAGAAAGACTTCGCGATCTACTTCTGAAAGGTCATTGAAAACCTTCTGGGAAAGTTCGACTCTGATACACATGGGGTTGCAATGTGTAGGAATCGCTCTAAGACAACAGGTTTATTTATTTATTAATTCATTTATTTTAAACAGCATTGGAAATGTTGTAATGTGAGTTTAGCCTTTTGCTCTAATTCTATACATGGAGCCATACCCAAAGAAAATAGTTTTCTAATGGGAAACACTTCTGTAATTGTAAGCTGCTGAAGCCAAACAGACTCTGAATAAAGTAAAAGCAAAGAAAGACATTAGCAATTAACGTGACAAGTTTACAGACTAATGGGATTAAATTATAGCTGATTTTGTCTTTGGAGGTCAGAAATGTCCATCACATATTTTATCTTGCCTGCCTTCAGCTATTCTGTTTATTTATAACCAAAGTTAGAAATGGACTCATTTCTGTGAGTCTCAGAGTTCCTGGTTGTGCCTCATTCCTGGTTGTGCCTCATTCCTGGTTGTGCCTCATGTCTGACCTTCCTGAAATTGTCATAAGCTTATTTTATATCCAGAGACTGTCCTTACATCACATGCCACACCTACTCTCCCTCACGCCATTGCATGTTAGTAGCATTGCACATACACAGCAATAACTCACATGACTATTAACTTTTTTTTTTCTTTTTTGTAGTAAGTTTTTTGATAATTGTTACCACATTTAAGAGACGACGTTTTTGGTCTAATAACACTTTCACCACACTAAATAAAAATCTGAGAAGAATTGATGTTTAATGTTGACAGTTTCATATTAAAGATAATAAAGTATACAACAGAATTTAGTATGAAAATATCATTGGGAAATAATTTAATTATAAATCATGACTAGCTCAACATAATTTTTTTGCTTTGTGCACATGTCTATGAGAGAGGAGGAAAAATGCAGAATGCTTTTATATTTATTTCAGTCTGCTGTGGCATAGGTTGTGTTTCAAAGCACTCTTGGGCTTAGTTTTTATTTTCCCCTACATGTTTACTTTCACGTGTTATAAGTTTATTTTAAGTGTAAGACAACAATGGGTTCACAAATGTGATAGATGCAGAAAAAGGTTCAAAAGGTTATTAATGAAGGATATGGTATTAAAAAAATGTAAAATTATAATAAAATGTTTAGTCCTTGGGCAAAGATGAGAGTATCAAGTAGAATGATCTGACTTTCTATCATCTTTCAAGCAATGACTCTCATATACTTACATCACCCATTATCAGGCTTTCTCTTCCTTGTTTACAGACTACATTGTTGGTGTTAGTTGCCGGCAAGTCAATTTCAATTCATGAAGACCCCAAGTGTTGCAAGGTAGAAACTCTCCAAAGTGTTTTCTTGGCTGTAATCTTAAAGGAAGAGAGTCACAAGGCCTTTTCTTACCGCTGGGTGAGTCTGATTCTCCAAAATTTAGATTACTGAAAACAGTTTGTACCACCTAGGTACCTTTTGTTTGCAGCTACGCCTTCTCATTTGCAACCAAATATGGCATCTAGGTTGAAGACCCTCAAGGAGATGGATTGACACAGTGGCTGCAACGAAGGGGTCAAGCATAACTATTGATCATGAGGATGGCTCAGAACCAGGCAGTGTTTCCTTCTGTTGTACATAATGTCAATATGAGTACGAATCAACTTTATAGCACATAACAACAACAGATACCATATTTAGAGGGTATAAGACACAAACCTTTTAACAAGTTGTAATTTATTTATAGTATGTATTTTTTATTTGTTTATTTTCAAGTTGTTGTTTATTACATATGTAAGTTTGTTTTCACTGTATAATCGAAACCTTTATCCCTCTAGGGAGACTGATATTTTGAATTGGGAAAAAATGCATCAGTAGTTTTCCCACTGAAATTAATAGTTTTTTTTTAAACCATTTAGAATACTTCTTCACTTAAAAGCAGCTTTGTCAGGAGCAAAATAAGACTCTTAAAAGAAGACAGTTGTAGTTATATATTTACATTAGTTTGAGAGATTTGCATGCGTTATTAAGGAATCTCTTCAGTGCATCCTTCACATCCTTGTTCCTTAGGCTGTAAAGGAGGGGACTCACCATTGGTATCACTAGGGTGTAAAAGACTGAGGCCATTTTATCAGTGTCTAATGAGTGGTTGGTCCTTGGTTGCAAATACATGAAAAGGAGGGTCCCGTAGAATACAGTGACCGCCATCATGTGAGAAGCACAGGTGGAAAAAGCTTTTTGTCGCCCTTCTGAGGACTGAATCCTCAAAATGGCGAGAACAATGTTTAAGTACGATATTAGAACAATTATCAAGGAGAAAAACAGATTGATACCTGAAAATGTAAACACTGCTGTTTCTGGAATGTAAGTATCAGAACAGGACAATGCTAGCAAAGGGATGTTATCACAGTAAAAATGGTTGATTACATTGGAAGAACAGTATGACACAGAGAACACAAAGGAAGAGACAGTCAGTGCTGTGGTCAGACTGAAGAGGTATGTGAGGGATACGAGCAGAAGGCAGATCTTCCGAGATACCACCACCATGTAGAGCAGGGGGTTGCAAATGGCCACATAGCGGTCATAGGCCATTGAGGCCAGTATGAAAATTTCAGCCGCCATGAAAACTAAGAATCCACCTAGTTGAGCTGCACAACAGTAGTATGAGATGGTTTTCTTCTTAGCCAAAAAATTGAGCAACATTTTAGGGGCAATGGTGGTAGAATTGCCAAGATTAGTGATAGCCAAATGTCGAAGGAAAAAGTACATAGGGGTTTGAAGTCTGGAGTTGACACTGGTGAGGATGATGGTGCCCAAGTTCCCTACCACAGTCAGCCCATAGATCACCAGGAAGACAAAGAAAAGGGGAACCTGGAGCTCAGGAAGGTCTGTGATTCCCATGAGAATGAACTCAGTCACCCATGTGAGATTCCCTGGAGCCATTTATTGTGTTGTTCTGCCTTTAAATAGGGAAAGTGGAAAGAAATTAATAAAAGGTAAAATTAATTTTGCTGTTAGAGGATTATTCTTTGTTACGGTTTCATTTAAAATCTGATTACTTTTGTTCATACTTAGGAGTTTCAGATCCTGTTTCTCCCACATTTTCAGAAGCTTCAAAAAAAAAAAAAAACTCATCAGAAAACAACAGAAGTTGGTTCTTAAGATTGTTTTTGTAAACAATTTATTTTACTGTTGGATATAGTTCAGATATTGAATTGTATGTATTTTTTTTTTTTAGTATATATATATAGAGAGAGAGAGAGAGTACATACAATGAAACAAACCAAGAAAAACAAACCCATTGTCCTCGAGTTGATTCCAACTCATAGGACCCTATAGGATAGAGTAGAACTGACCCATAAGATTTCCAAGGAGTGCCTGGTGAATTTGAACTGCCAAAATTTTGGTTAGCAACCGTATCTCTTAACCACTACACAACCAGGTTTTTCTATATTGTATGTAGAAGGATAAATATTGAATTACATATAATGAATTTCATATACATATTTATATATATGTTGTACACAGGGTTGCTGTGATTCCAAACCGACTCAATGGCACCTAACAACAGAATAGAATTTTATATATATATATATGGAAACCCTGGTGGCGTAGTGGTTAAGTGCTATGACTGGTAACCGAAGGGTCAGCAGTTCAAATCCACCAGGCACTCCTTGAAAACTCTATGGGGCTGTTCTATTCTGTCTTATAGGGTTGCACTGAGTTGGCATTGACTCAACGGTACTGGATGTGCTTTCGAGATACATATATATATATATCATAATACATATGCATGAACATTTTTCACTGATATTGGGTGAGATGTACATACTTTCTTTACCACTGGTTTTTAAGTGATGAAAAAGAACTGCCTTTACAGAGTTGGAGTTGATGAGCCAGAGTGATCTCTAGTTATCTTTCAGCTTAACTGCCACAGGCCCCCTCTCCAGCCCATGCTGCTTCGTCTTCTTGGATATTTTATGAATTTCAGGATCTCTGTGGGAAACACATCCAGAACTGTGGCTTTTTCCTTAACAATTTTTACCACATCTCTCTGTTTCCGCGACACACATATAGACCTTCATCTCAATACTGTTCCTTCTGTAGGTGCCGGAAGACTGCATCCTTTCTTAATCACATTTTCTTTTTTCTGCCAAATACACCAGAATTGTCACTGGATTTGTTTTCTAGATTATGTTCTATTATCACTTTTTAGCAGGCTTCCCTTCCTTTTCCAGTTTAGCCTCCTTTTCCTTAAACTGTTTGAAGCCTGTTTTGTCATTGTTTTTATAGTTAAGTTTTATTACTTACGGTTTTGATTTTTAAGTTCAATCATTTTACTCTACTTCTGCAGAGAAATGAGTGGGACAGAATGCTAACTTTTATGTCGTGTTCACTATGTGCTTCTCGTTCCTGTTGTTGGTTGGCATCTAGCAGATTCTGACTCATGGGGACCCCACGTGTCAGAGCAGAACTATTTCACGGGGCTAACGAGACCGTGACCTTCCTGAAGCCAGTCACCCAGCCTGTGTCCCTTGGGTGGGTTTGAGCCGCCATCACTTCTGCTGGGATCCAAGTGCTTAACCTTTTGTGCCACCCGGGGCCTCTCATTATGTGCCGAGAACTAAGTAAAATGTTTTGAAATAATTATCTCTTATTCTGCATTGGAGCTTTAGGGGATGCATGTGAATGTTTTCATACCTGATGAGATACCTGAGGCTCAGTGAAGTGAAGTTACTCACAGGCCACACAGGATATTGACTGGATAAAGGCATGGGCTAAACTTAGGGTTTATTCTTTTTTTTAACTTAGTTTGCCCTTGTTGATATTGTTGTTTTATTCCACCAAACACTAGCTGTTTGCTTTTGCTCAAATATTCATATTTTGTGTAGTGCAAATTAGCTAGCATAATGCACATATGTGGGTTAGTAAGCACAAAGCTTGGCACTTAATGATTTTAAAATAGATGTTACCTGTAGTTATTACTACTATTATTAGCTTGTTTTGAATGATGTCAATATTTTTTCCCTTTTTTTAAATTTTAAGATCAGAGTCACATTCTACCTGATTGAAGAGTCTTATAGTTGAAAAAGAAATAGCAATAAAATTATAATTTTCTATATGCAAAATAAGTGCTCCTGGCAGCACAGTGGTTAAGTTCTCCACTGCTAACTGAAATATTGGGCGTTCAAAGCCACCAGCTGCTCTGTGGAAGATAGATGTGGCAGTCTGCTTCCCTAAAGATTTACAACCTCGGAAACCCTATGAGGTAGTTCCACTGTCCTTTAGGGTCCCTAGGAGTTGGGATGACTCAATTGCAATGGGTTCGTTTTTTTGGTTTTGGTATATGCAGACACTGGGCCACCTGATACTCAGCTATATCTTTCACAAAACAAAACATGCTCTTCCACACACAACACAACTCTTCCAAGGTTTTTTTTTTTTTTTTTTTTTTCATTTAAAGGTACGTCAAATATGTATCTGATAAGTTGATCTGATTTTGTTGCACCAACTATCCCATATCTCATCTCCTGCCATGAAACCAAAAAGAATGCCAAGTTTTATAACAAGGAAAGTTTACCCTGGAAATCCTCAGAGCAACACTCAATTTGATCAAAGTATTTCCTGTCAGGTTGCTATACATCATGCTATTCAGTACATTGTTCACTCTAAAATATAGTTTGTAAATACATCCTTACTTTAACAAAAGCGAGATTATCAGCAACAAGAATACCAATTACTGATTATCTACTGTGCATTAGTGCAATTAGCTTTGAGGAGGGGGAGGGTTTGTATATATCCTTATTGTTAATTCCCTCCTCTACTGAAATACAATTGCTGAACAAAGAGGGTTGTTCAAAGAGTACGTGTCAGAAAAATAAAGTTTCTGTAGAATAACCCCTTATTTCTCCTGTTTTTTTCCCCTGCACCTTGTCTGATTTAACATTTATCCCTGAAAAGAGTTATTTTAATTTTCTACCAAATAATCTTGATTTTAAATCATTTTTGAATACATATATTTTATAGATCTACTCACATAATGAAAAATGACAACAACAACAACAAAAAAAAAACATGGCCCTTGAGTCGTTTCTGACTCATAGTGACCATAAAGGACAGAGTAGAACTGTCCCATAGGGCTTCCAAGGAGCGCCTGGTGGATTCAAATTGCCAGCCTTTTGGTAAGCAGCCTTAGCTCTTAACCACTAGCCACCACGGTTTCCACTCACTTCCTGGAAACCTGTGGGGCAGCTCCACTCTGTCCCATGCGGTCTCTGTGAGTCAGAACTGACTCTACAGCATTTTTATTTGGAGCTGTGCTGCATTAAGTACAAAAATTACTTCTGAGTATGAGATCTCTGCGGCCACCAGGACATAGAGACTAACTGTGGGCACCAGGGAATCTTTTCATGCTACGGCTTATCACCCTGGGCGATGCGAAAATCAAGAAGGGGAAAAATCTCTGGCTAAGTACTATTGTAGCTGTTTCTCAGAAATGTAGACTTTTAAATTTCAGGGGCACTGAAGTACTTTCCTGTCTGGTATAGACTAGAAATTAAACCAAACCATTGCCGTTGAGTCGATTTTGAACCACAGACCATATGGGACAGAGTAGAAATGTCCCACACGGTTTCCGAGGCTGTGACCTTTATGGAAGGAAACTGCTACATCTTTCTGCTCCAGAGTGGTTGGTGGGTTCAAACTGTTGACCTTTCGGTTAGCAGCCAAGAACTTAGCCACTGTGTCACTTATGTGATATAGAGTGCCGCCTAAAACATCCATCGGCACTGCCAGTTCTAAAGCAGAAAGCATTTCTCTTCATGCTGAGGCAACATACGCTCCCTGCAAATGAGGGTTCATTATTCTATATTGTTCTGGAGCTTGGATTCTCAAACTTACAATTTTTAGACAATGCCTTTACATTTTGTGCCATATTTTTATGCTCATAGTACTATCATTTTCTTATTTCTTCTTTAATTTCCTTAATTTGAACTACTTTTATATGAAAGATATATTTTAATAGGCAATATTTCATTACTATTTAAATAAAATTCCTACATGCTATTGTGTAAGATATAAAGATGTGTGTAGATTTAAACATTTATATATACATACACACATATCTGTGTGTGCATACATATACATATGTATATATATATTTAATTTCAAGAAGTCATTGCTGTGTTATCTAATATCATATTCACTTCTTTAGATTGTGAATAAAATCAATCTATGCTTCTTTTGTCCCATATCATTGCATCTCCATGGTTTTGTTTACAATGGAAGAAATTAGGGCACATAATTACTTCCATTCTTGTACACCAAACTAATAATATAAGAATGTGCCAAACATAGGGTATAATAAGACTAAGATTTCAAAATGCTCAAGAAAATTTTTCAACATTGACATCTGCATGGAGACAATATGAAATTCTCAAGTTATCATTAATCTCATTGGTAGAAGATGAGGTTTAATATCTTTCAATTTTTTTGTTCCAGATGCTACAGGATAGTATCACAAATCATTACAGCTGATATTTTTTTAGCAGTAACTCTGCCTGGATTAAGGCTATCTGCTAAATACTTGCTTCTACAAAAATAGCAAATTATCATACATCAAAAGCAATATGCTAAATCTTCATTCTTTTAGATACTCAGAGCTGATCATTAATTTTCACACCTTTATTTCAAACTTCCGTAAAAATCTGAGTCTCATTTATCAGTTGGAATGTTTGACTGTTATTTATGGCATTACATGGCTGTCACTACCACTTAGCAATCAGTGGGCAAGGATTGGAGTCGATTGGAAAAGAGGACAGAGAAGGAATCATTTCAGTTCTGAGTGTGATTTGAATTAATAGAGCTTTCAAGATACTTAGCTCTCACAACTAGACCTGGCAATAGGTAAAACATTTGGTTTAGCTTACCTGCGCAGAGAGATCTGCTGAAATCCAAGCCTAAGTTTACTCTAGGAAGCATGCTAGAGAGTTTTACAAAGATCCGAAGTCCCTGCAGGCCTTCTCACTAAAATATGTTTGTTTCTAGGAGCCAAAATCTGAACATGAGAACTAGGGTTCCTAGGTAAAAGTCTGATTCCCCTGGGAAAGAAAGACAAATAGAATGCTCCTTGGGCAAGTCTCCACTAGGAATTTCACTCAAAGATTAAAAATGTGGAGATAGCCTAGGGACTTGCTTAGATGATCACACCAAATAACAAATACATCGAATGATTCACTCATATTTTGTCTTTTAATGTACCTTTATATGATCTGGGTAGTGCCCTGGCAATTGGATTAAGAAAATCGTACAGTTGAAAAGCACAGGATTCTAGCCCAATGAAAATTTTTAATGTGAATACTTAGGATAAAGCTTAACACAAAGCTTCCCTTGTAGAATGAAGAATAAGCCCTGGTGTGTTTACTGTAAAAAACAGATGATATACACCAAATTGAAAATGTGAAGCTTGTGAAGAGACTGAATATCATCTTTTTATTATAATTATCAAATTACAGATGACACCTTGTATCATTTCTAGCTTTTTTATTCAACTGATTTGAGTGGAAATGTATTTTTTCACATCAGCCTGCAATACTTTTTCAAATAGTGTATAAGTGTTGAAATTAAATATCAGTAACAATCTTTTCTTATTCTCTCTATGACATTTTCTAGCCTATAGCCTTTGTAAGAGGAAGAGATATGTCCAAATATCTTACCTTTTTATTACAAGCTCCTAAAATAGTATAAAGGGTAGAGTACATGTCCACAAAATATTTGGTAACCAACTCACTGACTGATGGGATGAATGAATAAAAGTAATATCCATCCTAAAATCTGAAATCAAAGATCGGAGTTTTATTTCGAGTGCTGCAATCAATGTTTATGTTATTTTAACTTTGACAAAGAAACCATGACAACTTTCATCTCATTCTCTAAAATTTCCACTGCTTTAGGGCAGGACACAACTATTCTTTTGTTTTTTTGGTAATATCTAATAAAGTCTCCATCCAGCCAATTCTGACTAATGGTGGCCCCTATGTGTGTGAGAGTAGAAATGCGCTCCATGTGGTTTTCTATGCTTGTCGTCATTCAGAAGATCTTCAGAGGTCCATCTGGGTGAATTCAAACCACCAGCCTTTTACCATTATCCACCCAGTGTCTTCTTAACCAGAGGTAACACTAATCCACAATTTTTCATTGACATGCTTTGTGTTATAAGTTAACTATATTTTCACTCATTCATTATCAAAATATATTATAATTTTGATGATGTCTTTAATTACTTTTATAATACTGTGTCTCATTCTGCAATTTTTTTCACTCAGATGAATGTTTGTAGAATTATCCAAGTTGATTTATTTAGCTATACATTGTTCACTGATATTGCTGGATATATACAATTCATTAGGAAAAGGAAAATGTGCTGTTTAATCTGCTCCAGATTCATATTTTAAAAATAATTAATACTAATTCTCAAATTTTCTAATGTCTGAAACTACACTGTACTAAATAATTGCTTTATTATTTTTTCATTTCCCAAAATATAAGAAAGAGATAAATAATATAAAAATATAATATAAAAATGAAATATAATATAAAATAAAGTATAAGAAGAACAGATTGTACTTTTTATAATATAAAAAATACTGATTACACATATATGTGCACATATATATATAACAGAACCATTGTATGTATGTGTATACACATGTATGTATATATACCCATACACACCTGCACATACGTACATATATCAGCATGAACAAAGTAAGAAGCAAATTTATGGCATGGTTTTTCTGTACGTGTTAACATAGCAGAGGTTATAGGTTGACTATTTATTTCAAAATATTCAAGAAGAATGGAAAGGCACTAATAAACTAAAACTGAAATTTTCAATTTTTCGTATCTTTATATTGAGACACAGGCTATGACTTGATTTTTTTAATTTAATTTTTAGTGTTAAAAATATACTTTATTGATAAACCAATTTCTCCCAAACACTTTTCTTATTGCTTCTTTTACATCTTTGTTCCTCAAACTGTAGATAATGGGATTCACCATGGGAATCACAATAGTGTAGAATATAGATGCTGTCATGTCATGATCCAAAGCATAGCTGGAACTTGGTCTCATATACATGAAGAGGATTGTTCCTTGGTAAACTGACTCTCCAGTTAGGTGACAGCCACAAGTGAAAAACACTTTTTGCCTTCCTTCAGCAGAATGCATCTTCAGAATGGCCAACAAAATTAAACCATAGGAGATTAGGACAATCAGGATGGCGAATATCTCCATAGAACTCACGGCGTAGAAGAGTAGAAGCTGGTTAATGTGAATGTCCAAACAGGAGATAGCAAGAAGTGGAGGAATATCACAAAGGACATGTCTAATTTCATTGGATACACAGAAGGAGAGGCTAAAAGTTGCTACTGTGTGTAACGTAGCATGTGAAATACCAGAAACATATGAAGCAATGATGAGCGGCACATAGACTCTGGGTGACATGTCAACTGAATAGAGAAGTGGGTTGTAGATGGCTACATAGCGATCATAAGCCATAGCTGCCAAAAGAAAGCATTCTGTGGTCCCAAAAGTTATGTCCAGAAACATTTGTGTTGCACATCCAAGGAATGAAATGGCTTTATTCTTTGACATAAAATCTGCTAACATATTTGGGGTAACAGATGATGAATAGGAGGCGTCCAAGATTGATAACACACTCAGAAAATAGTACATGGGGTTGTGGAGCCTGGAATCCCCAATGACCAATACAACCAGTCCTAAATTTCCAATCAGAGTAAAGAGGTAGATTGCTAGAAATAGAAAAAATAAGATGATCTGCAGTTCACGATTGTCTGTGAAGCTCTTCAGTACAAATGTGGTGACTTCTGTGTCATTTTTCATGTTGACACTTCATGGAACAAACTTGAAAATATACGTGAAATCACAATTTTTATTTCCATGACAGGGATGCAGAATATTGTGAATAAAAGGAATGTTAACTATGTCCTCATATTGATTTTTCAGAAATGCATGATTTCCCAGCAGCAACTCATAAGACAATGACAAGACAGTGAATGAATAGTCAGTAGCACTCACTGAAGAATTAAATGGAAGATAAAGACATTTACTCATTGGTTAATAACATGTCATTACCAAAATAATTGAGGTAATTGGTTTATTTATTAAAACCAGTCATTTATTTAAAGAAATTTCTTGCTCGCATCCAAACACTTGAGATAATATATTAATGGGCAGAGCGTTAGAATTTAACACCAGAGTTCTAGTTCTTTCAGGAATTGTGTAAAATTATTTGCTATAATCTTCTAACCTGCAGAACAAGGCTATTAATTTTATCTTTCAAGATTCAGATGAACATTAAAACAGATAATTAATTAATGAAATTTAATCTTTAAAATAATTTAAAACATAGAGTATGCTGACTGGAGTTGGTCTTAGGAAGTAGCACCCATCTGTATTATAACATCTAATAAGCTACTCTCTGAGTATTCTCCAGTTCCATTACCAACTTTTGGATTTTTCTGAATGGAATTTATCAAGTTGTTTTTTGAGGAAAGATTCACCATGAATTAATTCAAAAATTACATGATATCTTATGTTTCCTTCAAAGAGCTTTCTTAAAAAATTAGGTTCATGGTATTGTATTGTCCTTTTTGGGCTATATATTAGGCCACTGGTGTTTTTGACAATCTATGTGTTTTATTACTCCCTTAAATATTTCTGGTGAAACTGTAAGAAATTATTGAAGATGTTAAAAAAAAAATCATGACTTTCATACTTTCAAAGTATTTTCTTCCAAGGTATTTTTTTCAAGATTTTATACTTGTTTATGTTTTGTTGCTTGTGGACTCAGTGAAATAAGAATTAAGTAACTTTTATCTTACTATTAGAGTAGTAAGTAAAAAAAAGAAATTAAATTTCCTTTGAATGTAGATATAAGATTTAAGATTATAAATAAAGAAAGAGATGGACTGTAGAAAGAATAGATTATTTTCTGGATGGCCCCATAGATAAGCAACTCAGAAGTTAAAGAGTTACCACCTCTGTTATTGAATATTTAATTTTTTTTTTTTTAGCTCATAGTTTACCACCTGTTTGAAGGATATGTATTATAATACTGTTTTAATAAAATATTTATTTTTAACCTATTCTCCCTACACTATATCTTAAACTACTCTGATTTACTGATGAGGAAATTTGAGTCAGCTTTTTTTTTTTTTTTTATGGGTACTTAATCTGCTACAAATATTAATCTGTAACTACTTAAATTAATGATCCAATTCAGCTCCAGTTTTAGTGAATTGATATGGATCTCTCAGTAAAAGAAATATTTAGATTAGAGCAACTAAAGGAGAAAAAATCCAAATACCTATAATATTCTGGGAAAGATAAAATCAGAATTACCTAAAAATATTGTAAATATTTATCGAACATATTTCCATAGGAATTTTGTAAAGAGTAAAGTTAGAGGAAAAAAATACTGAAATGATTTGTCAGAGAAGACAATATATTTTAGATTGAATTCTCTTTATTGGACACAATAATTTAAGACAAAACAGATTAGAAGTCCTATATGAACTACTTGAATTAACCTTATACTTTTGAGTGACTACAGAACTATAAACTGCTTTTAAATACACCATTTAATTAAAAAAAAAATCTGTTTTACTGACTTAACTGGGAAATTCCTAAATATATTTCTTATTTTGAAAAATGTCATTGGTAAGGGAGAGGTGAACGTGGATATTAACTGAAGAGATAGTGAGACAAAGGTGATTATGTAAATAAGATAAATACAGAGTCAATGGAAATAAAATGGAAACTGTGATGAATGATGAATGAAAAAAATTCATTATATTATTAAAAATATTATTAGGAGTCTAAAGAAAAAGATGATTTTGTAATACAACCTTTGACATCAGCTCAACAATGTGCCTAAATGTACAACGGTACAAGATAATTAGCATAGGGTATGGAATCTGAAAATATATGCTCATCGTTCAGTTCTATGATTAGAAGTTGTATGTGATGTTAGATTTTCTCTCTAAAGTTTAGTCTTCTTTAAATTGGCAAAAAAGTTTAATGAAGAAGCCATTCAGGCACAATTTGGATGTGTGTGCACATAAAACACAAACAGACACGTTCATGCAGACATAGAACCAGGCACAGTAATTAAATATGCAGAGCAATTTCTTTTAAATATTTCAATTTTTGGTCATCAGTGAAACAGATAAATATCACTGATTTTTTTTATCTGATGTATTTCTTCTTGAAAATCAAATTTGAGTAACAATATTTTAGTCAAAGCATTAAAAAAATGTGTGTCCCCAGAGATAAGTACATTTAATGTACCTGTTTTGTGATTATCAATATGCACTCAAGCATTATTTCATCAGGATCAAACTAAATGAATCATATTACAATTAAAAAGGGCTATAAAAGTGGATTTAGTCATTTTCTTCCTCCTTTTCACTTCACAGAAACAGTATAATTTTTATAAGTAAAGTTTCATTAGTATGAAATAAGTTTATTCTTTAGAGGGTAAAGGAATTCTGTGAGTTGTGTGATCCACTGATAACAATAAAATTACACAAACATTACAGCATTGCCATTTGTTCAATTACAGTGTGGTTAATTTGGTTTTCTATAAAAAAAAAAAGGTTAAACACTTGAGTTAAATGTCTCTCAACACAAGCTTTTCTGCTATGTGTCAAAACAAAAGTTATACTGAGTATGACTAAGCCAATATTAGCACTTCTGGAAAGGCATCAAAGTCGTAAAGAGAAAGTGTTATGATTAGTAAATAATTCAATAGGATCAATCTTAAAGAAATTAATGTAAAGTCATGTTAAGGAAAAGAAGATAACTGTAGATATATTGGGCCCAACACTGAAACACTAATAATACAAAGGAGAGAAATAATAACAGCTATCATTTATTGGTGTCATTTGTTGAGCTTTTGCTGTATGAATGGACTTTTCTGCACATTACTTTATAATATCTTTACACCAATCTTCAAAACAATAAATATCAGAGCCAAGACTCAATCCCAGCTCTCCGTGATCTCAAAGTGTATTTTCTTTCCATCCTTCTATACTGCCTCCTATTACACTTACGCTTAATTCTGTAACTGCCCCTTCCGCCATGATAAATAAAACAGAACACCATTCTTGCAATGTTTGGGTATTTTTCAAGTCATTAATACCAGAGAAATATTATGAAATGAAAAACTGAAGTGATTTCTAGATTTAACAACTAGCAAAATAAACTTTAATTATCTTCCCCTCATTTTTTTTATATCCAAATATAAGGTCCCATGCAGTTGAACAGTTCAAATATTCTTGTTTTCTATTACTATATTCAGTTTTGACCTTTTCTCCCATAGTTCTTACTTTGAACTAGACTATCTTCTTTCATCAGGAAAACTAAAGCATACACCCACTTTGGGGGCTCTTGCTTACCCCTACAAGCATATATTTAATGTTGCTATTTTCTCTGTTCTTTTCTAGGAAGTATGGGTTTTAAATTATTGGGTAGAAATCTGCATATATTAGATTTTGATGGATCTATAAAAATCACCAATGCAATAGGGAAGAACTAAAGTTTTTTTTAATACTGGAGATATCACAGCATATTCTACCTTGATATTTTAAATTCTTTCTCCTAAATATTCTGCAAATGATCTGATATTTTCCCTTACCTATAGAATAGCAGATGCAGGATTAGGTACACTATCAATACATTTAATTTAGGTCTTTTATATCCACTTGCCCTGCTGTTAAAGAAGCCCATAGGAGATGCCCAGAGGGGAATACTCCCCAATTAACTTCTGGTTCAAACAGCAACATAATAATTTACACAAGGATAAAGAAGAAAGCAGTTTTTGAATAATATACAAAATCTTGACATTTGTTGAATGAGTATAGTTCTTTGACTTCTGCTTTAAAATGATGTCATAGGGAAAATTGCAATTTAATATTAGATAATAGATTGTAAGATATTAGACAAAATCTTATAGCTCTGACACTGGGTTAGCACTTAGCTTCTCTGAGACCCAGTGTCCTCATACCAGCAGTATAATGAAATATGGATGACCATAAACCCTTGTGCTAGATTCAACAATTGACATATTACTGTTTTACCTTATTACATTTTACTGTATTTCTTGATTTGTTACAATATAAAGTGTATTTATATTGGTAAAACAGTAATATATCAATTGTTGAATCCAGCACAAGGGTTTATGGTCATCCATATTCATTATACTTCTACACTGTTCAAATTATAAAGCCTTTGAAATAAATAAGGTATAGATTTTGAGTTTATTGAAAGGCATACAATTCAAGAGATAAGAAAGTACAAAAATGTAATAGTTACATAGAGAAGGAGACATTAAATATTCAAGGATCTGGAATACTTCATCAATCAAACACTTTTTTGATTCCTAAACAGCAAAAACTAATCTATGGTTTACTCAGATGAAATAGTAATAGCACAGACAACAGAGATTACGACATTTGAGTAAACACTCTATAATGAAAGAGGAAACAAAATAAATAAATACTGAAAAAGAACTAAATGACTCTGATACAAAGCTAGCAGAATAAAATTAAAGCAATGCCTCGTTAAAGAAATAATAATTTCTTCCAATACTATCACACACAAACATTCCCACACAAACCCTAAACACTAGTACGCACACACTAAATGCATAGGCACACACATGCGCACATGCACCCATGTGCAGGACAAAAGAGAAATTTAGCACTGATAGATGAGCAAGGGCCAATAGAGTCTTTAATTTTCTACAATTCTCCAGATGATTAGGGTGGGCAGCCACATTGGAAGCAAGAAATCTAGTGAAAGCTGAAGTCTGGAGTAGTGAACTAACTTGTATAACCATTCACGTGTTTATCCGAACTTCTCTTTGAAAGATTTCTATGTGGCAGAAAAACACAACAAATAAACAAGGACAGACTATAAACACTATGAAGAGAAGCAAAGCCAAGCCAAGGAATAAAGTAAGGCGTTGTGGGACCCAGATATATTTTTCAGAGGATGTAGTGTGAGCCTCTATGATTAGAGGACACAGGAACCAAAATCTGAATAAAACGATGCAACATGACACTCAGAATTCCTTTCACTTTTAAGAATGCACAGACAATAGAGATTATATTTGAGAAAATCCTTTGCCATAAAATGAGTCATCAACAACAGCAATAAATAAATAATTAGATAGATAAATAAAATGTTAAATGGAAATTTTTAGCAAGCAGAAGGTAATTAAAGAAATTTCTCATTAATAAACCCAGAATCTCCTCCAGAACACTTCCTTAAAAAATTGCATACAAACAGCAAAGAGGGACGTGAAAGAAAAAAAAAAAAAAAGATGACTTTAACAAAATTAAACCACAAAAGAACCCCGTTAACCCCGGCTTAAGAAATTTCAGGTATTAAGGCACCCACAACAGCAGCCACAGGGTAATCAAAAAGCAAAGTAGTAATAGGACCAGCTGGAACTGACTTGACAGCAACAGGTTTGGTTTTTGGTTAGTATTAACTCAGAAAACTTCATAATGGGACTCTGAAAGTAGAGAGTGGAGATCTAAGCAATATCAACCAGGGAAAATGGGAAAAGCATTCAGGCTTCCAACTGCAGGTAGATGACTACTCCTCCATCCTCACCCAAACCCACAGCAAAGAATCACAAAAGGATTTCTGGAGAGTCAAGTGGTTCTCTGGGACATTGAGGACCTCTGAAGTAAGCATCACACAATTCCTTCAAAAAGAATAAGGCTTCCCCATAAGGAAAAAAAAAAACTGAGAGGAGAATTTAAATTGAATAGGCAGGAAAGGCAGGAAAGGAACTTTTCAAAGAAGAGAGGGGGGTGTTCTCGAAGACGTAAGCCTCAGAAAAGATAGCTACAACAATATATACTTTCTAAAGTGCAAAATATATCCCTTTGGTAACCAAGACTTGTAGATCTATTGCGCTGTTGTTAGGTACCATCGAGTCGGTTCCGACTCATAGCGACCCTATGCACAATAGAACAAAACACTGCCTAATACTGTGCCATCCTTACAATTGTTACTATGCTTCAGCCCAATATTGCAGCCACTGTGTCAATCCATGTTGTTCTAGATCTATGGAACTCATTAACCCAGAAGCTTCTCTCATGCTGTCTTCTTGTCACTACCTACTCTGTAAAAGTAACACCAGCTCTGAAGAAAAGATTAATTTATTTAACAGTTAGTTTTTAAAGTGAAGGCTATCGATTTTTAATATAAATACAGAAAATCCACCATACATATAGGGACCAGGTAGTTTACTTTGCTTCAAAAAAAAAAATAGACAAAGTAGCAATTGTGGCCAATGGTTTGGTTGGTCAGGTATGAGGAAGGAACATAATTGGAAAATTGATGAAAGGAATGTCTGGAGAAGAGGTATGGGAAAAGACCTTTCTGAGTGGGCAAAAAATGTGAAGATATTTGTGTCCCAACTTTGTTTCCAACTTTCACATTCCAAATACTAGTAATTATCAATGCATCTTGATTGCATGTTTGATCAATTTCAGACTGCAGCAGCTGATAAAAATCTTTTTCTTCATCTTTAGCCCTAGCGGTTGGTGCGTAAATTTGAATAATAGTTGAATTAACTGGCCTTCCTTGTGGACGTATGGATATTATCCTATCACTGACAGCATTGTACTTGAGGATAGATCTTGAAATGTTCTTTTTGACGATGAATGCAACACCATTTCTCTTCGAGTTGTCATTTCCACAGTAGTAGACTATATGACTGTCTGATTCAAAAGGGCCAATACCAGTCCATTTCAGCTCACTAGTACCTGGGATATCAATATTTATGCATTCCATTTCATTTTTGATGATTTCCAATTTTTCTAGATTCATAACTCCTACATTCCAGGTTCTGATTATTAATGTCTGCTTTGCAGCTGTTTCTTCTGCTTTTGAGTCATGCCACATCAGCAAATGAAGGTTCCCAAAGCTTTACTCCATGCACGTGACTAAGTTTGACTCTACTTTGAGGAGGCAGCTCTTCCCTAGTTATCTTTTGAGTGCCTTCCAACCTGAGGTGCTCATCTTCCAGCACTATATCAAACAATGTTCTGCTGCTATTCATAAGGATTTCACTGTCTAATGCTTTTCAGAAGTAAACTGCCAGGTTCTTCTTCCTAGTCTGTCTTAGTCTGGAAGCTTAGCAGAAACCTGTCTTCCGTGGGTGGAAAAAAAGAAGAAGGATCAATAGTTCGAAAATATGGCCTTGGTGATAGAAACAATGCCAGAGATCGAACGATAGAATTTTGCAAGACCAACAACTTCTTCATTGCAAATACCTTCTTTCACCAACATAAACGGCAATTATACACATGGACCTCGCCATATGGAACACACAGAAATCAAATTCACTACATTTGTGGAAAGCGACAATGGAAAAGCTCAAGATCACCTGCCAGAACAAGGCCAGGGGCCGACTGTGGAACAGACCATCAATTGCTCATACGCAAGTTCAAGCTGAAACTGAAGAACATCAGAGCAAGTCCATGAGAGCCAAAATATGACCTTGAGTATATCCCACTTGAATTTAGAGACCATCTCAAGAATAGATTTGACACATTGAACACTAGTGACTAAAGACCAGATGAGCTGTGGAATAACATCATGGACATCATCCATGAAGAAAACAAGAGGTCACTGAAAAGATATGAAAGAAAGAAAAGACCAAGATGGATGTCAGAGGAGACTCCGAAACTTGCTCTTGAGTGTCGAGCAGCTGAAGCAAAAGGAAGAATTGCTGAAGCAAAAAAAAAAAAAAACTGAACTGAAGATTTCAAAGGGCCTCTCAAGAAGACAAAGTAAAATGTTATAATGACATGTGCAAAGAACTGGAGATGGAAAACCAAAAGGGAAGAACATGCTCCACGTTTCTAAAGCTGAAAGAACTAAAGAAAAAATTCAAGCCTTGAGCTGCAATAGTGAAGGATTCCATGGGGAAAATGTTAAATGATGCAGGAAGCACCAAAAAAGGATGGAAGGAAAACACAGAGTCATTATGCCAAAAAGGAGTAGTCGATATTCAACCATTTCAAGAGGTGGCATATGATCAGGAACCAATGGTACTGAAGGACGAAGTCCAAGCTGCTGTGAAGGCATTGGTAAAAAACGAGGCCCCAGGAATTGATGGAATATCAATTGAGGCGTTTGAACAAACAGATGCAATGCTAGAGGTGCTCAATCGTCTATGCCAAGAAATATGGAAGACAGCTTCCTGGCCAACTGACTGGAAGAGATGCACATTTATGCCTATTCCCAAGAAAGGTGATCCAACCGAATGTGGAAATTATAGAACAATATCATTAATATCACACACAAGCAAAATTTTGCTGAAGATCATTCAAAAACAGCTGCCTCAGTTTATCAACGGGGAACTGCCTGAAACTCAGGCCAGTTTCAGAAGAGAACATGGAACCAGGGATATCACTGCTGATGTCAGATGGATCCTGGCTGAAAGCAGAGAATACCAGAAGGATGTTTACCTGTGTTTTATTGACATTCAACTGTGCGGATCATAACAAACTATAGATAACATTGGGAAGAATGGGAATTCCAGAACCCTTAATTGTGCTCATGAGGAACCTTTACATAGATCAAGAGGCAGTTGTTTGGACAGAACAAGGGGATACAGATTGGTTTAAAGCCAGGAAAGGTGTGCGTCAGGGTTGTATTCTTTCACCATACCTATTTAATCTGTATGCTGGACAAATAATCTGAGAAGCTGGACTATATGAAGAAGAACGGGGCATCAGGATTGGAGGAAGACTCATTAACAACCTGCATTATTTAGATGACACAAACTTGCTTGCTGAAAGTGAAGAGAACTTGAAGCACTTACTAATGAAGATCAAAGATCACAGTCTTCAGTATGGACTGCACCTCAACATAAAGAAAACAAAAATCCTCACTACTGGACCAATGAGTAACATCAAGATAAATGGAGAAAGATTGAAGTTGTCAAGGATTTCATTTTGCTTGGATCCACAGTCAACAGCCATGGAAGCAGCAGTCAAGAAATCAAAAGACGCATTGCATTGGGCAAATCTGCTACAAAGGACCTCTTCAAAGTGTTCAAGAGCAAAGATGTCACCTTGAAGACTAAGGTGTGCCTGACCCAAGCCATGGTATTTTCAATCACATCATATGCATGTGAAGGCTGGACAATGAATAAGGAAGACTGAAGAGGAGTTGACGCCTTTGAATTGTGGTGTTGGCAAAGAATGTTGAATATACCACGGACTGCCAAAAGAATGAACAAATCTATCTTAAGAGAAGTACAGCCAGAATGCTTCTTAGAGACAAGGATGGTGAGACTGTATCTTATATACTTTGGACATGTTGTCGGGAGGGATCAGTCCCTGGAGAAGGACATCATGCTTGGCAAAGTACAGGGTCAGCGGAAAAGAGGAAGACCCTCAAGGAGGTTGATTGACACCGTGGCTGCAACAATGAGTTCAAGCATAACAACGATTGTAAGGATGGTGTAGGACCGGGCAGTGTTTCGCTCCATTGTGCATAGGGTCGCTATGAGTCGGAGCTGACTCAATGGCACCTAACAACAACAGCAATTTGTGTCCCATATGAATACTCACCAGTGAGTTATCTTAGCAAAGGAAGATTTTCATAGTCAAGTTAATAGGATGATCTGTTCTGTGTCTAAAACTCAGCTTCTTTGGAAATCCTTGTGACGTAGTAGTTAAGTGCTACAGCAGCTAACCAAAAGGTCGGCAGTTGGAATCCACCAGGTGCTCCATGATAACTCTATGGGGCAGCTCTACTCTGTCCTATAGGGTCGCTATGGGTCAGAATCAACTCAATGGCAATGGGTTTGATGTTTGTTTTTTTTTTTTTTTCTTTTTGCCCCGCCATTCCTGCCATTGCCCAGTGGGTTCACGGACAAAGTGGTCGTGTTTGAAGTGATGGAGGTTGTACATGAGTTCAGCGACATGAATTTCCACTCACCAAAGACAACCCAGCTATGGCTACTGCTAAGTGCACAACCTGCAAGCAGCAGAGATCAACACTGAGTACCCAGTATGATGTCATTGCCCTGAGTGATCTGCCAGCTAGCTACCTGATGGTGAATTTATTACATCGGACAGCTTCCGTCATGGAAAAGGCAATGTTGTTCTTATTGGGCTAGACATTTCCCTTAGATATGGATTTGCTTTTCCTATACACAGTGCTTCTACAAAAACTGCTATCCAGGGCGCTACAGAATGCCTAACTCTACTATGATTGGACTCCACACAGCATTGTTTCTGGTCTGTAGATTAGTATATGAGATTACAAAGACAAGAAAGACCCTCTGCAAATCAAAGTTTGATCTTTATTCTGCCAGACCTCTGATATTCTAATGTTCTATCTCATAGAATATTAATAGTTACCTCTATGAAACATTCTCTATTCTTATAACTTCTTATCCACCTGTTTACAGTGTAATTATGTGTACTAATGTCTTATCTCTTATATTAAACTTTCAGTGTGCTTACATCCAAAACTCAAAGAATTTAGAATCTAGGACCTTATAGTTAAGATGAGAAATGGAGTTATTTTTATTAAACTATTACAAATTCTGACATATGTTTTGCTTTCACATTATTTAATAATATACGTGATCACAGGATTGAGGGAGAATTAAGCTGATTATACTTCCAGAAGGAGCAAGCTGTATATAAGGGGATTTAAATTATTAACCAATGACACATAGCTAATTAACACCAGAGCTAGGAATATGTTCTCTATTACTAGATTTATTTTCCAATCCTAAACCTTAATCTTTTCCACTAAGAGATCAGTTTCATACAGGCCAAAGTGATTCTTTTAATCTTTTTTATCTAGTTTGTTTTTCCAGAGCTGTTCTCTTGTTATTGCAGGAAATTATCCATCTATCTAACAACCTATCTACCTACCTACCTATCTACCATCTATCTATCTATCTGTCTGTCTGTCTATCTGCCTGTCTGTCTGTCTATCTAATCTATCTATAATCTACCTATCTACTTGTTTTTGTTGTTACTTTTCTGCCCCAAAAGAGAATTTGCAGTTTTTCTCCTTGGTGCATCCCCTGTGGACTACAACAAGAGCTCAAAAGAGAGGTTTAAGAATCTAAACACAATCATAGCATGCTTTGAGAGAGCAGTTCAGTTATACAGGTAGGAGGAAAAAAACATCATCACATACAAAATATTTTAGAAGTTTGAACCAATAATTTCCAACTAGAATATATGCCTTGATATTTAAACTGAATTAGGTGATCCTAGATAATGCAGACTTGTATTAAAAACTAAACGTTTTCTGGAGGCGGGGCCAAGATGGCTGACTGGGTAGAAGCTACCTCGGATCCCTCTTGCAACAAAGACTCAAGATAACAAGTGAATCGATCACGTACATGACAATCTACGAACCCTGACCATCAAACACAGATCTAAAGAGTTGACCTAAGTGACAGAGACTGAGAACAAACAACCACGAGGAAGCAGCAACTGTTTTCGGAGCCTGGAGCCGGCGTCCCAGTCAGGAAACCTTCGCGTCGGGCTTTGGATTGGGTGCAGGGGAGCTGAGCACGGCATCCTGTAATGGCGCAAACACGGGGCGCAGCCCTACCCCCCTGAACGGACCTCGGGGGGAAGCCCAGCCAGTGCACATAGAAAGCGCAGTGACGTGGCTGACAGCAGGAGAAGTCACCGGGAGGCAGCGACTGGTTTTGGAATCGGGAGTGCGGCGTCCCAGCCGGGGAACCTTGGCACTGGGCTTTGGACTGGGAGCGGAGGAACTAACCACAGCTTCTGAGACAGCGCAAGCACGGAATGCAGGCCTTTGGGGGCAATCTCTACCAAGCCAGGGCACAGAGTCGACGTGCCCCACGGGAATCTCAGATAAAACACTCATACCAAGCAAGATAAGTAACTTTGTCTATGTTTCTGGATGCTACTTTCTCCTATTTATCTGAACCCTCCCCTCCCCTTCCCAGGCAGCTTCATTATCATTGGAATTTCCTGAGCCAGAGAGTGAACTGCCCTGTGGCTTTTTTTTTTTGGGGGGGGGGGGTCTTTTCCTAACCCATTCTCCTGGCCAGAGAGAAGCAGCTAAAAAAACCTAGGGACCAAAAATCCTTCCCTAATTGGAGTAAAAACACAGAACCAGCTCCAGACAAGCATATGTGATCCACAGTCTTGGGCTTTCACCCCTACAGGGAACAAGGTGGGTATTATAATGCAAAGGCATTCTGATAGGGATCTGACTATAGTTGTTTTAGCAGATTAATGGAAAGACAAGTTTCCCAGGTCTGATATCTCTGCGTATTCAACAGAGCCCTCACTGACCCACAACCGGGAACTTAAGGCTGAAGCTCCCCCCAGACCACCTAGCCTCCTGCCTTAGGGGTCTAAGGAGGGTGACAAATACCAATCTGTAGAGGTACTTGCATTCGGGGCCTAAGGTACAGCTGCACAGCCCACCCACCAAAGTGCTTTAGGAATAGAGACACACCTACCTCACTGGCACTTGGGGGAAGTCTGTCAGCACACTGCCCCCCCGGAGTGTGAACCCCAGTTGCTACTAGAATCTGGTGCACACAACTATCACCACTACTTCTCTAGGTGGATAGGTGACAGTCTATACCACACACTTGATGACCCAAAATCAGATTCTACTCAATAATAGTGAATGGACTCTTAGGCATATATATCTGGTAACAGCCCAAACCAGCTGGTAATAGGACATAAGTGAGTCAAGAGCTACAGCAATCAAGACACTGCAATCTAGTACCCCATCTATGTATATTGAAAGAAAACAAAACAAGATAAGACTCAGTGAGCAAATATAAAGTAAATCACTACAATATCTTAGTGATGGCTCGGAGACAGCAGTCGATAACAAACCACATAAAGAAGCAGACCATGATTGCTTCTACAACTCTCCAAATTAAAGAATCAAAATCTTTCCCCAATGAAGATACAGTCCTGGAATTACCAGATACAGGATATAAAAAACTAATTTACAGAATATAAAAAACTAATTTACAGAATGCTTCAAGACATCAGGGATGACCTAAGAAACAAAATACGGCAATCTACAGAAAAAGCCAAGGAACACACTGATAAAGCAGTTGAAGAACTCAAAAACATTATTCAAGAACATAGTGGAAAAATTAATAAGTTGCAAGAATCCATACAGAGACAGCATTCAGAAATCCAAAAGATTAACAATAAAATTACAGAATTAGTCAACGCAGTAGGAAGTCAGAGGAGCAGACTCAAACACTTGGAATGCAGAATGGGAGATCTGGAGGACCAGGGAATTGACACCAATATACCTGGAAAAAAATTAGATAAAATAATTAAAAAAAATGAAGAAACCCTAAGAATCAAGTGGGACTCTATCAAGAAGGATAACTTGTGAGTGATTTGAGTCCCAGAATAGGGAGGGATAACAGAAAACACAGAGAGAATAGTTGAAGATCTGTTGACAGAAAACTTCCCTGACATCATGAAAGACGAAAGGATATCTATCCAAGATGCTCCTCGAACCCCATTTAAGATTGATCCAAAAAGAAAATCACCAAGACATATTACCATCAAACTTGCCAAAACCAAAGATAAAGAGAAAATTTGAAAAGCAGCCAGGGATAAAAGAAAGGTCTCCTACAAAGGAGAATCAATAAAAATAAGTTCAGACTACTCAGCAGAAACCGTGCAGTCAAGAAAACAATGGGATGACATATAGAGAGCATTGAAGGAGAAAAACTGCCAGCCAAGGATCATGTATCCAGCAAAACTCTCTCTGAAATATGAAGGCAAAATTAAAACATTTACAGATAACCACAAGCTTAGAGAATTTGCAAAAACCAAACCAAAGCAACAAGAACTACTAAAGGAAATTGGTCACAAAACCAGTAATATCAGATACCAGCACAACAGAAGGTCACAAAACACAGCATCCTGATATCAACTCAAATAGGGAAATCATAAAAACAAATTAAGATTAATTTTAAAAAGAAAAAAATGTTCAAAACAGGGAATCATTGAAGTCAATATGTAAAAGATCACAATAATCAAAAAGAGGGACTAAATACAAGAGGTATAGAACTGCCATATGGAGAGGGATACAAGGTGATATAGGACTATACAAGTTAGGTTTTTACTTAGAAAAATAGGGGTAAATATTAAGGTAACCTCAAAGAGGTATAACAACTCCATAACTCAAAATAAAAACCAAGAAAAACATAACGACTCAGCAAACATAAAGTCAAATACTATGAAAATGAGGAACACATGATTTACAAAGAAAAATATTTCAGCACAAAAAAGTAAGTGGAAAAACGAAATTGTCAACAAAACACTTAAAAAGGCATCAAAATGACAGCACTAAACACATAGTTATCTATAATTAGGCTGAATGTAAATGGACTAAACGCACCAATGAAGAGACAGAGAGTCTCAGACTGGATAAAGAAACACGACCTGTCTATATGCTGCCTACAAGAGACACACTTTAGGCTTAGAGACACAAACAAACTAAAACTCAAAGGATGGAAAAAAATATATCAAGCAAACAGTAAGCAAAAAAGAGCAGGAGTAGCAACATTAATTTCTGACAAAATAGACTTTAAAGTTAAATCCACCACAAAAGATAAAGAAGGACATTACATAATGATAAAAGGGACAATTGACCAGGAAGATATAAACATATTAAATAATTATGCACCCAATGACAGGGCTGCAAGATACATAAATCAAATTTTAACAGAACTGAAAAGTGAGATAGATACCTCCACAATTATAGTAGGAGACTTCAACACACCACTTTCGGAGAAGGACAGGGCACCCAGTAAGAAGCTCAATAGAGACACGAAAGGCCTAATTACAACAGCAATCAACCAACTTGACCTCATTGACTTATACAGAACTCTCCACCCAACTGCTGCAAAATATACTTTTTTTTCTAGCGCACATGGAACATTCTCTAGAATAGACCACATATTAGATCATAAAACAAACTGTTGCAGAATCCAAAACACTGAAATATTACAAAGCATCTTCTCAGACCACAAGGCCATAAAAGTGGAAATCAGTAACAGAAAAATTAGGGAAAAGAAATCAAATACTTGGAAAATGAACAATACCCTCCTGAAAAAAGACTGGGTTATAGAAGACATTGAGGAGGGAATAAAGAAATTCATAGAATGCAACGAGAATGAAAATACTTCCTATCAAAACCTCTGGGACACAGCAAAAGCAGTGCTCAGAGGTAAATTTATATCAATAAATGCACACATACAAAAAGAAGAAAGAGCCAAAATCAGAGAACTGTCCCTACAACTTGAACAAATAGAAACTGAGCAACAAAAGAATCCATCAGGCACCAGAAGAAAGCAAATAATAAAAATTAGAGCTGAACAAAATGAATTAAAGAACAGAAAAACAATTGAAAGAATTAACAAAGCCAAAAGCTGGTTCTTTGAAAAAATTAAAAAAATTGATAAACCATTGGCCAAACTGACTTAAGAATTACAGGAAAGGAAACAAATAACCCAAATAAGAAACGAGATGGGCCACATCACAACAGACCCAACTGAAATTAAAAGAATCATATCAGATTATTACAAAAAATTGTACTCTAAAAAATTTGCAAACCTAGAAGAAATGGATGAATTCCTAGAAAAACACTACCTACCTAAACTAACACAATCAGAAGTAGAACAACTAAATAGACCCATAACAAAAAAAGAGATTGAAATGGTAATCAAAAAACTCCCAACAAAAAAATGCCCTGGACCAGATGGTTTTACTGCAGAGTTCTACCAAACTTTCAGAGACGAGTTAACACCACTACTACTAAAGGTATTTCAAAGCATAGAAAATGACGGAATACTGCCTAACTCATTCTATGAAGCCACCATATCCCTGATACCAAAACCAGGTAAAGACATCACAAAAAAAGAAAATTACAGACCTATATCCCTCATGAATATAGATGCAAAACTCCTCAACAAAATTCTAGCCAATAGAATTCAACAACATATCAAAAAAATAATCCACCATGACCAAGTGGGATTTATACCAGGTATGCTCCTTTTAGTTTTTATGCTGGTTTAATATTAGAAAAAGCATTAATGTAATCCACCATATAAATAAAACAAAAGACAAAAAACACACAATCTTATCAATTGATGCAGAAAAGGCATTTGACAAAGTTCAACACCCATTTATGATAAAAACTCTCAGCAAAATAGGAATTGAAGGAAAATTCCTCAACATAATAAAGAACATCTAAAAAAAAAAAAATTTTTTTTTTCTTTTTAACACAAAGCCAATAGCCAACATCACTCTAAATGGAGAGAACCTGAAAGCATTTCCCTTGAGAACGGGAACCAGACAAGGACGCCCTTTATCACCGCTCTTATTCAACATTGTGCTAGATGTCCTAGCCAGAGCAGTTAGGCTAGACGAAGAAATAAAGGGCATCCAGATTGGCAAGGAGAAAGTAAAATGATCTCTACTTGCAGATGACATGATCTTATACACAGAAAACCCTAAGGAATCCTCCAGAAAACTACTGAAACTAATAGAAGAGTTTGGCAGAGTCTCAGGTTATAAGATAAACATACAAAAATCACTTGGATTCCTCTACATCAACAAAAAGAACATTGAAGAGGAAATCACCAAATCAATACCATTCACAGTAGCACCCAAGAAGATAAAATACTTAGGACTAAATCTTACCAAAGTTGTAAAAGACCTATACACAGAAAACTACAAAGTACTACTGCAAGAAAGTAAAAAGGACCTACATATGTGGAAAAACATACCTTGCTCATGGATAGGAAGACTTAACATAGTAAAAATGTCTATTCTACCAAAAGCCATCTATACATACAATGCACTTCCGATCCAAATTCCAATGACATTTTTTAACGTGATGGAGAAACAAATCACCAACTTCATATGGAAGGGAAAGAAGTCCCGGATAAGTAAAGCGTTACTGAAAAAGAAGAAGAAAGTGGGAGGCCTTACTCTACCTGATTTTAGAACATATTATACAGCCACGGTAGTCAAAACAGCCTGGTAACTGGTACAACAACAGGCACATAGACCAATGGGACAGAATTGAGAACCCAGGTATAAATCCATCCACATATGAGCAGCTGATATTTGACAAAGGCCCAGTGTCAGTCAATTGGGGAAAAGATAGTCTTTTTAACAAATGGTGCTGGCATAACTGGATATCCATTTGCAAAAAAATGAAATAGGACATGCACAAAAACTAACTCCAGGTGGATCAAAGACCTAACCATAAAGACTAAAACGATAAAGATCATGGAAGAAAAAATAAGGACAACCTTAGGAGCCCTAATACAAGGCATAAAGAGAATACAAAACATTACCAAAAATGACTAAGAGAAACCAGATAACTGGGAGCTCCTAAAACTCAAACACCTATGCTCATCTCAAGACTTCACCAAAAGAGTAAAAAGACCACCAATAGATTGGGAAAGAATTTTCAGCTATGACATCTCCGACCAGCGCCTGATCTCTAAAATCTATATGATTCTGTCAAAACTCAACCACAAAAAGACAAACAACCCAATCAAGAAGTGGGCAAAGGATATGAACACTCACTTCACTAAAGAAGATATTCAGGCAGCTAACAGATTTTTTTAACAGATACATGAGAAAATGCTCTCAATCATTAGCCATTAGAGAAATGCAAATTAAAACTACGATGAGATTCCATCTCACTCCAACAAGGCTGGCATTAATCCTAAAAACACAAAATAATAAATGTTGGAGAGGCTGTGGAGAGAATGGAACTCTTATACACCACTGGTGGGAATGTAAAATGGTACAACCACTTTGGAGATCTATCTGGCGTTTTCTTAAAAAGTTAGAAATAGAACTACCATACAACCCAGAAATCCCACTCCTCGGGATATACCCTAGAGAAATAAGAGCCTTCTCAGGAACAGATATATGCACACCCATGTTTATTGCAGCTCTGTTTACAACAGCAAAAAGCTGGAAGCAACCAAGGTGTCCATCAACGGATGAATGGTTAAATAAATTGTGGTATATTCACACAATGGAATACTACACATCGATAAAGAACAGTGACCAATCTGTGAAACATTTCATAACACAGAGGAACCTGGAAGGCATTATGGTGAGTGAAATTAGTCAGAGGCAAAAGGACAAATATTATATAAGACCACTATTATAAGATCTTGAGAAATAGTATAAACTGAGAAGAACACATACTTTTGCGGTTACTAAGGGAGGGAGGGGGGGAGGGTGGGAGAGGGTTATTTACTAATTAGTTAGTAGATAAGAACTTACTTTAGGTGAAGGGAAGGACAATACTCAATACACAGAAGGTCAGCTCAACTGGACTGGACCAAAAGCAAAGAAGTTTCCGGGATAAACTGAATGCTTCAAAGGTCAGCGGAGCAAGGGCTGGGGTTTGGGGACTATGGCTTAAAGGGACTTCTAAGTCAATTGGCAAAATAATTCTATTATGAAAACATTCTGCATCCCACTTTGAAATGTGGCGTCTGGGGTCTTAAATGCTAACAAGTGGCCATCTAAGATGCATCAGTTGGTCTCAACCCACCTGGATCAACAGAGACTGAAGAACACCAAGGTCACACGATAACTATGAGCCCAAGAGACAGAAAGGGCCTCATGAACCAGAGACTTACATCATCCTGAGACCAGAAGAACTAGATGGTGTCCGGCCACAACCGATGACTGCCCTGACAGGGAGCACAACAGAGAACCCCTGAGGGAGCAGAACAGTGGGATGCAGACCCCAAATTCTCATCAAAAGACCAGACTTAATGGTCTGACTGAGACTAGAGGAATCCCAGCGGTCATGGTCCCCAAACCTTCTTTTGACCCAGGACAGGAACCATTCCCGAAGACAACTCATCAGACATGGAAGGGACTGGACAATGGGTTGGAGAGAGATGCTGATGAAGAGTGAGCTACTTGTATCAGGTGGACGCTTGAGACTGTGTTGGCATCTCCTGTCTGGAGGGGAGATAGGAGGGTAGAGAGGGTTAGAAACTGGCAAAATTGTCACGAAAGGAGAAACTGGAAGGGCTGACTCATTGGGGGAGAATAAGTGGGAGTGTGGAGTAAGGTGTATATAAGCTTATATGTGACAGACTGACTTGGTTTGTAAACGTTCACTTGAAGCTCAATAAAAATTACTAAAAAAAACTAAACGTTTCCTGAGAGCATAGAAAACAGAAAGGATCCTTTACATATATAAGTCAATAAAGGTGTAAATCAGAAATTTGCTTTGATTTTCCTTACGGATGATAATCAGAATAGGAGTAGTAAAATTAAGTAGTTACATTTATAAATTAAAACATGATTATGAGGATGGCCCAGGACCGGGTGGTGTTTTGTTGTATTGTACTTAGGGTCACTATGAGTTGAAATTAACTCCTGACACCTAAAAAAAGCAATAAATTAAAAAGCCTGGGAAATTATTAAATGGAAAGAAAATGAAACTTCAACCAGCATTTGGTTATATGCTTAATTTGTGATGATAATTTTTTTTTCTTCTTTGGGATATAAACTATTTTAAAACTTATTTTTCTCTAGGAGCTATTTTCGATATACATACGTTTTCCAATTTCATGTCTATTTAAGGTGGATGATGTTAAAAAATAATTGAAATAGGTGAGAATTTTTTTTTTTTTTTGTATTACTTTAATGGCTGATAATTCCAGATAATGACATGGCACTATGGGATTGCAATATGGTCAAGGGGAATTGGAGAAATCTGCGTGAATCCTTGCTTGACTAGTAACTATCTGTGTGCCCTTGGCCAAGGTTTATGTCTAGGTAGGCTTCAGTTCTTTCGCTTATCTATAAAACAACACTAAATAATTTAGTTCTCAGCATGCTATGTAGATCATATGTATGTCATAGCTTGAATTGTGTCACCCAAAAATATGTAACAGATTGGTTTGGCCATGATTTCCAATGTTGTGTGGTTGTTCCCCATTTTGTGATTGCAATTTTATGCTAAAGAGGGTTACGGTTGGGATTGTAATACCCTTACTAAGGTCACATCCCTGATTCAATGAAGAGGAAGTTTCTCCGAATTGTGGGCTGTACCATCTTTTATCTAATAAAAGATAAAAGGAAAGTGAAGCAATCAGAGAAGTGGGGACCTTACACCACCAAGAAAGAAGCACCAGGGGCAGAGTGCATCCTTTGGATGGGGATTTCTGTGCAGAGAAATTCTTAGCCCAGGTGAAGATCGACAAGAAGGACCTTCCTCCACAGCCAACAGAGAGAGAAAGCCTCTCCTAGAGCTCATGTTCTGAATTTGAACTTCTTTCTAGCCTACTAGACTGTGAGAAAATAAATTTCTCTATCTTAAAGCCATTCCCTTGGGTTCTTTCTGTAATACCAGCACTAGATAGCTAAGACAGAATTTGGAACCCTGAGAGTGGGGTGCTGCTCTAACAGATATGTAAAATGTGGAACTGGTTTTGAAACTGTGAATGAATACAAGACTCAGAAGGAAGTCCAGAGAACTGTTAACAGCAGAGGAGGCTCAGATGGTGATAAACAGAAGCAGAGGACTGGCGGCAAGAGTAAACTGGCAGCAACAGAACCAGGAGACCATTGCCAGATAGTGTTGGAGCTGATCCACAGATCGAGAGAGCTGAGTCCCTGTGTGTGGGAGGCTTCTTGGTGGATTGGGGTGCCTCCAAGTATATATTGGTAGAGTTACTGAGCTTTGGAACACTTGCCCCAGCAGGTCAGATGCAAGTATGAGGCCCAAGGACTGAGAGGGCAAGGAAAACAGGAAGCTGAGCTGCTCATACCATCAAGAAAGAAGCACTGGGAGTAGAATACATTCTTTGGACTGGCATTTCCTGTGCAGAGAAGTTTCTACTCCAGGGGAAGATTGACAAGAAGGACCTCCCTCCAGAGCTGACAGAGAGAGAAAGCTTTCCCCTGGAGCTGATGCCCTAAATTTGGACTTCTAGCCTACTAGACTGTGAGAAAATAAATTTCTTTTTGTTGAAGTCATCCACTTGTAGTATTTCTGTTATAGCAGCTGTAGATTACTAAGACAGTACAGTAATGCATACAAAATTTCTGGCCCCTTGAATCCACTTAATAATATGTGGTAGCTTCTCTCATGCTTTCTTTCTTCTGAAGCCTAGTGTTTGTAGTACTGTTCTGATGGACACCTGGTACTTTATGTTTTCTGGCTTTGTGACTGTATGAGAGTTGAGGAACTGATACATTTTTAGTCTTACGGATGGATATGTTTTGTTAAAAAAAATTAGAATCTATGTTTCCGTGTTCCTAGCCTCTACAGGGAGCCCTGGTGGCACACTGGTTAAGAGTTCAGCTGTTAACCAAAAGTTTGGAAGTTCAAATCCACCAGCCTCCCTTAGAAACCCTATGGGTCAGTTCCACTCTGTTCTATAGGGTCTCTATGATTCAGAATCAACTCAATGACAATGGGTTTGATATTTTGGTTTTAGCCTCTATAAGGAGCACTGACGGCATAGTGGTTAAAAGCTTGGCAGTTAAAGGTCAGCAGTTTGAATCCACCAACAACTTCTCGGAAACCCTGTGGAGCAGTTCTACTCAATCCTATAGGGTCACTATGAGTTGGAATCGACTAGAAGGCAATGTTTTCTGTTTTTGTAATTGTTGTTTTGGCTTAGCCTCTATAGAGTCTTAAAATTAAATCAATTGGCCATAAAAACAACCAACCATTTGTCATCTTGTCTACTCTGACTCAAGGCAATGTCATATGTGTCAGAGGAGTACTCTGTTCCATAAGATTTCAGTGGCTGATTTTTCAGAAGCAGATCACTGTGCCTTTCTTCTGAGGCACCTCTGGGTGGACTCCATCCTCTAAACTTTCTATTAGCAGCTGAGTGCCTTAACCATTTGCATCACTCATGGACTCTGTCATAAACACTAACAGTTCTGATATCCTTAAAGAGTAGCTAACAGAAATGTCTGTTTGAAGACGCTTTCTTCCTCTATCGATTCTCTGTTTCCCTATAGTGAAGTAGATCATTGCTCTAACAGGACCAGATCTGGTATAAAATATTCTTTCATTCATTAGATCACATTCTTGCTCTACAGGCAAGAGCAGATCATCAAGGGTGCCTGAAAATTATATCGCCAAGAGTATCCACATAATTTAAGCAAAGGCACTATTATTTTCATGAGTAGCCCAAAGGCAGATGCGGTGCCAGTGATGGAAACCCTATGGGGCAGTTCTACTCTGTCCCACAGGCTCACTAGGGGTCAGAATTGACCGAAGGTAATGGATTTGGTTTTTGGTTTTTAATCCCTCCTTTGCCTAGGATATTATTACGGCCTTCTAAGAAACAAACCTGAAGATGTAATCAGGTGTACTCTGCTCAAGAGAGCATTGCAATTACCAGTTGTCATCTGGTTGCCTAGTAGATTCCAACTCAAGGCAATTCCAGGTGTGTCAGAGTAGAATTGTGCTCCATAGGGCTTTCAAAGGTTGATTTTTTAGTTTGTCAGTTCTTTCTTTTGACTTGTCTCTGGGTAGAAATGAACCACCAGATTTTCAGTTAGCGGCAACTATGTTAATTCTTTGCACCAACAAGAGAATCCAATTGTATTCAGAACCTATAAACATCAACCGAAATGTCAGTGCTATCATCATGACAGGATCCATACAAAATTCATTTGAAGGACATCATTGAAGTCACTGTGTTTATATTGCTGGTCTTCACATATGACTTTCAGCTACAAGTTTATCTCTTTTTACTATTTTTTGTAATCTGTATTTTTATCCTGGTGGGAAATATGGGACTGGTTTTATTAGTCATGATGGGTTCCTGATCCCCAACCCCATGCACTATTTCTCAGTGTGATATTGTTCTTGGATGCCTACTATTCTTCAGTTTTTGCCCCCAAAATGTTGGTTAATTTTCTGTCAGAGGATAAAGCCATTTCATTCCTTGGATGTGGAACAAAGATTCTGCTCATTGTCACTTTTGGAACCGCAGAATGGTTTTCTTGGTGGCAATGGCATATGATCAATATGTCAGACTCTACAACCCACTTCTGTATTCAGTTAATATGTCACCCACAGTCTATGTGTCACTCATGACTGCTTCATACGTTGGTGATATTTTGCATGCTACTTTACACGCAGTAGTGACTTGTAACTTCTCATTCTGTGCATTTAATGAAATTAGACATGTCTTTTGTGGTATCTCTCCACTTCTTTCTATCTCCTGTTCTGACACTCACATCAACCAGCTTCTACTCTTCTACACTGTTGGTTCTATTCAGATATTCCCCCATGCGTATGTCATTTTGCCGAACAGTGGGGTCTTGTGTGTTGTTGTGATGTTGGAAGCTATGCCACTGGTATTCAAATACCAACAGAGTTACCCTTGGTGGATGGGTTTCAACTGATCTTCCCGACTAAACCAGACTAGGATGAGGGACCCAGCCAACTACTCCTGAAAAGAATTAGCCAGTGAAAACCTTCTTTTGAGACCTTCATTTGCTGGTGCAGTAAGACTCAAAAGGAGAAGAAACAACTGCAAACATTCTTTAAAAATCGGAGCCTAGAATGCAGGGAGTACGAATCTAGAAAAACTGGAAACTGTCAAAAATGAAATGGAACCCACAAAGATCAATATCCTAGGCATTAGTGAGCTGAAAGGGACTGGTATTTGTCCTTTTGAGCCAGACTATCATATGGTCTACCATGCCAAGAATGACAACTTGAGGAGGAATGGTGTATTCATCATCATAAAGAATGTTTCAAGATCTAGCCTGAAGTACAGCTCTGTCAGTGATAAGATAATATCCATAGGGCTACAAAAAAGACAAATTAATATGAACATTATTCAAATTTACACACCACCACTAAGGCCAAAGATGAGGAAATTGAAGATGTTTACCAAATTCTGTAGTCTGAAATTGATGGAACATACAATCAGGATGCATTGAAAATTATTGGTAATTGGAATTAGAAAGTTGGAAACAAAGAAGAAGGATTTGTACTTGGCAAATACAGCCTCAGGGATAGAAACAATGCCGGAGATCACAAGATAGAATTTTGCAAGTCCAGCAACCTCTTCATTGCAAATAGCTTTTTCCAACAACAAAAACATTGATTATACACATGGACCTCCCAAGATGGAATACGCAGTAATCAAATCAACTACATCTGTGGAATATGACGATGAGAAAGCCCAATATCATCAGTCAGAGCAAGGCCAGGAACAGACTTCAGAATAGACCATCAATTGCTCATATGCTAGTTCAAGTTAAAGCTGAAGAAAATTACAAGTCCATGAGAGCTGAAGTATTATCTTGAGTATATCCCACCCCAGTTTAGAGGCCATCTAAAGGATAGATTTGACATGTTGAACACTAATGACCTAAGACCAACAACTTATGGAATTGCATCAGGGACATAATACATGAAGAAAGCCAAAGGTCATTGAAAAGACAGGAGAGAAAGAAAAGACCTAAATGGATGTCCGAATAGACTGGGAAACTTGCCCTTGACCTTCTAGTAGCTAATGCAAATAGAAGAAATGATGAAGTAAAAGAGCTGAACAAAAGATCTCAAAGGGTGTCTAGAGAAGACTAAAGTATTATTATGACATGTACAAGACCTGGAGTTAGAAAACCAAAAAAGAAGACTATGCTTGCATTTTTTCAAATTGAAATAACTGAAGAAAAAAATTCAAGACTTCAGTTGCAATATGAAGGATTCTATGGAGAAAATATTAAATGAAGCAGTAAGCATCAAAAGAAATTGGAAGGAATATGCGGAGTAACTATACCAAAAAAACTGATCAATGTTCAACCATTCCAGGAGGTAGCATACGTTCAAGAACTGATGGTACTGAAGGAAGAGGTCCAAGCTGCACTGAAGTCACTGGTAAAAAAACAAGTCATCAGGAAATGATGGAATACCAACTGAGATGTTTCAACAAACAGAAGCCGCATTGGACGTGCTCACTCTTCTATGACAAGAAGTTTGGAAAACAGCTACCTGAACAACTAACTGGAAGAGATCCATTTTTATGCCTATTCCAAAGAAAGGTGATCCTAAAATTGTGCAAATTATCAAACATTATCATTAATAAAAAAAAGTAAAACCTTGCTGAAGATAGTTCAAAAGCAGCTACAGTAGTGCCTCGACAGGAAACTGCCAGAAATTCAAGCTGCATTCAGATGTGGACATGAAACCAGAGACATCACTACTGATGTCAGGTGTACCCTGACTGAAAGCAGAGAATACGAGAAAGATGTTTACCTCTGTTTTATTGAGTATGCAAAGGCCTTCTACTGAGTGGATCATAACAAATTATGGATATCTTTGCAAAGAATAGGAATTCCGGAAGCATTAACTGTGCTCATGAGGAATCTGTGCATAGAACAAGAGGCAATCATTTGGACAGAACCAGGGGCATAGTTTAAAGTCAGGAAAGGTGTGCTTCAGTGTTTTATCTTTTACCATTCTTATTTAGTCTGTATGCTGAGCAAATAATCTGAGAATTTGGACTATTAGAAGTAAAATGCAGCATCAGGATTGGAGGAAGATTCATTAACAACCTGCATTATGCAGATGACACAGCCTTACTTGCTGAAAGTGAAGAGAACCTTAAGCACTTAGTGATGAAAATGAAAAACCACATCCTTCAGTATGGATTGCACTTCAACATAAAGAAAACAAAAACTTGCACAGCTGGACCAATAAAGCAATGTCATGATAAACGGAGAAAAGACTGAAGTTGTCAAAGATTTCATTTTACTTGGATTTACAATCAACACTCATGAAGAAATCAAAAGATGTGATGCATTGGGCAAATCTGCTGCCAAAGACCTCTTTAAAGTATTAAGAAGCAAAGATGTTGCCTCAAAGACTAAGGTGCACCTACGCAAGCCATTGTGTTTTCAATCGCCTCATGTGCATGCAAAACGTGGACGATGAATTAGAAAGATAGAAGAACTGACATCTTTGATCTCTGCTGTTAGCAAGAAATATTGAATATACCATGAATTGCCAAAAGAATGAGCAAATCTGTCTCGGAAAGGTATAACCAGAATTCTCCTTAGAAGCAAGGATGGTGAGGCTAAGTTTCACAAATTTTAAACATATTATCAGAAGGAATCAGTCCCTGGAGAAAGACACCAGTCTTGGTAAAATAGTGGGTTAGTGTTTGTTGCACATAATGTTGCTATAAGTCTTGATGGCATCTAACAACAACAACAAGCAGAAGACAGATCTGTGGAAATACCACCACCATGTAAAACAGGGGGTTGCAGATGTCCTCATAACCATCCTAGGCCATTATGACCAGGACGAATGGTCTTTGACTGATGCACTTAGAACATGTTATCAAGAGGGATCAGTCCCAGAAGGACATCATCCTTAGTAGGGGGCCATGGAAAAAGAGGAAGGCCCTCAACCAGATGGATTGACACAGCTACTGCAAAAATGGGTTCAAGCATAACATCGATTGTGAGAATGGTGCACAACCAGGGAGTGTTTCATTCTGTTGTACATACGCTCGCTATGAGTGGGATCTGACTCGATGGCACCTAAAGACAGTGACAACATTCTAAATAAGTTTGCTTTATTTTCTCCAGATCCCAATCAATATTTATAAGAAGAAAAAAATACAATAATTTTAAAAAGATTATATACATATACGTGTATGTATATATATGTAAATCAGAATCATTATCTGTATATGTATATATGCCCATGCCCACCTGCACATATACACCTGTATCAGTAAGAACATGTCAGAAGGAAATTGATGGCCCGGTTTTCCTTTATGTGTTAAAATAGCCTAGGTTGAGGGTTGACTATGGCTTTTATTTCAAAATTTTCAAGAAGAATAGAAAGACACTAATAAACTGAGACAAAAAATTTAATCTTTGTCATATCTTCTTCATATGGAGGCATAGGACATGACTCCTGATTTTTTTCATTTTTAGTGCTAAAAATATACTTTATTGAAAAACAGATTTCTCCAAAACACTTTTTTCATTGCTTCTTTTACATCTTTGTTCCTCAAACTGTAGATAATGGGATTCAGCATGGGAATCACAACAGTGTAAAATGTTGACATTATCATGTCATGATCCAAAGCAAAGCTAGAACTTGGTCTGACATAAGTGCAGAGGATTGTTCCATGGTAAATTGACACTCCAGTTAGGTGAGAGCCACAAGTGGAAAATACTTTTCGTCTCCCTTCAGCAGAACGCATTCTCAGAATGACCAACCAAATGAAACCATAGGAGATCAGGACAATCAGGATGGAGAATATCTCAACAGAACCCACAACGTAGATGAGTAGAAGCTGGTTGATGTGAGTGTCAGAACAGGAGATAGCAAGGAGTGGAGGGATTTCACAAAAGACATGTCTGATTTCATTGGATGCACAGAAGGAGAGGCTAAAAGTTGCTACTGTGTGTAAAGTAGCATGTGAAATCCCACCAACATATGAAGCAGCAATGAGTGGCACAAAGACTCTAGGAGACATGTTTACTGAATACAGAAGTGGGTTGTAGATTGCTACATAGCGATCATACGCCATTGCTGCCAAGAGAAAGCTTTCTGTGGTCCCAAAAGTAATACCAAGAAACATTTGTGTTGCACATCCAAGGAATGAAATGGCTTTATTCTTTGACATAAAATCTACTAACATATTTGGGGTTATCACTGAGGAATAGCAGGCATCCAAGAAAGATAACACAGCCAGAAAATAGTACATGGGGTTGTGGAGCCTGGAATCCCCAATGACCAATACAACCAATCCTAAATTTCCCATCAAAGTAAAGAGGTAGATTGCTAGAAAGAGAAAAAATAAGATGATCTGAACTTCACGATTGTCTGTGAAGCCCTTCAGCACAAATGTGGTGACTTCTGTGTCATTTTTCATGTTGACACCTTGTGAGAGAAACTTGAAAATATTCATGTAATCACAATTTGTATTTCTAAGACAGGGTTGCACAATATTGTGACTCAAGGGAATGTTAAGTCCATGCTTATATTGGTTTTTCAGAAATGCATGATTTCTCAGCAGCGACGCCTAAGACAATGGCAAGACAATGAATAGTCAGTACCACTCTGCAGAATCAAATGGAAGAAGACATTTAGTTATTTGTTAAAATCATGACATTCTCAAATTAATTGGGATCACTGGTTTATTTATTAAATTCTGTTATTTATTAAAAGACATTTTTAAAATCATGTCATTTTCTAAGTAAATGGGTTAACTAGGTTATTTATTAAAGACAGTTATTTATTCAAAGAAATTTCCTTCTCACATCAAACACCTGAGATAGTGTGTCAATAGATAGAGCATTAGAGTAGAACCTTCTATCTCTTTCAGTAATTGTGTAAAAGTATTTGGTACAATCTTCTCACCTGTAAAATGAAGATATTAATGTTATCTCCCAAGTTTGGGATAAACATTGAGAGAAAAATAACTTAATGAAATTTAATCTTTAAGATAATTTAAAATATAAAATGTTTTGAATCAAGTTGGTACTATAGAGTAGCACTAACTGGTACTGAAATATTTAATGAGCTACTTTTTTTCTCTGAATATTCTCCAGTTCCATTCGTTGTTCTTGGGTTTTGCAGAACAGACTTTGTCAAGATGCTTTTTAGGGAAAGATTCTCTATAACTGAATTAAAAAAAGTGTATGACAGTTTATGTTTCATTCAAACATCTTAATTTCAATGTATTGTGTTGTCCTTTTATGGCTACATATTTGACTATTTATATTTTAGACAATCTATTTTTTTTTCTACTTCCTTAAGAATTTCTGGTGAAAATGTAAGAAATTACTGGAAAATTAAAAAAAAAAAAGAGAAAAGAAATCATGACATTCATGGTTTCAAAGTATTTTCCTATGAGGGAATTTCTTTGAAGTTTTTATAATTGTTTATGTGATGATTGTGGACTCAATGAAATAACAGCTAAGCCAGCTAAGTAACTATTATCTAGGTCTTAAAGTAGTTCATAAAAAATATTTTCAAAGATCATTCATGTAGATATAAGACAGTATTTAAGATTAAAAAGAAAGTGATGAATTGTGGAAAGAATAAATTAACTAGTTTCTGAAAGGTCCCAAGGCTAAACAAATAAGAAGCCAAGGAGTTACCTGGTAGAAGGACATATATTATAAAGCCATTTTATTGCAATTTTTATTTTTACATATTCTCTCCACACTTCATCTTACGTTACTATATTTACTGATCAGGAATTTTGACTCAGTCTCCTGGGTACATAATCTGCTACAAATAATAATCTGTAAACTATTTAAATTAATAATCTAAATCAAGCTCCAGTTTTAACACATTGATAATGATCTCTAAGTAAGGGATAGAACCATTTAGATTAGAGTGATTAAAGGAGAACAAATACCAGTATCTACAGTATTATTGGAAAAATAATGTCAGAATTTTCTTGAAAAATTGCCAGTATTTAGAGATACTTCCTTAAGAATTTTATAAAGAATAAAGTCAGAGGAAAAAATACTGAAATAATTTGACAAAGAAGATAATATATTTTAGATTGAATTATCTTTACTGAAAATAAAAATTTAAGACAAAAAACGAACTAGAAGTCCTAAGCCATTTTATTTAAATATCTTAATATTTTTGAGTGACTATAAAAAAAAAATTTTTTATAGCACCAAAAATGTTTATAAATACATCATTTTATTAAAAAACTGTTTCATTGACCTAGAAATTCCTAAAAAGATTTCTTTGAGAAATGTCATTGCCCACATAGAAAGGGATATTGAGACAAAAATATGTAAATAAGATAAAAATAGTCAATAAAAATCAAATACAAACACTGATGAATGATGAATGAAATCAATCCATTATATTTTTTAAAATGTTGCTATGAGTCTAAGGAAAAAGGTGATTTCTAATACAACCCTTGACGTCACTTCAACACTGTGCCTGAATTCACAATGGTACAAGGTGAATAACATAGGATTTAGAATCTGAAAATACACGCTCATCACTCAGTTCTCTGATTAGAAGCTGTGTGTGATGCTAGATTTTCTCTCTAAAGCTTACTCCTCTTTAAATTCATGAAAAAGTTTAATGACTAAGCTATTCAGACAAAATTTTTATATGTGTACACACACACACACACACAAACACATGAAGAACAATTTCCTTTAAATATTTCAATTTTTGGTTATAAATGAAACAGATAAATATAATTGAAATTTTGTCTTCAGTTGTATTTATTTTAAAAATTAAATTTGGGTCACAAAATTCACATTTTAATAAAAACATTGACAAGTGTATGTACCTAGGGATTTAAGTACATGTAATATCAATTTTTTGTTTTGTTTTTTAATATCGATATGCACTCAAATATTATTTTGTCAGGATCAAACCAAATGAATCATATTATGATTGAAAAGAGCTCTAAAGGTAGATTTAGTCATGTTCTTCTGCCTTTTCATATCAAAAAAGGTACAATTTTTATTTGTAAAGTTTCAGAAATATGAAATAAGCTTAGAGAGTAGGAATTTTGTGAATTGTGTGGTCCACTGGTAAGAATAAAATTGACACAGATTACAACAACTAGATTCATCACATAACAGTGGGGCAGTTCTACTCCGTCCTATAGGGTCGCTATGAGTCGGAATCGACTCGAGGCCACTGGGTTTCTGGGTTATAATGAAAAAGGTAAAAAAAAAAAAAAAAAGAAATATTAAGCGCTTGAGTTAAACTTCTTTAGAAACTAGCTTTTCTGCTATATGTCAAAAGAAAAATTACACTGAGTAGGACTAAGTCTATGTTAGTACATTTCAAAAGGAGTTAAAGTGGTAAAGAAAAAGTGGCTACGATTATTGAAGAGTTAAATAGGCTTGATTTTAAGAAATTAATGTAAAGTCACTTCCATAAATATCATTTTAAGAGAAAGAAGATAATTCTACATATCTTAGGGCCAACATTGGGACATTTATAATGCAAAGGAGAGGAATAATAACAGGATTTGTTGGGCACTTGATGTGAGAATGGAATTTTCCACATATTACTTTATAGTGTGTTTACAGAAATCCTCACAACTAATAAGTCCCAGAACCAAGATTCAATCCCAGCTCTCCCTGATCCCAAAGTGTATGTGCTTTCCAACTTTCTAGACTGCCTTTTGGAACTCTGGTGGGGGAAGTGCTTAAAGATCTTAACCAAAAGGACAGCAGTTTAAATCTACCAGCTGCTCCTTAGAAACCGCATGGGGCAATTCCACTCTGTCCTATAGGGTCGCTATGAGTCTGAATCTACTCAATGGCAGTGGATTTGGTTTTGGTTTTATACTGCCTCCTATTTTTTTTATTACACTGTGTCTTAATTCTGCAACAGACCTTTCCCCCATGATAAATAAAACCAAACACCATTCTTGCAGTGTTTGGGTATCTTTCAGGTCATCAATACCAGAGAAATATTATGAATGAAGTAATAATCTGAAGTGACTTCTAGATTTAAGAGCTAGCAAAATAAAGTCAATTATTTATTTCCCCCTCATTTTCATTATTTATATCCAAATATAAGCCTGCAGACAGCCGAATAATTCAAATATTCCTGCTTTCTATTAACATATTAAATTTGGACCTTTCTTCTCATTGTTCTTATTTGAACTGGGCTATTTTTTTCCATCAGGAAAATTAAAGCATACATTCAATTTGGAGTCTCTTATTTACCTCTATAAGCTTATAGTTCATATTTTCTCTGTTCTTTTCTAGGAAGTATGGATTTTAAATTATTGGGTAGAAATTTGAATAAATCAGATTTTGACAGATATATAATAATCACCAATGCAATAGGAAAGAAATAAAGATTTAAATACTGGGGACTTCACAGCATATTCTACCTTGATATTCTATCTCCTAAGTATTCTGCAAATGATCTGATATTTCCTCTTACCTGTAGAATAGCATATGCAGGTTTAGCTACACCAGGAATATGTTTTATTTACATCTTTTATATCCACTTACTTGGCTGTTACAAAACCCATAGGAGATGACGAGAGGGGAATATTCCCCAGTTGTCTTCTGGTTCAAGATAGCGACATAATGATTTACTCGACAATGAAGTAAATTGTTCTTGAATAATATACCAATTCTTGACATTTGTTGACTGAATAAAGTTCTTGGAGTCTGATTTAAAATGACACCTTAGGGAAAAAATATACTTTAATATGAGATAATAATTTGTAAGATATTAGATATAATCTTATATCATAGCTCTGACTCTGGGTTAGCACTTAGCTTCTCTGAGACTGAGTGTCCTCATACTGACAATATAACCCATTTTATACTGCAAAAAATAACACATATAGTAAAATACAGGAAGTGAAACTGTGATATATCAATTCCAGAATATAGCACAAGGGTTTATAGGTATCCATGTTCATGATATTTCTACGTTGCTAAAATTAAAATGTGTTTGAAGTAAATAAGGCGTATGTCTTGAGTTTATTAAAAGTCATATCATTCAAGTGATAAGAAACACAAAAATATTCTAGCTATATAGAGAAGAGGACATAATATAATGTTGAATAATCATGAGAGGAGATCAACAATGAGAAAAATAATTACATTAGAAAATACCACAGCAAGAAAGAACTGATTGTAGCCCTATTATTTGGTGACCAAGAAGTAATATTTTAAACATCTAAGTCTTAGCATCAAAATATCTTACTTAGCTAATTCATAAGAGTTTTAATTTGCATACAATATCTCATGAGTCCAGGTCTTAAATCAATAATATCTACGATTGGGTAAACATTAATAACCATCACTATTCAGTAAAAAATTCTATTAAGTCTTTGAAATATATCTGTATTAGAAAGTGTGCTATTTTCAATCATTAAGAATTTGACCATTATTGCTCAAACTGCTTTTATGATTAGAAAAACTTTTTAAGAAATTGTTAATACAGTTATTTTGCTACCTAGGAATATGCAATTGTGTGAGATGAGGCTCCTCAAGCCTATCTAGACGTTAGGGGACAAGAACATCTCTATCATGATAGATAGAAATTACAAGATCCTCCAATTTCCTTGATTTTGCTTTTGAATTAAAATAATGCTGAATCGTGTTCACTGCTTTCTCCCTCTTTTTAAGTTATTGATGCAGTAGAAAAGTCCTTAAAACTGGAGAGAATTGGGATACATGTATAAAAATGACATACATGCTCATAGTCTTTCAGAACCAAATGAATATCTCAAGGAATCTTTAGTGAACATAACAGGGACTTTCAATCAGATGGGTTTAGCTTGTAAGGTTGTATAATGATAATTATGATTCTTCTGAATCAGGAAAAGTTTATTGACTTTCCTTATTCTCAGGCTTTTGGAGAAACTCAATGTGTTCTCCACCCAAGATTTACTCATTCGCCATGCTGTCTGACCAGGATAGCCCTGGTAGAGCTGGGTGAGAGACTTCTAGCCTCTCTTGCAGTGCAAACTATGGGCTCCTGTGGCAGCTGTTTGAAGCCTTTCCCAGCATTCACACCTTTGCCCAGATGGTGACTTGCTTCATGACTGCCATGTATCTCCTATCCTGCCTGAATGCATCCATGCTTTTGCTATGGCTGCTCAGGCACAAGATGCCATGGCACCACGTCAGCACACAGAGAGGAATTACCCGGATGTTTGGAGCCATCAATGCCCAACGGGGTGAACTTTGAGCAAAGAAGACTGGAGATTAGAGAGATACTATTTTTCATATCTTACTTCATTTAAAATGTGTGCTTGACAGATATGCCTAGATGGTGAAATGACTTGATTCACAATTTCTCAATAGAAGTGTAACAAATGATATGTGAGTGTATCTTTATCTAGGTACACACTTTCTACAATCTTTGAGTCGAATACATTTTTGTTCATCCTTAATTCAAAGAGGTCTCTGTGTATAGTTTGTATAGAACAAATTTCATAGCTAAATCATGTAAACTAGGTATAAATTGTGTGCATTTTAATAAGACTATAGTATTGATGTCTAATAAATGAGACAGGTACAAGGTTTTACATTGTCTAATTCGGCAGTGGGTGGGTAATTCACAAAATATTCCAATGTGATGTGGGAGAAAATTTCATGAACACTCAAAGATTTCCAAACCCTAATTCCCAGAAACTGGGAATATATTATGTATCTGGCAAAAGGGACTTTTCTGATATGCTGTGTTCAAGGTTCATCCACATAGTCCAATGTAATCGGAAGAGTTCTCAGAAGGCTGAAAGGCATGAAGGAGAATTCCATAAGGAGGTGGAATCAGAGGTGAAAGTGATACAGCAGATGACTGTAGGGGACTGCTAGCCAGGGAATATTTGTAGCCTCTAAAAAAAAAAAAAAAAAAAATGAAAATGGCAAGAAACATTCTCCTCTAGGGTATCCAGAAGGAATTCAATTAGCTGACGTCTTGCTTTTAGTGAAATGAGACTCATTTTGGACTTCTGATTGCCACAACTGTGAGATAATACATTTGCATTGTTTCTGGTCATTAAATATGTGATAATTTGTTACAACAATAGGAAGCGAACATAAGAGACAGCATAATTATTTATAGAAAATACACATGTGTAAACCAAATCAAAAGGTTGAAAACACTACAGTTCTCGTTTTGACCTTAATTAATTTAACAAAATATTTAGCATTGAACAAAACCCTATAGCATATAGCAATGTATTGCATTGGAAGGAGTCCCTGGGTGGTGCAAATGGTTGAACACTTGTCTGCTGTCTGAAAGGTTGGTGGTTAGAATGTACCCAGAGGTGCCTTAGAAGAAAGACTTAGTGACTTACTTCTTAGAGGTCACAGAAAACCCTTTGAGGAAGTTCTCCTTTGACACATCTGGGATCACAACGAGTTGAAATTCACTTGAGGACAACTGGTTTGTTTATTTATTTATTTAGTTACCCATTCATTTATTTTTATTTGCATTGGAAATGTTGTAATGTGTGTTTACCCTTTTGCTCCAATTTTATTATTCTAGCCAGGCCCAAAGAGAATAGTTTTCTACTGGGAGACGGAAGTCTCTAATTGCAAGCTGGTAGAGTCAAACACACCCATAATAATGTAAAAACAAACACATCAGCAAGTAACATAAAAAACTTAGACTATTGGGATCAAATTATAGCTGATTTTGTCTCTTGAGACCAGAAATATCCATCACAAATTTTTATTTGTGTCTATTTGTTACTGAACTCGGAAAGGTGGGTCTTTGCCTGGTGTACTCAGACTTGCCAATGATCTGGACACTGGTCTTTGAGAAAGAGAAAGTAACTTTATTATAATGCACAGAGCAAGGAACTGGGGGAAGCGCCTTAGAACCGACTCCCTGCAGGGCTTATATGTGATTTGGGAAGCAAGATGGCGGCCCTGCAGGCATAATGGGGAGGGAGAATTCTAGAGGATGGCCAGGAAATAGGAGATGATGTGGTTCTTGCCAGACCTCTGGCCTCGGAATAAGGTCTGGGGGAACATTTTTCTTCTGATTCATTCCACCTATTGCTGTGTTCATTCTCTGTTGAGGGCAATTAATTGTCACATCTGGACTTTCTGCACATGTGGGGTGGGGCAAATCTGGCTTGGCCTAGTTTAAGGACTAAGAGAAATTTACTGGCATTCTTAGGCTCAGGTTTCGGCTTAAGCTGTTCTGCTTATTCATGACCAAAATTGGGAATTGATTCACGTATTTGAGTCTCACAGTTCCTGGTTTTGAATTATGTCTGACCGTCCTGAAAATGTCATATTACTTTATTTCCAGACACTGCCTGTACCTCACATGCCGTACCCACTCTGCCTCACTCCATCACATCTTAGTAGGATTGTACATATATAGGTATAACACCAATGAGTATTAATTTTTTGTGTGTGTGATGGGTTTCTGAGAATTGTTACCTTTTAAGAGATGACATTTTTGGTCTAATAGTATTTTCATCCACAAACACACTAAATAAAATGTGCTAAGAAGTTTTGTTTAATGTTATGTTTTAATACAAAGATAATAAACTCTACACAACTATTTTCAGTTTGAGAATATCCTATGGAGAACTTTTAATTTTATGTCATGATTATCTCAACATAAATTTTTGCTTTGTGTACATGTGTGTAGAGAGAGGAGGAAAAAGGTAGAATGCCTATATGCTTATTTCAGTCTGCTGTGGCACTTGTCCTCTTTCAAAGCACTCAAGACTTAGCGTTTCTTTCCCTGTGCATGTTTACTTTTCTGGATTATAAATTTATTTTAAGTGCAAGACAACACTGGATTAAAAAAAAATAAAGTGATAGATGGAGAAAATGGTGCAAAAGGTTATGAATGGAGAATATGGTATAAAAAAAACAAGAAAAAAATTACAATAAAATGTCTAGTGATTGGACAACAGGAGGGTGTACCAAGGAGAGTGATCTGGCTTTCTATCATCTTACAAGCAATGATTCTCATATATCTCCATCACCCATTATCAGGCTTTCTCCTCCCTGTTTAGAGACTATGATGTTGTTGTTAGTTGATGTCAAGTCTATTCTAACTCTTGACAACCTCAAGTGTAAACAGTAGAACTGTTCAATAAGGTTTCCATGGCTGTAATCTTAAAGGAAAAACATTAGCAGGCCTTTTCTTCCTTGGTTCCACAGGGGGGGCTCAATCCACCAAACTTTAGATTAGTGCAAGCCATTTGCACCACCTGATACATTCTTTAGAGAGTATAACAAACAAATATTTTAATAACTTGTATTCTATTTATAATACATATTTATTTACTTTCTAATATTTTTGTTAAAAATGTAAATTAGTTTTCATCATATAATTGAAGCATTTTTCTATCTAGGAATAGTATTTTGAATTGGGATAAAATGTATCTATATTTTGTCCACTAAAATTAATAGATTTTTTTTAACCATTTAATACCCTTCATTTAACAGCAGGTTTTTCAGAAGCAAATTAAGACTCTTAAAAGAAGAGAGTTGTAGTTATATGTTTACATTAGTTCGAGCAATTGGTTCACGTCTTTGTTCCTTAAGCTGTAAATGAAAGGGTTTCAGCATTGGTGTCATTAGGGTGTAAAAGACTGAGGCCATTTTATCAGTATCTAATGAGTGGCTGGTCCTGGGTTGCAAATACCTGAAAAGGAGGGTCCGTAGGACACAGTGACTGTCAACATGTGAGAAGCACAGGTGGAAAAAACTTTTTGTCTCCGCTTTGAGGATTGTATCCTCAAAATGGCAAGGATAATGTTAAAGTAGGATATTAGAACAATGATCATGGAGAAAAACAAACTGATTCCTGAAGATGTAAACACTACTATTTCTGGAATGTAAGTATCAGAACAGGACAAGGCTAACAAAGTGACATTCTCACAGTACAAATGGTTTATTATATTGGAAGAACAGTATGATACAGAGAACTCACAGGAAGAGACAGTCAGTGCTGTGGTCAGTTTGTAAAAGTATATGAGCGATACTAGCAGAAGGCAGATTTGCCAAGATACTACCACTATACAGAGAAAAAAAGGAGGTTGCAAACGGCCACAAAACAGTCATAGGCCATTATGGCCAATGTGTAAATCTTGGCCACAATGAAAACTGAAAATCCATCAGGTTGAGCTGCACAAAAGTAGTAACAGAAAGTTTTCTTCTTAAACAAGAAGCTGACCAGCATTTTAGAGGAAAAAGCCCACTGCCGTCGAAATGACAGTAGAATTGCCAAGATTGATGATAGGCAAGTGTGGAAGGAAAAAGTACATGGAGGTTTGAAGTCGGGAGTCGACACTGATAAGGTCGATGATACACAGATTCCCAGCCACAGTCAGCCCAGAGACCACCAGGAAGACATAGAAAAGGGGAGCTGAAGCTCAGGACAGCCTGAGATTCCCATAAGAATGAACTCAGTCATGAAGTAGAGAAAATACACTTTCTGTAGTGTTTTAGTATTAAAATAAGAGAGAATATATTTTCTAGTTCAGCTGTGTAAGCGGTGATTAAAATCTTTAGTCTTTAAAAACGTCAATTATTTGCTCTAGAATCTGTCTCACGATTTTTCCAATGCAGAAAAACAAATTCCATTGTAGAAAAACAAGGTAATCAAGATTTTTGTTGTTGATTAAACCACGTTTCTCTCCGAGGTGACAAAAATAATGAGAGATACCATCAGCACCCGAGATAACTGAGCAAAACCCGGACCCATCCAGTGACCGAAACCAGGATGGCGTAAAGAGGCCTGCGAGACGTCAACAGTCAGTCACTTCGTCATTACCTCCCCCTCAAAGAAGAGTCAAAATTCCTGAGAATTTCTAAACCCTGACCCTCTCCCTATAAAACCCTTTTGTAGCCTTCTTGGGGCAGGCAGAATCTGGGGAAAACTTTGCCCCCTCTGTCTCTTGAACACAGTGTTCAATAAAGCCCCCTTGCTGCTTACTTCCTCCTGTCGCACTACTGGTTTGTGGCAGGCGGCTCGAATCCGCAATTTGCAGTATGTCACCCACGTGAGATTTCCTGGAGCCGTTTATTGTGTTGCTTTCGTCTTTAAATGGGAAAAACAGAAAGGGATTAATAGATGATAAAATAAATTTTGTACTTCGAAGGTTATTCCTTGTCAAATATTTATTTAAAATCATTTTACTTTCGTTCACAAACACCTAGGATTTCCAGAACTTAATTGTTTTTCTCCCTGCTTTTTCACGAATTTCGGAAATACAAACTGAACACAGAACAACTGAAGACTTAGGTTGGTTCTTTGGATTGTTTGCCTAAGCTATTTATTTATCCACTATTAAACATAGTTTAAGTGTTAGATTTTACATAAATATATATATATTCATTTTCAAAAGTTATCATTGTGCTATTAATTAATATCTTATTCACTGCTTTAGATTGTGAATAAGAATAAGGTTTATGATTTTTTCTATACCATATCATCATCTCTCTCTGGCTTTTGTTCACAAGGGAGAAATTAGGGCACATAATTACTCCCATTCTTTGTACACGTAATTGCTAATACCAAGTGTGAGAATGTGGCTAATGTAGGGTATAATTAACTAGAATTTCAGAAATGCTCAAGAAATTCTTCCACATTGTCATTTGCACAGAGACAATATGAAATTCTCAATTTATCATTAATCTCTTTGTAGAAGATGAGGTTTATTGTCTTCGCATTTTGTGCTCCAGATGCTACATGGCACTGTCCCAGCCATTTACAGCCGATATTTTTAGCAGTACCTCTACCTGGATTAACACTATCTGGTAAATATTTGCTTCCCTAAAAACATCAAATTCATCATATGTAAAAAGCAGTATGCTAAACCTTCTCCATTCTCTTAGATAACCCACTCTGGTCATTGATTTTATTTCTTTCACATCTTCTTTAAAAATGCTCAGTCTCATTTATCAGTAGTTATTAAGACTGTTATTAATTTATTAAGACACTTAAGTCATTACACGGCTGTCACTGCCACTTAGCAATCAGTGGGAAAGGCTTGTAGTCACTTGGAAAAGAAGACAGAGAAGGAATCATTTCGGTTCTGGGTTTGATTTGAATTGATAGAGCTTTCAAGATACTTAGTCCTCACATCTAGACCTAGTAATAGGAAAACACTTGGTTTAACCTACCTGTGCAGAGAGATCTGCCGAGATCCACTCCTAAGTTGACTCCACGAAGCATGCTGGAGAGTTTTACAAAGACCTGAAGTTCCTGAAGATGCTAACACTAACATCTGATTATTTCTAGGCTCCAGTCCGTGAACGTGAGGACTAGACTTCCCAGATAAAGGTCTGATTCCCCAGGGAAAGAAAGACAAATTGAATGCTCCTTAAGCAAAATTCCACTCAAAATTACACCCAAGCAGTGAAAATGTGGAGATAGCCTAGGGACTTATTTAAATGACTACACTGAATAAGAAACATATGCAGAGATTCTGTCATATATAGAATATATATAAATATATCCTTCAACTCTCTGGCCAATGCTCCAGGATTTGGATGAAGAAAATTCAGCAGTTGGAAAACACAAAATTCTACCCCAACGAGCAATTTTAATGTGAATATCGAGGATAGAACTGAACACAAAACCTCCCTTCCAGTGTCAAGCTCTGGTGTAGTCACTGTGAAAACCAGATGCTGTACACCAAATGCAAAATGGGAAGTTTGTATAAAAATAGAGGCTAACTATCAACTTTTTATTAAAATCGTGGAAGTATAAATCATATCTGGTATCAGTTCCAGTTTTTACATTCAATTAATTAGAGTAAAAAATGCATTTTTTTCACATCAGCCTGAAATAGTCTTTCAAATAATGAATAAATATTGCAATGAAAGGCCATCACCAATTCCTTCTTACTTTCTCGGGGGCATTTCTAGCCTGTAATGCTTATAAGAGGAAGGGATATGCCTGATTATTTTACTTTTTTATTACCAGCTTCTAAAATAATGCCCAGGATACAGTAGATGTCCAAAAGATATTTGTTATCCAACTCACTGACCGATGGAATGAGTGAATGAAATATTCATCCTAAAATGTCAAATTAAACCTCAGGTTTTTTTTTTTTTTTTTTTCTGATGCTGTAATCAATCTTTAATATTATTTTAACTTTGACAAAGAAACCATGAAAGTCATATCTCATTCTCTAAGATATTCACTACTGTAGTGCAGGATACAACTCTTCCTTCTTCATTTTGGTATTCCTAATATCTACAACCAGTTTCCATCCAGCCAATTTTGATGTATGGTGGCCTCCTATGTGACAGAGTTGATCTGTGTTCTATACAGTTTTCAAAAACTACAAAGTTTCAGTAGATTTTTCAAGGTGCTTCTGGTTGGACTCAAACCACCAGCTTTTATCATTAACCACCCAGAGTTTCCTTATCCAGAGGTAACCCTTATCCACAACTTCTATTGATATTCTTGTCATTAGTTAATATGTATTTATGTAGCCATCCAAACATAATTTTGAAGATATCTTTAATTTCTTTACATGATACTGACTGTCTTATTCTGCAATTTTTTTTCATTCAGCTATATGCTTGTGGATTTATCCACATTGATTTATTTAGCTATGTATTGCCCACTGATTTTGCTGCACGTATAAAATTCATTAGAAGAAGAAAACAGGTTCTGCTCAAACAACTCCTGATTCATTTTTTAAAATTTATTAAAACTTTACTACTCAATTTTTATGTTTTAAATTACATCACACTAAATAAATGTTTTACTGTTTTTTTTCATTTCCAAGTATGTATTTATAAAAAACCAAAAATAAAATATATTTATAAGAGAGAAAAAAATGTGCAATATTCTGAGAAAAGATCATATACCTCTATGTCTTTGTGTGTATTTATGTATATTAGGACCATTACATGTGTGTACATATCTATATATATATATACATATATATGCTTAAGTACACATATATGTATCTCAGTGTGAACACAGAAAGAAGCAAATTCATGGCATAGTTTTTCTGCACATATTTTAAAATAACATACATTCAGAGTTGACTCATCTTTATTTCAAATGTTCAAGAAGAATAGAAAGACACGAATGAACTAAAACAAAAATTTCATTTTTGTCATATCTTCATATTGAGACATAGGTCTGGACTCTGGATTCTTTTTTAATTTTTATTGCTAAAAATATGCTTCATTGTATGTTTCACCCTAACACATTTTTTATTGTTTCTTTTACGTCTTTGTTCCTCAAACTGCAGGTAATGGTGTTTAGCATGGCTGTCACAACAGTGCCAAATACTGACACTATCATGGCATGACCAAACTGTAGCTGGAACTTGGTCTCACATACACGAAGAGGATTTTTCATGGTAAACTGACCCTCCATTTAGGTGAGAGCCACAAATGGAAAATACTTTTCGCCTCCCATCAGCAGGAGGAATTTTCAGAATGCCAACAAAATGAAACCATAGGATGTCAGGACAATCAGCGTGGAGAATATCTCTAGAGAAGGCACAAAGTAGAAGAGTAGAAGGTGGTTGATGTGAGTGTCAGAACACAACATCGCAAAGAGCAGAGGGATATTACACAAGGTACGTCCAATTTCATTGATTGCACAGGAGAGGTTATAAGTTCCTACATAAAGTAGCAGAGCAAAATACCACCAACACAGAAAGCAATGATGAGTGGAAAATAGAGTCTGAGAGACATCTTAATTGATAATATAATTGGCACTATAGTTGAAGTTGACATAGATGTGTTTTCCATATAATATAAAAATCATTATTTGTTTGATGAACTTAATGTCAAAACAAAATATTTAAACATTAAAGAGTGTAGATATCAATATCTTATTCTTATTCTCAGGGTCTTAGAGGAATTCATTATGTGCTCCACCCAAGATTTATACACTCACCATGCTGTGTGACCAGGCAGCACTACCTTAGGAAATTGAGTGAGAGTCTAGCCTCTCCTGCGGTACAGACTATGGGCTCCTTTAGCAGCTGTTTGAAGCCTTTCCTAACTTTCACAGCTTTGCCCAGATAGTGACTTGCTACATGACTGCCATGTATCCCCTGCCGCGCCTGACCCCCTCCATGGTTTTACTATACCTGCTCAAGCACAAGATCCCATGAAACTGCCTTGGCACCCAGATAGGTGAATCCTGGAAGTTTGGAGGTATTAATGCCCCATGGGATGAACTTTGACCATAGAAGACTGGAGTTGAGAGATAAATTGTTTTTCATACCTTACTTCGTTAAAAATGTATGCTTGACAAATATGCCTGGTTGGTTAACTGACTTGATGCAGAATTTCTCAATAGACGTGTAACAAATGATATGTGAGTGTATGTTTATCTGGGTACACACTTTCTGCAATCTTTGAGCCACATTTTTTTTTGTTGTTGTTCATTCTTAATTCAAGGAGGTCTTTGTGTATAGTTTGTATAGAAAAAAATTTGTAGTTAAACAATGTAAAACAGGTATATATTGTGTACATTTTAGTGGGACTATATTATTGAGCTCTAGTAAATGAGATAGGTGCAAGATTTTACATTGTCTAATTTCACAAAACATTCCAATGTGATGTAGAAGACAGTTTGATGAACCCTCAAAGATGTCCAAATCCTAATTCCCAGAAACTGTGAATATAATACTTACTTGACAAAAGGGACTTTACTGATATAATGTGTTCAAGGATTGTCCAGGTGGACCCAGTCTAATCTCAAGAGTTCTTAGAAGACCAGTGTTATGCAGGAGAATCCAAGAAGGAGGTGGAAGCAGAAGTGAGAGTGATAGGATTGATATATGGAAGAGGCCACTATCCAAGTAATATTTGTAGCCTCTAGAAGGTGAAAAAGGCAGGAAACATTCTCCTCTAGGGCATCCAGAAGGAATACAAATAGCTAACACCTTGATTTTAGTGCAATTAGACTCATTATGGACTTCTTACTGTCAAAACTGAGATAATACATTTGTGTTGTTGTTAGACATTAAATTTGTTATAGCAATAGGAAAGCAATATAAAAATAGCATAATTATTTTTAGGAAATACATATATGTGAACCAAATTAAAAGGTTGAAAACACTAAACTTCTCATTTTGACCTTTATTCATTAAAAAAAAAATGTTTACCAATCAACCAAACTGTATATGTATTCCAGTGTATTGCATTGGATAGAGTTCCTGGATGTCGTATATTTTTAAGTACTGGATTGCTAACTGAAAGTTTGGTGGTTTGAATCTACCCAGAGGTACCTTAGAGGAAAGACTTGAGGATCTACTTCTGAAAGGTCATTGAAAACCTTCTGGGAAAGTTCTACTCTGACACACATGGGGTTGCAATGTGTAAGAATCACTCTAAGACAACTGTTTATTTATTCATTCATTTATTACAAATAGCATTGGAAATGTTCCAAAGTGAGTTTAGCCTTTTGCCCCAGTTCTCTACATCTAGCCATACCCAAAGAAAATAGCTTTCTAATGGGATACATACTTCTGTAATTGTAAGCTGCTGAAGCCAAACACACCCTGAATAAAGTAAAAACAAAGAAATACATTAACGATTAACATGAAAAGGTTAAAAACTAACAGGATTTAATTGTACCTAATTTTGTCTTTTGAGATCAGAAATGTCCATCACCTATTTTATCTTGCCAGCCTTTAGCTATTCTGTTTATTTATGACCAAAGTTAACAATTGACTCATTTATGTGAGTCTCGGAGTTCTTGGCTGTGGCTTATGTCTGACCTTCCTGAAAATGTCATATATTCATTTTATTTCCAGACTCTGTCCTTATGTCACCTGCCACACCACTCTCACTCATGCCATTGCATGGTAGTAGCATTGTACATACACAGCAATAACTCACATGACTGTTAATGTTTTTCTTTTTGCAGTAAGTACCTTGAGGAATGTTACACTTATATGAGATGACATTTTTGGCCTAATAACACCTTCTCTCCACTAAATAAAAATGTGAAAAGAAGTGATGTTTAATGTTGATGGTTTCACATTAGAGATAATAAACTCTACACAATGGATTTCAGTATGAGAATATCATGTGGAAAATATTTAATTTTCTGTCATAATTAGCTCAACGTAATTTTTTTGCATTGTGCACATGTGTAAGAGAGAGGAGGAAAAATGTACAGTGCTTTTATGTTTATTTCAATCTGTTATGGCACATGTCGTATTTCAAAGCACTCTTGGGCTTAGTTTTTATTTACCCCACCTGTTTATTTTCATGTGTTATAAATTTAAGTGCAAGACAACAATGGGTTCACAAAACATGTGAGAGATGGAGAAAATGGTGCAAAAGGTTATTAGCAGAGAATATGTATAAAGAAACAGAAAATGTAAAATCTTTTGTTCTTGGGCAACAAGTGAGTGTATCAAAGAGAATGATCTGACTTTCTATCATCTTTCAAGCAATTACTCTCATATAGCTCCACCACCCATTATCAGGCTTTCTCTGCCTTGTTTAGGGACTATTTTGTTGTTGTTAATTGTCAGCAAGTCAATTTCAATTCACGACCAAACCATGTGTCACAGAGTAGAAATTTTTCCAGGGTTTTCTTGGCTGTAATCTTAAAGGAAGAGAATCACAAGGCCTTTTCTTTCCAGGCACTGCTGAGTGAGTCTGATTCTCCAGTCTTTAGGCTAGCAAGAACAATTTGCACCACCTAGATACCTTTTGTTTGCAGCTGTTTCTTCTCATTTGCAAACAAATACATTACCTAGGTTGAAGACCCTCAAGGAGATGGATTGACACAGTGGCTGCAACAATGGGCTCAAGCATAACAATGATCAGGAGGATGGCTCAGGGCCAGGCAGTGGTTCCTTCTGTCCCTATGAGTAGAAATGGACTTGATGACACCTAACAACAACAACAGACACCACATGTACAGGGTATAAAACACAAACCTTTTAACAAGTTGAAATTTATTTATATCGTGTATTTGTTTATTTTCAAATTGTTCGAAGTTCGTTTTCATTGTATAATTGGAACCCTTACTATCTTTTTTTTTTTTTTTTTTTTTACTATCTAGGAAGATTGGTATTTTGAATTGGGGAAAAATGCGTTAGTATTTTTCACATTGAAATGAATAGTTTTTTTTTTTTTTTTTTAACCTTTTAAAATGTCTCTTCACTTAACAGCAGCATTGTCAGGAGAAAATTAAGACTCTTAGAAGAAGACAGTTGTAGTTATATATTTACATAAGTTTGAGCGATTTGCATTGGTTATTAAGGAATCTCTTCAGTGCGTCCTTCACATCCTTGTTCCTTAGGCTGTAAATGAGTGGATTCAGCATTGGTATCACTAGGGTGTAAAAGACTGAGGCCATTTTATCAGTATCTAATGAGTGGTTGGTCCTTGGTTGCAAATACATGAAAAGGAGGGTCCCATAGAACACAGCGACTGCCATCAAGTGAGAAGCACAGGTGGAAAAAGCTTTTTGTCTCCCTTCTGAGGACTGTATCCTCAAAATGGCAAGGGCAATGTTGAAGTAGGATACTAGGACAATGATCACGGAGAAAAGCAGATCGATACCCGAAAATGTAAACACCGTTGTTTCTGGCATGTAAGTATCAGAACAGGACAATGCTAGCAAAGGGACGTTATCACAGTAAAAATGGTTGATTACATTGGAAGAACAGTATAACATAGAGAACACACCGGAAGAGACAGTCAGTGCTACGCTCAGACTGTAGAGGTATATGAGGGATACTAGCAGAAGGCAGATCTGCCGAGATACCACCACCATGTAGAGCAGGGGGTTGCAAATGGCCACATAGCGGTCATAGGCCATTGCCGCCAGTATGAAAACTTCAGCCACCATGAAAACTAAGAATCCACCTAGTTGAGCTGCACAACAGTAGTATGAGATGGTTTTCTTCTTAACCAAGAAGTTGAGCAACATTTTAGGGGCAATGGTGGTAGAATTGCCAAGATTAGTGATAGCCAAGTGTCGAAGGAATAAGTACATGGGGGTTTGAAGTCTAGAGTCAACAATGGTAAGGGTGATGGTGCCCAGGTTCCCTACCACAGTCAGCCCATAGATCACCAGGAAGACAAAGAAAAGGGGGACCTGGAGCTCAGGAAGGTCTGTGATTCCCATGAGAATGAACTCGGTCACCCGTGTGAGATTCCCTGGAGCCATTTGTTGTGTTGTTTTGTCTTTAAATAGGGAAACTGGAAAGAGATTAATAAAAGGTAAAATTAATTTTACCATTAAAGGATTATTCCTTGTTACAGTTTCATTTAAAATCTGTTTATTTTCTTTCACACTTAGGAGTTTCAGATCTTAATTGTTTCTCTCCCATATTTTTAGAAATTTCCCAAATATAAAATCATCAGAAAACATCTGAGGTTGGTTCTCGAGATTGTTTCTGTAAACAATTTATGTATTCACTGTTTGATGTAATTTAAATATTTAATTATACATATATATTGTACATAAAATGCAACAAACAAACAACCAAAAATACAAGCCAGTTGCCATCTAGTTGCTTCCGACTCATAGGATTCTAAAGGATAGAGCAGAACTGACCCATAAGGTTTCCAAGGAGCACCTGGTGAATTTGAACTGCCAAACCTTTGGTTAGCAGCCATAACTCTTCAACACTAAACCACCAGGGTTTTCTATATTGTACATAGCAGTATATATACTGAATTTTATATATATATATATATATATATACGTATATACGCACACATATATGTTGTACATAGGGTCGCTATGATTCCAAACCAAATCAATGGCACCTAACAACAACAGAATATAATTATATATATAATATATATACATATATATATATCATATATATGTATCATAATATACATATGCATGAATATTTTTCCGGTGATGTTTGATGAGATGTATATATTTTCTTTAGTACGGTTTTTCAAGTGATAAAAAAGAACCGTCTTTACAGAGTTGAAGTTGATGAGCCAGAGTGACCTCCGGCTATCTTTCTGCTTAACTGCCACAGGCCTCCTCTCCAGCCCTCCCAGCTTCATCTCCTTGGGTATTTCATGTATTTCAGTATCTCTGTGGGAAACCCATCCAGAGCTGTAGCGTCTTCCTTGACAATTTTGAGCAAATCACTCTGCTTCCACTACGCACAGATAGACCTGCGTCTCAATACTCTTCCTTCTTTAGTTGCCAGAAGACTGAATCCTACTTTCTTAATCACATTTTCTTTCTTCTGCCCAATACACCAAAACTCTCACTGGGATTGTTTTCCAGATTACTCTCTATTTTTACTTTGTATCAGACTTCACTTCCTTTTCCAGTTTATCCTCCTTTTCCTTAAACTGTTTGAAGCCTGTTTTGTCATTTTTGTTAGTTAAGTTTTATTACTTACAGTTTCGGTTTGTTAAAGTTCAATCACGTTAGTTTACTTTTATAGAGAAACGAGCGGGATAGGATGCTAACTTTTATTTAGGGTTCATTATGTCCCTCTCGTTGCTGTTGGTAGTTGCCATCCAGCAGATTCCGACCCATGGTGACCCCACGTGGGCAAAGCAGAACTATTTCATGGGGGTATCAAGACTGTGACCTTTCTGAAGCCAATCGCCAAGCCTGTCTCCATTGGTTGGGTTTGAACCACCATCATTTCTACTAGTATTCCAGTGCTTAACATTTTGTGCCACCCAGAGAATCTCATTATGTGTCTAGAACTAAGCTAAATGTTTTGAAATAATTATCTCTTATTCTGTGTTGGACCTTTAGGAGATGCATGTAAATATTTCCATGTCTGTTGAGACAACTGAGGCTCAATGAAGTTAAGTTACTTACAGTCTATATAGATTTAATCGGATAAAGGTGTTACTGCAATTTGGCGAGTTAGAGCCATCTGCCACAAACACCCAATTCTAGAGACAGGGGTGAGGTGGGTAGTAAGAGCCTTATGAGCTATACTGATATATGGACACAGAGGGGAATGATCTCCTCCAAAATCCTCTGTCTCCTGGAACTGTTGTCCAGCTGTGGTTTTATAGGGAAAGGAGGACACTGGTTTTAGGAACTTGTGGAATGTCCATTCTCCTTCTTCTATTTGGTCTCCTTGGTCTTATCTCACACAGGTTGAGCTTCTCCTGCCATTATTGCATCAGCTCAGGGGGTGGCTGATGCCATCCTTCCTCTTTTTTGACAGGCTTAGATCAATATCACTTGTTTTCCACAGTATTAGAGGAAACATTGGTTAACCCTTAACCATTTGGGAAGCTAACATCAGGATCTTACTTGGAGGCAGGGATGAGCTAGAGGAATTTGACAAGCTTAGATCAATATCGCTTGTTTTCCACAGTCGTAGAGGAAACATTGGGTAACACTTAACCATTTGGGGAGCTAACACCAGGATCTTACTTGAAGGCAGGGATGGGCTAGGGGAGGGAAAGAAGAGAAAGAAGAAAGAAGAAGGAAAAAAAAAATTGACTCGGTTACTGTTCTATATATGATTGAGCAGCCTGTTTCAAAGGTATGGGCTAAACATAGGGTTCATTTATTTATTTTTTTTTCAATTTGGTTTGTTTGTTTTGCTCTTGCCCTTCTTGATATTGTTGTTTTATTTCACCAAACACTAGGTCTTTGCTTTTGCTCAAATATTTATATTTTGTGTAGTGCAAATTAACTGGTATAATGTACATATATAGGTTAGTAAGCACAAAGCTTGGCACTTAATGATTTCAAAATAGATGTTACTTGTAGTTATTATTATTAGTAATAGCTTATTTTGAATGATATTAATATTTTTTCTCTTTTTTTTAATTTTAATATCAGTATCTTATTGTACTTGGTCGGAGAGTCTTATAGTTGAAAAAGAAATAGCAATTAAATTAAAATAGTTGAAAAAGAAATAGCAATGAAATTATAATTTTGTAGATGCAAAATGGGCGGTCCTGATGGCACAGTAGTTAAGTGCTTGACTGATAACTGAAAGGTTGAGTTCAAAGCCGCCAGCTGCTCCATGGGAGGTAGATGTGTCAGTCTCCTTCTCTACAGATTTACAACTTAGGAACCCTATGAGGTCATTCTACTGTGTCCTTTAGGGTTGCCAGCAATCAGGATCGGCTCAACTGGGAAGGGTTTGGTTTTTTGGTTTTGGTGTATGTAAAACTCTGGACCACCTGATATTCAGCTGTATCTTTCACAAAACAAAACAGGCTCTTCCACACACATGACTCATTTTTTTTTCCATTTAAAGGTACATCAAATACGTATCTGACAAGCTGATCCGGTTGTGTTGCACCAGCTATCGCATATCTCTTGTCTCCTTCCATGAAACAAAAAAGAATGCTAACTTTTATAACTAGGTAAATTCACCACATAAAAACTTATAGCAACATCCACTTTGATCAACATATTTCCTGTCAGTTTGCTGTACATAATGCTATCTAGTGCATTGTTCACTCCAAAATATAACAGATTTTATAAACATGTTCATTCAACAAGAGCAAGAATGTCAACAACAAGAGCATCAATTACTTATTGTCTAATATGCATTAGTGCAATTAGCTTTGAGGAGGGAGAGTGTATATATTTCATATCCTTATTATTAATTCCCTCCTCTACTAAATACAACTGATGGAAAAGTCAGAGTTCTTTTTTCAAGGAGTGCATGTCAGAAAAATGAAGTTTCTGTAAAACTACCCCCAATTTTCTCCAGCTTTTTTTTTCTCCCCCTGCACCTTGTCTGATTGAACACTCATCCCTGAAAAGTTATTTTAGTTTTTTTACCAATAATTTTGATTCTAAATCATTTTGTGAATACATAAATTTTATAGATCTACTCACATAATAATACATCAGTACATAAACTTTTGAAAAATATATACCTAATGTTATTTTAATGTCCCATTTCATTTTCCAAAGTGTCATAGTTTGCATAAGAAATGACGCAAGGAAAAGATTAGGCCAAAGGACTAATGGGCCTGCAACTAGCACAGCCCCCACCAGCCTGAGTCTGGCACAACTAGCTGATGCTCAGCTACCACCACCAGCTGCTCTGACAGGGATCGCAACAGAGGGTCCCAGACAGAGTGGGAGAAAATGTAGAACAAAAGTCTAACACACACACACACACACACACACACACAAACAGACTTACTGATAAAGACTAGAGAAACCCCAGGAGTATGGCCTCTGTACATAGTCTTAACTCAGTGCTGAAGTCACTTCTGAGGTTCACCCTTCAGTCAAAATTTAGACAGGCCCATAAAACAAAATGACACAAAATGGACACACCAGCCCAGGGGCAAGGACAAAAAGGCATGAGGGGACAGGCAAGTTGGTAATGGGGACCAAAGGTGGAGAAACGGAGAGTGATGACGTGTTGTGGGTTTGGCAACCGATGTCACAAAACAACAAGTGTATTAATTGTTCAGTGAGAAACTAATTTGCTCTGCAAACTTGCATCTAAACACCATATAAAAAAAAAAAAAGAAATGATACTGCCAGCTAATTATTAAAGAGTTTTTGAGTTGATTTCAAGAGTATGTTTCCATTTAACTTATGTGGAGGTGGAAACCCTGGTGGTGTGGTTAAGAGCTAGTGCTGCTAACCAAAAGGTCAGCAGTTTAAATCCACCAGGTGCTTCTTGGAAACCATATGCGGCAGATCTACTCTGTCCCATAGGGTTGCTATGAGTCAGAATTGACTCGATGGCGAGTTGTATTTGGAGGTATCTTGCACTAAGTACAAAAATTACTTCCAAGTATGAGCTCTCAGTGGCCACCAGGACATAGAGACTAACTGTTGGCATCAAAGACTCTTTTCGTCCTAAGTTTTATCACCCTGGACAATGCAAAAATCAGGAAAGGGGACAAAATTTCAATTTTATTGACTTTAAGTAATTTTGTAGCTCTTTCTCAAAAATGTAGAAACTTATGTTTCTGGAACACTTAAGAAGTTTCCTATCTACTACAGAGGAAAAATTAAAACCAAAACCATTGCCGTTGAATCAATTTTGACACGTAGCGACCTTATAGGAGAGAGTAGAACTGTCCCACAGGGTTTCCAAGGGTGTGATCTTTATGGAAGGAGACTGCCACACCTTTCTCCTGCAGAGTGGTTGGTGGGTTCAAACTGCTGACTTTTCTGTTAGCGGTCAAGCCTTTAACAACCGTGTCACTTACCTGGTATACAGTGACTTCTATAACATCCATCAAATTCTGCCAGTTCTAAAGCAAAAAGCATTTCTCTTCATACTAAGGCAACATATGCTCCCTGCAAATGAGGATTCATTATTCTATATTGTTCTGGAGCTTGGATTCCGAAACTAAAAATATTTAGATGATACCTTTAAATTTTTTGCCATATTTTTATGCTTACAGTAATATCATTTACTTATTTTTCTTAAATTCCCTTAATTTGAACTGCTTTTATATGAAAAACATGTTTTAATAGGCAATATTTCATTTCTATTTACATAAAATTCCTACTTGCTACTGTGTAAGATGTATAGACGCATGTAGGCTTAAACATTTATATATATATATATACACACATATATGCATGTGTGCATATATATAAATGCATATGTATATAGATATGTATGTATGTATATATTTGTACATATGTATATATATTTAATTTCAAGAAGTTATTGCTGTGTTATCAAATATCATCATATTCATGTCTTTAGATTGTGAATAAGGAACAATCTTTGTGTCCGATATCATTGTGTCTCCATGGCTTTCGAACACAGTGGATGAAATTCGGGGACATAATTACTTACACTCTTTGTACACCAAACTGGTAATAATATAAGGATGTGACAAAGGTAGGGTATAATTAGACCAAAATTTCAAAATGCTTCAGAAATTTTTCAGCATTGACATCTGCATGGAGACAATTTGAAATTCTCAAGTTATCATTACTCCCATTGGTAGACGACATTTAGTGTCTTTCAATTTTTTGTTCCAGATGCTACAGGACACTATCACAAATCATTACAGCTGATATTTTTTAGCAGCAACTCTGCTTGGATTCAGACTATCTGGTAAATACTTGCTTCCACAAAAGCATCAAATTCATCATATGTAAAAAGCAATTTGCTAACCCTTCTCCATTCTTCTAGTTGCTCAAACCTGATCACTGATTTTTATGTCTTTATTTTGAACTTCTTTAACAATGCTCAGGCTCACTTATCAGTCAGAGTGTTTGTTATTGAAAGCATTATACGCTGTCACTGCCACTTAGCGGTCAGTGGGCAAGGATTGTAGATACTTGGAAAAATAACAGAAAAGGAATCATTTCAGGTCTGAGTTTGATTTCAATAGATAGAGCTTTCCAGATACTTAGTCCTCCCATCTAGACCTAGTAATGGGGAAAACATTTGGTTTAACTTACCTGTGCAGAGAGATCTGCTGAGATCCACCCTAAGTTTACTCCATAAAGCATGCTAAAGGGTTTTACAAAGGTCTGAAGTTCCTGAAGACCTTCCCACTAAATATGTTTGTTTCTAGGTCCTGGTCCCTGAACATGAGGACTAAGACTCCCAGATAAAGGTGTGATTCCCCAGGGAAAGACAGACAAATTGAATGGTCCTTAAGCAAAGCTCCACTCAAAAGTTCACCCAAAGAGTGAAAATGTGGAGCTAGCCTAGGGACTTGCTTAAATGATTATATTGAATAACAAACACATGCAATGATTCCATCATATTTTTTCTTTTAATGTACCTTTACATGATCTGGGTAGTGCCCTGGCCCTTGGCTTGAGAAAATTGTACATCTGGAAAGCACAGGATTCTTGCCCAATGGAAATTTTTAGTGTGAATATTGGGGATAGAAGTTAACACAAAGCCTTCCTTGTAGAAGCAAGAATAAGCCCTGGTGCATTTTTTTTTTTTTAAAAAAAAAAAGATGATGTACACCAATTTGAAAATCTGAAGTTCATGAAGAGACTGGAAATCAACTCTTTATTATAATTACCAAATTACAAATCACACCTGGTATCATTTCTACCTTTTTTATTCAACTGATTCGAGTGGAAAATACATTTTTTCACATCAGCCTGCAATACTTTTTCAAATAATGTATAAATCTTGCAATTGAGTAACAATTTTTTCTTATTCTCTCTGTGACTTTTCCTAGCCTATAACCTTTACAAGAGGAAGGGGTATGTCTGAATATTTTATCTGTTTATTACAAACTTCTAAAATAATACATAGGATAGAGTATGTGTCCAAAAGATATTTGGTAACTAACTCACTGGCTGATGGGATGAATGAACAAATGCAATATCCATCCTAAGGTCTGAAATCAAACATTAATTATGTTTCCAGTGGTGCAATCAATCTTTAATGTTATTTTAACTTTGACAAAGAAATGGTGACAACTTTCATCTTATTCTCTAAAATATTCACTCATTTAGTGCAGGACGCAACTATTCTTTCTTAATTTTAGTCTTCCTATTACAAGTCTCCACCCAGCCACTTCTGACTCATGGTGGCCCTATGTGTGTGTGAGTAGAAATGCCCTCCATGTGGTTTTCAATGGCCGTGATCTTCCAGAAGACCTTCCTAGGTGCATCTAGGTGGATTCAATCCATCAATCTTTTCCTTTGTGCACCCAGTGTCCCCTTAATCAGAGGTAACTCTAATCCACAATTTCTCATTGATACGTTTTGTGTAATTAGTTAACCATATATTTATGTACTCATTACCGGAATATATCATAATTTTGAAAATATTTTTAGTTACTTTATTTAATACTGAATGTCCTATTCTGCAATTTTTTTTTTTCCAACTCAGACGTGTGTTTGCGGACTTTTTCATGTTGATTTATTTAGCTATATGTTGTTCACTAATTTTGCTGGATGTATAAAATTCTTTAGAAAATGGAAAAAAGATCGGTTCAAACGACTCTGGATTCATATTTTAAAAATAATTTAAACTTTTTTCTCAGATTTTCTAATGTTTTAAATTACACTATACTGAACAATTATTTTATTATTTCCCAAAATATAAAAAAAAGTAGGAGGTAAATAATATAAAATATTCTAAAAACAGATTGTATCCCTATACATATGCATGTCTATATTATATATATATATCAGAATCATTGTATGTATGTGTATAGATACATGTATGTATACCCACACACATCTACACATACATACATACACCAGCATTAACATACTAAGAAACAACTTTATGGCACAGTTTTTCTGTACATGTTAAAATAGCATAGGTTAAGGGTTGACTATGATCTTTATTTCAAAATACTCCAAAAATAAGTTAAAACTAAAATTTCATTTTTTCTTATCTTCTTCATATTGAGACACAGACCATGACTCCTGATTTTATTTTTTTAATTTTTAATGCTAAAAATTTATTTTATTCTCCCAAACACTTTTTTATTGCTGTTTTTACATATTTGTTCCTCAAACTGTAAAGGATGGGATTCGGCATGGAAATCACAATGGTGTAGAATATAGACACTATCATGTCATGATCGAAGGCATAGCTGGAACTTGGTCTTACATACATGAAAAGGATTGCTCCATGGTAAACTGACACTCCAGTTAAGTGAGAGCCACAAGTAGAAAAGACTTTTTGCCTCCCTTCAGCAGAAGGCATCTTCAGAATCGCCAGCAAAATTCAACCATAGGAGATCAGGACAATCAGGATGGTGAATATCTCAATATAACCCATGACATAGAAGAGTAGAAGCTGGTTGATTTGAGTGTCAGAACAGGAGATAGCAAGGAGTGGAGGGATATCAGAAAAGACTTCTCTAATTTCATTGGATGCACAGAAGGAGAGGCTAAAAGTTGCTACTGTGTGTAAAGTAGCATGTGAAATACCACCAACAGAACAAGTAGTGATGAGTGACACATAGACTCTGGGTGACATGTTAACTGAATAGAGAAGTGGGTTGTAGATGGCTGCATAGCGATCATATGCCATTGCTGCCAAAAGAAAGCATTCTGTGGTCCCAAAGGTGACAAAGAGCAGCATCTGTGTTGCACATCCAAGGAATGAAATTGCTTTATTCTTTAACATAAAACCTACTAACATATTTGGAGTAATTGATAATGAAAAACAGGCGTCCAAGAATGATAAAACACCCAGAAAATAGTACATGGGGTTGTGGAGCCGGGAATCCTCAATGACCAATACAACCAATCCAAAATTTCCTATTAAAGAGGTAGATTGCTAGAAATAGAAAAAATAAGATGACCTGTAGCTCAAGATTGTCTGTGAAGCCCTTCAGTACAAATGAGGTGACTTCTGTGTCATTTTTCATGTTGACACTTCAGGGAAAAATCTTGAAAATATACATGAAATCACAGTTTTTATTTTTATGGCAGTATGCATAATATTGTGACTAAAAGGAACGTTAACCATGCCCTCATATTGACTTTTCAGAAATGCATGATTTCCCAGCAACAACTCATAAGACAATGACTGGACAGAGAATCATCAGTACCACTCTCTGCAGAATTAAATAGAAAATAATGACATTTACTTATTGATTAATATCAGTCATTACCAAAATAATTGAGTTAACTGGTTTATTTATTAAAACTAGTCATATTCAAATAAATTTCTTTCTCACATTCAAACTCTTGAGATAATATATCAATGGATAAAACATTAGAATCTATCGCCAGAGTTCTAGCACTTTCAGGAATTGTGTAGAACTACTTGCTATAATCTTCTCACCTGCAGAATGAAGACATTAATTTTACCTTGCAAGATCAGGTTGAACACTAAAAGAGAAAAATAAACCAATAAAAATATTTTAAAATATAGAATGTGCTGACTGGTGTTATAAAGTAGCACCCGCCAGTATGGTAACATCTGATAAGGCCCTCTCTGAATATTCTCCAGGTCTATTACAAATTTTTGGAGTTTGCAGAATGGAATTTATCAAGTTGTTTTTTGGGGAAAGATTCACCATGACTAAATTCTAAAATTACATGTCAGCTTATGTTTTGTTCAAACATCTTTCTTAATTTCATGGTCTTGTATTGGCCTTTTTTGGCTATATATTTGGCCACTGGTGTTTTTTACAATCCTTGTTTTTCTACTCCATCAAATATTTCTGGTGAAGAAATAAGAAACTACTGAAGATGTTTAAAAAAAAAGTCATGACTTTTATGATTACAAAGTATTTCCTTCTAAGGTATTTTTTATTCAAGATTTTATACTTGTTTGTGTGTTGTTGATTGTGGACTCAGTGAAATAACAGTTAAGTAACTTTTATCTTAGTTAAAGTAGTACATAAAAAATATATTTAAATGGCATCTTTGAATGTGCATATAAGATTTAAGATTAAAAACAAAGAAAGAGATGGACTATAAATGGAATAGATTATTTTCCAGATGGTCCCATGGCTAAACAAATCAGAAGTTAAAGAGTTACCTACTCTGGAATTCAAAATTTAAATTATTATCTAAATAACATAGCACTTTTTGGAGTATATATAACAGTATTTAAAAAAAATTATTTTTTGCATATTCTCCCCACACTACATCTTCAATTACTCTAATTTACTGATTAGGAAATTTGAGTCAGTCTTATGGGTACATAATCTGCTACAAATTGTAATCAGTAAACTACTTAAATTCATGACCCAAATCAAGCACCAGTTTTAACATATTGATACGGATCTCTCAGTAAGAGAATCATTTAGATTAGAGTGATTTAACAGAGAATAAACCCAAATGCCTATAATATCTTGGGAAAGACAAGATCAGAATTACCTAGAAGAATTGCAACTATTTAGAGAAAATATTTCTGTAGGAATTTTGAAAACAATAAAGTTAGAGGAAAAAAAATTGAGTGATTTGTTAGAGAAGACAATATATTTTAGATTGAATTCTCTTTTTCAGACATACTAATTTAAGACAAAACAGATTACATGTCCTAAACCATCTACTTTAATTAACCTTATATTTTTGAGTGACTAGAGCACTCTAAAATGATTTCAAATATATAATTTAATTAAAAAAAAACTGCATTATTGACTTAACTAGAGAATTCCTAAATATATTTCTTATTTTGAAAAAAATGTAATTGGCAGGGGGATGGGTAAACATGGATATTAACTGAAGGGATATTGAGAAAAAAGTAATTACGTTCATAAGATAAATATAAGAGTCAATGGAAATAAAATAGAAACTTTGGTGAATGATGAATGAAATCAATTCATTATATTTTTAAAAATATTACTAGGAGTCTAAAGAAATAATGATTTTTTAATTCAACCTTTGACATCAGCTCAATGTTGTGCCTAAATTCACAATGTTACAAGATACATAACATAGGATTTGGAATCTGAAAATCTATGCTCATCATTCACTTCTGCGATTAGAAAGTGTATGTGATGTTAGATTTTCCTTGTAAAGTTTACTCCTCACTACATTGGCAAAAAAGTGTATTGAACAAGCCATTCAGGCGCAGTAAGGACGTGTGTACACACAAACAGACACATACATGCAGACATAGAACCAGGCACTGTAATTGAACATGCAGAGAAATATCTTTTAAATATTTCCATTTTTGGGTATCCATGAAACAAATAAATATAATTGAATTTTTTTCTTCAGATGTATTTCTTCTTGAAAATCAATTTTGGGTAACAAAATTTTAGTCAAAACATTGAAAAAATGTCTGTACCCAGAGACTTAATCACATTTATCTGTTATGTGATTATCAATATGCACTCAAGCATTATTTTGTCAGTTTTAAACCAAATGAGTTGTATTATGATTAAAGGGGGCTGTAAAAGTGGATTTAGTCATTTCCTTCTGCCTTTTCATATCACAGAAATAGTATAATTCTTATTAGTAAAGTTTCGTCAATATGAAATAAGTTTATTCTTTAGAGAGTAAAGGAATTTCGTGAGTTGTGTGAATGATAACAATAAAGTCACACAGATTAAAAAATTACCATTTGTTCAATTACAGTGTGGTTAATTTGGCTTTCGATAAAGAAAATGTTAAAAAGAATATTAAGAACTTGAGTTAAACTTCTCTCAAAACCAGCTTTTCTGCTATGAGTCAAAAGAAATGTTATACTGAGTATGACTGTCATTATTAGCACATCTGGATAGGCATCAAAGTCATAAAGAGAAAGTGTTAATGATTATTAAAGAATTTAGTAGGATCAATCTTAAAAAATTACTGTAAAGTCATTTCCATAAATATTATTTTACGAGAAGAGGATAACTCTAGATATCTTAGGCCCAACATTGAAACACTAACAATACAAAGGAGAGAAATAATTATAGCTATCATTTGTTGAGCTCTTGCTGTAAGAATGGAATTTTCTGCACATTACTTTATAATATCTTCATAGCAATCCTCAAAACAATAAGTATCAGACCACGATTCAGTCCCAGCTCTCCCTGATCCCAAAGTTTATGTTCTTTCCATCCTTCTATACTGCCTCCTATTACACTATGGCTTAGTTCTGCAACTGTCCCTTCCTCCATGATAAATAAAACAAAACACCATTCATGCAGTGTTGGGTATCCTCCCAGTCATCAATAAAAAAAAAAAAAAAATTTTTTTTTTTTATACCAGAGAAATATTATGAAGTGATAATCTGAAGTGACCTCCAGATTTAACAGCTAACAAAATAAACCTGAATTATTTATCTTCCCCTCATTATTTTATCCAAATATAAGCCCCCAAGGAGTTTAATAGCTCAAATATTCTTGCTTTCTTTGCTATATTTACCTTAGACCTTTCTTCCCGTTGTTCTTACTTTGAGCAAGACTATCTTCTTCCATCAGGAAAATAAAAGCATACATCTACTTTGGAGGCTCTTGCTTGTGCCTACAAGCATATACTTAATATCTCTATTCTTTTCTAAGAAGTATGGGTTTTAAAAAATGGGTAGAAATCTGCATGTATCAGATTTTGCTGGTTATATAAAAATACCAACGCAATAGAGAAGAACCAAAGGTTTTCTTTTTTTTTTTTTTTAATACGGGAGATATCACAGCATATTCTACCTTGATATTTTAGACACTTTCTCCTAAATATTCTGCAAATGATCTGATATTTTCTCTTACCTGCAAAATAGCAATACAGGGTAGGTATACTATGAATAGCTTTTATTTAGATCTTTTATATCCACTTACCCTGCTGTTAAAGAAACCCATAGGAGATGCCCAGAGGGGAATACTATCCAATTTACTTCTGGTTCAAAGTAGCAACATAATGACTTACTCAGTCATAAAGAAGTAAATAGTTTTTCAATAACTTACCAAATCTTGACATTTGTTGAGTGAATAAAGTTCTTTGAATTCTGATTTAAAATGATGCCTTAGGGAAAAATACACTTTAACATTGTAAAATAGATTGGAAAATACTAGACAAAATCTTATATCTTAGCTCTGACACTGGGTTAGCACATAGCTTCTCTGAGACCCAGTGTCCTCACACCTGCAATGTTACCCAGTTTACATTGCAACAAATCAGTAAATATAGTAAAATGTAATAAAACCAAAAAACCCACCTCCGTCGAGTCAGTTCTGACTCATAGAGACCCTATAGGACAGGGTAGAACAGCCTTCATAGAGTTTCCAAGGAGTGTCTGGCGGATTTGAACTGCCGAGCTCTTAGTTAGCATCTGTAGCACTTAACCACTACGCCACCAGGGTTTCCAAATGTTATAAGGTAAAATAGTAATAAATCAATTGTTGAATCTAGCACAAGTGTGTATAGTCATCCGTATTCATTATACTTCTAAACTATTCAAATTATAAAGTGTTTGAAGTAATTAAGGCACAGACTTTGAATTTATTGTGAGGAATACAATTCAAGTGGTAAAAAGTATAAAAATTTAATAGTTACATAGACATCAAATATTTAATGATCTGGAATACTTCATAACTCATATATTTTGTGATCCCTGAATGCCAAATACTAATCTATAGTTTACTCAAATGAAATAACAATAGCACAGTCAATAGAGATTATGACATTTGAGTAAACACTCAATTATGAAAGAGCAAACAAAAATAAACAAATACTAAAAAAGAATTAGGTGACTCTGAGACAAAGCAAGCAGAAGAAAATTAAGGAAATAGCTCATTAAAAAATTTTCCATTACTGTCACAGACACACATTCATACACACACACTAAACACTAATACACAACCCTAAATGCATAGGCACACATACTCACATGCACCCATGTTTCGACACAAAGTTTAACCCTGGTAGACAAGCAGGACCAACAGAATCCTTAATTTTCTACAATTCTCCAGATGCTTTGTATGGACAACTAAGTTGGAAGCAGCAAATCTAGTGAAAACTGAAGTCTGGAGCAGAGAAATAACTTGCATAACCATCCATGTGTTTATTGAACAGTTTTTTTGATAGATTACTGTGTGGCAGAGAAACACAACCAATAAACAAGGACAGACTATAAGCACTATGAAGGGAAGCAAAGCCAAGACAAGGGATAAGGAAGGCCTTGTGGGGATCAGGTGTATTTTTAAGGGGATGTAGTGTGAGCTTCTATGATGAGGTGACATAGGAACCAAAAGCTGAATAAAATGATGCAACCTGACATTGAGAATTCCTTTCACTTTTCACTTTTAGAATGCATAGACAACAGAGATTAAGACATCTGAGTAAAACCTTTGCTATAAAATGAGTCAGCAACAACAACAACAAAAATACTAAAAGGAAATTTTTAGTAAGCAGAAGGTAATTAAAGAAATTTCTCACTAATAAACTTCTAATCTCCCCAGGACACTTCCTTAAAAATCGCTTACAAACAACAAGCACAAGCAAAGAGGAAAGTGAAAAGAAAAAAAAAAAAAAGTAACTTTGATAAAACCAAACCACCGAAGACCTCCATTAACGAACGACAGCTTAAGAATTTTAAGGTATTAAGGGGCCCACAGCAGCAGGCACAGGGTAAACAAAGAGGGAAGTATTAATAGGACCAGTTCGAACTGATTTCACAGCAAATGGTTTGGCTTGGTTTTTAGTTGGTATTAACCCTGGAAACTTCATAACCGGACTCTGAAAGTAGAGAGCAATTTACTGAGTGGGGATCTCAGCAACATCAACCAGGGAAAATGGGAAAAGCGTTCAGGCTCCCAACTGCAGGTGGGTGACTACTCTTCCATCCTCACCCGAACCCACAGGAAAGAATCACAAAAGGATTGCGGAGACTCAGATGGTGCTCTGGGTCATTGAGGATCTCAGAAGTAAGCAGCACACAATTCCTTCAAAAAGGACAAGGCTTTACCAAGAGGGGGGAAAAAAAAAACTAAGAGGAGAATTTAAATCAAATAGGATGGAAAGACTGGAAAGGAACTTTTCAAAAAAGAGGTGTGCTTTCGAAGATGTAGGTCTCAGAAAAGACAGCTACACCAAAATATACTTTCCAACTGCAAAATATCACTTTGGCAGCCAAGACCTGTAGATCTATTGTTGTTAGGTAGTATTGAGTTGGCTCCGACTCATAGATACCCTATGCAGAACAGAAGGAAACACTGTCCAGTCCCACACCATCCTCACAAATGTTACTATGCTAGTGCCCAATATTGCAGTCACTGTGTTAATCCATCTTGTTGTCGATCGATGGAATTCAGTAACCCAGAAGCCTCTCTCATGCTGTCTTCTTGTCACTATTTACTCCATGAAAGTAACACCTGCTCTGAAGATAAGATTAACTTATTTAACAGCTAGTTTTTTAAAGTCAAGGCTATAGATTTTTAATATAAAGGCAGAAAATCCACCAGACATGGACCAGGTTGTTTACTTTGCTTATAAAGAAAATGGACAAAGTTGTGACTGTAGTCAATAGTTTTGTCGAATGGTCAGGGACTTGGAAGGAATGTAATAGGAAAATTGGTGAAAGGGATGTCTGGGGAAGAGGTACATGAACAGACCTTTCTGAATGGGCCAAAAATATGAGGTTACTTGTGTCCCATGTGAATACTCACCAATAATAGTCAAGTTAATAGAACGAGCTGTTCTGTATATACCAGTTATCTTCTTTGCCCGGCAGATCCTGTCATTGCCCAATGGGTTCATGGACAGAGTGGTCATATTTGAAGTCATGGAGGTTACGTTTGAGCTCAGAAACATGAATTTCCATGCTCCAAAGACAACCTGACTATGGCTACTGCTGAGTGCACAATCTGCAAGCAGCAGAGATCAACACTGAATACCCAGTATGATGCCATCCCCCGGAGAGATCAATCAGGTAGCTACCTGATGGCAGATTGATTACATTGGACAGCTTCCATCATGGAAAAGACAATGTTGTTGCTATTGGGATAGACATTTCCTTTGGATATTATGGATTTGCTTTTCCTATACACAGTGCTTCTGCAAAAACTACTATCCACGGAACTACAGAATGCCTAAACCTACTATGATAAGACTCCGCACAGCATTGCTTCTAATCTATAGATTAGAATATAAGATTAGAAAGACCTTCTAGGACTGAAAAACTTTGATCTTGTACTCTGCCAGATCTCTGATATTCTAATGTTCTATCACATAGAATATTAATAGTTATCTCTGTGAAACGTTGTCGCTACTCTTATAACTTCTTATCCACCTGTTTGCAGTACAATTATGTGTATTAAGATCTTCTCTCTTATATTAAACTTTCAGGGACCTAACATCTAAAACTCATAGAACTTAGGAATCTAGCACCTTATAATTAAGACGAGAAATAGTTATTTTTATTAAACAATTACAAATTCTGACAGATGTTTTGCTTTCACATTATTTAATAATATACATTTTCACAGGATTTGGAGAGAATTAAGCAGATTATATTTCCAGAAGGAGAAACTATCAGGGAATTTAATTTATTAACCAATGACACATAGCTACTTAGCATCAGAGCTAGGAATATGTTCTCTATTATCAGATTTATTTTCCAGTTCTCAGCCATAATCTTTTCCACTGAGGGATCAGTTTTCCAGAGGCCAAAGTAATTCATTTAATAATTTTTACCAAGTAGTTCATTATTCCAGAACCATTCTCTTGTTATTGTGGGAAGTATGTATCTATCTATCTATATTTTTCTGTCTATCATCTATCTGGAAACCCTGGTGGCATAGTGGTTAAGAGCTATGGCTGCTAACCAAAGGGTCAGCAGTTCAAATATGCCGGGCACTCCTAGAAAGCTCTATGGGGCAGTTCTACTCTGTCCTATAGGGTCAGTATGAGTCGGAAATTACTCGACGGCACTGGGTTTGGTTTTTTTGGTCGGATCATTTATCTGCCTGCCTGCCTGCCTGCCATCATCTATCTGTCTGTCTATCTGTCTATCTGTCTGTCTATCTACCTATCTATCTATCATCTATCTATGTATCTATCTATCATCTATCTATCTATCTATCTATCTATCTATCTATCTATCTATCTATCTATCTATCTATCTATCTATCATCTATCTATCTGATCTATCAATCTATCATCTATCTAATCTATCTATCCATCTATCTATCATCTATCTAATCTATCATCTATCTAATCTATCTATCATCTACCTATCTAATCTATCAGCTATCTGTCTATCTAATCTATCATCTATCTATCTAATCTATCTATCATCTATGTATCTATCATCTGTCTATCATCTATCTATCTAATCTCTCATCTATCTATCTAATCTATCTATCATCTATCTATCTACTATCCATCTATCTAATCTATCAATCTAATCTATCTATCATCTATCTATCTAATCTATCTATCATCTATGTATCTATCATCTATCTAACCTATCATCTATCTAATCTATCTATCATCTGTCTATCTATCATCTATCTACTATCTATCTAGCTATCTATCATCTGTCTATCAACTATCTATCTATCATCTATCTATCTATATCATCTATCTATCTATCATGTATTTTGTTGTTGTTGTTGTTACTTTTCTGTCCCAAAAGAGGATTAGCAATTTTTCTCCTTGGTGTATCCCCTGTGGGCTACAAGACGAGCTCAAGAGAAATGTTTAAGAATCCAAACACAATCATAGCATACTTTGAGTGAGCAGTTCATTTCTACAGGTAGGAGGAAAAAAAGTCATCCCATACAAAATATTTTAGAAGTTTGAAATTTTAATCTCCAACTAGAGTATATGTCTCGGTATTTAAATCTGAATTAGGTGATTCTAGATAATTCAGACTTGTATTAAAAACTGAATGTTTCCTGAGAACATAGAAAACAGAAAGGACCCCCTACATAAGTAAGTCAATAAAGGTGGAAATCAGAAATTTGCTTTGATTTTCCTTATGGATGGTATCAGAATAGTAGAATTAAGTAGCTATATTTAAAAATTAAAACATGATTGTGAGGATGGCCCAGGACTGGGCAGTGTTTTCTTCTATCATACTTAGGGTCACTATGAGTCAAAATTGACTCTATAGCACCTAAAAACAGAAACAAATTTAAAAGTCTGGGAAATTATTAAACAGAAAGAAAATGAAATTTCAACCGGCATTCTGTTATATGCTTAATTTGTGATTATAATTTTTTTTTTTCTCATGGAGGGTACAAATTCTTTTAAAACATATTTTTCTCTAGAAACCATTTTCGATATATATACATTTTCCAATTTCATGCCTATTTAAGGTGGATGACTTTAACAACTAATTCAAAAATGTGAGAATGTTATTTTTGTATTACTTTAGGGGCTGATGATTCCAGAATAATGACATGGCACCATGGGATTGCATATGGTCAAGTGGGATTAGAGAAATATGGAGTGAATCCTTGCATGACTAGTATCTATCTGGTTGACCTTGGTCAAGTTTTATGTCTAGCTAGGCTTCATTTCTTTCTCTCATCTATAAAACAGCACTAAATTATTTAGTGTTCAGGGTGCTATGTAGATTATATACATGTCATGGATTGAATTGTGTTCCCCCAAAATATGTGTCAACTTGGTTTGGCCATGATTCCCAGCATTGCGTGGTTGTTCTCCATTTTGTGATTGCAATTTTTTGTTAAAGGAGCTTAGCTTAGGATTGTAATACCCTTACTAAGATCACATCCCTGACTCAATGTAAAGGGAGTTTCCCTGGAGTGTGGCCTGTACCACCTTTTATCTTATAAGAGATAAAAGAATAGGGAAACAAGTAGAGAGGTATGACCTTACACCACCAAGAAAGAAGCACCATGAGCAGTGGGCGTCCTTTGGATGGGGATTTCTGTGCCAAGAAATTCCTAGCCTAGGTGAAGATTGACAAGAAAGATCTTCCTTCAGAGCCAACAGAAAGAGAAACCCTCCCCTGGAGCTCATGTCCTGAATTTGAACTTCTAGCCTACTATACTGTGAGAAAATAAATTTCTCTATGTTAAAGCCATTCCCTTGTGGTATTTCTGTAACACCAGCACTACATAACTAAGACAGAATTTGAGACCCAGAAATTGGTGTGCTGCTCTAACAGATAGCTACAATGTGGAACACGCTTTGAAGCTGTGAATGAATAGAAGACTAAGAAGGAAGTGAGGAGAACTGTTAACACCAGAGAAGGCTCAGGTGGTGATAAACAGCAGCAGAGGACCACCAGCAACAGTGAACTAGCAGCAAGAGAACCCAGACCATTGCCAGACAGTGTTGGAGCTGACCCACAGATCAAGAGAGCTGAGTGTCCATGCACAGGAGGCTTCCTGGTGGAGTGGGTTGCCTCCAAGTATTTATTGGTGAAGTTGCTGAGCTTTGGAACACTTGCCCCAGCAGGTAAGACATGAGCGTGAGGCTCGAGGGCTGAGAGGTCAAGTAACACATCAAGCTGAGCTGGTCATACCACCAAGAAAGAAGCACCAGAAACAGAGCACATTCTTTGGACTGGGGGTTCCTGTGCAGAGAAGATTCTGCTCCAGGGGAAGACTGACAAGAAGGACTTTCCTACAGAGCCAACAGAGAGAGGGTTTCTCCAGGAGCTAATGCCCTAAATTTGGACTTCTAGCCTACTAGACTGTGAGAAAATAAATTTCTTTGTTATAGTCATCCACTTGTAGTATTTCTGTTGCAGCAGCACTAGATAACTAAGACAATACAGTAATGCCTATAAAATTCCTAGCCCCTTGAATCCACTTAACAATACCTGGTAGCTGCTATCATGGCTTTCTTTCTTCTGAAGCCCAGTCTTTGTAGTACTGTTCTGATGGACACCTGGTACTTCGTGTTTTCTGACCCTGTAACTGTATAAGAGTTGAGGAACTGATATATTTTTATTCTTACTGGTGGAACATGCTATATTAAAAAAAAAAAGAAAAAAATTAGATTCTATGTTTTGGGGTTCCTAGTTTCTATAGGGAGCCCTGGCTGTGCAGCGGTTAAGAGCTCAGCTGTTAAACAAAAGGCTGGCATTTCAAATCCACCAGCCTTTCTTAGAAACCCTGTGGGAAAGTTCCACTCTGTCATGCAGAGTCTCTGTGAGTCAGAATTGACTCAATGACAATGAGTTTGATATTTTGGTTTTAGCCTGTATAGGGAGACGTGATGGTACAGTGGTTAAGAACTTGGCTGCTAAGTCATCAGTTCAAACCCACCAACAGCTCCTTGGAAAACCGTACAGCAGTTCTACTCTCTCTTGCAGGGTTGCTATGAGTCAGAATTGATAGAAGGCAACATTTATTGTTGGTTTGTTTTTTGGGTTAATGTCTATAGCCTCTTAAATTGAAATCAACAAGTCATGAACACAACCAACAATTTGTCATCTAGTTGACTCTGACTCACAGCAATGCCATGCGTGTCAGAGCAGCACTGTGTGTTCCATAAGGCTTCATTGGCTGATTTTTCAGAAGTATATCACCAGGCCTTTCTTCTGAGGCACCTCTGAGTGAATTTTATCTGCTAAACTTTCGATTAGTAGCCAATATTTTACCCATTTGTGTTGCTCGTGGACTGTGTCATAAACACTAACGGTTATGATTTTCCTAAAGACTACCCAACAGAAATACCTCTTTGAAGAAGCTTTACCCTTCTATCAATTCTCCCTTTCCCTACAATAAAGTAGATCATTGCTTTAACAGGACCAGATTTGGTATAAAATATACTTTCATTCATTAAATCACATTCTTGCTCTACAGGCAAGAGCAGGTCTTCAAGGGTTGCCTAAAAATTACACCACCAAGAATATCCAGAGAAAAACCAAGAGACACTATTATTTTACTGACAAGCCCAAAGGCAGAAGGCAGTAACAAAGATGGAAACCCTACGGGGCAGTTTTACTATGTCTTAAAGGGTCACTAGGGGTTAGAATCAACAGAGAGCAATGGATTTGGTTTTTGGGTTTTAGTCCCATCATTGCCTAGGATGTTATTATGCCCCTCTCAGGAACAAACAAGAAGATGTAGTTGGGTGCACTTTGTTTCACAGAGTATTGCAATTACCAGTTGCCATCTAATTGCATAGTAGATTCCAATTCAAGGTGATCCCAAGTGTGTCAGAGTAGATCTACTCCACCAGATTTTCAAAGGCTGATTTTTTATAGTAGATTGTCAGTTCTTTCTTCTGAGTTGCCTCTGGGTAGAGCTGAACCACCGGAATTTCAGTTAGCAGCAAATATGTTAATTCTTTACCAACAAGAGAATCCAGTTGTATTTAAAACCTATAAATAACGTCGAAAATGTCAGTACTGTCATCATGACAGGATCCATACAAGATTCATTTAAAGAACATCACTGAAGACAGTGTATTTACATTGCTGGTCTTCAGAGATGATTTTGAGCTACAACTGTATCTCTTTTTACTATTTGTTGCAATCTGTATTTTTATTCAGGTGGGAAACATGGGACTGGTTTTATTAGTCATGATGGGTTCCTGACTCCAGAACCCCATGTACTAATTCTGAGTGTGGTATCATTCTTAGATGCCTACTATTTTTCATTTTTTGCCACTAAAAAGTTGGTTAATTTTCTGTCAGAGGATAAAGCCATTTCATTCATTGGATGTGCAACAAAGGTGCTGCTCTTTGTCACTTTTGGAACGCAGAATGGTTTTCTTGGTGACCAAGGCATATCACCAATATGCAGCAATCTACAACATACTTCTGTATTCAGTTAATATGTCACCCACAGTCTATGTGTCACTCATGACTGCTTCATATGTTGGTGTCCTTTTGCATTCTACTTTACACATAGTAAAGACTTCTAGCCTGTTGTTCTGTGCATCCAGTGAAATCAGACATGTCTTTTGTGGTATCCCTCCACTCCTTGCTCTCTCCTGTTCTGACACTCACATCAACCAGCTTCTACTCTTCTGCACTGTGGGTTCTATTGAGATATTCCTCCACATGTATGTCACTTTGTCCAACTGTGGGGGCTTGTGTGTTGCTGTGATGCTGAAAGCTGTGCCACCGGTATTCAAGTACCAACAGGGTCACTCATGGTGGATGGGTTTCAGCTGAGCTTCTAGGTTAAGACAGACTAGGGAGAAGGATTTAGCTGACATACTTCTGAAAAGAATGCCAGTGAAAACCTTCTGAATAACTCCGGAACACTGTCTGATATAGTGCTGGAAGATGAGCCCTCAGATTGGAAGGCACTCAAAATATGACCGGGGAAGAGCTGCCTCCTCAAAGTAGAGTGACCTTACTGATATGGACAGACTCAAGCTTTTGGAACCTTCATTTGGTGATGCAGTAAGACCCACAAGGAGAAGAAACAACTGCAAACATCCATTAATAGTCAGAGCCTAGAAAGTAAGAAGTAGGAATCTAGGAAAATTGGAAATAATCAGAAATGAAATGGAACACATAAAGATTGATATCCTAGGCATTAGTGAGATGTAAGAGACTGGTATTGGTCATTTTGAACCAGACAATCATTTTGTCTACCATGCCCGGAATGACAACTTGAAGAGGAATGGTGTTGCATTCATCTTCAAAAAGAATATTCCAAGATCTAGCCTCAAATACAATGCTGTCAGTCATGGGATAATACCCATATGGCTACAAGGAAGACAAGCTAATATGACTATTACTCGAATTTGCACACCAACCACTAAGGCTAAAGATGAAGAAGGTGAAGATTTTTACCAACTCTGTAGTCTGAATTTGATGGAACATACAATCAGGATGCAATGAAAATTACTGGTGATTGGAATTTGAAAGTTGGAAACAAAGAAGAAGGATTGGTAGCTGGCAAATATGACCTTAGGGATAGAAAAGATGCTAGAGATCACATAATAGAATTTTGCAAGACCAGTGACCTTTTTCATTGCAAATCCCTTCTTCCAACAGCAAAAAAATTGACAACACACATGGACCTCCCAAGATGAAATACCCAGGAATTAAATCTACTACATCTGTGGAAAATGACAGTGGGAAAACTCGATATCATCAGTCAGAACAAGGCCAGGGACAAACTTCCGAACAGACCGTCAATTGTTCATATGCAAATTCAGGTTAAAGCTGAAGAAAATTACAACAAGTCCATGAGAGCTGAAGTATGATGTTGAGTATATCCCACCTAAGTTTAGAGACTATCTCAAGAATATATTTGACACGTTGAGCACTAATGACCTAAGACCAGACAACCTATGGAATGACATCATACATGAAGAAAGTAAGAGGTCATTTGAAAGACAGGAAAGAAAGGAAGAACCTAAATGGATGTCCAAAGAGACTCTGCAACTTGCTCTCGAACTTCTAGTAGCTAAAGCAAATGGTAGAAATGATGAAGTAAAAGAGCTGAACAAGAGATTTCGAAAGGTGTCTCCAGAAGAGTAAAGTATTATTATGACATGTGCAAAGACCTGGAGTTAGGAAACCAAAAAATGAAGAGTATGCTTGGCATTTGTCAAGTTGAAATAACTGAATAAAGAAAAATAAAATCTTTGAGTTGCAATCTTGAAGGATTCTACAGAGAAAATATTAAAAGACACAGTATCAAAAGAAGATGAGATAAGTATGTGAAGTCGCTATACCAAATACAGTTGGTCAGTGTTCAACCATTTCAGGAGGTAGTATATGATCAAGAATTGATGGTAGTGAAGGAAGAGGGCCAAGCTGCACTGAAGTCATTGGCAAAAAACAAGTCATCGGGAAATGATGGAATACCAATTGAGATGTTTCGACAAACAGAAGCATTGCTGGATGTGCTCGCTCTTTGACAAGAAATTTGGAAGTCAGCTACCTGGCCAACCAACTGGAAGAGATCCATTTTTAAGCCTATTCCAAAGAACGGTGATCCCAAGAAATGTGGAAATTATTGAACATTATCATTTTTTTTTTTTTTATTAAAATCTTGCTGAAGATCATTCAAAAGCAGCTGCAGTAGTACATCAACAGGGAACTGCCAAAAATTCAAGCCATATTCAGATGTGGACACGGAACCAGGGTTATCATTGCTGATGTCAAACTGACCCTTACCAAAGCAGAGAATACCAGAAAGATGTTTAGCTGTGTTTTATTGAGTATGCAAAGGCCTTCTACTGATTGGATCATAACGAATTATAGATCACTTTGCAAAGAATAGGAATTCCAGAAGCCTTAATTGTGGTCATGAGGAATCTGTGCATAAAACAAGAGGCAATCGTTTGGACAGAAGAAGAGGCATGGTTTAATGTCAGGAAAGATATGCTTCAGGGTTGTATCCTTTCTCCGTACTTAATCACCGTGTATGCTGAACAAATAATCTGAGAACCTGGATTATAAGAAAAAAACACAGCATCAGGATTAGAGGAAGATTCATTAACAACCTATGTTATGCAGATGACACAGCCTTACTTGCTGAAAATGAAGAGAACATTAAGCACTTACTGATGAAAATGAAAGACCACAGCCTTCACTATGGATTGCACTTCAACATAAAGAAAACAAAAGTCCTCACAACTGGACCGGTGAGCAACATCATGATAAACGGAGAAAAGCTTGAAGTTGTCAAGGTTTTCATTTTACTTGGATTTACAATCAACAAATCAACACTCATGAAGAAATCAAAAGACCCATTGCATTGGGCAAATTTGCTGCCAAAGACCTCTTTAAAGTGTTAAAAAGCAAAGATGTCGCCTCAAAGACTAAGGTGCACCTGATGCAAGGCATCGTATTTTCAATAGCCACATATGCATGCAAAAGCGGACGGTGAATTAGGAAGACAGAAAAATTGACATCTTTGAATTGTGTTGTTGTAAAAATTATTGGTTATACCATGAAATGCCAAAAGAAAGAGGAAATCTGTCTTGGGGAAGTACAACCAGAATGCTCCTTAGAAGCAAGAATGGTGAGGCTAAGTCTCACAAATTTTGGACATACTATCAGGAGGGATCAGTCCCTGGAGAAAGACGCCATGCCTGGTAAAGCAGAGGGTTAGCCTTTGTTGCACATAAGGTTGCTGTAAGTCCTGATGATATCTAGCAAAAACAACATGCAGAAGGCAGTTCTGTGGTGATACCACCAAGATGTAAAGCAGAGGATTGCAGATGTCCTCATAACCATGTTAGGCCATTATGACCAAGATGAATGGGCTTCAATTGACGTACATAGAACATGTTATCAGGAGGATCAATCCCTGGAGAAGGACATCATAGATAGTAGAGTGTCAGTGAAAAAGAGAAAGGCCCTCAATGAGATGGATTGACACATCGGATGCAACAATGGCTTCAAGCATAACATCCATTGTGGGAATGGTGCACCATCAGGCAGTGTTTCATTCTGTTGGACATATGGTTGCTGTGAGTGGGATCTGACTCGATGGCACCGAATGACAGTGACAATATACTAAATAACTATGTTTTATTTATTCCATATCCCAATAGATATTTATAAGCAAGAGAACAAAATATACAATAATTTAAAAAAGGATTAAATACATATATATGTGTATATACATATATCAGAATTATTACGGGTATGTGTGTATATATATATGTATATATAAACATGCGCACCTGCACATATACACGTGTTTCAGTATGAACATGTCAGAAGCAAATTGATGGCATAGTTTTTCTGTATGTGTTATAATAGTTATAAAAGATGAGGGTTGACTATGATTTTTATTTCAAAATTTTCAAGAAAAATAGAAAGACACTAATAAACTGAAACAAAAATTTCATCTTTGTCGTATCTTCACATGGAGGCATAGTCCATGACTCCTGAGCTTTTTCATTTTTAGTGCTAAAAATATACTTTATTGATAAACTGAATTCTCCCAAACACTTTTTTCATTGCTTCTTTTACGTCTTTGTTTCTCAAACTGTAGATAATGGGATTCAGCATGGGTATCACAACAGTGTAAAATATTGACATTATCATGTCATGATCCAAAGCAAAGCTAGAACTTGGTCTGACATAAGTGCAGAGGATTGTTCCATGGTAAATTGACACTCCAGTTAGGTGAGAGCCACAAGTGGAAAAGACTTTTCCTCTCCCTTCAGCAGAATGCATTCTCAGAATGGCCAACAAAATGAAACCATAGGAGATCAGGACAATCAGGATGGTGAATATCTCAATAGAACCTACAACGTAGATGAGTAGAAGCTGGTTGATGTGAGTGTCAGAACAGGACATAGCAAGGAGAGGAGGAATTTCACAAAAGACATGTCTGATTTCATTGCATGCACAGAAGGAGAGGCTAAAAGTTGCTCCTGTTTGTAAAGTAGCATGTGAAATCCCACCAACATATGAAGCAGTGATGAGTGGCACGTAGACTCTGGGTGACATGTTAACTGAATAGAGAAGTGGGTTGTAGATTGCTACATAGCGATCATAAGCCATTGCAGCCAAAAGAAAGCATTCTGTGGTCCCAAAAGTAACACCAAGAAATATTTGTGTTGCACATCCAAGGAATGAAATGGCTTTATGCTTTGACATAAAATTTACTAACATATTTGGGGTAATCACTGAGGAATAGCAGGCATCCAAGAAAGATAACACACCCAGAAAATAGTACATGGGGATGTGGAGCCGGGAATCCCCGATGACCAATATCACCAGTCCTAAATTTCCTATCAGAGTAAAGAGGTAGATTGCTAGAAATAGAAAAAATAAGATGACCTGAAGACCACGATTTTCTGTGAAGCCCTTCAATACAAATGTGGTGACTTCTGTGTCATTTTTCATGTTGACCCGTCATGGATCAAACTTCAAAATATTCATGTAATCACAATTTGTATTTCTAAGACAGGCATGCACAGTATTGTGACTCAAAGGAGTGTTAAGTCCATACTTATATTGGTTTTTCAAAAATGCATGATTTATCAGCTGCGATACCTAAGACAACAAGACAATGAATAAAGAGTCAGTACCATTCTCTGCAGAATCAAATGGAAGATAAAGACATTGAGTCATTGGTTAAAATCATGTCATTCCCAAATTAATTGGGCTAACTAGTTTTTTTATTAAATTATCTTATTCATTAAAAGACTTCTTTAAATTCATGTCATTTCCTAAATAAGTGGGTAAACTAGGTTATTTATTAAAGACAGTTATTTCTTCAAAGAAATTTCCTTCTCACATCAAATACTTGAGATAGTGTGTCAATGGACAGAGGATTAGAGTAGAACATTCTAGCTCTTTCAGCAATTGTTTAAAATTATTTGCTACAATCTTCTCACCTGTAAAATGAAGATATTAATGTTTATCTCCCATGACTGGGATAAACATTGAGAGAGAAAAATAACTTAATAAAATTTAATCTTTAAAATAATGGAAAATATGAAATGTTTGGAATCGAGTTGGTACTATAGAGTAGCACTAACTGGTACTGAAATATTTAATGAGCTACTCTCTGAACATTCTCCACTTTCATTAGTCGTTCTTGGGTTTTGCAGAAGAGACTTTGTCAAGATGCTTTCTGGGGAAAAATTCACTATAACTGAATGAAAAAAGTGTATGATGGTTTATGTTTCATTCATATACCTTTCTTAAATTCAATATATCGTGTTTTCCTTTTTTGGCTACACATTTGACTATTTCTATTTTTGACAATCTATATGTTTTTCTACTCCCTCAAGTGTTTCTGGTGAAAATATAAGAAATTATTGGAAAGATTAAAAAATAAAAAGAGAAGAGCAATCATGACATTCATGATTTCAAAGTATTTCTCATGAGGAAATTTCTTTCAAGTTTTTATTATTGTTTATGTGTTGATTGTGGACTCAGTGAAATAACAGCTAAGTCAGTTAAGTAACTGTTATCTAGGTATTAAAGTAGTTCATAAAATATTTTAAAGAATCATTCAAGTAGATATAAGACAATATTTAAGATTAAAAAGAAAGAAAGTGATGAATTGTAAAAAGAATAAATTAGCTATTACCTAAATGGCCCCATGGCTAAACAAATAAGGAGTCAAAGAGTTACCTGGTTGGAGGACATATACTATAAAGCTATTTTATTGCAATTCTTATTTTTACATATTCTCTCCAAGCTTCATCTCAAATTACTGTATCTACTGATTAGGAATTTTGAATCAGTCTTGTGGATACATGATCTGCTACAAACAATAATCTGTAAGCTATTTATATTTATAACCTAAATCAAGCTCCAGTTTTAGCACTTTGATCAGGATCTCTCAATAAGAGATAGTACTATTTAGATTAGAGTGATTAAAGGGGAACAAATCCAACTATCTATAGTATCCTCAGAAAAATAGTGTCAGAATTATCTAGAAAAATTGTCAGTATTTACAGAAAATATTTCCTTAGGAAGGTAATACATTTTAGATTGAATTACCTTTACTGGAAATAAAAACTTAAGGCAAAACAGACTAGAAGTCATAAGCCAGTTAATTATCTTAATATATTTGAAAGACTATAGAACCAAAAAATGTTTATAAACATATCATTTTATTAAAAAGCTGTTTCACTGAATTAGAAATTCCTAAATAGATTCCTTAGTTTGAGAACTGTCATGGGAGGGGCGAGAGGTGAACATGGGTATTGAGAAAGGGATATTGAGACAAAAGTATTCATGTAAATAAGATAAAAATATTCAATAGAAATCAAATACAAACATTGATAAATGAAATGAATTGATTATATTTTTAAAAATATTATTAGGAGTCTAAGGAAAAATGTGGTTTCTAATACAACTCTTGACATCAGTTCAACACTATACCTGAATTCACAATGGTACAAGGTAAATAACATAGGATTTAGAATCTGAAGATTCATGCTCATCGCTCAGTTCTTTGATTAGAAGCTGTGAGTGTCATTAGACTTTCCCTCTAAAGTTTACTCCTCCTTAAATTAGCAAAAAAGTTTAATGATGAAGCTATTCAGACACAATTTGGACGTGTATACACACACACATGCACACACACACACCAATTTCCTTTAAATATTTCAATTTTGGGTATAAATGAAACAGATAAATAAAATTGAAATTTTGTCATCAGATGTATTCATTTCAAAAATTAAATTTGGGTCAGAAAATTCACATTTTAATGAAAACACTGAAAAATATATGTACCCAGAAATTTAAGTACTTGTAATATCAATATGCACTGAAACATTATTTTGTTAGGATCAAATCAAATGAATCATATTATGATTAAAAAGTGCTCTAAAGGTGGATTTATTCATGTTCTTCTGCCTTTTCATATCATAAAAAGGTGCAATTTTTATTAGTAAAGTTTCATAAATATGAAATAAGCTTATTCTTTAGACGGTAGGAATTTTGTGACTTGTGTGATCCAGTGGTAAGAATAAAAGTCACCCAGATTGCAACAATAGATTTGTCACATTACATTGGGCTTAATTTGGCTTGCTATAAAGAAAATGGTAAAAGAAAAAAAAAAAAAGAAAAGGTTAGGGTCTTGAGTTAAACTTGGAAAGCTTTTCTGCTGTATGTCAGAAGTTAGGGTGAGCATGACTAAGTCTATGTTAGCACATTTAGAAAGGAGTCAAAGTCATAAAGAGAAAGTGATTATGATTATTGAAGAATTTAAAGGGCTCGATTTTAAGAAATTAATGCAAAGTCACTTCCATAAACATCATTTTAAGAGAAAGAAGATAAGTCCAGATATCTTGGGCCCAACATTGAAAGACTTATAATGCAAAGGAGAGAAATAATAACAGCTATCATTTCTTGTAAAAAGAGAACGGAATTTTCTGCACATTACTGTGGAGTGTGTTTATAGCAATCCTCACAACTAATCAGTACCAGAATCAAGATTCAATCCCAGCTCTCCCTGATCCCAAAGTGTATGTACTTTCCGTTCTTCTATACTGCCTCTTGGAACCCTGTTGGGGAAGTGGTTAAAGACCTTGGCTGCTAACCCAAAGGTCAGCAGTTCAAATCCACCAGCCACTCTTTGGAAACCCTTTGGGCAAGTCTATAGGGTCGCCATGAGTTTGAGTCTACTCATCGGCAATGGCTTTGGCTTGGTTTTATACTGCCTCCTATTACACTGTGTCTTAATTCTGCAATTGCCCCTTCCACCCATGATAAATAAAACCAAACACCATTCTTGCAGTGTTTGGGTATCTTCAAGTCATCAATACCAGAGAAATACTATGAATGAAGTAATAATCTGATCTGAATTCTAGATTTATTAACTAGCAAAATAAACATTATTTATTTTGCCCTCACTGTTTATATCGAAATATAAGCCTACAGACAGCTGAATAGTTCAAATATTCTTGCTTTCAATTGACATATTAAATTTAGACCTTTCTTCCCATTGTTCTTATTTGAAATGGACTATTTTCTTCCATCAGGAAAACTAAAGCATACATTCAATTTGGAGTCTCTTATTTACCTCTCTAAGTATATATTTCATATATTCTCTGTTCTTTTCTAGAAAGTATGGGTTTTAAATTATTGGGTAGAAATCTGAATAAATCAGATTTTGATGGATATATAATAATCACCAATGCAATACGGAAGAAATAGAGTTTTCAATACTGGGACTTCACAGCATATTCTACCTGAATATTCTAGGTTCTGTCTCCTAAATATTCTGCAAATGATCTGTTATGTTCTCTTACCTGTAAAATAGCATGTGCACGTTTAGATACACCAGGAAAATGTTTTACTTAGATCTTTTATATCCACTTGCTTGGCTGTTAACGAAACCCATAGGAGATGAACAGAGAGGAATATTCCCCAATTATCTTCTAGTTCAAAATAGCAACATAATGATTTACTCAATGATAAGAAAGTAAGTTGTTCTTGAATAGTATACCAAATCTTGACATTTGTTGACTGAATACAGTTCTTTGGAGTCTGATTTAAAATCATGCCTTAGGGAAAAATATGCTTTAATTTTAGAAAACAAATTTTAAGGTATTATACATAATCTTATATCATAGCTCTGACACTGGATTAGCACTTAGCTTCTCTGAGACCCAGGTTCCTCATACTGGCAATATAGCCCATTTTATATTGTAAAAAAATAATATGTATAGTAAAATATAAGAAGTGAGACTGTGATATATCAATTCCAGAATATAGCACAAGGGCTTATAGGTATCCATATTCATGATATGTCTACATTACTGAAATTAAACTGTGTTTGAAGTAAATAAGGCATAGATTTTGAGTTTATTAAAAGTCAAATCATTCAAGTGATAAGAAACACAAAAATATACTAGCTATATAGAGAAAAGGACATAATGTAATGTTGAATAATCATGAGAGGGGAACAAACAATGAGGAAAATGATTACAATAGAAAATACCACAGCAAGAAAGAACTGTCCGTTTGTAGCTGTGACAAAGAAGTAATATTTTAAACATCTCAGTCATAGCATCAAACTATCTTACGTATCTAATTCATACGGGTTTTAATTTGCATACATAATCACATGAATCCAGGTCTTAAAACAATAACATCTATGAATGGATAAACATTAATAACCGTTATTATTCAGTACAAAATTCTATTAGATCTTTGAAAATATATGTATTAGAAAGTGTTATTTTTAATCATTAAGAATTTGACCATTTTGCTCAAACTGCTTTTCTGATTAGAATAACTTGTGAAGAAATTTTTGTTAATTGTCATGAGGCGGGGTCGCAATGACTACTACAAAGGTGTCTTTCCACAATGTCTTTATTAGTTATTCATATTATAGGCCCACGGGTTCTTGGCTACCCTGGACACCAGAGATCTCAGTTCACCAGGGGAAAGCAGAGGGAATCAAGCCACCTAATGGCAAGTGAAGGTGGTGCTTGAGCGTTGTTGTCTTCTGGTCCAGGCTAACTCTTGACCACGCTGTCTGTCATCGTGGCTTGGTCAGGATGGCTTGGTTGTCAAATTGGCCTCGATCCTCGAGAAGCTCTCATGGATCTCTATCACATCTCTTGAGCACAAGGGCTTATTATCCCTTAGCTCTCAATGTATGGCCAAAACACCGTGTATTGGGTCAGGAGTGAACTAAGAGTAAGCCCTGGTCAGCTGCCGCAGCCCACTGCTTCCTAGTTCACTGCATCTCAACACTTAATGTATGACCGAGAGAGCAGAGCAGGAAGAAATGTGTTTTAGACTAGGAGGAAGGTCGAGAGTAAGCCCGGGCCACCTGCCTCAGCCCACTGTTTCCTGACATCCTGGACCCTAGTCCTCAATATATGACTGAGATAGGCAATATCTCTAGGGCTTGGGAGTGAGCCGGGTGGAGCTGCTGCAGCCCACTGCTTCCCAGTCTGCAACGTATGACCGAGTTGGCTCTGGTTATGAGTACCAGCAAAGTTGAGTCTTAGTGTCCCTTCTCTGTGAGCCCATTGGTTGGTACTGGTAAGTCCTTTATGATTTAGTATCTTCTGTTGATGAGGTTCTTTTTCTTCTCTAGGTTGCATTGTCTTCTTCATCTCCTTTCTTCACATGTTGTTTACTTCTACATTTGGTTTCATCCAGCCTGCTCTCCACACTAATGCAGTTTTTTTTTTTGTTGTTGTTGCCTATGAATATACAGATGTCTGACATGAGGTTCCTCAAGCTCATCTAGACTCTAATGGACAAGAACACCTCTATTATATGCTAGATAGAAATTATGAGGCCTTCCAATTCCTTGATTTTGTGTTTGAATTAAAATAATGCTGAATCATGTTCACTGCTCTCTCCCTCTTTTTTAGTTATTGATGCAGCAGAAAAGTCCTAAACCAGAGAGAATGAGGATGTATGGAAAATAACGAGATACATGATCATAGTCCTTCAAAACAAAATTAATTTCTCAAAGAATCATTAGTGAACATAACATGGACTTTCAATGAGACGAATTTAGGGTGTAAGTTTGTGTAATGCAGTTTACTACTCTTCTGAATCTGGGAAAGTTTGTTCACTTTTCTTATTCTCAGGCTTTTGGAGGAATTCAGTGTGTGTTCCACCCAAGATTTACACACTGACCATGCTGTCTGACCAGGAGAGCTCTGCCCTTTTAGAATTGAGTGTGAGCTCTAGCCTGTCCTGCAGTACAGACTGTGGGCTGTTGTGGCAGCTATTTGAAGCTTTTGTAGCCTTTCCTAACTTTCACACCTTTGCCCAGATGGTGACTTTTTTCATGACTGCCATGTATCTCCTGTCTCCCCAATACCCTCCCCAGTGTTGCTATGGCTGCTCAGGTACAAGAAGTCATGGCACCACCTTGGTACAGAGATAGGCATTACCTGGAAGTCTGTAGGTCTTAATGCCCAGTAGGGTGAACTTTGAGCACAGAATACCGGAGTTCAGAGACAAATTGTTTTTCAAATCTTTCTTCATTTCAAATGTCTGCTTGACAGAGATGCCTAGCTAGTTAATTGACTTGATTCAGAATTTCAAAATAGAATTTTAACAAATGATATGTGCATGTATGTATATCTGGGTACACACTTTCTGCGAACTTTGAGCCAAGTATATTTTCATTCATCCTTAATTCAAAGAGGTCTCTGTATACTCTGTATTGAACAAATTTCGTAGCTAAATAATGTATAATGGGCATATATTGTGTACATTTTAATGGGACTATTGCATTGATCTCTAACAAATAAAGAGGTGTAAGATTTTCCATTGTCTCAGTTCACAAAATATTCCAAATGAGATGTGGAAGACCATATCACGAACACCCAAAGATGTCCATTCCTAATTCCCAGAAACTGTGAATAGATTACATACATGGCAAAAGGCACTTTTCTGATATAATGTGTTGAAGGATTGTTCAGGTGCCCCAATGTAATCACAAGAGTTATTAGAAGGCAAAAACACATTCAGGAGAACCCAAGAAGGAGATGGAATCAGAGGTGAGAGTGATACAATAGATGACTGTAAGGGGCTGGTAACCAAGGAATATTTGCAGAATCTAGAGGCTGACAATGGCAGGAAACATTCCCCTCTAGGGTATCCAGAAGGAACACATTTAGCTGACACCTTACTTTAAATACAGTGAGACTCATTTTGGACTTCTGATTGCCATAACTGTGAGATAACGCATTTGCTTTGCTTCTGGTCATTAAATGTGTGGTAATCTGTTACAGAATAGGAAACTAATATAAAAGACAACATAATTATTTTTAGAAAATGTGTATGTGTAAACCAAATTTAAAGGTAGAAAACACTACAGTTCTCATTTTGACCTTAATTAATTTAACAAAATATTTAGCGCTGAACAAAACTTCATAGCATATTTCAGTGTATTACATTGGAAGGAGTCCCCGGGTGGTATAAATGGTTAATCACTTGACTTCTATCTGAAAGTTTAATGGTTAAAAGAAAGACTTAGTACTCTACTTCTGAGAGACCATTGAAAACCCAGTGAGGAAAATCTAATTGACACCTCTGGGATTACATTGACTCAGAATTCACTTGAGGACAACTGCTTTGATTGTTTATTTAGTTAGTTATTCATTCATTTATTTTTAATTGCATTGAAAATATTGTAATGTGAGTTTACCCCTTTGCTCCAGTGGTATTATTCTAGCCAGGCCCAAAGGAATAGCTTTCTACTGGGAAACAAAAGTCTCTAACTGCAACCTGGTGAAGCCAAACACACCCATAATAAAGTAAGAACAAACACATAAGCAAGTAACCTAAAAATCTTAAAGACTATTGGGATCAGATTGTAGCTGATTTTGTCTCTTGAGACCTGAAATACCTGTCAAATATATTGATTTTTGTCACTTTGTTATGAACTCAGGAAAGTGAATCCTTGTCCAGTGTGCTCAGATTTGTCAATGATCTGGACACCGGTCTTTGAGAAAGAGAAAATAACTTCATTATAATCCACAGATGAAGGAGCTGGGAGGAAACTCTTCAGATGTGACTCGGAAGCAGGGCTTATATGTGATTTGGCCAACAAGGTGTCTGCCACGCAGGTGTACTGGGGAGGGAAAATACTAGAAGGCAGTCAGGAAATAGAAGGTGACATGGTTCTTGTTAGACCTCTCGCTTCGGAAAAACGTCCAGGTGATGATTTTCATTTTGATTCATTCCAGTTGTTACCACATCCTCTACTGAGTTCAATTAATGGTCACATCTGGCCTTTCTGGGCATGCAGGGGTGGGCCAAACCTGACTTCGGCTAGTTTAAGGACTGATAGAAATTTACTGGCATTCTTAGGGTCAGGTTACACCTTCAGCTATTCTACTTATTTATGTCCAACTTTGGAAATTGATTCACTTATGTGAGTCTCACAGTTCCTGGTTTTAGATTATGTCTGACCTTCCTGAAAATTTCATAACTTTATTTCCTAACACTGCCTTTACCTCTCATGTCTTACCCACTCTGCCTCACTCCTTCACATCTTAGTAGCACTGTACATATATAGATATAACTCCTATGAGTATTATTTTTTCGCTGTTGTTGTTAACTGTTTCTTGGGAATTGTTACCTTTTAAGGATGATTTTTTGGTCTGATAATATTTTTACCCAGAAACACACTAAATAAAATGAGTTATTTTTAATGTTATGGTTTATTACAAAGACAATAAACTCTACACAATAGTATTTAGTATGAGAATATTCTATGGAAAACTTTTAAATTTATGTCATGATAAGATGAACATACATTTTTCTTTGTGTATGTGTGTTGAGAGAGAGGAGGAAAAAGGTAGAATGCTTTTATGTTTATTTCAGTCTGTTGTGGCACGTGTCCTCTTTCAAAGCATTCTAGGCTTAGTGTTTATTTCCTTCTGCATGTTTGCTTTTTGGGATTATAAATTTATTTTAAGTGCAAGACAAAAATTGATTAAAGAAAAAAGGTGATAGAAGAAGAAAATGGTGCAAAGGGTTAGGAATGGATAATATGGTACAAAAAAAAGAAAATGTAAAATTATAATAAAACGTCTAGTCCTTGGACAAAAACTGGGTGTACCAAGGAGAATGATCGAACTTTCTATCATCTTACAAGGAATGATTTTCATATATCTCCACCACCCACTTCAGACTTTCCTGTCTTAGTTTATAGGCTATGATGCTGTTGTTATTTGAGTTCAAGTTTATTCTAACTCTTGACAACCCCATGTGTACAGGCTGTCCATGGCTGAAATATTAAAGAAAAAACATCAACAGATCATTTCTTCCTTGATACCATAGGTTGGATTCAATCTACCAAACTTTAAGTTAGTGTAAACTGTTTAGATCACCTATTTAGAGAGTATATAAAACAAACCTTTTAATAACTTGCATTCTATTTATAATGCATATTTATTTACTTTCAAATTGTTTTTTATTACAAATGTAAGTTTGTTTTCATTTTATAATCGAAATATTTTTCTATCTAGGAATAGTGGGTATTTTTAATTGGGATAAAAATTCGTCAATAATTTTTGCATTGAAAGTAAGATTTTTTTTCTTAGCTATTTAATGCCTCTTCATTGGCTTGCATATTTAATGCCTCTTCACTTTACAGCAGATTTTTCAGGAGCAAAATGAGATTCTTAATAGAAGATAGTTGTAGTTATATATTTACATTAGTTTGAGCGGTTGGCATGGGTTATTCAGGAATGTCTTCAGTGCATCCTTCACATCTTTGTTCCTTAGACGGTTAATGAGGGGATTCACCATTGGTATCACTAGGGTGTAAAAGACTGAGTCCATTTTATCAGTATCTAATGCGGGGTTGGAACTTGGTTGCAAATACATGAAGATTAGAGTCCCAGAGAACACAGTAACCACTAAAATATGAGAAGCACAGGTGGAAAAAGCTTTTTGTCTCTGCATTGAGGACTGTATCCTCAAAATGGCAAGGATAATATTAATGCAGGATATTAGAACAATGATCATGGAGAAAAACAAATTGATCCCTGAAAAGGTAAACACTGCTATTTCTGGAAAGTAAGTATCAGAACAGGACAAGGCTAACAAAGGGACGTTAACACAGTAAAAAGGGTTGATTACATTGGAAGAACAGTATGATACAGAAAACACACAGGAAGAGACAGTCAGTGCTGTGGTCAGACTGTAGAGGTATATGAGAGATACTAGCAGAAGGCAGATTTGCCGAGATACCACCACTACGTAGAGAAGAGGGTTACAAATGGCCACATAGCGATCATAGGCCGTTTTGACCAGTATGAAAATCTCTGCCACAACAAAAACAATAAATTCACCAAGTTGAGCTGCTCAACAGTAGTAAGAGATAGTTTTCTTCTTAAACAAGAAGTTGGCCAGGATTTTAAGGGCAATGATGGTAGAATTGCCAAGATTCATGATAGTCAAGTGTCAGAGGAAAAAGTACTTGGGGTTATGAAGCTGGGAGTCAACACTGGTGTGGGTGATGATGCACAGGTTCCCCACCAAAGTCGGCTCATAGATTGCCAGGAAGCCAAAGAAAAGGGGGACCTGGAGCTCCGGACGGTCTGAGACTGTCATGAGAATGAACTCAGTCACCCATGTGAGATTTCCTGGCGCCATTTATTGTGTTGCTTTTGTCTTTAAATGGGAAAAATCGAAAGAGATGAATACATGTAAAATAAAATTTGCTCTTAGAAGGTTATTCCTTGTCAAAGTTTTATTTAGAATCACTTTACTTTTGTTCATAAACACTTAGGAGTCCCAGATCTTAATAGTTTTCTCTCTGCCTTTTCACAAATTTCAGAAATACAGTCACCAGAGAACAACTGAGGACTGAGGTTGGTTCTTTGAACTGTTTGCCTGAGGTATTTTTTCACTGTTAAAAGTAGTTTAAATATTGGCTTTGACGTATACAGATGCATATACATATATTTAATTTCAAAAATTATCACTGTGTTGTCAATTAGCATCATATTCACTGCTTTACATTGTGAATAGAATCAAGTTTATTATTTTTTTCTTTACCATGTCTTCATATCTTCCTGGCTTTCATCCACAATGGAAGAAATTAGGGCATGTAATTACTTTCATTCTTTATACACCTAACTGCTAACAATAGAAGTATAAGAATGTGGCTAACGTAGGGTATAAATAATTAGGATTTCAAAAATGCTCAAGAAATTCCTGAACGTTGACATCTGCACAGAGAAAATGTGAAATTCTCAGTTTATCATTAATCTCATTGGTAGAAGATAAAGTGTAGTATCTTTCTATTTTTGTGCTCCAAATGCTATATGGTATTGTCATAACTCATTACAGCTGATGTTTTTCCAGTAACTCTACCTGGATTAAGATTATCTGGTAAATATTTCCTTTCCTAAAAATATCAAATTCATCATATGTAAAAAAGCAATATGCTAACTCTCCATTCTCTTAGATAATCAACACTGATCACTGATTTTTTATATATTTTTTCACATCTCCTTTAACAATGCTCAGTCTCATTTATCAGTAGCCATTAAGACAGTTATTAATTTATTAAGACATTTACCTAAGTCATTACACGGCTGTCACTTCCACTTAGCAATCCATGGTCAAGGATTGTAGTCACTTGAAAAAGAGACAGAGAAGAAACCATTGCAGATCTGAGTTTGATTTGAATTGATAGAGCCTTCAATATACTTGACCCTCACATCTAGAAATAAATAATAAAAAAAAAACCTGTTGACATCAATTTTGACTCATATCTACCCTATAGGACAGAGTGGACCTGCCCATAGAGTTCCCAAGGTAGGCCTGGCCAATTCAAACTGTTGACCATTCGGTTAGCAGCTGTAGTACTTAACCTCTACACCATCAGGGTTTCCCACCTAGCTTTAGTAGTAGGTAAAACGTTTGGTTTAACCTACCTGTGCATAAAGATCTGCTGAGATCCTCTCCCAAGTTTACCCCCTAAAGCATGCTAGAAAGTTTTACAAAGGTCTGAAGTTCCTGAAGACCTTCACAATAATATACGTTTGTTTCTAGGCCTCAGTCCCTGAACATGAGGACTAGAATTCCCAGAAAAAGGTCTGATTCCCCAGGGAAAGAAAGACAAATTGAATGCTCTTTAAGCAAAGCACCACTCAAGATTTCAGCCTAGGGAGATAGCCTAGGGACTTGTTTAAATTATCACATTGAAAAAGAAACACATGCAGTAATTCTGTGACACGCACGAGCACACAGAGACACACACACACACACATATATATACATACATATCCTTCGAGTCTCTGGCCAGTGCTCCTGGGTTATGGATGAAGAAAATCCAAAAGTTGGCAAACACAGAATTCAACCCAATGGCCAATTTTAATGTGAGTATTGAGGGTAGAACATAACACAAAACCTCTTTTCCGATGTCAAGCACTGGTGTATTCGCTGTAAAAACCAGATGATATACACCAAATTCAAAACATGAAGTTTGTAAAAAGGCTGAATATCAACTTTTTATTCAAATCATTAAAGTGTAAATCATATCTAGTACCATTTCCAATTTTTATATTCAGCTAATTTGAGTAAAAACTGTATTTTTTTCACACTAACCTACAATCTTCTTTCAAATAATGAATAAATACTGCAATTGAATGCTATTACAATTATTTACTTTTCCTGGGGCATTTTCTAGACTATAACCTTTATAAGAGAAGGAATATATCTGCTTATTCTGTCTTTTTATTACCAGATTCTAGAATAATATGCAGGAAAAATTATATGTCCAAAAGTTATTTGTTAACCAACTCACTGACTGATGGAATGAATGAATGAAATACACATCCTAAAATATGAAATAAACATCAGAATTTTGTTCCCATGCTGTAATCAATCTTTAATGTTATTTTAACTTTGACAAAGCAACCATGATAAGTTGTATCTCATTCTCTAAGGTATTCACTACTTTAGTGTCGGATACAACTCTTCCTCCTTAATTTTGGCATTCCTAAAATCTAATACCAGTTCCCACCCAGCTAATTTTAGCTTTTTAAGATGAAAACGTTGATGATTTTAGGGACAGTTTTACTACAGTTTATCAAGAAAAGGCTGGTTTAAAACTAGGAGAGTCTGGATCCTATTGTCTTAGACTGGGTTCTCTAGAGAGGCAAAACCAGTGAAGCGTATATACGAGGGTAGGTCAAAAAGTACTGCTACGAGGGTTCCAGTTGATACATGCATGGGTTTATTCCAAACAAAATGCGTTTCAACATGCTTGGTTAGCAGCCTGAACTCTTAACGATTTCACCACCAGGGCTCCCATACACATATATACATATGTATATACATATACTTTGATATGTATATATACATATCTATATAAAACCCACTCTCACCACCATGGTATGGATTCTGATCAGAGCAACCCCATAGGACAGGGTAGAACCACCCTATAGGGATTCCAAGGAATAGTTGGCGTATTCTAACTGCTGACCTTTTGATTAGCAGCCAAGTTCTTAACCACTGTGCCACCAGGGCTTCAGAGGTTGTAATAACCTATGTAGTTTTAATATTTCAGTGTTTATAATAGTGATAATTTTTGGATAATATTGATATAATAATCATTGAAGTCAGACAAAACTAAAACATACCCTGTAAAAGAGACTGGCTGGGTGATTACCAAATCTGTTTTTCTTTTCTTCCTAGACAGTTGACTAGACTATTTCTCAGCCTCCCTTGAAGTTAGGTGTGGTGAAGTGAGGGAATTCTAAGCTAATTCATGTGTGGGATCACAGCAACAGATTCACAGCATGCCGTCATTGTGTGCTTGTCTGAATGGCTTTCCACAGTACTTTTCAGATTTATTTCTACTCTAATTCTATATCCATCTGTTAATTCTATGACCATCAACAGACCTCATGCCCATTTCCATTTTAATGCCCTTCCTATATAAGTAGCTTTTCTGAAAAGATTAATATATGTCATTTAAAAGGCATGCACTCCTGGGGTCTTAAAAGCTTGGGAGTTAACCATCTAAGATACAACTATTGCTCTTTACTGTCTGGAGCAAAAGAGAATGATGGAAACCAAAGATTCAAATAATAAACTAGCACACAGGAAACATGGCCTTTTCTAGCCCGAGACCAGAAGAACTAAATGGTGCCCAGCTAGCAACCAACTGTTCTGACGAAGGACACAGCAGAAGATCCCTCGTAGAATGGATGAAAAATGTAGAACAATATTCACATTCCAAAAAAAAAAATCCATCTTGCTGGACCAATAGGGAGTAGTCCCAGTTCCATTGAGTCGAGTAACTCTCAAAAGCATCGCTCTTAAGAAACCCTTTTAACTAGGAACAGAAGCCACTATAAGGAAAGGGGAGCAAGCAGAGTTCGGGACCTCTTACTACCAAGAAAGAAGTACCAAGAGTAGTGCATGCCTTTTAGACCCTGGGTTCATACAAAGAAAACCTACTCAACCAGGGGAAGACTGAGGACAAGGATCTTTGTCCAGAGCCAACAGAGAGAGAAATCCTTCCTTTCTCTGGAGCCAATGCCCTGAATTTGGACTTGTAACCTAGAGAGAATAAATTTTTCTTTGTTAGAGGTATACTTGTGGTATTTCTGTTATAGCAGTGCTAGATAACCAAGACAGGTTTCTGTAACAGCTGTTCAAAGCTTTTCCTAAGTTTCACACCTTTGCCCAGATGGTGACTTGCTTCATGACTTCCATGTGTCTCCTGTCTCACCTGACTCCTTCCTGCATTTGCTATGGCTGCTCAGGTACAAGATGCCATGGCAGTACCTCGGTGCACAGAAAAGCATAACCTGGATGTTTGGAGGTGTTAATGCCCAATGGGGTGAACTTTGAGCATAGAAGACCGAAGTTGAGAGATAAACTGTTTTTCACATCTTACTTCATTTAAAATATGTGCCTGACAGATATGCCTAGCTGGTTAACTGACTTGATTCAGAATTTCTCAATAAAAGTGTAACAAATGATATGTGAGTGTGTGTTTATCTGGGTACACACTTTCTGCAATCTTTGAGCCAAATATTTTTCTGTTCATCATTAATTCAAAGAGGTCTCTGTGTATAGTTTGTACAGGACAAACTTCATAGCTAAGTAACATAAAACAGGCATATACTGTGTACATTTTGGTTGGAATATTTTATTGAGTTCAGGTAAATGAGACAGTTGTGAGATTTTACGTTGTCTAATTTCACAAAATACTCCAATGTGATGTAGAAGACAGTTTCCTGAATGCTCAAAGATGTCAAAATCCTATTTCTCAGGAACTGTGAATATATTACACGACAAAATGGGCTTTATTGATATAACATGTTCAAGGATTGTTCAGGTGGGCCATATGTAATCATGAGAGTTCTTAGAAGACAAAAGGAATGCAGAAAAACCTGAAAAGGTGATGGAAGCAGAAGTGAGAGTGATAGGATTGATAACTGGAAGGGATCACTATCCAAGGAATATTTGCAGCCTCTAGAAGGTGAAAAAGGCAGGAAACATTCTCCCTGAAAACACCCAGAAGGCATACAATTAGCTAACACCTTGCTTTTAGTGCAATTAGACTCATTACGGAATTCTTATTGACAAAACTGAGATAATACATTTGTGTTGTTTTTAGACATTAAATTTGAGGTAATTTGTTACAGCAATTCAAAAGGAATGTAAAAAACAGCATGATTCGTTTTAGGAAATACATAGATGTGAACCAAATTAAAAGGTAAAAAACACTAAACTTCTCATTTTTGACCTTTATTCATTTAGCAATGAACCAAACTGTACATATATTCCAATGTATTGCATTGGATAGAGTTCCCGGGTGTTGTATATTATTAAGTCCTTGACTGCTAACTGAAAGTTTGGTGGTTTGAATTCACCCAGAGGTGGCTTAGAAAAAAAGGCTTGGTGATCTGCTTATGAAAGATCATTGAAAACCTTCTGGGGAAGTTCTACCCTGACACACATGGGTGTTGCAATGAATAGAAACCACTCTAAGACAACTGGTTTATTCATTTATTTATTCCTTTAAATAGCATTGGAAATGTTGTAATGTGAGTTTAGCCTTTTGTTCCAATTCTCTACATCTAGCCATACCCAGAGAAAATAGTTTTCTAATGGGAAACATACTTCTGTAATTGTAAGCTGCTGAAGCCAAATACACCCTGAATAAAGTAAAAACAAAGAAACGCATTAGCCGTTAACATGAAGAGTTTAAAGACTAATGGGATTAAATTATAGCTGATTTTGTCTTTTGAGATCAGAAATGTCCATCACATATTTTATCTTCCCTACCTGCAGCTATTGTGTTCATTTATGACCAACGTTAGAAACTGAATCATTTATGTGAGTCTCAGAGTTCCTGGTTGTGGCTCATGTCTGACCTTCCTGAAAATGTCCTGACTTTATTTCCAGACACTGTCCTTACATCACATGCCATACCCACTCTCCCTCATGCCATTGCATGTTAGTAGCATTGTACATACACAGCAATAACTCACATAACTATTTACATTATTTTTTTCTTTTTAGTGGTATGTTTCTTGTGAATTACCACTTTTAAGAAATGACACTTTTGGTCTAATAACACTTTCACTACACTAAACAAAAAAGGAAAATAAATAATGTTTAATGTTGATGGTTTCATACTAAAGGTAATACACTCTGCACAACAGATTTTAGTATGAGAATAACAAGTGGAACAATTAATTATATATCATGATTACCAAACCCAGTGCCGTCAAGTCGATTCTGACTCACAGAGATCCCATAGGACAGAGTAGAACTGCCCCGTAGAGTTTCCAAGGAGCTCCTGGCGGATTAGAACTGTTGGCCTTTGGTTAGCAGCCATCGCACTTAACCATTACACCACCAGGGTTTCCATATCATGATTAGCTCAACATAATTTATTTTTCCTTTGTGCACATGTCTACAAGAGAGGAGGAAAAACATAGTATGCTTTTATGTTTATTTCAGTCTGCTATGTCAGTGTCGCATTTCAAAGTACTCTTCGGCTTAGTTTTATTTTCCCCTACATGTTTACTTTCATGTGTTATGAATTTATTTTAAGCGTAAGACAACAATAAGTTCACAAAACATGTGATAGATGGAGAAAATGGTGCAAATGGTTATTACTGGAGAATACTGTATAAAAAAGAAAAGAAAAAGTAAAATTGTAATAAACTGTTTAGTCCTTGGACAAACGGTGAGTGTATCAAGGAGAATAACCTGAGTTTCTATCACCTTTCAAGCAATGATTCTCATATGCCTCCACCATCCATTAGCAGGCTTTCTCTTCCTTGTTTAGAGACTATGTTGTTGTCAGTTGCTGGCAAGTCAATTTCAGTTCATCAGGATCTCAGGTGTTCCAAGGTAGAGATTCTCCACAGTGCGTTCTTGGCTCTAATCTTAAAGGAAGAAAAGCACAAGGCCTTTTCTTTCAAGTACCACTGGGTGGGTCCCATTCTCCAAATTGTAGGTTAGAGAAAACAATTTGCAGTACCTAGACACCTTTTGTTTGCATCTGTTTCTTCTCATTTGCAAACAAATACAGTGCCTAGGTTGAAGACCCTCAAGGAGATGGATTGACACAGTGGCTGCAACAATGGGCTCAAGCATAACAATGATCATGAGGATGGCTCAGGGCCAGGCAGTGTTTCCTTCTGTTGTACATAATGTCACTATGAGTAGGAATGGACTTGATGGCATCTAACAACAGCAGATACCATATTTCCAGAGAATAAGACACAAACCTTTTAACAAGCTGTAATTTATTTTTAATATGTATTTATTTATTTTCAATTTGTTGTTTATTACTTATGTAAGTTTGTTTTCATTGTATAATTGAAGCATTTTTCCAACTAGGAAGATTGGCACTTTGAACTGGGAAAAAATTAGTATTTTTCCCATTGTAATTAATTGTTTTTGGATTGTTTGTTTGTTTTTCAACTACTTAAAATGCCTCTTCACTTAGCAGATTTGTCAGGAACAATTTAAGACTCTTAAAAGAAGACAGTTGTAGTTATGTATTTACATTAGTTTGAGCGATTTGCATGGGTTATTCCAGAATCTCTTCAGTGCATCCTTCACATCCTTGTTCCTTAGGCTGTAAATGAGGGGATTCAACATTGGTATCACTAGAGTGTAAAAGACTGAGGCCATTTTATCAGTATCTAATGAGTGGTTGGTCCTTGGTTGCAAACACATGAAAAGGAGGGTCCCATAGAACACAGTGACAGCCATCATGTGAGAAGCACAGGTGGAAAAAGCTTTTTCTTTCCCTTCTGAGGACTGTATCCTCAAAATGGTGAGGACAATGTTGAAGTAGGATATTAGAACAATGATCATGGAGAAAAACAGATTGGCATCTGAAAATGTAAACACTGCTGCTTCTGGAATGTAAGTACCAGAACAGGACAATGCTAGCAAAGGGACGTTATCACAGTAAAAATGGTTGATTATATTGGAAGAACAGTATGACACAGAGAACACACAGGAAGAGACAGTCAGTGCTATGGTCAGACTGTAGAGATATATGAGTGATATTAGCAGAAGGCAGATCTGCTGAGATACCACCACCATGTAGAGCAGGGGGTTGCAAATGGCCACATAGCAGTCATACACCATTGTCGCCAGTATGAAAACTTCAGCCGCCATGAAAACTAAGAATCCACCTAGTTGAGCCGCACAACAGTAGTATGAGATGGTTTTCTTCTTAGCCAAGAAGTTGAGCAACATTTTAGGGGCAATGGTGGTAGAATTGCCAAGATTAGTGATAGCCAAGTGTCGAAGGAAAAAGTACATGGGGGTTTGAAGTCTTGAGTCCACACTGGTGAGGATGATGGTGCCCAGGTTCCTTACCACAGTCAGCCCATAGATCACCAGGAAGACAAAGAAAAGGGGGACCTGGAGCTCAGGAAGGTCTGTGATTCCCATGAGAATGAACTCAGTCACCTTTGTGAGATTTCCTGGAGCCATTTATTGCACTGTTTTCTCCCTTAAATAGCGAAACTAAAAATTTTTTTTTTTTTTTTTTTTAGTGAAAGTGAAAAGAGATTAATAAAATGTAAAATTAATTTTGCTTTTAGAGGATTATTCCTTGTTAAATTTTCATTTAAAATCTGTTTAGTTTTGTTCACACTTAGGAGTTTCAGGTCTTAATTTTTTCTCTCCCATATTTTCAGAAATTTCAAAAAAAAACCTCATCAGAAAACAACTAAGTTTGGTTTTTAAGATTAGTTGGTAAACTATTTACTGTTAGATATAGTTTAAATATTGAATTTTATACATACATATACAATGTACATAAAATGAAAAAAAAAATAAAACAAGCTCTTTGCCTTCATGTTGATTCTAACTCTTCAGACCCTATAGGGCAGAGGAGCTCTGACTCATAGGGCTTCCAAGGAGCACCAGGTGAATTCAAAGTGTCGACCTTTTGGTTAGCAGCCGCAGCTCTTATCCACTACACAGCCAGGCTTTTCTATACTGTACACAGAAGTAAAATTTTTGAATTATATATATATATGTATGTATTTTTTTATATGTGTTGTACATAGGGTTTCTATGATTCTGAACCGAATCGGTGACACCTAATAACAACAGAATATAATATATATGTGTATATATGATATATATATATCATAATACATATGCATGAATATTTTTCCAGTGATATTGAATGAGATGTATATATTTTCTTTCCCACTGTTTTCAAGTGATAGTAAGAGAACTGCCTTTACCGAGTTGGAGTTGATGAGCCAGAGTGGCCTCCAGCTATCCTTCCGCTTAATTGCCACAGGCCTCCTCTCCAGCCCACGTTGCTTCATCATCCTTATGCATTTTATATATTTCAGTATCTCTGTGGGAAACCCATCCAGAACTGTGGCTTTTTCCTTAACAATTTTTACCAGATCTCTCTGTTTCCGCTACGCACAGGTAGGCCTGCATCTCATTACTGTTCCTTCTGTAGTTGCAGGAAGACTGCATCCTTCTTTCTTAATCACATTTTCTTTCTTCTGCCACATACCTCAGAACTATCACTAGATTTGTTTTCCCGATGACTCTCTGTTATTTCTTTTTAGCAGACTTTCCTTCCTTTTCTAGTTTATCCTCCTTTCCCTTAAGTTCTTTGAAGCCTGTTTTGTGGTGGTCATTACAGTTAAGGTTTATTACTTACAGTTTAGATTTGATAAAGTTCAATCATTTTACCTATTTGTATAGAGAAATGAGGGGATAGAACACTAACATTTATTTAATGTTCACTGTGTGCTTCTCTTTGCTGTTGTGAGTTGACATCTAGCAGATTCCTAGTTATGGTGAGCCCACATGTGAGAGCAGAACTACCCCACTGGGTTATCAACTGTGACCTTTCTGAAGACACATGAGAAGCCTGTCTCATTTGAGTGGGCTTGAATCGCCAGCATTTCAGCTGGTATCCAATGCTTAACCTTTCGTGCCACCCAGGGACTCTCATTATGTGCCTAGAACTACGCCAAATGTTTTGAAATAATTATCCCTTATTCTGCATTAGAGTTTTAGGAGATGAATATAAATATTTCCATGTCTGATGAGACAATGGAGGATCAATGAAGTCCCTCAGAGTCTGCATAGATATTGGCTGGGTAAAGGCATGGGCTAAATTTATGGTTTGTCCTTTTTTTTTTAATTTGGTTTGCTCTTTTTGATATTGTTGTTGTTTTATTCCACCAAGCACTAGCTCTTTGCTTTTGACCAAATACTTTTATTCTTGTGTAGTACGAATTAACTGGTATAATGCGCATGCACAGGTTAGTAAGCACAAAGCTTGGCAAATAATGATTTCAAAATAGATACTACCTGTAAAAAAACTATTGTTGTTATTACTAGCTTGCTATGAATGAGTTTCATATTTTTCTCTCCTTTTGTTTTTGTAATTTTGGCATCAATGTCACATTCTGCCTGATTGGAGGGACTTATAGTTGAAAAAGAAATAGCAATTAAATTCTAATTTTGTGTATGCAAAATGGGTGGTCCTGGTGGCACAGTGGTTAAGTGCTCCACTGCTAACTGAAAGGTTGGCAGCTCAAAGCCACCAGCTGCTCTGTGGGAGATAGATGTGGCAGTCTGCTTCAGGAAAGATTTTCAACCTTGGGAACCCTATGAGGCAGTTCTCCTGTGTCCTATAGGGCCACTGGGAGTCGGGATTCAGCTCAACTGCAATGTTTTTTTTTTTTTCGGTATATGCAAAACACTGGGCCACCTGATATTCAGCTGTAGCTTTCAAAAAACAAAACACGCTCTTCCACACACATGCTTCTCCCAAGTTTCTTTCTTTTTCCATTTAAAGATACATAAAGTATGTTTCTAATAAGCTGATCTGATTTTGTTGTACCAACTATCCCATATCTTTTGCCTACTACCATGAAACCAAAAAGAATGTCAAATTTCATAACAAGGTAAGTTCACCCTGTAAGACCTCAAAGCAACACCCACTTTTAATGGTGTTGCTTTGAGGTCTTACAGGGTGAACTTACCTTGTTATGAAATTTGACATCAAAATATTTCCTGTGAGATTTCTATACACAGTGTTACTTACTGCATTGTTTACTCCCAAATATAATATATTTTATAAACATATCCTTAATAGAACAAGAGCTATCAACAACAAGAATATCATTTACTGATTGCTCTACATTAGTGCAATTAGCTTTGAGGAGGGAGAGTGTTTGTATATATTTTATATTCTTATTGTTCATTCCTTCCTCTACTGAAATACAATTGATGGAAAAGTCAGGGTTCTTTTTTCAATGGGTACTTGTCAGAAAAATAAAGTTTCTATAGAACAACCCACATTTTCTCCTGATTTTTTTTTTCTTCTGCACCTTGTCTGATTTAACACTCATCTGTGAAAAGAGTTATTTCAGTTCTCTACCAATACTTTTTATTTTAAATCATTTTTGAATCGCCAGCATTTTTGAATACATTTATTTTATAGATCTACTTACACAATATGTCAGTAGACGTATTTTAACGTCTCCTTTCACTTTCAAAGGCATCATAGTTTGGATAAGAAATGACACAAGGAGAAGATTAGCCCAAAAATGGACCTACAACCACGACAGCTTACAGCAGACATGTCCAGCACCGGTTGATATCCAGCTATCATCACCAGCTGCTCTGGCAGGGATCTCAATAGAGGATCCAGACAGAGCTGTAGAAAATGTAGGACAAAATTCTAACTCATAAAAAATGGCCAGACTTACTGGTCTGACAGAGACTCATTGTTTAAGTCACTGCTGAGGTTCATGCTTCAGCCAAAATTTAGACAAGCCCATATAACAAACTGAGTCTAAATGAGCACGCTAGCCCAGGGACAAGAATGAAAAAGCAGGAGGTGGTAGGAAAGCTGGTAATGGGACCCAAGGTAGAGAAAAGGAGAGTAATGTCCCGTCATGGTGCTGGCAAACAATGTCACAAAAAACTATGTGTTAATGTTTAGTGAGAAACTAATTTGTTCTGTACACATGCATCTAAAGCACAAAAAAAAAAAAAAGAAAGAAAGAAATGATACTGCCAGCTAATTATTAAAGAGTTTTTGAGTTGATTTCAAGAGTATATTTCCATTTACTTATTTGGAGGTGGAAACCCTGGTGACGTAGTGGGTAAGAGCTGCAGCTTCTAACTAAAAGGTCAGCAGTTCGAAAACACCAGGTGCTTCTGAGAAACCCTATATGGCAGTTGTACTATGTCCTATAGGGTCACTATGAGTTGGAATCAACTCAACGACAATTTTTATTTGGAGATGTATTGCATTAAGTACAAAATTTACTTCTTAGTATAAGCTGTCAGTGGCCACTAGGACATAGAGTCTCTTGGCACCAAGGAATCTTTTCATCCTAAGATTTGTCCCCCTGGGCAATGCAAAAATCAAGAAGAGGACAATATCTCAATTTTATTGACTTCAAGTAATTTTGTAGCTCTTCTTTAGAAACGTAGAATCTTATATTTCAGGAACACTTAAGAAATTCCTATCTGGTATAAACCAAAACCATTGCTCTTGAGTAAATTTTCACCCATACTGACCCTATGGAATGACCATTTGTTATTCTGTATTGTTCTGGAGATTGGATCCCCAAAATTAAAATGGATAATGCCTTCAAAAATTTTGTCATATTTTTATACTCATAGTACTATCATTTACTTATTTTTTTCTTAAATTCCTTTAATTTCGACTAATTTATATGAACAACAGGTTTTAATAGGCAATATTTCATTATTTTTTTTTTTTACTTATATAAAATTCCTACTTGCTATTGTGTAAGATATGTAGATGTGTGTAGGCTTAAACATTTATATATACATACACACATATATGTGTGTGTCCACGTACATACATATGGATATATGTATATACCTATATGTATTCAGTTTCAAAAAGTTATTGCTGTGTTACCAAATACCATCATATTCACATCTTTAGATTGGGAATAAGAATCAAGTCTATGCTTTTTCTGTCCCATATCATTGCATCTGCATGGTTTTCGATCACAATGGAAGAAATCAGGGCACATAATTACTTTCATTCTTTGTGCACCAAACTAACAATATAAGAATGTGCCAAAGGTAGGGTATAAATAAACTACGGTTTCAAAATGCTCAAGAAATTTTTTGACATTGACATGTGCATGGAGACAATATGAAATTCTCAAGTTATCATTGATCTCATTGGTAGAAGATCAGGATTAGTATCTTTCAATGTTTTTATTCCAAATGCTACAGGACACTACCACAAATGCTTTCAGCTGATATTTTTTAGCAGTAACTCTGGCTGGATTAAGACCATCTGGAAAATACTCGCTTCCACAAAAACATCAAATTCATCCTATGTAAGAAGCAATATGCTAAATCTTCTCCATTCTTTTAGATGATCAAAGCTGATCACTGGTTTTTACCTCTTTATTTTAAACTTAACCATGCCCAGTTTCATTTGTCAGTAGAAATGCTTGACTGTTACTTAAGGCGTTACACAGCTGTCACTACCACTTAGCAATCAGTGGGCAAAGATTGTAGTCACTTGGAAAAGAGGACAGAGAAGTAATCATTACAGTTCTGAGTTTGATTTGAATCGACAGAGATTTCAAGATACTTAGTCGTCACATCTAGGCCTAGTAATAGGTAAAACCTTTGGTTTAACCTACCTGTGCAGACCTAGTAAGAGGGAAAACCTTTGGTTTAACCTACCTGTGCAGACCTAGTAATAGGTAAAACACTTGGTTTAACCTACCTGTGCAGACCTAGTAATAGGCAAAACATTTTGTTTAACCTACCTGTGTAGGGAGATTGGCTGAGATCCACTCCTAAGTTTACCCATGAAGCATGCTAGACAGTTTTACAAAGGTCTGAAGTCCCTGAAGACCTTCCCACTAAAATATGTTTGTTTCTAGGCCCCTATCCCTGAACATGAGGGCTAGGATTCCCAGATAAAAGTCTGAGTCCCCAGGGAAAGAAAGACAAATTGAAGGCTCATTAGGCAAGTCTCCACTCAAAATTTTACCCAAGCAGTGGAAGTGTGGAGATAGCCTAGGGACTTGCTTAAGTGATCGTACCGAATTACGAACACATGCAATGATTCCATCATATTTTTTCTTTTAATACACCTTTATATGATCTGGGTAGTGTGCTGGCCCTTGGATTAAGAAAATCATAGAGTTGGAAAGCACAGGATTCTGACCCAATGGAAAATTTTAATATGAAATTGGGGATAGAACTTAACATAAAGCTTCCCTTGTAGAATCAAGAATAAGCCCTGGTGCATTTACTTTAAAAAAACAGATGAGGAGGAACCTGGAAGGCATTATGCTGAGTGAAATTAGTCAGTTGCAAAAGGACAAATATTGTATAAGACCACTATTATAAGAACTTGAGAAATAGCTTAAACTCGGAAGAAAACATTCTTTTGTGGTTACGAAAGGGGGAGGGAGGTAGGGCAGGAGGGGGTATCCACTAGTTAGATAGTAGATAAGAACTACTTTACATGAAGGGAAAGACAGCACACAATACAGGGGAGGTCAGCACAATTGGACTAAACCAAAAGCAAAGAAGTTTCCTGAATAAACTGAATGTTTCAAAGGTCAGCGTATTAGGAGCAGGGGTCTGGGGCCATGGTTTCAGGGGACATCTAAGTCAATGGGCATAATAAAATCTATTAAGAAAACATTCTGCATCCCACTTTGAAGAGTGGGGTCTGGAGTCTTAAATGCTAGCATGCAGCCACCTAAGATGCATCAATTGGTCTCAACTCACCTGGATCAAAGGAGAGAGAAGAACACCAAGGACACAAGGCGATTACGAGCCCAAGAGACACAAAGGGCCACATGAACCAGAAACTACATCATCCTGAGACCAGAAGAACTAGATGGTGCCTGGCTACAACCAATGACTGCCCTGACAGGGAACACAATGGAGAACCCGTGAGGCAACAGGAGAGCAGTGGGATGCAGATCCCAAATTCTCATAAAAAGACCAGACTTAATGGTCTGGCTGAGACTGGAAGGACCCCGGTGGTCATGGCCCCCAGACCTTTTGTTAGCCCAAGACAGGAATCATTCCTGAAGCCAACTCTTCAGACATGGTTTGGACTGGATAATGGGTTGGACAGGGATGCTGGTGAGGAGTGAATTTCTTGGATCAGGTGGACACTTGAGACTATGTTGGCTTGTCCTGCCTAGAGGGGAGATGAGAGGGTGGAGGGGGTTAGAAACTGGCAAAATGGACACGAAAAGAGAGAGTGGAGGGAGAAAGAGGGCTGTCTCATTAGGGGGAGAGTAATTGGGAGTGTGTAGCAAGGTGTATATGGGTTTTTGTGTGAGGGACTGACTTGATTTGGAAATTTTCACTTAAAGAACAATAAAAATTATATATATATATAAAAACAGATGATATACACCAAATTGAAAATGTGGACTTTGTAAAGAGTCTGAATATCAACTTTTTATTATTAGATTACGAATCATAGCTGGTATCATTTCTAGCTTTTTTATTCAACTGATTTGAGTGGAAAATGTATTTTTTCACATCAGCCTGCAATATTCTTTCAAATAATGTATAAATCTTGCAATTAAATATAAATAATAATTTTTTCTTACTCTGTGACTTTTTCTAGCCTACAACTTTTCTTACTCTGTGACTTTTTCTAGCCCTTTATAAGGGAATGGTGTATGTCCAAATATTTTACCTTTTATTACAAACTTCTAAAATAATACACAGGATAGAGTATGTGCCCAAAAGATATGTGTGAACTAACTCATTGACTGATGGGATGAACAAATGAATGCAATAGCCATCCTAAGATCTGAAGTCAAACATCAGAATTTTGTTTCCAGTGTTGCAATCAATCTTTAATATAATTTGGACTTTGACAAAGAAATCACAACAACTCTCATCTCATTCTCTAAAATATTTACTCCTTTAGTGCATGACACAACTTTTCCTTCTTAATTTTGGTCTTCATAATATCTAACACAAGTCGCCATCCAGCCACTTCTGACTAATGATAGCCCTACGTGTGTGTGAGTAAAAATATCCTCCTTATGGTTTTCAATTGCTGTGATATTTCAGTAGATCTTCTGAAGGCCATCTGGGTGGATTCAAACATTCAAACTTTTACCATTATGCAGAGTGTCTTCTAAACCAGAGGTTACTCTAATCCAATATTCTTCATTGATATGCTTTGTGTTATTAGTTACTATATATTTATGCACTCATTATCAAAATATATCATAATTTTGAAGGTATCTTTAGTTACTTTATATAACACATAAAGTTTTATTCTGCAATTTTTTTTATTCAGATGTGTATTGGACTTATCCACATTGATTTATTTAGCTATATAGTGTTCACTGATTTTGCTGGATCTATAGAATTCATTAGAAAATGGAAACAGTGCTAGTCAAAATACACCAGATTCATATTTTAAAAATAATTAAAACTTTATTTCTCAAATTTTCTCATGTCTGAAATTATACTCTACTAAATAATTGTTTTATTATTTTTTCATTTCCTAAAATATAAGCAAGAGATAAACAAGATACAATATTTTAAATACAGATCATATACACATATATGTGCATATGTACATGTCAGAATCATTGTATGTATGTGTGTATATACCCATATACCCCTACACATACATACATATATCAGCATGAACATAGTAAGAAACAACTTGATGACACAGTTTTTCTGTATGTGTTAAAATAGCATAGGTTAAGGGTTGACTACAATCTTTATTTCAAAATATTCGAGAAGAATAGAAAGACACTAATAAACTAAAACTGAAATTTCATTTTTTCATATCTTTCTATTGAGACACAGTCCATGATTCTTGATTTTTTTTAGTTTAATATTTAGTGCTAAAAATATGCTTTATTCTCCAAACGCTTTTTTAATGGCTTTTTTTACATCTTTGTTCCTCAAACTGTAGATGAGGGGATTCACCATGGGAATCACAATGGTGTAGAATGCAGACACTATCATGTCATGGTCTAAAGCATAGCTGGAACTTGGCCTCACATACACGAAGAGGATTGTTCCATGGTAAATTGACACTCCAGTTACGTGGGAGCCACAGGTGGAAAACACTTTTCTCCTCCCTTCAGCAGAATGCATCTTCAGAATGGCCAACAAAATAAAACCATAGGAGATCAGTATAATCAGAATGGTGAATATCTCAATAAAACTCACGACGTAGAAGAGTAGAAGCTGGTTAATGTGAGTGTCAGAACGGGAAATAGCAAGGAGTGGAGGGATATCACAAAAGACCTGTCTAATTTCATTGGATGCACAGAAGGAGAGGCTAAAAGTTGCTATTGTGTGTAAAGTAGCATGTGCAATACCACCAACATAAGAAGCAATGATGAGTGTCACATAGATTCTGGGTGACATGCTAACTGAATAGAGAAGTGGGTTGTAGATGGCTACATAGCGATCATAAGCCATGGCCGCCAAGGGAAAGCATTCTGTGGTCCCAAAAATAATACCAAGAAACATTTGTGTTGCACATCCAAGGAAAGAAATGGCTTTAGTCTTTGACATAAAATCTACTAACATATTTGGAGTAATAGATGAGGAACTGCAGACATCCAAGAAAGATAACACACTCAGAAAATAGTACATGGGGATGTGGAGCCAGGAATCCTCAATGACCAATGCAACCAGTCCTAAATTTCCTGTCGGAGTAAAGAGGTAGATTGCTAGAAAGAGAAAAAATAAGACAACCTGCAGTTCATGATTGTCTGTGAAGCCCTTCAATACAAATGTGGTGACTTCTTTGTCATTTTCATGTTGTCACTTCATGGAACAAACTTGAAAAAATACATGAAATCACGATTCTTATTTTTATGGCTTGGATGCATAATATCATGACTTAAAGGAATGTTAGCTATATTCTCATACTAATTTTTCAGAAATGCGTGATTTCCCAGCAGCAACTCATAAGACAATGACCAGATAGTGAATAAAAGGGTCAGACCACTCTCTGCAGAATTAAATAGAAAATAAAGACATTTCCTCATTGGTTAATATCAGTCATTACCAAAATAATTGAGTTAACTGGTATTCATTAAAACTAGCCATTTACACTAGCCATTTATTCAAAGAAATTTCTCTCATCCAAACTCTTGAGATAATATGTATCAATGGACCGAGTATTAGAATCTAACAGCAGATTTGTAGCTCTTTCAGTAATTGTGTAAAATTATTTACTAGAATCTTCTTACCTGCAGAATGAAAGTATTAATTTTATTTTACAAGATTGGGATGAACATTAAAAGAGAAAAATAAATTAATGAAATTTAACCTTTAAAACAATTTAAAATATAGCATATGCTGATTGGAGTTGGTCTTATAAAGTATCACCCTCCTGTATTGTGACATCTAATAAGCCAATCTCTGAATATTTTCTAGTTCCATTACTAATTTTTGAATTTCGCTGAATGGAAATTATTAAATTGTTTTTTTGGGGAAAGATTCACCAAGACTGAATTCAAAATTACATGACATCCCATGTTTCATTCAAACATCTTTCTCGAATTCATGGTGTTGTATTGTCCTTTTTTGGCTATATATTTAGCCACTGTTGTTTTTGACAATCGATATGTTTTTCTACCCCCTCAAATATTACTGGTGAAAATGTAGGAAATTACTGAAGATGTTAAAAAAATTATGGCTTTCATGATTTCAAAGTATTTTGTTCCAAGGTATTTTCGTTCAAGATTTTACACTTGTTTATGTGTTGTTGATTGTGGACTTATTGAAATAACAATTAAGTAACTTTTATTATTAAAGTAATACACAAAAAATATTTTTAAAAAGTACCTTTGAATGTAGATATAAGATTTAAGATTAAAAACAACAAAAGAGACAAATTGTAGAAACAATAGATTAACTATCTTCTGAATGGTCCCATGGATAAACAAATCAGAAGCTAAAGAGTTACCTACTCTGGAAATCAAATTATTAGCTCATGAAATAGCAATTTTTGGAGAATAGATAATGCTGTTTTAATAATATATATATATATTTTTTACATGTTCTCCCCCCACTTTATCTTAAATTACCCTAATTTACTGATTCGGAAATTTGAGTCAGTCTATGGGTACATAATCTGCTAGAAATTATAATCTGTAAACTACTTTAATTAGTGACCCAAGTCAAGCTCCAGTTTGAATATATTGATATGGATCTCTCAGTAAGAGAATCATTTAGATTAGAGTGGTTTAACAGAGAACAAACCCAAATGCCTATAATATCTTGGGAAAGATAAGATCAGAATTACCCAGAAGAATTTTAATATTTAGAGAAAATATTTCTGTAGGAATTTTGTAATGAATAAAGTTAGAGGAAAAAAATACTTGAACGATTTGTTAGAGAACACAATATATTTTAGACTGAATTTTCTTTATTGGACAAAATAATTTAAGACAAAACAGATTGGAAGTCCAAAACCATCTACTTTAATTAATCTTATATTTTTGAGTGACTACAGCACTATAAAATGTTTTTAAATGTATCGTTTAATTTTTTAAAAAATGCTTTACTGGCTTAATTGGGGAATTCTTAAATATATTTCTTATTTTGAGAAAATATCGGCGGGGGAGAGGAGAACATGGATAATGACTGAAAGGATATTGAGAAAAAGTGATTATGTTGATAAGATAAATCCAGATTCAACAGAAATAAAATAGAAACTTTGGTGAATGAAGAATGAAATCAATTCATTATATTTTTAAAAATATTATTACAAGTCTAAAGAAAAAGACGGATTTTTTTAATACAAACTTTGACATCAGCTCAATGATGTGCCTAAATTTACGATGGTACAGAATACATGCCACAGGATTTAGAGTCTGAAAATACATGTTCATTGTTCAGTTCTGTGATTAGAAGGTGTGTGTGATGTTAGATTTCCCCTCTAAAGTTTACTCCTCTTCACACTGGCAAACAAGTTCAATGAAGCAGGCATTCAGGCACAATTCAGACATGCGTGCACATGTACACACAAACAGACACAGACATGCACACATAGAACCAGGAACAGTAATTAAACATGCAGAGCAATTTCTTTTAAATATTTCAAATTTGGGTTATCAATGAAACATAAATATAATAGAAATTTTTTTATCAGATGTGTTTCCTCTTGAAAATCAAATTTGGGTAACAATATTTCAGCCAAAACATTGAAAACGTGTGTACCCAGAAACTTAAGCACATTTAATATCTGTTTTATGATAATCAATATGTGCTTAAACATTATTTTGTCAGTATCGAACCAAATAAATTGTATTATGATTAAAGGGGGCTAAAAAAGTGGAATGAATCATTTTCTTCTGCCTTTTCATATCACAGAAATAGTATAATTTTTATCAGCAAAGTTTCATCAATGTGAAATAAGTTTATTCTTTAGAGACTAAAGGAATTTCATGAGTTGTATAATCCACTGATAACAATAAAATCACACAGATTACAACATTGCCGTTTCTTCAATTACAGTGGTTAATTTGGCTTTATATAAAGAAAATGTAAAAAAAAAATGTTAAGCACTAGCGTTAAACTTCTCTCGAAACCAGCTTTTCTGCTATGAGTCAAATGAAAAGTTATACTGAGTATGACTAAGTCAATATTAGCACATCTGGAAAGGCATCAAAGTTGTAAAGAGAAAGTGTTTATGATTATTAAAGAATTTAGAAGGATCAATCTTAAGAAGTTAACGTAAAGTCCTTTCCTTAAATATAATGTCATGAGAAAGAGGATAACTCTAGATATCATAGGCCCAACACTGAAACACTAACAATACAAAGGAGAGAAATAACAGCTATCATTTTTTGAGCTCTTGCTGCAAGAATAGAATTTTCTACACATTACTTTATCATATCTTTATAGTAATCCTCAAAACAATAAGTACCAGAGCCAAGGTTCAATCCCAGCTCTCCCTGATCTCAAAGTGTATGTTCCTTCCATCCTTCTATACCGCCTCCTATTACACTATGGCTTCATTCTGCAACTGTCCCTTCCCCCATCATAAATAAAACAGAACACCATTCTTGCGGTGTTTGGGTGTCTTTCAAGTCATCAATATCAGAGAAATATTATGAAGTGATAACCTGAATTGACTTCTAGATTTAGTAGCTAACAAAATAAACCTAAATGATTTATCTACCCCTCATTATTTATATCCAAATATAAGCCCCCATGAAGTTAAATACTTCAAATATTCTTGCTTTCTTTGCTCTATTAAGTTCAGACCTTTCTTCCAATTGTTCTTACTTTGAGCTATACTATCTTCTTCCATCAGGAAAATAAAAGCATACATCTACTTTGGAGACTCTTGCTTGTGTCTTCAAGCATATAACTAATATTTAATATTTCTATTTTTTCTGTTCTTTTCTGAGAAGTATGGGTTTTAAAGCTGTGGGTAGAATTCTGCATATATCAGATTTTGACGGATATATAAAAACACTAGTGCGATAGGGAAGAACCAAAGGTTTTTTTGTAATACCGTAGATATCACAGCATATTCTACCTTGATACTTTAGACACTTTCTCCTAAATATTCTGCAAATGATCTGATATTTTCTCTTACCTACACAATAGCAAATACAAGTTAGGTACACTATGAATAGGTTTTATTTAAGTCTTTTATATCCACTTACCCTGCTGCTAAAGAAACCCATAGAAGATGCCCAGAGGGGAATATTCCCCAATTAACTTCTGGTTCAAAATAGCAACACAATGATTTGCTCAATCATAAAGAAGTAAATAGTTTTTGAATAATATAAAAAAATCTTGACATCTGTTGAATGAATAAAGTTCTCTGAATTCTGACTTAAAATAATGCCTTAGGGAAAAATACACTTTAACATTATATAATAGATTGGGAAATATTAGACAAAATTTTATACCTTAGCTCTGACACTGGGTTAGCACTTAGCTTCTGTGAGACCCAGTGTCCTCATACCAGCAATGTTACCCACTTTATATTGCAACAAATCAATAAATATACTAAAATGTAATGAGGTAAAACAGTAATATATCAATTGTTGAATAATCATCCATATTCATTATACTCCTAAACTATTTTAATTATAAAGCGTTTGAAGTAAATAAGGCATAGATTTTGAATTTATTGTAAGGAAAACAATTCAAGCGATAAAAAGTACAAAAATGTAATAGTACATAGAGAAGAAGAAATCAAATATTTAATGAGCTGAAATACTTCATAAGGCATATATTTTTGTGATTCCAGAATGTGAAATACTAATCTATAGTTTACTCAGATGAAATAATAACAGCACAGACAACAGAAACTATGGCATTTGAGTAAATGTTTTCTTACGAAAGAGCAAACAAAATAAATAAATACTAAAAAAGAATGAGATGAATCTGAGACAAAGCAAGAAGAAAAACCTTAAGGACATACCTCATTAAACAAATTTCTTCCATTCCTATCACACACACACATTCATACACACACACTAAACACTAATACACAACACTAAGTCATATGCACACACAATCACATGCACCCATGTGTCGACACAAAGAGAAGTGTAACCCTGGTAGACAAGCAGGACCAACAGAATCCTTAATTTCTACAATTCTCCAGATGCTTAAAATGGACAACCAAGCTGCAAGCAGCAAATCTAGTGAAATCTGAAGTCTGGAGTAGAGAAAGAACTTGCATAACCATCCATGTGTTTATTGAAAAGTCTTTTTGACAGATTACTGTGTGGCAGAGAAAGACAACCAATAAACAAGGACAGACTATAAGCACTAACAAGAGAAGCAAAGCCAAGACAAGGGATAAGGAAGACCTTGTGGGGATCAGATGAATTTTTAAGAAGACCTAGTGTGAGCTTCTATGATGAGGTGACACAGGGACCAAAAGCTGAATAAAATGATGCAACCTGACATTGAGAATTCCTTTCACTTTTCACTTTTAGAATGCACAAACAACAGAGGTTATGACATCTGAATAAAACCTTTGCTATAAAATGAGTCAGCAACAACAATAACAACTAAAGTGCTAAAAGGAAATTTTTAGTAAGCAGAAGGTAAAGAAATTTCTCACAAATAAAACTCCGAATCTCCCCTAGAACACTTCCTTAAAAATCGCTTAGAAACAACAAGCACAAGCAAAGAGGAAAGTCAAAAAAAAAAAAAAAAAAGTAACTTTGATAAAACTAAACCACAAAGGACCTCCATTAATGCCAACTTAAGAATTTTAAGGTATTAAGGGGCCCACAGCAGCAGGCACAGGGTAAACAAAGAGGGAAGTATTAATAGGACCAGTTCGAACTGATTTCACAGCAAATGGTTTGGCTTGGTTTTTAGTTGGTATTAACCCTGGAAACTTCATAACCGGACTCTGAAAGTAGAGAGCAATTTACTGAGTGGGGATCTCAGCAACATCAACCAGGGAAAATGGGAAAAGCGTTCAGGCTCCCAACTGCAGGTGGGTGACTACTCTTCCATCCTCACCCGAACCCACAGGAAAGAATCACAAAAGGATTGCGGAGACTCAGATGGTGCTCTGGGTCATTGAGGATCTCAGAAGTAAGCAGCACACAATTCCTTCAAAAAGGACAAGGCTTTACCGGGGGCGGGGGGGAACTAAGAGGAGAATTTAAATCAAATAGGATGGAAAGACTGGAAAGGAACTTTTCAAAAAAGAGGTGTGCTTTCGAAGATGTAGGTCTCAGAAAAGACAGCTACACCAAAATATACTTTCCAACTGCAAAATATCACTTTGGCAGCCAAGACCTGTAGATCTATTGCTGTTAGGTAGTATTGAGTTGGCTCCGACTCATAGATACCCTATGCAGAACAGAAGGAAACACTGTCCAGTCCCACGCCATCCTCACAAATGTTACTATGCTAGTGCCCAATATTGCAGTCACTGTGTCAATCCATCTTGTTGTAGATCGACAGAACTCAGTAACCCAGAAGCCTCTCTCGTGCTTTCTTCTTGTCACTCTTTACTTCGTGAAAGTAACACCTGCTGTGAAGAAAAGATTAATTTACCGAACAGCTAGTTTTTAAAGTCAAGACTATAGATTTTTAATATAAAGGCAGAAAACCCACCAGACACGGACCAGGTTGTTTACTTTGCTTATAAAGAAAATGGACAAAGTTGTGATTGTGGTCAATAGATTTGTCAAATGGTCAGGGACTTGGAAGGAATGTAATTGGAAACTTTGTGAAAGGGATGTCTGGGGAAGAGGTATGTGAATAGACCTTTCTGAATGGACAAAAAATATAAAGATGCTTGTGTCCCATGTGAATACTCACCAATGAGTGACCTTAGCAAAGGAAGGTTTTAATAGTCAAGTTAATAGGATCATCTGTTCTATGTATACCAGTTAGCTTCTTTGCCCGGCACATCCTGTCATTGCCCAGTGGGTTCATGGACAGAGTGGTCATGTTTGAAGTCATGGAGGTTATGCGTGAGTTCAGCAACATGAATTTCTACTCTCCAAAGACAGCCTGACTATGGCTACTGCTGAGTGCATAATCTGCAAGCAGCAGAGATCAACACTGAGTACCCAGTATGATGCCATCCCCCTGAGTGATCAACCACCTAGCTACTTGATGGCAGATTGATTACATTGGACAGCTTCTGTCTTGGAAAAGACAATGTTGCTATTGGGCTAGACATTTCCTTTGGATATTATGGATTTGCTTTTCCTATACACAGTGCTTCTGCAAAAACTACTATCCACAGAACTACAGAATGCCTAAATCTAGTATGATTAGGCTCCACGCAGCATTGTTTCTAATCTATAAGTTATTATATGAGATTACAAAGACAAGAAAGACCCTCTAGGACTCAAAAACTTTGATCTTTTACTCTGCCAGATCTCTAATGTTCTATCACATAGAGTATTAATAGTTATCTCTATGAAACATTGTCTCCCCTCTTATGACCTCTTATCTACCTGTTTATAGTGAAATTAATGTGTATTAATATCTTATCTCTTGTATTAAACTTTCAGGAACCTAACATTAAAACCCATAGAACTTAGAAATCTAGCACTTACAAATTAACCTAACATTAAAACCCATAAAACTTAGAAATCTAGCACTTAACTATTTGCATCACTTATGTACTCTGTCATAAACACAAACAATTGTGATTTCCTTAATGTTTAACTAAGAGAAATGCCTGTTTGAAGAAGATCTCCTCCTCTATCAATTCTCCAGTTCCCTGTAGTGAAGTAGATCATTGCTCTCACAGGACCAGATTTGGTATAAAATATGTTTTCATTTGTTAAATCACATTCTTGCTCTACAGACAAGAGCAGATCATCAAGGGTGCCTAAAAATTACATCACCAAGAGCATCCAGAGAATTTAAGCAAAAGACACTTTATTTTACTGACAAGCCCCAAGGCAGAATGTGATGACAGAGATGGAAACCCGATGGGGCAGTTCTACTCTGTCCTACAGGGTCACTAGGGGTCAGAATCAAGAGACGGCAATGGATTTGGTGTTTGGTTCTTAATCCCATCATTGCCTAGGAAATTATTATGCCCTTCTTAGAAAGGAACATGAAGATGTAATCCGGAGCACTCTGTTTCACAGAGTATTGCAATTACCCATTTTCATCTAGTTGTTCAGTGGATTCCAACTCAAGAAGATCCCGACTTTGTCAGAGTGGAGCTGTGCTCCATAGTGTTTTCAAAGGCTGATTTTTTATATTAGATTGTCCGTTCATTCTTCTGAGTTGCCTTTGGGTGGAACTGAGCCACTGGACTTTCAGGTAGCAGCAAGTATGTTAATTCTTTGAATCAACAAGAAAATTCCATTGTATTTAGAGCTTATAAATGTCAGCTGAAACGTCAATGCTGTCAATATGACAGGATCCATACAAGATTCACTTGAAAAACATCACTGTGTTTACATTGCTGGTCTTCACAGATGATTTTTTAAGCTGTAAGTTTAATCATTTTTACTATTTCTTGCAATCTGTATTTTTATTCTGCTGGGAAGTATGAGACTGGTTCTATTAGTCATGATGGGTTTCTGACTCTGCAACCCCAACCACTATTTCTGAGTGTGATATGGTTACTGGAGGCCTACTATTCCGTTTTTGTTCCAAAAATGTTGCTTAATTTTCTGGCAGAAGATAAAGCCATTTCATTCCTTGGATGTGCAACAAAGATTCTGCTCATTGTTAACTTTTGGAACCGCAGAATGGTTTTCCTGGTGGCAATGTCATATGATCAATATGTAGCAGTCTACAACCCACTTCTGTATTCAGTTAATATGTCACCCACAGTCTTTGTGTCACTCATGTCGGCTTTGTATATTGGTGGTATTTTGCATGCTACTTTACACACGGTAGTGACTTGTAACCTTTCATTCTGTGCATCTAATGAAATTAGACATGCTTTTGTGATATCCTTCTATTCCTTGCTATCTCCTGTTCTGACACTCACATCAACCAGCTTCTAGTCTTCTACACCATGGGTTCTATTGAGATATTCCACCACGTGTATGTCGCTTTGTCCACTGTGTGGGCTTATGTGTTGCTGTGATCCTGGAAGCTATGCCACCGGTATTCAAATACCAACAGGGTCACCCATGGAGGACGAGTTTCAGCTGACCTTCCAAATTAAGACAGACTAGGAAGAAGGACACAGTGAACTACTTCTGAAAATATACGGCCAGTGAAAGCCTTATGAGTAACAGCAGAACATTGTCTGATATAGTGCTGGAAGATGAGCCCCTCAGAATGGAAGGCACTCAAAATATGACTGGGAAACAGCTGCCTCCTAAAAGTAGAGTCAATCTTAATGACTTGGATGGAGTCAAGTTTTTAGAACCTTCATTTGCTGATGCAGCAAGACTCAGAAAGAGAAGAAACAACTGTTAATAATCAGAATCTAGAATGTGGGGAGCATGAATCTAGGAAAATGGGAAATTGTCAAAAATGAAATGGAACCCATAAAGATCGATACGCTAGGCATTAATGAGCTGAACTGGACTGGTATTGATCATTTTGAACTTGAAAATCATATGGTCTACCATGCTGGCAATGACAACTTGAAGAGGAATGGCTTTGCATTAATTGTCAAAACAAAAATTCAAGATCTAGCCTGAAGTGCAATGCTGTCAGTGATAGGATAACATCCATACAGCTACAAGGAAGAAAGTTAATATGGCTATTATTCAAATTTACACACCAACCACTAAGGCCAAAAATGAAGAAATTGAAGATTTTTACCTACTTCTGTAGTCTGAAATTGATGGAACATACAATCAGGATGCATTGAAAATTATTGGCGATTGGAATTTTAAAGTTGGAAACAAAGAAGAAGGATTGGTAGTTGGCAAATATGGCCTTGGGGATAGAAACAATACCAGAGATCACATAATAGAATTTTGCAAGACCAGGGACCTCTTCATTGCAAATACCTTTTTTCAACAACAAAAACAGTGACTATACACATGGACCTCCCCAGATGAAATACACAGGAATCATATCAACTACATCTGTGGGTAATGACAACGGGAAAGCTCAAATATCATCAGTCAGAATAAGGCCAGTGACAGACTTCAGAACAGACCATCAATTGCTCATATGCAAGTTCAAGTTAAAGCTGAAGAAAATTACCAGTCCCTGAAAACCGAAGTATGATCTTGAGTCTGTCCCACCTGAGTTTAGAGACCATCTCAAGAATAGATTTGACCCATTGAACACTAATGACCTAAGAACAGAGGGTTTACGGAATGACATCAGGGACATCATAAATGAAGAAAGCCAGAGGTCATTAAAAAGACAGGAGAGAAAGAAAAGACTTAAATTGATGTCAGAAGAGGCTCTGAAACTTGCTCTTGGACTTCTAGTAGCTAAAGAAAATGGAAGAAATGATGATGTAAAAGAGCTGAACAAAAGATTTCAAAGGGTGTCTCCAGAAGAGTAAAGTATTATTATGACATGTGCAAATACCTGGAGTTAAAAAACCAAAAAAAAAAAAAAGAATATGCTTGGCATTTATCAAGTTGAAATAACTGAAGAAAAAAAATTCAAGCCTCGAGTTGCAATATTAAAGGGTTCTACAGAGAAAATATTACACAATGCAGTAAACATCAAAAGCAGATGGAAGGAATATGTGGAGTCACTGTACCAAATACAAGTGGTCAATGTTCAGCCATTTCAAGAGGCAGCATACGCTCAAGAACTGATGGTACTGCAGGAAGAGGTCCTAGCTGCACTGATGTAATTGGCAAAAAACAAGGCATCAGGGAATGATGGAATGCCAACTGATGTTTCAACAAATAGAAGCAGCTCTGGATGTGCTCACTCTTCTATGACAAGAAATTTGGAAGACAGCTACCTGGCCAACCGACCGGAAGAGATCCATTTTTATGCCTATTTTAAAGAAAGGTGATCCCAATGAATGTGGATATTATCAAACTTTATCATTAATATAAAACTCAAGCAAAACCTTGGTGAAGATCTTTCAAAAGCAGCTGCAGCAGTACATCGATACGGAACTGCCAGAAATTCTAGCTGCATTCAGATGTGGAGATGGAACCAGGGATATCATTGCTCATGTCAGATGGACCCTGGCTAAAAGTAGGGAATACCAGACAGATGTTTGCCTGTGTTTTATTGAGTATGCAAAGTCTTTCTACTAAGTGGATCATAACAAATTATGGATAACTTTGCAAAGAATAGGAATTCCAGAAGCCTTAATTGTGCTCATGAGGAATCTGCAAAGAATAAGAGGCAATCATTTAGGCAGAACAAGGGGCATGGTTTAAAGTCAGGAAAGGTGTGCTTCAGGGTTGTATCTTTTCATCATACTTATTCAGTCTGTATGCTGATTAAATAATCTGAGAACCTGGACTATAAGAAGAAAAACTCAGAATTGGGATTGGAGGAAGATTCATTAGCAACCTACATTATGCAGGTGACATAGCCTTACTTGCTGAAAGTGAAGAGAATTTGAAGCATTTACTGATGAAATTGAAAGACCACAGCCTTCAGTATGGATTGCACTTCAACATAAAGAAAACAAAAATTCTCACCACTGGACCAATAAGCAATACCATGATAAACGGAGAAAAGATTGAAGTTGGCAAGGATTTCATTTTACTTGGATTCACAATCAACACTCATGAAGACATCAAAAGACCCATTGCACTGGGCAAATCTGCTGCCAAAGACCTCTTTAAAGTGTTAAAAAGCAAAGATGTCACCTCGAAGACTAAGGTGCACCTGATGCAAGCCATCGTGTTTTGTATAGCCTCGAATGCGTGCAAAAGATGCACGATGAAGTAGGAAGATAGAAGAATTGACATCTTTGAATTGTGCTGTTAGCAAAAAATATTGAATATACCATGAATTGCTAAAAGAACGGGCAAATCTGTCTTGGAAAAGTACAACCAGAATGCACCTTAGAAGCAAGTTTGGTGGGGCTATGTCTCATGAGTTTTGGACATATTATCAGGAGGGATCAGTCCCTGGAAAAAGACACCATGCTTGGTAAAGTAGAGGGTTAGCATTTCTTGCACATATTGTTGCAATAAGTCTTGATGGCATCTAACAACAGCAACAACAAGCTGAAGACAGATCTGTGGAGATACCACAACCATGCAAAGCCAGGGGTTGCAGATGTCCTCGTAACCATCCTAGATCATTATGACCAGCATGAATGGTCTTTGACTGACATACTTAGAACACATTATTAGGAGGGACCAGCCCCTGAAGAAGGACAATATGCTTAGTAGAGGGTCAGTGAAAAAGAGGCAGACTCTCAACAAGGTGGATTAACACAGTGGCTGCAACAATGGATTCAAGCATAGCATCGATTGTGAGGATGATGCACAACCAGGCAATGTTTCATTCTGTTGTACATGTAGTCGCTATGAGTGGGATCTGACTCAATGGCAACTAATAACAATGACAACATGCTAAATAAGTATATTTTATTTCTTTCCATTTCCCAAGAGATATTTATAAGCAAGAGAAAAAGTATACAATACTTTAAAACAAGAATTTATATACATATGTGTGTATATGTATATACATATATATATGTATATATACCCATGCACACCTGCACGTGTACATGTAAATCAGTATGAACATAGAAGCAAATTGATGGCATAGGTTTTCAGTATGTGATAAAATAGCCTGGGATGAGGGTTCACTATGATTTTTATTTCAAAATTTTCAAGAAGAATAGAAAGACACTAATAAACTGAAACAAAAATTCCATCTTTGTCTTATCTTCTTCACATGGAGGCATGTGCCACGACTCCTGATTTTTTTTCATATTTAGTGCTAAAAATGTACTTTATTGATAAGCCAATTTCTCCCAAACACTTTTTTCATCGCTTCTTTTACATCTTTGTTCCTCAAACTGTAGATAATGGGATTCAGCATGGGTATCATAACACTGTAAAATATTGACATTATCATGTCATGATCCAAAGTATAGCTGGAACTTGGTCTGACATACATGAAAAGGATTGTTCCATGGTAAATTGACACTCCAGTTAGGTGAGAGCCACAAGTGGAAAACACTTTTCGCCTTCCTTCAGCAGATCGCATTCTCAGAATGGCTAACAAAATGAAACCGTAGGAGATCAGGACAATCAGGATGGTGAATATCTCAATAAAACCCACAACGTAGAAGAGTAGAAGCTGGTTGATGTGAGTGTCAGAACAGGAGATAGCAAGGAGTGGAGGGGTATCACAAAAGACATGTCTGATTTCATTGGATACACAGAAGGAGAGGCTAAAAGTTGCCACTGTGTGCAAGGTAGCATGCAAAATACCACCAACATATGAAGAAGTGATGAGTGACACATAGACTCTGGGTGACATGTTAACTGAATAGAGAAGTGGGTTGTAGATTGCTACATAGCGATCATAAGCCATTGCTGCCAAGAGAAAGCATTCTGTAGTCCCAAAAATAACACTGAAAAACATTTGTGTTGCATATCCAAGGAATGAAATGTCTTTATTCTTTGACATAAAACCCACTAGCATATTTGGGGTAATCACTGAGGAATAGCAGGCATCCAAGAAAGATAACACACTCAGAAAATAGTACATGGGGTTGTGGAGCCGGGAGTCCACAATGACCAATACAACCAGTCCTAAATTTCCCATCAGAGTAAAGAGGTAGATTGCTAGAAACAGAAAAAATGAGACGACCTGAAGTTCGCGATTGTCTGTGAAGCCCTTCAGTACAAATGTGGTGACTTCTGTGTCATTTTTCATGTTGATACTTCATGAAACAAAAATATTCATGAAGTCATAGTTTGTATTCCTATGACAGGAACGCACAATTTTGTGACTCAAACAAATGTCAACTCTGTGTTCGCATTGATTTTTCAGCCGTGCGTGATTTCCCAGCAGTGACTCCTAAGACAATGAGACAATGAGTATAGAGTTAGTACCCCCAGAGCTCTGCAAAATCAAATGGAAAAGGCATTTAGTCATTGACTAAAATTATACCCTTCCGAAATTAATTGGGCTAATTTGTTTATTTATTAAAACACATTTGTTAAAATCATGTCATTTTGTAAATAAGTGGGTTAACTAGGTTATTTACTAGACAGTTATTTATTCAAGAAAATTTCCTTCTCACATGCAAGCATATGAGACAGTTTATCAAAGGACAGAGCATTAGAGTAGAACATCAGAGTTCTAGCTCTTTCGGCAATTGGCTAAAATTATTTGCTACAATCTTCTTACCTGTAAAATGATATTAATGTTTACCTCACAAGGTTGGGATAGAAATTGAAAGAGAAAAATAGTGAAATGTAATCTTTAAAATAATTAAAAGTATGAAATGTGTTGAATCATGTTCATCCTATAGAGTAGCACTCGCCGGTATCATTACATTTAATGAGCTACTCTCTGAATATTCTCCAGTTTCGGTAGCCATCCTTGGGTTTCGCAGAACAGGATTTATCAAGATGGTTTTTGGGAAAGATTCACTGTGACTGAATTAAAAAAGTATATGACAGCTTATGTTTCATTCAAACATCTTTCTTAAATTCAGTATATTGTGTTGCCCTTTTTTGGCTACATGCTTGACTATTTGTATTTTTGACAATCTATATGTTTTTCTTTTTACACTAATATTTATGATGAAAATGAAAGAAATTAATGAAGAGTTAAAAAGAAAAAAAAAAAACACAAGAAGAAATCCTGACACTCATAATTTCAAAGTATTTTCTTCCAAGATAATTTCTTTCAAGGTTTTACACCTGTTTATGTGTTGATGATTGTGGACTCAGTGAAAGAATAGCTAAGTAACTATTATCTAGGTATTAAAAATAATTATCTATTTTGTAGATAACCCCGTGGCTAAACAAATAAGAGTCAAAGAGTTATCTGGTTGGAGGATATATATTAAAAATTAAAAAAATATTTTATTATAATTTTTGTTTTTAGATATTCTCTCCAAACTTCATCTTAAATTACTGTAATTTACTGATTAGGAATTTTGAATCAGTTTTATGGATTCATAATCTGCTACAAATTATAACCTATAAAATATTTAAATTCATAATCTAAGTCTAGCTCCAGTTTTAATACATTGATAAGGATCTCTCAATAAGAGATAGAACCATTTAGATTAGAGTGATTAAAGGAGAAAAAATCCAAATATCTACAATATCCTTGAAAAAATAATGTCAGAATTACCTAGGAAAATTGCCAGTATTTAGAGAAAATATTTCCTTAGGAATTTTATAAAGAATAAAGTTAGAGGAAAAAAAATACTCAAGTAATTTGACAGCAACGACAATATATTTTAGATTGAATTCTCTTTCCTGGAAGTAAAAATTTAAGACAAAGCATATTAGAAGACCTAACCCATTTATTTTAATTATCCGAATATGTATCAGTGACTATAGCACCATAAAATGTTTATAAATATGTCATTTTATTAAAAAACTCTTTCACTACCTAATTGAGAAATTCCTGAATACATTTCTTAGTTTGAGAAATCTCATATATGGGGGTAGAGATGAACATGGGTATTAATAAAGGGATAATGAGGCAAAAATATCTATGTAAATAAGATAAAAATAGTCAATAGATATCAAATATAAACAATGATGAATGATGAGTAAAATCAATGCATTATATTTTTAAAAATATTATTATGAGCCTGAGGAAAAAGGTGATTTCTAATACAACCCCTGACGTCAGTTCAACAGTGTGCCTGAATTCACAATAGTACAAGGTAAATAACATAGGATTTAGAATCTGAAAATACCTGCTCATCACTCAGTTTGGTGATTAGAAAATGTGTGTGATGTTAGATTTTCTTTCTGAAGTTTAGTCTTCTTTAAATTGGCAAAAAAGTTTAATGACCAACCTATTCACACACAATTTGGGTGTGTATACACACACAAACACACACACACATGCAATTTTCTTTAAATATTTCAAGTTTTGGTTATAAATGAAACAGATATATATATAACTGAAATTTTGTCATCAGATGTATTTATTTTAAAAATTAAATTTGGGTCACAAAATTCACATTTTAATGAAAACATTGAAAAATGTATGCACCCCGAGAATTAAGTACACATAAAAAAAAAAAAAAAATTTTTTTTATAATACCAATATGCCCTCAAACATTATTTTGTCAGGATCAAACCAAATGAATCATATTATGATTAAAAAGTCCTTTAAAGGTGGATTTAATCATATTCTTCTGCCTTTGCATATCAAAAAATGGTATAATTTCTGTTAATAAGATTTCATAAACATAACATAAGCTTATTTTTTAGAGAGTAGGAGTTTTGTGAATTGTGTGATCCAGTGGTAAGAATAAAAGTTTCACAGGTTATAACAACTAGATTCATCATATAACAGTGGTCTTAATTTGGCTTTCTATAAAGAAAATGTTAAAAAAAAAAAAAAAGAGAAGAAATATTAAGCACTTGAGTTAAACTTCTCTGGAAACTAGCTTTTCTGCTATATGTCAAAAGAAAAGTTATACTGAGTATGACTGTCTATGTTAACACATTTGGAAAGGGGTCAAAGTCGTAAAGAGAAAGTGATTATGATTATTGACGAATTTAATAGGCTCAATTTTAAGAAATTAATGTAAAGTCACTTCCATAAACATCATTTTAAGATAAAGAAGATAACTCTAGATATCTTGGGCCCAACATTGAAACACTTATAACCCAAAGGAAAGAAATAATAACAGCTATCGTTTGTTGAGCACTTGGTGTGAGAATGAAATTTTCTGCACAATACTTTTTAGTGTATTTATAGTAATCCTCACAACTTATAAGTACCAGAACCAAGATTCAACCCCAGCTCTCCCTGATCCCAAAGTGTACATATCTTCCATCCTTTTCTACTGCCTCTTGGAACCCTATTGGGGAAGTGGTTAAAGACTTTGGCGGCTAACCAAAAGGTCATCAGTTAGAATCCACCAGCCACTCTTTTGAAACCCTATCGGGCAATTCTACTCTGTCCTAATGGGTCACTATGAGTCCAGATTTACTCACTGTCAATGGATTTGGTTTTGGTTCTATACTGCCTCCTATTACACGATGGCTTAATTCTGCAACTGTCCCTTCCCCCCATGATAAATAAAACCAAACGCCATTCTTGTAGTGTTTGGGTATCTTTCAAGTCATCAATAACAGAGAAATATTATGAAGTAATAATCTGATGTGACATCTAGTTGTAAAAGCTAGTAAAATAAATGTCAATTATTTATTTCCCCCTCATTATTTATATCCAAATATAACCCTGCAGGCAGATGAATAGTTCAAATATTCTTGTTTTCTATTGACATATTAAATTTAGACCTTTCTTCTCATTGTTCTTATTTGAAGTGTATGGCTTTCTTCCATCAGGAAAATTAAAACGTACATTCAATTTGGAGTCTATTATTTACCTCTATAAGCATATCTTTCATATTTTCTCTGTTCTTTTCTAGGAAGTATGGGTTTTAAATTATTGGGTAGAAATCTGAAAAAAATCAGATTTTGACAGATATATAATAATCACCAATGGAATAGGGAAGAAATAAAGTTTTCAATACTGGGGACTTCACAGCCTAGTCTACCTGGATAGTCTAGGATATGTCTCCTAAATATTCTGCAAATGATCTGATATGTTCTCTTACCTGAAGAATAGCAAGTGCAGGTTTAGATACATCATGAACATGTTTTATTTAGACCTTTTATATTTGCTTACTCAGCTCTTAATGAAACCCATAGGAGATTCCCAGAGGGGAATATTCCCAAATTATCTTTTGGCTCAAAATAGCAACGTAATGATTTACTCAATGTTAAGGAAGTAAATAGTTCTTGAATAATATACCAAATCTTGACTTTTGTTGACTAAATAAAGTTCTTTGGAGTCTGATTTAAAATGATGGCTTAGGGGAAAATTATGTTTTAACATTAGATAATAAATTGTAAGATATTAGACATAATCTTATATCATAGCTCTGATGCTGGGTCAGCACTTAGCTTCTCTGAGACCCTCATACTGGCAATACAACCCATTTTATATTGCAAAAAACCAGTAAATATAGTAAAGTATAATAAGTAAAACTGTGATATATCAACTCCAGAATATAGCACAAGGGTTTATAGACATCCATATTCATGATATTTCTACATTGCTGAAATTAAAATGTGTTCGAAGTAAATAAGGCATAGATTTTGAGTTTCTTTAAAGGCGTCTGAGTCAAGTGATAAGAAATGCACAAAAATGTCTAGCTTTATAGAGAAAACAAACAAAAACAGTGCTATTGAAGAAGGTATCAAATGTTTAATGACCTGGAGTACCTTATAAGTCATGTATTTTGTGAATCTTGAACAACAAATTCTAATCTGTAGTTTTCTCAGATGAAATAGTAATAGCACAGACAATAGAGATTACATTTGTGTAATTCCTTTATAGTGAAAGAGTAAACAACAACAACAAAAAAACAAATACTATAAAAAAGATGAATCCAAGACAAAGGAAGCAGAAGAAAATCAAAGAAATTTCTTACTAAAAACTCATAATTTCTTTCATTATTGTATCACACACACATTCAAACACACACTAAACCCATGCTCATATGCACACGCATACTCACATGCACCCACGAGTAGGACCTAAAAAAAATGTAACACTGAGAGACAAGCAAGGACCAAAAGCATGTCTAATTTTCTACAGTTTTCCAGATGCTTCTAATGGGAAGCCAGGTTGGGAGTAACAGGTCTTGTGAAACTTGAAGTCTGGCATAACTTGAATAACCTTTCATATATTTATTCAAAAGTCTTTTTGAGACATTACTATGTGGCAAGGAAACAACAAATAAACAATAGCAGACATTATAAGCACTATGAAGAGAAGCAAAGCCAAGACAAGGGATAAAGTAAGGCATTGAGGGGATCAGATATATTTTACAGAGGGTGTGGTATGAACTTCTATGATGAGGTGACACAGGAAACAAAATCTGAATAAAGTGATGCAACATGACATTGAGAATTCTTGTCAATTTTCACATTGAAAGGGTGCATAGAAAATAGAGATTATGGCATTTCAGTAAACTCTCTATTACGAAAGACCCCCAAAAATTAAAATACTAAAAATAAATTTTGTAAGCAGAAGGTAATTAAAGAAATTTATTAGTTAACTCAGAATCTCCCCTAAAGCACTTCCTTAAAAAGTCTCCTACAAACAACAAACAAACACAAGCAAAGAGGAAAGTGAAAGAACAAAAAGGATGATTTTGACAAAATTAAACCACAAAGGACCTCCATTAACCCCAGCCTAAGTATTTTAAGGCATCAAGGCTCCCGTGGCAGCAGGTACAAAGTAAATGGCAAAGAGAAGTATTAACAAGACCTAGTATTAACCCTGCAAACTTCATAACCAGCCTCGGAAAGGAGAGAGCAGTTTACTGTATGGGAATCTCAGCAATATCAACCAGGAAAAATGGGAAAAACCTTCTGGCTTCCACCTGCAGGTTGATGACTGCTCCTCTCTCCTCACCTAAACCCACAGCAAAGAATCACAAAAGGATCTTGGGAGACTCAGGTGGTGCTCTGGGTCATTGAAGATCTCAGAAATAAGCATTACGCACTTTCTTCCAAAAAGACAAGGCTTCACTGGGAGGAAAAATGCCTGAGAGGAAAATTTAAGTTGAGCAGGGAGACTGGAAAGGAAAGTTTCAAATAAGGGAGGGGGCATTCTACAACACGTAGGTTTCAGAAAGGATTGTTACAGCAACATATACTTTCTAATGCAAAGTATCACTTAGGAAGATAAGACCTATAGATCTATGGGACTCAGTACCCCCAAAGCCTTTCTCATGCTATCTTCTTGTCACTGTCTACTCTGTGAAAGTAACTCCTACTCTGAAGAGAAGATTTATTTATGTTTTAGCTGCTTTTAAAGTCAGGGTTATTGATTTTTCATACAAACAGAAAAATTCACCATTTATAAGAACCAGGGTTTTTTTTTTGTTTTTGTTTTTGCTTTTTAAAAAAAATGGACAGTGTTGCAATTGATATGTGGCCAATGATTTGGTTGCATGATCAGGGATTTGGAAGGAACATAATTGGAAAATTGGTAAAAAAGATAGCTGGGAAGAGATATGTGGATATCTCTTCTGAATGGGCAAAAAATGTGAAGATATTTTTGTTCCATGTGAATACTCACCACTGAGTGACCTCAGCAAAGGATGGTTGTAGTAGTGAAGTTAATAGGATGACCTGTTCTGTGGATACCGGTCAACTTCTTTTCCCAGCCACTCCTTTCATTTCCCGATGGGCTCATGGACAGAGTGTTCATGGCTGCAGTCATGGAGGTTACACAGGAGTTCAGTGACAAGAATTTTCACTCACCGAAGTCAGACTGCCTAGGGCTACTGCTGAGAGCACAATCTACAAGCAGCAGAAACCAACATTGAGTGTCCAATATGATGCCATCCCACTGAGCCAGCTAGCTACCTGATGGTTGATTGATTACATTGGACAGCTCCCATCATGGAAAAGACAGTGTTTTCCTTACTGGACTAGATACATAGTTTGAATATGGGTTTGCTTTTCCTATACACAGTACTTCTGCCAAAAATACTATCCATGGAAGTACAGAATCCCTAAACCCACTATGACTAGATTCCACACGACATTGCTTCTGATCTATAGATTAGTATCTGAGATTTCAAAGGCAAGAAAAGACCCTACACAACTCAAAAATTTGACCTTTCGTTCTGGTCAATATCTGATATTCTAACATTCTATCACATAGAATATTAACAGCTATTTGTATATAACTTGTCTCTCATAACTTTCTATCCATTTGTTTATTGTATAAACATGTGCATTAATATTTTATCTCTTGTATTAAGCTTTCGATGAGCTTATATATATCACTCATAGAACAAGAAATCTAGGACCTTATAATTCAGATGAGAAATTATTTGTATTGAACAAAGTCTGACATATGTTATACTTTCATATTATTTAATAATGCATAGGTTTACAAGATTTTGAGAGAATTAAGCAGGCTATATTCCCAGAAGGAGGAAACTGGGTTACAGGAAATTCAATTTATTTACCAATGACACATAGCTGATTAGCATCAGAGCTAAGGCTATGTTATGTGTCACTGGATTTATTTTCCAGTCCTATGCCATAAACTTTTCCACTAAGGGATCAGTTTTCCAGAGGCCCAAGTAATTCATTTAATCATTTCATGAAGTATTTTGTTGTTACAGAGCCATTCTGTTGTTATTGCAGGAAAAAAAAAATAGCTTGTTATTTTTATGTCCAAAGAGAGACTGCATTCTCTCTCCTCGATTAATCCCCTATGGACTAAAAGAAGAGCTCAAAAAACTGGTATAAAAATCCAAACCCAATCATGGCATACTTTAATTGAGTTAGAAGTTCAGGTCCACAGGTAAGGGGAAAAAATTTTATCACTTACAAAATATTTTAGAAGATTGAACCTTTAATCTCCAACTAGAGTATATGCCTAGTTTTAAAAGTAAATTTGTTTTAGGTGATTCTGGTTAATTCAGACTTGTATTAAAAATTGAATGTTTCCTGAGAACATAGCAAAGAAAACAGAAAGGACTCCCTACATATTTTGGTCAATAGAGGTTTAAATCAGAAATTTGCTTTGATTTTCTTTATGGATGATAATCAGAATAGGAGTAGTAGAATTAAGGGGCTATAAAAAAAAAAAAAAAGATTGTGAGAATGGTGCAGGACTGGGTAGTTTTTCATTCTGTTGCACAACAGGTCACTATGAGTCAGACCCCACTCGATGACACCTAAAAACAACAAATTTAAAAATCAGAGAAACTATTAAAGGGAGAGAAAATTAGCTTTCAACCAGCATTTGGTTATATGCTACTTTGGTATGATATATATATCACACCCATACATATTCTCTCACAGAGGGACATAAATTATTTTAAAACTTATTTTTCTCTACAAGCCATTTTCAATATATATATATATATTTATGTGCATATGTACATAATTTAATAATTTCATGGCCTATTTAAGCTGGATGACTTTAAAAAATAACTCAAATATGTGAGGATGTTATTTTACATTATTTCTAGAGGCTGGTAGCTCCAGAATAATAACATGGCACAGGGGGATTACAGTATGATCAAGCAGAAGTAGTTTAGACTCTGGAATCAAAGAAATGTGGGGCGAATCCTTGCTTTGCTAGTGTAATAGATTGAATTATGTCCCCCCAAAATGTGTGTCTACTTGGTTAGGCCATGTGTGGTTTGTCTTCCATTTTGTGATTTTCCTATGTGTTATAAATCATAATCCCTGACTGAGGTTAAAAGGATTAGGGTGGGATGTAATACTCTTGCCCAGGTCACATCCCTGATCCAATGTAAAGAGAGTTTCCCTGGGGTGTGGTCTGCACCACCTTCTGCCTTACAAGACATAAGAGGTAGGCAAAACAAGCAGAGATTTGGTGACCTCATACCACCAAGAAAGCAGCATCGGGAGCAGAGCGCATCCTTTGGACCTACGGTTCCTGGCCTGAGAAACTCCTAGACCAGGGGAAGATTGAGGACAAAGACCTTCCTCCAGAGCCGACAGAGACAGAAAGCCTGCCCTTGGAGCCATCGCCCTGAATCCGGACTTTTACCCTACTTTACCATGAGGAAATAAATTTCTCTTTGTTAAAGCCATCTACCTGTGGTATTTCTGTTATAGCAGCACTAGATGACTAAGGCAGCTAGTAACTATCTGTGTGACCTTGGTCAAGTTTTATATCCAGCTGGACCTCAGTTCTTTCTCTCATCTGTAAAAGAATGCTAAACTATTTAGTTTTCAGGGTGCTATGTAGATTATGTACAGAATGTACAAAAAATTCCTAACCCCTTGAACCCACTTAATAATATGTGGTAGCCCCTATCATAGCTTTCTTTCTTCTCAAGCCTAGTGTTTGTAGTACTTTTCTCATTGACATCTGGTACTTTTTGTTTTCTGGCTTTGTGAATCTGTGAGAGGTGAGGAACTGATTTTTTTCAGTCTTCCAGATGGAACATGTTTGGTTTAAAAAAAAATTCAGAATCTATGTTTTTGTGTTCCTTGCCACTATAGCCTCTTTAAGTGAAATCAGCTAGTCATAAACACAACCGACCATTTGTCATCTTGTCGACTCTGACTCACGGCAATGCCATGTGCATGAGAGTAGAACTGTGCTCTGTAAGATTTTCAGTAGCTGATTTTTCAGAAGTAGATGGCCGGGTCTTTCTTCTGAGATCCCTCCGAGTGGATACTAATGTCCAAAATTTTGGTTAGCAGCCTAGTGTCTTAACCATTTGCACCACTCATGAATGTTGACTTAAACACCAACAGTTCTGACTTCTTGAAAGATTAGCTAACAGAAATGCTTCTTCGAAGAAGCTTGTGGGGAAGTAGATAAACCTCATACTTTTTCCTCTGTCCAGTCTCTGTTCCCTATAGTGAAGTAGATAATTACTCTAGTAAGATCTGACTTGGTATAAAACATACTTTCATTCTTACATCACATTCTTGCTCTACAGACAAGAACAGACCATCACGGGTGTCCCAAAATTAAATTACAAACAGTATCCAGAGAATTTAAGGAAAAGACACTATTATTTCACTGACAAGCCCAAAGGCAGAATGCAGTGATGGAGACACATTTTTACAATCCTTTACAGATTACAAAATATGGAGTCCTGGTGACACAGTGGTTAAGTACTATGGCAGTTAACCAAACTTTTAGCAGTTTGAATCCACCAGCCACTCCTTGGAAGCTCTATGGGACAGTCGTACTTTGTCCTATAGGGTTACTGTGGGTCGGAATCTACTTGATGGGAGAAAGTTTTTTTTTTTTTTTTTTTTTTTGGTTTTTTACATCATAGGATATTAGGATTTATTGAGCTTAATTTCAATAAATTGATATTTTAATACTTATTTAGGTCATATAACAAACAAGTGTAACAAAAACACTTTAGATTCTGGTTTGGGATTCATTCATTGCTCAAAGCTTTGACAAAAAAAAATTAATTTTAGAATTCCCTATTTTTTTTTAGATATAATATGGAAGGCTTATTCAAGTAGTTATGTGCTTTTTACATATAATAAAAAAATTGAATTAAAAAAATTATATTAATATGTTTCATGAATAAGCGCTCTGCATGAGTACCACGTTCATGTAGTTTATCAACATCTATCTCAATCATTTTGTTGAACTTACCCATTCTTTCATACAGGAAGGAAGAAGGATGGCTTTATTTTCCCAGCTGACGCTGGCACTGGGTGCTATTTCTGAGATTTTAATAAAAGTTTTTGAGTCTAAATACAGTGCTCTTAACTTTCCACCATTGCTGTCTTGTGTCAGAGCCATCAGTGAAGTGATGGTTAGAATCACAGGCTAGCTGTCATTTCTTCTGTTTCTGTTCCCACTAAAAAAAAAAAGGCAAGCTTTATTTTGCAGTTGATTTTGCAATGAATTTCTTTAGTAGACAACTTACTGGCATATTTTTTTTTCAAAATTTGGTTGTATAATTTTAATTTTCCTTCACTGTGCTTCTTCCTCTCTACCTGATTTCTATTTTATTCCTGTCTCTCACCAGTAAATATTTTTGTTTGTGTTCCATGGATTCTTGAAAGAGTGAGATGGGAAAAGTGCAGAGGTAGAGAGAGACAGAGAAAGAGGATGGGAGATTTTTAAAATATAAATGTATTTTTTGTGATGTGCCCAAACTATATGAATATATATTTATCTATTATTTCATGACTTTATTAACTATCATAACCATTCAAACACAATTAAAATATTATAAGATATTTGCATGTATGTTCTCAAAGTTATATAAGAACTTCATGGATTTACATAGAAAAAGGTGCCTGCTAAGACAACTTGAAAGGTTAGTCTAACTTCATCGATTTTCTAGTCATATGAGAACATTTTAAAATTAAATAATTTTAATAAGTTTTTTCTCATTTAAATTTAATCCAATCTTGTGAGATACATGGTGTTGCTCTCATTTTATCCTAGTGGGTGTTAAGGAAAGGCATTCATAAACACTGTAGCTAATTTGAGTAATCTAGGGTTTACTTACATGGTTAAAGTGTTTGGATTTAAAAAGCCCTCTATTCATTCTTCCTTGTCAATTTTAAAATATGGTGATTTGAGAACCACATAAATTAGCAGGTTTGTTTGCTTGTTTGCTATTAACATGAGAAGCTCAGCCAACAAATGTAAGAAGCCATTTATTTATTTTATTAAAACAGGAAATTACATCCAGATGGGCCCAACCAGTCACTGCCTCTTCCATCACTGTCTAGGATATTATCACGTCCTTCTAAGAAACAAACATGAAGATGGAACTGAATGCTCTCTGTTTCACAGAATATTGCATTTATGAGTTGTCATCTAGTCCTTTCCAACTCAAAGCAATCCTGAGCCTGTCAGAATAGAACTGTGCTCTGTAGGATTTTCAAGACTGAAATTTGGTAGTAGATTATCAGTCCTTTCTTCTGACGTGCCTCTGGATGGAACTGAACCACCAAACTTTGAGTTAGCAGCAAGTACATTTATCATTTGTACCAAGCCGAGATTCCAACTGCATTTAGGACCCATAAATATCAACTAAAATGTCAGTGTTGCCATCAGGACTGGATGCACACAGGATTCGGTTGAAGAACACCGCTGAAGTCACCATGTTTATATTGCGGGGTTTTACAGATAACTTTGAGCTGGAAGTCTATCTCTTTTTACTATTTCTTGCAATCTATATTTTTACTCTGGTGGGAAATTTAGGACTGGTTTTATCAGTCATGGTAGATTCCCGACTCCACAATCCCATGTACTATTTTCTGAGTGCATTATCATTCTTGGATGCCTGCTATTCTTCAGTTATCACACCAAAAATGTTGGTCAATTTTCTGGTAGAGAATAAAACCATTTCATTCCTTGGATGTGCAACACAGATGCTGCTCTTTTCCACTTTTGGGACCACAGAATCATTTCTCTTGGCAGCAATAGCATGTGATCGCTACATAGCAATCTATAACCCACTTCTGTATTCAGTTAACATGTCATCCAGAGTCTATGTGTCACTCATCATTGCTTCTTATGTTTGTGGTATTTCACATGCTACTTTACACACAGTGGCAACTTTTAGCCTCTCCTTCTGTGCATCCAATGAAATCAGACATGTCTTTTGTGATATCCCTCCACTCCTTGCTATATCCTGTTCTGACACTCACATCAACCAACTTCTACTCTTCTACATGGTAGGTTCTGTTGAAATATTCACCATCCTGATTGTCTTGAACTCTTATGGTTTCATTTTAAAGGTCATTCTGAAGGTGTGTTCTGCTGAAGGGAGGTGAAAAATATTTTCAACTTGTGGCTCTTACCTAACTGGAGTGTCAATTTACCATGGAACAATCCTCTTTATGTATGTGAGGCAAGTTCCAGCTATGCTTTGGACCATGACATGATAGTGTCTGTAATCTACACCATTGTGATTCCCATGCTGAATCCCATTATCTACAGTTTGAGGAACAAAGATGTAAAAGAAGCAATGAAAAAATGTTTGAGAGAAATTGGTTCATAAATAAAGTACATTTTTAGCTTTGTAAAACCGAAAAGAATGTTGGGTGTCAGTCCATTGTTCTAAGGTTTGAATCTAGAGAAGAAAGTGCCTTGCTTTTAGTTTAAAGTGCATTTATCTCCTAGAATATTTCCAAATGAAGCATTAATCAACCTTCCAAGGCAGAATTTTACAAAACCAACAACCCAGTGCCATCAAGAGCAGATAAATTGTATCATATACATACTTATGGGATTACATTCAAATGTACCCATACTAAACATTCAGTGACAGGTTATATTACTATGATAGTATTTAACTTCCTCTTTCTCTTACTATAATGTTGATGTCCTGAGAACTCTATAGCTTCACATATTCTCACATTGTTTATAGTAAGTCTTCAGCAAACATTTGGAAGTTAATTTCCCATTCTGAAATCCCTGTGATGGACCTCCCAAAGACTACTAGCCCCTTATGCTGTCATACACTCAGATCCATCTCGGCCTCTGGATATGCCTTCTGCACTGCTTCACTGAACACCATAAACATTGATTCCACTATTAGTTTTGGGTTTTTTTTTTTTTTTTAACCATTGTCTAATCACAGAAATTTATCAGACTCTTTCTGAAACTAGTGAGAGACCAGATGGTAATATTTAGTGTGGGTATACTTAAGGTTCAGTAAAAACAAACATGTAGCTTAGAGAATAACTTACAATTGGCTACTATATGTGTTTGCTCCAAAATCGGAAAAAATATTTCACCATTCAGAAATGTTTTGAAAATTCTAGTTCATTTCCCAATTCTGCCTTTGTTCTCTAACTATGAGGAAAAACCCTACATTGGTCATTACGAAGGAAACTTTACAACAATGAACATGGCCCAGAGAAGGAAAAAATGTTCTACATCATCCCAACTCTCTCCTGCTTATGCCAACTCCTTATTGAATTATTTGTTTTTATTTCAATGTTTGTTTATTTTACAAGTCATTAAGAGTAAAAAGTATGTTTTGCTCGATAAAACCTATTTTTTTCCTACCAGTGGTGGTTATCTTGTGACCCTACCACAAGGAAATCATCAAAAACTAACAATCAAAACAATTTTCCTGTAAAAGCCAATTCTTAATTATGAGTTTGAAAAGCACACCAGTAAGTTTCAGAGCCTCAATTTCTAATCTCTTCTGATCAAATACGCAAAGAGAACTAATACATTTCTATTGGAAGAAGGGATATTTGACATCAGAGTGAGGTTTAAATATATGCTCAAAATTCCTTTAAAAAATACTAATTTTCACAGATGCAATATAGACATTTTATCTTTTAAAACTTATGTAATTTGAAGCCCTAGTAACTAAAAATCATTTCTGGTTATGATTTATTGAGATGGTCCCTCTAGAAGATAGGAATAGCCTCGCTTCAAAAGTACTCCTAAATAGGCGACTTTTACAAAACTGAGAATTTTTGCAGCATTCATAGATCATATTTGAAGTTTCTATTATTCAAATCAGGGTCTCAAAGTTGTGAAGGAAAGGATTCAGTCAAGATTGTCTCCTTTGTTATCAGTCTTCCAAGTGAAAAAAAAAATAAATAAATAAACCATAATTTTATGGGAAAGGAAGAGATGAACTGAAGGAATAAGGTTGCACCCAGTTGTGCCTAAAAATATTTGGTTAATAATCCAGCCATCAAATTAGACAAGAACTCATGTCAAATTAACCTGTGTGGAAATTCCCATACTGTTTCCTATTTTTCTCTTAATAAAGTAGAAACCAAATTTTGAGATAAAACAGTCTTCAATGATTTTTTATTTGTTCAAGTCAACACAGAAAAATGGCGTATTTAAGTCTCAAGTTAAATAGTTTTATTCTTTATAAATTACCTCAAGTATCTTTCCTTCAAGAAATAATTGTTTGACCTTCCTGTCCCCATGGGCCCCTTTTATTTACTCATTTAATATAAGTTAACACATTGGTCAGTATTATAACAATATTACATAAAATAAATACTAAAATTAATATTTGTTGTTTTGAATATTTAGTTCCTATATAGGTATAAAGGAGCCCTGGTGCTGCAGTAGTTAAAGCCCTTAGCTGCTAACCAAAAGGTCTGAGGTTTGTGGCTACCAACCAGTCTGTAGGAAAAAGATGTAGTAGTCAGCTTCCTTAAAGATTATAGCCATGGAAACTCTATGAGGTGACACTGCTCTGTCCTATAGGGTGGCTATGAGTTGGAATTGACTAGACAGCAGTAGGTTTGGTTTCATGTAGATCTAACAGTATGCTGATACTGTAAATTACATAAAGGCAGTATTGTGTCTGTCCTCACTACTGATCCTCAGGGCATAAGATGGTACTTGGAACAGTAATAACTATAGATATTTATTAAATGAATGGTAAGTCAATGAATGAGTGATAGCTAATAGCAATAGTGAGAACTCATATGCAGCTGATTAGGCACTGAACAATTATGTAAGTGCCTTTCACATATTAAGTCATGTAATTATCATACCATTTCCTGCAAGTGGTTCTACAATTATCTCTTATGAGGAAACCGAGGTACACAAGTTTGCTCAAGACCACATAGTTGTTAAGAGTGATAACCATATTCTCGTTTAAGCTTCCTGGCTACAGAGGCCTCACATTTAGGCATTTTGGTATGTAGAATAAAAGAACATACCAATCTTTTTCCTTTATCAACTGCATTATTTGGCCTTTAGACAACACCATATGAAGTATTGAAGGCCTTCGTTAAGTATGTAAGGATTGTTGGAGGTGTGGTTTCCATAGGATTTAACTAGTGATTGGTTTGGTTGAAACATGTGGAAGCTGCAGGTCATGAGCCTGAGTAATCATTAAAATGAAGATATTAAAAGAAGAAGATGGTAAAAGTGGAGTAAATTAGACCAATTAGACCTATACTGAAAGGAAGCCACGCGGCACAGAGGTTAAGCACTAGGCTGCTAAATGAAACTTCAGTGGTTAGAAGCCATAGCTGCTCTTTGGGAAAAACATCCAAGAGCCTGCTTCTGTAAGTATTTATAGCCTTGGAAACCCTATGGGACAGTTCTGCTCTGTCCTGCAGGGTAGCTACCCATCAGAATCATCTTCAAGGCAGTAAGGTTTTTTATTTATTTTGGCATACGTATACTGATTCTGATGTTTTATAACATTTTCAAGGAAGAGAACTAAAATTCCAGATAGGTATCACTCTGGTTAGAGTTGTGAAGTAGACCAAACAAAGGAATATTACAAGGGATAAAGGAAATAGTTACATCATGATAAAGAGCTGAATTCATCAATAAGACTTAACAATTTGAAAAGTGTATATGTCTAAAATAAAATTTCAAAATGCATGAAGCAAACATTATTAGAATTGAAAGTAGTATAAAAATATAGAATTATAATTGGAGATTTACACATTCCTTTCTCAGTAATTGAAAAAACAAATAGACACGTGTTTTATAATTTGTCCCTGGATGGTACAAATAGCTATGCTAACAGCATACTTCTAAATAAACCATCAGTCAAGGAGGACATCACACAGGAAAATACAATATATTTTGAACTGAATGAAAATGAGCCTAGAACAATTCTAAATCTCTGGGAAGTCCGTCCCCCTTTTATATCTCAAATGAGATTGACTCAGGATAAAACCTCACCTTGTGGATCGAATTCTGCCTCACTAACATAACTGCCTATAACCCTGCTTCATAACAACATAGAGGTAGGACTTAGTGCTCACAGGAAAATCACATCAGATGACAAAATGATGGACAGTCACACAATACTGGTAACCATAGCCTCCCCAAGTTGGCACACATTTTTGGGGAACATAATTCAATCCATAATATTCTACCATCTGGTCCCCCAAAATTCATATCCTTGCCTATGTAAAACACATTCACCCCCATCATATCACAGCAAAAGTCTTAAATCAATTCAAAGTCCAAAATCCAAAACTTCCTCTTCATCTGTGAAATCTAGAATACAAGTTATCTGCTTCCAAGTACAAGGGTGGAACGGGCAGAAACTAGACATTTCTATTACAAATGGAAGAAATTGATGAAAAAGAAGGGATAATATGCACGAAGGAAGTCAACAGAACACATTACATTAGTTGTCAAGGCTTGAAAATAATCATCTATTTTCTGAGGCCATTTAGGCAATGACCCTGCCCTCCAGACTGTGGTTGTTGGCCGCACTCTGGATTCTGGGTAGAGGCCCATCTGCTCTGGGCTTCAGCTCTGCCTTTCAGGTCCACTGGATGGCAGCTGTGCATGTTTCCTGTGTTTCTTGTCTCTTCAACTTCTGCGTCCTGGTTCCTTGGTCTTTTGACTCTTGGGCTTCGCTGCCAGAGTCTGCCCTGCTGGGGCAAGTGTTCCAAAGCTCTTTAGCTCCACCAATAAGTGCCTGGGGGCACCCCACTCTGCCTGTAAACTTCTGCTGGAAGACACTCAAATTTCTTGCTCCGTGGGTCAGCTCCGGGTCTGTCTCGTGCTGGTCTCCTGGTTCCGCTGCTACCATCTCTCTGCTGCTGTTAATCTCTGCTCGTGCCTTCTTGTCATCTGTTGTGCCTCCAGTGTGACAGCTCTATTCACTTCCTTCTGAGCCCCCATCAGAATTGTCTTTGATTTCTGTCCAGAATTCCACCAACAGTCTCTTCAATGCAACCCAGGCTTTTACTATTAGGCAATTTAAAACTCTTTCATCCTCTACTCATTCACAGATTCAAAACCACTTCCACATTTTAGTTAGCTGTTAGAGCAGCACCCCACTCTACCGGTACCAAATTTGATACACGTGTTTATTTATACCCATAGTCATTGTCCACGGATGTAACAGTCAAGAAATCAAACAGTGCATTGTGCTGGGCAAATCTGTGACAAAAGGCCTTTAATTTTTTTTTTTTTTTTTAAACAGCATACTATTATCTTACAGTTTTGGAGGACAGAAGTCCACAGTGTAGTGGGTCTTTTTTTGTGTGTGTGTGTGCAGAAAATATACCCACCAAAACACTTGCCCATACAACTTCCACATTTTCAATTCAATGACATTGATTACATTTTTCATATTGTGCAGCCATTATTTCTTTTTCCAAAATACTCCACCACCATTAACATAAACTCAATGTCCCCCATACAAAAACTCCCCCTTTTTCCCTCCCTCTCACTTCTGGTACCATTAATAATCTTTAAAAATAGCATCCATATATTTGCTTATTTTATGTAAGTGAGATCATCCAGTATTTGTCCTTTTGTGGCTGACTTATTTTACTCAGCATAATGTTTTCAAGGTACATCCATATTGTGGGAAGCATCAGAGCTTCATTTCTTTGTACAGCTGTGTAATATTCTATTGTGTGTATATACCACATTTGTTTCTCCGTTCATCTGTTGAGGGACATTTTCGTTGTTTCCACCATTTGGGCATTATAAAAAGTGCTGCAATCAGCACTGCTGTACAATTTTCTGCTTGTATTCCTGCCTTCACTTCTTCTGGGTGCAAACCTAAGGCTGGGATTACTGGTCATATGGTAATTCTATGTTCAACTTTTTGAGGAACCGTGAAACTGCTTTACACAATATTTGCACCATTTTACATTCCGGACAGCAAAGAATGCAGGTTTCAAATTCTCCACAACCTCATCAATACTTGTTTCTCATTTTTTTCATCATTGCCATTCTAATGGGGGTGAGGTGATATTTCATTATGGTTTTGATTTGCATTTCTCTAATGGTGAATGGCATTATTTTCATGTGCTGTTGGCCATTTGAATATCCTCTTTGGTGAATTGTCTGATCAAGTCCTTTGTCCATGTTTTGGGGGGAGGGGTTCATACTGAGACAAATTTTTAAAACGGTGAAAGAATTAACCAATTCCCTTTTTTGTGGTATAAGGCTGTTCAGTTCTTTCAGCACCATTTTTAAAAAAGCGTACACTTTCTCCATGGATTTTCTTTAGCATCTTTGTCAAAAATCTGTTGGCCATATATGTGTGTTCTGTTTCATCAATGTAGGCCACTATTTCTTAACCAATATCACACTGTCTTGATTATTTTGGCTTAAGGTAAGTCTTAAAATTAGATTAGGTAAATCTTCAAACGCTATTCTCCTTTTTTGAAATTATTTTTATTATTTTAGTTCTTTTGCTTTTTCTGTATGAATCGTGGAATAAGTTTGTTAAGATCTGCAAAAATATTTGATTTTAATTAAAATTACATTATATTTATAAGTCAATTTGGGATTGCATTTAGTTAATACATTGATTGATCCCAACTGGGTACCTACCAGTATCAGTGTACCTTCCTTCCTTTCTGTCTTCCTTCCTTCCTTCTTTCATTGCTTCCCCTCTTTCTTTCAACTCAGATTCCATGACCAACATTTACTATCTACTTAGCATCTTTTTCTATGGAGCCTAGACAACCATGTGTTTTTTACAATGTTTCCAAGAATTCTCTAAGAACATATTAAGTATATTCTTAAATTTCTTAGGTATATCTCTTTACATTTGTATAAAGAATTCTCAAGACAGGAAAAGACCCTGTACAACTCAAAGTTTGACCTTTAAATTTGCAGTACTTCTAGTATTCTAGTGTTCTGTCCCATAGAACAATCGAGTTTTCTGTATGTTGTCCCATCTTTCCTGGCCTAAACTCTCAATGAGCTTACATTTATCTCTCATACCAATTTGATGCCTAGCACCGTATAACTAAGATGAGGAATATCATTATTTTTATTAAACTATTATAAATTCTAACTTGTTATTACTTCATGTTATCTCTCTCTATATATATTTACAGAATATTAAACAGGTTATACTACTGGAAAAAAGAAACTGGATTTTAGGGAATTTGATTTTTTAACCCAACATCAATAGTTAATTAGCATCAGAGCAAGAACAATGTTCTGTAGCATTAGATTTTCAATCTTATGTTATAAGCTTTTCCATCGAGGCATCTTTTCTAAGAGGGCAACATGATTCATTTTATTATTTTTATCATGCAGTTAATTGTGCCAGAACCATTTGCTTGTTCACTGAAAGGAAAAAAGGAAAAAAAAAAAAAAACTTGTTGCTTTCTTTTCTAGAAGAGAGTTAATGTGTTTTCTCCTTGAGAATTCCCTATGGCCTACAAGAAGCTATTAAGAAGCTTATATAAAAATCCATACACATAATAGTCATAGCGAACTTTGAGTGAACGGTTCAGTTCCGCACGTAAGAGGAAAAGTTTTTCATCACCTGAAAAATATTTTAGAAATGAGAACCTTGAGCCTCACGCTAGAATATACAACTTAAAATTTAAATCTGAAATAGGTGATTCTAGTTAATTTGATCTTATATTAGAAATTGTATCACACATCTTCTTGAGAACATAGCAAAGAAAGCAGAAAGGACTCCTTACATATTTAGATCAATAGATGTGTAAATCAGAAATTTATTTTAATTTTCTTGATGGATGATGATCAGAATAGAAACAGTACAGATATTAAGCTATATTTAAAAATCAAGGAAATTATGAAATGAAGAGCAAATGAGATTTCAACCTGCATTTGAGTATATACTACTTTAGGATCATAATTGCTTTCTCTTGGAGAATTAAATATTAATTTTAATTTTATTTTACTAATGAAGCCATTATAGACTTTTTTTTTTTTTTAATTTCATGGTCTGTTTAAACTGGATGAATATAGAAGAAGGAATTTAAATATGTGAAGATATTATTTTTCATTTTTCTAGGGAACGTTGATTTCAGAATTATGGCATGATATAATGGAATTGCAAAATGATCAAATTGAAATACTTTAGATTATGGAATCAGAGAAATGTGAGCCTGAATTCTCGCTCTACTAGTAACTATCTGCTTGACTTTGCTTAATGTATATGTCTACGTGGCCTCAATTCTCTCATCCGTAAACGGACACTAAATTAGATAGTTATAAACTTGCTCTGTAGGTTACGTATGATAATGTACACAAAATTCCAAACCCCTAGGGTCTGTTTGGAGCCCTGGTAGCAGAGTGGTTAAGAGTTTGGCTACTAACCTAAACATGAGCAGTTCGAAATCACCATATTCTCCTGGAAACACGATGGGACAGTTTTACTCTGTCCTATATATTCACTACAAGTCAGAATCGGCTTGACAGCAGCAGCAGGTATTTTGCCTTTTTTTTTTTTTTTTCGTTTTCGATTCACTTATTAATATGTGGTTGCTGGTGTCATACCTTTTTTCTCAACCTTAGTCTTTGAGGTATTGTTCTCATTAACATGTCATAATTTACATTTTCTGAATGTATAAGAATTGAGGAATTAATTTTATTTTACTCTTCTAGAGGGTTCATGTTTCGTTAAATATTTCAGGGTATTTAATTTTGTCTTTCTAGTTTCTATCTCCTGTTAATGTGAAATCACCCAGTTGTACACACCACCAGTTTTCATTTCCTTTAAGCTTTGTTAACAGAAGTGCCTTTTTGAAGAAACTTGGAAGCAGTAGTTAAAGCCCATGTTTTCCTCTACCGAGTTTCCAGTTCCCTGGATCAAAGCAGAGAATTGCTCTCATAGAAGCTGATATGGTATAAAATAAAATTTCTTTCTTAACTGATATTCTCACTCTACAGGAAATATCAGAGCCATCAAGGATGACTGAAAATTATATCAGCAAGAGAATCAGGAGAATTTAAGCAAAATATCATTTCAGCGACAAACCGAAAGGCAGCATGTACTAATAGAGAGGCATTTTTTTATGATCATTTACAGCATAGGATCTTAGGGTTCATTGAGTGCAATTCCAGCAGAATGGTATTTTAACACACATTTAGTGTCATAAAAGATCCCTGGTGGTGCAGCAGTTAAGCACTTGACTGCTAACCAAAAGGTTGGTTGTTTGAACCCACCAGTTGCCCCATGGGGGAAAGATGAAGCAGTCTGCTTCAGTAAAGATTACAGCCTAGGAAACTCTATGGGGCAGCTTTGCTCTGTCCTGTAGGGTTGGTGCAAGTTGGAATCAACTCAATGACAACTTTGTGTGTGTGTGTTTGTGAGGGTGTGTGTGTGTGCGTTATATAACAAACATGAATAAGGCAGATACTTTAGCTTCTGGTTTGGAGTTCAGTCATTGTTCAATGTTTTGATAAAAAAGTGATTTTGTAACTCTATTGTGTTTTTATAACTAAAATTTAGAAGTTACCTTTAAACTGTGTGCATTTTTCACATATATTCAAAAATTTTATTTAATAAAATATTTTAATGCCTCACATAAACACTCTGCATGAATACCTTGTCCATGTAGTTGAACAAGATGTGTCTGAAATATTTTGTCAATCCTACCTATTTTTTGGTACTGATGATGACATTACTTCTCCAAGCTCGCACTGCCACTAGGTGCTATTTCTGAGATTTTAATAGAGGTTTTTCCAAGTCCAAATATAATGTTCTTAATTTTCCATCACTGCTGTTTTATCTCATACTCATGTGTGAAAGAAAGAAGATGGAGGATTTTCTTAACAGAAATGAAATTTTTGTGAATTCCAAAGAATACATTAATGCATATTTTATTATTTGACAAATATTAATTATATGATGTCTTTATATCAATTATCTTATTAATATAATTATTAAAATACAATTAGAAGTTATTCTAATAACATATTTGTGTGGGTATTCCCAAGAGATATACACAAATTACCTGAATTTACACAGAACTAGCAATTTAATTTAATTATATTTTTTATACTAGAGTTCTTTAATGATCAAATGACCATTTTTTGCTCTGTATCCCAACATTTAGGAAGCTACTTATTCTAGGTATTAGAAAAATCTCCCTCATGGATCTGTGAAAACATTTTATGGAAAACAAAGACATGTACTTTCCTCTCCTTCCAGATTAGCTTGTTCTTTTCTTTTAAAATGACATCTGAATAAGACAAAACTGTAGCAAGTGGCATAGGATGAATATAAATCATTTGTAGAACACTGAGTGAAGTTCCACTCTACGTGTGACAGATTTTTCACTTCTCATTGTTGTTGTTAGTTGCCCTCAAATCAGTTCCAATTAACGGTAACTTCATTTTCAAAATTACAAAATCTTGTTTGGTGCTGCACTGGCTTCCTGACTGTGTGTATGGTCCAGTCCACCGCTGTGGCCACCTTGTTTTTTGAGTGCCTTCCGATCTTGGGGAGTTCCGGTAGAGCAAAGGTTATGTGCGGTAGAGCAAAGGTTATGTGCTGAGCTGCTAACCAAAAGGTCAGCAGTTTGAACTCACCAGCTGCTCTGCCAGAGACAGGTGGGGGAGTCGGCTTCCATAAAGATTAGACCACAACCAAACCCAGTGCTGTCAAGTCAATACCGATTCATAGCGACCCTACAGGACAGAGTAGAACTGCCCCATAGAGTTTCCAAGGAGCGCCTGGCAGATTTGAACTGCTGACCCTTTTGTTAACAGCCTTAGCACTTAACCACTACACTACCAGAGTTTTATAACCTTGGAAAGCTGTAGAGCAGTTCTGCTCTGTCCAGTGAAGTCCTTATGAGTTGGAATCCACTAGAGGGCAACGTGTTTGCTTTGGTTTAGTCCAAACTTGGTGGCTTATGTTTAGCAGTATGTTGAACAATATTCTGTTAGGATCCATAGGGTTTTCATCAGCTAGTTTTTGTAAGTAGATCTCTGAGCCTTTCTTCCTAGTCTGTCTTAGTCTGGAAGCTCCTCTCAAACCTATCCTCCAAAGGTGATCCTGTTGGTATTTGAAATACTCGTGGCATAGCTTCCAGCATTGTAGCAACAAAGAAGCCACCAAAGTAAGGCCAAGTGACAGATGGATGGTCATTTTCACTCCCTTAAATGCTGGAAAATGCAGATGCCAAACACCTAAGGGATAAAACACATCAGTCTATGACACAATGAAGAAAAAATGAAAGTCCCGAAATCTCACTCCTAAATAAGGTGAATTCAGTGTTTAATTGTGTTTTAATCAGTGAGACTTTCAACTGATACACAGGTACCTCTTGGATACTCTCTTCTACTTTTTCTTGTTGTTATTGTTGTTGTTTGTTTATGCACTTTTCTTTATTCGTACTCCACTAAATGAGAAACGGTTTCATGGCATAGAGGAAATAAATAAAAAATAACCAAATACTACTTTGTGGCAAAAACAGTGATTTTATTCTTTAAGGAAAAGTTGTAATAAACATCTTCATTAGTAAATTTGGGTGATATTTATATCATACTTAGTCCAGGACTCCATAAGCAACAATAACATATTAAAGAAATGGTTTCTTTGGGTCGGAATATATATCTTAAATCCACCCAAGGACTTGCAGGGCCAACGATCATACGAACAGAGAAAAAAAAACATACAAAATCCATTGCAGTCGAGTTGAGTCCAACTCATAGTGACGCTATAATGACCCTATAGGACAGTGTCAAACTACCCCGTAGGCTGTAGTATTTGCAGCAACAGCCTGTCACGTCTTTCTCCTTAGCAGTGGTTGGTGGATTTGAACCACTGACCTTTAGGTTAGCAGAGAAGCACTTAACCACTACCCAACAGAGCTTCCTATGGATAGAGAATCATCTTAAAATTGTCATTAAGTTAAACATTGAAAAACAGTAATAATGATATAATAAGCTGAAGGTAAAAAGGACAACTTAATTTTTTTTTTAAAAGAAACATAAAAAAAGGTAATATCCTGTTTTTCTCTGCATACAAGGTGCATTTATCTCCAGAATACCACCTGATACCCTGCTCACCACTGTTCTAGAAATGTCAATGGGATGGGATAATGAAGAGAAAAGAGCACATAAAATGATTGGACCATTGAAGGCTGCCTTCTAAGACAACTTGAAATGTAAGTCTAAATTATTCTATTCTCTAGTCGTTTGAGAATATTTTAAAATTAAATCATTTTCACATAGTTCTCCTCATTTAAATTCAATCCAGTCTTGTACGTGGTTAGTGCTGTTGTTCTCATCTGACAATCGAGGACATTAAGGAAAGGTGCTCATGCACACTGTGGCAAATTCTGGACTAGTGTATCAGTGTGTACTTTCAATTTTATTGTTTCTGGATTTTGAAATTTCTCTATTCATTGGTCTAATTTATGTGGGTCTCAAAAATAAAAAATTTTATATTTTTGAGACCCACATAAATTGGCAAGTTTTTTGTTTGTTTCTTTTAACATGACAATTTTAACTAATCAAGGAATGAAACCGTTTCTTTCTTATATTTATCCAGGAAATTGTGTCCACATGAGCCCAACTACGTTGTCACTGCCTATCACCTTTCTAGAGTAGCGAAGTGGTTCAGTGGTAGAATTCTCACCTACTGTGCTGGAATGCCAGGTGTGATTCCCATTTGTCAGTGGAAGCTTACATTTTGCTATGAGACTGAATAGGTTTCAGTGAAGCTTGCAAATTAAGATGACCTAGGAAGTAAGGCGTGGTGATCAACTTCTGAAAATTAGCCAATGAAAACTCTGTACATCACGATGCTCTGATCCCTTTGTGCATTTCTCTTGGTGGCAATGGCATATGGTTGCAATGCAGCCGTCTACAAACCACTTTGACAACTTCAATCTTTTCTGCCTTTATCATGATGTTGCTTATTGGTCCAGTGGTGAGGATTTTTGTTTTTCTCAAGTTGAGGTGTAATCCATACTGAAGGCTGTGGTCCTTGATCACCAGTAAGTGCTTCAAGTCCTCTTCACTTTCAGGAAGCAAGGTTCAGTCCAATTGAGTTGGAAGCCAATTCAAAAGCAGTTGACAAAAACAACCCATGGCTGCCTAGTATGTTATTACCCCATTCTAAAGAAAAAAAAAAGATGAGAATGTAATTGAGTCCACTCTGTGTTCACAGGATATCAGGATATTGCCATTTATGACTTTCCAGGATCAACTGAAATGTCAGTGTCGTCCTCAGGACTGGATCCCTACAGGATTCAGGTGAAGAATGTCACTGAAGTCACCATGTTTATATTGCTGGGCTTCACAAATGATTTTGAGCTGCAAGTCTTTCTCTTTGTACTATTTCTAGGAATCTATATTTTCACTCTGGTGGCAAATTTGGGGCTGGTTTTATTAGTCTTGGTAGATTCTCATCTCCACAGACCCAAGTACTGTTTTCTGGGTGTTTTATCTTTCTTAGATGCCTGTTATTCTTCAGTTGTCACCCCAAAAATGTTAGTCAATTTCCTGGCACAGAATGAAGCCATTTCATTTACTGCATGTGCAACACAGATGCTGCTCTTTGTCACTTTTGGGACCACAGAATCCTTTCTTTTGGCGGCAATGGCATGTGATTGCTACGTAGCAATCTGCAAACCACTTTCGTATTCAGTTAACATGTCACCCAGAGTCTACGTGCCACTCATCACTGCTTCATATGTTGGTGGTTTTTTTAAATGCTACTTTACACACCATAGCAACTTTTAGCCTCTCCTTCTGTGCATCCAATGAAATTAGACACGTCTTTTGTGATATCCCTCCACTTCTTGCTATCTCTTGCTCTGACACTCACATCAACCAGCTTCTGCTCTTCTGCTTGGTGGGTTCTCTTGAGTTACGCAATATCCTGATTGTATTGTTCTCTTATGGTTTCATTTTTATGGTCATTCTGAAGATGAAGTCTGCCGAAGGGAGGCGAAAAGTGTTTTCCACTTACGGGAGTATCCATTTACCATGGAACAATCCTCTTCATGTATGCGAGGCCTAATTCCAGCTATGCTTTGGACCATGACATGATAGTGTCTACATTTTACACCATTGTGATTCCCATACTGAATCCCATCATCTACAGTTTGAGGAACAAAGATGTAAAAGAAGCAATGAAAAAATTATTTCAGAGGAATTGGTTCATAAATAAAGCACATTTTTAGCACATTATGAAACTGAAAATAATGTTGGGTGTCAGTCCATAATTCTATGGTTTGAATCTAGAGGAGAAAATATCTTGCTTTTATTTAAAAGGGAATATTTTTCTTGTTCTAGAATTTTTTCAAATAATGCATTAATCAACCTTCAAAGGCAGAAGTTTACATGTGCAGATCAGTTGTGTCATCTATATGCCTGTAGGATTATTTTCAAATTTACTGACATTAAACATTCATTGGTGCTTTTATGTGACTATGATTAGTTTTTGTTTAAATTGCTTTTGCTTAGCATAAAGGTGATGTCTTGGGAACTCTATGACTCCACGCATTCTCACACTGTTTAAAGTAAGTCTTCAGGAAACATTTGGAAGTTCATTTCCCATTCTGGAATCCCTCTGAAGGACTTCTCAATGATTACTAGCCCCTCATGCTTTCACACGGTCACATCCATCTAGGCCTTGTGTATGCCTTCTGCACTGTTAGGTGCAACACCAGAAACATCGACTCCATTATTACAGTTTTCCTTTGCTATTGTCCAATCACAGAAATTGACTGGACTCATTCTGATATTCGTGAGAGTCTAGGTGGTAATATTTATTTAGAGTATACTTAAGACTCAGTAAAAACAAACATATAGCGTAGAGAATAATCTACAACTGGCTACTACATGTGGTTGCTCCAAAAACAGCACCATGATAAATGATGAAGAAATTGAAATTGTGAAGGATTTCATTCTCCTTGTGTCAGTAATCAGTATACAAGGATGCAGCAGTAAAGAAATCAGTGTATTGAACTGGGCAAATCTACTGCAAAATGCCATTCTTAAGTTTTATTTATTTATTTATTTTGTTAATGATATAGTCTTTTCTTGCAGTTCAGAGGTCAGGAGTACAAAGTGTGTCATTTTAGTTTTATTATTATTGTGCTGATAATATACCCACCAAACCATTCACCAACACAAGTTTCACATTTATAATTCGATAACTTTGATTGCATGTTTCAAGTTGTACAACCATTATTGTTCTCTTTTTCCAAAATATTCCACCACCATTAACATAAACTCAATGCCTCCCATATGAAAAATCCACCTTTTTGCATCTATCTCAACTCTGGTGCCACTAAAATTCTTTTTTGCTATTGTTAGGTGCCAGAGAGCTGGTTCTGATTTATAGCAACACTATGTACAATAGAACAAAGCAGGGCCTGGCAATGTTTCGTTCTGTTGTACACAGGGTTGCAATGACACAGAACTGACTCAATGATATGGAACAACAATTACAGTGACTAACGATATTATTTTCATGTGCTTTCTGGAAATTTGAATATCCTCTTTGGTGAACTGTCTAATCAAGTCCTTTGCCCATTATTTATTTATTTATTTATTTTTTGGTGGGAAGGCAGTGCAGGGGCTTGCTTTCTTTTGGTTGTTAAATTGCAGAAGTTCTGTATATATTTTGGTATTAGGCCGTTATCTGATATATGGTTCCCTAAAATTTTCTCCAAATTTGTAGGTTATCTTTTTTAGTTTGTAGATAAAGACCTTTGATGTACAAAATTATTTAATTTTTATGAGGTCACATGTATCTACTTTGATTTTGCAGTTCCAGTTTTTTTTTTTTTTCATATCTGATGATCTATTGTTAAATGCTATGACTTAGTTATCTAGTGCTGCTATAACAGAAATACCACAAGCAGATGCCTTTCACAAAGAGAAGTTCATTCTCTCAGTCTGTTGTTGTTAGGTGCCATCGAGTGATTCTGACTCATAGTGACTCTATGTACAAAAGAATGAAACACTGCCCTGTCCTGCGTTGTCATCACAATATTTGTTAGGTTTAAGCCCCTTGTTGCAGCCACTGTGTCAATCCATCTCATTGAGAGTCTTCCCCTTTTTGGCTGACCCTCTTCTTTACCAAGCGTGGTGGCCTTATCCAGGGATTGATGCCTTCAGATAACATGTCCAAAGTAGGTAAGATGTAGTCTTGCCTTCCTTGCTTCTAAGGAGCATTGTGGTTGTACTTCTTCCAAGACAAATTTGTTTTTTCTTTGGCAATTTACGATATATTCAATATTCTTTGCCAACTCCACAATTTAAAAGCTTCCATTCTTCTTTGGTCTTCCTTAGTCATGGTCCAGCTTTCTTTGAAAACTTCAGTCTTTTCTCTTTTTATCATGATATTGCTTATTTGCCCAGTTCTGAGGATTTTTGTTTTCTTTCAGTTGAGGTGTAATCCATGCTGAAGGCTGTGGTCTTTGATCACAAATAAGTGCTTCAAGTCCTCTTCATCTTCAGCAAGGAAGATTTTGTCATCTGCATAACACAGGTTGTTAATGAGTCTTCCTTCAAACCTGTTGCCCCATTCTTCTTCATATAAACCAGTTTTTTGGATTATTTGCTTAGGATACAGATGGAATAAGTATACTGAAAGCATATAAACCTGGTGCATACCTTTCCTGACTTTAAACTAGGCAGTATCCCCTTGTTCTGTTTGAATGATTGCCCCTTGACCTACTTACAGGGTCATCATGAGTACAATTAAGTGTTCTATAATTCCCATTCCTCACAATGTTATCATAATTCATTATGATCCTCACAGTCCAATGCCTTTGCACAGCCAAGAAAACACAGGTAAACATCTTTCTGGTATTCTCTGTTTTCAACTTGGATCCATCTGATATCAACAGTGATATCCCTGATCCCACATCCTCTTCTGAATCGAGTTTGAATTTCTGCTATCTCCCTGTCTATAAAATGTTGAAGCTGCTTTTAATGATTTTCAGCAAAGTTTTACTTGTGTGTGATATTAATGATATTTTTCGATAATTTCCCATAGTCTAGAAGGATAGAAGTTCAACTTCAGGGTGCCAGATCTAGGGGAAGTCTTTCTCTCTCTTGGCTCTGGAGGAAGGTCCTTGCCATGAATCTTCCCTTTGTCTAGGGGCTTCTCTGGGCAGGAACCCTGGCTGCACAGAGCACCCTCTCTCCCTGGCATTGCTTTCTTGGTGGTATGAGGTCTGCCACTCTCTGCTCACTTCTCTTTCATCTCTTGTAAGATAAAAGGTGGTGCAAGCCACACACTAGGGAACCTCCCTTTACACTGCATCAGGGATGTGACCTGAGTAAGGGTGTTACAGCTCACCCTAATCCTCTTTAACATAATTTAATCTTGCCTCATTAGGCATAGGCAAAGATAAGGATTTACATCATATAGGAAAACTACATCAATCACAAAATTGAGGATAACCACACAATATTGGGAATCATGGCCTAACCCAGTTGAGACATATTTTTGGTAGACATAGCTCAATCCATGACACTCCACTCTTTGGCTCCTCGAAATTTATGACCTTGCCACATGGAAAACACATTACCCCGTCATATCATAGCAAATGTCTTAAATCAACTCCAAGTTCAAAATTCAAAAATTCTTCCCCATCTGTAAAATCTATAATACAATTTATTAACTTCCAAAGTGCAACGGTGCAACAGGTACAAGCTGGAGATTTCCATTACAAATGGAAGTAACTGGAGGGAAAGAAGGGATAAGAGACATCAAGCAAGTTAGCAGAACATATTACGTTAGCACTCAAGGCTTTGAAAATAATTCTCTCTTCTCTGAAACTATTTAGGCAATGGCTCTGCCCTCCAGACTCTAGGTATTGGCCATACTGTCTGGATTCTTAGTGGAGGCGCCTCGATCCTGGGCTTCAGCTCCACCTTCCAGGCCTACTGGGATGGCAACTCTGCTCCCTAGGCTTTAGGTGCACTACTCTCCTAGTCCACCTGAGTGGTGATTCCACCCTTAGTAACACCAGAGGTCATGGTTCCACCCTTTGAGACACCAGAAGTTGTGGTCATACCTTTTGAGACTGGGGCAACTCTGCTTTTTGTGTTCCTTTTCTCTTCAGCTTCTGCTTCCTGGTTCCTTGGCCTCTCAGCCCCTCAGGCCTCCCCAACTGTCTCTGCCCTGCTGTGGCAAGTGTTCCAAAGCTCTGTAGCTCCTATGACAACTGAATATATGCACCCCACTCCACCAGTAAACTCAGGCTAAGAGGTACTTGTTCAGTGGGTCAGCAAGCCTAGTTCCACCAATAAATTCCCAGAGTCAGCCCACTCCTCAAGGAAGCTTCCTGCACTAAGACACTCAGCTCTTTAGCTCCATGGGTGGGCTTCAGCACCATCTTGCACTGGCCTTCTGGTTCTGCTGTTGCCAGTTCTCTGTCACTGCTAGTCTGTGCCATTGCTTCTCGCACTCTGTGTGTCTCCATTATAAAAGCTCTCCTTCCTCCTGAGTTCTCTATACATTCACAGTTTCAAAACCACTTCCACATTTTAGGTATCTATTACAGCATGACCTCACTCCCTGTAACAAATTCTAACTGAGTTCTCTAGTGCTGCTATAACAGAAACACCACAAGTGAATGGTTTTCACAACCAGAAGTTTATGCTCTCACAGTCTAGAAGGCTAAAATCCAAGTTCAGGGTGTCACATGTAGGGAAAGGCTTTCTCTCTTTCCTCTGAAAGAATCTTTGCCATTAGTATTCCCCTGGTCTAGGAACTTCTCTGCACAGGAACCCTAGCTACAAAGGATGTGCTCTACTCCCGGAGCTGCTTTCTTGGTGGTATGAGGTCGTCCACTCTCTGCTCACTTCCCTTTTATCTCTTGTAAGATAAAACGTGATGCAGAACACACCCCAGGGAAACTCCCTTTACCTTGCATCAGGGATGTGACCCGAGTAAGGGTGTTACATCCCATCCTAATCCTCTTTAACATAAACTAATCTTGCTCATTAACCACAGACAGAGATTAGGATTTGCGACACATTGGAAAATGACATGAATCACAAAATGGAGGACAACCATACAATGCTGGGAATTTTGGCCTAGCCAAGTTGACAGGTATTTTGGGGGGACACAGTTCAATCCATGACACACTACATCCTACTGCCTCACTCTCACCTTTTCTCGTAATAATTTTAGTTTTCACAGTTCTTTGATGTATTTTGAACTGATTTTTGTGTGCGGTATAAGGCCTGGATCCTGTTTCATTCTTCTGCGTGTGGAAATTCAATTTTCCCAGCACCATTTCTTGCAAAGACTCTTCCTTCTCCATTGAATAGTTGACCATAGGTGTGTGGATTTATTCCTGGACTTTCGTTTGCATTCCTTTGGTTTATACCCCTATTATTATACCAGTACCAGAGGGTTTTAATTACTGTAATTTTAGTATATTATGATATCAGGACGTGTTATCCCTCCTGCTTTAGTCTCTTTCTTCAAGATTGCTTCAGCAATTCCAGGTCCTTTGCCCTTCCATGTAAATTTGAGGATTGTGTTTTTTTCCATTTATGCAAAGAAGGCTGTTGGAATTTCAGTGGCAATTGCAAGAAGCTCGTTTTAATAATATCGAGTTTTTCAATCCATTAGCACAGAACCGTCATATGTTATTTAGATGTTCTTTAATTTCTTTCGGTAATGTTTTATAGCTTTCAGTGTATAAGCCTGTAACTTCCTTGGTTAAATTTATTTCTAGGTATTTTATTTTTTTAGATGTTGTTTTAAATAGACTTGCTTTCTAAATTTTCTTTGAGGAAAAATGGTTTCTCTGACATGGCTTTCTGGCCCAGCATTTACAATCCACTTGTTATGGATTGAATTGTTTCCTCCAAAAGTGTGTGTCAACTAAGCTAGGCCATGAATCCCAGTTTTGTGTGATTGTTCATCAATTTGTCATCTCATTTGATTTTCCTATGTGTCATAAATCTTAATTCTATGATGTTCATGAGGCAGGATTAGAGGCAATTATATAAATGATGCAGGACTCAATCTGCAAGATTAGATTGTATTTTCAGTCAATCTTTTTGAGATATAAAAGAGAGAAATGAGCAGAGAGACAGGGAGACCTTCTACCACCAAGAAATTGGAGCCTGAAACAGAGTGCATTCTTTGCACCCAGAGTCCCTGCACTGAGAAGCTCCTAGACCAGGGAAAGATTGATGACAAGATCCTTCTCCTGCACCTGACAGAGAAGGAAGGCCTGTCCCTGGAACTGGCACCCTGAATTTGGACTTCTAACCTCCTAGACTATGAGGGAATAAGTTTTCTCTTTGTTAAAGCTACCCACTTGTGGTGTGTCCCCACCAATGATGACTTCGCCAGGGCCTGGCTGTTCACAAAGACTGAGCCTCACTGTTCTCCACACATGCTTCCTCCTGAGACTTATGGTATCAGAGTGGAGGTGCACCAGCGGGCCCTTTCTTTATTCTTTGTGCTCAGGCTTCCCTGCCTGTGGTGCCTTCACTAGGGCCTGGAAGTTCACAAAGTCCGGACTTCACTCACTTTGTACCTGTTTCTGCTGCCCCAAGATGGCCTGAAAAGATCCTATACAACTCAAACTGTTTGATATCTGCCAGATATCTGATATTCTAATATTCTATCACGTAGAATATTATCAGTTTTCTGTATAAAACCCTGTCTCTCCTGTTATAACTTTCTATCCATGTGTTGACAGTAAAATTATGTCTATTAATATCTCTTGTATTAAATTTTCAATAAGCTTACATGTATGCCTCATAGAACTATGAAACTAAGACCTTGTAGTTCAGATGGGAAGTTTTGTTATTTTTAGTAAACAATTACAAATTCTGACATATGTTATGCTTTCATATTCTTTGATGATATACATGTTTACAGAGTTTTGAAAGAGTTATGCAGGTTATAGTCCCAGAAGGAGGGAACTGGCTTACAGGAAATTTAGTTTATTAACCAATGCTATATAGCAATTTTTTTTACATAGCTAATTAGCATCAGAGCTAGGACTAGATTCTGTATCATTAGATTTGTTGTCCAATCCTAAACCATAAACTTTTGCAGCAAAGCATCAGTTTTCCAGAGGCCACAGCAATTCATTTAATCATTTTTATCAAGTAGTTCATTGTTCCAGGACAGTTCTCTTGTTATTGCAGGGAGAAAAAAATCTTGTTATTTTTTAGTCCCAAAAGAGAGTTAGCATTCTCTCTCCTTGGTGCATCCCCTGTGGACTACAAGAAGAGCTCCAGAAATGGATATAAGAATCCAAACACAATCATAGCATACTTTAATTGAGTGAGCAGTTCAGTTCCATAGGTAAGAGGAAATATTTACAACACTGCAAAATATTTTAGAAGTTTAACCATTAATTTCCAACTGCAGTATACACCTAGTTTTAAAGTAAATTTGAATTAGGTGATTCTGGTTAATTCATTTGTATTAAAAACTGAAGATTTCCTGAGAACACAGCAAAGAAAACCGAAAGGACTCCATACATATTTATGTCAATAGAGATGTAAATCAGAAATTTGCTTTAATTTTCGTTATGGATGATAATCGGAATAGGAATAGTAGAAACAAGGGACTATATTAAAAAAAAAAAAAAAAATTGTGAGGTTGATGTAGGGCCAGGCAGTGTTCTGTTGTATGTGTAGTCACTATGAGTCCTAACTGACTTGATGGCACCTAAAAACAGCAACAAATACAAAAATCAGGGAAATTATTAAATGAAGAGGAAATGAGCTTTCAACCAGCATTTGGCTGTATGCTCCTTTGGGATAATATATATGTAAATTTTTTTTTCCTCATAGAGGGATAGAAATTATTTTAAAACATTTTTCTGTAGAAGTAATTTTCATTATATATATATATATGTATTTTAATTTCATGGTTTACTTAAGCTGAATTACTTTAAAAAATAATTCAAATATGTGAGGATGTTATTTTGCATTATTTCTTGGGGCTGATGATTCCAGAATAAGGACCTGGCACGGTGGGAATTGCAATATGGTCAAGTGGAAATAGCTTAGACTGGGATCAGAAAAACCTGGGGTGAATCCTTGCTCTGCTAGGAACTACTGTGTGACCTTGGTCAAGTTTTTTGTCTAGCTGGGCCTTAGTTCTTTCTCTCGTCTGTAAAAGATCACCAAATTATTTAGCTTTCCTGGTGCTATGAAGATTACGTACAGTCATGTGCATGAAATTCCTAGCCCCTTGAGTCCACTTATTAATCTGTGGTAGCTGCTATCACGGCTTTCTTTCGCCTCAAGCCTAGTCTTTGTAGTACTGTTGTGACGGACACCGAGTACTTTATGTTTTCTGATAATGACTCTATTAGAGTTAAGGAAGTGATATATTTTTAGTCTTCAAGATGGAACATGTTTTGTTAAACAAAAAAAAGAGAATTCAGAATCTATATTTTTGTGTTCCTAGCCACTATAGCCTCTTAAACTGAAATCAACTAGTCATAAACACAACCAACCATTTGTCATCTAGTCCACTCTGACTCATGACTGTGTTCCACAAGGTTTTCAATGGTTGATTTTCAGAAGTAGATTCCCAGGCCTTCCTTCTGAGGTGCCCCTGGGTAGGCTCCAACCTCCAAACCTGTGGTTAGCAGCCAAGTGCCTTAATGGTTTGCACCACGCATGTGTTCTGTCATAAACACAGTTCTACTTTCCTTAAAGATTAGCTAACCATAATTCCTGTTTGAAGAAGCTTGGGTGAGTGATTAAACCTCCTACTTTTTCCTCTATTAAGTCTCCAGCTCCCTATAGTGAAGTAGGCAGTTGCTCTAACAGGTCTTGATTTGGTATAAAACATACTTACATTCATAAACCACATTCTTGCTCTATGGAGAAGATCAGACCATCAAGTGTGCCTGGAAATTATGTCATCAAGAGTATTTGGAGAATTTCAGCCAAACACACTATTATTTTACTGACAAGTCCAAAAGCAGAATGCCGTGACAGAGATGCATTTTTATAATTCTTCACAGATTATCAAATATGGAGGTCTGGTAGCACAGTGGTTAAGTGCTCAGGCTGCTAACCCAAAGGTCAGCAGTTCAAATCCATCAGCTGCTCCTTGGAATCCCTATGAGGCAGTTCCACTTTGTCCTATAGGGTGGCTGTGGGTCAGAATTGACTCTACTGCAACGAGTTTGTTTCTGTTTTTTGTTTTTTTTTACAGTCTAGAATATTATGATTCATTGGGCTTAATTTCAATAAAATGATATTTTAATCTGCATATTAACATTTAACAAACATGCATAACTAAAAGAAAAATATTTTAGCTTGTGGTTTGGGATTCATTCATTGCTCAATGCTTTGATAAAAAATGTTGTTTTTAAAATCCCTGTTTATTTTGTTTTAGATAAATAAAATGTGGAGGGCTTATTTTTACTTATTTATTTTTTAGATAAACAAAAAGCATATGCACTTTTCACATATAATCAAAACTTGAATTTAAAAAATAATATTAACATGTCTCATAAATGAGCACTCTGCCGGGGTACCATGTTCATGTAGTGAAACAATGTTTATCGAAATCATTTTGTCCATCTTATCTATTCTTTAGTACAAGAAAGAAGAAGGACGACTTTAATTTTCTTAGCTCACACTGGCACTAGGTGCTGTTTCTGAGATTTTGATAGAAGTTTATCAAGTCCAGATACAATGCTCTTAACTTTCCACCGTTGTTGTCTCAGAAACATCAATGAAATGATGGCTATAAGCACAGTCTAGCTGACATTTCTTTTGTTTCTCTTAGTCAAGTTATATTTTGCAGTAGATTTTGAAATGAATTTTTTTCGTACCCTACCTATTGCCATATTTTTTTTTCAAAATTTGCTTGCATATTTTTAATTTAGTTTTACTGAGCTTCTTCCTTTCTACCTGATTTCTATTTTATCCTTGACTATCTCCAGTAAATATTTTTGTTTGTGTTCCATGAAGTCTTGAAAGAGAGAAAAGAGAAAAGGGTGGGAGGAAGAGAGAGAAAAAGAGAATGGGGGATTTTTGAAACAAAAATGTATTTTTTTGTGATGCCCCCAAAATATATGGATATGTATTTATTTATTATTTCATGACTTTATTATTTTTAATATCCCATTCAAGCAAAATTACAATACATGATAAGATATTTGAAGATGTGTTCCGATGAATTGTAGATAAACTTTGTGGATTTACACAAAAATAGCTACCTTTTAAGACAAGTTGAAAGGTACGTCTAATTTCATCTATTTTCTAGTCATCTGAGAACATTTTAAAATTAAATCATTTTTAATAACTTTTTATCCTTTAAATTTAATGCAATCTTGTGAGACACATGCTGTTGCTCTCATTTTATCTTAGTTGACATTAAGGAAAGGCTTTCATGTATGTTGTAGCTAATTTAAAATGATTAGTGTGTATTTACAAGTCCAATGATTTTAGATTTAAAATTTCCTCTACTCATTCCTCTTTCTACGTTTTAAAATCTGGTAATTTGAGAACCGCATAAATTGGCAGGTTTGCTTGTTTGGTTGTTTTTAACATGACAAGTTTAGCCAACAAATGAATGAAATCATTTTTCTTTTTTTTATATAGGAAATTGAGTCCACATGGGCTCATCTACTTTGTCACTGCCTATCCCATCATAAGCTAGGATATTATTATGCCCTCCTAGGAAACAGACATGAAGATGTTATCGGGTGCACTCTGTTCCCCAGTATATTGCATTTACAATGTCATCTAGTCAATTCCAACTCAAGGCAATTCCAAATTTATCAGAGTACAACTATGCTCCTTAAGGTTTCCAAAGGCTGATATTTGGCAGTAGATTCTCATTCCTTTCTTCTGAGGTGCCTCTGTGTGGAAATGAGCCATCAAACTTTCAATTAAAAGCAAATATGTGAATCATTTGCACCACCCGGCGATGCCAGTTGCAGTTGGGAACTATAAATATGAACTGAAATGTCAGTGTTGTCACCAATGCTGGATCCATATAGGTTTCAGATGAAGAACCTCACTGAAGTCACCATGTTTACATTGCTGGGCTTCACAGATAATTTTGAAGTGCAAGTCTTTCTCTTTCTACTATTTCTTGCAATCTATGTTTTTACTCTGGTGGGAAATTTGGGACTGGTTTTATTAGTCATGGCGGATGCCCGACTCCACAGTCCCATGTACTATTTTCTGAGTGTGTTATCTTTCTTAGATGCCTGCTATTCTTCAGTTGTCACCCCGAAAATATTGGTCAATTTTCTGGCAGAGAATAAAACTGTTTCATTCCTTGGATGTGCAACACAGATGCTACTCATTGTCACTTTTGGGACCACAGAATGCTTTCTCTTGGCAGCAATGGCATACGATCGGTATGCAGCAATTTACAACCCACTTCTCTATTCAGTTCACATGTCACCCACAGTCTATGTGTCACTCATCTCTGCTTCGTATGTTGGTGGTATTTCACATGCTACTTTACACACAGTGGCAACTTTTAGCCTCTCCTTCTGTGCATCCAATGAAATTAGACATGTCTTTTGTGATATCCCTCCACTTCTTGCTATCTCTTGCTCTGACACTCACATCAACCAACTTCTACTCTTCTACTCTGTGGGATCTATTGAGATATTCACTATCCTGATTGTCTTGATATCTTATGGATTCATTTTTATGGCCATTCTGAAGGTGCATTCTGCTGAAGGGAGGCGAAAAGTGTTTTCCACCTGTGGCTCTCACCTAACTGGAGTATCAATTTACCATGGAACAATCCTCTTCATGTACTTGAGACCAAGTTCCAGCTATGCTTTGGACCATGACATGATAGTGTCTGTATTCTACACCATTGTGATTCCCATGCTGAATCCCATCATCTACAGTTTGAGGAACAAAGATGTAAAAGAAGCAATGAAGAAATGTTTCAGAGAAATTGGTTCATAAATAAAGCACATTTGTAGCATTGTAAAATTGAAAAGAATGTCGAGTATCAATTCATATTGCTAAAGTCTGAATCTGAGAAGAAAGTGTCTTGCTTTTATTTTTCAGTGTGTGTATATCCTAGAATATTTTCAAACAAAGCCTTAGCAAACCTTCCAAGGCAGAACTTTATGAGCACAGAGAAATCGTCCCATTTACATGGCTGTAGAGCTATTTTCAAATGTTCCCATATTAAACATTCAGTGATGGATTATATCCCTGATTACTGTTCGTTTAACTTGACCTTCACTTGCCGGAAAGATGATGCCCTGAGAACTCCATGACTTCAGGTTTCCTCACATTGTTTATAGTAACTCTTCAGCAAACAGTTGGAAGTTAATTTCCCTTTCTAGAATCCCTGTGAAGGGCCTCCCAAGGATTTTTTTTATGCCCTTACATACTGAGAACCATCTAGGCCTTTGGATATGCTTTCTGCACTGTTTGGCTCAAAATCATATGTCGATTCCATTATTACATTTTTGCCATTGTTTAATCACAAAAATTGATTAGGCTCATTCTGAAACTACTGAGAGATTACACAGTAATATTTATTGAGAGTACACTTAAGGCTCAGTAAAAATGAATATATAGCTTAGAAAATAATTTACAAGTGGCCACTAAAAAAAAAAAATTTTTTTTTTTTACTATATGTGATTGTTTCAAACTCTGAAAAATGATTACACCATTGGACAATCCTTTAATGGTTCTAGTTTATTTCCTCATCCTGCCTTTGTTCTCTAATCACAAGGACAACCCTGCTCTGGTCATCATGAATGACATTTTTCATCAATGATCAGGACCCAGAGAATGGAAAAGGCCCTACATCACCTCAGCTGTTTCCTGTTAATGTCATCTGCTCTTGAACTATTTGTTTTTATTTCAATATTTGTTTATTTTTTGAGTAATTAAGAGTAAAAAGTGTGTCATTCAATAAAACCCACTTTCTTCCTACCAGCAGAGGTTGTCTTGTGGCCCTACCACAATAAAATCATCATAACATAGCAATCAAAACAATGTTCCTGTAAAAACCAATTGTCATGGATTGAACTGTGTCCCCCCAAAAATATGTATCAACTTGGTGATGCAGTGATTACCAGTATTGTGTGGTTGTCCTCCATTTTGTGATTGTAATTTTAGGTCAGAGAGGATTAGGGCAGAACAGAAACATTCTTATTAAGGTCACATCTCTGATCCAATGTAAAGGGAATTTCCCTGGGGTGTGACCTGCACTACCTTTTATATTATAAGAGATAAAAGGAAAGGGAAGCAAGCAGAGAGAAGGGACACCTCGTACCACCAGGAGCAGAAAGCATCCTTTAGACCTGGAGATCCTGGGTGAAGAAACTCCTAGTCCAGGGGAAGGTTGATGAGAAGGATCTTCCTCCAGAGCCAACAGAGACAGAAAACCTTCCCCTGGAGGTGAGGGCCTGAACTTGGACTTCTAGCTACTAGACTGTGAGGAAATAAATTTCTCTTTGTTAAAGCCATCCACTTGTGGTATTTCCGTTATAGCAACAATAGATGACTAAGACACCAATGCTTAAGTGTGAGTTTGAAAAAACACTCCAGAAAATTTAAGAGACTCAATTTCTAATCTCTTCTGGTCAATAATGCAAAGAGAACTAATACTTTTCTATTGCAAGAAGGAAATACTGGACAACAGAGTGTGGTTTACATATATACTCGAAATTCCTTTAAAAGTTCTAATTTTCAGAGATGCAATATAGACATTTTACCTTCTAAAAATTATACAGTTTGAAGCCCCAGTAACTTAATATTATTTCTGATTATGATCTATTGAGATGGTCTTTCTAGAAGAAAGAATATTTTGCTTCAAATGTACTCATAAAAATGCATGTTTTACAAAACTCGGTATTTTTGCAGCATTTCTAGAACATTTTTAAATGTTCTATTATTCAAACCGGGCTTTCAAAATCATGAAGGCAAAGATTCAGTCAACATTGTCTCTTGGTTTATCAGTCTTTCAAATAAAAATAATAGTAATAATCTTTTGGGAAAGGAAGAGATGAACTGAAGGAACAAGTTTGCACCGAATTATGCCTAAAAATATTTGGTTAATAATCCAGCCATCAAAGTAGACAAGAATTCATGTCAAATTAACCTATATGAAAATTCCAATATATTTCCTTTCTTTCTTCTAATAAAGAAGAAACCAAATTGTGAGGATAAGACAGTCTCCAATGAGTTATTTGTTCAAGTCAACATGGAAAAATGGTATATTTAAGTATCAATAACTTTTACTCTTTATAAATCTCCTCAAATACCTTTCCTTTAAGAAAGATTTGACCTTCCCTGTCTTCTTTGGCTTTTTTTTTTTTTTTAATATAACACATTTTTCAGTATTATAACAAATATTAAATAAAATAGACATGAGTATTTGTTGTTTTCAATATCTGGCTACTAAAAAAAAAAAATCTTTAGCTCTGGTGGTATAGACTTTAAAGCTCTTGGCTGTTAACCAAAAGGTCTGTGGTTTGAACCTACCAGGCACTCCACAGGAGTAGGATGTGGCAGTCTGCTTCCATAAGGACGGTAGCCATGGAAACCTTATGAGGCAACTATACTCTGTCCTACAGGGTCACAATGAGTAGGAATCAGCTAGACAGCAGTGGGTCTGGTTTCATGTAGATCTATCACTATGCTGACAGTGTAAATTGCATAAAGGCAGTCATTGTGTCTCTCCTCACAGTTGTGTCTCTCCTCCCCAGGACATAACATTGTACTTGGAATAGTAAGTTTACCTGGAGATATTTATTGAATGAATGGTGAGTCAATGAATGAGTGATAGTTAACAGCAATAGTTAGAACTCATATACAGCTGATTAGGCACTGAATAATTATGTAAGTGCTTTCCGTATATTAAGTCTCACCATCATCATAGCAACTCCAAGAAGTGGTTCTACTATTATCTCAGATGAAGAAACAGAGGCACATAAATTTGCTCAAGACCACATAGCTCCTAACAGTGATAGCCATATTCTAAGTTAAGCTTCCTGGCTACAGGGGCTTCACTTTTAGACAGTTTGCTACATAGAATAAAAGAACATACTGATCTTTTTCCTTTATCAACTGCATTATTGGGCCTTCAGACAACACCTGATGAAGTATTTAAGGCCTTCATAAAGTCAATGACAGAAAATAGAGAAAAAAATGTATGTAAGGAGTATTGGAGATTTGGTTTCCACAGGATTTAACTAGTGATTGGCTTGGTTGAAACATGTGGAAGTTGCAGATCATGAGCCTGAGTGGTCATTAAATCCATACCGAAAGAAAGCCATGTGGCACAGTGGTTAAGTACTTGGCTATTAAATGAAAGGTCATTGATTAGAAACCAACAACTTCTCTTCAGGAGAAAGATGTGACAGTCTGCTCCTTTAAAGATTTATAGCCTTGGAACCCTACGTGGCAGTTCTAATCTGTCCTACAGGAGTAGCTACCAGTTGAAATAGTTTCTGTGGCACTGAGGTTTTTTTTTTTGTTTTTTTTTTTTTGTAAAATACTATACTACAGAGGGTTAGTGAAAAAGAAAAAAACCAAAAACCCTCAATGAGATGGATTGACACAGTGGCTGCAACAGTGGCCTCAAGCATAACAAGGATTGTGAGGGTGACATAGGACCAGGCAGTGTTTCATTTTGTTTTACATAGTGTTGCTATGAGTAGAACCCAACTTGATGGCACCTAGCAACAACAACAATACTGATTCTGAAGTTTCTTAACATTTTCAAGGTAGAGAACTAAAATCACAGATAGATATCACTCTGGCTACACCAGTGAAGTAGGCCAGACAAGGAAACATTACAAGGGATAAAGGGAGCCATAACATCATGATAGAGAGCTCAATTTGTCAAGAAGACTTAACAATTTGAAAAGTATACACAGTGAAAATAAAATTTCAAAATGTATGAAACAAACTTTATCAGAATTGAAAGGAGCAATAAACAAATAAAAAATGCCCGCCCAGCCCAAAATACACAATTATAAATGGAGGTTTGCACATTCCTCTCTCAGTAACTGCTAAAACAAATAGACAGGAATTCAGTACTGTTATTTATTTCATGTGTTTTATGATTTGTCCCTGAATGGTACAAATAGCTAATGCTAACAACAGCATACTTCTAAATAAACCATCAGTCAAGAAGGATATCACAAGGGAAATTACAATATATTTTGAATTGACTGAAATGATCGTAGAACAATTCTAAATCTGTGGGAGGTTACATATCTCTTTTATATATCAAAAGAGATTGATTCAAGATGCAACCTAACCTTGTAGATTGAGTCCTGTTTCATTAACACAACTGCCTCATTAACAATTTAGAGGCAGGATTTATGACACACAGGAAAATCATACCAGATGACAAAATTGTGGGTGATCATACAGTACTGGGAATCAGCCAAGTTGACACACATATTTGGGGAACACAATTCAAACCATAACATTCCACTTTTTGGTCTCCAAAAATTCATATCCTTGCCACAGTAAAAGATACTCACCCCATCATATCACAACAAAAGTCTTAAATCAACTCCAAGTCCAAAATCCAAAAATTCTTCTACATCTGTGAAGTCTATAACAAATTATCTGCTTCCAAGTACAATGGTGGAATAGACACAAACTAGACATTTCCATTACAAATGGGAGCAGTTGAAGGGAAAGAAGGGATAATAGGCACCAAACAACTCAGCAGAACACATTACATTAAGCCTCAAGTCTTCAAAGTGATCCTCTGCTCCCTGAGACCATTTAGGCAATGGCCCTGTACTCCAGACCAGGTGCTGGCCACACTTTCTGGATTCCGGGTGGAGGCCCCTTGGCCTTGGGCTTCCACTCTGCCTTCCAGGACCACCAGAATGGCAACTCTACTTGCTTCTTGTGTTTCTTGTCTCTTCAGCTTCTGTTTTCGTGGTTCATTGGCCTTTCGGTCCCTTGAGCCTGGCCAGCCAAATCTGCCCTGCTGGGGCAAGCCTTCCAAAACTTTTCAGCTCCACAAGAGGTGCCTGGAGGCACCCCAATTCACTATAAACATCCACCAGAAGACACTCAGCTTTCTTGCTTCCTGGGTTGGCTACAGTGCTGTCTCATGCTGGTCTCCTGGTTCTGCTGCTGCCATTTCTCTGCTGCTGTTCTCTGTGCTGCCTCTTGCCATCTGTGCCATCTCCAGTGTAACAGCTCTGCTCACCTTCTTCTGACTCCTCACCAGAATTGGCTTTGATGTCCATAATTCCACCAACAGTCTTTTCAAAGCAATCTCTGCTTTTATTATTAAGGACTTTAAAGCTCTTTTAACTCCTACCCATTCACAGTTTCAAAATCACATCCCCATTTTAGGTATCTGTTAGAGATGCACTGCACTCTCCTGGTACCAAATTTGATACGCATGTTTATTTATACCAATAATCAATGTCCATGGATACAGCAGTCAAGAAATCAAACAGTGTATTGCATTGGGCAAATCTGCTGCAAAAAGGCCTTTTTTAAGGTTTTTTTTTTTTTTTAAAAAAAAAAAACGTAATATTATCTTACAGTTCTGGAATTCAGAAGTCCAAAGTGGAGTGGGTCTTTATTATTATTATTATTATTGTGCAGAAAATATACCCACCGAAACATTTGCCCACACAACTTCCACATTTACAATTCAATGACATTGATTACATTTTTCATATTGTGCAACCATTATTGCTTTTTCCAAAATACTTCACCACCATTAACATAAATTCAATGCCCCCCATACAAATACTCCCCCTTTCTCCCTCCTTCTTACCTTTGGCACCGTTAATAATCCTTGGTGTCCGTATATTTCTTATTTTATATAAGTGGCATCTTCCATCTTCCAATATTTGTCCTTTTTTTACTGACTTATTTCACTCAGCATAATGTTTTTAAGCCTCATCCATGTTGTGACATACATCAGAACTTCATTTCTTTTTACAGCTCCATAATATTCTATTGTATGTTTATACCCCGTTTGTTTATCCATTTATCTGTTGATAGGCATATTGGTGGTTTCCACCATTTGGCTGTTGTGAAAAGTGCTGCAATGAACATTGGTGTAAAATTTTCTGTGTCTGTTCCTGCCTTCGTTTCTTCTGAATACATTACCTAAGACTGGGATTACTGAATCATGTGGTAATTCAGTGTTCAAATTTTGAGGAACTATGAATCAATCTGTTCTCCACAATAGCGCCACCATTTTACATTCCCAACAGCAATGGATTTCGGTTTCAATTTCTCCACAACCTCACCAATGCTAGTTTTACATTTTTTTAACCATTGCCATTCTAATGGGGGTGAGGTGTTATTTCATTACGGTTTTGATTTGCATACCCCTAATGGCTAATTAGAAACCCTGGTGTCATAGTGGTTAAGTGCTATGGCTGCTAACCAAGAGGTCGGCAGTTGGAATCTGCCAGGTGCTCCTTGGAAACTCTATGGGGCCATTCTACTCTGCCCTGTAGGGCTGCTATGAGTGGGAATTGACCTGAAGGCACTGGTTTTTGGTTTTTTTTTTTTGGTAATGGCTAATTATATTATTTTCATGTGCTTGTTGGCCATTTGAATATGCTCTTCTGTGAGTTGACTGATCAAGTCCTTTGTACATTTTTGGGGGGGAAGGATTCATATTGGGACAAATTTTACAAATGGTGAAAGAACTAATCAATTCCATTTTTTCGTGGCATAAGGCTATTCAGTTTTTTTCAGCACCATTGTTTAAAAAGTGTATCCTTTCTCCATAGGTTTTCCTTGGCATTTTTATCAAAAATCAGTTGACCATGTATGCGTGAATGTATTCCTGAACATTCTATTCTGTTTCATTGACGTATGTGTCTATTTTTTAGCCTATATACCACATTTTTTTGATTATTTTAACATAAGATAAACCCCAAAATTAGATTATGGGAATCTTCAAACACTATTCTCCTTTTTCAAAATAATTTTTACTGTTTTAGTTCAGTTCTTTTGCTTTTTTATATAAAATGTGGAGTCATTTTGTTAAGGGCTACAAAAAATGTTGCATTTTAATTGAAATTACATTATATCAATAGATCAATTTGGGATTGCATTTAATGAACACATTGATTAATCCCAACTGGGTTGCCCACCAGTACCAATGTATCATCCTTCCTTCCTTCCTTCTTTCAATTCAGATTCCATGACTAATATTTACTGTCTACTTAGAATCTCTTCCTATGGGGCCTAGACACCGATTTACTTTTTACAATGTTTCCAAGAGTTCTTTAAGTACATACTCTTAAGGACTTTCTAAAACTCCTCATGTACTCTTCTATAAATTTGTATACAGGATTCCCAAGATAGAAAAAAAACCTCTACAACACAAAAAGTTTGACCTTTAACTCCACCATACTTTTAATATTTTAATGTTCTGTCCCATAGAATAATATAGGTGTCTGCATATTGCTCCATCTCTCCTGCTGCAAACTCTCAATTTTATATCTATTCCTCACACCTCTTTGATATCTAGTGCATTATAATTAAGGTATGAAGTATATAAATTGGATTTTAGGGAATTTGATTTTATAATCCAATGACCCATACCTAATTAGCATCAGAGCAAGAGCTATATCCTGTATCATTAGATTTCCAATCCTTTGCCATAAGCTTTTCAACTGAAGAATCATTTTTTTAAAGACCAACATGATTCATTTAATTATTTTTATCATGTAATTTATTGTGCCATAACCATTCACTTGTTCACTGCCAGGGAAGAAAAAAAAAAAAAAAAAAAACTTGTTTCTTTTCTGTTCCAGAAGAGAGTTAGTGTGTTTTCTCCTTGGGGAACCCCCTATGGCCTACAAGACGGCCTTCAGAAGCTGGTATAAAAATCCATACTTATAATAGGCATAGCAAACTTTGAGGAAGCAGTTCAGTTCCACAGGTAAGAGGAAAAGCTTTTCATCACTTATAAAACATTTTAGAAGCTAGAAACTTGAATCTCACACTAGAGTATATGACTTAATATTTAAAGCTGAAATGGGCAATTCTAGTTAATTCAGTCTTGTATCCGGAATTGAATCACACCTCTTCCTGCGGACATAGCAAAGAAAACAGAAAGGACTCTACATATTTTGCTTGATAGAGGTGTAAATCAGAAATTTGCTTTAATTTTCTTAGTAGATGATAATCCGAATAGGAGCACTATAAATAAGAAGCTATATTAAAAAAATCAAGGAAATCATTAAATGGAGAGAAAATGACACTTCAATCAGCATTTAGGTATATGCTACTTCAGGATTTGCTTTCTTTTGAAAAAATACAAATTAATTTTAAATTTAATTTACTTTAGAAGCCATTTTAGATTTTTTTTTTTTTTTCAATTAATGGTCTGTTGAAGCTGGATGAATTTAAAAAAGAATTAAAATATGTGAGGATATTATTTTGCAATTTCCTAGGGAATTTTGATTCCAGAATTATGACGTGATATAGTGGAATTGCAATATGTTCAAAAGGAAATACTTTAGACTATGGAGGTGAGCCCCAATTCTCTTATCTCTAAAAGGACACTAAATTAGATAGTTTTAAGGTTGCTCTGTAGACGACATCTGATAATGTACACAAAATTCCTAAACTCTAGGATCTGCTTAGAGCCCTGGTCACACAGTGATAAAGAGTTTGGC